>NC_134456.1:62019528-63383694 GCF_047948215.1 Lycorma delicatula | reverse complement strand
CCTATTACGTACATTTCTCGATTTATACAAAAAAAAAAAACTTAAATAAAATTTATTTTTATGAAATATTAACGAAATGAATGCATCAACATTTAAAAAGCCAATTTAATTTAATTGGTATTTTTTTTAAAAATCGTCCAGATAAATAATTTCCTTTTATTAATTTTTAAATTACTCAAACTAAGGAAATAAGGTTAAGAAGCATCTTATAAATAGGTATAAGCATATAAAGAAAAAAAAATTAAATATGAATCGAAAAACAAGCAATAGACGATGAACAAAGATTAAATTATAATTATCTAAGACTCACACAGTTCTCTGTACGAAAAACAGAGAATATATTTTGGTTAATGACAAACTGCATTTGCCGCAGCATATTTTAATATAAACATTAGATCACTAAGCATATTTAGGAGAATAAAGTATTGTAAAGAAGAACTATGTACTCTTTAATTCACACTTTGTCAATCTCATCAATAAAAATATCTAAACATCAAACTTAAACAACCCATTTTTTTTTATTAAATGAATTTTTTTAATTATATCGAGCGAGCAACTAAAAACAGACCGCTATAAACTAAAACCTTTACAACATATAACATCTAATGAATGAAATGGAAATACGAAAACGTTAATTATATTAGCAAATTTTTACATATTTACCATACTTTTACGAAAGATATTCGAAATGCCCTATGCAGTGATGCACTTATGTGCTCGAATAATCACATAGAGAGTGACCTACAACAAAGACAATGCCGTTTCTTATTGAACGTTCGCCTTGCATTAATTGATAGTGTGGTAGCGTAGGGATTTGATTCGTAAACTCTATTTTTCAAATAGCAGAAAAGAAAATTATCTAAAATCTGGTAAGTTCGTATTCTGTAAAAGCCGCATGAACGCGAGCTAGTGAATCGTTTGACGTATGACACATGTTGCTCCGTCTTGTTGGAAGAAACAGTACTCTTTTTCACGATATATTAATCATTTTCGAGCGTACAATTTTTGAAAATTGTTCATTACACTTTTTTAATTGAAAGTCGGGTCAACACATATTGTCTCTGGTATACGACTACAGAAACAGCACACCAAGTATCGATTATTCATCGTGAAGTAGACACTCAAACATGTGGTGAGTATTTCAGTCTCACCAATATCTGGTGTTGTGAGAACTTACATGCTCAGATAAATAAAACCATGCTTCGTCTGACATGATAAGAGGATCGGGTCTACTTGTCTATCGACAACATTTTTGAGAAGCCGGTCGCAATAATTAAACTTTGGGTTTATATGTTCTTTTAAATTGTTGCACAGTTGTAACACGATACGGTTTTAGATTTAAACATGAAGAATATTACGGAAAGATGTATGCTTAACACAGCTTTGTTGTGATATCTAACTTATAGATTTTTTCGAAATGTCAGAAATTCTTATTTGAATATCGGCTGTGGCCTCTGGAGTCCTAACGGAAAATTTAATATTTCTTTTTCCGTTTGGAACAGATCCCGTTGAATGCGAATTTTTTACCAAATCAAATGCGTTACTCTTTGTTGAAATACTGGCATTCGAAAATTGTTTGGGGAATATTTGACGCATTTTTTGAAAGGATCCAGAACGAACGTAAGCTTTTTTTACAGCAATCGATCGAATAAGACATTTTAGAGAAACACATCTGCAAAGAACGAAACTATACTGCATTGAATTTAAGCATGAAGAGTCTACTACTGAAACAAAAGACCACAGTAGCAACATACAAAACTAATAGCAGCACTAGTAGTAGCAGCATTAAAGGTGACTCTCAAATAACTACAGTTCGAGTCGGCTGAGTTCGGTTTAAGTCGTTCACCCAATACTATATTTTTAATTAAATGTAACATTTAAAAATAAATCAGTATTTTTTAACTGAAGAAGATTCAAGAAAGAAAAATGAATTAGGATATGAGAAATAAAAATTTAATTTTAAAAATATTATCCTATTATCAAAATTTTGTAAATCCATAAGGAAAAGGGAAACATCTTGGTTAGAGGATATCCTGTGTAAAAATTGACTTCAGCGAAAGACAACAAAAAAGTAGAAGAAAAGAGACGAAGATAAAGAATAAGGATTCGGATATTTTAGAAAGGAAGTAAATGAAGAAGTCACTTCATAATAGCTTTCTTGTAATACGTCACACTTCCAAATTTGAGACAAAATTAATTATTTCATCCGTTGTATTCAAGAAGTAACCGATAACTGATACTACTTTTTGAAAAGTAATAAATTTAATTTTACATCTAAAGAGCTTCATATTTGGTAATGAACGTGAATTTCATGATTTTCCGTCTTGTACTTCAAGATATGTTCTGTTGTGATGAACAGACAGAAAAACAGAGTACCGGAAAAACGACAGCTTCATGATTTCAGATCCAAATGAAATTTCCATCTACATAAATGAAATGTATCAGTTAACAAATGTTTCTGTTTTCTGTTTACTGACTTATAATCAACCATTTTTTCCATACTAGATCATTACTGAAAAATCATTAATTACATTATTTACTTAATTAAAATTAATAATAATAAAATTGGAAGATAAAAATATTACTTCTACTTAAAGAAGAGAATTATGTAATTATGAGAATAATCCACTAAATAAATTACACCTGTGATAATAAAAAAGAGAAAACAGAAAAAAAACTACATGCATATGGCTCGCAACGCATTAGAACAAACTTCATTTATTTGTTAAAGGGAAGTTAATTTATGTTATTGGTGGAAACAGTAAATAAAAACATGCATACATTAATTTAAAAAATGCATGTTCTAAACGCTCCGTATCACTTAATCGAGTTTAAGGAAATAACAAGTCAGTTAGAAAATACAATAAAGATTTTTTTTAAAAAAGAAAGTAGAAATATTCATAATTCACTCCCTTTTTTACCTGAAATTAGATTAAATTTTTTCACCGGCTACTAGATCGATAATTTATCCTTTGATTGTCTGAATCCTTATTGATCGCTTCATTTTCTCAAAAACTAGCAAAAAAAAGTACAGCATACGACAACTTAACACGCAATACTTCTATTCCTACGTACAAATATCGCTTGGGGTATCAATTTAAGCGCGCAGTTTTTCGAACAATCGTATTCATATAAACGGTAAAAATTTAAGTAAAGTTTAAAATTGTTTCCAACTGCCAGCTTTGTCTTACCGTTTTTTTTGTTTTGTTTTTTTTTTAATTATCAAAAGAAAAGAACTAACTCAAAAAATACTTTAAATCACAAAGATATTTTTCTTACTTGAAAAAGTGCACATAAAGTCCTCCAAACGTAAATATGCTTCCTCTACAATTTGATAAATCTGTTCCTTTAAGCATACATTTTTTCACTTTGAGTGAAGTGAATCTTAGCTGAAGACAATCGTTGTAATGGAAGTTATATCCATTTATCAAAGTTTTTTAATGGAAAGATTAGAACAATTGCGGATTTTAACCATAAATCATTTCTTCACGTGTGGCTATATATTTTCTTTCTATACAAAAAAAATTTAGCAGTAGAAGTACAGTAAGGTAAAAGTTAAAGGGTCGGTTCCTTTCACATTAAAAAGCCTACAATTCCAACTGATTTCTAGAACATTAGTTACATATGCACTTAACAATTAAATCCTCATGTTCTGATTAACTGTTGGTCAATAGGATTCATGGATTTAAAGAGTTAAATAGCTCTATAAATACATAATCACGTGCTCTAGCTAACGACATGAAATATTGCTAGGTGTTTCATTTACATAAGCTTTTCTTAATAAGTTACACGTCAAAGGCACTTATTAAAGCAACATAAAGGAAATCATAGACTACCTAGGTACTGTAGTTAAACTAATATCAGCAAATTCAATAAAAGTAATAGCATTTTAAATCCACTACATTAAATAAAGGATTTATAATATAATTAAAGTAAAATATATATATATAGTTGAATTTATTAAATTTATATAGTAAGAATATGTTGAAAAATAATATTTACTCAAGTAGATAAAACAGAGCCCGAAATAACATTATGTTACTGAAAACTAAATGTAAGTATTTATTTAATCATTGAAATTAAATGAAAATTAGATAATGGTTTAAGAGTACCAAATGTGAATAGAAAGAGAGATTGAACAAGAACTTATCACAAACTTAAAGCAAAATATCCAATTCAGTAACAACTGTAATCAGTATTAAAAATTTGGAAATAATTTGAACCTATTAAGTTCGTTTAAAAGTTATTTTGAAATGGTATATTATTTACCCGGCAGTTAGAAACACCTCCAAAAAATTGTATGAGTAGATTATACCATTTAAAGATCTGGCGTAAAGAAATTTCAGCCATCTGAAAGATCTTGAAATTTAAACTTATTGCAAAGTTAAATTTGAAAACATATTCCTGCCTTCTTGTATTCTTATTTGTACACTTCAAAAAAAAAATTTGTTAAAACCACATATGTGCCGATCACCGTGGCGGAGTGGTAGTATCTCGGCTTTTCATCCGAACGTGCCGAGTTCAAATCTCGCCAGGCATGACACTTTTCATACGCAACAAAATTTCCATTTCATATTCCCATGTGCAAGTTTTATTGCTTATATATTGAAATTGTCATAAAAAAAATAATGAAATTAAAAAATACCATTGAGATTACAAAATCATTTAAAAATTAATAAAAAATCAATCCTATGCTATGGACTATGTTTATATAGTTAAAAAAAACTCAAATTACAATTTTTTTTTTTTTTTGTCTTCAGTCATTTGACTGGTTTGATGCAGCTCTTCAAGATTCCCTATCTAGTGCTAGTCGTTTCATTTCAGTATACCCTCTACATCCTACATCCCCAACAATTTGTTTTACATACTCCAAACGTGGCCTGCCTAAACAATTTTTCCCTTCTACCTGTCCTTCCAATATTAAAGCGACTATTCCAGGATGCCTTAGTATGTGGCCTATAAGTCTGTCTCTTCTTTTAACTATATTTTTCCAAATGCTTCTTTCTTCATCTATTTGCCGCAATACCTCTTCATTTGTCACTTTATCCACCCATCTGATTTTTAACATTCTCCTATAGCACCACATTTCAAAAGCTTCTAATCTTTTCTTCTCAGATACTCCGATTGTCCAAGTTTCACTACCCTATAAAGCGACACTCCAAACATACACTTTCAAAAATCTTTTCCTGACATTTAAATTAATTTTTGATGTAAAAAATTATATTTCTTACTGAAGGCTCGTTTAGCTTGTGCTATTCGGCATTTTATATCGCTCCTGCTTCGTCCATCTTTAGTAATTTTACTTCCCAAATAACAAAATTCTTCTACCTCCATAATCTTTTCTCCTCCTATTTTCGCATTCAGCGGTCCATCTTTGTTATTTCTACTACATTTCATTACTTTTGTTTTGTTCTTGTTTATTTTCATACGATAGTTCTTGCGTAGGACTTCATCTATGCCGTTCATTGTTTCTTCTAAATACTTTTTACTCTCGGCTAGAATTACTATATCATCAGCAAATCGTAGCATCTATCTTTTCACCTTGTACTGTTACTCCGAATCTAAATTGTTCTTTAACATCATTAACTGCTAGTTCCATGTAAAGATTAAAAAGTAACGGAGATAGGGAACATCCTTGTCGGACTCCCTTTCTTATTAGGGCTTCTTTCTTATGTTCTTCAATTGTTATTGTTGCTGTTTGGTTCCTGTACATGTTAGCAATTGTTCTTCTATCTCTGTATTTGAACCCTAATTTTTTTAAAATGCTGAACATTTTATTCCAGTCTACGTTATCGAAAGCCTTTTCTAGGTCTATAAACGCCAAGTATGTTGGTTTGTTTTTCTTTAATCTTCCTTCTACTATTAATCTGAGGCCTAAAATTGCTTCCCTTGTCCCTATACTTTTCCTGAAACCAAATTGGTCTTCTCCTAACACTTCTTCCACTCTCCTCTCAATTCTTTTGTATAAAATTCTAGTTAAGATTTTTGATGCATGACTAGTTAAACTAATTGTTCTGTATTCTTCACATTTATCTGCCCCTGCTTTCTTTGGTATCATAACTATAACACTTTTTTTGAAGTCTGATGGAAATTCCCCATTTTCATAAATATTACACACCAGTTTGTATAATCTATCAATCGCTTCCTCACCTGCACTGCGCAGTAATTCTACAGGTATTCAGTCTATTCCAGGAGCCTTTCTGCCATTTAAATTACAAATTACAATATTAAACAAAAAAGAAGAAGAATTTAATCACATTGCAACGAAGAAACTAAAATATTTTCAAACAATTAGGCCTCATAAAAAAATAAATAAAAGAATAAATCTATATTACCAATGGAATTTTTTCCCTTTTTTAGGTAAAAAAATTTATAAAATTTAGGGTAACAGGCGTGTAGTACGAAATACATAGACAGTAATAAAAATATATCCCCATAGAAATAATGCTCATTTACAAAAAAAAAAGTATTACGTATTAAAAATAATACGATATTTTTGATACAAATAAAAAGTTAAAAAAAAATTTATAAAAGCAGGCGTTAAAAATCTTTTTTTTTTAAATTCTCTTCGTTGGTATAATTTCAATTAATTTTTCTGATTATTATTAATTTTTAAAGATAAAAAAGTCAATCAAGCAACTTTTTTATGAAATCTAACCTCATTAAAAACACAAACCTTCAATTCCTTCAATATTTTCCAGAAACTTTTAAAAAATAAATTAAATTAAATTTAATCCCTTAATATACAAGTTATATCACTTAAAATTTCATTATTAAATGACTTCATGAAGGATTAAATAAATCATAAATTTTATAAAAAATTAAAATTTATAGCTACATGTTACATCATCTTATATTTTTAATATAAAAATAAATGACTTCAAAACTGACTTTGAAATTGAAGATTTTTTATAAAAAAACTAGCTGACCCGGCAATGATTCGCTATTGCTAGATTTGAGTGTGTGTGTGTGTATATATATATATATATATATATATACAAACTTTCATTTGTGTTTATATATATATATATATATATAAACACAAATGAATATATATATATATATTCACAAATAATATTTGTGAATATTTACAAATAATAAACACAAATGAAATTTGTATATATACAATAAATTTATATATATACATTGAAAAAATGAACATTACGGAACATCCCAAATTTTACCTTTCCTTTTTTCTCTCATTCAATCTTCCAATCGTTACCCCTTCCTCTCTTTCCCTTTTTCTCTTTTTCCTTTTTTTTTTATAAAAATATTTCTTTTTACATAACTAATATATATATTCTGAACTGAGCCAAATCGGACCGTATATACAATTTTCCGAAATACCTCGATCCCAGCGCCTCCTAGCGGATCCACTTTTTGTAAAAATATTTATTTTCATGTAACTAATATATATTCTGAATATAAGCCAAATCGGATCACAAATACCATTTTTTGAAATAACTGGACCCCCGCGCCAACTAGCGGGTCCAAACTAATTCAGAAACCTTTACGGGCGTACGCACAACTCAGGAAAGTATCATCAGTGGTATAGGAATCCATAAGGAGACAAACAAACAAATATTCATTTTTATATATATTTAAGATTAAATTAAATCCACTTAAATCTGGCAGTTATTTTTAGAAATATTCATCAAACCCTTTACTAGAATTAAATAAATTCACAGTTACTAGTTTGTTACTACTTTCAAGCAAGATTTTTATTTTTAAATAAAAATTAAAAATCTTCGAGTTTTTCTGCCAGATTTTTGTCCGGTTTGTTTTCCATTAAAGTCGAATTTTTCTATTCATTCTATAAATCAATTTTCTGAGAACTAAATCTTTAGAATTTTTTTTTTTTTATTTTAACAAATTTAATTGAAGATAAACATAAAAAAGGATTTTTCGACTCTCAATTTTTTGGGCTATGCGACAACAATTGTCTCCAATGATATCAGAAAAACAGTTCTTGGAATTTATTCAATTTTTAAGACGAAAAAAAAATAAAACTACCTAATTTGAATCCCAAGAGTTATGTTCTTCATTTACCCTTCAAGGAGGAAATCAGGGCGAAATATTTTGCTAGCAGAAACTCGAAAACAAAGCGTTTTCTACCATTAGTTTAAAGAAACCTTTTTGCTCATATTAATATTCCTAATCAGCTTCAGGAATACTGATTGCAACTTTAAATCACTAACATACAGAGTGTATCACGAAGTATTTTAATAACTTAATCTATTCGTGAAAATAATGGAAAAGGTTCATAGCAAAAAATACGTCCTGAAATATTTCGTTTGCGAGTTGAAAGATTTCGCTCCGATTTCAGCTATCCCGGTGAAATTGAGGTCGTAATAAAATTTTTAGGACGTTAATTAAAGGGCAGAATTACTGATTTCTTATGGATTTTGAGCTTAAAAATCGAATAAAATAGATCCCAGAAACGTATCTGAAGTAGATAAGTAGTTTTTGAGAAATCTGGGGTGAAACGCAATAAATTGGGGTTGAAAACTCCATTTTAACTTTGTTAAATCGGTAATAAACACATAAAACTTTAAAAAAAACTTGTACAGAACTTAATTCTGAATAAAATAGTGTAAGATAACTTGAATAAAACAAGGATTTGAATACCAGATTGTGGATACCGGTGTTCTTTGGTGGTTGGGTTTCAATTAACCACACATCTCAGGAATGGTCAAACTGAGACTGCACAAGACTAGATTTCATTTATACTCATACATGTCATCCTCTGAAGTAATACCTGAACGGTAAATTCCGGAGACTATACAGGAAAAAGAAAGAAAGGTGAATAAAAAAAGAAAAGTTATTAAACCTTTTATGCTACTTTATGCGATACAACCTCTGGAAGTATTAAAGAAACCCAACAACAATCCTATCAATATAATAATCCTATAACTTACCTAAGAAACCTTCTCAAAGAACTGACCACATATTTAGTGGCTTTTTTCTATTTTTTAGAATTATGCTCATGTTTTTACAATTCATAAGTCAAGAGGTCTATAATATTTTTTTCTAACACGTTGAAAGAATTTTGAGTGTGGAAACACCCCTCCCTTGTAATTTTTTTTTATTTAATATTTTTAGCTTAGGTTGCCACTTTAACAAGTATTTCCAAAGGAACAAAAAGAATGCAATAATATTTTCCGCAACAAAATCATATTTTTTTTATTTATTCATTTTAATTTAATGCACTTCTTTCTACGCGTGTATGTTTTATATTGCTTATATTCCTTAGCTTAAAGGTTGGTTTAAAACAGAATTGTGAAAGGTTAAATTATTATCCGGTTTAAACAAAACAAGAACATTTTAAAAGTATTTACTCAAAACATAGGTTTAGTAAGCTAATACCAGACGGATGGTAAGATGATCGTAAAGCGTAATACGATTTTTACAAAGTACAAGACACAAACTATTAAATTAAGGCAAAATCATTCGTTAGCAATATATACGAGTAGTGAACAGCCCAGATGAGCGGTTTGATATCAGGTATCATAGCATGTAGCCTTTATAGATCTGAGGGGTTTCTGAGCTATTAAGTGTGGTGATGAAGGTAGTAGCGGCGATACCAGCAGCAGGATGGGAGGTAGTATTGTCAGTGCTGAGTGTACCCAGAGGGTTTATAAAATAATTATCGGCAAATGGCATTGCACCTGGCTTTCACCGACACTCAAGCTCGATAAATAATACATAACACTACCCCGTTCCTGGCCACTGATTAGCACGCCATCCCTAACCCACTTCACACCTCCTCTTTCACCTCCCCTTCTTGTTCCCGTTCCGCCTAGAAACCCTGGCAACAGCAAGCATCAACCGACAGCGACCGTACTTCTACTATGTTCTTACACCTTATACCTTACACTACCCTTTACTATATTGAATTTATACCCACCTCTTTATACAACGTCATGAAATATTCAAAAGATAAAAATAAACACTTTCAACTAGTTTATAACTCACTTTATATTCACGTAAACTGGTTTATTAGTTAAACAGACTATAAAAAATATTCACAGTCTAACACACTTTGAAAATTAATTATATAAATCAATAGAATGCAAGGATATGTTTCATTTTCTTTCACTAAAGTATTTATTTCTTATGAACAATTATAAATACCGTAAAAGAAATAGCTGAAACAACTAACAGTCAAGGAATTTACAAGAAAAGAAAACACAACAATTAAAAAGAATGATGAATACATAAATACAACTCGAATCACACATTTTTTTCTCTTTTTTCTTTTTCTTCGGAATATATAATATGTAAGAAGCGGTTGTATTACACAATTAACCTGCATAATCGGAATGATAACATTATTACGTTTTTTCATTAAAATATAAGTACACTTATTTGGTTCGAATTCTACATTAAAATTATAATCCTTGTTCCATAAAAGTTTTATGAAACAATAAATATGTCGTGAACTTTTTTTTTTCATTTCTTATCCTTAGGTAAAAAATCAGATAACCATAAGGTTAAAAAAAGACATCAAAAACACGAAAAAAAACCTTAAAAGTAGGTAAAGTGATTTTATTTTACTAGCGCAACTGAAGTCTTAAATGGAAATTGTAAATCTCTCTGTTGTGAAAACCATCACTACATTTAATACCCGTTATTGAAGAAATAGCATTCAAATTTAAATTATTACCGCTAAAAAGGTAAATATTACACCTTTATCAGTGATAGTAACAGTCCCCCCCACACCACTCTCTCTCTCTCTTCTGTTTAGCCTCCAGAACCATCGTAAGATACTACTTCAGAGTATGATATGTGTGAATGTAAATGAAGTGTAGTCTTGTTCAGTCTCAGATCGACCATTCCTGAGATGTGTGGTTAATTGAAATCCAACCACCAAAGAACACCGGTATCCACGAGAAAGTATTCACATCCGTATAAAAGTAACTGCCTTTATTAGGATTTGAACCTTAGAACTCTCGACTTCGAAATTAGCTGATTTGCGATGACGAGTAACCACTAGACTAGCCCGACGGGCTAAGAACTTCACACCTCAACAACTTTACTCGTCCCGAATGTCCTTTTTTGTGACAGATTAGCCGGAAATATTATGCGCAAGCAGCATCTACAGTTACTTACAACTACTTGAGTTGAATACATTTGATTCTATTCGCCCGTTTTATTGGAAGAGATTTCAAAATTCCTACATAGCAGCATCTGAGAAGTAAAAAAAACACAAAATTTGTTGTTTACAATAATAAAGTAAAGAAGAAACAACCATTGGAACGTAGGTAAATAGATCAGTAATTTTCTCAAATAAAAAAACCGTGGTAAATATCCCCAGTATTTTTTCCTTTTACCGATTCAATAAAAAATCGATTTTTTGTTTTACTGATGAATAATTAATCAGTTTTGTATTAATAATTACGCTAAAAACAAAAAATCAGCTCTTAATAAGAAGAGGGAATTTCGATCAACATCTCTGCTCTCATCGCGAGCCTTGATTTAATAGCGTGACTAAAAAATCAAATTATTTTCTGCATCTGATAAGCTAGTAGTAGTAGTTTGACTGTACGGTAAATTAGTCGCTGTAGTTGTGACAGGAGCAAGTGAATTGACCTCATGCGACCCCAGTTTTAGACATAGAGCGTGATATAACGCACCCTACAACAATCTTTCATAAAGCATCACTAGCAAATAGCTTACTTCTTGATATTAATTTCTTGTTTTAGGTTAGTTTTGCAGTTCGTTTCATTGTAACTTGATTAAATTATATGATGTATGGAGTAAAATTATGTTTCGCAACTGTCACTAAAAATTTGATTTTGTCTGCAAAACCATGTCGTATGACTAGATGAAAAGAGAATTGTGTTAACCATCTCTATTTTTTTTTTTTAATCATTCTTCACCTATTTCCCAATTAAGTATTCCATGTAGCCCTGCGAACAAGAAATTTTTTGTATTAGGTGGTTAAGGGGTTTGAGGATTTCGCAAAATAAGAGGAAAGAAATTAAATTAATAAAACTAAAATTTGAATAAAATACTATGCAAAACTGTCTACAGTAATAGATTAGTGGAAGGTTTAACCATCTAGAAATCAACAATTTCGTAAGCATTGTTTCCAGAAACACCAGAAATAACTGACTGACGACTTTGGAGGAAATCCCACTTCCATTGTCACTGTATTGTTTCACTAAATATTTTCAATTTTTTTTTTATAGTAAAAAGTAGAAGGATAACGGTAAAAAAAGGTTTATCGAAAAAACCTTTTTAATCAAGATTAATAGTACTCTGAAAGCATGATCTTGAATATTAGTAAGAAAATAGACGCAGAAATAAACATTAAATCTATTTTAAGACTGATTAACGTAAATAGTGAAGTATCCGACACATATCCGTTGAGATATAGAGTAGAACTGATTAGTGATATCAGAAGTAGACCGCATTAGAAGTGTAGAAGAAAGACCGTGCATTAGTGGCTTAAAAATGTAAACTTCAATTCATTTACCATTATCACTTGTCTAGGAAAATAGCAACTCCCATTTTGAAACAGAAAATTTTATAAAAATCGTTGAATACATTTTGTTACGCCGAATCGGAAGACCTCACCTTAAAAATGTCATAAAAATTTGAAGTCGCTTTTACATTTAACCGAATCACTAACAGAGAAAATGACGAAAATCAAGTTAAGATAAGGCCTTGCTTTACTCAATCAGTTATTAATGTTAGACGTATTTATATAGCGACGAACTGAATAGCTAATCTGTGTCTTAGGCCAGTAGTACAACATGGAAATTATATTGAAATAGAATCAGGTTTTATACATAAACACATAGACTACAGGATTTTGCATTTTTGGTCTCAAGCATCATCAAAAATTAGAGAAATACAATAATTTGGGTGGTTAAAGTTTTGGCCAAAAATATTTCTCTCCTCAATTATAAACCATAATACCCAGGAAAAAAAAACATTTTTTGTAAGTTGTTATAAGTTGAGCTTTAATAATCTTGAATAGTGTTTTAATTTTAATATTCATTTTATTTGTTAACATGATGTTTCATTTCCATTAAGCCCAACTAGATTACCTCAATGGTCTTACAGTTCATGTCGACAGTTTCTGACGTATTTTATTTAAGTGGAAATCATCAGTTACGGAAGTGCTATGGTATTCGTATTCGAATAAAATTCGCAATAATTTATTTCGGATTAAGTTTGAGTTATGCAACATCACGAACAGCATTCATAACAGTTTAAAACTGTCGATAGTGGAAGGAAGATATTTATTTTTTAATGTATATAAGTAGGAAAAACTATATTACATTAACAACAGAACTTAGTGTATGAATCGTGGTTATAAAATTAAAGAATTTATGATGTGCTAATACATTTGATATTCATCAGCATTAAAATTCTCAAAAAATCCACTGAGATATGAAAATTATTAGCATTTCGTTTCTTTCCGTAGGTAGATTAAGAAAATAGTTTAAGACCTTTACATTCTAACGCTTAGTAGGATATTAACAAGTGGTTTCATACTTCACTTTAAATGTATGATTAAATCAAATAAACAAAAATATAAATAATAAATCAACATTTTTAACAAAGAAACTTCTACAATTAATCATGGCCTAACTACAATCAGGAATTTCAACAGGTAAAATAAAAACTATGCAAATACAAAGAAAAAGAAATTAAAAAGATAATAAAAGGTTTTTTTTATTCTTTTTTTGCTTAAATAAATTCATATTTTTGTGGCTTGATCAGAACTATGAACTACTTTCAAATGGAGACTTAGGTTCGTGTCTGTAGTAGCAAGTCATGCGATAGAGCATGGAAAATATCATAACTTTAAATAATTTATCATTGCCAAGTCTCAAGACCGCCCACGGGAAGATAAGAGTTAAGAGCCTGGCAAGATAGCCATCGGATTACACGCACATCAGGCATTACCGGCTGCTGCCTACAAAACTGAACGCCTATTGAATGAAATGAACCTGCCTTAGCTTAAGTTTAATTGAGGGGTTTTGTCTACAACAAAAATTACTACTATTACTACTAGTGGTAGTAAAGAATTCGGACTTAAAAACTTTACTATAAATAATATTTCATTCAAATTACGTACGAATTAATCGATAATTATTGTTAACTCCTACATAATCTAGTTTCATAATTTTACAGCGATCTAAAATCGTTTTGTGATATCCGGTTAATTGTTAACATAAATAATTAAGATATAAATAACAAAACAGAGCGTAACGTGTATGTAATTTATACATTTCTAACTTATGGGATCAGTTAATAAAATGCATGTACGCAAGACTTTTCATCTATACTCTATTTTCCACGAGTGATAGAAAACAGACTGGTAGTTTTGAACTGAGTATCGTATCCGTGCAATAGTTTTCGTCAAAGAAGCCAATGACGTAACTTTTTATATTACATTATCAAAGAGAATAGATATTCAAAAATTGTAAAAAGTTGGCTTCTATTTCGATTTCAGAAATCTGAATATACTGATTATAATCTGATTAATCTGAATAATCTGATTATACTTACATAAGTAAGTATCTGAAAATACTTACTTATGTAAACAAGTTAACTGCGAGTTATTAGTTTGAATGAAGTTACCATAAAATTTGAGTTAAAATGCAATAATAAATGTAAAATCTTGAAGAAATTCCTGTAAAAAAATTCCAGAAGTGAGTGTTTCCAATTGTAATAAATAAAAATAACATACAATTACATGAAACCTGTATCACTTTCAAGATTGAAAATGTCAGAGAATTTTATTTAAGTAAAAGCGCATCTAGATAAAACAATCTTGAAATTATTAAATTCGGGTAAGTCAAAATAAATCACCCACTCCACAATACCAATTTTAGATCATATCTTAAGAGAAAAATAGACATAATTTTTTTGCATACAAATATTACATAATGAAGAAATTAATTTTTAACAAATCAAGTGGATGGGCGATAGGGTAATCTACCAATTCAGACAGGCGTATTTTTTCAAAACTTCGACTCCCTCTGGAGGGCCGTAATGTTACAATCGATATTTCCCGAAAGACATCCCCCGTAATTTTTTTTGGAAAACCCGAACCAGGTCTCAAAACCCGGAAAGCGAATAGTCTGAATTCACCTGAACTGAACTGGAAGATTATTCGTCGTAAATTAATGAATCTAAACATAAGACTTATAAATACACCGGTTTACCAAACTAAACTAAATTTAAGAAACGTTGGACATGAGTAAATGGATAGTAGCATTGGAAGCTTCTCATTAATCATTACATGAGAATATATTCTTCCGTTCAAAAGAAACCCAGAGTTGAAATAATCATGCCATAAAATGGACTTCACCTATTTGTTTAACATATCACTAACAGGCTGTATGTAATCGAAAGTTCAAATTAAAGAAAACCCGCCAGGATGACTTGTTAGATTATAAAAATGTAAATTAATATTTGGCAACCCATCGGGTTGGTCTAGTAGTGAACGCGTCTTCGTAAATCACCTGATTTCGAAGTCGAGAGTTCCAATGTTCAAATCCTAGTAAAGGAAGTAACTTACTTTTTTGCGAATTTGAATACTAGATCGTGGATACCGGTGTTCTTTGGTGGTTGAGTTTCAATTAACCACACATCTCAAAAATAGTCGACCTGAGACTGTACAAGACTACACTCATACATATCATCCTCATTCATCCTCTGAAGTAATACCTGACGGTGATTCCCGCAGGCTGAACAGGAAGAAGAAAAAAATTAATATTGATCAATAAATACGATCATACAATATCAGCGAGAAAGAGAAAAAATCAATCTTCGAATCGTTTATTAACCTATACGAAGATATGCAAGGAGAAATTTTGAATTTTTTTAAGAATGAAAAAGATATTTATATAAACAATTGACGGTAATCATTATACTACCAATAAACTGGTTGTGAGTGAATTACAGTTAGGTTGGTATGGAATATCAAAGTCAACCAGGTTCATATTTGATAAATTTAAGCTCAAAATCACTGTTAATGAAAAATTTGTCCAAAGTTTGTTAATAAATAGGCATATTTCCGCTTTTGTTAACAGACATTTATTAGCTAAAAGTGACATTCCAGTATCACTAAAAGCAGAGTTAATTTGTCATTGATTTGAATCACCAGTAAATTCCATCAGAATAATGAAATTCATCATAAAGGTTATTAATACTAATGCATTCTGCAGTTAGATATAATTAAATTTAAGCATTCATAGCCTAAGTAATTAGTTTGTAACTTATGTTTATTATATACAGGACGGAATTCTAATCATTTTATCTACATATTTCCTACTCTTTAAACCATTAATATAAGATGGTAGAGGGAAAATATTTTGAAATATTATCTATACAAAAGATTCCTAAAATCTGAAATCACTGACCCTTTCTTAAAACCATAGATTTTTTAATTGTGATATTAGTATATTTTCAGTTTCCAACTAAAAAATAATCGGTTTTCAAAGCGGATTACTATCTTCATTCTCCATGAAGACAAGCCGGCATATTTAAAAAATCTAATGTGGATACCACATGACTTCCTTGTATGGCTATTAAATTACATATACTCATTTTTAAAAGTACATAAAATTTTATTTCATTAATAACTAAAAAGCAATTTAAAATACATATATACAATTTAAAATATATATATATATATATATATATATATATATATATATATATATATATATATATATATTTTAAATTGTAATTAATGAATTGTTATTTAATGTATTTTTTATTTTCAATCAATGGTTAACAGTTATTAATAAATCAATACATTTAAAGTAAAAAAAAGTTAAAAAAAGAAAATGAAGTCTGATTCGAACCATGTGCCTTCCTATTGTAAGATCCAAATATTTCATTAATTAAAATTTTATTTGGCTATAACTCTGGAACCAATGAAAATAAGTACCACCTATGATATATCGTTGAAATGGTCTCAATGAGGGCTTACTACAGCTAAGAAAAAGTCCAAAATCCAAATCTTTTTGATTTTGAGCTTTTTTGGGCAATTTTATCAAGTCGATTGCAGTCAAAAGGGAAGGTGCACAACTAGATGTTACAAAAGTTCTAAATCCAAAATTTCAACATCCTGCGGCTAATCGTTTTTGAGTTATGTGAGTACATACTAAGTACAGACGTCACGCCGAAACTAGACGAAATGTATTCACGAATGGTCAAAACGGATATTTCCATTGAAATCTGAAAACCGAATTTTTTCGCGATCACAATGCTTCCTTTACTTCGTACAATGAAGTAAAAAAAGTTCACTAACTTTTAAAGAGCATACCTTCCCATCAAAACTTTAAAAATACTTTCAATACAAAACCGTGAGAGAAATTTGCTCATTAATAAATATCCATATGTTTTTCCGATAATCTAATCTAATAAAAGCGGTAAAATCCTGATCTACTACCCCAAAAAAACTGGGTTCAACTGCCCGCTGATTGTATCAGCTAATGCGATTTAAAAACAGATAATAAAAATATGTACTTAAGAATTTAAACAGACGGAGGAAAGGATCTTTCAAAGAATAAACTAGTAAACATATAAAATTGTAGTATATTGAAGAAAAAGAATGCAAAAATCTATCTTAAATTATTCTCATTAAAAAATGTTTTATCTTCATACAGATAGATAACGCAAATTTAAGTAATATCTAAGATAAATGGACTATACACATATATATGTCGGCATTATAAATACGTCAGGCTTTATAATTTATATATTTTCTATATATATAGATATATATCGGCTTTATAAATTTATCGGTCCCGAGATAAATGAAGTTGCTAATTGATTAGATTTTATCCCTCACCAACTATGAAGTCGATGAATAATACAATGGTAAATAAAATTCTCCTATCAGAATAAGTTAACTCACGCTGTCATCATATTATCCTAATCTTTTCAGTTATTTGCTCAAGCAAACTCTTAACGAAGTATAAGACCTGATTAATACTTGTAAAATAGTATAATCATTAAAAAATGAATTTGTAATACAGAAAATAATTTAAAAGTTGCATTCAATAAAAGAAAAAATTAAGAAAGGTATACGTATAGAAGGTAAACCTCACAATTCGTTTGTACGAACTGATTAAGAATATCTGTAATCGTACAAAAAAGTAAAACTCAGTCATATCCGTTACTAATACCGAACCACATTCATGTTTTTACCCAAACTCGATCAGTTTACGCAAATAATTTTAATGAAAAAACCACCTGCAGGAAAAACAACCGTCATGAAAATAATGCATACAAATTTTCAAAACCCACTGAATATTAAGGAACTGCCAAACAAGTCGTAACGAACTATTCATTTAAAATGGGATAAACACAAACACATTCCAAAGTCTTAGATTACTCCCTGATTGCATGCGATTACTTTTAAGTGAAAATTAAGCTCGTAATCTAAACTAATCCCGTTCACCCTCACCCAACCATTTATGTTTCATTCTCAAACTCCCGTAAAGAAAAACTGGAATAGTTAATTAAAATATCGGATTTGAATACTAGATCATGGATACTGGTTTCTTTGGTGGTTGGGTTTCAATTAACCACACATCTCAGGAATGGTCGAACTGAGACTGTACAAGACTACACTTCATTTACACTCATACATATCATCCTCATTCATCCTCTGAAGTATTAGCTGAAAGGTAATTACTGGAGGATAAACAGGAAAAAGAAAAGAAAAGTTAACTATAATATACAGTCAAAGAGTCGAAGTAACAAAGAAAAGCAATACATAATGCATGAGCACTTCGATAAATATAGATTCTATAACGTTAAATTTTCCGTTAATCAAAATATTTTATCTTATAACCAAGGTGGCCTTTACAAAACAATTGTTTAAATCCTTCACGATTGTTTGTGCTCACTTATACTAAGTAAACCGAGTCATAATTAGCGATCTAAAAATTAAATTAAATTCAAATTTAATACGAATTATGCCTGATATAGATCTGTTTAAAACCAATTTGACCACATCACGGAACTAGAACAAGGCATAAATTGATCTACGTACATGAGGATGTATTAATAATAATTGTATTTATATTCGAGTGTATATAAATTTATGATATTCTAATCGAATCAATATTAATGGATTATAGAGTAATTTAAAAGGTATACCTTTATGAAGTTAGGTATATTAGATGACACTAATCAATATTCCTGCTTTTGTTAATTAAATCCAACCTGCGATCAAATTTTTAAAATGATTACGAACAAAGAAAATTCGCGTAATAAAAAATTATAACTAAAAATATTAACACTTTAAAAAATTATACTTATTGTATTAACACTTTCAGTGCCACATCCATCAGTTTGATTGATACTGGAATTTAGCAAACAGCAATGTCAATCAATTCGGTAAACAATTAAAAACAGAATTTTCACATCAGATATGAAAATTCTTCTATTTTCACTGATATAATTATGAATAATAGTTATATCATATTAATAATAATTGTGAATATTATTGTGGGTTAATAAAAAATAAGCTGTCATTTTGTTATTAAATGTAAAAAAAAACAAATCTCACTTCTATATCATATCCCACGCACAAGCTGGCGAACAAGCCCAAATAAAAGAAAATAGGATAAATTTCGATCTTTTATTATCACCAATGTTTAACAACTTACTACCAATTAATAATGTGTTGTAACATTATTAATTATAATTTTATTAAGTAAATGACTGAATTTAAAAAAGAGGGGACGACAAAGTGCTAACAGAGTAATAAACAAAACTAAAACGACGGAAGATGGTTACAAAAAAATTCACCGCCACTTTTATTGGATCTCTTAAAAGTGAGCTTTTTTACTTGCACGGGAAATTCCAAAGCTACATAATAAACAAGGGGTTTGTAACAAAACCTTTAACTGTTTCGCTTTCATTTATTCGTCAAGTTTTTTCATCTGATCCATAAAAATATATATAACAGAGACTGTAACAAAAAATTAATACCTTTTTTACGGTTTTTTTTTATTTGCGTAAAAATGAATCGATGCAAGATGCCCTGAAACCCACTGGGTTGGTCTAGTGGTGAACGCGTCTTCACAAATCAGCTGATTTGGAAGTTGAGAGTTCTAGCGTTCAAGTCCTAGTAAAGTTAGTTATTTTTACACGTATTTGAATTCTAGATCGTGGATACCGGTTTCTTTGGTGGTTGGATTTCAATTAACCACACATCTCAGAAATGGTCGAACTGAGACTGTTCAAGACTACACTTCATTTACACACATACATATCATCCTCATTCATCCTCTGAAGTATTATCTGAAAGGTAATTACCGAAGGCTAAACAGGAAAAAGAAAATGGAACTAGTCCATCACGGCCAATCCAACATGGAGGAAATTTTTCATGTAGATAGTCCCTAAAATGTAAACCCGAGCGTGGCGGTGCGCCATACTGTTGGAAGTAATGAGTACTGTTGGGTTGCTGATGTTCAGTCTGTGGTATTGCATACTCCTGTAAAATGTTTAGATAACCAGCACTTGTAACCATTGGTTTGGCGAAGAATAATGATCTGATCATTTCATAAGCAGTCAACGCACATCAAACGTTAATTTTCGGGCTATTATGTTGTGCTGGAAGTGAACAGAAAGATGGAAGGTAGTTTCGTCGGAAAAGATTACTTTTTCTTTCAACGCATTGTCTTCGTTCAATTCATCAAGAATTTCCACAACAAAATTTAACGGCGTGGTTTATTGTCATCTTCAATTATTCGATCTCCGATTTCCACGGAGACAAGAGATCTGCCAACACCTTTTTTGTGTACTACACCTACTAAGATCGTGGATACCGGTGTTCTTTGGGGTTGGGTTTTAATTAACCACACATCTCAGAAATGGTCGACCTGAGACAGTACAAGACTACACTTCACTTATACTCATATATATCATCCTCATTCATCCTCTGAAGCAATACCTGACGGTGATTTCCGGAGGCTAAACAGGAAAAAGAGATACCCTGAAGATAACTGAATTATTTGATTGTGTTTTATTTAATTAAATCGAAATATACCTACACTGACTTTTAAATGAAATTAATGTGATTTAACTATTTATTATTGGAATTGATAATTCATCCATCTTCATTTTAAGGAAATATTCACTTTAAACAAATTCGAAAAAATTCGAACAGCTTAGAGAAGTTAGAAATTTTGAACTAAAAGGATTAGGATCAATGCGTGTTAATGACTCGAATTTACTAACTTATTGGATTTACTTATATGTATCGAACAAATATCACCCTTTTTAAATAATTAATTGTTTAATACAGTTACCAAATTAAAATTTAACAAGTTTAACTCAGAAACATCAGTTTTTAGTAAATGATTACTTCTGGATTGAAATAGGCGTTGAAGGTTAATATAAACTACTTCATTTTTGAGTAATTTTTCAGTATAAAGAAATAATCATCTGTGAATGTCACAGGAATATAAATTTATATTAATATTTAAATTTTAACGGCGATACAATTTTTTTCGAGAAAAACACGTTATTTTTTGACAAATGGGAAATATTTAACTTGTATTATAATTACGAGAACAATACCGCACAGAACTTGTGCCAAAAATCGTACTGAAAATAAAAGTAAAAATCCATGAAAAGATGTACGGACTAAAACCGAAGCAAGAAGAGGCGTAACATCATATATTAAACAATTTTTTTCCTCTTAAAAGCAGAAAATATACCATTAGGAAAATGTGCAGCGTTACCACACAATTCCTTTTTTTTGGGGTTTATTATTTTTAAAACGCCTTATTCATATATTTTCGTAAAGGATAAGGGAGTTGTGTAATTAAAAGCAAATTTTCACTTTTAATAAATTACTTCAACAATAAGTTAATATGTGTTAAAGACTACAGAAAAGTAATAAATGTATTGCAATAAATTTAATGGAATTACAATTTTTAATAACAGAACATTATTTTTAAGCGTTTAGTCCACACTAACGTCTATTGAAACATAATAAAGGAAAATGTAATTTTTTTTTCATTAAAACAGAAAAAACAAATCTAGAATTATGTTAAGGAACTGTAATATTAATTCTTTTATAATTAAAAATAAAAAATTACAATAAAAATATTAAAAATAAAACGAATTAATTACAATTTATCGCTGCCATTCAGTAATAATAAAATTATCTTAACACTCTGCAATAAATTTCCTATTCTTGATACGCTCTATAAATGTCGAACGTTAGATTAATAGCTTACGAAGATTTTTGCTGATACTGCTATTTAACGTAATAAGACACAAAATTCGGCGATGCGTAGAATTTATAAACATTTACAAGAAAGTAACTTATTTAAGCTACAAAGTTTTAGAATTAATCAAAGAAAAAATCGAAGTCAATAAATTTTTAACAACAAATTAAAATAATAATAATACCAATTAAAGAAATACTCCTTTTAATTTAATTTTACACTCCTTAATTGTAAACTAAAAAATTAAATATGTTATTAATACATTTAACAAGACGCCTAAGCCAAAAAGGGAATCAGAAAGAAAGTAATGGAATATGCTTAATATTAAAACGTGTTCGATATCATAAGTTCAATTAATTAATAACTCCATTAATCATATTATTCTCCCTACAATGAAAGTTTGATATTAACTATCGTGATTTATCATAGTTATTAACTAGTTATTTATTATAGTTATTACCTCTTCATAACTTTAATAAATTCATCTTAAATTATGAACCATAAATATTACAATAAAAGTTTTGTATCTATTGTATAATTTTTTTTTGGAGGGCGAAAAACGCTTTGGCGTTATCATCGCCCGGAACAAATATATCATAACAAATAAAACTAAAAACCTAAAAACTAAAGGTGGATTAAAACTAAAATATTAAAAAATAAATACAACTTAAAACTAGTACAAGATAAACATCACAAAAAAAATAAATTTAATATTACTAAAAACTTACAACTAATTTAAAGGGAAATAATGAGTTTAATCTAAATTATTCAATATATGTAATTATCTAACAACAGATTATAATAGCATCAGTGTAATTAATCTTATTACAATGACTAAGATAGCAAAATTTATATTAACAATGTTTAGGTTTATTTATGTGTTTTATTAATTATTTCTAAAATATCCCTATGGGAAGAAACAGAGATCTAGCGAATCAAAAAGTGGTAGGTGGATAAAGTTTTTTTTATAATTTTAACAAAATAAAATTTCGTAAAAATTGTACAATATAATTAGCATTACACCAACGAATAAAATCAATAAAAATCAAAACGCTACTTATTCATTGTAATAAACAATAATAATGTAATCATACACATTGTGTATGTATAGTGAAAATACTGTGTGAAAATTTATAGTAAACTGGAACAACTGAAACTTGAAATGAATTACATGTAGAAATCCGTAATTTCTGATAATTTCAATGTACATAGTAAAAGTTACAACGCTATGATATTATTAAAATTATATAAAGATGATTTGCAAATCAATTCTTATATAGCTACATAATTCTTATATAGCTTATTACAACTTTTTTGGGTTTTTCATGTAAAGCTGTGCTAGAAATTAAATTTTCAACAAATAATAAAATATCGACGTTATCTATATTAACAATAACTTAATAAGAATAATTAATAAGTAGGAAACATAGATTAATAAACCAAACAGTGTAGTACATACATGATGATTGTGTGTCTCGTGCAGTGAAGTTGTCCATCCTTGTCTTTGTTGTCTCCAGGAATTCTTCAGCCTGGATGACAATTTTGGACAACTGGAGGAGTCTTTGACCACCAGGTGTCGCCTCTCTGGCACACTCTCCAGCCTCCTTAAAAATAAAATCAAAAAATTAATATTTACTCGTAACTTGTTAAAATTGACAACAAAAATTGTGAAAACATAACTAACGATAGAGTTATCCGTAAAGTAATTAATTTTTACTGATTAAATCAACCCAAGTGCATCGCAAAATAATCGTTATGGAAGAAGAAATCATTATAATCTCTGATGAAAATTTTTAAACAGTTTTTAGTTTTTCTATTTCGGTAAAATTAATTCTATGGTTCGAAAGGTTTTTGTTGTTTTAATCTGAATTTAGATAATATCTGACAGTAGTACTCGCACTTGCAGAAATAATAAGAAACGGTGTACCCTTTTGGAGTTACAGTTTTGCATAGATAAACTTATAACTCAAGATTGTCAAATACAATTTTCTTTCCGCAGTCAGGTATAAATTAAAAATTCCTCTGTTAGAATACCGATATTTAGATATAATAATACTATTAAAACTCTGACGTATATAGCAAATAATATACCTGCCAAATTTTATTGCAGGTAACATGAAAATTACAACCATTTCTGCATACTGTGGACGTGACAATCCGCTGAATATTTTTTAAATAAGTAAATGTGATAAAATAAGTTTATAAAATGATAAAATAATGTAATATGAAGTTCAGAAAATTATTTAAAAATCCGGTTTTTTCAATATTCTTTAGGCCAATCTATACAATAAAAGAATTAAAAAGCATATCAAACGATCATGGAGCATTAGCTTCAAAGTGCAGAATTTTTTTCAGTCTTTCCTTAGAAACCGAATAAACTGATAACTATTATTTCTGGCTCCAAATAGTTTACATATAGAACAGATAGGGCAAACTAAAACAAGAAACAATGAATCAAAATGAAAGTATTTTACTCTTTATAGGTGAAGAAGTCGGAAGAAATCAGTTGTGTCCAACAGGACTTTGAAACTGCTCGTAAAATAAATCTATTACAAATAAAGTACTTTAAAATGTCTACAACAACCCATATTTAGTTATTTCTGACATGAGCTATATTAGAAAGACAGCAGAAATGTTCGGCTGTCTGTTGAGAAGATGCACATTTCAGGGAAAGATGCAAACAAAAAAACAGAATGAGATTGTTTTCTTTAAAAATAAATATTCATAAATCTGGCTTTAAACAGCCAAATTTTATAACAAAAGTCTTCTCATTATTATTATTATTAGGTAATTAGTTTTTTAAATAATTCCTTATTATTTCTCTACGAAGAATAAATATTTCATTTCTATTGTTCCAGCTATCACTTAGTGTGTGATCAATATTTTTCTACTTTTTTGTTGTATTTATTTGCAATTGTAGGTAAAATTTAGTATTTACCTTATCTCAATTTCGTTTATAATAAACAGAATGAACATAAAGAGAAGATAAATGTAAAGAGAAAGAAAATGTTGAAACCAAAGAACGAACAAAAAGATTAATAGTAGATGATAAATATAAAGAGGAAGAAAACGTTAAGATCAAGGAAAGAATAAAAAGACTAAGAGAGGATGATGAATACAAAGAGGAGAAAATTTGAAAACTAGGAACTTGTGCACAAATTATGATCAGAAGAATTATATCAAACCAAAGAGCGATTGAATGATTGCCAACAAAAAACAAACGAAATGATGAACAACTCCGACTTAGGGAGAATATTGTCCGACAATATCAGAGGAATAATGAAATAAAAGATAAGAATCTTTTACAATTTATTAAAAATCGTGCATGTATGCCTCAGTGTATGTTGTTCATCTGAGGGTCTATTTTTTCAGTCACTCCGTAGTTAAATTTAATATAGATAAAATTAAACAGAAATTCCAAAGTAATTAAATAAGATTAAACAAAAATTAAAGTACAAAATCCAAAAATAATACGACTTTAAATTATAATTTTCCATTAATATTAAATTATCACACCAAATCTATTATATATACCCATATGTAATAATGCCTATTAAATTACATATACAGATTGTTAAATGTGCATAAAATTTTATTTCACTAATAACTTCGGATTTTCTTTTATTATTATTATTATTATTATTATTATTATTATTATTATTGAATAATTATAATTTAATGTACTTTTTTGTTGCAATCACGCGCTAATAATTATTAATAAGTCAACATATTTAAATTTTTAAAAAAAGTGTTAAAAAAATTAATTAAAAAAAAGTTAAAAACCTACGTGCCTTCCCTTGTAAGATCCAAATATTTCATTAATTAAAATTTATTTGGCTATAACTCTGGAACCAATGAAAATAAGTACCATATTTATTTTATTTGCTCTTTGAGAGGTTTTGATTAAAAGCTCTCAGTGAGGGCTGCTTATTATTACAGTTAAGAAAAGGTTCAAAATACAATTTTTCTGGATTTTGGGTTTTTATGGACAATTTTGATCAAGTCGATTGCAATCAAAAGGGGAGGTGCACAACTAGATGTTACAACAGTCCTAAATCCAAAATTTCAACATTTTACGGCTGATCGTTTTTGAGTTATGCGAGATGCATACGAAAGTACGTACAGAAGTCAAGCCGGAACTGGTCAAAATGGATTCAGGGATGGTCAAAATGGATATTTCCATTGAAAACTGAAAACTGAATTTTTTCGCGAACACAATACTTCCTTTACTTCGTACAAGGAAGTAAATAAGCAACGTAGCGTTCATTGATTTTTTCAAACATTAGTGTAGATACTAGATTTACTTTGAATGAAGTAGTGGATAAATTGGAAGTAGTAAATGAATTAGTGGTGTTATTAAGTATAAATGAACACGCCAGCACTATGTAACGACAGGGATAATCGTCAACTGAACAATGGCTACCGTGTAGGAAAAAGCAATGAGCGTACTATGATTTCAGGAAAGCTGATCTGTTTTACTGTTCGTAGACGTTTTCGTTTAGAGTACGACCGTGATCCTCTTAAAAAAGCCCTTTTAAACGTTGTTATCAGTAGTTTACGGATACAGGAGGTGTAGTACACAAAAAAGGTGTTGGTAGATCTCTTGTCTCCGAGGAAATCGTACATCGAATAATTGAAGATGATGATACAATTTTTCTGTGGAAATTCTTGGTGAATTGAACAAAGAGAATGCACTAAAAGAAAAACTAATCTTCTACGACGAAACTACCTTCCATGTTTCTGTTCACTTCCAGCACAACGCAATAGCCGAAAATTAACGTTTGGTGTGCGTTGACTGCTTATGACTAGCGCTAGTTATCTATACATTTTACAGGAGTATGCAATACCACGGACTGAACATCGGGAACCCAACAATACTGTTTACTTCTGTTTACTTCAACAGTATGGCGCCACGCTCGGGTATACATGTTAGGGACTATCTACATGAAAAATTTCCTCCATGTTGGATTGGACGTGATGGACCAGTTCCTTTTCTTTTTCCTGTTTAGTCTTCGGTAATTACCTTTCAGACAATACTTCAGAGGATGAATGAGGATGATATGTATAAGTGTAAATAAAGTGCAGTCTTGTACAGTCTCAGTTCGACCATTCCTGAGATGTGTGGTTAATTGAAATCCAACCACCAAAGAACACCGGTATCCACGATCTAGTATTCAGATCCGTGTAAAAATAACAAACTTTACTATGACTTGAACGCTGGAACTCTCGACTTCCATGTCAGCTGATTTGGGAAGACCCGTTCACCACTAGACCAACCCGGTGGGTTGGGCCAGTTCCCTGGCCATCACCTAATGATACGCCACTCGATATCTTTTTTGGAGGGTTTGTAGGTGTACGCAGCAAACGTTGTGAACATCAAAAAACTAAAAAGAAGAATTGAGGGTGTAATTTATGGGAGAACTCCAGATATTCTCCGCAATGTATGGCGCGAAACTGAATATAATCTAGACAAGATTTTCATGTAGAACTTGTTTAAAGTTAATAAGTGTTGTAAACACAACTATTTGAAACGTCCTGTACGTATATAAGTACATTTCCTTGTTATTTTTTTAACACTATAATAACCCTGAACACTGAATTTATAACGCTTAAACTTTTTCCCAAACTTTCTTGAGAGAAATCTTCTCATAAAATTAGACTGGAAGTGAGCGTACAGGTCAGTTTAGATGAAGAGTAACCTTTTTTATTTCATTTCAACAAATATTTTTCACAAAACAATCGTAACATTTTTTAATTTTTCCAATTTTTTTGATATATTATTTTAAAAATACAGGTAGAAAATATTTTTTACATTTTATAAGGGCTTAATAGTTAAAAATCGAAATGCAAATCTAGTTTTTATTAACAGTCCTTGAGCTTTTTGTTTATGTACTTCACACAGTCAATAAATTCCGTCTATTTATAACCTTTGTTTTTATATTTCGTTATGTTGTTTTTCGTTTTCCAATTGTCAATCCAAACTCGTTATAAGCACATTATTTTTAGTTATTTTTAAAAAGTTGAAAATGTAACTGAAAATTTTATTCAAAAGTTGAAAAATATTTCACACAAGAACTTTCCCTTTAAATTGGATCAACCGGGGTCAATCATTAAAAAATAAATATTGTTTGCTGAATTGTTACTTTAGAAGAATTTAAATATCTCCAAAATTCTTTCAAATCGTATCAAATTGTGCCAAAAAAAACATAAATAAAATTAAAGTACATAATTGTCAACCTATTTTCTATTTTGAAATAGGTTTTAAAAAAATGATATCTGTATCTACGGTATAAGTAGGAAACCAATCGATTTATGAAAAGGCATTACTGTAGAGAAGATATAATTATCGATTATAGCATTTATCAGTTATAAAAAAGTAATCCTTATAAGGAAGTTTAAAACTTCAGAATTAAAACGTCGGTAAAATAAATAATCACGAAACTGAGAACTTTCAAAGCGAGTTGTAACAACCATGTTAACAGAAAATTTAATGGTCTGACTTTTTTCAGACATACCCTTCCTACTTTTAATTGAAGGAAAGAGAAACCGTATTCTATAGTCATGTTTGTTTTCTACAACAAATATTTGCACGTTTCCCCCTGTTAGAAGACGCCTTTGCCAAAACATTGTCTCCCTTTCTTGCCATCATCGACGCTATGTCGTCATCAACCATTCAACCAACAAGCTGTAATTGCTGTATTAGTTTCTCATTTCCTTTAATTCAATGCCTTCCGGTTTCTAAAATTCAATTTTAACTTCATTCAACGATAAATCGTCTGATTATAATTAATTGAACGTATGTAGTCATGCATTAAAAAAAAGCATTGAAATAAATGTTCAAAATAAATTAAGATTATAAAAATAAATTATACATTAAACATTTTAGTATAAAATATTCAAACACGAAAGACAATTATTTATTAAATACCAAATTCTTTAATCAATAGATACATAGTTATAATATTAAATTTACATAGAAAAAAAGTACGGAGTGGAAACAAAATCCACTAGAGAGAAGAAAACGATTTCAAAAAAATAATAAGTTCGAATTCAAAAGTCGAAATTTTGACGTTTTGAAGTTAAAATTTAAAGAATTGAAGTTTTTTCAGTGAAAAATTATATTATATTTTCCTAAAATATATATTATTAAATTTTAAAATTATAATAATTTCAATTTAAAATTTATTTAGACCTATGAATATTTATGTTTGAATAAAAAAAGTTTCTCAAAAAACAATGTTGTAATAAAAATACGGAAAGATATCTCCATAAACAAACGTAAAGCGACTCGCAGTGAGCGTGAGTAAAGGTTCCCTGGAATGCGAGAATGTGTATTAACAGTTGCAGCAAAGCAAGCTTTCTTACTATAGTTTCAAATTTTCTACATATTTTACACGATTACCCAAAACAGAGTAAAAAGTACTTAGGATGTTTGTATGTATGTATGTTCTTATGTATGTGCTACCTGCAGGGCGTGCCTACGGCACGCCTCAACAGCTAGGACCCTGGCGGGCGTCGTTTCGGAATGGGATTATTAGGTGTCCAAAATTGATTTTCTCTTGTGTAAAAATGTTTTTTTTTAATGATGAAAATTTATCAAGGAAAGGCGAAAAAATATCAGGAAATCTTCCCAATAAAATTTGGTTTAGATCGGTTTACCCATCTTTTAAAAATTGCACACTCAACATTTTCATGAAGATTCATAATATCCATATGCAAATTCACTCACTACGACAGCTGGCAGCTTAAATATAAATTAGATTAATTAACTTATTATTTATATATTGCTATATTCAATTTACGAAACAAATTATCGTAATACGAAACTAACCTTCTTGACATAATAACGAAAGAGAAATTGGCTTCAAAATTAGTATATATAGGATTCAGAATTCTTCTAATTTTTATTATTGTTTACAATTTGATTTGACCCACGTGTTTTGTATATAAGTATGTTTAATTGAACTATAAGGCCAAAAAAAAAATTCATATATACGATTCTAAATGGATAATTGGTAGTATTTTCAGTATCGATTTATTTTTATCTTAAATAGTTGTGTTTTAAGATATGCTACGATATTGAATGAATGAATTACGGTAGTTAAATTTATTTTATAATTATTATTGTTTCTAAACATATAAGAAAAAATATTATGATTTTTTTACAAGTAGTATGTTCAATCATGTATTCATGTTATTTCTTTTTGCTGTTATTTGTTGGTGTTGCTTCTTTTTATTGTTTATAAACATTTAAGAAAAAAAAATCATATGATTTTTTGACTCATCTCTCGTCTAAGGGGGGGGGGCGGATACACAGACAGAGACACATCCAAATGCACTTCAATAGAGTAGAATATTTGTTGCATCGTAGCAGCAAAACGGCTGAACCGATTTAGATGTACGACCCGCGTTGGAATTCTTACGTTACCGAGAGTGTCATATGCAATATATACATGTTTAAATAAATTTAAACAATTTGAAAAAAAAAAAATTATATTAATACTAAATTGTCACCCGCACGCTCTATAATTATCCTATACTATTTTTCTTCTTTTTTGTTTAGTCTCCGGAACCACTGTCAGGATTATTTCAGAGGATGAATGAGATGATATGTACAAGTGTAAATGAAATGTAGTCTTGTACAGTCTCAGGTCGACCATTTCTGAGATGTGTGGTTAATTGAAACCCACAAACAAAGAACACCGATATCTACGATTTAGTATTCAAATCTGTATAAAAGTAACTGCCTTTACTAGATTTGAAACTTAGAGCTCTCGATTACGAAATCAGCTGATTTGCGAAGGTGTGTGCACCACTATACCAACCCGGTGGGTATATTAAAGAGCAATATTTGACAGCAATGTTTTTTTTTTTGCAGTGGTGCATTTTTAATTTTTATCTCTTGTTACTCCCTACAACGCTCAAAATTTATAATTCAAAAGGATATAAAATTTCGCAAAATTATTTAAAATAAACAGATGTGCAGAATGAAGTGTAAAAAACTAAAGAAATTATGTTCTATTTCGACTCAGAAAACACAACTTACTCATAATCACAACATATTACGTAGGTGCTAATTTTTTAAGGCTAGAAAAATTGATTAAATACCATTACCAAAAACTGCTTCTCATTTACTACTGAATTGTAAATAATTTTCTTAATAAAAAAGTTACCTTCATTACCTATGGTTCCATTCTATAATTTTCTATAAAAAATATTTAACATATCAACCAAAAACATTTTTAATTGAAGTATTTGACAATAAACGAACTTCAAGTGGTAAATGGATAGTTTTCATAATCATTCAGTGACGTAAATGAAATGTACATGAATGTAATTTTCCACTTAAAATATTTTTAGTCAAAATATACAACAACAAAAAAATCATAGTAAAAATTATCCTTGTCATATTACAAAATTAGCTATACAAAAAAAATATATTTTTTTAAAAATCCCTAGACGCACATTTACGGACAGAATTGAATTTACTTTAAAATCTACATTTTTCTATGAACACTTATTCATTTCTTTCACGAAGAGTTGTGGTTTTTACGAATAATATTTTTAAAATCATTTATAATTAAAGATATTGTTACCGTGATGAAATTCAGCATAGACATTTTCATATGCATGGAAGTTTTTGTTTTGAAAATGCCTTTAAAATTGTTAATTCATTAAATCATGAAACAATTTACGATATTACTGAAGTTTTCGATGAAATAATTTGGCATCCTAACCCGGACAAATTTCATGAAGTATACTCATCTAAGATCTGTTATTCCGATATTATTCCGATGATAGTTATACCGCATAACAGTGTGAATTTCTAATTGTTACTTTTAATTACAACAGAGTTTTTAATATTTTAGAATTTTCAAACGATTTTTGTAGTTTGTTACTTTTTTAAGTTGATAACTACAAAAATCGTTTGAAAATTCAAAAATATTAAAAACTCTGTTGTAATTAAAAACATAATTCAATTCCTTTTTGATAAACTGAAGTACATTTCAAAGGATTCTTTTAATAATAATATTAATTTTTTTAATAAATAGTGTTATTGATTGATATTAAATAAATTTAATATTAAAGCAAATAAGCTTTCTTGTATTCAACTCGGCGAACTGCGCGGATCTTTGAAAACGCAGCTTTCGCTATGTTTAAAATTAAGTTTATATAGGTATATTAGTATAAAATAAAAGGTCAAATCTAATTTTTATATTCACAGCACGTTAAAAAAATTCTCCCTCAATGTTTAACTTGAAAGTACTTTTAACATCAAATGATATTAAGCTACATATCATTACATTATATTAATCGAATTATAAGGAATTCTACCACAGGAATTAAAAATATCTTCAAATGGTCTTCATAGACCATAGACAAGAGAAGAACGATAATAATATAATAATGTAAAATTTGAAATATGGATGATATCACACTTATTGTAGATCATACTACTTTGTATAAAATTATCAGGCAAGTTATAAAAAAAATATTACTAACAAATGAACAAATTTAAATTTGAACAATATTGACTAACAGATGCCAGTAACTTTATCAAGATTTTTTTTTATTTCTTTTGTACATTGTAATTGTATAAACGTATTTGTATGTTAACAAGCATATTTTAATATATATATATATATATATACATATACATATATATACATTAAAATAGATACTAATATATATAGATATTTATTCGTATTTATTTACTATTTTTATGGATGACATTAATTTTACAGTAAGCATACTTTGCCTTGGCAAATCAGACATCCTGAATGAAAAGCCAGCTGCCGTGTGATGAGACAGCGAGTAAAAGGGTGCTTTAGTTTATAAAAAGATTTGTTCCATAAATATGGGGGTTTTCGTAATTATAACAGCTTTCTTAAAAATAAAAATAATAAACATAATTTATTTACTATACTTTGCATCTGACATCTTGAAACAGTCTGTTTAAAACCAGCATTTAACAACTAATCTATTGTTAATTTTCATATTATGCTTTTTAAGGATATAGTACAAAACAAGCAATAAAATTAAGTTTTGCAAGTAGTATCTGATGCATTGAAGAAATCGATTTAAAATTAATAATAGAACAAGGAATAGCATCTGACACCGTGGAGTCAATAAAAAAATTAGCAAAAAATGTATTGCGAGAAATATCTGTCGCCTTAAGGAACAGTATAAAACCGAAAGTTAATTAATGACTAATGTATTCCAATGTAGCATTTATCGTTCCCTAACTGTTCAGAGATTTATAACTGAAAAGCCGTAACATACATTACCCATGTAATGTAGATTCAAAGTATCCAATTAAAAGAGGCGATTATGTTAGACTTTTACTTCCTTGTACGAAGTAAAAGAAGTAAATATCCATTTTGAGCATCCTTGAATCCATTTTGACTAGTTTCGTCATGATGTCTGTACGTAAGTACGAATGTATCTCGCATAACTCAAAAACGATTAGCCGTAGGATGTTGAAATTTTTTATTTAGGACTGCTGTAACGTTATTTGTGCACTTCCCCTTTTGATTGCAATCACTGAATCAAGTGTCCAAAAAAGTTTTTTTGAGAAAAAAAACTTTTTCTTAACTGACATAGTAAGCCCTCATTGAGAGCTTTTCAACGATATATCATAAAAGGTAGTAATTTTCATTGGTTCCAAAGTTATAGTCAAATAAAATTTTAATTAATGAAATATTTGGGTCGGGGAAAGCACATGGGTTCGAATTAGACTATCTCCTTTTTGTTAACTTTTTTCTACCTTAAATATATTGATTTATCAATAATTATTAACCTCTCATTGTAAAAAAAAAATTTATTATGAATAATTCAGTAATAACAAAAAAAAAATATATATATATATAAAAATATCAGAAGTTTTTAATGAAATATAATTTCATGGTCTTTTCATTTAAAAAAAAAAAGTGTAAATGTAATTTAGTAGACGTACTAGGAAGTTATGTGTTGTCCACATCGGATTTTTATGTGTTAATCTCTCAAACTTAAGGCAAATAAACTTACTCTTAATACTAAAAAAAAACAAAAAACAATAGTACGTAATGAATAAAATAGAGATCAAATAACGTGATTTATTCTTCTTGAAAGAACAAAATCCTTTGACCAATTAATTTTTCTTTATATTACAATCTCTTAATACATAAATATATTACTTTTTTTTCTTTGAGGGTCTACGTGAAAATATACGAGAATTTCGTATTTTGCTAGGCTGAGTGATGAGGTCGAGAAGTGTTCAAGTAATGTACAATATAAAACTATAATGTACTATAAAAACATAACATGTACTGTAATCTGACATAATGATGAGTATTACAAGAGGTAACTTTCCTTTTACACGTTAAACATACATATTTTATCAGATAATGAATCATTCTTTTACATTTATAAACAAACTGTTGTTGAAATAGTTTAGTTGAAGTTAAATCTAGATTTATACGCTTTTCTGTAGCTCAAGAAGTTATTTTCATCTTAAGTATCTTCAGTTCAAATATTTCGATTTTTTTTTATATATCGGGTAATCCTGCCAGTTTTTGAAGATTTTTTTGCAGTCAAACATGCAATGGGCGAAATGGCTGAAACTTAGGATAGACACTTTCATTTCTAAAGTTTTGGATCCCGCTGTGGATATATTATACATATTTTGTGATATGTATAAGATAAAAAGAAAAATTTTAAGGGTCCCTTAAATGTACAGTTTAAAAATGCATTTTGAATAGGGCCTCTGTAACTTATATGGAACATTCCTATCCTTTTTATTAAGAGAACAGTCTAATCTTAAATGCGATAAATAAATGGGTCTCATCAATAAAAATGTTTTGGTGCATTCACCAACGATGTGATGAGAATATACAACAGAAGATGCCTGAAATAAACTATGGTTCATTGCATGTTTGCCTGCAAAATATATTTTCAAAAATTGGGGAGAATATGAAATGAATATACCCGATGTATAAAAAAATCGAATATTTGAAATGAAGATACTTCAAGATAAAAATAATTGCTTGGGCTACAGAAAAGCGTGTAATACTTTTTTTACTTTTTATTTTTTTTACAAGACAATTAAAGTGAAAAAAGATAGAAATGCAGATAGGTATATCTCTGTAAGAGTTAAATCGTCACCATATTTTTATTCACTGACCACCAATGTCAGCAGAAAAGTATAATGATATTTAATATTTAAAGATATTTTTGTAGCCCTCAGACACAAGACTGTTTTTGCAACTTAGTAGTTCACATTTGCTAGAGTCTCGTCTAGAAAACGATTTTTAAAAGAAATTTTAGCAGACATTCTAGGCTGAAATTTTTCTTTTTTAATATTAGTTAATTCTACTACAGTTTGGTTAAAATTAGTTAATCAATATCAAGAAAAACACAAATTCTCCTTTTCCAACCTGGAATTCAGTATAAATTGAAATGATTTTCATAGATGAAATAAATTGTACTTTTATTATTTTTTTTAATAAATTTTTGTTTTACTAATTAAATATCATTGGAATTAAAAAATATATTACAACAAAATTACTCAAATCAATAAGAAATCAAATGAGTAAAAATTGAAAAGTGTTTAAATTACATTGTAACTATTAAATCTTGTAACTGGGATCTTTCAAATCGCTCTCCTTTAAAGTTTGTAATTTGTGATTTGTGACTGTGACCTTTTCATATGCTTGTATTCTTTCCCAGATTCTTTCATATATTATTTAATTTCAAAACTCTTCCACTTAAATCTTGAAGGTGAAACTTTCAACTGAAAGACCAGAGGGATTTATGCATAAAATACAAAAACAATAATCGAAATTAGAGAATTCGAACATGAACGTATATTAAAAAATACAATGAATTGAGAATCCCCTCTTTTTTTTGAAGTCAGCTAAGAGATTGCAGAAAACTAAATAATTTGTTATGATAAGTCATTATAAATCCTTTTATTTAGAAAAGATAGCCGTTTATAACTGGAATTTTGCCCAGGAAGTACATTTTTTCTTATTAAAAAACATATCTTTTAAAAGAAAAGGTGTGGTCAACGATGACAAAAACACAAATTCTCTATAAAAATATATTTACCAAAGCTTAGCTTTTACCGTAAAAATTTGTGACTTAATTTTTACCGCAACTTTTATGTAAGAAATTAATTTATCGAAATTTTGACATAACAATATTGATTTTTTCATAATTTCTTAAGGGAACATTGGCGCAATTTTAGCCCACTACCAATAGAATAATAGGCCAGTATCTAATTAAAATCAAGCTTTTTAAACATTGATTTTATTCTAATGCCAAAATCCTAGGATTTTGGCACTAGAATAAAATCAAATTGCTGTTACTAATCAGTAACAGCAATCGTAAAATTATAACATTATCAATGCATTCTGAAATACTCATATAATATTACAAAAAATAACATGATATACTTTACTAAAATAAGCAAAGTTTCATTGAATTTCTAAAAAACCAAATTTTTATGAAATTTTGTTTTTGGTGTTCCTAATTTTTTCATATATTTTAAGACAGTGCAGAAATGTTTTAAACTTATGACAAAAGAAAAATTTATTTAATAATAAAATAATATCATTCACAAACCCAAAGTTTCTATAAAAAAATAACGCTGTAAAATACAACGGGCTCTCTTTTTTTGGCCAAAATAATCGATCAATCATGAAGTTACTTAGATAAATTTGCTCCAATATCGTTCCTGAATGTTTAACAAATAAGTAGCAAGAAAATCATTCACAGAGCAACCCAATCGTTCCTGAATGTTTAGAGAGCGTGAGTGGAAAAATACAATCAGATAATTTAATCCATATTTGAATCATCTAGTTTCAAAACCAGACAGCTCCTTAACAAAATCATGTGAAAAGTTGCCAATATCAGATACATCCATTCCTTCCATTTAACCTTGAATTGAAAATGAGATTTGTGATTCAATCTATTAAAAAATTTAATCATTGAAAATCATTATTGTCAAAGCAAGACGAAGGCCCGTGTTTATTTACACCCACACCTGAACATTAAAAAAATATGCGTATATAGAATGCCGATAATGGTGAAGCGATGACGGTGAAAGAAATGTTTTTGTCATATTTTTAGAACGCGGTTCAGCATTGATTTTAGAAGGCCATGTGTTCACAAATGTTTAACTTGTATTTCTTAGAAGTAAAAAATAAAGCACGAGAAAAATTTCATATAAACAACGACTTGTGATAGAAAAAAATATTCGTCGGCCGAAATACAAAACCTTTTACATACAATCTATTGAAAGAAGTAAGGCAAAATCTTATAATTATTTCTTTTTACTGCCAAAAAAATCAGGTTCTGCTGCGCATCCCTGATCACATTGCTTATAGTTAAAGACAATTAAACAAATACAATTTCACAATTGTACTTGGCAGCTCTAAAAGTAAAAGTAAACAAACAAAAGAAAATGTCTTCATCTATGAATTGGATAAACTCGATTATAATAAAGCATCTAACGAAATAACTTCAGCATTTTACCACTGCTTAACAAAACTTCAAATTCCAGAGTGTATTACAGAAATTCGACGATTTTCCTGTGAGTGTTGCGGGGGGGGGGGGGGAAGTAAACAAGTTTACAACCGTGGTTGAAATGTTGTCTGTGTGGTTTCTGAATTTTTCTCCGAAAAATGTGAAACAATTGCTACAATTTTTATCTGTAGTTGGCCACTCGTTTCTGCCTGTAAACAGAGTTTTTGATCGGACTGAAAAAAGAATCAAAGCTAAGAATGTTATTGTTAACCCTGCGTAGTATGATTTCAGATTTTTGAACTACAGTCTCATTAAAAGGAAACATTATTTGATTGGAAGAGTATTGTCCAAGGAGTAATTAATCTCCCGAGAAGTGGCATTTTAGATTTAACCCTTCAAAAAAATGTAAATTCAGAAGGAAGAGGAAAGTTAATAATATACTAATACGTGTTGAATTCAATTACCGTAATGACAATGGAAAACTTAAAAGTATTGCGAACCTGGGAAAGTCATTAAAGATTTTCCTCGGCCAAATATGATCAAAAAATGAAAGGTGGTAAGTTCTAAAAACAAAATTAATGATGTGTAGAATTTATTACCAAAACATTTCGGGGAAACATGGAACGATTTAACTTGTTTAACATTTTATAATGAATTAATTGATGGTGTGGAAAAACGGCTGTAGAAAATGATGCATCAATCTGTGAACCATGTGAAAAAGCAGAGGAAGTTCCAAATGTACTCGTATAAAACTTTATTGTATTAAACATTTTTACCAAAATTTTATTTTATTTGAATTTCTTTTTAAATCTATTACATAAGAACCAAAATTTGCTTTTACTTTTATTATAACTATTAGAAATAATCGTACGTTTTATATACATAATGGCTTTAAGTTTGTTTCAAAACCAGATAGATTCAGATTGGGTTTCAAAGCCACATAAATTTTGTCAAACATTTCTTAACTACAACACTGGTCAACATGATTTTTTGTCTCACGAGTATAAATAGGAGTACTTAATGCAGTTTTTTATCCTGTTTTCAAACATGTATTCGGAATTTCTCCATCACCCACAGTTTTTTAAAATATTTTAAAACGTTTTTTCGTCCATTTGTCCATTGTCAAATAAAAGTTCCTAGAGCATTGTAAATATGATGGAACCAAACGAGCTAACTCAAAGGGTAGCCTTATTACTGCAATGCAGCTTCAGACGTGTATAGACATGTTCAAACGTGATCTAGTGTAGCACATATTAATCAGAACGATGATAGTTTTGAGGTAGAAGTAAACCAGTAAACAGGTCATTGTGAATGCTTTGTGTGTCTGAATTATTGTGTATTACATATTTACAACATTTTTTTCTTTTAATTAGTCGTTAGTTACAAAATGCCTAGAGTTCTTTTAAATCATTTTAAAAGTTCTTTTAAACAATTTTTGTTATGTATGTGGTGAAGTTATTAAGTCTCAAAGGCGAAGCCTTACTCCATTAGTAAAAAAGTGTTATGAACTTTATTTTGGGTGTAAAGTCTGGGACCAAACAAAAATCGGGCTCCACATATCTGTTGTTTATCGTATTCTAGGCTTCTTAATGCATGGAAAAATGGTACACGCCACATGCCACTTGCTACCCCTGTGATTTGAAGGGAACCCAAAGATCACTCTTCTGATTATTATTTCTGCTTAACAAACATTAAAGGGAATTTATAAAAATCAAAACATAGAGTGGTGTACTTTAACTTGCAATCTGCAATGAGACCAGTTCCACTAATGAGCCTCCAGAACATGTGACATTAGATGACGAGAGCTCAGAGTTTGATGAAAGTAAGCAAGAAAAAGAAACAGATTCTGGTGATTCAGCTTTTAAACAAAGCAGTTCATCTAAGCCTGACTCAAGAAAATTTTAACGATATCATACGAGATTTAAAGTTATCCAAAAACAGTCTAAAATGCTCGCTTCCCGGCTAAAAGAATGGAATCTTCTTCAAAAGAATACAAAAATATGTACTCATTGTAATCCTCATTTTAAATACAAAGACTATTTTTCTGAAGAAAATGGCTTAGTGTTTTGTAATGGCATTTCTTCTCTTATGGTGATGGGGAAAAACCGATATCACATTTGAATTCAGGATAAAAAATACTATCAGAATCACATATATTTCTTCCTGAGACAAAAATTATTTTTTTTTGTTCCATCAGTGTAATCATTAAAAAGTTAAATTTCAGTATGAAAAATATTCTACTCCAATACTATTTCTCAAATAAGTTACAATGTTGTATTACTGAATAATTTTGAAAACACAGTTTTTCAGCTCCTGAAAATTTACATTTTTCGATGTGTCTGCTTTTGAAACTAGACGATTCATTTAAAAAATAAATAATCCGATTTTTAATAAAATTTGATCGAACAAAATACAAATTTTGGCAATTGATTTATTCATTTCCGAATAAATTTCATAAAAATTGGGTACGAGTCAATTTATTTTGCATTTATTTATAAGCATTTATTTTTATGAATTTTACATTAACTTTTATAAACTAATAATCAAATAAAAGGTCCATGTCTTTCAATTATAAGCTTTAATAATAGTCATTAAAAATTATTATTGAAATTAATCGATTAATTTTTAATTACTAACTTCATATATTGTACAATTCCTACATTAACAAATAATTATTTTGATATACAGCATACGTTTAAAACTTTCTAAACTTTCAAAAATATCGTCTTTTTAGAAGAATCTTAAAAATTATTTTCATATACAAATTATGGGATCTGTATTATTTTGTAAGTTGCTAAATATTATTGGTATTTCCAAATTTTTAATTCCAGAAAATTTTAAGAAATGAGAGTTTTTGCTCTACTATTCTTTTGATATCAGATATCTTGTGATATAAGCTAAATCTCAAATAGCCTTAGGTACTGCTGTTTAACAGTACAAAATCTAAAATTATTGAAAATCATTGCACGCAACTGCATCAAAAAAGGAAGAATTATTTGATTAATTAAACCGGCAGTTAGTAAACTAAATAAAAGATTTGCTTGATTTAAACGTGATAATTTTATTTATATATAAATTATTAAGATATATGTAGAATGTAGAAAATGCCAAACTTCACTGAGATTTTGTATTCGAGATATTCCGATTAATGCCTGAGGTGTAATAACTCCTCGAAGGAGTTAAAGTATCATCAGAACAGATCAAATCTATGTATCATTAGTCCAAAAAAGCATATTGATATTATGAAAAAGCAGATAAAGGATATAATCGGCATTTTATTAAATGCAAGTAATACCTAGTATTATAGAAAATACAGTAGGAAAACACTTTGTAAATTGTTATTTTTTTAGTAAAGTATAAGTTTAATTAAACTTTGTTGGGATATAAATTTTGAATATTTATTTTTGGTTTCATTTCATCTATATAATTTTATTTAAGATTACTCAAATATTTATAAAGAAATGCCGTAAAAGTAAACAGTAAAAAACCCAGCATGATGTTTTTAATTTTTACTTGGGGTAAAAATAGCAAAATATTTATTAATAGTCGTAACATTTATATATTATTTCTTTTCAAGAATATCATTTAGCTTTCTTCGTAAACTATTAGTAACAACTTCGTATAGACAGACCACAATAATATGTTATGATCGTAATTAAAAATGAAGTATTTTACTTCTACTATTATCAAAATACTCTTCAAAAAATCACACTTTTTTTTTTAAAAAAAAGCAGGCAATGAATTACGTAACTTTCCCGGCTATGCTGTTCAATTTATGCAACCATTATAAGCTATATCTGTATTTTTATGACAAAATAATTCCTTGTTATTGAAAAACAATAACAAAAATTATGAATAATTTTTTCATTTTTTTTTATAAAAATATTTATTTCTAATTTTATTATACATACTAAATACATAAATACAAAAAAAAAATTGATTATTTCTACATTTGTGGAAGACTTAATGAAAGATGAACGGTGGGGGTATTGTTTTTTGTTCCTTTTCTTTTTCGAATATATACAATATACAAAAGAACAGCAAGTGGAAACAAAATGACATTAGTTGATGTGTCACTCAGTTGTCCCCTTATGCCTCACACCTGCTTGTACCAACTCTTGCTGTAATTCATCTAAGGATTTTCTCAGATTTATCATTTCATCAAAATTGCTTACTTTCTCTTCATCCATGTGCAATTAAAGTTTTCCAATAGTATGAAATGTTACAATTTTTTTTTTTGTGAATCAGAGGAGCCCCATTTACGGGCGAAGTGTCGGACTAGCTAACAGGTTCCACAAAACGTTATTAGAAGTGCGTATGTGTGTCTGCGTCCTACCGACTGAAAATTCTATCTCACCAACCCCTCCTCCCAGGACCGGACCAGCAATTAAACATTATCACGGTCCTGGGAGGTGGCATCACCTCTTAACTACCAGGATGGAGCTGGCACTGCTCCATCCTGGTAGGCCCGGTTATTCTTTTCCCAGCCGCCCCACCCAGTAGCCGGGACTCGGTCTTTATTGTCATTGTCTCTAACACGGACATCTCGGAGAGGGCAACCCCGCCGGGTCTTGATGTTTTCAGCACAGGATCAGGAGTCCCCTTGTTTCCTCGCCACCGCTCACCCGAGCAAACCTGGACTAACAGCGACTCCACAGACGGCTGTTCCTCTACCACTGCTTACCCAGTCCTTTTGTTTCGTTATCCCAGCGACATAAAGTGAGATAGTAGAGAACCAATGTTTAATCTCTAACAACTTGCTGACAATGTTCTCAGTGTTCAATGGACCCACCAGCAAATCGCATGCCTGACGTTCACCAGCCCACTTGCCACACTCAAAAATTACATGTTCAGATGTGTCCGTCTCGCCACAATACGGGCATACCTCATGGTCCGCTCTCCGTCTCCCACACAGGTAACTCCTAAATGCTCCGTGGCCGGTCAGAAACTGTTACATTTAAACTTATTCTAAATAACGGAGATACTATTCCGCTTTTTAAGTTATAATAATATACAATAATTTCCCCATACGATGTAATTTGAATTCCTGAGGAATGAAATAGGTAATGTTCCAGGAGGGAAATAATCCCAGATCCAAATAATTTTAATATTTGCGTTTTGCTTTCTCCATTTAACTTCTAAAAAATATTAAGCTTCTGAAAAAATATTTTCAATTTTTTTAAAAATTGGGGGATCATGTATCAGGTTTTTTTTAATAATTAAGATATTCAATAAAATTAATTTTTAATAAATTAGAATCGAAATTTTAAAAAATATCTATTTTTTTTTAAATTGGGAGCTTCCCATCACGGTAAGTATATTAAGTTATTTCAATGACTTTATTGTTTAGCAATATACGTTTTAAGCATTAAAAATCTAAGTGTTTTTTGTTTCATATGTTGGCTGCCATACTCAATGGGAAGTACTCAGGTAAAATTCATTTTTAAGAAAATAATAAGATGATAATAGATTTAAAAAGAATTTTTTTTTTAAATATTCAAAGTTATAGCCATAATTCTAAATAAACTAAGTTGTAATTTTCTAAGGAAAGAGGGTGAAAATGCATAGCAATTTTTTTTTTCAAGAAATAGTAATGAGTAAGGGCTATCAAAAAATTAAGAGTTTTACATTTTAAATGCAACGGGTAACTTGCGAAATCGTTTTAAATCTAAAATATATATATATATTTTTTTTTAATTAAAAAGATATATTTGTTACCACAGATTATTCGAGTGGGATGGAAAAAATTTATAATAGTTTGAAGGCCAATCGATGTAGAAAATATACGAGTAGATGCAAAAAAACTCCTATTAACTTCTTTTCTGAAGCTATATATAACTAAAAAAAATAGAAATATATAATAATAATTTGGAGAAGGGATTGAATATTAAAGATTTTTTTTTGCAAATTTGCGGTTTTGATGAAAAAACTTCAACTTTTGTAAGAAACATTTTTTCTAAAATTCCTCAGTACAGATTTAAAATTTTTCCATTTCGGCCAAAACACCCCTTCCACCTTTTCCCAAAAATTTAATACATTCTTTTTCCCTGAAGGTAGTACCTGTCTACCAAGTTTGAAGAAAATCGGTCAACGGAGTCCAGAGTTATAAGATTAAATACATACCCCTACAAACATCCATTTGACTAAAGCAGATTTTATGGACTTGGGACATTGGAATAAAAATTCTTTTTAAATAATTTACAATTTTTTTTTGGTTAATTGTCTCCTTAAGGTTAAAACTTAAAGAAGATCAATATTTTGAGATTTTTTTTACCGATCTATTTACTTTCCTGTTATAGCAATAGTTGTAGTAGCATATATCGCTATAGTTGATAAAATAAAAATACAAAAATAGCACTATCTAAACATATATAAACAGTACTCAACAAAAACAACAGTAATTCTACAAAAATTAAGACACTTAAAGCGAATATAAATGGAAAACTTTTCACGGATATATTAATTTTTTTAAGAATCTTACCAAAAATAGTACATTAACGTAATCTATTTAAAAAATAAAACGTAATAAAATATTTATAGTATATTATTACAAACTGAATTATCTCAAGATATCAAATTTATTCATTACCCAAAAGGAATTCCACGGAAAAAATTTTAAAAAAGTTTCATAAAAAAATTATTTTAAATTTAATTTTGTTTAATGCATGCCTCCTTGAAATACTTTACTGATAGACACCAGTGAGTAAATTATAAAAAACTATTCTTCCAAAATGAAGGGACGGAACCTCCGTCTGAAACTGTAACGTTTTCATGAAGTTAATTTAAAATTATAGTTCGTTTAATTCTTATCTCTTGAAATCTTTCATTACAACTAATTCTCAGCTAACAAATAAGAATTTTAAAAAAAATAATTGAAAAAAAAGAAAAAACAAAAATTTTAACAAATGAAGAAACCCTCCCTTTCCGTTCCCCGTTTAAAATGAAAAAGAAAGCTTTCAAGGAAATGAAAGGAATTTTGTATGAATTATATTTTACCTAAAAACATTTTGTTAAATTGCATGATTAAAGTATAAACTAAAAAGAATTCACCAAAAAGAGAATCCATGTGTCACTTTATGTTCTGTTAATTATTCTTTCCTTATGAGTAAATGCCAAATGTATTTTCGTCCAAGTTGTGATTTACTGGTAAATAATTCAAACGAAAATATAACAAACAGCTGAGATTTAAATTATGTTCACTAGTGGATCCTGTTTAAATAAATTCAATCTTTCTTCATATTGTTATATTAGTTTTTGGCATTTATGCGTAATCCCGCATAATTATAAATCAGCTAACATAATAATAAGCTCAGATTGTATAGCGATTTTTTCCCCCATTTTTTATGAAATCCATTGAAGATAACATAAGAATAACGCAGTGTAGCAATTTACAATCGTTACATAATTATGTAAACAGGCGTAATTACACGTTACATAATTATGCAAAATATAGATAGCTATCTCTATGAAAATTACTTCACCTGTTTATCTCAAAAAAAAGAATTTTAAAGCGAATGAAAAGCTTTTCCAAAATCTTCATCGAATAATAAATAAGTAAATCTTTTATTTTTATCGGTTCATAATTATACTAATACATTACATATATTTCAGATAAGGAATGGATAGGCATGCTATTCCACAAATAAACAAAGGAACTGCCCTAGAATTTGCCTAGATGGTTCAAGGGAAACCGTAGCAATATCTTGATCAGAGGAAAATAACAAAATATATATTAATTATAAAACAAAATATAAAAGTATTTAAACTCCATATTAATAATTAGAACATAAATAACTAAATCAAAAATAAATTTTAAAAGATATTAAGATATAAATAAATACAAAATAAATCAAAATGCAAAAGGCATTAATGAAAAATATTTGAGTACAAATGTAGAAAATTAGGGTTTTTTTAATCAGTACTATTTAATAACTCATCGACAAAGTTTCTATAAAAGAAAATTTTTAATTTTTATTTTAAAATATTATATTGGTAGGAAGTTCTTTTAAATGGACCGAAAATTTATTAAAAATGGAAAAGGAACCATGAGAACGTCGTTAGATTTCTCATTAGCATAAGTTCTTTTTTACGTTGAGTTACACAAAACTGTCGTCTGTTTTGATATTTTTAAATTTAATTATATTTTTTTTAAGAATCCGTCACAATTAGTTACAAAAAATTCCACAGTCATAAACATAAATAAAGAGGTAAATTAACATTTTTAATTTACAAAATATTGATAAACATTATTCATATTTATGGGCGCCAAACAATGATCTGAAAGAAAATTATATTATTTACCTTGAAAACTAGTTTCGTCTTTTTGGGGAGCAATAAAATATTATATTAAAGTTCAGACAGAAATATTAATAGGTATTTAATAATGGTGCCAGGTTTAATATTTTATTAAAAGCTTTAAAACAAAACATTATTACTTGATTTTGTTTCAACTGAAATCAATTTCATCATCCCAAGAGATTTTGCCACCTAATAAAATTCCCAAAATAAATAAAGATTTTTTTATTTAATAAAATACTTGAAAAAGTCATTGTTAAAAATATTCAACTGATGATATATACAATTTTATTTTATATTAAGGATATTTTATTAAGAAAACTTCACTTACTTACAAAAACTATGAAATTATAAAATATTTGATTAAATGGATATTGCAAAAAAGTTATTAGCTATATTCATGCAAAAATACCAAAATAAAATGCAATTTATTATTTTAATTTCATTCGTGGAGAACTTACATACCTATTATTACTTACAAAATGTGATTTAATTGGCGATTGAAAATATTATTAAAACTAGTACACACACACACACACACACACACACACACACACACACACACACACACACACACACACACACACACACACACACACACACACACACACACACACACACACACACACACACACACACACACACACACACACACACACACACACACACACACACACACACACACACACACACACACACACACACACACACACACACACACACACACACACACACACACACACACACACACACACACACACACACACACACACACACACACACACACACACACACACACACACACACACACACACACACACACACACACACACACACACACACACACACACACACACACACACACACACACACACACACACACACACACACACACACACACACACACACACACACACAGCTCTCGGTTTACGTTTTACTTACCCTCCCATAATGAAGCTATCTCAATAAATTTATACGTAAACCCCCTTCAAAATTGAATAATATATTGTTAAAAGATTCATTCAAATAGATCCAGCACTTCTTGAGTTTCCAGGGAACATCGGTACATACACACAAACAAACAAAGACGGACATTTTGATTTATGTAAAAATTTAATAACAGTATGTAAAATAAACCTGAGTAATAATAATAACACATAATTTTTTTTTTTATTTTAATATATGAAAATAAGTAGGGTCTTTGAATTTTATCAAGAAATTGACGGGTTTAAATTTTATTCAAACTTTTCATGTTTACTGGGTAAAATATTCACACAAAATATTCCTACTCACAACCTAGGCTTCCTTTTAATCACTGAACACAAGTTAAAAATAAAAAAATTTAATTAAAAAATTTTTCTGACGCAAAAGTCCTACAAGACTTATAATTTTCGATTTGCTTATAAAATGCTCTTTTATTCTGATCTACGGAATTTTCTTTTTTTGTCTAACAACATAATATCATAAAGTATAGAAAGTGATTTATCAATTAACATATAAGATCTAACATAAACATAACATATGTAACAAATATCTAACCATAAGAACATCTAACCATAACATGAACTTAAAATTCATTAATAAATTAAAAAAATTTCCTTAGAAATATCATCATGAATAAAATAGTTATGGTTATCTAAGCATAACATATAAGATCTAACCTAACATAAATATCTATAAATACGGAATACCTAACCTAAATGTAGTGTATTCAGATGTATTTCATAATAACTATAGAAATTAAAAATATAGTAGTTCCTTAATAAGGTACAATTAATTAATAAAAGATATTGTAAATATAGGTATATTATATTAAGAAGACCAACAGCGTTTTAATCGGTAGCTCAATCGAAAGACACAACGAATGTTTCGATTCCAGCTTTGAATTGTTATTTTTTATCAGTCAAAATCCACTACTTACACACAAGTAAATGCTTATAATTTATTTTCAAATGAACTAAACATAAAAATATAAAACATTAAATTTCTAGTTCGCATTTTAACCAAAAATTACAAAGAAAAGATACTGAGGCTATTAAAACGCCTTTATTTATAGAAGTTAGGTTATCTCGGAGAAATTTATTTCAAAACGAAGTAAAAATGTAAAATTATATGAATGTAAAGAAGTAATGATAGTTCCATAACTTTGCGTTATAAGTAGCTAATTAGTATGCAACTAATGAGATCTGGATCTAAAATTTAGTTAACCTACTTCTGACCACAACCAATAAATCTCTATGTAATTAAGAAGTTAAAAATTTTCACTGAATTAAGAAGTAAACGTTAGCCTACATTACTACAGTGAAAAAGACAAAAATCTTGTAGAAACTATACATTTTATATTTTTAAAAGTACATCCTGAACTCCGAAGGAAAGACACCCTCAATGGCAGTTAGGTCGCCATACTCCAACCCCTCTGTACCTAGCCCTTAGGGGCCTTACCGGAGGTCATCTTTAGTACTTCAGCAACAGATATCTCCCAGTCTCGATTGCCTCAATCAGGATGCCACCGATTCGAAAATCTTCTAGGCGATAAACTGGGACAAATTAATTAATAAATAATTTTTAAAACTTACGTTAAAAGTAATTTCAGTCGCTCTTGTCGCCATCTCCAATTTGGAATTTTTTCAATCAAAATATACTTTTAAATAATTTCATTACAGAAAAAAATGTAATAAAAGTAGACTGATATCAAATCACAACTTTTACCTACAGAAAACTCTATTCATGAAGTTGGTAAAACAGACAACTAACTGTTAAATGATGAAACTAGTTACTTCTTTTAATTTTTGGCACCAACAATTATCGACAGTGTGCAATAGCAGACAAATATAAAGTAATATTTTATAACTCAGCAACAATCTTGTTTTCCAACTAACAGTTGTAGAGTGATATAACTCCAACGATAATCGCATCAATGTTAATGTTTCAAAACAACCTAAATTAACTGTTATAATTATTGTTTGTTTTATATGCATAGAATGATACATAAGTAATAGTCTATTGACAATCAATTTAAAATGAAATTTGCTAATTTAAAGATATTATGTCCACAGAATGTTTATAAATCGAATAGCATTAGAACAGAGTAGGTATCAAACAAAGTAGTATCAAACATGAAATAAAACCCAAAAAAAAACTATTGCATTAACATATTAACAAAAAAAAGTTAAAAAATTTATTTTAAAACAAAGTATCGACAACCCAATCAGTTCTGGAGATCAGGAATTTTCCCGAATAAAATATTCTTACGAATGAAAACTGACGTCAAATATGAAAACATTTATTGATATGGCTTTATTAATGAGGTTTTCATTTGTTAATACTTAAAAAATTTAATTCCGTATTCAAAAGGTACTTAAATTTCGAATGTTTTTCAATTGGAATCTTAAATGATCACACCTATACTCTTTTATGGATAAAGCACAAAGATATTGACAATATAAGGAACTAACTAGAGCGAAAAGAAAGCTTTTAAGATTTAGGAAAAAGAATAGATATATTTCGGTTGATGGAAGTTTTGAGAAAACAAAAAATAATCTCCCAGTAGGATCTCCCGAAGGATACAAAATAAACTTCAACAAGGATAGGATGACTGGGTTCGTAATAAAAATGTTTAGATAATGAATTTGAATGAAATGAGTCTTAAATAAGTAGATATTTGAATATCAAAACAACCCCAAATAAGTGGAATAAAATAATTGAGAAGCCAGTTAATATAGAAATTAATAAGAAAGGAACACATTTTACCTTGTGTTAATGAAATTAACATGAAAAGCTTTACGTGAAGAACTTATGTGAATCATATTCTTTTACAAATAATCCTCTCGGGATAACAGAAAAAATATAAAAAGCGTAAGTTTTAGTGGTTGTTTTTTAAAAGAATGAGGAAGGTAATTTGTATAGGCAAGGTTAGCATGGAAGATGTTTTGAGAATGATTGAAATCATTTGACTAATAAAATATGTTTGGGAAAAAAGAAGCACCTGAAGATATAATAAGGCATGAAATTAGATCTTGTTTCTTAGATAATTTTACGAGGGAAAATAATGAAGAAACACCTCTAGATTGAAGTACAAATGATAAGTGATGAAGAAGCTGGTTGAACCTAAAAAATGTGAAGGACCGGTAACAGTAAGATATTCACCAATTTCACAAGAGACTGCAAAGAAGAATTATTAAAAAAAATTCATAAATTTCTTTCTTGGCTTTTTCTTCCTAAACAAGATAATGATTAAAAGAAAATTTCTGATTTTTACTAGTTAATTTTGTATAATTAAACATGAATTTAACATAAAAAATGAATTTTTTTTGACAATTTTAACAATAATCGGAGAAAAAGTAATAAATCATTTTAACAGAAATATTTCAGATATTTTTATTTTTAATAAAAAAAAGAAAAACATTTATGAGATACTAAAAAATAAATAAACTGAACATCTTTTAAATTACGATTCATCGAACACATTTTTAAAGTTCGATTTGAAAATCTATTACGCATTATTCACATTACATAGTATTTGAAAACCAAGTCATATTCAACATAATTTACTTTTTTTACATCAGTTTTAAGTTTCTACGTACAAACGTTGTAATGAGCTTGTAGAAAATACGATAAAAACTATTAAGACAGTCTTGATGAGACTAATTTAAATACTATCTTTAAAAACTATAAATAACATCTATGAAATTACAAAAAATTGTAATAGTAAAAATATATAAACAACGTTCAAAAAATATTAGCTACGCAACAGTAAGGACCGGTAGTCCGATAATCCCTAATATTAAAAACAGCAAGTGATAGTTTTTTTTAATAATTATTCAAATTAATTAAACATTTAAAGATACATTGTCTTATAATTATATAATAAATAAAATGTGTGGAAAAAGTGTGAGATAGGCCTACTTTAAAAATTAATTGTTAAATATTATTTTTAAATTACACAAAATATTTAGTTTGTGTCTAATATAATTTGTCTTTCGTACGCACTTACTTCGATAATAATTATCAAAAAAAATAATATGCTCAAAAAGAAAAATATTATAACATGAATTTTTCTATGGATATACAGTGGTACTACATTAAATAAAATCGCTATTAAAAGAAAAAATCAAAAGAGATTCCATTTTTAAACGTAGAAATGTAATGTTACCCTTCAAAGAAACTCTTTTACTATTGCCATATCCTTTTCACGGATTACTAGCAATTTAAATTGCATTCTAACGTAATGCTACTCATATATTTCAATTCGTACATTCTTTCCCTTACTGATTTACCGTCTGAAGTTGTAACTTTATAATTTTTCTATAGAAATATGTTAAAATGTAATATAAAATATTTAAATTCACTTAAACTGAACACAATATCCGATAAAATATTTTGAAATAAAATAGTTATCTATTTATTTAGACGGAAGAGCGAATGAAGTGAACCCTTCCCGTCTCCCATCTAGCCAGGGAGCTCTGCCCCCTGGACCCCTGTATTCATTAAACTCATGTTTGTAAGAATAATGAAAATAACAATTAAAGCCTGTTCAGTTTATAAAAATATCAGTGTATTGTAATTTCTTTAGAGAAACAGAGTGGTCAGTATACGACCCGAAACTCTGAGTGATCTGAAGAATGGAGGTTTCAAAATGTCGGCCTCCATCTTAAAAATATTAGATACTAGCATTCCCTTGCAAAGTTTGCCGAAAATATCCGGGAGAAGGCAAAACTTACGCCTGCCATCAACTTATCACACGACCTAAAGTCCCTGAGAGTACGATCATCCGCTTCAACCCAAGCTCTATGAATCATGGTGCTCTCATCCCATACAATAATTCCTGCATTTTGGAAAATTTTACCAAGAGGAACATTTTTACTTATAGAGCAAACTAACTCTTGTCATTTAAAGGCGATTTAAAAATTGAATGAGCAGTTCTACCACAAGCGTGGAGAGATGCAGTGATGCCTGACGATGCTACATTGAAAACCAAGCTGTCGATCGAACATACGCGAGAATAACTAATCAGAAAGGTTTCTGCAGTCCCTCCAGGCGCATCTACAGAAACATACTATTTTTTCTGTTGCTATAGATATTGCAAGCGATAGAATCATATGCTTGGCGTTGATTAGGTACTAATTTAGAAAGGTTAATATTTACGTTGTCTTTAAGTTCATTGATGTTAAAAGAGTTTCCTACGTGTTCATAGAGGTTTTCGTTGTATTGTTCAATCATAGATTGGTATAGGTAAACCAAAATTAAATAAATACTTTTCACCAAAACTTACAAACTTGTCTTCAATTTCAGTAAGACCTCTACTAAAAATACATCTATTGAAAAATATCTTGAAAGCAGCTCGCCATCTAGCGGCCCGAATGAGAAGTGCAACACCGTATCGAATTATTTATTATTTACACATTTTAATAAATAATTTGTCATCTTAATATAGCTGGTTACTCATCCTTCGTATGGGTAAAAATGTATTTTGCCCGATTCTTAGCGTTACTCAACAAACACCACTAGAAGGAGACCGTACTTCGTTTCTTTTTTTTTTTATTTTATATTTTTTAATCAAGTAACCAGAGACAGATGCGGCCAGTCACGTCGAGCATACAGTATCATTGGTTGTGCAGCTTGAGTCGCCGCGCTTTACACCGTCGCACACCTTGAAAATCGAAATTAAAAAAAATAATAATATTTTTTTTTACATATTTACCTGAAAAGTATTTATAATCCTAAATCGAATGAAAATCTCGTTTATTTAGTCGGAAGTGGGAATAATTTCCAATCGTGGTAAAAATTGTTTTTACCTTTCATCACTCCCTTTCAAGATCGAATCTCGAAAAATCTAGAAACTGGATTATAAATATTTCCTGAAGATTACACACACCAAAAATAAAGTTGATATCTTCCTTCTTAACAGAGCAATTTAAAAAAAACGGGTTTCAAAAAAGAATTCAAACATGCATTTTAACTCTTTAAACTCGGAATTTCAAAAAATCCTTTTTTTAGTGTACACTTAAACCGTAAAAATAATATCGAAATTTTCATCAATTTATCTTCAGTAGTGTCTGCTTGGCGTTGATTATGAAACAGTCACATACTTTACACACAAACACACACACACACACACACAATCTGCTGATTGTTTTGCCAAGTTCCATAATCTGTATACATAAAAGAATGTGTCCTGACTGATTCATCAACGCAAAGAAAAGACTACTAAAGATAAATTAATGAAAATTTGTATGCATGTTCTTTTCACGGTGTAAGTGCACGCTAAGAAAGGATTTTTTTTAAATTTCGAGTTTATAGGTTAAAATAGAGTAACATTGAAATTTACTATTTTTTTAATTTCTCAGAATGAAGATATCAACTTGAATTTTGATGTGTGTAATCGTCAAATAAATACATAAAAACTAATTTCAATTTTTTTTGAAATTCCGAGATAAAGGGTTAAAATATATCTTAATTTTTTTTAAACCAGTCTATTTTTTTTTTTAATTTTTCGATAAGAAATGAATAAATCTACTTGATTTTTGGAGTGTGTAATCTTCATATAAACATCTAAACACCAATTTCTAAATTTTTCGAAACCTTCAATGAGTGAAGAAGAAAGATAAAAAACATTTACTAAACATACTTGGAAATTTTTCCCATTTCCGACTATACTAAACGAAATATTTACAAGTTTTGCTAGTATTCATTATTTAAAGAGTTATTTACTCAACTGTTACAAATTTCCCTTAATAGGCATCTAATGTACGTAATAATACACAAATAGCATACACGTAGGCCATACTAGACCTACACTGTATACGATTCAAATATGTAAAAATGATTTTAATATTCAAAACTTGATTGTTTAAAATTAAAAATAATTTAATTATAATATTATATTGTGTATATATATATATATATTTTTAATGACAAAAATTATTTTATTATGTACTTGTACTCCTGTAATAGAAAAATTACGGAATAAATAAATGTAGAAATATTACAAATAAATAATAAACAAAATAAAAGACAAGTGGCGTAACTGAATTTTACATAACCTCTCTGTAGGCGGTTGTATAAGAAACAGCCGTCTGTTTTTAAGCAACACTCTTCTTAACCGTCTTAATTAGATAAAATTGGATAAAACAAATCATAAGTAAAAATTTTCAAGCTTGCACACTCCAAAAATCAGTAAAATGGGCAAAACAGACAACTCGTATCAAATTATTATATTTAGGACAAATGTAGAAATAATCAACAGAGTTATCAGTTACATTAGTAGTAAATTTTAGATGGAATAGTAAAAATATTTAAAGATATTATTTATTCAAGATTAAAATAAAAATATATAGTGCCGGTACATTTAAATAAACTAAATTAATTTTTGTTTATTTCCAGATTACAGTCTTACTTTTAAGATCAATTATAGTTTCGCAGTAGAATTACATTGCTTTTTGCTAATGAAATAACAAAAAATAAATACGTTTAGAAATACTGATAAACTGAAAGTAATTTATTCAAATATTTATTTTTTTAAGAACATAACTAGTTAGTTACCAATTTAATTAAAAGTAAAAATGTTTTAAGAAAACCTTTTTTGTGATTTGTTAAAAATAGATTTTCAATTTAACAGAGTAAATTATTTCGTGAATTTTATTTAGCATAAGCCATCGTTAACTTGCTGGGCAGCTGGCTTAGTGAACAATCTTCTAAAGTGGCAAATTTCTCGTACAAATTCCTACCAAAATTATAGCATTTTTCATCATTAATTCACATATCCCCTCTTCTTCTTTAAACGTGTAATTATGAATATCCAAAATCGCAATAAGAAGAAGCTTAATTAAGAAAATATAAGAAACACATTAACTACTTGAAACCAAACAGTATTAAAACTCTGAACTCATTAATAGATGACTGTCATAGATTAGATTAGTTACATAGAAGTTATTTAATAATAAATTTATTTTCTTTCTTTTTTATTAGGTCGCCCCTGCAGCTTAGTCGGTAAAAATATTGTCCAGCAAAAGCATATTCTGGGTGTGAATTTCAGTTTACACTTGGATAATTTCAATTTATAACCTCATTCATATTTTATTAAGCTAAAATATCTTAATCCATAAACGCTGATGGCGCTCCCTTTAACAAAAATCATTTACACATACGTAATCATTTTTCTCATTCGTATCAAAGAATCGATAGATATAAGATCACTAAAATTACTCTTAATATCTTGCAATAATCGTAACGAAATAGTTTCCTTCATTTGTTGTAACACAACTAATACTTAGTATCTGTGAAGTTAAAGTACAATGGTATGTCATAATAGACAATAATTTTTATTAACACGATTCTGGGAATTCTACATCTTTTTTGTATATAAATAAACATTATAATGAAAATTATTTTCTCGAAATTTTTTAAATACTTAATTCTGCGGAAAATTATAACAACATACTTGTTTAACTAAAGTATTATTTTCAAAAATAAAATTTTCAGCATTAAATAGCAATTAATTAATATTATAAACAATATTACCAACCGTTTGTTTATTATTAAAATAATTATTGATTAAAATTAAAATACTCATAATAACTATTACTTTAACATCTATTTATAATTTTAAAAAGAAATCTAAATGAACTGTGAATGTTTACTGTTCTTCTACAAACAATACTTTTTAAAATAGTTTTTAAAAACTTGCTTTTTTTGATAATTTGTTTCTATAACAAATAAACTTGATAAATAAGGATTAATGATTCAAAAGCTTAAATTAGTTTTTGGAAAAAACGCGCATTACGCTGTAGGAAAAAACAGCCAAAAGTGAAATATATTTTTTATTACTAAATAAAAAACATTTTTAGTAACATTCGACAAAATACAAAAAGTGAAAATAATTTACGTAACTGTTTAAAAAGTTATGATTTTAATAAAACGAGACATTTTACTTTTTCAGTACAAGTAGCCTAAATATTTATATAAAATATAAATAAATATATAAATAAATTACTACTGCTCGCGTTTTATCAGTTTTAGAGTTCTAAATTGCTTTTGGTTCATACTAATTCCTTTAAACAAAAAGAAGAATACATTTTAAAAATAGAATAAGTGAAGATTAATATTTACGTCACACTAAAATAACGAAAAGGATTATTCAAGTTGAAATTAAAATTCTTACAGGACATAATTGGGTTTTTTATACCTTAGAAAATTATTTATTGTACATGTATCCTGTTATTATATAAGTTGTTCCATTTCATAATATAATTTATGTTTTATCAATATTTTTCGTTAGACTACTTTTGTTTTGTTCTTTTACCTTATTTATTTTTTAAAAATAAAATACAAGTCCACAAAAATTTAATATAGGCCACTTTTAACAAATTTTTAAAAAGCATTACAACGATAGTTTCCTAGAATATAATCATACTAATAGTAACACAATAATTTAGCACATACGCGACCATTTCGTGCTGTTATATACGCTCATTGTCAAAAATAATGGGCTATATATTGTACTTTTAAACTACGCAGTACATTTCAGTGAAGGTGTGATTAGTTTCCAAAATGATATTCCGTGACCGAACGTCTACGACTACGGTTAACAATGTCAAATGGCCGCCTGTTGTAAAAATCCAGTAGTAACGGTTGTTTGTAAATTAATGTGTTACAAAATTATCAGTTTAATATCAAAAAATGCAAAATAAAAATTAATATTAATTAATTTTTAACCACAAATAATAAAGCTTTATTTACTTGTTTTTACTATTTAACCCAACGATTGGATTATAAATATGCATAGAGATAGTTTTTAACAATTTTTTTTTACGGTTACTACATTTATTTTTTATACAAGAAAATATTTATAATTAATTATTCATTAATTTATTAATATTAATTTTATAACATTAGTCAATTTTTCGGACGTACTGAAATTAGCAAAAGAATCAAGATTCCGTAATAGGTTTTTAAACTATAAAATACCACCTATTTCATTTCTAACAGATTTAGGAGATTCTCCTTTCGACCCGAATATACTTTTTTATGTTTTCAAGATTTAATCTTCAGCAAATGGTCCGAAATCAGTGATTCTTTTTTATATTATGTTGAGGAAATCTCTCCACATGTTCCAAAGTTTTATGTTGTAAAGTTTTTCTATTAACTTAAGTGAAATATGATTACAAAAAGATCACATTGTTTCTTAGAAATTTTAAAAATATTTTTTTATTTAATCGTCTTCAGCATTCTTAATTTAGTGGTGTTATAGGATAATAGCATTTAGACTGGGTCAAATAGCTCAAATTAAATAGCTTCAATTTAAATTCCGAAACTTTTCACGCGAACATCGTATAAAAATAGTTGAAAACTTAAGGTAATCATAAAAAATTTATTCAAGCTCCCGTATTTTAGAAATTCGCCTTATCAATGCTAGTCTTATCTATAAAACGAATATGCTGTTGATTTTCGTACTTTCCCCTAGATTCCTCATCTTATGTGTAATAAAACACAGGATTTTCGTTTTTGTGTTTCTTGAAAGCGGTTTTTTTTTCATATAAGCAGAGTTTTTAGGCCTACTCATCCTGTACCTACAAAAAATGTCCTGACTGATTTATAATCAACGCCCAGCAAAAACTACCGAAGATAAATTGATGAAATCTTGCGTACAGATTCTTTTTACGGTGTAAGTGGACACTTAAAAAAAATTTTCAAAGTCAGATTTTAAAGAGTTAAACTGGAGTAACATTGATGTTTCACAATTCTTTTTTTTTTAATTTCTCGGTAACAAATGAAGATATCAACTTGATTTTTGGAGTTATAATCGTCATGAGAATATCTAAAAACCGGCTTTCTAGATTTTTCAAAATTCTACCTTGAAAGGGGTGAAGAAAAATAAAATAATTTAAACATTGATAATAAATTTTCCCCATTTCTGACTACACTAAACGACATATTCCACTAGATTTGGGCTTTCAAATAAATATTTTCAAACAAATATCTGAAAAACATTTCCTGATATTTTTAATTTCGATTTTTTAAACATGCGATTGAACACGGCGCGACGGCGTGTTCATTATCACTATCTATCATTATTATTCTCAAACTTATATATTTAATATCAACACAGGGAGGTCTAGCGAGCAGAGTCCCCCGGCTCTGCGGGAAGAGCGAGTTAAGCGTGCCCTGACCGGCTACTTTTATATAAAAATTCCACTGAAATATGTCAAATAAATTTAAATTAAAAAATTAACTTTTTCTAAATCATTTTCATTTTTAAATTTTTATTTCGGAGCTACGATTTTTTTATTTGACGCTGACTTCAATAAGTTGAAATTTATAAAACTGAAAAACGTTTTAAAAAAGTTTAAAACCTTTTAGAGGTTTTTATGACGCCAATTATAGTTTATATTATTTTTTTAAATTTTCCTGATGGGTGCAATAATCAAACTGATCATTTTTGTTTAACAAGATTATAACTTTAATGCTAAATGCATCAATCTTTAAATTATAATTTTTTTTTTATAAATCATTCTTCAAATTATTAGGCATCTCAGTTTAATACTTTTTAAAAAGTCTATTCACACAAAAACAACAATTAAATTAATTCATTATTTAGAACCTCAGAAACTTACCTTTAAAATTTACACACAACATTATAAAAACTTCGTTTAAAATTTTCGTCTATAAAATAATTCAACAGAAATTGCTAATAAATAACACGTAATTAGCCTGTAGCAGATTAAAAACCTTCTTTAACTCTATTAACTAAAATAGTTAATTCTGAATATAACAGTAATTTTCAATGATTGCTAAACATCAGTTATCCTAAGATGTACAAGTTTCTATTAAATTGATTTAATAAATTCATGTTTATAATATTCCTGAAAAAAATTTAATTGAATTAAAACCGATTTACAACTTTAAAACTAAATTCTACAACGTAACAAAGATCTGCAATAAAAAATCTGCAATAAAAATAAATTTTAAACATTTTATAACTCTCCAATTTTGAATACTTATTATTATATATAACGCGGTATTTTTATTATTAATACCGCATTCCAAATTTTTTCCGTATTTTTATACTTTCAAATATCGAGTTTAACTAATTATATGTTTTCTTATAAGCTCTAAGCAGTAGGAATACTGTTGCTACACAAAAAAAAAAAAATTAAACGTTATCACTATCAAATAAATACCCAATTAATATAAAAATAAGTTGTTTTTTTTTTTGTTTTTTTCATTGAATACTTATAATTTGTAAATCCGTGCTGGTAAATGACTATTATGAATTATGTAGATTTTTATCGTTAAATAATTATCATTAATCTTACTAATTATAACGTATACCTAGGATAATTACAACAAACTTAACTGTTTTACATCATACTACGATGAAATAGCCCGGAAAAATAGTTCTAAGATATTCATTTATCTTGCGCAGATCATGTAGTATTTTTCAATGCATAAAATAAAATTCATTTTTTAAATAATTATTAAAAGCAATTACAAATGTATTAAAGTGTTATAAAAAAAAAATTATTTTTGGAAGATCATTTTTATAAAGAATGATTTATGTTAGTAAATTTTCTTACATTTCACATTAATTCTAATCTTTTAATTAAATTTTATATTTTAAATATAAAACAAGTAAAAAGTAATAATATTTAATAAAAATCCAAGTCACTTTAATTTTCAATAGATTATTCGATAATATATTGAAATTAATAAGCAAAAAACTGTGTAATAAAAATAAATTATTTTAAAGAGAATAAAAGTCACTAGACTTTTACTTACAGTATTGCTGTTTGTGTGCTTTAAATATACAAACCGTCAGCGATTTAAAAAAAATTTAAGTATTCTATGTGAAGTGAAGAGCTTATAAATGGTATATTTAACCATAAAAACAATTTTAGTCAATACAATTTTAAAAAGGCGTACATCCTCTCACTTTCTACGGTAATTCAGAGCTAGGCTTATCTTGCACAAAATGGGGCAAAATTATGCACTTTAAACAAACTAAAATCATAACAAAATAATTTGAAAAATATGTTACCTTATTGTATACTAAGCTGTTTTTATATATACTTAAGAAAAAGACGTAAAAACTGATTACTGTTTATTACAATTTGTTTATTACACAATGATATGTTAAAAAACTATATTTCTAATATTTTTGTTTCTGCCATGAAAAAAGATAACGAAAAATCCACTAACGGAGCAGTTATAATTATTAATACAACACCAAATTTATAATTTTTATATTACAAAAAATAATAACTAAAATTACTTTATGGTATTAACGCTTTACTTAATTTTTGAATTAAAGTTAATAGAATTGTTAATATACTGACGCTCATATTATTCAGAGAAAAAATACATCAATTTACAAAAATTTATAATTCTATATTTTTACGATTTCTATCTACAAAAAAAGTAAATAAAACAAATCACAAAATAAATATAATTTTAGTCCATGCAAAATAGAATTAAAAATTTCAATCATTATTCATTTCGTTTTTGATTTTTTAAAAAAACCTTTTTTAATTTAATTTAAGAATCTTTGTTTAAAAGAAAATAATTTAAAAAAGTTAAATTTAGGATTTTTTATTGTTTTCATTGTTCATAAAATGAGAATTAAATTTTTTAACAAAACAAATAATTTTAGTTTAGATTTCTTTAAAGTATTTTAACATCAGAAAAGAAATTTAATGAACCAAATCTACTTGAAGATTATATCATATATTATATCAATCTATTCACTACAATCATGTAACTTTTATAAATATTTTCGTCATTTTATTTTTGTGAAGCGATTTTAGAAATATACAAAAGTAGAATGGGATAATGACACATATGTTTATAGAAAATTATTTCAGATTATCATACTTAAGTAAACCTATTTATATTATTTTAACAAAATATTTTTTGTTACAATTTTATCTTCATTAGTAAGTTATAAAAGGAAAATTAGTGTTTAGTGTATAATTATATTTAATGGGGTACAACAGCGATGTACTTTGAGACACAAACGCTCTGCAAGTAACATATCTCATTTTACTTTTAAATATATTATACTGTAATTTGATTTTTCCTTAAAACTGACTTTAATTATACTATTTAAATTTATATAAGGGTGCGAAATAAAAAGCATAATTTATTTTTTACCGCATTTAAATTCCTCGTTCGTGGAAAAAAGCTTAAGGAAAAGTGCTTTTAAAGATAGTTAATTTTGAATATTGCTTCATAACTTACTTTGTATTTCGGTGGGGATTCCTGTTTATGATAAATGAGATTGTTATCTGCAAAGACTATTGAAGGAAAGACAAAATTTAGAGCATAATAAAGCTGCTATATCTTTTACTGTAAGTACGACTATATTATCGTGTATAATGCCAAAAAATAGAGAGCAAATACGCCTCCTACTGCTTTGGTTGGCGCCTAGACGCAGACTGTTAAATCTCGCAATACAACCCGCAAATTTGGATTTGCGCATGTCCGTAATGTATCCGCTGCCCCTCCTTTCGAGTGTTGTACCCCACATCAAAGAGAAGATTGTCCGGATCAAAACGATTTGAAATATATTCCCTTGCCCCCTCGTTCAGCAAAACTCCCTCTTCGATAACAGTGCCGATTGAAAAGTAATCAGGTTGCTCCATTTTTGAAACACAATTCTGTTGTAATGCCTTATTCAACTCGGTTCCCTCTCGCCGAACAGACTTGGCCTCCGGGATGGAATATTACACTTAAATCTCGTTCTAAGATCATCAATGGAGAAAGAATGCCTCCAAAGACTCTCCCGTTCTGTTCAGAAACCCTCAAAAGAAAGATTCACTTTATACAAACTCAACTTAGTCACTAAATTACTGTTTCCTTCTTTATGCCTGACCTCTTCCAATTCCCCTTAACCGCAATATCCCGGATAAAGGGCTAAGACTTCTTGCATATTTAATTTTCTTTTGTGTACCCTTGAATTTCATATACTTTATTTGTTTTTACAGTATTCGTTTCTGAAAGAATAACATTAATGTAATTGATTTTTTTAAAAAAAGAAGATGATTAAAGCTCTAAAAAAATCAGATTTTCTTCACACATCTGTTCCATTAATTACAATAATAAAACAATTTAATTGTATATCAAATCTTTAATAAACATAAAAATTCGTTTTAACCCGATAGTAGTTCTACCCGAAAAATTGTTTCTAAGATAAATTTTATGTTCTCTAACGATAAATCATTATTTTATTTAATAAAGAAACATTTTATTAATTCCCACAATAATTTTCTTCTGATTCTTAGAGCATAAAAAATGGTATGAATTTAGATCTATAACTACAAAATAACTTTTAACAAAAGCTTTTATCAGAAAAGTTAGCTGATGATTAAAATTATGTTAATAGATACATTTAAATGGTCAAGGTAAAATCGTTGCTTGTTCCTCATTGAATCTTCCTACACCCTGATTTTTCAAGATAATTTAGGTGGATTTATTAGATATTCCTTTAAAGCGCTTTTTAGCACTCTTTTCGACATGCTTGTTGTTTGTTTCACGGTTCTTCGGTGGATATTTCGTTTCTGTTTCACTTTCACCCCTTTCCCTTATACTAATACCTTCTTTACTGAGGTGTTTTAGAGTTTTTGGTTGTACTGCTACTAGTTCATGTTATGGAATTTTGAGTCCCGACTAGATCATGTTTATTTAGGTGATATTAAGAAAATGATTCTGTTTATAGATCCATAATAGTTCGAATTAGGAAGAGAGTCTCAGGAGAGTATCAAGAGACTGTATGAACTTCACTGAGATGGTTATCGGGTGAAATCAGAACTTTTAATATCTAGTAGTCATTTGATGGGTTCTCCGTTCGATTACTATTAATAACCAGCATTTTTCACTTCATTCTCAAAATTTAGTAAAAAGAAAAACTAAATATAAAGAAAGCGCATTTTTTATTATTATTATTGTCGATTTTTTATTATATTTATTTTTTTTTTTACTATTTTTTTATTTTTACCAAGGATATTCCAAACATAAATTTAAACTGGAAATATATAAATTATAAATGAGAGATTTTTTCAACCATGTCCGAAATCAAACCCGAGAATGAAAAATGTGCAGAATAAGTAAATGCAAACTTTACAATAACCACACAATTAAGCTTTTGCGTATGCTCTAATTAATGGAACAACTTACAGTAAAATCTCCTTATTCGGTTAGAGACCGTAAAAATTCCGCGAATATATAACAGAACTAATCTCATTTAAGAAAGAATGGTTAGATTCTATTATAATGAAAAAAAATCATACGCACTTTCTTAGGACGATTTTATTGATGAAATAAGACGGAAAAATTAATTATAAGCACTGATTTAGTACAGTACATAGGTACCTTAAACAAAAAATATTTAACAAAATACAGAATGGTTCCTAATTTACTCGTAAGCACTGACCGAACTGTTAGATTTAAAAACTCACTACAGTACGTGCAGTATGTACTGTATTAGAAAAATGTATTGGAAAATTCCAATTAATAAATAATAAAATATAAATTCTCACGTTGAGATATTATTACCGAAAAGGTATAACCATTTATCACCTCTCACTTTCCCTAATAATCCTGACGCAGGATGCAGAGAACCGGTATGACACTTTCGGAAATGACAAGATTTGTATCAAGTCGCCTGCAACCTTTGATCACCCACCAAAAAGAGGTATATTTTATGAAAAATAGGAAGCTTGGCTTAATCCAGCAGGCACCTCAACTAATATTCTTACACTTTATAGAGCTTACTGATACAGAATGATAACTCTGGGTACAAATCATTGCGCAGTTCCACAGGCAAGAAAAAGCTCTCATAGAGTCCTAATAAATAAATGGTTACTTACTGGCTACTAGAAGTTTCTAGTATTATGCCAATGGTGGAACTAGAGCAGCAACTGATCCGATACCCATAGTGCTCTTCCAAGAAAGATAATGAAAGAGGAGGGAAAAGAAAGAGAACAATAGAATCGAAGAGGGACTTCCACCAATTGGATAGTTTACCATCTTACCAAACACCTCACAACTGATTAAAAGGTTCCACGTAGGCAAAGGAAATTAGTCGAAATTCACTTTAAATTTCTTTCCAAACAAATATAAATATTTGTTTTATTAACGATATTTATAAATGTTCACTTAGGTAATCTAATTTAAATCCATCGCTTAAGCTAGCCATACAAATCAGTTGAGATTTTTTTAAATTATTGATACCTTTAATTATGTACACATTAATTCACATTATAACAACTGAACTTTAACAATTCACTAACGAGTTTCGACATTTTAAACTGAATATTAATTTCAATCAACCTTAAAACTCAGAAAATGAAAGATTAGTATAAAATTTTAAAAAATTACACATGAGAATTTTTTTAAAAATAATGTCATGTAGGGAATACATATAGGTATGTAAATTACATATTTTACAGTCAAAATTCTACTTTGAATCAAATACATTAATATTCTAAGACAACGAAAGAGAGACAACTATAAAAATTTCCACGAAAATCTTTTAATTAACATATGCAGTTTGGTGAAAATAAAGATTGCTGAGTTTAATTTATGATGTTCAGAATGGAGAAAGGGAATAAAGATATGACTTTTGTAAGATTGAAACATTGCACAACGTATTTGTGATAGATGTTCTTTCTGATCAACGAACCTTTTTTTTATTTTCTAAATATCCACAAATGTAATGTCCAGAAAAATAATGTTTAAATTCAATCTAGAATTGTATAAATTATTTTTTAAAAACGTGACTGGTTTCCTTCTCATACTTTATCGGTCAAATTCTATAGCAGTAATACTAAATAGAAAATATTTTCTTGGGTATCGGTTTCACATGAAATCGATACCCAAGACACACATATGACTTTTCAACGCCAATTCATCTACGTTGTATGGAGAGTATGAATGATAATTTACATCTCCATTATTCAAATTAACTGGTGTAAGTAGTGACTATTATAACAAATTAGTACGTGTTTTTAATACAATTTTTATTCAATAACCAGATTACTAAACGTCGTTGGAGGCAGTACTTTAAAGCTACCAGTTCCGAATTTTATGGATTACGTTGAATTATGTTGATTGTATTTCATGATCATTGTATTTAAAATAATTTAAAATCATTGTATTTTAAAATAATTTCATGTATTGTATTTCATTGATGTATTTAAAAAATATTGTATATATATATATATATTAGCCGGCCCAACTCGCTAGAACCTGGACCCTGTAGGCTCAGATCAGCCCAGGCGAATCCCGGAGCAAACTCAGGAGCTCCTCGGAGCCTTTCAGGAACAAGGGGCCTATGGTCGCAGAGGTCACTTCTCTCGCCATTGCCCATGTGCCAGGGAGACCCGGCACCCTGGACACCCGCAAAGCTTGCTTCGGTCGCCATTCCCATCTACCCAGAGGGCTTCACTCCGTGGACCTCCGCACTACACGTTATCCTCATGGTTGTGAAAATAATACTGATAAACAATAATTATAGTAATCAGGCTTTGTAGAAACCTGAAAAAGAAACTAAATTACAAAAGACAGAATAATAGTAACTACGGTAATTAAAGTAAATACCTTTGACGACGAAAAATTCATAACTTATTTCTTTGCATGGTGGCAGAAATAGTATAATAAAGTAAAAGGATAAATCTATTTTTTCCTTAATGAATATGTTAAATTCGCAACTTCACCCTCCTTGGGGGCGAAGAAATAATGAATATTTTTAATATCTTAACCGTCAGGGATGCTAGGGCTCAGGAGATAGGGCCTCGTTCAATGGTTTAAAACTTTCCCTGGGATAATAAAAATTTATTCTGCAAATTTGAAAGTAATCGGTTGTTAGTTTCCTCGCGTGATTCGATAACAAACAAACAGATAAACTTTATATATATATATATATATATATATATATATATATATATATATATATATATAAAGTTTATATATATATATATACATATATTCGAATAACCGTGATCTGTTAGATATAGAGTGTACCTGATGCACGCAAAAGTTAGCCTAATAAGAAATACCCCATTTGAATTTTGAAAATCGAACGATTGTTTACAGAGATATTATAAGAGCACCCACTGCACCTCCCAAAACAGCGCCTCAGGGGCACCCCTTTTGTTTCCAGTTGATGGTGATGATTGGTCTAGTCTCCCACAAGGTGCTCCCATACCTTACCATTCTAGCCTCACACGCAGTACCCATGAGAAACCAATTACTGTTATATATATATTTTTAATTTATTTAAAATTATTTTAACGTAACTTTAATTATATTATTTTTGTAATGATATTCATTCGATTGATTCGAATCATTCAATTCAAACCCAGCTCACATAGTGAATGAGAGTCACAGTTCATTAATTCAATTCATTAAAAGTTTGTGCTTCAAACGGCAAATTTCCGCTGCTAAATAAAAATAAAAAAATATATATATATATATTTTAAATTTGGTTGCGATTGATCGAGTAGTTTTTTCGTTTATCCGGAACAAACAAAAACCCTCTTCCTCTTTATAGAATAGATATAGATGTATACATGTGTACTTTATGAAAAAACATATTATTTAGACAAAGTGATACAATTTTTATAATATGGGCTCTCATAATTGAGGTTAAAATTATAACGGTTTTATATAGACTTCAAGGGTAGAATATAAAATAAAATTATTGATAATTAAGACAAAATGCTATAAAATTTATTTGACCACATTAACGGAAACAACTGACCAGTTTGTTTATGAAACAGTGTACATCGCGGTTCATTGCCATCATAACGCACACATACTAGCACGGTCAATACTATATATATAACGTCACCCAATATGCCACCGCATGATTGCGGAGACGTAGCGATTCTGAAACCGCATCCGGTCGGTTCGTTGGTCACCGGGTGAGGGATTTTATTCCAAATTTGTATTATCACTCGGAGGTTGGGGAAATTCTCACATCCGCCAGACCCAAGGGCTTGCAGCTGCTCGCTTATACAACTGCTGTTGCAAATTAAAAGCCATACCGACCGCGCGTCACATGTAGAATCAAACAGATTTCATTATATTATTATACAAACGATAACTTATTCAAATGAAATAACATTATTATAAATTTGGAAACAGACATGTTTAAATAATAAACTAAAAACAAACAAACAAATTAATTACTTCAATAATTTCGTATAAGCACAAATTTAGTAAATGTAAGTAATAAACACAAAAGAAAAATATGAAACGACAAATAAAATGAAATCAAAGTTTAACATTTACCTTAATCCACACAATTCTGTAATAACTTTTGATTAAAGACAAAACGTAGCAATTGTAACTTAAAATTATATATAAGAACCCATATATCCTTCTGCAGAATGAGATGGAGCTTATCAAACGCCGACCAAATACTTTGTCACAACGCACGAGTTTTGTTGCCCTTGAAACAACGTTGCCTAATTTCTCTTCTTTGTCATTGGTTACCAACTTGAAAAATTTTTTAGCATATCCTCCCGGAAAATATAAAAGAAATAAAATAATATTGTTTGTTTGTTTTTAAAAGTTAGTTTTCGAATTAACGTTAGTGCGAAAACGTCGTTTTAATGAACCTTTATCCATCTTGAACAATCCATAATTTATTTAATATTTAGGTATTATATACTCCTACTATATTTTTAATGTCCAACAAATATACCCGATAAAATAATTAGTGAAAAATTTATCATCCAAAAATTTTCTTAACATATTTTAAATATTTGTGAACATTCTCACAATAGTTTACAAGTATGCAATTTGTTAAGATTTTTTTTTTGTATACAGATAATCACAATTTCTTTAAAAAATTATAATTTTCTGTGGTCGTTCGAATTAATAGGTAAACGGATACGTGTTTATATTTCTATAATTTTTTTGATATTTTTTTTAGAAATATAGAATTTTAGCATAACTAATTGCGTATTACTAAGCATAAAAAAAAGCATTAAAAACATCCTTAGAAGTAACATAATTACTTTGGTCCTCTCCTACACCAATAAGTTATTTTGTTATTATTACTGCTGTTGAAGAACAGAAATTAAAAGTACTATGACAAAGGTTCAATAAATAGATTAAATAGTTTCTTTAGTTCAATGTACTGTTATGAAGAAAGTATTTACACTATTATACCTCTATTACACTGTAAGCGATGGTGTATATTAATTCAATCGTGAGCGTAAGTGAAGTTTTCCATTTATTTGCATATTTTATTTTATTACTTACAAGCATTTCTTAAAAAATGTTTGGTTAATTAAATTTTTATCATATTTGTTTTATTATTATTATCCTTAAAATTAGACTGCGACGAAGGCTCGTACAATTATGGAAAAAAAGTGTACGGTCTTACGTAGTGGAAACGCAATATTGTGTACAGCGTACTGCACAATTTCTTTAAAAAATTATGATTATCTTCTTTCAGAAACAAGATTAACTTTAATAGGTGTAGATGCTTGTATACCAAGACCTGGTCTATTAGTGAACGAACAGTGAGCACAGTTTCTAAAGAACTAATACAGGAAAATGACGTTAAAATTTTAACGTCAAATAAAAATAGTTTTGGATTCAGAAATTATTCGACGAATTCAGTAACAATACATTTCGGCGGGTTCTTTTTGATTATTTTATCAATTATAAAAAAAATAATAATTTAAGGTTTAAAAACGAAATTTGTTACGGTGTTTCAATTTCTCTACTAAACAAAATATATTAAAAAAGATTATGTACAAAGTAAATAAATATTAATAACAGAAGAACATTTTTGTTTAAAAGTCAGATTATTATTATATGGTTAACATTCTTACGAATAATAAATTATTTAAGAAAATGTAGAAGACCGTCATCTAGTTTTGTACTTGAAAAAAACAATAATAAACGATAGGTAACTTTACCATATTATGAATGAATTTTTATTATCAGGCTGCATCAGCAAGTTTGACAAAATTTTAATCTATGAGGCGAATAATCGTAAATTTTGTTATTTTTTTTTTAGCAGGAGTAACATAATCTTTTAATTACAGAACACCGTAAGGCAATTAGACAAATAAGATTTATTACATAGGATTGAATTAAATACGTAACACTGAATAATGTATTTATAAAAAGAAAAACAGTTATAAGAATAAACAATATTAATATTTGTATAATTAACTATATTAGAAACCAAGACAAGTAATTAAGGAACAAAAATATAATTATTATTGATTAATTAACTAATTAATACAACTAATAAAATTAGTTTTACTAATAATTAAAGCTAAAATGTTCGTAATGATGGATTTTATAATTAATTATAATCTATATATTTAACTACACGTAACGTGAGGCTTGTGCAGAGTACGCTAATAAGAGAGCCCACAGGGTAAGATTATCAGTGAAATCCTCTCTGCATATTACTTGTTAGTGCGCACAGTTGTCAATTCGAGTTAAGTCAACTTCAGTAGACCTAGCCAGTCAACGTTTTGTATCAGGCGTAAAGATTACCTGGAGCATTTATTTTTTTAAATGCTACTTTTATTGTTTCTTTTTTGTTTAAATGCGCTTTTTTGTATTTTATAACAATATTTTTATTTTTTATTTACATAAAATGTTGAGTTTTAATCAAGTTTTTAAGCTGGACAATAGCTTCCAGGTATTTTCTAATGCAATGACTCCAAATCTAATGAGAGTATAAACGTAAAAACTCTCACACATGCAGAACTGTCGTTAAATAATCATATACTTTTGTGAACTAAAATAAATTTTAAATTATTATACACATTAAATAACAAAATTTAAAAAAAATATTTTTTTATTTTCACGAATACACTGTTTAAAATTGGCTGTAAGCCGAATTGCAGTTGAATAGTTGCTGTTTTTAAGTCTGAAGGCTCACATTCCCGTTAATTAAACAAGTCCCGTTAATTAAACGGTGTTTAACATTTTATCTGGAGGATGTAGCCACACAGACGTCTGAGACCCCTGATCAAAATGCTCTGTGGACGATTAGAAGTAAAGACCTTCACCGGCCGCTTGAGGACGAGATAACTGACGAAGTCTTAGCGCAGTTGGTTCGTCGGAATTGGCCGAAAGATGTATTCCGCTCAACGGAGCTGCTGCAGGATATCAATGTACGGGTGACGGCTACTGTAGTGCATAAAGGGTCTCCTCAGTCAGGGGGATGACCTCCTCCTTCGAGTGAGAGCCGAGGGGGACCAAAGGGAGAATCCCAGAAAGGTGGATTACAGGGAAAGGGAGATTACAGAAAGGGTAGAAGGTTTCACACGGTATTGGGAGGAACAGGAGGCAGGGTGGTCCACGTCCTCATCAAGGATGTGAATTCATTAACCGCAGAAGAAGAATTCTTGAGGAACCTTCGTCGTGTTACCGGGGACTCCGTGACACTGGAGGTGCTACCGATGAGGCCAGCCGACGAGGCTACTCAGGTGGTCACGCTGGCTCTGCCACCCATCCTGGCGGATAAGCTGTTTAATGACGGCCGGGTGTGGATCGGAGGGATGGTCTGTCGAGTAGTGCGACGGTCGCTGGAGGAACGGTGCCTCCGCTGTAGGAACGAGGCACCGAGCCAAGTTTTGCGGTGGCTCGGCATGGGACAGCCTCGTCCGGGAGAGATGGGACGCTCTGGCGTCTCATCCCCGATGATTGGACAGGGACTCCTTGTGGGTGTCTCTAGGGGGAAAGTAAGACTGAAGTCCCGGTGTGGGATCCCTTCCGGGTCCCCTCATTAGAGACATGGCAAGAGAAGACCATTTCCCGGCTGCCTGGGTGAGGATCTTGGGAACGGCATAGCCAGAATCAGGGTTACTGCTCAGATGGTTTGAGGTAATGGCACCCCCTGGAGCTGTGTTTATGCTTCAATGCGGGTCCGGCTCTGGGGCAACTACAGAAGAAAAAAAAACATATAACCATGTCAGTTTCCTTAAAAGATTAATTTTTCTTCTTTTTACATTACATTCTAACAATATACTTCTTATTGATGAATTATAGTACAAATACTACACAATGAGTATCTTCCAATCGGGAGGCGGGAAACATACCAAGGTTCGACAAATTTCTCTATCAATCTTAATTTGACAGGCTTATATCACCTCAATCTTAGATATCTTCCCTACAGTTTATTTTTTAAATATTAATATAATAAATTTTTAAATGTAAAATTTTATTTTTGAATACACGTAGCTGATAAACTACTTACGTTAATACTTTATTGAAGGAAACTCATTAATAAAGTTAAAATGACGGGAAGAGTAACCATTACAAAAATAAGCTCTAATTATGAATCCTAACATCTGTTTTTGTTTTTTTTTTTACCGTATATATCCTGTTGATTATATTGAATATCAAACACTAAGAAGGTTCAATATATTTAAAGTGAACGTTAAAAGTGAGAAAGTATTACAGGTCACGCTATTGGAACAACGAGTTAAAACAGAAGTTATCGTACATTTACACCTGTTCACATTCATAATTCGGTAGCTGAAAAGATAAATGATTTTCATTAATGCACCTCAATTTCTCATTAAATATAATCTGTAACGTATTCATAAAACCTAGAAATATATGTTCTTTTTTCATAAAAAAATAAATAGAGTATAATCTTACACTCAAACTAATCATGTAAAAAAAGCTGAATCTCTTACTTACTAAAATTATTTTTGTAAGATTTAAAAAACCCACTAAGGAATAAATTTCATCCGGACGGTTCCTGGTTCGAATCTAGGTAAATTTGGCATTTTTCAAACGGTAGAAAGTTTCAATATAATATTCACACAAAGCTGTTTTGAGATTAATAGTGAGTGAATAATTCATGTAAATATAATATCTCACCCTATCAATTAATTTTTTAAATATTTTACTATAGAATAAAAAGACTTCCTTTTCGTAAAAACCTATACCATAAAAACGTTCTTGCGGTAGGATTATTTTTGTAAGATTTTAATTGATAATTTATCAATTAAAATTAATCTCATTAAAATAGGTTACTTGAATTTTTTATATAATTATTTCAGATCATAGAATAAATTAGTTTAAAAAAATAAAGTAAAAAATCTTATGTGAACACCATATTACTTCCTTGTACCCCTACTAAATTACATATACACATTTTTAAAAGTACATAAAATTTTATTTCGCTAATAACTTCAGAATTTTTCACATTTTTTTTTATTGTTATTGAATTATTATTTATTGTAATTTGTTTTACAATCAAAGGTTAATATTTATTATAAATCAATATTTTAAATTTAAAAAAAAATTAAAAAAAGGGAGATTAAATCTGATTCGAACCTATGTGCCTTCCCCTTATAAGGTCCAAATATTTCATTAATTAAAATGTTATTTGGCTATAACTCTGGAACCAATGAAAGTACCACTATCGTTGAAAAGCTCTCAATGAGAGCTTATTACTGCAGTTAAGAAAAGGTCCAAAATTCAGATTTTTTTGATGTTACCTTTTTTTGGACACTTTTGGTCCAGATTGCAATCAAAAGGGGAGGTGCAGAACTAGCTGTTACAACAGTTCTAAATCCAAAATATCAACATATGGTATGTGGAGTAAAGGATGGCCAAAACGGATATTTCCGTTGAAATCTGAAAACCGCAATTTTTCGTGATTACAATACTTCCTTGTGTACAAGGAAGTAAAAACTTAAAATTACAATTTGAATTTAAAGATACATAATAGTAAAAAACGTATAACAGTGATTGTGAGAAATAAAGGCTGTAAGAAACATGATTGCAAAGTGGCTCAAAATAAAAAAGCTGACAACGCAGTTGTAGGATATTCTCGTCAAGCGGCTTTCACACGCATACACACACAACTTAATTTAGCATATCAATCTACACTAGCGTTCCTTGTGGTGACAGGGGGTACTATTGACGCAGTATATCAACTTAGCCACTAGAAGAGCATTATTTTGGGGTGGGGGTGCGATTTAAAAAAACATTTTATGCAAATAATATTATTTTTTAATTGTTAACAAATGTGCCTAAGAAAAATAAGGCCTTAATTAGGTGAAATCTCAAGATATTGAGAGGGTGACCTGCTCTACAACCTCACTCCCTTGACCTTTCCAATTGAAAATTTAATGTCATCAATGTCCCATATATAGAAGTAATCTGACCAAGTTTGTTCAAAATCGATCCAGTAGTTCTGGAGATATAAGGTGATTTTGAGTGCGACATCGAACATAATTCAAACATCCGGAAAATTTCCATCCGGTTTTTTGGGTTCCTTAGGTGTCAAAGACTATGGAGGTAAAATGATTTTGTTATTCGTAAAGTAGAATTGCTAAAGATGGACTAAGCAGGAGCGATATAAAATGCCGAATAGCACAGGCGAAACGAGTTTTCAGTCAAAAATATCATCTGCTTACATCAAAAATTAATTTAGCCATCAGGAAAATATCTTTGAAAGCATATGTTTGGAGCGTAGCTTTATATAAAGGTAAACCATGGACGATCGGAGTAACCGAGCAGTAAAGATTTACAAGCTTTTGAAATGCGGTTTTATAGGAGAATGTTAAAAATCAGACGGGTGGATAAAGTGACAAATGAAGAGGTGTTGCGGAAAATTGATGATGAAAGAAGCATCTAGCTAAAAGAAGAGATACAGACTTTATAGGCCACATCTTAAGGCATCCTGGAATAGTCACTTTGATATTAATTTTGGAAAACAATAACATAATGAGATGTCAGCACGTGACATCACAATCTCATAGATTCACTGGGGCAACCCACCGGGTTGGTCTAGTGGTGAACGCCTCTTTCAAATCAGCTTATTTGGAAGTCGGGAGTTCCAGCCTTCAAGTCCTAGTAAAGTCAGTTATTTTTACACGGATTTGAATATTAGATCGTGAATACCAGTGTTCTTTGGTGGTTGGGTTTCAATTAACCACACATCTCAGGAATGGTTGAACTGAGACTGTACAATACTACACATCATTTACACTCATATATCATCCTCATTCACTCTCTGAAGTATTATCTGGAAGGTAATTACCGGAGGCTAAACAGGAAAAAGAAAGTATAATGATTCACTGGGGCAACTACAGTGTTTTATTTCTTATAGTAACTGATTTAGACCAATATATATTCGTGATATTATCTCGTAAAGTAATTTAATAAATACAATTGTTTTTGTTTTAAGTGTGGCATTCTTTCCATGATACACACCCAATTTCTGAAGAGTAAAGTAACTTTTAAAAGATTTCTCTTACAAGAAAAGCATTTCACCTCCCTGCAATGGAAAATTATTGATCGTTACTTTTTGCTCGGTATCACTCACTGTTACTATAAAGTACAGCGTTTCGGGCTTGTCCGTAATCTCACAATATTTTTAATACCATTCTGTATCCAAAACTATACGTCTACATTTTCTGTTTTGATTGACTTTGGCGGTAATAAAGTTTGAATTTTTGCATCAGGATAAACGATAATTAAATGTGCGATGTCGCTTTAGTCTAATTATTGCCCAGGGAACGATCGCATGACATATATTTTAAGTAGACCACAATGGAACACTCTGGTTTCATAATTCACTGAAAATACACTGATGTGCGCGAATAGTTAATTAAATTGTCACTGTTACAAGGTGACTGAGAGATCATGTAGTTGTACGGGCAGTTATTTGACAATCTTGACGTTCGTGATCAGCAAATAAAATAAAAGTAGAATGTAAAAAACAAAACATGCATAGAAAATAATTCAATAATACCATGCATAAATAATATTCATAAATAATAATTCAATCTTTCAGTTTCTCCTCTGAAATTCTTAGTTTTCTTTTAAATTTAATCCACAGCTTTTGTAGATATAAAAATTACTTACGCCAGAAAAGTTTCACGCAACGCGACTTTTTTTTAAATCAACCGAAATATTAACCAGAACAGTGGGAAAGAAATACCAACGTAAATAAAATACAGTTTTTAATAGATATTTTATTCTTCTTGATGTATTAAAAACGTAGATAAGTACTCTTACTGAATTTAATCTGTTGGCTGGTTTGTAGTGATCACGGTTGAGGGAAAACAAAATCGTTTTTTTTTTCAGCAGAATAGGATCTTAATAAATTTCCACATAACTTGCTAATTATATTAGATTCTTTCTTTAACGTTATATATACACTGAAATTGTATAAAAACTCTGATATGGACACATGACTTCCTTGTACGCCAGTTAAATTACATATACTCATTTTTGCTGCACTTCATTTAAACTTTTTCATTTGAAAGTGACATACGATTCTTCAATTCTTTAATAAAAGTTGACAGTTACACAATTGCTAAAATGTTAGTTTTTATTAACATCAAATATTTATACTATTATTAATTCAATAATCTTACCTGGAATATTAGGTCAGAGTAAAAGTCCCTTTATTAATCTTTAAATAAATATAAGTATTATACGTATCTAATACCATGGTTTATTTAAATTATTATGATGAAACATCAACAAAATGAAAACAAAAACGAAACAGTAGAAGATTACTAAATTTTATAACTATATTTATTATCAAATAGACTGAAACAAATGCATAAATAAAAATAATACGATTCTAAATTATAAATTTTCAGTTAATATTAAATAATCAGATATTTCACCAAATCTGTTGTGGACACCATATAACATCCTTGAACGCCTATTAAATTACATATACACATTTTTAAAAGTACATCGTTAATGATTTTTTTTTCATATTTTTTTTTTATTGTTATTGTTGAATTATTATTTATTGTACATTTTTTTTACAATCAAAAGTTAATAATAATTATTAATAAATCAATATATATATTTAAAAAAACGTAAATAAAAAACGGCCCACTGAATGTAAAAATAGCAGGAGAAAAGATTATGGAAGTAGAAGAATTTTGTTATTTGGGAAGTAGAATTACTAAAGATGGACGAAGCAGGAGCGATATAAAATGACGAATAGCACAGGCGAAACGAGCCTTCAGTCAGAAATATAATTTGTTTACACCAAAAATTAATTTAAATGTCAGGAAATTGAAAGTATATGTTTGGATGTCGCTTTATATGGAAGTGAAACTTGGACGATCGGAGTATCTAAGAAGAAAAGATTAGAAGCTTTTGAAATGTGGTGCTATAGGAAAATGTTAAAAATCAGATGGGTGGATAAATCGACAAATGAAGAAGTGTTGCGGCAAACAGATGAAGAAAGAAGCATTTGGAAAAATATAGGTAAAAGAAGAGACAGACTTATAGGCCACATGTTAAGGCATCTTGGAATAGTGGCTTTAATATTAGGGACAGGTATAAGGAAAAAATTGTGTAGGCAGGCAACGTTTGGAATATGTAAAACAAATTGTTAGGGATGTAGGATGTAAGGGATATACCGAAATGAGACGACTAGCACTAGATAGGGAATCTTGGAGAGCTGCATCAAACCAGTTAAATGACTGAAGAAAAAAAAATGATATAACATTGAAAAAATCTCAATGAGGGCTGATTACTATATTTAAGGAAAATTCCAAGATACAAATTTGTTTTGTATTTTGGGCATTTTTGGATACTTTTGGTCCAGTCAATTGCAATCAAAGGAGGAGGTGCACAACTAGATATTACAATAGTCCTAAATACAAAATTTCAACATTCTACGTCTAATCATTTTTGAGTTATGCGAGACACATACGTACGTACATGCATACAAACGTAAGTATAATACCTCTCCGACTTTTTTTCCCCCTTTAGATGAGTAGAACATCAATATTAGAGTGTAAATTTAGAAGTATAAGGTACGTTATTCACAACATCAAGTTACATTTTAACAAAAAATTGGTATGTATTATCCCGTTACCTTTAATCAAAAACTTTAATTATTCTGAAGAAATTTTTTTTTTGCAAATGTTAGAGTATTTTTATGTAAAGTTAAATATAAATGATTTATTTACGTACACTAAGTACAACATACATGGAAAATAATGAAGATGATGAGGCTATATAATGAAATAATGTAGCTAATAATCATGGTAAATAAACCCATGAGATAAAATAATAAAATCACTGAATTTATATTAAGACATTATAGAGAATACATTATTACAAAATTTCATCATATCTTAATGCAATTGTAGCGGTTGAGTACTCGACTATACTTAACACAGTGTTGCAGGATTATTCATCAAGGATGAATACAGTATATGAAAGCAAGAGAGAGACAGATAGAAACAGGATTAGAGAAGACGCGACATATGCTCAAGTACTGATAGCGTTTATCCGTATTAAGTCTTTAGGCCCGACTCATAGCATTGTTCACGGTTCTAATCCCTGGCAAAATTTCCCTACCGCTTGAACACTTCTCCTTCTAAGACGTCGGTTGCTGTTGTATTTCTCGTGAGACCATAATCTAGAAAACATTAGCACCAGGTAGGCATTAGTGTACGGTTGTACAACATTTTATACTGTAATCGGGATTCATAACGCCTTTGTAATTGTCCATAAAACTGCACTTAACTATAAACTAATTTAGTAATCGCATACAACATTAATGATTAAATTATATGTAATTTAATTCACGTTGAATTCATGTACGAAATTCTATAAACATTAAAAATCAGACAAGAAATTTGTAATAATTTCCTGGCACTGGTTATTATCTATTCTAATATAGTGGAAAAATAATGATACATAGAAATAAATAAAAAAAAAGTTAAAAGATTCAAAAAATTGATATTTTTAAACTTTTATCGGCTTTCCCACCACCAATATTCTCCCCTAAGTATTATTCTTTTTTGGGTTCCTTGCACTACTACTACGCCTAGGAAGACATAAAAAAATTCGGTTAAAAAATCTACAATAAATAAAAAGATAGCTGTTTTCGGTTTTGGGGAAAGAAGAAATTTTGGGAAAGATTTTTTTTTAATGTTAAAATAAGTATATACGGACGTACCGTGTTTAATATAAAGCGAGGTTAAGTTTGTAAAACATTGAGAAAATTGACCCCAAAATTTTACCATCAAATTATCCCAAATTCACGAGCCTCTGTACAAAATTTCATAAACATCGGTTCATCCCGTCAAAATTTATTGAGGTTCAAATACGCCAACATACATAAGTACGTACCCCACTTTTTTTTATTTTTTTTTGGGATCGCTGGGTCATGAATAATCGAGAAATGTAACAAATTCCATACCCAGTATTTTGACTAATTTCCTGGTATTGAATTAATTTCAATCTTGCAACGTAGCTTTACGAGTTATGATGTCAGCAAAGTAAAAATATTTTACGTTTTTGCAAGAAAATACTCGTAGACTGTATAATACAAACATTTTTACAACGAGGAATTAAACAGAGTAACAATTAGAAAAAATGAAAACCAATAAATTTTAATTATATAAACATTTTCAATTGTCACTCTCTCAATATCCTGATCTATCCGCGAACACGCGACAATATTAATTAAGATATAATAATACGATAGCAATCCTGCTTTGTTTTTTCAACCAATTTTATCTACATAGTGCATTCCTCTACTGTTATTGAGGAAAATACGTTTATTTTCACACAGCACATGTACACTATAACTCGTCAGTTTAGAAAACGTAGATATAAATGCGCAGTAGTTATACATAAAGTGTTTTAAGGAGTTTTAGCACCTGCTAATAGCACAGTCCTCCTCTATGAATCATGAGACCTTGCCGTTGGTAAGGGGGCTTGAGTGCTCAGGGATACAGAATAGCTGGACCGAAGGTGCAACCACATCGGAGAGGTATCTGTTGAGAGCCAGACTAAGGAATGATTCCTGAAAGAGGGCAGCAACTCTTTCAGTAGTTGTTAGGGGCGTGAGTCAGAATGATTTAAACGGCCATATCAACATCACTCAGTCCTCTGAGTACTGTGCAGCTGAAAGCAATGGAAAACTACAGCTGCTTTTTTCCAAGAAAATGTGGCTCTCTACATTTTCATATAGCAATGATGGAGGCGCCTTCCTTGGTAAAATATACCGGAGGTAAACAAGTCCCCCGTTCGGATCTCCGGGTGGGGACTACTAAGGAAGGGGTCAACAGAAAATAAAAAAATAACATTCTACGAGTCGGAGCGTGGAATGTTAGAAGTTTAAAAAAGGTTGGTAGGCTAGAAAATTTAAAAAGGGAAATGGATAGGATAAATTTGGATGTAATAGGAATTAGTGAGGTGAGGTGGGAAGAGGAAGGCGACTTTTGGTCAGGTGATTTTAGAATAATTAACTCAGCTTCAAATAATGGGCAGGCAGGAGTAGGTTTCATAATGAACAAGAAGATAGGGAAGAGAGTAGAGTATTTCAAAACGCATAGCGATAGAATCATTGTAATAAGGAAAAAATCAAAACCTAAACCGACAAAGATTGTTAACGTCTGTATGCCTGCAAGCGCCCATGATGATGATGAGGTAGAGTATGTACACGAAGAGATTGATGAAGCAATTAAACACGTAAAAGTAGATGAAAATTTAATAATAGTTGGAGATTGGAATGCAAGCATTGGAAAAGGCAAGGAAGGAAATATAGTAGGTGAATACGGGCTGGGCAAAATGAAAGAGGGGACCGACTTATAGAGTTTTGCATGAAGTATAATTTAGTAATTGCCAACACCCAATTTAAAAATCATAATAGAAGAATATACACTTGGAAAAAGCCAGGCGATACTGCAAGGTATCAGATAGATTATATCATGGTTAAGCAAAGATTTAGAAATCAACTCGTTCCTAGACTGCAAAACTTACCCTGGAGCAGACATTGAGAGCGACCATAATTTGGTGATAACGAAATGTAGATTGGGGTTTAAAAACCTGAAGAAAAGGTGTCAGATGAATCGGTGGAATTTAGAGAAGCTTGAGGAAGAGGAGGTAAAGAAGATTTTTGAGGAGAACATCGCAAGAGGTCCGAGTAAAAAAGATAAGGATAAGATAAGGACGATATGTTGCAGCTGATGGATGAACGTAGAAAATATAAGAATGCTAGTGATGAAGAATGTAAAAGGAACTATCGGCAATTAAGAAATGCTATAAACAGGAAGTGCAAACTGGCGAAAAACAAGTGGATTAAAGAAAAGTGATCAGAAGTGGATGAGAAATGAACATTGGTAAAATAGACGGAGCATACAGGAAAGTTAAGGAAAATTTTGGGGTACATAAATTAAAATCTAATAACGTGTTAAACAAAGATGGCATACCGATATATAATACGAAAGGTAAAGTCGATAGATGGGTGGAATATATTGAAGAGTTATACGGAGGAAATGAATTAGAAAATGGTGTTATAGAGGAAGAAGAGGAAGTTGAGGAGGATGAAATGGGAGAAACAATACTGAGATCTGAATTTAAGAGAGCATTAAAAGATTTAAATGGCAGAAAGGCTCCTGGAATAGACGGAATACCTGTAGAATTACTGCGCAGTGCAGGTGAGGAAGCGATTGATAGATTATACAAACTGGTGTGTAATATTTATGAAAAAGGGGAATTTCCGTCAGACTTCAAAAAAAGTGTTATAGTCATGATACCAAAGAAAGCAGGGGCAGATAAATGTGAAGAATACAGAACAATTAGTTTAACTAGTCATGCACCAAAAATTTTAACTAGAATTCTATACAGAAGAATTGAGAGGAGAGTGGAGGAAGTGTTAGCAGAAGACCAATTTGGTTTCAGGAAAGGTATAGGGACAAGGGAAGCAATTTTAGGCCTCAGATTAATAGTAGAAGGAAGATTAAAGAAAAACAAACCAACATACTTGGCGTTTATAGACCTAGAAAAGGCATTCGATAACGTAGACTGGAATAAAATGTTCAGCATTTAAAAAAAAATTAGGGTTCAAATACAGAGATAGAAGAACAATTGCTAACATGTACAGGAACCAAACAGCAACAGTAATAATTGAAGAACATAAGAAAGAAGCCGTAATAAGAAAGGGAGTCCGACAAAGATGTTCCCTATCTCCGTTACTTTTTAATCTTTACATGGAACTAGCAGTTAATGATGTTAAAGAACAATTTAGATTCGGAGTAACAGTACAAGGTGAAAAGATAAAGATGCTACGATTTGCTGATGATATAGTAATTCTAGCCGAGAGTAATAAGGATTTTGAAGAAACAATGAACGGCATAGATAAAGTCCTACGCAAGAACTATCGCATGAAAATAAACAAGAACAAAACAAAAGTAATGAAATGTAGTAGAAATAACAAAGATGGACCGCTGAATGTGAAAATAGGAGGAGAAAAGATTATGGAGGTAGAAGAATTTTGTTATTTGGGAAGTAGAATTACTAAAGATGGACGAAGCAGGAGCGATATAAAATGCCGAATAGCACGAGCGAAACGAGCCTTCAGTAAGAAATATAATTTGTTTACATCAAAATTAATTTAAATGTCAGTAAAAGATTTTTGAAAGTATATGTTTGGAGTGTCGCTTTATATGGAATTGAAACTTGGACAATCGGAGTATCTGAGAAGAAAAGAATAGAAGCTTTTGAAATGTGGTGCTATAGGAGAATGTTAAAAATCAGATGGGTGGATAAAGTGACAAATGAAGAGGTATTGCGGCAAATAGATGAAGAATATAATAGATGAAGCATTTGGAAAAATATAGTTAAAAGAAGAGACAGACTTATAGGCCACATACTAAGGCATCCTGGAATAGTCGCTTTAATATTGGAAGGACAGGTAGAAGGAAAAAATTGTGTAGGCAGGCCACGTTTGGAATATGTAAAACAAATTGTTATGGATATAGGATGTAGAGGGTATACTGAAATGAAACGACTAGCACTAGATAGGGAATCTTGGAGAGCTGCATCAAACCAGTCAAATGACTGAATACAAAAAAAAAAAAAAATAGCACAGTGGAAGTGACAGTGTACTGCGAGAGGTCGTTCTAAGAACAAAAAGCAAGTTATTTCACTACATTCATGTTTTTAATTTTTCTTTCTTGGTTTTCATCTTTCGTAAAGAGTATTTTTCAATATTCATTCTTAATGACTGACAATGGCTAACAATTATATAGATAACAATGAAAATGATATAGACGACATGGATGAGATAGAGCCATCCAAACAAAAAAAAAAACAAAATTCTTACTTTTTCTTCTTACGTTTTCTTTTGTTATTAAAAAATTAAATTCTTAAAACCTAAAAATTTTAATAAAATGCTTAAAAATTTTAATTAAACGAGTATTAAAAAAAACTTATTAATAAAAATAAATATAAAAAACAAAAACAAAAAGGGAAACAAACACTTTGCAATAGACTCAATGCTCTAAATAGCTGTAAACTAATCGTTTAAGATACATCTTCGTAGAAATTTCAAGGAATATATAGGTTTTATGAATAACAATTTTTAAAACATAGGAAATATGTTTTCATTAAATGAAAACATATTTAATGAAACATATTAAATGAAAACATGAAATAAATTTCATGTGCGTGCATTATGCTTGTATTCCTCGTACCTTCTGAATCTAAATGAGTACTCTGAATCCTCCTCATGAAATAATTTTTTATTTGTAAACTAATCGCTTAAGATACATCGTAGAAATTTCAAGGAATATATAGGTTTTATGAATAACAATTTTTAAAACATAGGAAATATGTTTTCATTAAATATATATTAAAACAAAACATAAATATATATATGTGTGTGTACATCATTTGCTATTATTTATACAATTTAATAGAAAACTTTGAAAGAGCTTCTATGTTATCTATATAGTTTTGTGTAACAAAAGTAGTCCAAAATTAAAATAAAACTTAATTTGAAAACATTACACATTCTGAACACAGATTGCAAAACTCTTTCAACAGAACTGTATTATTTTAACGTATTTATTCGCCTAAGACACATTTTAGAAAAATGTTGTTAATAAACAATAAATAAAGCAATTAACATATAACAAATTTTTTCTGCATATTTTAAGACTTTTGCCTGAAGGGATTTCCCTTCCGGATGATAGGAAGCATAGCTGATAAGCAGTGGAAAAACGGTAGTTTAGCCGGATAATAATAAAAATTAACATCCCTCTTAAATTCATTTCACATGGAATAGATGATATGTTGTTTCATATTACCCTAATAACATATTTTAATTAGTTTCTGAAGCACACCTTAATAGCAAAGAAAAAGTAATATTTCACATGGAATCCCGCGATAATAGTAAATCAAGCATTTGGAGTTTGGTCGTATGATACAGTTACACAGCTACCGCAAAGTTTCAACTAATTTGCTGATTTGTAAATGTTCTGGGAAATCTACCACCATGCTGTTTCTCCTTAATAAACAAACAGATATCAACAGTAGGCTATGTTTGTATCTTTAATGTTATATTTTCCTCTTTTTCTGTTTAGATACATTTTTTATTGATTTTTTTTTAATTTAAAAAATTAGTTCTTATTTTTCATAGTTTTTCCTTTTCTATTTTTGAATCATTTTTTACAAAAAAATAAAGAAATATATAGCATTAACATTAACAATAATAATAAATTATACAAAAATAAATTAAAAGTCCAAGGAATGAGTGTGAGATCTATGAATCATCATGCAGGCGCAGACTTTATTATTTATTTACAGACAGATTTTCAAATAAAAGAATAAGCTACAAACCGATAAGTTTCTTTTATCATTTCACTGACGACCAAATTGAAATTTAAAAAAAAAATCGTACTTATTTTATAAAACAAAGTTACAGAAATTTCCCTGCATTTTCAGAGTTCTTAAAAGCTTATCCTTCAACCAGTAATTAGCTTAAAAGTCGTTTATCATTGAGGCCTTATTTATTTTAATAAAACTAATAAATATAATTTAGTAGACTGATTTTTTAAATCGGTAAAGGTTTTATAAATTCGCATAAATTCAATCTTGTACCAAAGTTGTTTCTGAATATTGTATTTAAAAAAAAATATTAATTTTTAAAACTTGTTTAATTTATTCGTACCCCTTTGATATAAAGCTTTAGTTTTCATGCTATAAAAAAAAAATACTTCTAAGCAACACCTTAAAGTTCTTTCTTTTTTTTATCCAACCATTATTAATTCGACTGCGGGAACTTTTACGGTAAATTTATGTACAAAATTTCTTATTTGAGATTGTGATTAAATGTTTCCAAGAAAAAAAATTTTAATATTGTGTATCGTTTATGATATGAAAAATAAGATCTCCATCTAACTTACCGTTTAGTTTCATCAGTGTTTTTGGTTTATTTAAAGAAGTGACAATCAACCGTATGGAACACGTTTTGAATCTAAATATAAAATATTCTAACAGGATTGTAAAAATAAAGAAAGCGATTCGGATAATAATCCGAAATATACTGAATAACCTTAGATTTGATAACTTAGTCTAATACAGCCTGCACTCCACAAATTGGAATAAACATTATTACAGTTAAAACACACCGCATCACACGGCATCACCGCTAAAACTAAATACCAAACCAATATATTTGTTAGGATAACAATAACTACTCTGAGCTGGTTCTATACCACAAAAATGTAAAGATAAAATTAACAATACAATTTCCAAATGCATATTCGTAAACAACTTCAACCAAGATGACTGTAATCATTTTTAAAAAAAATTCGGTCCTTGTATAATACACAGCTCTCCGCGGCATAGTAGTAGCACCTCTATATCTCTTTATTTTACCGGGAAAGTTCTGAGTTTTAATCCGGTCGAAATGAAATATTTCTAAGCTATAAAATACATTTTTCTCAAAAAAATTAAAATGAAATCAACATAACCGTAATTGGTTGACAACCCGTAATTGTAATTGCGAATTTATGAATAAACAGATAATTTATAGAGTTACATTTAATAATAAATGTCTATTTCCATAAAGTAATGATATAATATTAAAAAAAAAAAAAGGAAAAACGTACTGTCACAACGAAAGTTTGCATTTTTCTGTGGAATTTGGAACCCTCTCTCTTCCATAAAAATAAAAACATAGCGTATTGAAATGCAGCTTGAATTATCTAAATTTCGATTACATACGTTAGAATACGAGCTTAGATACAAGTTAAAATCACTAAGCTAGGTATACGTAATTACTAGAATTAATTACAACAATGTTAAAACCTACAGAATTTTACTTAGGTACAACTTCATTATAAGTTAAAGTCTAAATGCAGCATATATAAGTATTTTACTTATAATTTATATTTACCGTGTTCAAAATTATGAACACTATTCTTCAAAAAATTACATTAAGGGCAGTTTAATTTATTTAATTTTATACTATTGTTAAACAATGTAACTGAAGTACAAGTTTAATTAATTAGTATTGTTATTGTTATTTTAAATCCTTAAATACATTTAAACGCATTCACAGTAGGATGTAATTTATATTTAAAAACTTTAGGTCCAGTAGCCGGTTGAAAGCAAAAACAAACACTGTAGAATGAATTTGGTTTAATGAACAAGTACATAGAAAAGAGAACAATATAATGGGTACAATAGCTTTGCCGGATGATTGCCCGCAACTGAGCAACGAGCTCTACTATTTACTTTTCATTCTTTCAGGATAAGCCGAGGTTTTCATCAGAAAATGATCTACAAAATGACGCACCATTACAGTGATGTTTTACTACTATCACACTGCATAACCGTTAAAACCAAAAATAAAAATCTTTTTCCATTCAAATTTATGTGAACCATCAAGTCAATAAAATTTACGTTAAAAAGAACTAATTACGTAAATAACGTAAAATAAAATAGAAGAGATTTAAATAAGTTAATTGAACTAGTAAGTTTTATTAACTACTCACTTGTTAAGTTAAAAAAATCGCACATGAATAAACTACACTTTTAATAAATTTAATTTCATTAATAACTACGAGTTATTGAACTATAGACTCATCTTTAATAACTTAAACATGTATAAGTCACATGTAGTTTGTTGGTGAAGGCAACCAAAGTTTTCACCATGATTTTTTTTTTACCTTTTTAATATTATAATAATTTTCGTTAGATTATATTGCCGACTGTTAAACTGCAGGAGACAGAACACCAAAAGACCGGGCAGTGGGGAATATGAAGGAGTATTTTCCCACCACTATAACCAGTAGACAATATTTTTATTTGATATTGCAATTCTATATACATAATTATGAAAATTAGGGCAATAACGATTAATAGCTGGTATCATACCAGCCTATTAAGTATATTCCGGGTTGCAAATAGACAATATATTTATAAATGTGAATAAGATGCATTTATTATATTTAATTTAAAGACCCGGAAATAAACGGAATTATTTTTGTTAAAATGTTCCGGAACTGTTATCCAGGGCCTCCCCGAATAATTTAATCTTTGTCAATTATTACAGAAATTTTATTCCATAAAACCTATATGTTATGGCCCTTAAATGTTATTTATGAGTAAAATAGAATTTTCAGTAACGAAAACTGCCCTTCGAAATTCTTTAATTTATGAAGCCAATTTATTTTATACGATAATTAATGAAAAATTAACGGTACTTTTATCGAAAATCGGCACCATTGAATATTTATTTAAACATTGAATTTATTTTTTTTAACAATATAGAAATATTATTTGATTAAATTCCTCGAACAAAACGGATAAGATAAGAGTGAGTTTCCTTTTCACAATGACATAATTTCAACTCTTTATGTAATACAGAGTTGACATTAACAGAGTTGTAATACAGAGTTTAAATTACTGTATGTAATTTATTGCAACCGGTTACCTGGAGTTGTTTCTTCGCTTTCATTGTGAAATTAGTTTTATTTCACCTCAATGTTTGAAATTTGCCAAATAACGAACACGATGCCATTGAGTTCCTGCAACTGCATGACAATCTACCGGGAACTACGACATGTCGCAATTGACACGATATTCGTCTTTACGAAACGGACTATGTCGTATAGCGGTGTAACAAATATTGCACATGCAGCTATTTTAAGGCATTGAACGCTTGTTGTGGTAGCTTTTATGGCGAATAAAATGCACAAGGGAACTGCAGGCACTAAGTGGAATCCTACTTCTCCGAATTCATGTGAAGCCGCTTTTTTTTTTTGGCGTGCAACGAAGTGTCGTCATCAGCGCCCGGACACGATATTTGTATTGTAAAATATATTAAAAATCGAACTAAAACCTAAAACCCAGCAATAGGCCTCTGACTTATGCAAAAAGCGAAATAAAACCACAATGAAATAATAATCTAAACTAAAAAAAATAATAAATGTACCATCTTCTATTCGCCAAATGGCATAAATAGCTGAAATATAATATAGAATATAGAAGACGAGGACCCGTTCCAAAAAGTACTCCATGCAATAAGGGAACCTGGCCGCTGGAAGTTATTTAAAAGTTAGTAACTAAATTTTCCGTTATCTTTAAGTTGAAATAATACAGTAGGACGTAAATTAACAATGAATAAAGAAATTTTTTCGAAAAAACCACCGATTTGAAAGGAATAAGTGCTGGGACGGTATTCGATAAAATTACCAATTTAACTGTTTAAAGCTCAAAATAATGAATTTAAAATAAGTAAATAATAAATATGATTAAATTTTAATAATGGTACTTTTGACAAAATACAATTATAAAAACTTTTAGTTTACCTAAATCATAAATAATTGATCTCGTTGACTAATCAAAAAAATAGACGAAAATAAATAGTCATAGAAATATAATAAAGCTATTTTTTTCAGGTTCTATCATTTTTAAATAATTTTTATTTCTCCGCCTCAAAATATGTTGTAACTTTTTTTTCTTTAAACGTCCTTCCTCTAAACATTATTTACATTCTGATGTTAATTAAACGTTAATGATATATGTCAATAAGTTCAAAAATGTTTTTTCAAGGAAGCTAAATGTAAATGGTTGTTAACATAGACGGTATCTAATTTGCATTACTTATTTATAGGCGTTAGCCCTAAGTAAAAAAAAAACAAAAAAAAACGTATATTTCCATAACAATAACATAATACCATTCTGATATTGTTCATTAGAAAAATTTTAATTCTTAAAAATGTCTATAAATTATTTTTTATTGTTAAAATATTACCTTGGTACAACATAATTTCATATATTATTGTTTGCCGTAGCTTATCATTCTGGTTAGTGTAATACAATAAAGCTAGCATGCCATGCATGAACCACATACGTCGTAACTTGATAAAAAAATTAGACTTTATGTTTTTTTTATGACTTTCAGTCTTATTAACTTGTTTCATCATCAAAACGGTAAAAACTCTACTTTGGTCTTATTTTACTTCCTAACCGCTTTTGTTAACCTCCAAAATGTCATTTCATTACTGAAATTTGTCGTAAAAATAACTTAAGAAAAACAAAACAGCTTTACTTTTTGACTAATTTTTAACTTACCCAGAATTTTATGCCTGTTGAAATGTCCAGAATATCCTCCTAATAAACGTTTTTATTGCGTAATAATTAATCTTTCCTCGTTTCTCCTCACCTTATTTGGACATTTTTTGAGCTAATTTTTCCCAGTTAAGAGGTGTTTTTTTCAAGAATCAACAATTTCCGATCAGAAGTAGTTTTTTGAAAAATTATAAAAATGGTTCTTAAATAAGAGATTGTATGACAAATTACAGTTAATCATTACATTAATATGGCAGCAAAAAAAAATGGTAATTAAAACATATACATTAATATAAAACAACCGCGATATAAATTGGTCTTCTTGACTACTAAGCATGAGCAATAGCTTCGTGCTCTAACAATTGGAAAACTGTAGATCCAAAACTGGCTGAACTTAACGAGATCAAGAACAGGTAAATTACTATAAAGGTAATATGGCATACGAGGCATACTCGTATTTTTAGTTATTATTTTTTTCATTTCACATTAGCATGGAATTAGATTATAAAAAGTAGTCAAAAAATAATGCTTTAGTTTTCCTTCTGTTTCTTCAAGAAAGATTTGAGTAATTAAGTGAAATTACATAGATCAACAGGAAAAATTACTGGGAAATGAGACCACGCTCCATTTTTTAGTTATTATGAAGCAAGTTCCTGACCTGCAAACTCATCGGTAAAGTTATAGGACGCTCAGAATAGATAATTTTTGTTTATCGCAAACCTAATTAAGAACAATTGATAGGAGTTTTCTGTGAGCATACACGTGCGGTGCACACAAATTATTTAAAATTATATATCGTTTGCTTATGTTAGTCATTAGAAACCAAGCAATTATACCAACCAATAATAATCGATGGACGGAAGAGTTAAATAAATAAATCCAACGTCATTATGTAGAATAAAAATAGAAATAGAAGTAAACTTAATTATCTCCAAACTTTCTATAATAATGTTCTTAAAATATTTACAGTAATTTAAATAATTACAAATCGAAAAATCTATTACTGAAAAAAAATAAAAATTATTTTCTCTCATTATATAAAATGGATACGAAATTAAAGGAATGATCATTATGGAATTCATTTATCTACGAAGTAAAAGTCCAACAAGCAATTACAAGTAAGTATACGACTGTACAATTTAATTTTATCAAAGGACAACAGCACGCGTGTGTAAAACTGATAAGAAGAAATACAATTTGCTATGGGACTTTTACCGACAAAACTCTAGGAGAACATTACAACTGGAGCGAGACAGCAGTTATTTCTTTTTTTCTTTAATATTAAATAATATTCTCGGCTGGTATTAACAGCTAGAATATAATGTTTTTATACAGACACTGCATGCATATTTTACACGTAATTGTAATTTATTAGAGAGATTGGTCAAAAATAACTATAACGTGTTGTAGTAAATAATTTCTTAACGTTCATTAAAATTAAAAAAAGAAATATATACATTTACTTCTAATTTAAATTACAGAAATTATGTGTCTACGTTTCAAGTACTAAAATGACTAGAGTAATTCAATAATTGCATTAAAAATTATATGAAACTATTAAATAATTTAAATTTTGATACTTAAATACTATTTAACACATCTTAATAAAATTTCCAGTCCGTTTACTACTCTATGCTATGATAATTAGTCATCTTCATTGAAGGTTGAAACAATCATGGATAGTAATAAATGTAAAACATAAAAGTAATATAGACTGACAAATCAATTTTAGTCTCATGCCAAAGTACCTTCTCGTATAGTGGTACTGGTACTTTCATATTTTAAAGGCAAATTCGACCTTTTTCAAAGAATAAGCCTTGAAAAATATAGTATTTCGAATAGCTGTATCCAATATATCTATTTTAGTCTTAGTAATTCCATTAAAGCCTTAGCAATTCGGTTGATTGTTGATGCAGTAAGCCAATTAATATACGAGTATATTCCTGCTACAAAAAGTAACCTTAAGAATATTGCCTCTTCCCTATCTAAAAATAACGTATGTTTTGATAGATTTAGGATTTTGGCATCACTTTCCTTCTCGATCACATATCTATTAACTCGAAGTCTGTTCTGTAGAAATATAAAATAAAACTTATACGTGAGCACTAATAAAAATAAACCAAGTTAAAATTATCCGCTCACAAGTTCTAACCGTTTTCTATAAAACTGGACTGATTATTGTAAAATAGAATACTAGCGATAGATCTCTTTGGATGAAACCGATTAATTTGAGTTGAATAGCTTAACTAAAATACGTAACTATTAATTTATTCTAACTATCCTAACAAATGTACCCCGTTAACGGCTTTCTGTTTGCCAATAGTGTAAATTTAAATCGTGATTAGTTTTTTTATGAGACCAAGGCTACTCGTAAATAATTTACTATGTCTACTGAACAATTCGACCTAATTTAGAAAGTGGCACAAAGTAGTGTAATGCAGCTTTCGCCATACCGCTGAAGGAGGCCAGTTCCACCCTTAAATACTCTTTTAGGGTTTTGTAATGTCAGCACAAAGAAAATAGAAGAAATATCGAGTGACGGATTACTCAGCAGAGAATCAGGAAAACAACAGGAAAACACAAACAACACAGAACTCATCCTAAACCATCTCTCGGTACGACGTGGCGTCTATTACCATACCGGGTTATCATGTCGGTCCTTCTATTAAAGTTAATAGTGATCCATAATAGATAATAAAAGAGGACCAAAATAGTGATCCCAGATCACACCAAGAAAAACCCGAGACCGGATTTCGGCCAAGCAGTGTGCCCAAATGAAACGCCATGACAATATAGCTATAGTGAAATAATTTGCTGCCACGAGGAACAGTCTCTTGATGTCGTCAAGCAAGGAAGCGTTCTCAACAAAACATTCATATTTCGGAGATGCTGTTCTTCGAATTGAGCAGCTCCACTAACTATCTGGCGTCAATAAAAGTTGCTTTATTATTTTTGACTCCAATCAGATCTGATCAGATCACGATCTTGTTCGTGCCAAAATGAAGTTCCCCGGTGATTAAAAAATGTCTTCTTCTGCAGGGCGGAGGAGATGACTAAACCAGACAAATCGAACATCAATTGTTAATTCGACTGGAATTAACAACAATGCAATTGAAGTTTGAAGTGAAAGCTTCCATTAGAAAGCTTAAACTGGGAGAAGGTTTATATCATCAAAGTCGATATGACTTTGAATAGAATAGAATGCCTCGAATAGAATAGAATGGCCTTAAGGAAATGCAATAATTGTACTTGATTGTCTCTTCGTTGACAATCTGATAGAAGGCATCTGATAGAACATTAGCAATCGAAATCTTTTGTACAGCTTAGAGCAAAACGTCCAGTCAGAATAGGAATCAATTTTGCAATTTGGCATTGCAAAAGCTGCAGATAAAAACCGATTCACAGGATATCAAGTAGCTAAGTCAACAGAGTGTGTGAACAAGCAGTAACCGGTTGAACATCGCCTCTTCATAACTAATCTTCCTGGGCAAAGTACACCCAGCATTAGAAACGATAACTACCTCTTTAATGCTGTACAACTTATTGCTTGGAAAATTCTCCCCTTCTGATTTCATCGAGAAGTAAACTGATTTTTGACGTGAGTAACCAACCGTTAGCGATAACGGTATAGCTGACATTTTCAGTGTCAGTTTCGCTGCTTCATCGAAGAAGGTTTTGCTCGTTATCCCACAATGATTTTGTATTCATGCAATTATTACTCCATACCGAGTAAACTGAGTTAATAGAACTGACTTAACATCTAGATAATTATGGACAAATTTGTTAACCACAATCGCCAGGATTGGGAGAGGATCTGCACAAGTAGTATATAGTGTCATGCTTGAATCAAGATCCATTGTGCTTGAATCATCATAATTTTCCGTTAAGACATAATAGATAAGATAACTTAAAAAGGTTCTCGCAGAATAAAAGGAATAAAAAAATGTGTGAAATTAGTCAATTCACTGATGACTGGAAAGAAGACTGAAATTATAAATTAATAAATCAAAAATATTTAAATTTAAAAATTATAGTTCAATAATCGCAAAATGAATTTAGAAAATATATGGACTGAATAATGTGAAATAAAAAAAATCATACACTATACAAGCAACAGTAACGGAAAATATTTTGAATAAACAGTAATTAACGAAAACTTTAATAACAACAGAGATTAAATGTAAAGTTTGAAATGTGGATAAACGTCAAAATGTGATGGTTTATTTAAAGTCATTTAATGGATTTTTGTCACCAGTTGTCATACAAACTGTGAAACACAATGTCGGTTGGTATTTGCTGTTTAAAGAGACTGAAGGAGAATAAACAAAATCTGTGGCAGTTGGTGTGTAATCTCACTCCCTCAACTGCTTGTTTTGCTCTTAATTATCTTATACACTTTGTCGCACACAATCCATAAACTCATTCCTCATACATACCCGTATATGTGTGTATATATATATATATATATATATATATATATATATATATATATATATATATATACACATACGTTTGTATATATATACAAACATATGTACACACTGTTTTCGAGTGCAAATTCACAAATCACAAGTATTAACAGTATTTTTAACTTTTTTCCGTTCCTAGGAATAACTGCAAACACATTTATTTGATTTGGTTTCTGCATAACGTAAAAGTGGTTAAACGCTAAATCAATTAACTAATTTAATTACTCACATGAAATTTATAAAAGTGACCGAGATGAATCCGTAAAATAAATTGATAATAGAATAAATTTTAAATATGAAATCCTTTTATTTACTAAAAAGCAATTTCTTCGTTGAAAGTATATTCTAGTTTTATTTAAAAAGAATTCTTTCGATTTTGATAGAAAGGTTGATATTTATTCCAAGAAATATGCAGATGCCTTCTTTAGTACTGACAAAAAGAAAATATGGAACGAAGGACAAGACTACTATTTGGAGTAGACATTTTATTAATGAATAAAAACAAAAATTAGTAAATTTAACAATTAACGATAATTTTGCATAATTATTTATTCATTAACACTCCCAATTACAGCCCAGTTATAATATCAGTACTTATTTAATGAAAAATATATTTTTTAACTTGTGGATAATGTCAAGTTTGACCGAGATTCGGACCCAGAAGATCACCGATGAAATACATTCTATCATTCAACCGTGGAGATTGAGCAAAGTCAAATACATTTTTCATTTATTATAATTCATAATTCATAGTTTGATAGGATGAAATGCATTTTTTATACCTTCTACTACAGCCCATAATTACTTTAGTTACATTAAAGTAGCGAATCAACAAATGAAATATTTTTTATAATGTTTGTATTGTTGAAAATAGCGTGGGTTTTAATTCTTATACTTCTGGCAGAAAACAGCATGAATAGAGGAGAGATGTTTGCATGAAAGGGGGGGGGGAGCCCAGGCCCATCTCTGGGCCTGGGCCTGAAAAGGTGGGCCAAAAATCTTTTGAACTAAAAATATTTTGTAGAAAGAGAGTTGTATTTGCTTTGATTTTTATTCTTGTAATATTCCTCATCCGATATTTTACGAATCTAGATATTGGCCAGCTCTCAAACCCCATACAGTTAACGAAATTTTCTTACTTTTTATTCTATTTTCTCCTTTATTCTGGATTTTATGAAAGAGCTGAAGCTGAATCAAGTTTTAAAAACGTTACTTCTTAAGACTTCTTTTTTAAACCCGGCTTAGGTTCCATCTCTTAATCAAAATTGCTTTATGCTACTTTCTTGCTTTCTTATTTTTTTGGAATTTTCTTTGTTTACATATATTTTAGCATATTTTTTCTATTTTTTTTTTAGATTTGTAGCGGGAGCTTAATTTTTTTGACGTAAAATTTGTTATTTCTTTATTGCTTAAATTGTGTTCTATAAGTACGGGTATGATACATATATGGACAAAAATAGAATCCTAAATTATTTCTAAAAATTCAAATATCTCATACAAATACTAAGTCACATTTAAGATACATATAAGATACATTTGTATGTTGGAAGTTTTATTCATAATTTCTTCTTTTTTTTTTTTTTAAATGCTTCCTAAACAGAATTAATACAGATAGCTAAGTATACTTTAAAACAAAGAAATAACATATCCGTTCAATTTTTTTTTCATTCTCTTCTGTAACAGTTGTACAAAATTTAATCTTTTTTTATGTTAGATTAAATAAAATTGATTAAATTTAATATATTAAATATATATATATATATATATATATTAAATTTATATATTTATTTATATATTAAATTTCAAATTTTATATATATATATATATTTACCACATATATGCCTAATTTAATATCGGCGGGCGAACACGTTAGCAACGATGTAAGCTGGCGCATAGTATACGTACGCGTTGATACAAGTATCACTCCCACCGCGCAGTTCTTCCACCATAGCGGCGCTGGACGTGGACGCTACCTTCCCGCTACAGCTCATCGGGCTTCAATCGCCCTCAGCATCAGTAGCCGGACCAGCGTGGGTCGCTTGGGGAGAACCGCCTCAGCTGCGCTGGCGAAGGACGACCGACGCCGACCCGATACTGCGGGGCACTGGGGGCCACCACTGCCACGCTGTAGTGGGGACCCAAATGCCGCTGAGGGAAAGCCCGTTCTGACTTCAATGGACGAAGCGCAATTCCTCGACTTCGCCAGAGACCAGCTTCCGGACACAACAACTCTTTTCAGAGCTAACGCAAAAAACGGCCCTTTTCAGGGCCACCACAAGGTTATGAATTACGAGCCGTTGAAGCCGTTCGACAATAACAGCCCTTTTCAGAGCTACCATAAGGTTAATAATTACAACGAGCTGTCAAAGCCAATCAACGACAAAAACGGCCCTTTTGAGGGCTACCAAAAGTTAGTAAGTGCCACGTGTCATCGAAGCCATTCTATCTCTCTGTATATATATATATATATAAATACAGAGAGAGAGAGCCTTTATAAAACAAAACGACTAGTCCAAATAAGATTAAACTAACATTGCTAATTTACTCATAAATGTAGCATCTTATATGTTTAGTGTCATTTTATGTAACCAAAGTTATACAACATTTCATCATATCATTCTTTGCTGGAAATGGAAGTGTATTATCGGCACTAGATTATTTAAATTTGATTCTCTGCGCAACATTATATATATTTCATAAGCAAAATCTACAAGCGTATTTTGAGTGTAAACTGAACTTCCACAATTTTTGTAATGATACCCTTTGAAATTACATACACCCACAAGAAGCCCCAGATATAACACTTTTATCTAGGTTTGTGATAGACGTAAAAGAAAATTCATAATTTACAATGTATAACGCAATTATATAAGTGATCAGAATAATATAATTATAAATATAAAATTATATTAAAAAAATACAGGTAACATAATTTTTTAAATAAAATCTATACCGAGAAAGACAGAATAAAATACAAAGAAAAATAGGAAATGGAATTTATTTCAGTTATTGCATCCGTGACGAGTTGAAAATTATGGCATGTTTTATTACAACAACTAAATAAAATAGACCTATGTTCAAGCTAAATTTGAGCACTAACTTTTTCTCTACTTCCATATATTATTTTCAATTCGAAGAAATAATAAGATTTCTCGTATATTTTTCATGCCTCTCACGAATGATATTCGATTCTTAGTAAAATATTACCAGGTAAATTACATAATACTACAAATATTTGAAACATACATGAAATGGTAAACGACATTAAGATATTCAATCAGATTTTTACTATCGTAAATCGTTCCTCATACATATTTAAAAACAATATAAAGTTATCATTAAAGATAATATTTTCAGCTAAATATTAGGTTCATGAATAAATACACTAATTAATAAAAGTATATTCAAAAATAAATAATAAAAAAGTACATCGAGCACACATACTTTTTTTTTAATAAGCGTTACGCGTATTAGATTACGTATAAGTTCATTAACGAAAGATATCAACTTACGTAGATGATGGGTTGCAATTCAATTAAAATATTACGGAAACATACGTAATGAAACACACATTAATAGAAATTTAGCATTTAGGTAAGACACATCCAAATAATAAATTTTATATATGATTACCACCAAGCAACGATGATGTGCTGACTAGTTACGTGCAACGTCACTATCGTTCTGATTTCTTTCGTAAAACTATCTTTTATTTGTCTATGTTGATTATTAAATACTCCCTGTATGAAACATGAGACCTTGCGGATGGAGAGGGGGTTTGAGTACTCAGTGATACAGAGTAGCTGGACCAAAGGTGCAATACCGAAGTATCTGTTGAGAGTCAGACTAAGAAATGATTCCTGAAAGAGGGCAGCAGCTCTTACAGTAGTTGTTAAGGGCGTAGGTCAGGAGGACTTAAATGACCATATCAACATCACTCAATCATTTGAATACTGCGCAGCTGAAAGCAATGGAAAACCACAGCTAATTTTTTCCAGAAATGTAACACTTTGCATTTTCATATAACAAAAATGGAGGCGCCTTCCTTGGTAAAATATTCCGGAGGTAAATTAGTCCCCGTTCGGATCTCCGGATGGGGACTTCTAAGGAAGAGGCCACCAGAAAATTAAAAAATAACATTCTACGAGTCGGAGCTTGGAATGTTAGAAGTCTAAAAAGATTGGTAGGTTATAAAATATTAAGAGAGAAATGGATAGATTAAATGTAGATGTAGTAGGAATTAGCGAGGTTCGGTGGGAAGAGAAAAATGAATTTTGGTCAAGTAATTTTAGAATAATTAACACAGAATGAAAGAGGGGACCAAATTAGTGAGTTTTGCACGAAGTACGTATAATTTAGTAATTGCCAACACCCAGTTTAAGAATCATAATATAAGAATATACACATGGAAAGAGCCAGGTGATACTGCAAGATATCAGATAGATTATTTCATGGCTAAGCAAAGATTTAGAAATCAACAAGTCAACTGCAAAGCTTATCCTGGAGCAGACATTAATAGCGATCGTAATTTAGTGATAGTGAAATATAGATTGGGTTGTAAAGTCCTGAAAAAATGTGTCAGATGAGTCGGTGGAATTTAGAGAAGCTTGAGGAAAAGGAGGTAAAGAAGATTTTTGAGGAGGACATTGCAAGAGGTCTGATTAAAAAGATAAGGTAGAAAATGTAGAAGAATAATGGGAGAATGTTAAAAAGGAAATTCTTAAATCAGTAGAAACGAAATTAGGCGGAACAAAGAGAACTGGTAGAAAACCTTGGGTTTCAGACGATATATTGCAGCTGATGTATGAACGGAGAAAATATAAGAATGCTAGTGATGAAGAAGGTAAAAGGAATTATCAACAATTAAGAAATAATATACACAGGAAGTGCAAACTAGCGAAAGAAGAGTGGATTAAAGAAAAGTGTTCAAAAGTGGAAAGAGAAATGAACATTGGTAAAATAGTCGGAGCACACAGGAAAGTTAAGGAAAATTTTGTGGTACATCAATTAAAATCTAATAATGTGTTAAACAAAGATGGTACCACAATTTATAAAACGAAAGGAAAAGTCGATAGGTGGGTGGAATATATTGAAGAGTTATACGGCAGAAATGACTTAGAAACTGGTGTTATAGAGGAAGAAGAGGAAGTTGAGGAGGATGAAATGGGAGAAACAATACTGAGATCTGAATTTAAGAGAGCATTAAAAGATTTAAATGGCAGAAAGGCTCCTGGAATAGACGGAATACTTGTAGAATTACTGCGCAGTGCAGGTGAGGAAGCGATTGATAGGTTATACAAACTGGTGTGTAATATTTATAAAAAGGGGAATTTCCGTCAGACTTCAAAAAAAGTGTTATAGTCATGATACCAAAGAAAGCAGGGGCAGATAAATGTGAAGAATACAGAACAATTAGTTTAACTAGTCATGCACCAAAAATCTTAACTAGAATTCTATACAGAAGAATTGAGAGGAGAGTGGAGAAGTGTTAGGAGAAGACCAATTTGGTTTCAGGAAAAGTATAAGGGCAAGGGAAGCAATTTTAGCGCTCACATTAATAGTAAAAGGAAGATTAAAGAAAAACAAACTAACATACTTGGCATTTATAGACCTAGAAATGGCATTCGGTAACGTAAACTGGAGTAAACTCCGGCATTTTAAAAACATTAGGGTTCAAATACAGAGATAGAAGAACAATTGCTAACATTTACTGGAATCAAACAGCAACAGTAATAATTGAAAAACATAAGAAAGAAGCCGTCATAAAAAAGGGAATCCGACAAGGATGATCTCTATTCCCTTTACCTTTTAATCTTTACATAGAACTAGCAATTAAGGACGTTAAAAAACAATTTAGATCCGGAATAACAGTACAAAGTAAAAGATAAAGATGCTACGATTTGCTGATGATATATAGTAATTCTAACTAAAATTAAAAAAAGATTTAGAAGAAACAATGAACGGCTGGTTGAAGTCCTACGCAAGAACTACCGCATGAAAATAAACAAGAACAAAACGAAAGTAATGAAATGTCGTAGAAATAACAAAGATGGACCACTGAATGTAAAAATAGGAAGACAAAAGATTATGGAGGTTTGAAAAGATTATGAAGAATTTTGTTATTAGGGAAGTAGAATTACTAAAGATAAACTAAGCAGGAGTGATATAAAATCCCGAATAGCACAGGCGAAATGAGCCTTCAGTCAGAAATATGATTTGTTTAGATCAAAAATTAATTTAAACGTCAGGAAAACGTTTTTGAAAGTATATGTTTGGAGTGTCGCTTTATATGGAAGTGAAACTTGGACAATCGGAGTACGTGAGAAGAAAAGATTAGAAGATTAGGAAAATGTTGAAAATCAGATGGGTGGATAAAGCGACAAATGAAGATGTGTTGCGGCAAATTGATGAAGAAAGAAGCATTTGGAAAAATATAGTTAAAAAAGAGACAACAGACTTGTAGGCCACATATTATGGCATCCTGGAATAGTCGCTTTAATATTGAAGGAACAGGTAGAAGGGAAAAATTGTGCTGGCAGACAACGTTTGGAATATGTAAAACAAATTGTTAGGGATGTAGGATATGTAAGGGGTATACCGAAATGAAACGACTAGCACTAGATAGGGAATCTTGGAGAGCTGCATCAAACCAATCAAATGACAAGACAAAAAAAAATTATTAAATAAAATAATTGATGCTTGTTCTATTAATTTCAACATTCTCAACATTGAATAAGTATGTAAGCACGACTAGATCTTCATGCTCATAATTTTTTCGTGAAATGTAACCATTAAAAACTTTAAAAACAAAAAAATACATAAAATTCTCGAAAATTAGGAAATTAAAAGAGTATCAAAAATTAAATATCTCGGAGAAGTAATAACACCAAACGCTCAAAAAAAAAAAATCGCTTAAGGTGGGAATGCGGGAAATGGTGTTAGCGTTCACAACACATATCGCTTTAGCATAATGCTGAACTCCGTCATTACAAATATTAGTTCTTCCGAAGGAGTTATATGGGGCTGAGTTTTCGCAAATTTTTTGGATAAAGACCTTTTTAAAATAGAAAAAAGAATTTTAAGAAACGTATATAGACCCGATTACCAGGACGGAATTTATAAACTAAAAAGTGAAACAGAAATTTACAAAAATACAGGAAAAAATAAAAGACGCCATCCAGAGAAGAAGATTACAATTTTATGGGCATTTATACCGAATGAGCGAAAACAGATTAACAAAACAAATATTTAACTTTTATAATAGTATTATATATAACTATTAAAACTAGCTGGTTTAAAGAGGTAGAAAACGATCTTAAAACTTTCGAAACTAAAAATTTCGAAAGAACCCTGTTTAAATAGAGACCAATTTAGAAAACTAATCAAAGACTCTTAAGTTTCCAGAGAAGAACGATAAGAGGAAACGTTCAGGAGGAAAATGGACCAGGGAAGAAAAACAACAGAGTGAAAAACAAATGAAAAAATATTGAGAAAACAAAAGAAGTTCCAACTATTACGCAAACGTGATCCTTACTGGTCTCGACGAACAAAAAAAAAGATACTGAAACGATGGTTGTATCTTTATTATGATGTAAATTTGGCCATCATAGTCTAATTACTATTGATTCCAAGATTTATAAATCTAATAATTAAACAATTCATTTATAATATTTATTATCTTTTGCGACAACAGTCGACCCAATTACAGCCTTAAAATTAAAATAAATTTTGTAGCATATAAAAAGGCACGAACCTTACTGGGAATTTTAACCCAGAACTTTACCAATGAAAGGAAGGGACCTATATCATTCCTGTCATTGTTAAAATTACATTGTAATAAATATTGTTAATATTTTCCAATACGTTTAACAACACAACTAAATACAAAACTTTTTTTATAGAATCTGTGAGCGATTCCCACTAGGCCAATTATCATGGATTTTCTAACAATTTGCCATACTTTTGAATAAAAATGGCTCATATTTATATTTTAACTTTCTTAATAAATATAAAAAAAATTTACACAACATAGATTTTTTTTCCTTTATTCAGTAAGGTGTTTCTACAATAATAAATAGCTTTATACTGTTTTTCCCAGTCTTTTTTTTTTTCATAACGAACTTCAAGTCAGCCGGACTTACATTTATTCGTATAAAGAATATAATTTGTTAGGAATAAAATTCTCCCAGCATATGATTTTAATTATGTAAGCAATTTGTGTAGTGAAAAAGTTAAACAATCGTTTGTAGATGTGAGGCTAGACATGAGGTGTCTCATATCAGGCTACCTATAATCTTCTTACAAATCTTACCAATCTTTTAACAAAGGAGCGCGCGTTTTTCAACTGGCCTTCTTGATAATTTTTTTTTTTACACAATTATGCAAATTATTTCATAAATATAGTTTTTAAAACTTTCCATTCGTAGCCGCATCTTGTTATTAATGATTGTGATTGGATCTTTCAAAAATTATATTTCTTCCCTTTCAATTTGCCAATGATGAATTAGTCATTCCTGCACCATGCGTATCATTAAGAATGATTAGTATATATATATATATATATATAACCCACCGGGTTGGTCTAGTAGTGAACGCGTCTTCCCAAATCAGCTGATTTGGAAGTCGAGAGTTCCAGCGTTCAAGTCCTAGTAAAGCCATCTATTTTTACAGGAACTTGAATACTAGATCGTGGATACCGGTGTTCTTTGGTGGTTGGGTTTCAATTAACCACACATCTCAGGTACGGTCGAACTGAGAATGTACAAGATACACTTCATTCACACTCATACATATCATCCTCATTCATTCTCTGAAGTATTATCTAAACGGTAGTTACCGGAGGCTAAACAGGAAAAAGAAAGAAAGAAAGTATATGTTTTAAGAAAGAAAGTATATTATATTATATATATAATATATATATATATATATATATATATATATTTCAACATTTAGGATATAAGACTTGAAGAATTCAATACCTAATAACTTTAAAATAATTTAAAGCATTCAGTACCTAATAATTTTTAAATGGAGTACACAAAACACTGCAAATTTTTCTTTTGGACTTACTCACTGGTAGGCGATACAGTCCATAGAGAATCCTGTCCTTTCGCACTGATTCCTCCAATCATCTTGACTCAGCAACCCTTCTGCATTTCCTCATTCTCAATCTCCACATCATCCAACAAATGTTTCCCGGGAAAGATCTTGATCTTTGCCGAAGTGCTCAAATTCTTTTTTCAGCTATCAAAATCCCCTTTCCTTTACTGTTCGTTTTGGGTTTCCTGTCCTGAAGCAAAGTAGGGAGTTCCATAATCTTTTTATAATTCATATATGCAGCAACCTTTCATTGGGATGCTCGCCTTAGCACCTCTTACAGATTAAGTTTTGAAGTTGGAGTAAGAAAATCTGAAAGAATTCTCTTGTATGAATCCTTATTATATATAATATAGATAGTAAGATCACTACACTTCATTACTTCTATCTGCCAAAGCCAAACTCCCACCAGATAAGCTTCTAGAATCCTTTTTGGACATAACATTCTTCTAAAATCGGATGGTATGTTCTGTATTAAAGATACGTTAATTTCCTGTGCTTCATGGAGTAATTGTTGTTTGCATAATCATGCATATTTTAAAAACGTGTGCTTTAAATAGGTAAAATGAAATAAAAAAAATAAAAAACCTGTACGGGAACGTAATGCTATCAAAACCTGAAATTAGTGAATAATTAAAAACAAAATTAATTTTTACAAACCTTTTTAAACAGTTTTATCAAATGTATGAAATATTGATTTACAAAGAGTAAAGGAATTCAGGTTATTTCCAACTTCTTTACATAAAAAATTATAAAAATAATAAAATGAAATGATAAATACTAAAAATACAGTTGATGTTCCTAGTAAAGTAAAAATGCATTAGCTACTGTCAATCTGATTAAATTAAAAAAACAATTATTCTGATGGATTACATATAGTATCATTCGATAACAGTTCATATAATAAAATAACAAATAATGGTATAATGATTTTTTTTTACATTGTTTAATTGAAAACACACAAACATGTATACGAAACAAAACTTGTATAATGCACCTAATGACAATTTTACATAAACGAACTCAATAATAATTAACTAATATTCGGTTCCCTAGGCTCGTATATAGACAGGTATTCTGATTACAAAAGTGTAGAGTCACGGTATAAACTCCGTGAAAATTGCAGCAGGATGATTCGATCAACCCTTCGGAAATAATCCACCCCTGACAGCGCTAACTCGGTTATTCCAATTGGACATTTCAACACCCCCACGGACCCATCTATCGATGAATTACAAGGAAATTACAACACCGGCCCCCACTAAACAGACATGCACGATTACAAGCGGGTGATAATTGAATTGAGAGACAATTTTAAAATTTTATGAAACTCCATCTCTTATCAACGGTTTGCATACGAATTGTGAAAACCACTGCTTAAAACAAGGATATATTTCATCGAAATGATGAATATTTCATTCGATAAAACCTAACGTCTAAAATAAATTAATTTCAAAAATAAACATCACTAAACCTAATTAACAAGACGTATAACAGTTGCAGAAATTGATTTTAGTTTTTTTTTTATTATTATAAAAAGAATCGTAAATGCAATTTGTATTCTTGAAGTATTTTTCATAAAAAATAATTTACGTAAAACTGAATAAGTAAAAAAATAAATATTTTTTTAAAATTTTTTTTATTCTATTACAGCGACCTAATTAATAATGTAAGCTACAGTCAAACTACAATGAATAAATTAAGTAATTATATATTATAGTATATTATACATTGATAGATTTCTGCTTTTAACCTCTTTGAAGAGATTAAAATAATCAGCTCAAATATAAATAAAATAAATATAGTAAATTAAAATCAGATATAATAAAGTAGAAGAATATAACTATATATAAAAACCAAAGGAAGATGAAAAGTTCATGTATTACTCTAAACACAATAATCGGGTTGTGTCAATTTTAAAAACGTAACATTTTTTTTAAAATTAAAATTACGCTTTAAAATTTCTATTTATTAAGAATACGATTCTATAGCACAACTATAACGTATTTAAGCTTTTTAGTGCAGATATGATAAGCTTTCGCTAAAATAATATAACGTGTTACGCACGCTATTAAGATTATATCGGCGAAATTTTAGCCAATATTTTAACAAATACGAAGCCGCATGCAACTCTACCCTAAAATCATAATTATTCTCTCAATATATAGTCCTCTCAATCGTTTCAGATATGTCACGGGAAAGAATTACGAGATAATCGTTCGAAATATACCACTATGAGTATAAAATTAACAATTATTAAAAATCTTATGTTTTTGACAACTACAAACTGGCATGAAATATCGCTATAGAAAGGAAATATGTTTATTTACTGTTTGTGTCTCGTAAAAAACACATAGTAACTAGCATTGAAGATTAGTACTTTTTTACTTTGACAATTTTAGTATTGTTGATTTCCACAGCAATGTGACAACGTTGCTATGGAAACTTTAACAAATAATCTATGCTCATCGGCTGACAATCTACATTCAACGATTACTAATCCACATTTTACCAACTGCAAAAAACCTTTTAAAAGATTTTCAAGCATACCATCAATGCACATACCAAATTTTGCAGAATATCGTAGCCAATGTTCGTTGTTGTCACCATGGTAACGGCTGGTATAATATTAAACCCTTTCCCTACTACTGCTAAGATCAGCCAACTACTCTGCAATTCACTGATCAAGGCAGCTCAAACTGGATATCGGAAACTCATTTTACTTTAAAAAAAAACCTTTCAACTATCCAATAAATTATTTGGTAAAATTTTATCAGAGCAAAATCTGACAACTTTTTCAATATCTGTTATAACTTGTTATACTTTTTTTTTTGTAAGTATTAAAAAACAATTAAAAAACATTGAAGTGTCTACAGATTTGATGGAATTACCATATTTTTTCTTTTTTTTTAAATTAAAACTTTTTTTGAAAAATGATTATTCTAACGATCTTTTTAATTCATTAAAACCTTTTTTTTAAACAACTAAGATGGTGAAAAATATTTTCAAAAAGTGTGTGCTATTAAATTACAAAATTCTTCTGGAGTATACTTCCTATCTGTGTTAAAGAATCTACCAGTAAATAAAAATTAAAAATAAATTAATACAGTGATTTAATTATACAACTCATAATTCGTAATTAACATTAAAACAATTTTGAGTAATTTATAATAGATGTAAATGAATTTGAAAAGTCTTCTAGGTTTTTTTAGATTAATGTTTATGATTTAACATATAAGTAACAACAATATTCCACCGTTGGAAATTATGAATAATCCAGAACAGAAAATATAATTATTTTTTACATCAATATAGTACGAGTATTGCAGGCAAGAAAGAGTTAAACAAAAATTCTAATAAATGGAACCTCCACAACAATAACAGTAACTGTGACAGATGTGTACAACATTTCTTTGAAAGAGAGTTTTTTCTTCTTTTTATAATAATATAAACGATAAAGAATTATTTCCCTGAGAAATAAATTGTCTAAGTTAAACCGTTGGGTTTTATTCTTTTCCAAACGTAGAAGGCAAATATTTTTTATCACATTATAAATATTTTATAAAAAAAGTTATTAAAATTGTTCAAGAAAATACTTTTAAAAAGAAATTGCACAATTATACCTTAATAGACATTACACGTATCTTTTTCGTTCTTAAACAATACAAATCAAAAAGGAAATTTCTAAAATCATTCAATTTAATTAATTAAGAATTCTTATAAAGTGGGAATGTTCGATGAAGCGTTTTCAAACCGTCGCAGTAAATAAAACTGCACGAATTCACTATTAAATATTAAAATAAATAAAAGAGGGTTATAAAATACGCTATAAAAATAGTGCAACACCATATTAAAAGAAAATGCTTACAGTAAATTAAGGTAAGTTATATGGTTTATTATAATATAATAAAAACAATCTTGCATGTTATTTAATTTATAGTTATATGTTAATTTTTAGGTGGTTAAAATATGGTTAAATATTTATTTAAGGCACGCACATTAACGGCTAATTATATTAAAACTCAAGAAAATCGACTGATTTAAAGGATTAATGATTGTATATTTCCATTTTTAAAAGCCATCTTATTAACATTAATTTAATCTCGCTAACGTAGCGAAACAGGAATAATGATTACGATAAAAATATAAAAGGATAATTATCGTTGAAAAATGTTACAACATTCCTACTTCAATTGTTAATTTTTAATAAATTAAATTCCGAAAAACCAACAAAAACAAACGTATCGTCTGATTTACGTCTATCATACAAACAACGGTTTACAAATGGCTTTCTACGCTCCTTTTTTCTTCATTAATACATTACTAAACCGGAACATTAATAAACACGGAAATACATGTATAAATTAATTTACTACATTACTTAAAACGTACTCAAAATTAAACAAACAGTAAAATAAAAAAAATATATTTCTATACGACGACGAATCGCAGTAAATAAAAAAAATCTTTTGAGTATGAACCATAATTTATTAACTATTTTTGTTTTCTGTGTTATTTTCCTTCCAAAAGTACACCAGACATCAGCCACTTTTATAAGCTATAGCTTATTAGGGAAAAACTATGCTGTACGTAACAGAAGAAATTAAGATTCCCATCCAGAATTTCTTTATAGCAGATATTATTATAAAAAAACTGACTTTTCTTTTTTTTTAAAGTGCATTTTCATACACCTCGCAGCTTATTTTGAAAAAAAAGCAACATAACTACGAGTTGACAAGGCCAAGTGCATTTTCACAGTTTAGGAACTACTGCTGTGTACAGTCACGTTCCTTTGGTACTACTAAAGTAATTGCGAATTCTATTGTAAGATTAGATTGTTGTTTTAAACATTATTGTCTGTGTATGAATGCAGACGCACATCATGATAGTGTTACATTATATTATTTATTATACTTTATATTAATTAATTAATTGATATCTTTCTTTTTTCTTTTTTTTTTTGTTTAATAATAAAACATCAGTTTTTCTCCTGCTTAATTATGGTTATTTTTTGTATAAATAATGAATTTTATCTTTTGCCCTGTTATTTTGCAATAAAAGTAATCGTTTTCTTAATCAACGTAACAAGCTCGTTGAAAATATATCGTACTAAAAAAAAAGTACATACAAGTAAATAAAGTATAAATTTCTTACATTAATTTATTTGGTTTAAGTAATGATGTTACGACGAACAGAGACGCTTGGTCTTAAAATTATGGGTTAAAAGTTTAAAATAGGTGTGTAGTTATAGGCATTACGTAATTTGTAGACGCGTTATTATTAAATAAAAACAAATATCCTCTGTTCTTAACATTGGAAATTGCAACAGTTGTTTCTTAAAAGTAGGCGTGTTTAGATTTCACGTAAACGCGGAAAACGTCTTCGCAGTCAAGCGCGTCGTCTCGCGTTTAACGTTATTAAGTTCATAGACAAAGAAAAAATAGAATATTGGTGCCTTTTATGAAAGCGACGGAGCGTACTTGTAGAGTGCTGGTCTACAGTAACTGACATTAGGAAAATCGGATACGAAGCAGAGGATAGTGGTTCTCAAATTCAAACGCCAAAGAAAAAAATAAATATACTCCTCATAATAAATATGAAATATATGATTTCAACAGGCGCGTTATTAGAAGAGAATTTTATAAGGAAATACCTTCTATACGAAAATTAATATAAAAATATTATTTTATACTTTATTCCGCAGCTATAGGCCTACGATTCCGTAGACCTAAATATCAGCTTTGAATATAAGGCTGTAAACTATGATACTGTTTTAGTGAAAACATTTATTAAATTAAATTATTGTTAATTGCAAGTTAAATTTATTTCATTTATGAATACAGTAATGTAAATTAATACTTTTAATTATATTATTACCGTAATCAGAAATAAATTACGGGTTCAAAACAATACAGGATCCTATTTTAAACGGACAACCTTCCTTGTTTGGAATGGATTTACAAGCAAGTCACTTTGTTCAGTAGGATTAAATCCAGACTGTACTGTTGTATTACATCTCCATCACTGTCTATAACCAAACATAACAATAATGCTGTTGTCCTCCTCGAATATGAACTTCGCCTTGTCGACTAGTAAATATGAAAAATATACATATAACTTTGAGTACATTATACAAAAAATAGTCAAATATCTCCAAAAAATTTGTAAAAAATACATTTCACTTTTTAAGACCGTACAGAAACCTACTTATTAAAAGGAACTTTCTGCGCCTGAAACTCAATCACTCGATTTAGAGAACGTGCTGATTATTCCTAGCATTTGACTGCTGGGACTTTTCAACAGAGTACTGGTTTATAAAAAAAAGAAAATTATCTTAATTTTGATAACAATGAATTAGTATTTTTGTTTTGTAAAACAAAAATATGACCATTGCTGCTGTCTGAAAAGTAATCTTTTTTCATTATCCTCATCTGCTGAGGGAGATTTTCGACCAACGGTATCCAATTATTGGCTATTTTAAAAAACGTCTACATTCGTTTTGATAAGCTTTATAATAAAATGAGTTCGACGAGGATTAAGTGATATTTGAAAAACATATTCTTTCAGATTAACCCGTTCATTAAGAGCAACGTTGTGTAATGATTATACCTAGTTTTGTGTTCAACGTTATGTAAGATCAAGTGGTCGACTATATATTTTATCGATCAGTTTTCAAATAACAGCTTTTATAGTTAAGAGGAATAATAACTTTAAGAAAAAAATCATGTTCGATTGATAACTTGAATAAAAATAATTTTTTAATAATAAAAACACGATCGGACGAATTGATATTTATAAATAAAAGATATTTCTTTTATTTAATTTCTGGAAGAAATACAGAAATTTTTTTCTTATTCAACTTATCAAAATGAACATGACAATTTAACGAATCCAAATTTTTAATGGAAAATAGAAGATGTTAAGTTATTAGTCAATTAGGTAATATGTATAGAATTCTTTTGGGTATTTTTCATAATAGTAAGTAAAATTAACTTGAACAGTAGTCAATGAAGGATATTTTTCTTTAGTTTTTCTTAGAAGACTAATTTAAGTAACGAAATCAAATTTCGTACATTAGCAGAAATGTGATCGTGGGATAATATTAGTCCAATCTATTTTTTACTGCTATTAAGAAGCGAGTTAAGTTTCATATACATCGGTAAAGATAACAATAAAAATTTCGTATCGTTTTTCTTAACAAAATTAGCCAACAATTTTAATCAATTTTAGCACACTTTACAAGGGTGAAAGATTACGTATTCACAAGTTCATCAAGTTCAAAATAACGCAAAACAATTTATTACATGTGCCTGTTTAAACCAAATACGAAACTGTTAATATTACAACACAGAGTGATAGTTTACTAGTGAATGGAATTTGGGTTTTTTCAACTTCAATGTCATTAAAAAAAAATAATAACAAACGAAAAATTCATTCATTTAGTCCGTAATGATACGGTAACTTAACATATGGGAGAACGATAGGAATAGACGCATGCTTGAGGGCGAGCAGAAGAGGATAACTCTCCGCATAGTATCTGCGTACTCTTCTGTCTCCACTGAGGCGGTGCTGCTTATTGCGGGGGTCCTCCCATTTCAGCAGCTTGCCGCCATGCGGATTGGGTTTCTCCAAGGGGCTGGTAAGGCTGAGATGTAAGATCCGATGTTAACTTGGCCGTAAGTTTGGCGAGGTCTCCTATTGGTTGACCACATTCCTGAATAGTCACGGCGTGTTCCGAGTATATTTGAATGCACGACAGCGGACTGATGACCCCTTTTGTTTATTCTGCGGGGAGCTCGACACTCCGGAGCATGTCGTGTTTGCCTGTCAGACTTTGGCTTGCAATGTGAGTTGATTACTGGGCCACTTAGGTGGAATGTATCGTCGGCCGTATGTTGGCGAATGAGGTACAATTCCGTTCTGTATCTGATTTTATCACACGGGTCTTTCAACAGAAGGAAAGGACTGCTGGGACAACAAGAAGATGAGGGACAGCTGAGCTGCTATTCGTTTGTGAATGCACAGATTGGTAGCAGTGATGAGGCACGGGGACTCTCTCGTCCTCTTGTAGAAAAGATCGTAGTCCCGGTGAATGCTCTTTTGGGTGTTCTCGTTTGAGGCAAACAAGGCATAAAGACCGAGTCCCGGTTCCTACGGTAGGGGAACAGGAACGACATAGTCGAGTCTGGTAACCCTACTCTGGGAGTTAGAAGCAGGCATTAATAGTTGATCCAGCCGGCTTGTTAGAGTAAAACGACACTCCCCCGGATTGCGTTATGCTTCACTGTGGAATACGATTCGGGAGAGAGGGGGAAAACACATATGGGAGAAAATCTTATTTTTACCAACAAAATCGACAGAAATAAAAATAACATATTCTTTCAATTCTGTCTGAATAAACAAACTACAATAGAATTGTATCTGATAAAATGTTGTGATGAATGTCACAACTAACCGTTAAATCGGTAAATATTGCCTGTACTGGTTCAGGCAATAAAGTTCACTTTAATCCCGTATGAATAAATAAATCTCCGAGGCTGCGTTATAAACAATAACCTTATTTTCGTAATGTCTTGTAAAAAGGTAAAAAAAATAAATCTGATCTGGACACCCCATGACTTCCTTGTATGCCTATTAAATACATACACACATATAGGCTACACTTCATTTAAATTTATTTCATTTGAAAGTGAGATACGACCCTCCAATTCTTTAATAAAGTTGGCAGTTACACAATTGCTGAAATATTAGTTTTTATTAACATAGAATATTTATACAATTATTAATTCATCAATCTTAATGAAATTTGAGGATAGAGTAGAAGTCCCTTTATTATTCGTATTACTAAATCAGTATTATTCGTATCTTCGTGAGTTTTTGATTAACTTTCAGATTTCTGGTCTGTCGTATAAATAAAAGTTAATAATAATTAAATAATTCCGTTTAGTGAACTTTGTATACTTGTTGCAAATGCTATTTCGACCTCACGGTGAAAAATATTCAGTTTTTATGACTGGATTATTCGGTGAATAATCAAAAATGGAAAAGAAACAATCACACAGGAAAAATAATTATTTATTGCAATGGTTTTTATAATCACGGGTTAATAATTATTAATAAATCATTGTAATACATTAAATTAAAAAAAAAATTTAAGAACAGAAAAGGAGATAGTCTAATTCGTACCGATGTGCCTTCCCTTGTAAGATCCAAATATTTCATTAATTAAAATTTTATTTGGCTATAACTCTGGAATCGATGAAAATAAGTACCACTTATGATAAATCGATGGAAAACTCTCAATGAGGGCTTATTACTGCAGTTAAGAAAAATTCCAAAACCTAAATCACTGGGGATTTGTTGGTAATAAAGATTGTTGGTAAGTGGAAACTATTGTATAAATAAATGATATATCAATACCAACGAGCCATGATTAATAAAATTAATTAATTTTATTAAGCATGGCTAAAATATTTATTCATATTTAAAATAATATGAATGCGTACGTTTCACTTGACTGTCCTCATTAGAGGTAATTCATACTAAGATAGATCTATTTCCAAAACATGGAACGCTAGTTCAAGGACATTAGCTTTTTTAAACTCAGTTTCGTTAAATACTTCTATTAAATTTTTTGAGACTTCTACTTAGATTTCGTTTCTTTACCTTGTAATCTTTTTGTAATAAATTTACGAATAACGTAACCAGAATGACTAGTAATACCGTAATCATATTAAATTTGCATCATGTTGAGTGTACACGTGTATTACTACAAATATTTACATGCACTGTAAGGCAGTTACACTGTATCGTGCTAAATTATAACCTAAAATATGTACATAAATCATTAAGTTAAAAACACATATTTTAAAAGAAAATTATCCTTAATCAAATGTACGCCATATTTATATCTGTTACCGTATAAGAAACAGCAGGGTTGAACGTAAAAAAATATAGAAGTCTACGCCCCATAGATTACTACCATATTCACTCATTTCTTTTTAGAAAATTAATAAAGTGTTGTCATTTGACTTTAAAAATATTAACACGAACGTGAATAACCACTAAAAACACTGTAAAACAGAATATGTTATAAAATTACATATATATAAAATGCATTAGTCAAATTCAGTACGAAACTATACAGAAGAGAGGGTTAGTGTAAGAATAATGAAGACTGACATAGGACTTTAATTAAGCTACACAGCCAACGAGATATTACAATATATTTTAAATGTGCGCACACATATCACCAAAACACTGCATATAGATCACTTGTTCAGAAAAGATATATAATATAGTTAAATGAGTAACCAGGGTTCAATATTTGTGTCTTTGTAATAATATTAGATAAGTCATATTTTAAACGACTTTATTTTCAACAAAGCTATTTTATACATATAATTTTTGTTCAATATTTTTAACAAAATGACAAGTTACTATTGTGTATTATTTAAATCAATTTGCATTTTTTATGATGACTTAATTCTATTTGAATAAAATTAAGAAAGGCACTTTGTGGGACATCCAGGGTTCGAATCCCGATTAGAAATGGTATTAAAAAGATTTATTTGCGTAATAATGGTATAATTTAAGCGTACAAGTGAAGTATGTTTTGGAAATTTTAACAAAACTAAAAAGATGGAAATGTTTTTATATAAACAGTACTCGACGAACTTTGTAACAAGTGTCACGTTTGAGTAAATTGAAGTGTTTCTTAACTTTAAGGTGGAAATCTTTTTTATACACTACTTAGCATAAGTGAAATCTACCTAAAAAATCCCTTTCGGCTTGCCGAAAGGGATTGTTGACAGTTGAAAGGGATGTTGACAAGTTTCTCAGAAATATTGTTTTTAAATATCCTTTCAGTTCCTTTATCCCCAACGAAGCCGGAAAAAATATGCAACTCTAGTTATTTAGGGCTTCACCTCGACAGACTAGTACTTAGGAAACCCACCGGGTTGGTCTAGTGGTGAACACGTCTTCCCAAATCAGCTGATTTGGAAGGCGAGAGTTCCAGCGTTCAAGTCCTAGTAAAGACAGTTATTTTTACACGGATTTGAATACTAGATCCTGGATACCGGTGTTCTTTGGTGGTTGGGTTTCAATTAACCACATATCTCAGGAATGGTCGAACTGAGTATGTACAAGACTACACTTCATTTACACTCATACATATCATCCTCATTCATCCTCTGAAGTATTATCTAAACGGTAGTTACCGGAGGCTAAACAGGAAAAGAAAGAAAGAAAGACTAGTACTTAGGAAACTTAAGTAAAAAATTAAAGAATGTAAATACGGTAGTAAAGAATTATGTAAAAAAAAAACTCCTTTTTGAGTAAAATTTTGAGATACGGTAGCCGCGGTAAACGTATCTTCTTACACCACTGACCATTTGTAATCAAAATAAAATGCCATCATTGACCCATATTCAGAAATCATCGTACATAATTTCATAAGACTCGATAAATATGAAGACACCAAGCAAAACGGTAACTGACGAAAAAATCCCTTTCATTCGGAGGTCCTCGCTTCGAATCCCGCTCAGATATGGCATTTTCCATGCGCTACAAAATTCCATTTCCATATCCCACGCACAAGCTTCAAGCTTATGTGGTGATATCATTAAAAAAAGTTAATCTAATTATTACAAGAATATAAATTTACATTCAAAAACGACAAAAGGTTGTCATCCCTCACCAACTATAAGAGGTTATAAATAAAACTAAACACTATCAGAATGTACCTAAACTACCTAAGGGGGATTAAATTAGCCTATCCTTTGAGTTTAATTTTGAAACTCATCAGATCCGTATTTCTTTACCCACTTGACCAATGCAGACCAAAATTAAATAGCATCAATGCCCCTGATACAGGAATTATTATGCCAAATTTCACCTCTTTTTAAAAAAAAAATTCACCAAATTTTTAGTTCGCGTATTCTGAAAATATCAAGCAAAAAAAAATATCCCAACATACATTCTGCTCATCTTTTCGGAATTTTTCAATGCTAAAGTTATGAATCTGGTTAGTGGGGGTCATAAATCATCAAGGTCACCAAAACCCAGACGTGCAAATTTTTATCCGATTAGTATAATTTCTCTCATACATAAATACACACTTATAGAATAGATACAGTTACATAACTGGGAAAGTAAAAAAAAGTAGTACCAAAATCAATTTTAAAAAATTGTTAACTAAAAGAAGAAGGAGAAACGTATAAGTTCCTGATAACAATTTTTTTTATAATTTACTTCTTTGAAAACAAAAATCCATTTTTTACAATCCATAGATCACAAAACATTACTCGTGATTATAAAGATAAATGTTTTACAAAAATAACGAGAAAATACATATTCATTCATAATGTTCTTTTAGAATATAAAATTTAATTGTCAAAACAATGTTGATTTCTTTTTGGCAATAAAAAATATAGTTATAAAGTCAAAAAAGTATATTAACAAGTGGTAATAACATTAATAAAACCTAAAAAAAAATTAGGAATACGCTTATGTTTAAATCTTAATGAAACAGAGTGTTTAATAGCGTACAGCAACAAATTAGATTTATATGTAGAGTACGAGATAAGGAGTAAGGATACAATGGAATACCGCAAGAGATTCCCAATGGGTACTACTACCATTGTACGTTCTGTTTTATGAGCAACTCACTGATACGGTCACCTCTATTGTCTTGTCTTATTACCAGCCAACACTCTCTAAAATCCAAAATGAACTCTCATCTTTGAATCCGGTTGCGTTACTTTAATGTTAAATCATAAATAACCTTTTGTTTTATTTATATTATTTTATCAAATCTAAAAACAAACGAATGAAAAAATTCTAATAAAATAAATGAAAAAAATTTTCAATAATTACACAAAATTGCCTCAATTTTTTTATGATAGTAATGTGATAACCCACGTCTAGAATTCTTTTCTGCAATAAGTTTTGGTATCCGTTCTATGGGAAATATTACCGTTGAATATCAGTGATCGTTATGATGTTATCGCGGAAAGTTATCATAAGCCATTCAAATACAGAAAAACACCATTTGAAATTAAAAAAAAAAATAGGTGATAAATTTAAATACAAAAAACCATCACGTGATTTGAATTTTACGTAAGATAAATACATTACATAATAAGTGTTAAATAGAAATTTAAATAAACTATTTTCTGAACGAGTAGCTGTCCACTGCAAAGTTTATGACTGATACCACATGTGTTTAAATGAGTTATAAAGTTTTGACGTAACTGCATGAAACTAGTTTACTCCAACAATAGATAACACTCGTATAAATATGAAAAAAATTGTTTATGCTTTTATAAAAATAACCAGCATTCCCACAAAATTGCTATAGTTTTATCAAAAGGTAGCTGTTTCGTTTTAAAACCATAAAAAATTGTACACTGATAAACAAAATAACCCAAGAGTATACAAATTAAACTGAAACTAACGCACTAAATTCACAAAAATATATACTGAGCAAACCGGATGAAAAATTTACCCGTGACACAAATCATTAGAATAAACCTTGACAAATATAAAAGATAAATGACATTATAAAGAACGTCAACAAAGCTATAGAAGAGCTGCATCCTAGTTTTAAGAAAAACATTTGAAAACACATTTTCAAAAATGTAGAAAATGCCTGATTTTATATTTACTTCAAAAACTTCTAAAACATTAACTTTTAATCCAGCTTCCTACAGATTTAAAACCTTCAATATATAGATGAAATCCGACACAAACACAAAAATATTGAATTTATTTTTGATGTTATTAATTTAATAAAAGGTTAACTCATTACCAATAATCAACTCATTACCGATAAAAAGAAACGCAAAAATTTCCTAAAATGAGTTTGATTTATTAAAGTAGTGCCAAAAAGTAGTAGATTATATTAGCCGTGTATTTTATTATTCCGTTTTCAGTAGCTAAGTGATAACTAAATTTAAACAATTAACATTAAGTTGCAAAAAAGCACACACACACACACACATAATCAAATGACAGTAGAAAATTTTTTAATGATAAAAACAGCCGATTTTTAACTATTTCAATCATGTACGCGAAGTTAACTATAATTTAATTAATTACTTCGGTAATCTAATAAAATATTTCCACCGCTTAAATAAGGTTACTTATACAAAAAGATATACATATTACTACTAAACACAGTATAAATAATAAAAAAATGCAATTAAAAGAAATAAAAAATCATATTTTCTTACATAAATTGGCAATCACAACAATAATAAATTAAATAATTTAGTAAAATACCATTTTATAAATAATGAATGATAAACTAAAAATACTAAAAAGTATTGGATTGCTCCTCGTAGACGGAATGTAAAAGTTTTAAACTGTTAAAGGCCCTCAGAGTTTAATTGAGTGTATGTGCATTTATTCATTACAGGGGACTGTAAAAAACCAGGCAAAACCGACAGACACTTCAGACTTTGTACAGTCATAAACAGGAATCACCACCGTCTTAGGTCACCAGCCTTTCTCCATCGGTTCTCATAAAGAGTGAACCAGTACTACGGAACCTAGTGGACCCAGAAAGTGGAAGAAGAGAAAATGAACAAGCGCAATGAAATAGAATGGGTAGTAAGTAAAGATTCTATAACCATTAAGTAATGGAAATGCTAGAAGTTAAAGCATCAAGATCTCGTCCAATATCAAGTACTCATCCTGTCCACAATCTATCGAGAGATGAAGCATTTTCGTCCAGATTGGGAACGGTTCATTATCGATCAAAAAATTTTGTGGGCTCAACCAAGTGACAAATCAAAGAAAAATTTCAGAACACGATAGACTTCCAAAAGAAATCTTATATACATACATAGAAAAATTTTTCCACAATCTTCTGCTTTTAGACATTGTACCAAAATATATCTGATCTGTATGAAAATGAATGGTAAACCATAAAAATCACATCTGAACGATAACACCTCGCCATTTAACTGAAAATTACGATTTAATACAATTGAGATAATAAATATATTTGTAGTCATCGAAAAAAAGGTTTTTAATTCAAAAAAGCTTAATCAACACCTCACCATTTAACTGAAAATTACGATTTAATACAATTGAGATAATAAATATATTTGTAGTCATCGAAAAAAAGGTTTTTAATTCAAAAAAGCTTAATCAATATCATCAGTAAAACTTTTCTATTACAGTAACATGATTTAAATATCTAAAAAATATGACATATCGTAGAAATAATATATGTAAAAAAATTACCACTGTTAGCAAGAAGTAATGCGAAATATAATTCAAGAAAAAGTCATGCTTTATCGAATGATAATAGGAATGTGGTTTAAGAATTATTGAAGAGACACTTTCTTTGCACAGACCCTTTTTTTATTCTTATTTTAATAAGCTGTTATTAATAAATCAACCTTTTTACGTCAACTATATTGAATCGAGTGGTAGGCGATTTAAAAATACGCATTTTAAAGAAAAAACAGAATTTAGTGGAAAAAAATAAAAATATTTCCATATTTTTTTTATGAAACGATGTAGTGTAATTGTAAGTTATTTTAACCTATTAGATACCTCTACAATTTGTACAGCTGTCGGGTTCAATTCTCATTTAATGTTTAATAAATTCTAAAACATTTTTCCACACGAATATATAACTAAAATCCTAAATATATATATATATATATATAAATAATAATTCAGATTTATTAAAAATTTTAATTAACATTAATAAATTTTACAATCGTGAATGATTTTTCTATTTACGTATTTTCTTTAACTTCCAATTTAGTTTGCAAAAAATAATATATATAGAAGAGATGCTTTATCTTATTAACTAAAAATAATTGTACGACACATTTTTTTTTCGGCCATAGAAACCGCATTATCCAGTGTTTTCTTTCAATTACTATTATCAAGTTAAAGATAACAGCTTCACTTCCATCATAAGCATGATTTTTTTCTTTCTGCCTCTAGAACAAAACCTGTTCCTGTGGATTATTTTTTTTCCGAGTAGTATAATCCAAAAAAGAATGCAGCAGAGAATACTGTATCGTTTCTATTCCTCTATGGATTTTCATTGTGTTAGTTTTTAATCTCTTTTCGCTTCGACTAAACCCCTCTCTTCTCTCGGTCCACTCCTGTATTGCCACAAACCACCCCTGACAAAAGAGAATCTAATTTCATCGGATTAAAATCTCTCCGTGAAAGATTAAAACAATAACACGAAAAGAGGTATTCATAATTGAAAATACACGAATATTACTATTACATAAATAATAAAAACTTATACCTACCGCTTTCTAAATTTTACCGAAAGATTGTCGTTTATTCAACTTTCAATATATTTAGTTAAAAATGTGTTATTTATTTTTGTTTTTAATATAATGAAGATTTGTTGAGAAAAAAGTAATTTTTATTTTAACTTGTGAATTTTAATTCCTGCTTTTATTAAAAAAAACTTGATTGTATTTTTTGCTTTTTAAACGTGGTCTTGATTGTATATAATATAAATTTATTTCTTCCCTTTTTACAACAATATTATTCTTCATTTGCTGTTTGCAAAAAATATTTCACAAAATTCAGTTTATAATGAATGTATAGGGAGTAACAATTATTACTGGGGAAAAATCTTAGAGCATTATATCTGATTATTTCATCGCTGTTTATACCAGTAAGTTAATTTACTATCCAATAACTACAAACCCAAATATTCAATCATATTATTTATACGCCTACTATTTAAATAAAATAATTAAAACTTTCTTCTAACAAACAATAGATCATTTACATAAATGCATTATCATCGGACGTTTGAAAAAATGGTGAGATGTTTAGCATAAAAAGTTTATACGCAAACCACTTCGTTCCTCTTTCTTTTTAATGAGTTCCGGAACATTTTTTTATTTACTGGGAATGGTTATGCAATTTTTGGGAATGACACGTTTCGTCAGGTCGCCGCAACTGGTGTAGTAGTAGTTCCTAACATGCAAATATAAATAAAATGTGCACCTATGTATAGATTAATTTAAAAATGAACTTCAGTTCCAAAGAAAACGTTTTTAAGCCACGTACTAATCACCAATCATAAAATTTCAGCCGTAAATAAAAAATTAAAAGTTCATGACTTAAAATTTTTTTTCAGTAGTGTTTATATCTTTGTCAACCGTGTAAAACTTATATCTCACTTCATGATCAATTCTGTCAGTTTATCTATCTGAATTACTTGTCAAATAAGTTACCTATCCCATTTCACTCCTGTTACTTTAATAAGTTTATCCTTTTCAAAATCAGTATTATTTGTTTCAGGGTTTATAAATACTTTTCAAACTGTTTTGATTTTAAGTTGTTTTTTATTTTTATTTATTTTAAATTTGATGCTCCGCTAAGTTAAATGTTCTTAATTTTTATTTTTTTATTCCTCGGAATGAAACGAAACGCACGGATGTCGGGGATTCTTATCCCCCTATTTATTGCAGAGTCTGGACTTAAGTCCCTTGCTGCTGGGTCTTTCTATTTATGGCCGGATATTCAATCTTTTTTTAATAACGGTTATGTATTTATTTTTAATTTGTTTTTAACATAGACGGAGTTTGGGATTGCGTTCCGATCCTCAAAGGGAATTGTATTCCTTCAATTATTCTGAAAATCGTCAGTAGAATTATCCATTAGTTCTCTTCTGTACATCTTCTTTATATTCGTTACATTTTGCTTTGTGAATATCACGTATAAAAAAGAGTAAATTTATTTAAATTAAAAAATAAAATTACAAATGTAAAAAGAAACTATAAAATATAATTTAATCACAATCCTGCGTTTTTTAAACCACGTAATCTGACGTTATGTAGTTCAAATCACGTAATCTATTATAAAAAACGTTACTTATTCAATTATTTCTATCACGCCCAGCCCATCAGGAAGAGCTAGAAACTTTTAACATAGAAGAAATATTTCCCGTAAGATATCAATAAAAAAAGAAGATTCCATACCCAGCTCTACATTCATTAAAGGGAATGAAAAGCGCTAACTAAAAACAAAAAAAAAGTTTATCTCTGGGCCATCAAGACAAAACATCGAATTTTAATAAGAATTAGTTATTTCAACAAATAATTCTCTAAAAATAATTTTAAAATCGTCCGTTAATTCAGAACATTAGAAGAGTAATAGGTTAAGGTACCAACCTTAACCATTGGTATACCTTTACCAATGTATATCTTTCGAACCAGTGATGAAAATTACTTTGGAATTCCACATTGCTACTAAATACGATATTTTCTGAAAATATACATCACAGGTTCCCTTTAATCTGACAAGGTAAAATGAGATTAAGAGTAGATTTACTAGCTGCGTACTATCAGTTTATATTCTGAAGTCCTGAAAACTTGAAACAAAGTTCCAATCGAGGTATTAAATTACTAATACCGAAAGAAATTGTTCTGCGGATCGATCGTTCCTTTTCTCTATCTTCTTAAACAGTTATTCCAAGGCTCACAGTACCCTGGGAATTACGTCAGCCTCCAACCTTCTAATAGACGACAAAGTGTACGACTTTTGAACCTTCTTTTGCTCAGTAAATGGTAACTCTGAATATGGGACTGTTCAGGAAAACTATATAGGGAGGGATAGACAAGACAAAAAAAATTAGTAGCTATCGTCTGATTCTGGACTCGTACTCCGAAAATCTGAAATCTAGATGTAAGCAATCGGTAAAATGGAAATCTTTCCTCAATCAAAAAGAGAAGACTAAAAAGCGATTTCTTAGAGGGCTTTACATCGTTTGTTAGATATATCTGTGAAATTTGGTAGGAGTTTAATCCAACACTATTAACACAAATTTGATGGGTTTTCTTTTAACCAACACTAAGAGTGTGGGTGGATTCACCTATTACTGTAAGAAATATTTGAACGTGATTAAACTTGAAATTTGGCACGGATTCTAAAATATTTCTGTTACTAAATTTTAAGAATTAATTTCTAATAATATTTTGACGTGTTAGTTACTATGAACTATTATACTTTTTTCTTTTAAAAAAAACAGACATCTAATACGTTGGAAAAGTACATGTATCCAATTAGTATTTTATAGAGTGTTTAAAGCTTAAAAATGTAGTTTTTATATATACTATATCGTACTTAATAAACTCGATATCCGTGGACAGTAAATGTACGAATGAGAATCTTTCAAAGAGAAATAAAGATTTGAACAGATAAAAGTATAAGGAACATCTAGAAGAAACGTAAATAAATATTTAGCAAGATAAATAAGTCCAAATAGCTAATGAAGTCTTTGGACGAGACTGTAAATGGAAGGAAATAAATTATTCCACCCAGAAAAATGAGAAGAAATACGAAAAATAAATGTAATAAAAAGAAGTTATAAACATATAAGAATAATTTTATACTCTCTTACTGGGGTGCTTATGTAATTATGTATATATTTATATCAAACTATAGAAATGTTAACTAAACTTATCTGATTTAATTACAACTATGCCTGATTTGTTTAACGATTTGTTTTATTTATTTAAACATTCGAGCAGAATAAAGTAATTATAAAACTTTAACAACAAAATTATCATAATAAAATCATTTGTTCTAAGTCAGGTCTTTTGCATCATGTCTATCTGCTTTATTCTCTGTTCCAAACAAAACAACAAACATTAACTCGTAAAATTTCCAACTTTGTATAAAATTTAAATAAGGCCGAAAAAACTTTCTAAGTAAGAGAAAAAGGTTCTAAGCGGCAGTGATTTGAGCCTATATATTTTTAAAGGGAATTTTTTAAATGAAAAAAGGGATTTCCTTTACCAGTAAACCATTGTTTTTCGTATGTTCGCCAATTTGAGATGATCAAAATTTTTAATTCTGGAATTATAATTACACAACATAATTGTGGCAGTATTAAATATATAATCTATTTGGTAATTTAAAAAAGCCTATAAATAGATTACTATAAATAATTACGTAAAATATTACCTTTAATTTTAGTCTTTTAATATTATCAGCAATATTAAAAACAGACACAATATGAACACACTTGAATGTTAGTAGAATCAGTAAAGAATTCCATTATTAGAAAAGTTATCATCGAATTAAAAAAAAAAAAAAATCATAAAAAAAAATTCATATTATAAATAATCTGCATGACTTCATCAGTATAAAAAGATAAATGTTGTCAAACATTCTAGGTAATAATAGAACTTTTAGTTTCTATTATTATAGCCTATCAATAAATGGAAGAATGAAAAAGAATAGAAAGGAGAATCTTTTCAATCCTTCTTTTTTTCAATAGAATGAGGCTTATTGTACATCGCAAGGGGAAAAAAATAAGAAAGAATTTTCGAATCAAAAGTTGTCTAGAAGTCGAGTGTGCGAGCAATCCAGGAGAATTGGCCATAAGCACGAGTCATTGGGTTCGAGACTCGCACCCCCTCCTCACACCTTAGACTTCCAATCCGTTGCACCCATTTCCACACACCCGCCTTAATAGAACTTCACATAAGGATGTATAATGAGAGGTACACCGAGATCGAGAAATGAAACATTTGTTTCCTTTTTATACCAGTAAAATATTTCACAATAATTTCAAAAAATAATAAGTTTAAAACAAATTTTTATTTTTTTTTTTAACGAATGTCAGTATTTCAACGTAATGGTTTCATTCCTGCTAGAAAATAATTCTTTTATTACTACTGTTAATGGGTAAAAACAATACCAACTTCATTTGATATTTTCTATCCCAACACCATCTCATTGAAAACCAATTAATGTTTCCAAGAAAAAATTGTCTGTAGGACGATCAATAAAAACAAATCTATTTTTTTTTTTAATTTTTAACATTTTTCAAAAATCTGATGGGTACACCGCATGATTTCCTTGTAGCCGATTATAAATTACATACACATTTTTTTTTTTTTTTAATTAAAAGTACATAAAATTTGATTTCATTAATTTTCTTTTTATTATTATTGAATTACTTAAAATATTTTTACAGTCAAAGTTAATAATTATTAATAAATCAATACATTTAAATTTAAAAAAAAGGAGATTAAGTCTGATTCGAACCGATGTGCCTTCCCCTTGTAAGATCCAAATATTTCATTAATTAAAGTTTTATTTGGTTATAACTCTGGAACCAATGAAAATAAGTACCACTTGTGAAATATCGTTGAAAAGTTCGCAATTCTGTAGTTAAAAATCTGTTCAAAACTATTCAAAGTGGATTCAGGGATTATCAAGATGGATATTTCCGTTGAAATCTGAAAACCTTAATTTTTCACGGTCACAATACTTCCTTTACTTCGTACAAGGAAGTAAAAACGATAAGAGAAAGGAGAATAAAAATAATAATAGTTATTTTTATTTCGTCATCGGTCATTTGACTGGTATTTCACTGTTTCTTTCTCTTTCGCATATCTTCTAATTTCAAAATATTTAGTACATTCTACAACTTTTACATTCTCAGAAGAAAATCATATTTTCTAATTAGATTTATTTTATTTTATTTCTTTTTAATTTTATTGTTTTAAATCATTAATTATACAAAACAAAAAGAATAAATTACAAGAGTTACATCTGATTAAGCAAGACAAGATTCAAGAAAAATTGTTGTAACATCATGGTCCGTACAGTGTTAATTTTATTTATAAAAAAAAAAGTCTGTTAAAGACTAATTTGTTGGACCTTTACATTTCTTATATCTTACGTTTAATCGTTTCCTTAATGTATTCTAACTTTAGTGTTCTGTTACAATTTGCAGAATGTATCTGATCGTCCTTCCAGTGTATATTTTTTATATAAAATATATCCAGTACCACGTGAATTTCCTCTAGCTGCGTTAACACAGTTCCAGCCCAAGTTGATTTTTTTAATAAAATTTGGTACTGAGTTCAATTTGTCAATGAACCTTCATATTTCCTCTACAGAATATTATTCTGGTTTTCTGTTTTTCTTCTTTTCCTTTCTGATCTTCTTATACAAGTCGACAAAGCGAAGTTCATATTCGGCGAGTTTACGAACTACCGCTGGGAAGAGTCACGTTATATTGGTACTAGTAAAGTAATAGCGACTTCTGACTTGAGACTAGATTGCTGTCCTAAACATTATTGTCTGCGTGAGTGTGGAGGCAGACGCATGCATATACTGATAATAAAACATCAGTTTTTCTTCTGCTTAATTACAGCTATAAATTGTGAATTTTATCTTTTCCCCTCTTATTTTGAAATAATGGCAATTGTTCTCTTAGTCAATGTACTTTAAAACACAATCACGTTGAAAATATATCGTACCTAACAAAAGTATATACAATTTATTTCTTAAATAAATTTTTCGGTTTAAGTTATGATGCCACGACGAACAGAGACGCGTGAGTCATATAATTATGGATAAAAGTTTAAAATAGGCGTGTAGTTTTATAAGCATTACGTAATTTTTAGATGTGTTAATACTAATATAATACAGGAAACTATTTTTAACGGACAACATTTCTTGTTTAGAACGGATTGACAAGTACTAAAAAGATTCATTTTATTATATTTTTCTTAAACATAGAGATTTCATTTTGTTTTCATGTATATCCGATGACTTGTAAATTCTTGATGTATGTGTATGTGTGTGTGTGTGTGTGTGTATGTGCGTGCGTGCGCGCGCGCGTGTGTGTGTGATGAAAACGTGATTATTTTTATTGCGAAATATGCTCTTTTAAATAATAAGATTTTGGTATAATAATTTTTTTACAAAATAGAGTTCATTAGACATAGTTGTTAAAAAGTAATCTGCAGACCTGCTCAGTTAATTATTTGTAAAACGTTTGCATGCACGTTCGTAATCTACCATGTACAGAGTGTTCTTGCAATTCAGCAACTGTTCTATGATTAAAACGTTTTAGGAAGTAAATTATCGGTTAGATGTATTGTGTAAAGATGTCCTGTGTAAATATTTGCTCGCTATGAGAGACTAATTGTACTAAGGAACCTTTCTTTCTTTTTCCTGTTTAGCCTCCGGTAACTACCGTTTAGATAATTCTTCAGAGGATGAATGAGGATGATATGTATGAGTGTAAATGAAGTGTAGTCTTGTACATTCTCAGTTCGACCATTCCTGAGATGTGTGGTTAATTGAAACCCAACCACCAAAGAGAACACCGGTATCCACGATCTAGTATTCAAATCCATGTAAAAATATCTGGCTTTACTAGGACTTGAACGCTGTAACTCTCGACTTCCAAATCAGCTGATTTGGGAAGACGCGTTAACCACTAGACCAACCCGGTGGGTTGTACTAAGGAACCTGATTTAGAGCTCTGCAACTTTTGACTCGTCTCTGTTATTTTTCAAGATTTAGAAAAAACAATGAATGGCATGGATGAAGTCCTACGCAAGAACTCACTGCATGAAAATAAACAAGGTCAAAACGAAAGTAATGTAGTAGAAATAATGTAAATGGACCACTGAATATAAAATTAGGAAGAGAAAAGATTATGGATGTAGAGGAATTTTGTTTTTTGGGAAGTAGAATTCTAAACGAAGCAGCAGAGATATAAGATGCCGAAAGCACAGGCGAAACGAGCTTTTAGTCAGATATATAATCTGCTTACATCAAAAATTAATTTAAACGTCAGGAAAATATTTCTGAAAGTATATGTTTGGAGCGTAACTTTATATGGAAATGAAATCTGGACGATCAGAATAGCTGAGAAGAAATGATTAGAAGTTTTGAAATGTGGTGAAGAATGTTAAAAATCAAATGGGAGTAATTTGTCACTATTTGTCAAATAGTGACAAATTAAGAGGTGTTTCGGCAAATTAATGAAGAAAGAAGAAGCATTTGGTAAAATGCAATTAAAAGAAGAGGAAGATTTACAGACCACACATTAAGGCATCCTGGAATAGTCGCTTTGATATTGGACAGGGGACAGGTAGATAGGAACATTTGTGCAGGCAGGCAACATTTGGAATATGTAAAACAAATTGTTAGGGATGTAGAATGTATGGAGTACACCGAAATGAAACGATTGGCACTAGGTAGAAAATCTTGAAGAGCTGCATCAAACAAGTCAAATGACTGAAGACAAAGAAAAAGAAAGAATCCTACGGAGAATTTTTCTAACAAGAATAAAAAATTTATTCTCCTCATAATAATCAATTTTAAATGAATAAAAACATATGTCAAATAACATTGAACTTGAATCATGATGTATGTATATATTAGAGGTATTAAATGTTATGAATTATGTAAAATACATTATTAAATGAACTGTTACTTTAAAATCCAAATTTAAACGAAACAAACTTAACTGGCTATTTTCAATAGAGGAACCAAGTTTGAAATTATTAACTAAAGCTTAAAATTAGTAGATATAAAATAACCAAATAATATAATTTAAAGAATGAATGAAATTATATGTAAAATAAAAATACGTTTTATATATATAAATGTATTAAATTGTTTTAATTGTAATGAATTGTATAATGTTAATAGCGAAGAAAATTTTGTAATGGACAATAGTATAAGTATAGAAATTTAAGTAATTACTTTGAATTTATTAATCATTTAAAAATATTAATCAATGGAAAACTGTACATATTATTAAATAATATTATGAAGAATTATTAATAATTATTGAATTTAATGAATTACGAAATAAGAATGTAAATAATTTTAACGAATTAGGTAATAACTTGTAATGAATGAAAACGTTCCTTACTTGCAATCGCTATCGAACATTGAATTCTAGTCTAATATCTACAAAAGACTTGTTTAATAAAATATTAAAAGTATCAATATATTACCTAAGTCAATATTGCCGATAGATCTAAATTAATATAAGAGAATTTGAGAATATTTTGAAAGTTAATTGTAAAATTTCAAATAATGATATATACTTTTTGGAAATGCGTATAATTGAAGAAAATTATATTTTGTATAAATTAATATAAATTCCGGCAAAGAAAGGATTAGACTATATATGTAACTATTATACGAAAAATAAAATATTTATTAAAATGAAAAGTCAAAAATGATAGGATAACTTAATTAATACTTGTAATAATATGTATAATAAATATTTATGTTCAAATGAAATAGTAAAGCATGAAAATAAAAGTTGTGAAAAAGATATATTAAATGGTAGAACAAATAAAATATATAACATAGTAAATATAAATATAGAATATATAAAATATAGAACAAGTAAATATATAACATGTGCTTAATGAAAATATTTTTAAATGTATAATAGAATTACCATACTTTTTGGCGACAGTGCAATATAAAGAAAAATTTACAATTGAAGATAATAAAGAAACAGTTGTAAAAATTATAGAAGGCTTATATTTGATAAATTCAAATAATAGTAAATTTTGTAAATGGATGGCTCGCTACAACACATGAGTAGGAGTTGTGGGGATCTGAAAATTTTAGATATAAGTGAATTAAATTTTAAAGAGCCACAGCATACAGAAATTTCAATTTGAAGACTATAGATTTGGAAAAGATTAACTTAAATAATTTGTCAGTTGTTAAGAAAAATAATATTATAGGTGAAATATCTATTTGGATTATAATACTGTATTTAATTTTAATTACTATTGTTTTTTAAAATATCTAAAAACCAAACAGCTGTGCCTGCTAATCAGCAGCCCCCAGATGTTTTATTTTGGATGGAGAAGTTATAGTACAATAAATTTCTGACACTTCTAAGTGCCACGAGCACCTGGTTATCAATTAATTCTTAATAATTAATAACATTCAGGAATGTAACATAGCTGTAGCCTTTTGTAATGTATTTTTCAATGTATTTCTCTTCAAGTTGCTAAGAAGTTTACACGCATCTCTGTTAAAATATTCTTAAGATACTCATTCGATTTTATATAGTCTTATTTTAATAATTAATGTTACAATCGAGAGTTATGCGAATTGTACATATTTAATATTAAATAAATATCAGTTGTGTAATAAAAATAAATATTATTTAAAAACACAAATCGTTGAATCTCGAACACACACACACACACACACACACATATATATATATATATATATATATATTGTCATACACAATACACAGTAAAACTTCCCAATATCGGACACGGCTCGGAACCACAATCTGTCCGTTATTTAGAGGCGTCTGCTATTTATAAAAATGTGAATGCAGTATATTTTCTCGGTTTATATACAGAAAAAAGAAACACTTTGATTAAAACAACAGTGTTGTGTATTTATTTCATGAAAATAAAAAAAAAACTAAGTTACTAATTAATATGATTTTGTAAAATTAAAGTTTTTTTTCTGAAAATAAATCACTATTCTCTACGTTCATATTTGAATAAAAAAAATTTTCTGTGCTACTGTAATCGACCAATAAAATAAAAGAATAAAATTACTGTACTCTGCTAAAATGGAATAAAATCAATGCAAGCTATAAAAGTATTGTCAAAGAAGCTTCAATATTCAAGAATATTAATCAGAACATATTTACAAAAAATAATGTAAAAATCAAAATAACAGACCAAATACGGATACGTACAATTTATTTATAAGCAGATGGTTTAAAGTAGCTGTATATTTTACTAAGTCCTGGTACATATTTTTTTCAATAAGCGACTGCACTTCTGATATTAAAATAACGCTTCTGGTAATCCTTTTTTTAAAAAGAAATATTGCTTTAATTTTCTGACCTCTTCTCTTGTTTCCTTACTTGTGATGAAATCCGGGTTCATTGACATTATCGTTGTTACAGTCATTGTAATTCGTTTTGGAAATAGTCAAATCTGAGACAGCAACAAGATCACGGATGTCGGTCCATACGTCATTTGTGAGTTGAGCGCGTCGTCAGTGTTCGAGTACTCTTTGTAATTTCCAAAAGGTTCAATAAGTTCTGGTAATTCACAATCTTCCACAGAATTTTCATTTGATTCAGTAAGATTTTCAGTGTCGGAGTTGAAGTTAGTTTGTGGAGATTTAATACCGGCTTTTACGAAACAAGTCCTCACTGTCGTAGTAGTAACCTGCTTATAGCCACACGAATCCATAAAACTGGATCCAACTCGTTATTGATTTTAGAAAGTTCATCAGCATCCGTAACTTTCATTGTTGATAATAAGTACCGCAACATCTTTTTTCTGTACTGAATTTTAAAGTTCTGAATGACAAGCGGTTGAAATACTGCAGTAGTAATTGAGTGAAGGAATATTAGTTTTACGTTTTCTAAGCTAACATTAGGGTGGGATTTTGAATTGTCGAAGAATAATATGACTTTCCTATTCTGTCTTCCCATTCTGCAATCAATCTTAATCAGTCCATTATTATTTCCTTAGTCATACAAGAGTTTTTATTTGAATACCATTTAATCTCTAATGAATTTATGTTAACGCAATTAAAGCATCGTGGCTTTGCAGCTTTGCCGATTATTAATGATTTTTCAAATTCACCTGGACATATCCACAGCCAACATAATTCTTTTGATATGTTCCCTCCTGTACATTTTTCTTCTTTGAAACAATTGTTTTACTAAGAAAAGCCCGAAAAAAATACCAGTTTCATCACATTAAAAATGTTTCGTTATAACTCACGCATATTTCATTTAAAGTTTCGTTTCATTTCATTCCACTCAGACACCAAATTCTCATAATTACAGCCCAAGCATTACCACAAACATTTTTATATGAAAAGTTATGTCTAATTCGAAATTTATCTAATTAACCCCGTGATACTTTACACTTATCGTAATCGAGTTCTTTAGCAATTCTAGGGCTTTCTCACATATCGAAGTTCCAGAGACCGGAGAGTTATTAGTACTATCCCTGCTTAACCACTCACAAATCAAATTGCCAACCGCTAGGACTGGCGTTTTAGGAAATGCACGTTTGCTTAACTGATTGTCATTATTTCAGGATTTCCCGAAATCATAACGTTTTGCCATATCACATACACTGAGTCTTTCTTTTTTGTAGAAATGTATAACTGCTACCTTTTCCTTTTAGCGTCAATCGTATACGATTTTGAGGTATTCTAACGACGGTTAGTGGTAACGATGCTTGTAAAGATTTTTATAAAATACAGAAAATTGAACGTACAGTAAACATACGCATAGAAAATGTACAAGAAAAATACAGTACTATACCGTGACACAAATATTATACGTTTCAATATACATTATACACATGCACAGCAACTGATGACGAATCACGTTGGATTATGAAATGATTGAAATCATAACATCAACGCGTAGGTGCGGGGAAACGGTGCACTTCACAACAAATGAACGAATTAGTCGCGCCGAGTATAAAATAAAACAAGGAAAAAAATTTTATTCCTGCTATCTTTTTCGAGAACTGACAAAACAGTTATTATAGGTAAATTTCTTGCTATGAAAAATAATTTTATTGTTGCTTTAATTTTTAACTTTGTACACTTCAATTTTTTTTATCAGTAAAAATCTAAAATATTTTTTTTTGCGCATTCACTTGTATATATTTGGATATACAATTAAATGAATAAACAATTAGCTATTTTTGCTAAAGCAGATTAAACTCTGCTGTATTCATTTTTAACATAGCAAAAAAATGTTAAAATTAATTATTACATTATTGAACTGTATTTAGTGTGATGCAGATTGAATTTATTTTCCCAAAAGTAGAGAAGAAATAAATGAAGCACAAGAAAAGTGATTAATATATTTTAAAATCTTTACCCTTACAGGGAAAGCGTGAGTTTATAAAAATATAAAATATAAAAAGATAAAATGTGTACACCACATGACTTCCTTGTACGCCTATTAAATTACATATACATAAACATTCTTTTTTAAATGAAAAGTACATAAAATTTTATTTCATTAATAACTTCTGATATTTTATCACATTTTTTTTATTGTTATTATTGAATTACTATTTATCTACCGTAATTTTTTTTTATAATCAGAGGTTAATAATCATTAATAAATCAATTTATTTAAATTAAATTAAAAAAATTTAAAAAAAAAGATGAAGTCTGATTCCTTCCCTTTGTAAGATCCAAATATTTCATTAATTAAAATTTTATTTGGTTATAACTCTGGAACTAATGAAAATAAGAACCACCTAATATGCATCGTTGAAAAGCTCTCAATGAGGGCTTAATACTGCAGTTAAGAAAATGATCGGCTTGTTTGGACATTTTTGGTCCAGTCGATTGCAATCAAAAGGGAAGGTGCACAACTACATTTTACGACAGTTCTAAATCCAAAATTTCAACATTCTACAGCTAATATTTTTTTGAGTTAGGCGAGTCTCATACGAACATACGTACGTACGCCGAAATAAGACAAAATGGATTCAGGGATGGTCAAAAAGAGAGATATTTCCGTTGAAATCTGAAAACAGAGATTTTTTGCAATCGCAATACTTTATTTACTTCGTATAAGGAAGTAAAAATTATAAAAGTGATCAAAATTAAGAAAAAAAAAGGGAGGAAATTTCTTAAAAAGAGAGGACTACATCATGGTTTAATAAACTTAAAAAAAAATAAAACTTGTAAAAAAGAAGAATTTGTAAAAAAATGCTTAACATTAAAAGTCATTTTAATTTTTTTTTTTAATTTCGACTACTGAAGTCTAGTTTGAAGAAAAAACAAACGATTACCAACAAAATAACTAACCCTTAAATTGACGCCGAAAATTTAAAGGATAATTGAATATATATAGTGCATTTTTTATGCGAGTTGTTTTTACTTTTATTTATTATACACTTACTTCAAATTCAGATCAGCTCTACACAGCTGATTTCAAAGTCAAGAATTCTAAGGTTCAAATCCTAGTGAAATCCTACTTTTATACAGATTTGAATACTAGATCGCGGATACCCTTGTTCTTTGGTGGCTGGGTTTCAATTAACCATACATCTCAGGAATGTCGACCTGAGACTGTACATGACTACACTTCATTTACATTCATACATATCATCCTCATTCATCCTCTCAAGTAATACTTTACGGTGGTTCCGGAGACTAATCAGATAAGAAAGAAAGATATGTCTGCCATAGTTAGATTTCGTAATAAATCTACTTACACTTTTAAAACGCCAAGAAACCTGTGCCATGGTAAAAATAAGAAAACGAATTATTATAAACTATTATATAACTACTATCAAGTCTGATATAAGGCTTTCTGAAATTAAGAAAATATTTATTTCTTCTATACTTCATAATTAAACTAAGACTCCTTATTAATTTTCTTGAATCTCGCATGATAGTTCTTTAAACATCACATTAACATCAAATCCTACAATAAGAAACGATGAAAATAAAAGAAAAATACTTCAAAATGTCTGTTTAGATAATTTGAATTGTCGTTTAAAAAATTTGTTCTTAAATCAGCTGAGAAAAATTATTGCGGGACTGTTAGAGGTATATCTTTACAAAAGAAGAAAAAAGGATTATCAAAATTGCGCTCCATTTATTATAATTTAGGCTTGATCATACTTAAAAAAAAAAAATGTTCAGATGAGGACCTCCTTGTTTTATTGAACATTGTTTAAAACACAAATTATTGAATGCAAGTAACAATTTAAAACAAGTTATTCCATTTAGATGCTACATAGCTGAAAATAAAATAAGTTTTAAGAGTCCGAGTCGAGAAGTCGGTAGTAATTGTTTTGAATCAAGGCATTACAAAATATTCTTTTAGCACAGGCGGACAGAAAATGGATTCTTTTTAAAACTAATATTAATCTTAGAGAAAACATATTTTTCCTCAGTTTATGGCCTAAATACTAATTAAAAATAACAGTTCCATCACGTGACTCAACCAAACTCCGCAATTTTGATTGCAATATTAAACTTATTAAGAACTTATACAATAATTCTGAAAACACTAAAATAATAAAAATTTATGAAATGAATGACTTTCTAATGAAATATGTTCGTTTAAAATAAATAACACAATTTGTTTCAGAAAAAAAAGAAAGAAACTTGTAAATCTTGACTGACTGAACGAATAGTTCACCTTTTATGAAAGTGTTGCGAGGGAGTATTCTATGCATGTTACAAGGCGGGTCAGTAATAGTAATAAGAGAATTATAGCAGAAGCAGTGAGGGTTAATATGTATTATAAGAGAAAACTTAGTCGCGCCTCGGTTACTATCAGATCAAAATCGCTGTGTGCACGCAAAATGTTTAAAGATGAAACTGCTATCGCTTTTCCACATCTCATTTTAGTGAAGAATTTAATATGAAACACTCGAAGCAAACCAATGTACTGTTTTAATGCTGTTTCCGTGTCTATAATTTAAGTGAACTTTTACTATGTTATAATTATGGTAAAATCATAACTTACTTTTCAAGTTTGCAAATAATCGATTCAATAAAGAACAATAGAAATGCACGCCTACTTGCATTGTATTTATAATATTTATTTTAATTATTTACTTATTATAACGGTGAAAATTATTAGAAAAAGATAGGGTTTCAATCCCACGAATAGATACCAAATAGTTTCTTATCTCCTACATACATGCATAATAAGAACAGATATATTCTTCCCTGAATGCACAAAACCTCCATCTACAGTTTTTCTAAAATCAACTTCATAAAATCACTATATAATTTATATTATTTTTATAATATTAATCCAGTGAAACCTCCGCAAAACGGAACCTTTTAAAAACGAAACCTTCTAAAAAAGTACGGTTTGCCGAGTCCCGATTTACTTTAATAGAAATTAATCTCTTCATGGCAGAAAAGTCCGTGATACGGAAACGGAAAAGAAACATGGATTTTACTTATAATTTCACGTGTAAAATTTATCCCATGACACGGAAAGGAAATAAAAAACGGAATAAAATAAACTAATTAAAAAACGATTGTACAGAAACCACGATTTTTAAAATAATAAATGCAGTAGATTACTAATAGTTGTTTAGCACAAGGTACGTCGTCATATTTATGGCTCCAACTTACTTATATAATCCTACGTTCCTCCCAACAAGCATACAGTCATTAATAAACGCGGTAGCTAATGTAAACAATCGATATGCTGTATTTTGTCAACACGTTAATAGTTTCTTACAAATTCTATACATATCAATTACAAAAACTTTATTCAGTGCCGTGAACGCCGTGATTGGAAGGAGTAACAGTTTTCAATTTGTCGTGAGCGTTTATTGTTGTTCTAGTTTCCCGTTTTGATTGTTTGATATCCATTTAGAGTTTAAATATAATAGCTGATTATTTTTAAAAACTGTTAAAAAATTATTTTATTTTAGAATCAATACTAGTTCATGATACGAGTGTATTTCTTATTGTTTAAGTGTAATTTTCGAATGAAATACAACTAACAAGAAGAAAATAGAAATAAGTGTTTTATATTTATGAAATATCTGTGAATGAAAACAGTTCTCACTAACAGTATGGTATGTAAGATTTGCATAGCAAACACTACAATAAGTATTCTCTAAAATAACCTATTTCGGTTTTACAATTTTTAAAAACTAGCGAATAATGTAGTCTGTATACAGTACATAGGTTTCCGGAACACTCCAAACGTATATCGTTGTCTAACTTCATTTTATATTAGTTTAATTCATTCCTTCTTCTTCTTTTTCCTGTTTTAGCCTCCGGTAACTACCGTTTAGATAATTCTTCAGAGGATGAATGATGATGATATGTATGAGTGTAAATGAAGTGTTAGTCTTGTACATTCTCAGTTCGACCATTCCTGAGATGTGTGGTTAATTGAAACCCAACCACCAAAGAACACCGGTATCCACGATCTAGTATTCAAATCCATGTAAAAATATCTGGCTTTACTAGGACTTGAACGCTGTAACTTTCGACTTCCAAATCAGCTGATTTGGGAAGACGCGTTGACCACTAGACCAACCCGGTGGGTTAGTTTAATTCATTCCACCCCACTAAAACCTCACTATAACCTAGCCCGATTATAAACTAGCTCACTATAAACTATCTCGATTTTTAATGGAACTCTGCAAGATTGAAATCTCTTCAAAACGGTATTCTAACTCGCTCCTGTCAGATTCCGTTTTGGGAAGGTTTTACTGTAATTAATTAGAAACAAACACTGATTAATAACGATGGTTACATTTTGAATTTTACTGAAAGTACTTCCTGCTACCAAGGTTTGTTGGTCTGGTGAGGCCTGTTATGCTATCTTAAATTAAAACAAGAAAAAATCTCAGAATATATAAGAGAAGTGTTTGACAAATCATTTAATAGCTTTCATAATGCTTATTGCCTAAGTTTAACAATCGGCTTTAGTAAGTCAATAGAAAATCGAACTGAAATATATTCAACCCCAACTTCAGAATTCTGTAATAGTCAGGTACTCTTTTGGAATTTTCTTCCCCCCCCAAAATATTTCTGTTTTTTAACGGTATTATGACGAATCGTACGTATATCAATATAACCTACGTTCACTTCGCTCGCTGACCTCGTCTAATTTATATTAAATAAAGAAATTATATTCAACAATGATGATGCAATCTTTAATGATGGCTAATAGAGTTTGTTATTCTTATTTATGTGAATTTCTATGGCGTCTCCGACATAAGGATGAGGAAGATTTTTCAATTTGATATTTCAACGTATTAGTGAGTTTTATACTGTAGTATAATTACCGTTTAGTAAAATAAGTATTGTATTTGTTTATAGAAGTTAAATTGTAAATATGACTGATAATAACTGTTATATTTAAAATATATTATATGAATTTTTAATTATACTCTCCTTTCTCCAAAATAGTTTTATTTAATCATTAAAATACATGCATTTTTAATTAATTATGATAATACACAGTAATACAAGTATATATCGTTAAAAAAAGAATTGAAAAAGTTTGGGGGGGGGGAATTCCGAAAGTGCCTAGAGTCACACCGTCCCTACAATAAAAAAGATTTTTGTGATAAATTTAAGAATTAATCCAATTTATTACATTAAGAAGTTCAAATTAAATTGTTATACAAAACTATTAAAAATAGATTTAAATACAAATGAACAAAAAATGTAAGAAATTAGAATAAAGGGTTTTTTGTAGATATGAAGAAAAGGATTTCTTAAATTATCTCTATAATTCTAATAATAACTTTTACGTCTGATAAAATTTTATTTTATCCATCACATGTAATGTTCCTTCATGAATTTATGTTCTAGTACAATGTACTCTATGGGAATCTAATAATAAAAACAGAATATTTGTATCTGAAACAATCATGAGTATTATTCATCCTATTTTTTGTAGATCTGGCAAATTTAATTTCTTTAAGAGTAAAAATATAAAAATTCAACATCTTTCAACAAATTTCGAGTGTTTATTAACTATAAATACTCTGTGATGACAAATATTTTAGAATTTAGTGTACATAACGCAGTAAAATTTTAATAATAGAAATAACTTTACATATGTAAATTTTCATAGAAATGGGGTACTGTATAAAAATCGGATAGTCGACGAGAAACGATTGGATGTAAAACGGATAAAGAATACTGAAAAAAATTGATGGATTTAAAAGAGGTGAAATAAAAGTAAAAAGGAGAACTCTAGAAAGAAAATCCAGAAGAAAACCGACTTCAATAGCCATTTGACCGGGTTGACTCACTTCCCCATTCCTTCCTGTTCAATATGAAATTTTTATCCTCAATAAACCTCTTAGCTACAATTTCAAATATTTGTTTCATGTATTCTATCTCTGTCCACCGATTTTAATTTCTGCCCTTTCTTCGATCGAATTCACTAATCCCGAATCCGTAATGAAAATTGTTCTTTTTACATGATTAAATCGGAAACTTTCTTCACGTAAAACCGCCACATTTCATATTAATCAATGCATAAAATTTAAGACATTCTCCAGTAATACAACATTTGAAAAGCCTCTAGTTTCTTTTTTCGGTTTTCCAGTTATCCACGAGTCACTATTGTAAATCAATAAAATATTGTTTTATGATTTCTTTCTAATTCTTAGAAATCTGTCAGGTATCAGTGAATTTATTTTCTGCGTAAACCCTCTTCTACCTTACACTAGTCCGCTTGTTATGTTCCTTACTTTGTCCACCCTTTATAATGTTACCAAACAACAAATTTCTGACACCTGTGTTATATTATGCTCTGTTACCTAATTACCCAAATTCTCTTTATCCTCCTGTGATTCACATTCCATTACCTTTGTTTTACTCTCGTTTAGTTTCAAATTAAATTTCTTCTCAAAGAGTTATTTCATACCATTAATTACTTTCATAATTCTTTCAACCAAAATGTTAGTATCATAGCCTATATATCCGTTACACTTAACGCATGTTGATATAAAATTATTTTATTATAGATCATTACTTCAAGGCGCTAATAATGATCCTTCGTTGTGCGCCCAGAAAAAAAAAATACCATAGCTAATTTTCACATGTTTATATTTTGCTTCTGTACTGATATTCCAGACTCAAATGTTTCTTTAGTCTATTTTTCCATAAACAAATTAAAAGGTTTTCTATGCTAGTATTAAATTTATATTTTTTCTTAACTTATTCATTTATTTCAATTACTTTTACTTCTAGAGGTATTTCTTCAGTTTGTGCAAATTGTTACCTCGCATTATCATTTTGTTTTTACTTGTATATATTTCATTTCATTTCCAGTATTTTTTTTTTTACTATCTATACGTGATTAGTTCCATTTTAAACATGTTCTATTTATATACTCGTTTGTTTCGGAAATTTTCAGATTCTTAACTTGTAAAAGACAGTCCTCAACGGGTAAACCGAGTCAATTCTTTCCTAAAGAAGTTAATTGTTTTTTTTCTTTTAAATTTACCATATCAAATGTACTTAAATTTACCAATGTACTATTAAATTGATAAAGTACAGAAATTATAGAAACTGTACACCGATTACATTTTGTGAATCTAAATCTTTTATAAATTCATTTAAATATTATATTCTAGTTTCATGAAAAGTATTGAAAGACAGGAAGAAACGGCCACACCAAAGTAAACAGTAAATACTGTTAAACCGAATATCTTCTATTTTCTGTTTTCAGTATGACCCCAAAGTCGTTTTCTCATGACAAAAATGACGATGACACAGGTTGTAAACAATGCGGTGATTTCCTTTGATGAAAAATTACTATAATTAATTTGGGTCCTCCGAACGGGAGAAATAAACACAAATATTGCAACAGGTGATATACTTTTAACTAAGACGAGAGTGAGCAAAAGTTAAAAACCATTCCACTTATAACTGGAAATTAAAATAAATAAACTTTCTTCTCAGTTTTCGAGAACTGTTACGATGAGCTCAATGAAAATGCTTAGCGCAACATATCCTAATATAATGAAATTATAAATACAATAATGTTAACATTGTTTATAATGTTGACATAAAGAATTTTTGGTCGGTAAGCAATTCGCGGATGTCGATGAACTTAAAAATTCCGTTAATCAGTGGCTAAATGGACTGGCGGCAGAAGAATACGGCAAGGGTATATTGAAGCTGGTGTAGTGGTACGACAAATGTCTTAATTCATGTGGCGATTATATGTAGAAGTAGTATAAGGTATGTAGTTTAAGAGAAATAAAAAATATTTATAAAATTTTCAGAATAATGTTTTTTACAATGAAACTGTCTTTATTTTAGAGATAACCTCTCGTGCATTTAAAATGTAAAACTTTATTTAATAATTCATTACTACAACGTATTATAAAAGCATAATATTTTTTCATAAGTTCAATAAAACTATTGAAAATTGAATAAATATAAATTCTAAGAAATTACATATTATTAAATTAGGTTTTGTCAAATCAATAATAGCCTCTCGATATTTCAAACTTCTTACAGATAAACCCTATTTTATATTGTGTGGTGTATTTGCTCCTATCTAAGACATAGTGTTTTGTTTTACGAAAAGAAATAATAGGTAATTTCCATAATAAAAATTATACAAGGATCTTCTGATTCGAAATTAAAAATAGGTCCTAATAAGTATCAGTTGAAAACTTCTTAACTCTAAGTCTTTCTCCACTAATAGTTGTTTAATAACTAATAACGTAGTTAATAACTGTACTACGTTATTAGCGAACGACCTTTTAGCTTATTCTACGCTACGTTTAAAGTTATAGCTACACAAAATAAAACCTTTATGGATTCTGGCCACGCATTGATTGTTACTTCATTCTGTTATAAACCTTTATACTAATAATAATGCCCACTGTCTGATTATCACGACACCCGTAACTCGTTTCGTGTTCGATACATTTCCATATACGATTCGTATTTTTATTATAAAATAGTATATTCAATCGGTAACATTATTCTATAATCAGATTTCGAATATCCTTTTTTCTTACTACCATCTGATTATCGATTACAAGAGATATTTACTCAATAATCGATAACTTGAAAACTAATGAGTTAATAAACAAATAAAAAGACATAAATCTACTCTTCACTGTTTATATAAGGTACAAGAAAAATAGAGCAACAAGAAAAAATTAGCTTACAGAATTAATGTTGCTCATGGAAAAATTCAGAATTTTTTTTTTTTTTTTTTTTTTTTTTTTTTTTTTTTTTTTTTTTTTTTTTTTTAATCGGACATCAAAATATAGAATTATGGTCGGGAAATCCTTTAAAAGTTGTATACATTTTCGAAATAATTAACTAAACCCGAAAATATAAAATTTTTAAGAATAAAAAATTATTTATAAAAACCCGATAAAAAAAGTTAACTACATTTCATTAACTTGGCATTTGTTGCAAAACCCCCGACGGGGAGTCTTATTCTTTAAGACTTTGGGGGTTGGCGTCCCCACGGGCCTAGCCTCCGCAGCTTTTCTTCCCACTATACAATGAGCTGCGGAACACTTTACATTTTACACATATACTACACCAAGAACACTACATAAATTACAACATACACACATACACAATTACACAACAACAACCTACACTGATATTTCTTACATTTACACTCGGTGGTGTTACGACATCTTACGAAACGCAACCGTAACCCAAGGTGGGAACAAATCGTGCCGATGGGTGAATGGCTCTACGTAGTGAGTCTCGAACGATGTCCTCTGGGCACCAGGGCGAACCCAGTTGTATTTAGCTCTAGCTCCAGTACGCGTGCGCTCTGCTGGAGTGGTCCATTTTTCGCCGGTACTCGTGGGACCAAAATTTCAGTTCCAATAATAAACACTATGATGGTTGGTGGTCCATCTGAAAAAACCACCATTTTAAGTCTTGCGAAGAGACCTCGATCAGCTTCGTCTGACGAGGATAAAAGTCCTACTGAACAGAATTTCTTAAAATCAAAATATAAAAATATCAGATTCGTTGTTCTCAAAAATAGTCAGGAAGGTGGCTCCCTTCAAAAGGTCTCACCGTTTTTAATAAACAAAACCATAACAGGTGCAAGTGGCTCCCCGAAGAATATCAGGAAATTACGCGACGGATCGATTCTGGTTGAAACATTCAACGATGAGCAGAGTCGATCTATCTTACGTCTCCGTAGTATGGGTGGCATAAATATAAGCGCAGAATGCCACAAAACGCTAAATACGAGCCGGGGTGTAATTTTTTGTAGAGACCTTCTGGATATAGATATCTCTGAAATAGTTGACGAGCTGTGCCACCAAGATGTTGTTGAGGTGAAACGTATAATGAAACGGCAGAACGGAACAGAAGAACCGACACCGTCTCTTATATTAACATTCAGTCTCCCTGTTCCACCAGAAAAGATCAAAGTGGGTTACCTCTCGGTTCGGGTACGACCATTCATACCCAACCCACGGCGATGTTTCAGATGCCAAGGTTTTGGTCATACTACAACATCTTGCACGAAAACTGAGATCTGTGCTCGATGTGGTAAAGAAGGTCACAACGACACTAACTGCGAAGAAAGTGAAAAATGTGCAAACTGCAGTGGTTCACATACAGCCCGCTCCCGAGATTGCCCAACTTTTAAAGAAGAAAAGGCAATTCTCAAAATCTGTACGGAGCAAAAACTATCTTTTCCGGCTGCACGTAGAGAATATAAAAAGATAAACAACTCACGGAACCTGGTTAAACCAGACGTATCTTTTGCCACCGCTACAACTAAACAAATTCCTACAAATGCTAATAATCAGCAGTGCGGATCCTGCAATGAACTTAAAAAACTTGTTCAGATGCTATCTGATCAAGTAGCTTCACTTACAGCCACTATCTCAGAGCTGACAAAAATGAATAAAAAGTCCTCCATCGCAGCTAGTGAATCAAACAGTATGATACATACGAAAGTTCCTATTCCCAAAATCGTACCGCCACGAATAGCGACTATCACAGCTGGCAGTAAGCCACCTAATAAGCTCCCCATAAAGGGAACCCACGTAACTATCTCTTCTGGGATGTCAACTACAGCATCCCATTCAAATAAATCTCCTCCACCATCTCCTCATATACTGGAGGATATGGTTGAAGAACCACCCGACCCTAGGGCATCGGAGTTCTTTAAAATAAAAAATTCAAAAAAGAAAAACCGAATCACGTACAACTAATTTTTATTTAGTTTCCGAAATTTATTTTTTTATTTGCTTTTTACACTTATGAACATTATTCAGTGGAATGTTAGAGGTATTCGGTCCCGCATTGAAGATATTAGAGTACTGGCGCGCACACATGATCCACTAATCATGTGTTTCCAGGAAACTCACCTCCTACAACATGACCGAATTACATTTAGAGGATACTTCTGCGAGAGATACGACTGCCTAGTAGACAGTAGGGAGAGTGGTGGAGTAGCGATTTTCATGAAGAATGGGGTGTCAGCTACAAGAATTCAACTAACCACTGTCATTCCTGCTATTGCAGTAAAGGTCACTATTCCCTTCAAATTGCATATCTGCAATCTGTATCTCTCACCGAACACTGTGTTCAGTGCTTTAGACGTCTCAAATCTCCTTACACAAATACCATCTCCATCGTTAATAGTAGGAGACTTCAATGCCCATCATATTTCCTGGGGCTCAACCTTCTGCTCCACTCGAGGAAATATGATAAACAGATTGAGACAAGATTTTGACCTTTGCCTACTGAATAATGGATCACACACTTTTATGTCCTTATCAACTGGTGCTGTATCTAACCTTGATCTTTCCATATGCTCACCGAATGTACTCCCTCATTTTAATTGGTCGATTTGTGATGACTATCACGGCAGTGATCATAGACCAATTATTATTAGTTTCGGTGTAGACTGCGAGATTAAAAGAATGCCACGGAGATGGATTGTTGAAAAGGCAGATTGGAACGGATACTGTAAAGCATTCCAATCTCAGTATGACGATGGAGCGAACATCCTCGACCAATATTCTTCTTTTACGTCCATGATACTTAAGAATGCCAACAGATATATCCCACAAACATCGGGTAATCCTAGACGTCCTTTCGTTCCATGGTGGAACGATGAATGCAAAATTGCTATTAGGAATCGACGGCAGGCACTACGTAAATTTAATCGTAGGCCCACAACAGAACATCTAAATTTATACCGCAGGGCTAGAGCGGTGTGCCGTCGAGTATTCTTGGACGCTAAGAGGAATTCATGGACGAAATACGTGAGCACTATCTCACGCACTACTTCCACGTCTACTGTATGGAAGAAAATTCGTGCAATCTTCGGATCACCGAAACAATCTATTCTTGGTCTTATTGATGAAGGAGAACTCCTTTCATCATCCTCGGAAGTGGCAAATAGTCTAGCAAAATCTTTCCGCTCGGTGTCTCTCACCTCATCATATAATAACGATTTTCAACGGTACAAGATACAAATGGAGGTGTTGTCGTTAAACATTGGTGATTCGGTTGGTGAATTAAACACTCCATTCGTATTTAAAGAATTGTTACATGCACTTAAAAATTCACGGGACACTTCCCCTGGACCGGACAACATTCGCCTTTCCATGCTTTCACACCTTCCTAATTCGGCACTACAACAACTTTTGAATATTTTCAACGGTTTATTCTCCGAACAAGTCTTCCCACCCGGCTGGTCAGAAGCATTTATTATACCAGTACTAAAACCTGGTAAAGACCAGAAGAACCCCTCAAGCTATCGCCCTATTTCATTAACAAGCGTTTTGTGTAAAATAATGGAGAGAATGGTAAACCGCAGACTTACATGGTACTTGGAGAAACATGGCTTTCTATCTCCAGAACAGTGTGGTTTTCGACAAGGACGATCTTCCATTGACCATTTAGTGTCACTAGAAACAGCCATACAAAACGCTTTCCTCAATCGGCAACACCTCGTCGCTATCTTCTTTGATATAAAAAAGGCGTATGATACAGCCTGGCGACGTGGTATTCTTAACACTCTCCAAAAATGGGGAATCAAGGGCAATATGCTTGCTTTTATCCGGGGATTCATAAATCACCGAACGGCTCGTGTTCGTGTAGATGATTCGCTCTCAGATAGTGTCATCTTAGAGAATGGAGTGCCCCAAGGTAGTGTATTAAGTGCCACCTTATTTTCTGTAGCCATAAATGATATTACCAAATGTGTTCAGGCTCCTGTCTCATGCTCTCTATTCGCTGACGACTTTGCTATCTACATTGCAAGCCGTTCGGCACCCACAGCAGAGAGACTACTGCAGAACACTATATATCACCTTGAAGCTTGGTCCAGGATTACTGGTTTCACATTTTCATCCGAAAAAACAAAATGTGTAGTTTTTTCTCGGCTACGAAACCCTTCTATTCCGCAAATTTTTCTGAACGGTGAGACTATTACTATCTCTAATTACGTTAAGTTTTTAGGTTTAATTTTTGATAGTCGTCTTACTTGGGTCAAACATTTAAAAGAATTGAAAACAAAATGTTCCAAAATTTTAGATATGATGCGAGTCCTTACTAACACCAAGTGGGGAGCCGATAGATCATGTATGATACATTTTTACTATTCCTTTGTTCGCTCCCGTTTAGATTACGGTTGTGTGGCCTACTCATCAGCTCGTCAAACCGTGCTTAAAATGCTGGATAGTGTACATCATGCTTTCCTTCGGCTTGCTACAGGCGCGTTTAGATCAAGTCCTGTCGCAAGCTTACTTGTAGACTGTGGTGAACCATCACTTTGGGATAGACGAGACCAGCTCTTATTATCTTATTTTGCTCGTCTCAGAGGACAGCCAAATCACCCGGTTCTTGAGTCAGTCCTTAAAAATCCTAATCTAGGAAAGTATGAGGATCATCCACGACGTACTGCACCTGTAGGTATCCGTACCTGGCGTCTGCTGCAGCATATAAATGTTGACACACCGTCATTCTTTCCTATGTACCCTTGCTCATATCCTCCATGGGGAATAAACCTCATAAATTTTAATTTTGACCTGACTACATGTAATAAACAATCAACACCATCTATCGTCTTTCAGCAGATGTTTCAGTGTGTTCTCTCCAAGGCGAAACCAGACGCGGTTGTATACACTGATGGATCGAAACAAAACGATACGGTTGGGTGTGCTTTTGTTGTCAATGAGAGAACTTATATGTTTGGTCTCCCCAGTATTACGAGTGTGTTTACCGCTGAACTATATGCTATAAATAAGGCTCTAAACATCATTAACCCTAAATATAGAAAAATTCTTATTTGCAGTGACTCGTGTAGTGCTCTCCAAGCCTTAAAAAACTTTTATTCTAAACATCCTATCGTCATTGAAATTTACAACGCAATCGCTGAGTTGAATAATCGCAACACAGAATTAAGTTTTTGCTGGGTCCCTAGCCACGTAGGGATTCCAGGTAATGAACATGCAGATTCCGCTGCCAAAGAAGCATGTAACCAGCCTCCTTTCACCACCCGAGTTGCTACTTCTGATTTCATTAACTATGTAAAACAATTATTAAGAACAAGGTGGCAAGGTGATTGGACAGCTACTGTTGATAATAAACTCCGTCAGATTAAAGATTCTGTGTTACCATGGAACTCCTCATACAGAAAACCCCGGCGTGAGGAAGTAGTACTCTGTCGATTGCGGATAGGACACACGAGAGTCACACACGAGTACCTGTTTACAAGAGGACAACCACCTCTATGCGCAAGATGCAACTGCCGCGTGACTGTGCGCCACATACTCGTGGACTGCATATGTTATGCGGCATTGCGTCGTAAATTTAAAATTCCTAGTAACATCCGTGGTATCTTGCGTGACGATAAGGAGGTTTTAAACCGCATGTTTATATTTTTACGTAGTATAGGGTTAATGCAAAAAATTTAATAAGTATGTATTCTTTTATAATTGTATGTATTGTCCTATGAATTGTTTTTGTTATCCGAGTAGGGAGCCTTTTACACTCCCTATCGGATTTTTTTTGTTTTTTTTTGTTGGTTTTTTAAATTCGTCTGTGATATTAGTTGTAAGATTTTTGTGATATTAGTTTTAAGTTTTATCTCCTTTTTTAGTTTTAAGTTTTATTTATTTTTAATGTGATAGATTTTAACATAGTTTTAAGTTTTATTTATTTTTAATGTGATAGTTTTTAACATAGTTTTAAGTTACATATTAGTGTTTTTATTATCCGAGAATGGGCCTTTTACACCCATTCCGGATTTTGTTTCTGTGATAGTAGTTTTAAGTTTTAATTTTATCTAAAAAACTTAAATTATTTTTATTTTTATTTTTATTTTTATTTATTTATCTATTTTCCGGGCGATGATAACGTTCAACCGTTTTTCGCCCTAAAAAAAAAAAAAAAAAAAAAAAAAAATTTGTTGCAAAAAAGAAAGCGTGAAAAGGAAAAAATAATTTTGGTTTCATTACTTTTGATGAATACAATCTTTTTTATATGATGCAAGCCTATGAATAAGTAGAAAGTTTCGCTATCTTTTTTCTAGGTTGGAGATTTTATTTGGATCTAAGGTCGAGTTAGGCTGAAAATATTTTGATTACTAAGAAAAGTAACCTACTCTTTTTTTCATATTTTGAAAATAACCTTCAGTAATGAAATGCAAAGATTAACATAAAATCAATTGGAGATTGAAATAAAGCCACCTTCGATTTTTTACTTAAATTATAAAACTTTATTAAACGTCAAACATAAGAAAAGATGTAATGTGATTTTATAGGTTAAATGGCATGTGTGCGCGCGCGTACACACAGAGAGAGAGAGAAAGTGAGAGTTCTACAAACATGGAAATATTGCAACTCATTGACAATATTATTAGCTTTTTAATTAATTCTATCCCGTTAATCATATCAATAAACATCATTCGATTATTTTTGAATGGTGATAATTAACCTATCTTCTTTCAGAAAATGTTTTACCATATTCTCTCCAAGACAAACCCAGATGCAATAGTATACCCAGATGGAACGAAACAGACTGATACCTTTGGATGCGCATTTTTTGTTAATGGCAGATAAGGTATAAGAAGAAAGAAATGGGATACTTTTCTTAGTAGTCAAAACATTTTCAGTCTAACTTGATCTTAGATCCAAATAAAATCTGCAACCTAGAAAAAGATAGTGAAACCTTCTACTTATTCATAGGCGTGCATCATATAAAATAAAAGTATTTTTTGTTTGGTCTACCTAATATTACAAGTGCTGTATTTACAAGTGCAATATTTACTGCTGAACTGTTCGCTATCAATAAGGCTATGAATATCGTTCATTCACAATACTGCCATATCCTTATCTGCAGTCACTAGTGCAGTGCTCTCAAAGCTTTAGAAGATTTGTATTCTAAACATCCTCTTGTTACCGATATTTATAATACAATCGCTGAGTTGAACCACCGACACATAAGTAAGTTTTTGTTGTATTTCTAGCCACGTGGGAATTCCGGGTAATGAACTTTGTTCTTTTTTTTTTTAATCCCTACATCCCTGGGCCGGAGATCCAATTAAGTATACTCGGCCCAGGGACGTGTCCTTCTCTAAGGAGGTCTCCCCATCCACCGGCTTAACATCCGGCACGACAGGTCAACCCCTCCTCACCTCCGGTTCTGGATCTTTTGTGCCTGCCTCTAATCCCCGGCGGGGGAAACAGGGCCCGGCTATGCCGTTCCCCGCCCCCCCACCAGGAACCGGGTCTCGATCATTATGCCTTGCCTCAAACCAAAGGTGCCAGCACCAAGGGCGCAAGCACCCCCAGAAAGCCAACACCCTCGGCCGGGTCTCGGTCTTAACTTAACCCCTCGCGAAGGCTTTCCCATGGAGTCCCCGTCCCCTCACAGGTACCCATCCACCGGCTTAACATCCGGCACGACAGGTCAGCCCCCCCCCCCGGTTCTGGATCTTTTGTGCCTGCCTCTAATCCCCGGCGGGGGAAACAGGGCCCGGCTATGCCGTTCCCCGCCCCCCACAGGAACCGGGTCTCGGTCATTATGCCTTGCCTCAAACCAAAGGTGCCAGCACCAAGGGCGCAAGCACCCCCAGAAAGCCAACACCCTCGGCCGGGTCTCGGTCTTAACTTAACCCCTCGCGAAGGCTTTCCCATGGAGTCCCCGTCCCCTCACAGGTACCCGTACACCTAAGCATACGGGTCCTCCGAGACGGGGCTGTCCATCCTTCCCTACACTCAGCACACTAGTAACCCCGGCGTCGATATTCCTCCACCTTCGTACGGAGAACTGTTCTCGCGAAGTCTGCGAACCATTTCCAGTTATTTTCAGAAGCTATGGCACTCGAACAGCGTATGTTCGGCGTCATCTACACCCTGACAATATTCACAAACAGGCGACTCCTTCTTACCAATTCTATTCAGGTAGCTGCTGAAACAGCCATGGCCAGACATTAATTGGGTAATGTGGTAATCCATATCACAGTGACGCCGGTCCAGCCAGTTATCTAATTCATGTATTAGTCGCCTGGTCCACTCTGCAACTGATGACTCGGTCCAGACCGTCTTCCACTCATTCCTGACCACCTCTTCTGCTTCAATTTTATTATGACCAGCCTCCCTTAGCCTCCTACCTTTGACTTGTAGGTAAATTGGCGGAACTGATGCCAAAACATATAACGCGTTGTACGACATTGTACGGTAACCTGCCACTACACCTAATAGCGCCGCCCGATGCATACTTGTCAGTTTTTGTCTGTTTCTTTGTATATTTACAGCATCAGCCCATATTGATGCCGCGTATAGTACAGACGACACCATCGCAGACGTGATGACCTCCTTCTTGACGTTCTAGGTACTGTGTGTCCAGCAAACAGCCCCCTGATCGCTTTTACTGTCGACGAAGCCTTCTTGCGTACCATTTCAATATGCCTGCCAAACTTTAGATTCTTATCTAGCACAACCCCCAGATATTTTGTGTTAATAACTTCAGTAATATTCTCTTCACGGATCGCAATATTCGCACCGCGAAGTCTCCGTCTACCCGTGAAGAGGATACACCTACTTTTGGTAGGAGACACCTCCATACTATTTCTCGCTAGCCACTCGTCTATCAATCTAAGGGAGAGTTTAGCCTTTGCCTCCACAGCGTCTAACTCCCGATCTTCAACCAGTACAGCAACGTCGTCGGCATATGCTACGATTGTAACGCCGTCTGGGTAATTAAGCCGAAACACGAAATCATAAAAGACGTTCCAAAGCAGGGGTCCTAATAACGGATCCCTGCGGGACACCACCAAAAATTGGCATATACCTACATATATTAGCATCTCCGTCTCGGCTTCATTCGCACTATATGATAATTTGCGTTTCCCGTCTAGATCAATTTTTTTTGTTTCTCAGTCAAGTAATAGGAGATATTATGTGCAATCAGTCGCGTCGCACATAATATTGGCAGTAACCAATATTTAGTATAATCGAATATGGGGAAAATTTGCAATCATTGTTCAAGATTCTTCATCCCTTTCAAGATCGAATTTCGAAAAATTTAGAAATTTTTTTTCAGATATGAATATTACACACACTAAAAATCAAGTTGATATCTTCATTTCTTACCGATAAATTAAAAAAAACCAGTAGATTTCATTGTTACTCCATTTAACTCTTAAAACTCGGAATTTCCAAAAATCCTTTCTTAGTGTCCACCGCGAAAACCGTGAAAAGAACATGTTTGCACATTTTCAACATTTATCTTCAGCATTTTTTTCTGGGCGTTGATTATGAATCACTCAGGACATCCTTTAAAAAAATAAATCCCACTTTAAGGGAATGTTATTTTCGTACTCATACCTCAAAACGTAAACTTCATAACCTCAAAGGAAAGTTCATTTTCACCACATCCCCCACTCCCACCACACGACCGAAAGTAATACAATACTTTTCTTCGAAAAGTCGGTACTATCCCGAAAGTAGTGCAACATCCTTTCTTTCTTAACTAAAACCGGATATCCGACATTTTGGCGTACTTACTGCGACAAACAATTTTATTCATAAAGAAACAAATAAATTTATTTGATTAAAACATCAATTTAACAACACATTATTCACGCGCGTGCGCGCACATACACAAAATATTTAGCACGAAAAATAAAATAAAAATCGGAGTCGATATAAAATAATACAGATCAAAGAAAAACTAAACGAAATAAAGTGGTCTTGCGTTACAGCTGTTGCAAAATTTACATATATTTCCGACACAAATCATCTCTATTGATTTTGTTGTATCCGCAATAGAAGCAGATGTAACCTTCATCATATTGTATCTCTTAACCCATTCCTTTTTTTTTTTACTATTGCACAAATAGTAACAGTCTCCGTTGATTTACTATTATAACAATATGATTACACACACGATATTTATAAGAGAAATAATACTGAGATACGACTTACTGAATTTTGCAAACAAAGTTTCAGATAGCAAGCTAAATATCGGCGAAGTCGATTCATGAAATAATACACTCAAGTCGTAGAAAAGGCATAAACGTTTTACGGTTAACCGTTTGTAACGTATGTATTTTTTTTAATTCTTAATGTAACAAACGACTGATCACCAAGACTACTTGTTTTTTGTCCCAAGACAAAAAATCTCTTTACTACTTTACAGAGAATAGTAAATTACCATATTATAGTATACTAGTATAGTATTATATAATATACTTGTAATATGATATTGTAATTAATAACTTTTAGAGTTAGGACTTGTCCCAATTCTGAATTTTACGTGAAAAGTACATTAAAAAATTTACAGGATTTTTTTTAAGGACAGCAATATGTTCTTTTAAAACATGTTCTTTTTGATTATATAATCAAGTAGAGAAAGTAATAAAAAAAATAATTTTTCATTCAAGAAAGACTGAAGTGCTAAGAGACAAATTCAAGGTAAATTGTCAAACCCTGCTTTGAACTAGAGTCATTAAGATAAAAACGTTTAATTTATTTATATTTTTTTTATTTATTACGGAAAAAATTATCTGGCATGCATACACATGTACTTTAACGAAAAAAACGAGATAGATGGATGGATGATATTATAGGTGAAAAACGACAGACTTAAAATTGGAATTGTGCCTAAGACCAAGGTAAAACAGCCAAGTCGGAATTTAAACAAAATGGAAGAATAAATATCGAAGATGTAAGCATAAGAAATATTTCTACATTTTATTATCTCATTATTTATATAGTTTGACGATTCCTACAAGATTTGAATATTATAAAAACAAACTGCCACCAAAGTAAATATCCAGGCTCAAATTTTCATCCTTTACAGCAAGTTAAAAAAAATACCATAATTTAATAAAAAAAAATTAAATATTTCATTTTTAAGTAATTTTAAAGTATGTTTTAAGATTCCTACCGAGTTAGTAATATAAATATTATTTTTTCTTTTGATAAGAAAATAAGTAAGAGCATAAGGGTAATAATAATAACATTACTAATAACAATAATTTTCAACTTTATTATTGGGGGAAGAATTACATTTTATGCTTATGATAATCCAGGAAACTCAGCAACATATTTGCTGTATCATATCCTCCCGACACTAAAAACCAAATTTATCTTAGATTAATGCAACTTAATTCTTGTTCACTTTCCCATAACTTAATTTCAGTGTAGATTAGGTCAAAATCTATGACAAATAAGATGAAATCAGAAAATCATTATCGAAAAACAATATTTTTTTTTTAAAAATGAAACCTTTATCAAAAACTACAACGGACATTTCAATTTAAAAAAAAATACAGCCTACAACATACTAACCATTAATTTTGCGCAAGATTCAAACAGTTGAAATTTATGAAAAAGATTTATTTTTTACTTTTTTTGAAACGGTTTCATTGTTTTTAAAGATTTCTTTTATTTCACATCATTCGATTTGATTTTTATTTGCAGTTTGAAGATAGACCAACAAAAAAGCATACTCTTGTAAGAAACCTCTTCTTTCTCATATAAATAAGAAAAAAAACATTGAGAAAATTCATATGCGTAATAATTATGTAAAAAGACAATCTATTTTGTGTTAGCTCTCTGGAATGTTTATACATGCATTATTTTTTCACCCTTAGATTACCAATTTTATTGAATTCTTGCTTGAAAGTACTTTGAATATAAGAATGTACATTAGGCTATATAATGCAGAATTAAGCAATGACGATGACTAAAAAAAGTTAATATAAACTACCTTTAAATAGTCTAAGCAGACAGAAAAATTTTTAATTAAATTTAATTGAAATCTTACAACGGGATCACCGGAGAAACTTATTCAATAAAATAAAAAAATATCGAACTTAATTCATTTAGTAAAGATAAAACTAAGCCAAACTAAAACAAAAACAAAAAAAATCGTGTCGAAGAGAGAATCGTCTCTTTTTATTAGTCAATTAAAAATACAGAATACTTTTGTAAAGTTAAAAGGACTACACCAAAATTACTTCATATTTAGGTTGTAAGCAAATAAAAGTATAAAAAACAAAGCGACGTGAAATTTGACATGCTGAATATTTTATGTAGCTTAAAAAGAATTTAAATCTGATTTTTTCACCGGTGAAAGGATTCGGAAATTTAGGAATATTCGTATCTAAGATTTAAGAAATAAAATAATCATGTATTTTACAAACGAACTTCTTTGTTACTGTCAAAACAATCACTACATAAGTAATAACTGAAGAAAGATAAAAAATAAAAAGCATTAATTTGATTTTTTTTCTTAAAAAAAGTCTCCAAACATTAAAAAGCTAGGAATGAGAAAAGGAAGATGAGTAGGAAAGGGAGAGAGAGAAAGAGTGATAGAGTGAAACATAAAAAGAAAGCGAGAGCGTATTTATAATATGAAGAAGGCTAGCAATAATTGTTTTTGCATTTCCTTTTCAGATGCTCAGTCGCCCGGCTTTAATTCTACGCTTGAGGGAACCACAGTTCCTTGATCGTCTTAAATAACCGCTCCAGAAGAATCAAATATTCATTGTGCATTCGTTTTCTCGCAAATCCCACTCTTACATCCCCTCTCTTAGTGCTTCCCCGTTTCACTTTCCATGTAAAACGTCTGAGTCTTCTTTTAGTTTCGTCTCATTATATTAAATTTTGTTGCATGTATTACATGTGATTTTCTCCAAACGTTTTTATTTTAGATTACACTAATCGTAAATACATTATATTTACCATTATAAAACAAATTACCGAGGAAAATCTGGTAATACCTTAACGACTAAAAAAATAAAATTACCTGAATAAAAACATTCAGTTCAAAGGTAACGTAATTACTTTCTATTGACTTTTACTTTATTAAAAGAAATTATAATATTAACTTTTTATAAAAATAAAGAGAAAGAGAATGGAATCGAATAAATAATTGTAATAATAAGTAAAATTAATTTCCTGATTTACTTAAACTTCATATTTAAAAACTGATAACCACAATCATGTTTAGTTTTTCAGTATAAGAATTTATCCGATAAGAAAATTTCTCAAGATCACATAGAAAAACAAACGAAAAATATTATTTTAAATATATTGTGTTAGCATTTATTAGAAAATTTATTTCTTCTGAAAGTCTAACTTCATTTCAGTAGACTCCTTCAACCTTTTGAAGACTGGCGGATTCTGTGATTTAAAATCAAGCCATTCTTGATTTTTTTCAATTGTACTGAATTGTGTGTGAAGTTATTTGGCTACCGGATCGAAGTGCTATTAAAGACTTCTACCTGATAATAAATATAGATCAACCTGACGAATCGTTCTTATATAAAAAATAATAATACTTTCTGTTTAAATTCAAATTCCAGGGCTGGAATAATTAGCTGTTATTTTTAAGGAATTCTTATATGAGTTTATTCTTGATTACTTTTATTAATCCATTTAATTTATTAACAAAACATTTAAAGAAAAAAGTATAAATTTATATAATTTAAAAAACAATACATTTTCGGGGATATTAAGTTTATAATCTAAAAAAATTAACAATCAAAGAAATTATAATAAAAAATAATTAAAGCTTTTACATTTTAATGTGATTCAAATATTCTACATAATTGTATAGCGAATAACCGAAACTGAAACGCTTTAATTATTACGAAATGAAAGCAAAAATCTTTTACTAGAGGGAAAACAACCGAGTAATTATCGGATGTTATTTTTCTTTAAATTATACCAAATAGGAAAATGTAATATCTATCGTTCCGAGATTTCTCTAAAAGGAAGAAAAAATACAGCATACTTTCAAACAATTTAAATAATATTATTAGAAAGGTCTTTTACTGACAACATCAAAACATATCATTCACTCTTAAATTTAAACCGTATTAAATTTTATACACAGAAAATGTTTATTTTTATCACAAATAATTTACAGGCGGTTACGTTAGAGAAGAAATTGTTTTCTTGTATTCATCGTAACTTCAGTTTCCAAGGATCTCTAACGCAGCCTGCGTCAGTTGTTGAAAAGTCATATAACGAGCCATCTAATAATTACGTAAGCACGATCGGGGATAGAGACGTTTTTTTAATCTTACATACCGGGAGAAGCGTCTAAAATATTTTTTAAGAAGATATTTTTACTAGAAAATATCTTGCAGATTATAAGCATTTTTTGGTAAAACTCTGCAATTATTAAAAAGTTTTATAGAATTTTAAAATTTAAAAGAAAATAGTAGAATTTTACTTACACGTAACACGATAAAAATTTATTTCAAAATAGTTTTCTTCAATTCGATTTTTAAAAATAATTTATAATAGTTGTTATTGACTAGAGTAATTTAAAAATATAAATATCTGTTTAGCTATAGTAAACAAAAAAGAGCTGGAAACATTTTTAAAATTTCACTTTTTAGAAAAATATCTAAGTTTATATAAGAACTCTAGGAAAGAGTAAATTTGACAGGTTCTTACTGGATGGAAGTGAGGTGTAAAAACCATAATTTTATGTTACCATAATTTGTGAACAGTTCTAATCTTAAAAACCATTGAATCCAAAATTAATCAGCAGTTGAGCGGCCTAAATAAATAACTGAATGGAGTAGTAATTAATTGTTGCTTGCTACACCAACTAATAAATAGGTGAATCTTCTCCTCAAAGCTCAATTTCCCTTCCTTCACGCAACCACAGCTTTTTTACTAATGATTGTATTTTAGCTTTTAACTAGAAAACCGTCGGATCAATTAATTTCAATTGCCACTGCGATAGCGGTTCGGGAATTTATCGGAGAACGTTTGGATTTTCATTTATTATCTTTACTTACACGAAGTTTAAAAATCATTTATTTAGGACGGTTTCAATTAACAGTTAACTTGGTCAGTTTAAATTTTAAATCTGCATAGTAATTGGTTGGTTCATACTGATCTTGTTAAAATAAATAAAACGCTATTTGTAGGAATTTCTCCTGCTACACGTAAATGTCTGTCTGTGTATAAATTATTGAAAATCTGAAGAACTACTTTTCTGGTTAAAAAATACTGTACCAATAATTAAAAAATGTGTTCAGAAAAAAGACAAATTACACCAGTTCTCCTGAGAAAAAATTAATGAAAGATTTTGTAACAATTATTAGAAAAATCAGTCCTTTTATAATTATATCACGCTTTCCTTGCCTTTTTAGTATCAAACGAAAAACAATATTCCTTGATTTTTCGCCCTTTAAACCCCCCGCGTCACCGCCAAAATAATATTTTCAATTTAAATGGATAAAAATCCGCTAAAATATTGTTCTTTAATATGATAAAAATATTCATTCGTATATGCTGCATAAATAAAATAATGGAACACACCGTTACTAAACTGAGCCGAAATTAAGACGTCGGATCAGAATAGAGAAGAATGAAAAAATGACGTCCAGCTTACTAAATGACTAAAGGAATTAGTCTGCAAGATATAGCTCATTTTAAAAAAGTTATAATTTACAAACCGTTTGATAGAAAAGTTTAATTTTATAGCAAATCAATTCATGTTATTTTTCGCATTGTGACTGATAGTTTCAATTATGAAACGTTATAGGAATTAAAGAAAATTACGCGTAAAAGTTCCCCATTTTTCTCCGATTTCATAACAGAGTAATTTCAAGGTTCCATAACTTAGTTAACAGGTTGTGTTAGAAAGTCTTATCGTTTTTTTATGTCTTTAAAATCTAAAGTCTTTATCTTTTAAATACCTTTTTTACTGATTGGTTTCAATGAGAGGTTTACTGGCAACAACGAAATTCGGTAAGGAATTATTTTGCACATAGATCTATTTTGACAACACTGTTACACATACAATATAATTTTAACTAACAATAGAATAGAAAAAGGGTGTAAAGAAAAAATAATTTTGTTATTAAAACGAGTAGGAACCTCTTGCCGTCTGTTAGGAAGGAATAAAGTCATTTCACGTAAGGGTGGATTATAGTAAACGTATTGCACTTGTCAGTACAACTGTTACCCCTCAGATTAATGTGAAGCGACTGAATTCTTTTATAATAAAAAGCCGAAATTGCTACCAGTTATAAACACAAATTTAGTCGTTTGTAATTAACATCAAATAACATTGTTTTTTTCAAACACTTATTATTTGAGTTTCGATATGACATATATATGATTTCGGCCACGCTTTTGTCGCTTACATATTTATTTGTATCATATTTTACCGTAAATTTTACCTTTTTTTGCAGTATAATTACAATTTATGAAATAAATTATAAGTTTTTGAAATATTATAAAATCGATAATTAAGATTTTATAAAGAAACACCTATTTCAGTTCGGTTTTTTGAATAGATTTCCCCGTACATACATAACGCCAAAAGGTTTCATTAAAGCGAACGGAACTAAATTAATATTAATAATACCTACCTTTTATTTAAGAGGTAATATTCTTATTATCTCTTATATAATAAGTAGTTAGATATTCTTTATTGAAGAATATTTAACTACTGAATTTCTTACTTAAAATTTGGAAGATTTTTTTCTCTTAAATTGCACCTTCCAGTTCAATCTTCAGTTTTTACTGGAGTGTATAATATAGGTGTAACAAATAATATTTTTCGTGGAATAGAAAACCAAAACATTTCAGAGAAACTCTATTTAAAAAAAAAAACATATTTGTTACTAAGGTAGAAAAATATTCATACTACAGAATTAATTTAAACACTTTTCGTAAAATTAGAAATAAAATGTAAATCTTTGTTTAAAATAGTAGAATAGTAAAAAAGATAATGAAAATATGCGAAAAAGGACCAACCAGGCTTCAGCCGAGTTGAAAAATTTATTTAATAAAACTTGTGAAATGACAACTTAAATTATTTAATTTTTATTATTACGACCTCAGACATGCATATTCAGGTATTTTTACAAGGAATACGTGATGAATGAAATGATTGTGCAGTACTCGACTTAATTTCTTCAATCTCATACAATTCACTAAAAAAAGCTACACTAATCAATTTTTTTCAAAGGCTTTTCACTAAGGTATGAATATTTTTCTACCTTAATAACAGATATATTTTCGTTAAGTTTTCCTTATAGAAACATTTGGTCAATCGATCGTTGACTGATTTAATGCAATTTCCACTCCTTTTATTGCCAACGTTTTATCCTCAACATATATTTATTCCCACTCATTATAAATTATCTGGTTTACATATTCTAATATCTCTTTTGCCTTAGTGTTTATTTTTCCACTTCTAATTATAAAAAGGAGTTTGTTTAGTAAGATAAAATTTAACATATCAAATGATTGTAGTTGAATCAAATGAATATACATAAACAGAATTATATATTTACAGAAGAATTTTCAGTAATCCCAGTACCCTACATTACAAAATAGAATTTCATAATCCTCTCTTACAAATGGTATGTCTATAAATAATAAGCAAATGCTCTGAAGTTACTCAGAAATAAATCTCTTAAATCTCTAGTACTTCCTTATTCATGATAAATTAAAACGTTCACTTAAACCTTACCGAAACATTAAAAATGTTTCTAAGACTTCAAGTCTTAAACTCTTAATACTAAATACGTATGCACATTCGTACTATAACTGCATGCGCAAATGGATAGTCGTTAAATTATGTTGCTCATATAAGCCAAATGTAGTTTTAATGAAGAAAATTCTTGCTAATAAAAATATGTTTGAAATATTACAAACTGACCGGGATAAATTGCGTACAATACACTGCATTAAAAATGTTGGCAAATAAAATATTCGTTATTTATGGAAGGTTCGTGAACTTTAATGGAAACATTCAAGATATTACTTGATCAAATTAAACAATAATTAATTAATACATTAAATTAATTTTATTACTTAATAAAATTGTGGTTGCTCTAATTACAACTATTAGGAATATAGATTTTGATACAATTTATTTTAATTAAAAAGAGACCTTATTCATCGATGGGATATGAACCCATTAGCTAAGATTTAGCACATCTTTTTTTGTAAAAATAATGTACGATGCGTTAAGAATTTTGATTTCTTTAGATTTAATTTTATATGAATTTTACAAAAATAAAAATAATATGAGTGAAAAAATCACTTATTTTACTACATCAAAGACATGTAGTACCTTTAATTAAAGGTAAGATGCCTTTAATCAGTCATCTTCCTTTACTTCTGGATTGGTTTTAAACGGTTTTTTTTTTATTTTGGTATTTAATTATATATTTTCCTTTTTGTATACATATATATTTTTTTTGTTTTTATTTATTAATATTCTTCGTCCTAATTTGTAACAATAAAGTGGAATCAGAAAGTTAATTTTTAATTTTCTAAACTGTTTAAAACCTACATATGAATACATTTTTACATCATAAAAAGCTTATGCAGCCACAATTATATAAAATATATGTGCTCATACACATATAATAGTAAACTAGATATTATCAAAGTAAAAAAATTAATTTTAAATTAAAAGATATATATATTGTTTTTTATTTATATTTTAATTACTTTGATAACTGTATATTCCTTAGAACACTGATTCTCTATGCATCTTTAATTGTTTTATAATATACTTAATTACTAACTAATTAAGGAAGATCGAGCTGATTTCAAAACCTTTGTTGAAAATATAAATAAACTTTACCATATACCATTAAATGCAGAGTTTGAATCTACTAGTAATACCAATATGCCTACCTACATAGCAAAATATAAAGATAACGTCCCCAGGATCACTAACATCTAATACATTAATTCACACCAGCTAAATTTAATCCGTTATAATGAAAAATATTCATTTTATCGGACAGCCTTTTTCATTTATCAGTCATAAGTTTTGGTTATCTAAATAATTATTTATGTAGTATTTTATTTTTGTTCTTGTTTTGGATTAAGGACGCCTACCACTCGAGTTGATTGCCTACGTGAATTTGTGCAAAATTGATTATTTTAATTTTGTTATATCGTATATTTGTAAATGTTTTATTTTCTTTAATAATTATTATAAATTTACTCAATAAATTTTTACATTATTATTATTAATTTTTTCGTTTCTTTTTATTTAACTATTTACTTATTTTTTTTTTGTGACAGAGATGGAAACAACAACCCTGATCTCGCTTAAATGAACGTTAAAGACTGCTTAAAATTCACTCAAATATATACGTTAAACTCACTTATTTAGAATGTTAATAAATTAAATTAATTTAATTTAATTTTTAATTTTTGTTACAAGTAAATATTTTATATAAAATAATTTATTTGATTCAGTTATGGCGCGACAAACTCTAGAAAACCTTTCGTCGCCCTTAAAAACTGTTTCTAACCAATTCAATAACTCATTCATTTGTGAGTGAAGAAACAAAAAATGAGAAACAAATATCAAATTTATAACGTCCTTTATTAAATCTACCAAAATCTTGCTCTCTATGGCGGAGTGGTAGAGTCTCGGCCTTTCATTCAGAGGCCCGAGTTCTCGAATCCCGATCAATCAAGGCAGTTTTCAAACGCTAAAAATTTAATTTCCATACCCCAAGCACAAGCTTCAAGCTTTTATGGCGAAATCACTTTTTTTTTTAATTAATATTTCAAAAAGTACACTAAAAATGAGATAGGATGGGATTGAATTTTTGAGAACACTTTTTTTTAACAAATTATCGTGGATTTTCTTAACAATAACTCGGATTTTACATTATGATTTCAAAAAACTTTTTATACTTAACTATGTTAAGTTACAACTGGGTTAGACATTTCAACTTTTGCTCGGATTTATTTTAATTAATTAATTTATTTATATTTAATATAGATTACAGATCTTATATAGGTTGCCAAAGCGTATTTTTTAATGGATGCCACCTGATAATAGAAGAAGAGGCAGGTCGATAGTTGGTTGGAACAGAGTGTGTCTTGTAAGGAAAAAATACACACATGCCAGCCCATAGAGAAATGACGTGTAGATTACATGTAAGGACTGTAGAACACAAAGACGATAAGTAATTTACATTTGTTCTTCCCGTTGATTTTTTTAAAAAGATTGCCAAATTTTTTATTTATGTATATACTTATACACGCGCGCGAACGCGCACTCACACACACACACACACACACACACACACACAATCATACTCGTGTATATCAATCGCAAATATTAAAATTAAGTAAATTAAAATCAACACTCTTAAACACTTATATTAACAATGAAGCTGGATAATCTTATGGTTTATGAAAGTTCCTAATGATGTGATACATGAGAAATATTTAGATATATATTTTAATGAATGTTGTTAAGTTACTTCAATTTAAGATAACAAAAGCTGTTTACTAGCAGCTTTGTAAATTGTTCCGGTTCATAATGCAGTTCGGTACGTTCGGTACCAGTATAGTTTGACAACAGTTCAGAAAGTCGACCGATAAGTGAATATTCCTCTCCCAACCCTTAAGCTTCTGCTGTTAACCCTTTCCACCCCGAACCAACCGCCCTATCCTTCAAAAGACGGGATAATATCTCAACACATGAGGATCCGGTCTTCTTGGTGCGGAAATGACGCGCGGGCTCCATTAACGCTGACGTGACCTCATTTACTGCGGTAGCTGGTCGCTTGAATAACGTAAGACGTGTCCGACCGTGTCTTGAGAAAATATACAGATTATTAATAACTCATTCATGTTCCTCCAAACATTACCGTCAAATAAACTCGACAACGCTACATAAAATTATGATGAAATCAACGCAAAGATTAATTTTTATTCAAACCGAAAATAATTATTACACTAATCAAATACAAACAGAAGGTAATATATATTGAATATTTATTATATGTATTTTAACGACGAGAAAGGAAGAAACGAAATTAAAAATGAAAAACTGGCAGAAACTCACAGAGAATCGATCCCCAAACCAATCGACCTGGTCGACATGGTAACCTCATTATACCATTAGGAGTGACTTGAATATAACGTCAAGTCACTTATAATCGCTTGGTTATGACACGTTAGACGCGATTAGACGTAAAATTTAAAAATATAGATTTTTGCAACAACTAATCAAACTGAACCAAACGGTGGAATAAAATCTTTCTTAAAAGTTTTCGGCCATCTTTACTATCATACTCATTAACTAGTACTGCTGTTCTGATACTAGCGACAGCTGATGATGCTGGCGACTTTTCTCAGTTAAGTAAACATCTATTTAAAATATAGTTGAACAACTTGGGCATCTACATTGAGTCTTTGAATCTTACATCTAGTCACGTTCAAATCCACCGGCAATAATAACAGCCTGGATAGTCTACACATATATAAAAATACCGTACTTTAAAACATTACGAAATATATAAACATATAAAATCGATATACTAAATGATTATATTAATGTAGATCAGACAAATTGCTCGATTAAATTCTTAATAGTAATAACGTATTTATTTGTTGATTATGTTCTGTGTGTAACGATATTTTTTCATATTTTATTATAAAACCAGTTTCCCGACCCGGCTTCACCCTTGCTTACGCATATGAAACTTAAGAGATTGGAAATCGTGTTTTATTTATTTGCAGTCTGTTTCTTCAGAGTTATCGATATTGATATCTTACCGGATAAAATAAAAATAGGTTAATTTTGATAACTTTTCAGTAAAATAAAATTTCATAAAACATGATAATATGAAAGAACTATAAAACTTTTGGGTAAATTATATTTCTTGATTTGCCATCCGTCGGAATCAAGATTATTTGGTTGACAGGATTTTCATTTCCGGAAAATTCTACATAAAATTGGCCGAGGGAGATACACTCTGAACGTAGATCCATTCCAACGTGATTTAAAGTTTTACCTTGCGATTTGTTAATAGTAAGAGTAAAAGAATTGACGAGGAATTGCAGACGTATAAATAAAAATGGTAGATCTATAGGAATCATAGGGATACGAGGAATAATTACAATTTCTCCTGTTGTTGACCCAGTAAGAATTGTAACTTCAATCATATTGTTACATATAACTTCGATTTGTATTTTGATACCATTACATAGATTGGGAGGTTGAAGGTTACCTAATGGCATAATTGCAGAACCAACTTTTAAATTATACGTATGAGGTGGAAATCCTGACGGATTGAAAGCATTAAAAAACTCTTGCGGATGAATGAACTGCATCGTCGGTGCTTACAATTGTTTCAAGAGATAGAATTCATAAAAATTACCAACAAATTTTTCAAGAATAATGTTATTTCTTCTGCCGTTATTATAAAAATATTAACACCAAATTGAAAGTTGAATCAATGCCATCAGAATTATGGGTATGGCTTTTCCTGATATAACTTCTTAGTTCAGGATATAAAATCTACGGTGCTACTTTGCTCGCGTGAGAATCAGTTCTCACGGGTCGCAGCCAGATTAGACAATGATATTAAATTTAGTAAAATATATAATAATTTTCTGAGGAATCGATACTGATATCGAATTTCAATACTCCTCAAACCATCAAAATTCTGTTAAATGTGTAAATATCAGGCCACATACTAAGGCATCCTGGAATAGTCGCTTTAATATTGGAAGGACAGGTAGAAGGGAAAAATTCTGTAGGCAGGCCACGTTTGGAATATGTAAAACAAATTGTTAGGGATGTAGGATGTAGAGGGTATACTGAAATGAAACGACTAGCACTAGATAGGGAATCTTGGAGAGCTGCATCAAACCAGTCTAATGACTGAAGACAAAAAAAAAGTGTAAATATCATCATTTACTTTAACTTCATTATAAAACTGATTTGTTTTTATGTATACCTATAACAGGTATAATAATATAAATTTATCTTTTTTAAACGATGATATTAAATTTATAAATCAAACAATCGAATTTTAAAGAAGTCGATACTGACGTAGTCAGTGACAATATACGTATACGGAAACGACATTAAATTTAGTAAAAGAAGTTATTTATTTATATAAATATTTTTTTTTTTTTATGATTTACACAGAAGTGAGATTGGTGAGGTTTGAATTGTGGTAAACATTCCGGAGGTCATAAGAAAGCTAAAGTTAAAATTTCTTAACGATTGGTTCTATAATTTTCGCGGATATCGGGAACAAATAATAAAAACGTCTACAATGTTGAGATGCGGTTCGAATTCTTAGTTTATATTTTAAAATTAGTATAATTTTGCTAAAATTAGATATGTCTATTAATTTAGACCGTGATAGACAAGGATATAACAATTTGTACAAAACATAGCCTATGTACAAATACAAATATAATATATATATATATACTGCACATATTTTTTTTTTCTAAAGTAAATCTTCTTGTTAACTACCATGTTATAATTAAATGAAAAATCAAGAAAGACTTCCATAAGAAATTAAAACAAAAAAGTTCTTACACAATACTATCTTTAATGCTTTATAAAACAAAAGATTCATGAACGGTTCCGATAAAACAGGACTAGATAAAATCTTATCTAACAGTTTTCTGCTCGATTGTAAAAGATTTTTTTTGTTTTTCACTTGAAAGTTAAAATAATTTATGAAAGAAAATCACTTAGCACTTTTACTATAAAATCAGACAATATCATAACTGCAGTGAACTGGAAACTTACCACTGAATATAAAAATATTTAAAAAAAATAACTATTAAAGTAAGATAAAGAAATGAAAGAAAAAATATTTTCAACGTAAATTATCGTAATTACAATCTGTTAAAACATATTAAGTCAACTTCACTCACTTTATAGAATTCAATTTAAAATAATATTATTAAAAAAATAAAACAACGAGATAAAATGTTTAGGGAAAAAAGTATAACATCTAAGATTTATCAATTGACAATTTATTTTTTAGTTTTAAAAATAAATCTTATATACAAACATTATTTTAATATTACGCAAAAAACAACGGGATTCACTTATTTAGGAATTTTCCTTATAAGTAACAAAACTATTTATTATTTGCTCAATACTATATTTACTTTTCGGAGTTATGACCAGGCGTTCTCATTCTTTAAAAGGAAAAGGATCACAGACTATTGCTACAATTAGGTCTACTTCAATTTGTAATACAACATTTATGTTTTCCTCTTTTACTCTGTGGAAACAGTACATGTAACACATTGCTTACCGCATAAAGATAAATTCCTTAATTAAGATTAATTCGTTGCTTTACAGTATTTCCTAATCTTTCATATGGTAATAACGCATATAGATTACGTAACACTAACCATAATTATTTTTCATGAGAGTAATGATGTTTATTATTCACCAAACCATGTCGCAAATAGTGCAAGTATCACTTGTATAAATGCATATTGCCAGTATTTCCAAGGACTTATCGAGATAATATTCAATGGTATATTCAGTTCAATAAAGACGGCGCCATGAAACACAATTCACTTATATTCTCCTAATAAGCCTGGCATAAGATCTTAAAAATGGCACCCTTATTTCCCGTAGAGGAAAAGGCACTAATATATCTTACAATCACTTACATTCAATTTGGTTATGGAATTTAAAATATAGAATTGTATAATATATTTTAAATTAGTTAATTTGTAATGAAATCTTGTCAGTATGTGTCTATGAAACTATACGACTGCCCGTTAAAAATTCGGCAACATCCGAACTCCACGTTATAAAATTACATTGTTAGGATTAAATTATAGTTAACAGTCTTTATTCCTTTAATTTTTCAATAACATATTACAAGTAAAAGTTATTCGACGACTTGTTAGAAATTTTATTATTCCCCCGATGTGTTAATCCACATTCGATTATGTGTTAGGTTTTATTGTTTTTTTTTCAATATTATGCGCAGAAAACTAACTATTATGAAAAATGAATACGTAGTTCGGTTAAGAAAACAAAATTATTAACATAACGAAATCTATAATACTGTAAGAGTTACATACACAGAATTATTTCTCCAATGTGCATGTGTGTTTGAAAAAAAGAATGTTACTTTATAAGACGTGCTGATCGAAGGAGAGGGTGTTAGTTTATATGTTATTAAGATGTGACACGCCTGGAGGAGGTGCAGCAGTGTAAAAGAGGCGGGCAAGCAAAGGGAGGGTAATCTGTAATGTGGTGTACGTGCCACGTCAGACGATGCTACGTGACACGGAACTCTGCACATTCGTCACAACCTAGTCGACACCTCTTTCTCCAAAACCAACTCTTCTTATCTTTGTTAAAACCCAACAGTCCTCCATTCTCTTCCACTTCTACGAGTAAAATCCGCTCCCTAATGCCAAAATGTAAATTACATGATATTTTAATTATTATTCATTAACATAAATTTGGTATTATCGTAAAATGGAAAACCAAAAAACTAAAGATTTATAAAAATTCATTACAAAATGAGAGATCAAAATAGATTACTAGGTGAATCAAAAGGACTGAGAAGGCGAAGGACACGTACACTTCATAGTCGAGACATAAAATGTAGAAATTCATGAGAGATTTTTAAGGTAGTCTTGCCTCGAAGAGGAATAAAACAAAAATATGGTATTTTTTTCTTTCTTAAACACATTACCCGGCATTTCTCTGATTATCACTTCATATTCATAAATTGTAGGAAATTTAGTGGGTAGCTTTATGTGTTTTCTATGAAACCTTTTTCAAATTCCATTCCCTACATTAATTCATTTGCTAAATTTCATCGTTAGGAAGGAAAAAATAGGTTTCACTAATAATAGAGTGTAACCAATAAGTTACATCCCAACCCCGTAAGGGAAGACACCCGCCTAATGACGTTCCGGTCGCCACCCCCCCCCCCCATTCCTTCCCCTGTTGGACTTAACGGGAGTCGTCTATCGCCCTCTGACTTTTTACATCTCATAGTAATAAGCCTGGCCTCGTTGGGATGCCACCGAAGGTAGACATTTGCATCGGTGATTTAATAACTCAGCTTATTGCCTTTGCTGTAGGCCTCGTCCTGACATCTTGAATGTCCTACATCGTATCCCTCTGAACTAGCTAACCGAGCTCACGGAAGCGCGAACGCCGCGCCTAGTTCTACTTATTATGAGCCAATTTCGTGAATGTCTCGTAATTCGAGGCAAAATATAAACAACATACCACCAAACATATTGATCGCAACAACGAAATTTAGTCCTAGTTCTCTTAGTGAACTCAACTTAGTTTAAACCCCAGACTGAGGTTAATTTATGTTAAAGGACTCTGATCTGGTCCAATATGGAGAGGCGGACAGACCTCCTACTCCCACTCGGCTCCATCGCAGAGTCCCGCGTGACATTCACCTCATAAACCATCGTCGAAATGCCGCTACACCCCACGGCTGCATGGTATCCCATGCCCATCGGCAGGGCAGTCACCGTTCCACAGACTGCTTTTGCAATCATAATCATAGGATCTTACATTGGGATCCTTGTCGCCACATCTGAAGAGCAATTTCAACACACCACGTTTCCAGCATCCTGGGAGGTGGCCAGCAAAAAGCAACCTATTGAAAACCCTAGTCAGAGGACCAAAAATGACAAGCAATGTGGGAACAAGGAGCTTCACCGTGATATCATCATATTCGGGGGGCTTTATTCCTAGGCAGGCTACAAATTACTTGACGGACTTCCGCCTCAGTAATTTCTGAAGACATAATCTCAGAGCAAAACCTATAACTTTCCTTCGGACACGTCGATGATGCGAGGTCTCACCAACCTCAGTATCATCTGGAAGTAGATCGTCCATCAGATGAATGTTGACACGATATTTATCTATAACACCATCCTGGATCGAGAGAGCCACAGAAGAATGGCTTTTTTCCACTTATGACCAAGAACTCGATAAACAACACCCCATGGATCTTTATTCCCTTGCACTTGTACAAAAGAGCGCCAGGAATCACGTTTAGAAGACCTAACCTTGTGAAAATACTCGGTCCTCTTCCGACGATAATCCACAATCAAGACTGCACGCCGATGAGGATCATCCGCACGCTCCACAGCCCGCTTCATCGCAGTCAATTTCCGAGTCCACCATCCAGCTATCTCTCTCGACCCGTACTTCTTGGAATAGAGCAGTTGGCTGATTGACAATTAACACCATTGCCTTATCTGAGCAAAGTATTTTATCTTAATATAGTGTACGCATATGTGCATGTGCGCGCGCGCTTTCTGATTAATAGGATCCCAGGTCACATAGTGAGGGCAAGAATCTTTTTCATTCAGATTTTGATTTTCTAAGTTTTTTAATGAATTATCGTTCACAAATACCAGTCCTACAGACAATCAGTAGAAATAAGTTTTTTATAATCTCATAAATGAGACTATATTTACCGAACATCAAATGAATGAAAATATATTAAATAAAAATATATTTAAATAATTTTAATGAATGAAAAAATACTTAATACTTTTACATTAAAAATGAATGAATGAGATTTATTTATGTATGAACAAATAGAATATTTATCGAACAATAGTACACAAACCACTGATGAACTATTGAATCAATGTATAAGAACAAAGCAATTCACGTTAAGAACGAAAAGGTGATAAACTACTGAAAAAATGAGTGATACATGCTGGAAAAATTGAATCGAAAAAATTCATAAATATGTATACAAAAAAAAAATCTTATTTGATTTAAAAGTCAAATAAAAGCCAGTTAGTAGGGAATATAATTTTCCTGTAGTATTTTTCACCGAGCCAAATGTACTGTAGCAGGTCAACATGCTAAGCCCTTCTAAATTTTAGTGATATTCAGCCCTAAGGGCTGTCAGCCCTAAGGGCTGTGAGTGTCCAGTTTTCAATCCGTAAAAACAGGATGTATACATTATGAACATCAATAATATCAGAGAGAGCAACTCAAACTATTGCCATTTGGACCTCAGATTATTTACAAGCGTCAGATCTACAAGAAAGGGTGGGAATAATTGTTTAAGAAACGACTTAATTTAGCCGTCTCTATTGGAATTAATGCACTACATAAACTGTTTCCAATCAAGAAAAAATAGTACAACATACATTATAACTTTACTGTTACTACTTTCTTTAACAATTTTTATTACATTCTCACATAGAATTTGTACATTTTGGAAACTGAATTGAATTAATTTGGGAAAAAATAAAAAACCTAAAAGATACAAACAAAAATTCCTTGACCGTCAAAATTAAATTTTTAATTTTGACTAGGCATACGTCAAACAGTAAGAGTTTCTTCCTTTACGTTTTATTATTATGAGATTGGATATGCTACTGCACGGATTTTAACTAATAAGATAAGGCGAATGAAATGATATATGAAAACACTCAGACCTCAGCCGGGAATAGAAACAGAGACTAGAAATAACTGATCTAGAAGTCAACACTCCTACCAGCAAACTGACGCACTGACTGATGTAGGTATTGTATAAATCCCTGGTTAATTTTTTTCAGTATAGATCCCAAACTGTATTTTTCCCCTTTCGTAATACAACTCGAACATAAGTTCGAATACAAAGGTCATATTTAGTTATAAACTACATAGTTTACCAGTTACTAATAAATAAAAAAATACCAGTATTAATTCATACCCCTTTGTAATAATTTAAATAAAATTTCAAAATATTTCCTTAAATATTAATAACACAAAGAGAAAATAATTCACCTTAATAAAGTCATAGATTATGATAAAAACAATTTAATTTTGTTTTTTTTTTTTTTGTTTAATTAAGGTACTCCATACATACAACATCAGTAAAACAAACTTAATAAGGCTAATAACTGTCTTTAACATTGATCTTAATTCCATTTTACCACTCGATAAAAAAAATAACGTCAATATCACTAATAAAGTTCAGTTTACAGAGCTATAAACCATATCCACTTTATTTGCCCAGACGATTAACTCTTACCAATTAGAGTACTCTTTACTCATTCGGTTTGAACGTCTCATAAAATACAAAGAAACTGATGATTCCCCACGCAGTTCTGATAATAGCAATCAAACGGAAAAAACTTCAAGACCGAGAAAAGACCAATAAAAATTTATCCAACAATAAAACAACATCGACGCAAATAATTTTGTTGAGAAGGACTTACAAAATAATAAGAGGAAACGGTCAACAGCTTTTTATGACGATTAATGCCAACGCTAATGAAGTTTAAAAAAAATACAACCGATTTAAAAGTTGAACTGAAGAACAATAATTTTTTCAATTTTTCTTAAAAATTTCAACTTTTTAAATTCGGAGTGAAAAACATAACTATTAAACACTCACTAACTACAAATATTAAGGCGCTAACTTCATAAACAGTAAATTTAATGTATCATTTAATTTATTTTTAATGGTTAGTTTTACATCTGTTTAAAATAAGGTTTACCTACAAAAAGTTGAATTATGAAAAAAAAACCGTTTACAAAAACGTACAGGAAAGAAATCTACATCTTGACAAAAAATAAAAAGAGGGTAGAACGATTATATAAAACAATCTCTTTTTTAATTTTCTAACTAATCTCCTTAAATTTTTACTCGGAAATATTTTGAATACCTGAACTGAATTTTTTTTAAATCCAACTTTTATCTGTAGATGTCTAACTTATTTATTATAAATATTACCATTTAGAGTTGTTTAAATAAATTAAATGAGCGATTTTTAAAGATATTCTCCAAAACCAGGGTATATTTTAATAAAAATTAAAAATTGTACTTTTAAACTTGCTAACAGATTTTTTTTCTGGAGCAATGGTAGTAGTAAATGCTAAACATGATCATATTAATATATAAAGATATTAAAATATAGTTTCGTAAAAAACAAAAATGTTCGCTTAAAAACGCTTCCACTTTATGATAAAACTTATATGAATTCCAAGAACGATCTCTAAAAAATAAAAAACCATTGAAATTTGTTTATTTGGTATAGAATAAGGTTAAAAACACGTTTTAAAAAAATATACGGAATTGAGAACCTTCCCATTTTAAGTCGGTTAATTAAAACAAACGTGATGATAAACGGCAATATTTTTAAGTAGAAGATATCTCAGTGTAATGCACATGAAAAAAATAACATACATTATTTGGAATTTAAAACGAAGAAACGTTCCCGTACTCTTCAAGTTAAATAAGTCAGTTTTTAAGTGCAGTTTATAATTTTAGTTTTACTAGTTTGTAAGTGGTTTTTAATTTGCACATTTAATGAGTTTCTGTAACTGAAGTGTATAGTATAGAGTATTCCCTACGCCGAAGTATTGCGTATTTCTTTATCAATCAATATTTAACAAAAACGAATTATTTTATGACCATAAAACAGCTCAAATTAAACTTACACATTACTTCTATGTTCAGAAAGTAATCTAAAAAAACAGACACGAGACTGGATTAAAAAATTACAACTGTGTCTGTGAGTATGGGCCGTGTATTTTTCTATCAATTTTTGAGATAGAACAAAAACACAAAAAATAACATAATAGCATTAAAAGAAAAATAACCAACCTGAATAACATCTGAGCATATTATTATATAAAGATATTAAAATCTTTTTTTGTAAAAAATAAAAATTTTTGCTTAAAAAAGCTTCCACTTTAAGAAAAAAACTTACATGAACTTCACGAGTTCTAAAAAAAAAAGAAATGAGAAATATGAAAACTTAAATTTATAAATTTTCACTTTTTATAGGAAGAAATCCTTTACAAATGTTTTTTTTTTTTTGAAGTAGACTTGTTTCAGTAGCATTACTTTTTGATAACTTTTGATAACTACATATGTTCAAAATTTTAATTTTACTCATTTATTTTTATTGTTAAGTCCAAGCCCATTTAAGATATACCAGCTCTTATACCAGTATATTTCTTCTTATCTAATTTATACTTATCTGATAACTATTTTTAATTTAACCTTCTAATACACAAGTAACAAAAAACAAATATTAAAAACATTCAGAACTTTTTAAAAGTGTTTTGGATTGGGGTACTATAAAGTGTTGAGGAAATTTTTAAAAAAAGATATCTTCTATTTTATATACAATATAATCATCAGCAATGCAAAATAAAAACCTTACAAGCTACGATGATTTCCTTATGTTTAAAGGTAATACATCAAGTACAACATTAGCTGAATGTCTGATTTTTTTTTGATTCCTTTCCTTTCATTCATAAAATGAAAATATTTTGAAATAATGTAGAATATCCAGGACTTATAGTGTCGGATTCAATTCCCAGTATGATTCTGGATGTGGAAATCTCTACAGAGATCTCTAATAAAAAAAAAACCACGTGGTAAAATATAGATGGGCATCAGAAGCAGAAGCAAATTGAAAATAAAAATGGAAAGGGTATTTACTACTGATATATCAGCTAGGTGTCAAGAGTACAAAAAAAGAATCTTTCATACTACTTCAAATGATTTTATGACTAGTTTTCTGGACGGAAATGTTATAGGAGAACCTACAATGATCACTTTTCAAGAATTATAAAAAAAATAAATAAATAAAACATACTTATATTTTTAATAAAAATTCTAAATTCTAATTTTTTCCCACATATATAGAATTTCCATCTTCTATAGAAACATAACAAAAAAAAATAATAACTGCTTGACAGTATACAAAACAGAAGTTTAAAAAGAAAAAAGTGATATAAATACAAAGAGAAATGAAAGACGACTCAGGTGGTTTGTCAGGACTTTAATCACAAGGGAGGCTTGTTGAGAAAACACAAGATATTACACATCTCACTTCTCTTATTCCAATTCTTAACTTGTGGGACTGATTAAAAATGTCAACTGCTGCGTTTCTCTTTGTTTAATCAATGACCTACAATAATCTTCAGTTCTTATGAATAACTGCATTATATATAATGGTTCTTATGGAAACTAAAGCAATAAAAAATTAATATAAGTTCAGAAAATATTTTAATTAAATTATCTGCAGGGTTTTTTCTTTTGAAAAAAAACACAGAGAAGTTATATAATTTTAACTGATTCTTATTATTTTTTTTGAAATAAAAAAAAAATCCCATACACTTTACAAATATCAATATTAAACAAAAGGATATTATAAATTCTTTTACATTAAACGAAACATAATTTATTTATAACGTAACCAATAATAATTCATTCATACCTAAGTAAATTAGAGGAAACTGGAATCTTGTCAATATAAGTAAAGATTACTTGGTTAATTAATGTAGAACTTAACTACAACATGTCAAGGTCTTAACAAATCACCAAATGAAAACACCCCTATTACTGTAACACTAAGTAATATGAGACTAAATTTGTGACAAGACATTTATCGTCTTTGACCCTTATATCATCCTGACAAGTTATGTAACAGCTCATCCAGAGACACAATGAATGTCATAATGAAGCATAAATAATAATGTGTTTAATTTATAGTAGACAATTTATTAAATTTAATAAATTATTATAAATAATTTGCAAAATTTTTCATCATAACATTATTTTATTTGAATATAAGAAATAATACTTTTGAATATATAGTAAAAAAAATATATATATATATATATAGGAAAGGACTGCATTTCAAATTATAGTAAAAGTATAATAAATTTTATTTGAATCTGAATGTCTATACTTCAAGTATAAGGATTCAATTAATATCATTGCAGAGGAATGCTCAGCCTGAGTATGGACAAACCAAAAGGTTTACTTTAGTTTCATTTATTACGTGGCATGATAATACATATAAAGATAAAACACGTGTGCGTGCACACAATAATAATAGCATATAATATGTAACGCATAATATAATATATAATGTGTATTTATTTATGTGCACACACACACACACACACACGCACACAATATAAAACCAGAGACTATATATATAATGTTTATATGTGTACACCATAAAAACAGAGACTATATGTGTGTTGGTATAGATAATTCCTTTGAGAGCTAATTGTTCCCATTCTATCCTTTTCTATCCCTATCCATCATCCATTCTTCTTTGGATAAATAATAGAAATTATATTAGCTGCCATATTACATGCATTTTTTTATTATCTGAAGGGTCACATTTAATTATTACTAAAAATTTTGTTTTCTTTTCTTTAAACTGGCCGATATACCACCCTAATGAAGAAACAACATAAGAATAGCAAACTCATTTATTTATAACGTATCTGGAACCAATATATAATGTATCTCACTTTTTATAACTTTAAAAAAAAACAGCAGCTATCAGGCAAGAATAAATGTTTAATTAGGTACTAAACAGCTTAGAAAAATAGTTGAATAAACCAAAAGATTACAGGGAACGATACACTGTATTTTTTTAAACTGATTTTTAAAATTTATTGCTAAGATTTTTAAAATTCTTTTCTTACATTTTATTATTTAAAATGTCAATAAACAAATATATTAAATCTATTCTATTTTTAATTCAATTTTGTCTCAGCATGTACAATATTTAAAACATTCTCCAATAATGTTAGAATTTTATTCTCTTTATTTTTTAAAATTCTATTTGCAGTTAAATAGAAAACAAAATAAAAGCAAATTACTCAACCAATGATTAGTAATTTCTGTTCTATTAAAAATCACAGAATAATTCCATATTCTTTAAATCTTATCGAAGAGTTCTACACTTAAAACCATTACACATACATCACAATAATTGAAATGAAGTAAAATAAGTTTTACATTAAATAGTAGATAATCCTTAATTTCCTTTAATGTATAAATACAACCAAAAATGTTATTACAGGAATTAATAAGCTAATACTTGATCAACCAACCCAAATTACTGTGTAGGTTGAGGTATCCCCAAAATTGTAATTGTTATGGATGATCTGTCAAGTACCCTATGAAGTAATTATGGAGTTATGGAGTCATAAGTACTCCTGAAAATGACACAAAATTCTCAAGAACAACATACATCCCATGCTAGGCTTACTAGGGAAAGTGAAAAGTGAGTGGTTACTCACTGCTTTCTTCAGTGAGACAAACATACTGTTGACAGCATGCAGGCACAAAAATACAGCGTATATTCAGCCCTATAAGTGACATCTTTACTTTGTACACCATTGAGAATGGCTGTTTAGTGAATTTAGAAACCAACTCCTCCTCTATGAATCATGAGACCTTGCCGTTGGTGAGGGGGCTTGAGTGCTCAGGGATACAGAGTAGCTGGACCGAAGGTGCAACCATATCGGAGAGGTATCTGTTGAGAGCCAGACTAAGGAATGATTCCTGAAAGAGGGCAGCAGCTCTTTCAGTAGTTGTTAGGGGCGTGAGTCAGGACGACTTAAACGGCCGTATCAACATCACTCAGTCCTCTGAGTACTGCGCAGCTGAAAGCAATGGAAAACTACAGCTGCTTTTTTTCCAAGAAAATGTGGCTCTCTGCATTTTCACATAGCAATAATGGAGGCGCCTTCCTTGGTAAAATATTCCGGAGGTAAAATAGTCCCCCGTTCGGATCTCCGGGTGGGGACTACTAAGGAAGGGGTCACCAGAAAATTAAAAAATAACATTCTACGAGTCGGAGCGTGGAATGTTAGAAGCTTGAAAAAGGTTGGTAGGCTAGAAAATTTAAAAAGGGAAATGGGTAGAACAAATGTGGATATAGTAGGAATTAGTGAGGTTCGGTGGGAAGAGGAAGGCGACTTTTGGTCAGGTGATTTTAGAGTAATTAACTCAGCGTCAAATAATGGGCAGGCAGGAGTAAGTTTCGTGATGAACAAGAAGATAGGGAGGAGAGTGGAGTATTTCAAAACGCATAGCGATAGAATCATTGTAATAAGGATAAAATCAAAACCTAAACCGACAACGATTGTTAACGTCTATATGCCTACAAGCGCCCATGATGATGATGAGGTAGAGTGTGTATACGAAGAGATTGATGAAGCAATTTAACACGTAAAAGGAGATGAAAATTTAATAATAGTTGGAGATTGGAATGCAAGCATTGGAAAAGGCAAGGAAGGAAATATAGTGGGTGAATACGGGCTGGGCAAAAGGAATGAAAGAGGGGACCGACTTATAGAGTTTTGCACGAAGTATAATTTAGTAATTGGCAACACGCAATTTAAAAATCATAATAGAAGAATATACACTTGGAAAAAGCCAGGCGATACTGGAAGGTATCAGACAGATTATATCATGGTTAAGCAAAGATTTAGAAATCAACTCGTTGACTGCAAAACTTACCCTGGAGCAGACATTGATAGCGACCATAATTTGGTGATAATGAAATGTAGATTGGGGTTTAAAAACCTGAAGAAAAGGTGTCAGATGAATCGGTGGAATTTAGAGAAGCTTGAGGAAGAGGAGGTAAAGAAGATTTTTGAGGAAGACATCGCAAGAGGTCTGAGTAAAAAAGATAAGGTAGAAAATGTAGAAGAAGAATGGGAGAATGTTAAAAAGGAAATTCTTAAATCAGCAGAAGCAAACTTAGGTGGAATAAAGAGAACCGGTAGAAAACCTTGGGTTTCAGACGATATATTGCAGCTGATGGATGAACGTAGAAAATATAAGAATGCTAGTGATGAAGAAAGTAAAAGGAACTATCGGAAATTAAGAAATGCTATAAACAGGAAGTGCAAACTGGTGAAAGAAGAGTGGATTAAAGAAAAGTGTTCAGAAGTGGAAAGAGAAATGAACATTGGTAAAATAGACGGAGCATACAGGAAAGTTAAGGAAGATTTTGGGGTACATAAATTAAAATCTAATAATGTGTTAAACAAAGATGGTACACCAATATATAACACGAAAGGTAAAGTCGATAGATGGGTGGAATATATTGAAGAGTTATACGGAGGAAATGAATTAGAAAATGGTGTTATAGAGGAAGAAGAGGAAGTTGAGGAGGATGAAATGGGAGAAACAATACTGAGATCTGAATTTAAGAGAGCATTAAAAGATTCAAATGGCAGAAAGGCTCCTGGAATAGACGGAATACCTGTAGAATTACTGCGCAGTGCAGGTGAGGAAGCGATTGATAGATTATACAAACTGGTGTGTAATATTTATGAAAATGGGGAATTTCCATCTGACTTCAAAAAAAGTGTTATAGTTATGATACCAAAGAAAGCAGGGGCAGATAAATGTGAAGAATACAGAACAATTAGTTTAACTAGTCATGCATCAAAAATCTTAACTAGAATTTTATACAGAAGAATTGAGAGGAGAGTGGAAGAAGTGTTAGGAGAAGACCAATTTGGTTTCAGGAAAAGTATAGGGACAAGGGAAGCAATTTTGGGCCTCAGATTAATAGTAGAAGGAAGATTAAAGAAAAACAAACCAACATACTTGGCATTTATAGACCTAGAAAAGGCTTTCGATAACGTAGACTGGAATAAAATGTTCAGCATTTTAAAAAAATTAGGGTTCAAATACAGAGATAGAAGAACAATTGCTAACATGTACAGGAACCAAACAGCAACAATAACAATTGAAGAACATAAGAAAGAAGCCCTAATAAGAAAGGGAGTCCGACAAGGATGTTCCCTATCTCTGTTACTTTTTAATCTTTACATGGAACTAGCAGTTAATGATGTTAAAGAACAATTTAGATTCGGAGTAACAGTACAAGGTGAAAAGATAAAGATGCTACGATTTGCTGATGATATAGTAATTCTAGCCGAGAGTAATAAGGATTTTGAAGAAACAATGAACGGCATAGATAAAGTCCTACGCAAGAACTATCGCATGAAAATAAACAAGAACAAAACAAAAGTAATGAAATGTAGTAGAAATAACAAAGATGGACCGCTGAATGTGAAAATAGGAGGAGAAAAGATTATGGAGGTAGAAGAATTTTGTTATTTGGGAAGTAAAATTACTAAAGATGGACGAAGCAGGAGCGATATAAAATGCCGAATAGCACAAGCTAAACGAGCCTTCAGTAAGAAATATAATTTGTTTACATCAAAAATTAATTTAAATGTCAGGAAAAGATTTTTGAAAGTGTATGTTTGGAGTGTCGCTTTATATGGAAGTGAAACTTGGACAATCGGAGTATCTGAGAAGAAAAGATTAGAAGCTTTTGAAATGTGGTGCTATAGGAGAATGTTAAAAATCAGATGGGTGGATAAAGTGACAAATGAAGAGGTATTGCGGCAAATAGATGAAGAAAGAAGCATTTGGAAAAATATAGTTAAAAGAAGAGACAGACTTATAGGCCACATACTAAGGCATCCTGGAATAGTCGCTTTAATATTGGAAGGACAGGTAGAAGGGAAAAATTGTGTAGGCAGGCCACGTTTGTAAAACAAAAACAAATTGTATGTAAACAAATTGGTATGTAAAACAAATTGTTGGGGATGTAGGATGTAGAGGGTATACTGAAATGAAACGACTAGCACTAGATAGGGAATCTTGGAGAGCTGCATCAAACCAGTCAAATGACTGAAGACAAAAAAAAAAAAGAAACCAACTTTGACGGATGCTTCTTGTTTCTCAGCCACAAGAAAGACAGTAACAGATAGTGTAAAGCATTAGATTAACGCACACGTTTCATGAAAAAATTAATTACATAGTCTGTTTCAATTTGGCAACAACAAATGCTAAATTATTATTCAACATTAAGCTCAAAAATCAGTAACTTTCTGGTAATATGAAAGAGTGCTTCCTACAGTAGAAATTGGCTTTAAGATGAAGTGTGATCAGGAAGCTTAATTTATCTATGCTTTTAGCATAATCAATGATAACAGATTTTGTTTTGGCTAGATTTAATTGAAAGCCATTGTTTTAGCTGATTTAATGAAAATTAAGTGCTATTTTTTAGCAGTGTGGTTCATCAATGCAACAATGAAATTTAACTCAGAAACTCTGAAATGAACGTAGATTTGAAAAACTGTGTCAAATAAAGACGAAATTGCGGTTACCTAACTATTTTGTGCATATTATTAATATGTAAGCTAAACAGGAAAGAACTAAAACAGAAATGAGAGAAGAACAGTATTGATCTCAAATTTAATTTCAAATCACCAGTCAAAGAATTTTAACTTCACTAATACATGAGCACTGATTTATATATATATATATATATATATATATATATATATATATATATCAGATATGACTGGACTCACTGAAAAAAAATTCATGGAACCAAATCCTAGTTGTTAAAGTTTGTATAAAAACAATAGAAGTATGACAAACCTATGAAGAGACAAGAACCTTCCTTAAATCAAATAAGTGTATATATAGATAAAATAATATAATATAGATAATAGTGTTAATATAGATAAACCTTCCTTAAATCAAATAGTGTTAATATAGATATCCTCCTAACATAAAATTCAATGTAACTGTCATGGTGGAAGTTATAAAAAGGTAAAGAAAGATAAAAAGAAGCTCAAGATAAAAAAGTAAGAGAAAAAACTTAGCATCAGAACCATGGAAATAAAGAAAACATGTGATGGCAATTTAATTAAGAACAATTTTTTTTGCTCAATACATTTTTTCTGCTAGTAATCCAATTCAACACTATAGAGTTTAAATTACTTAGTAATTAATTTTAAATTTCAACTTAAGTAAAAATTACAAGTAATTTTAAAAAAGATTATAACCAAAATAATTAAAATCACATGATTACACTGATGAATAGCAACATTATAAGGAAGACTAATCCTTGCTAATTTACAATTAATAACCCACAAAACTTAAGTGTTTTTGTATTCAAATGATTATACCAGAACCAACAAACATAATATTTTAATAAATACTAGACATGAAATTAATGGAAAACAACTAAGCTGCACATCAAGAGAATTCACATTCACATTTATATGAAGATTATGAATGTGGTAACAAGAATCTAATGTAGTGATTCAGTAGACCACTTTATTAGACAAATATCTTTATGATGAGAGAACATCAAGCTAAAATTCCCCTTACATCATTTTTCTATCATTAAATGTTCCAATCTCAGATTTCTTAATATTAACATTACTGATTAATTAGAACCTCTACAAGCTGCATAATACAACTTCACAAAAATAATTGAACAAGAAAAAATGAAATAGTAACAGAAAATTAAACAACTTTAAAATGCTTTTACAAAGAAAAAAATAACAAAGCGAGCAGTTCAAGATTATAACCAATTACCAATAAATAATTTACCAACAATTATAATGGAGCTACAGAATTTAAAAACTGTAAAACAATTCCCAAGAGAAATGTACTGAAAGCAAAAACTGATGTGCTCAACAGACTTAAATTCAGACGGTAAAATTATTTAATAAATAAAATTAATACATACAAATAAATACAGTGCGTTCATAATGTTCTTAGGAGTTACAAAAATTCAATACAAAAAAAGTATTTTACTTACCTAAATGAAAGTTGTACGAGTTGATGCAGGGACTCGAACAGTTTTTTTTTAAATCTATAAATGTTCAATATGTGCTCCCCTGGTGACACGGCACACATCAACACTAAAGTCTAGCTCTTGCCCCCTCGTTCTAACATATAATTTTCGATAGAGTTGATTGCATTGATTATACGATCCTTTAGATCAGCGATATCGTGCGGCATTGGTGGGATAAACACTTTATCTTTCACGTAACCCCAGAGAAAGAAATCACATAGCGTGAGGTCTGGTGATCTTGGTGACCACAGCATAATGTGTCAGTCTTCTTCAGACGCACGTCCTATCCAGCGCCGAAGTAATTTTGTGTTAAGGTACTGTCGAACCCCGTTATGAAAATGGGCAGGACAACCATCTTGCTGGAAAATGAAGTCGTTGAGTAGCTGAGGCATAAGCCATAATTGGAACATGCCGGTTACTGTCGTTTCCATAAAAAAGAACAGCCCATACACTGCCTCACGAAAGATCGCACAAAAAACGTTTACTTTCGGAGAATCCCGAATGTGTTCCACATAAGCGTGTGGGTTTTTAGTTCCCCAAATTCGCACGTTATGACGGTTTAATTTGCCGCTAATATGGAAAGTAGCTTCTTCGCTGAAAATTATCTTGTTTACAAAACCTTCATCTAACAACATCCTTTCCTGTAACTGTAAACAAAAATCGAGCCTACGTGTTTTATCTCCATCAGAAAGACGCTGGATTAATTGAAGACGGTATGGTTTACAAAATAAACGTTTACGGAGAACTCTCCATACTGTTGTTTTCGGAATTCCTAATTCTCTGCCTGCAGCCGCAGTCGATTTTGACAGGCTGCGAATGAAACTTGCACGCACACGTTCGACATTGACTTCTGAAGTTGGTGGACGACCAGTTGATTTTCGCTTGCACAAGCAACCGGTTTCACTGAATTGTTTATACCGTGCACGAATTGAATTGTCACTTGGTGGATCCTCATGAAATTTCAACCGAAACGCACGTTGCACAGAAATTACTGACTTTGACAAGTGAAATTCTAACACACAAAACAACTTTTCGCTTCCCGTGGCAGCCATTTTCTCTACTGTCGACGCCTAGCGATCAAATGGTTTACTAGTAAATCATATTATATGTGGGAAAAAACTATTTAAAGTATTCTTTCGTACAGTACTTGTTTTATTCTTATCAGTGAAGTAGTTTTTTGTTAATGAATTTTCAAAACTCCGAAGAACATTATGAAACGCTCTGTATAAATTTTTTTTATAAGAAATATATTCACTTTGTGTGAGTATGTCAAGATTAAAGTTTATCAATTTTCTCTTTCACTCTTCCTTTCTGAAGTAGAAATCACTTTCATTTTCATTTTTGAAAATATATCATATAGAAAAACTGTACAGTCTTTCAATCTCCAGGGCCTGTCTGACAAAAGTATTTTGTGTTAACTTTTAAAATGTCTATCACTGTCTGAAGTAAGAGCACATATCTTTGGTTTTAGAATGCATACTCGCAACATCCACAGCAAAGACATGATGCAAGAACCAAGACATTTATTTAACACTAGATAGCAAAAGAACATTTACTTTCTGAGAACTTTAACATTTTCTACAGCACAAAGTCTGTATTAATACTATCTATGTTCATTAGCTTACAAGTTGTAATACTGGTGATTTTTAGCACATTTTTTTCCTAATCAGAAAGAAAGTTTCACATGCTTGTTTGGTAGCAAGCCAACTAAAGCCACTTATAAATTTACCACATTTCTGTGTTTTAATTATTAAATATGAATAAAATAAAGAACTTATTAGAAACACATCCAGCAGCTGCCTCGGAGAGGTACTGTTTGTTCCATCTGTTGACCGTCATGTCAACCAGTGCCCTGGATGAACATAAGGATATGGGGCAACTAGGTTTGGGGTAGGGTTGTTCCTAACTTGAGTAGTTTATCGGCCTCCTCATTTCCATGTATGTTGACATGACTGGGTATTCACTAAAACATCAGTATCCACCCATGGATTCAATCAATATTTCTTGCCATTTTCAGTTATCTTCAGATGTAAAACTTGTAAAATTTTGAAGGGGGAGAAAAGAAAAAGTAGCAATTTTTATTTTTTATTTATTTTTTTGATTCCAGAACAAGTGAATTTTAACCACTAAATTTTAACAAACGAATTTAACTTGAAAAAGGTTTGTGCAAAATTGGTCCCAAAAAACCTCACTGTTGAACAGAAAAACAACAGGGTGGAAGTGTGCCGCAATCTTTTAGGGCAAATTGAAACTGATCCTGATTTTCTAAAAAATGTTATTACTGATGATGAATCTTGGATATTTGAGTACGACCCAGAAACAAAACACCAGAGCAAGTTATGGCATACTTCAAACTCACCACGTCCCAAAAAAAAGCAAAAATGAGCAAATCAAAACCATGCTAATTTGTTTCTTAGATAGTAATCGCATTGTCCATAAGGAATTTTTGCCTTCAGGACAGGGTGTAAATCAATAGGTTTCCCAAGAAATTTTTGAAAGACTGCAGAAAAGAGTTGTCCTTGTGTGATCAGCCAACAACTGCTGCATCATAACAATGCACCTTGTCACACTGCACTCTCGATTAATGAGTTTTTGGCAAAGAAAAATATTCCTGTAGTTCCTGAACCACCTTATTCAACTGACTTGAGTCCCTGAAACTTTTTCCTGTTGTTGACTTTAAAAAAAAACTCAAAGAACAGCATTTTGAAACAGTAGAAAACATAAAAAACAATGTAACTGACCATCTGCAGGAAATTGCAGTTTCTGAGTTCCAACAATGCTATGAAGAGTGGGAAAACTATTTAAAGCGTTATGTGGCTTCCCAAGGGAACTATTTCAAAGGTGACAGAGTCCATGTATAATTGGGTTGTAAATAAAAAGTTTTTCTGAATCAGTCTCATTACTTTATTTACTGACCTTGTATGTTGTCATTGTCAAGTGTTTTAGTCACCTCCATTAAAAATGTTAAGAATAAAAAGTACAAAAAATAATAATATACAATTAACATAAGAAATTTATCATCAAGATTCTTGTTAAATATTTTGATGACAGATGAAATGTTTGCCGATGATAACATAAACTCTATGTCCAACTTGTTTATGCTTATCTCTTGATGCTGGTGTAAAATCTAATTGCACTTTACATTTAGATAAATTTTGGTTCTCTTGGTAAGAGATTGATTTTATGATATGTTATGATACTTATTTTACGATTATTTTGATATTATTTGATGATTATATGATATGATAATATGATATATATATATATTATTTTTATATATATTTATTTGATTATATGATATATCATATTTTGATGATTATGTTTATGTTATTTTATGATACTTCAAAAAATGTTAGCACAACAATAGAAAAAGCAAAATGAAAAGGAACAGCGTACTTTGAAACATGATATTAAGGAGGCTTTTGAAGAATGGTAGGATTAACAAACAAAAACTGAAGAATCTCTAATCAGTTACTCCAAATTCATCCATAATTAATCCAATTAAAAATGAACAGTCTTTATGAAAAGGAAAGGAGAGGTATTTGTGGTGGAAAGTTATAAAGTGATTAACTAGGCTGGTGGATCTTAAATTATTAAGTAAATTTGATAAAAGAAGGATATATAACAATTAAAAACTATGGAGGAATACAAAAATTGGAATAAACTAAAACTGATAATTGAGGAAGTAGAATGCTGTAAATAAATTGAGGTTAAAATAATAAAAAGGAATGGAAAACAGCACCAACCATTCAAATTACTATAAATAAATAAAAATGTCTAAAAAATTCTGATTCAGATACATGACTCAAACATTTAAATAAATGAAATTAAACAGAATTATAAAAAAAATTATTTCATATACTTCTACTTTAATTACAACTAATGCAGTCAAAATGGCAGCACTTTCTGAAAGCTGTTTATTATTTTATCACTTCTAGAACTCAGGCCAACCTCTCTAAGTAATAAGTTTATTGGGGGTATCATTAACTGAACCCTAAAAAGCCCATAACTAACAAACATATTTAAATTGAAGTAGAAATATTTGTATCTTTACTAAAATTTGCATTCAAGTTCAGCTCTATTACTTAACCACTTACACAACAGCTAATCAGCAATGGTGTTAACCAATGGCAACATGACTAATGTATTTATTATAGTTATCTCTAAACACAAGTGCATGCTAATCATAACACAATAAATTACATATTTCACAAAATGAACTCAAATACATTCAGATGATAATAAAATAAAAAAAGAGAATTTTATACATTTATAATAAGCTGCCCAATTCTATGGTGTCATCAATTTGTAGATTTTAGAGCACATGTGAATAGAATGTAAGGCCTCAGGTTGTATATCCACTCTACATCTTTGAAGTCTGTCTTTCTGAGGATATCAGCATTCCTAACTTAGCTACATAGGTTCTAAGTACTCATTAGAGACATAAGACCCTACAGGCTGAAGTAGGAATTTAGAAGTACATATGCACCTCAAGGGTCTGTTCCTGCTCTACCGCCATTAATAATTTATTTATTCACATTGGCTACAAGCTGATATCCAATAGTAGCCTTCTTATTTTAATAGTGAGAGATGAATTTTGTAGCATAAAAATGCCAATGTCCTGAGGTTCAAACCCAGAACCTTTGAGATCAATATACAACCAAAGAAAGAGCACAATACTCTTGCAGTATATCATACCACAGAATAAAACACTACTTCTGTAAATGAATCTTCAATACAAAATAAAATTAAGTAAAGCTTGAATTACTCTAGTTATAGTATTTAAAAATTAAATGAGTAGCATACCCACCCGTTCCTGTCATGATCTGCATAATGTATTTTTATAGAACAAAATATTTATTTTATTTTGTTACTAATATTTTTATTTGAATACATTGATTTTGTAATTAAACTAATTGTAATTAACTTAAATACTGTAATTAATATTTCTGGCAAATTTTCTAAATTTTTCAACATAGAGCATTTAAAAGTATAATTTTTATCGAAGATAGACAGGTGGACAAATAAATAACTAAACAGGTTTTAGCAAAATCCATATCACAGCTTGCAGTTATCTACAAAAATCCATTTGAACCATAAAATATTGTAGGCTTATTCTCCTCTGTTCTGTAAACAAATATAAGAACTGAATGATATAATCTCTTTATTTTACTTTTAACTCAATTAAAAATGAAGCCTTGTCAATAGTAGGAATTAATAATTAGGATTTTCTCAATTAATAAAAAATATTTTTTATCACTGAAAGTGTAAGTGTGGCTTTTAGTTTTAAAATTATGTTCCACACAAAGTTTGGCAGTACAAGGATCGGATCAAGTAAACATTTACATTTGTTTAAATTTGTATCATTGTATACAAGAGGTCATTGTAATAATGTAAGATGTGACCATATTCATTTCTGTGATTTCTCTTCAGTAATTTCTAAATAGTTTTATGCCTACAAAAGTATAAGTACAAGTTTTAATATTTACATTATTAGTTTTTTATGATACTTAATTTGTTTATTTATCTATTTGCACATTTCCAAAAGGTACATCTCCTAGAAAATGACATAATTAAAAAATCACCAGGCTCTTTCCAAACTCAAATTCTAAATTATTTCATTTCATATATAAGTTTCACAGTAAAAAATGAATAAATTTATTTAAATTGATAATCTCTTTTCCACTGCATATAGGCAATAGATGAATGGATATATAAAATTAATTACTAACAGATAATGGAATACTAAGCTATCATTCTACACTACCCGCCCCAGTGTGTCTTATGACAGTGGTACAATAAATCACCTGAAAAATAATTTTCTTCATCAGTCATTCTTTTCTCTTACAATAAAGATGTTCACTATAGAGCCAGTATATAAGGTGAAAAAATTCAAGCTGTTAATTCAGTCCTAATATATTAATAATATAAAATTATAAAAACTTATAAAATTTGATACAATTTTGGTTGGCTTGGCATGGTGATATGCAACAGTGCATTTGCTTCAGAGAAGAAAACTACTTCACTACTTTCTCTGGTAAGCCTGCCACACAATACTGATTATTCTTCAGAATGATTATGCTATTTTCAGGAGTTGACATAGATCAACATGTTTTTGTAGGCCAGTACCTTGACTTCATGTTAGGTCACAGTTTGATTGCGGTACCAAACATTAAGACCTAGTTCTAAGAATTATTTTCAGTAAAAGGGTTTAATAAATATAAGATCTTACGGTAAATCAAAAATTATATAAATCATTACATAATAGATTAATCAGCAATATAGAATTTAATGACAAGTGAATCTATGCAATGATTTAAATAAACAACAATAATAAATTATGAAATGTTTTTTTTATTTTTTACTTGTAAATAGAAATCCTAAGCAATAAATGATTTTTTTAAATTAATTTAATGTCATCCTGATAAAATTGAGTAAACAATTACTGATAACACTTTTGACAGAAGTTTATTGGATTTTAGAATGAATGTTTTCAGTGATTGTTATTTGATGTTGAAACTATATAAAATAGAGTTCTGTATCCAGCAGCTTCGGATTATTTGAACATTTCCATGTTCTGAACCGACTATGCTGCCCCTTGTTTACCAAATGGCTGTGCAGGCAAATTCCCGCAACCCTAACACACATAGGGGTAGTAAATACATGGCATGCCATTACAATGAATGACCATCATTATTTGCTCCATCATTATTCTAATTTTTAATGAAAGATTTCTCCAAAATATCCTGCACTTCAAAAACTTTATTTATATATATATATATATGTGTGTGTGTGTGTGTGTGTGTGTGTGTGTGTGTATATGTGTGTGTGTCTGTGTGTGTTGTGTGTGTTTAGAATGAAAATGACATTTTCAGATACCCGACAATTTTATATAAATTTTTAAAAATCTACCTTAACTTAAATAACTGAAAATCATCCCAAAATCAACCTCTACATCTTTTTAATTTAAACTTTTAGCCTAAATATCCTCTTCTCCTGAATAATGGCATATGTTCTTCTAAATAACTTTTAAAGTTAATAATAAAAAATTAAAAAGTAAATAACCTTTATAAATAAATAAGGTTAAAATTAAATATAACATTATTTTACTGTGTCATAATTCACACCAAACATAAGGTTTAAATGTAAAAGCTAAAGATATTATTTTGCTGCAACACTTCTTGTCACACCAAATATAAAGTTAAAATTAAAATTCTAGCCTTACTATAATTTTAAAAAACAATTTCCTTTTAAAATAAAAATTTAACTAATCTACAGAGTGTCTGTGCTAAAAGTATCCAAAAGTAATAGCATATATTAAGAGAAACTAGTTATAATTTAACATTTTCTTTTTTGTAATAAACACAGCTAACCAAGTTTTAATGTAGGCAAGTCAAGTTCAATGTGTGAGCACGTTTATAGTATTTGTGGCATTAGTGAACAAATAGCTTCAAAAATTCTCTGTTTTAAATTGTCCACATCTCAAATTTTTCTTTGATATACACAACTTAACTGATATACACAACCCCAAACAAAAAAGACCAAAGAACTGATATCTGGAGATCTAGGTGGCCATGACCTCCTCATATGATCAAACATCTGGAGAAAGTGTTGTTCAAGAACATGGTAACATCTTGATAAAAGTGTGGTGAAACACCACTTTGTGAAAACCCTGCAGGAATCTGAGGAACAGCAAAGTTTTCAACCATGTTGAGGTACGTGTGTCCTGTCACAATGGGCTCCATGAAAAAATAGACCAATGACATCATTTTTGTGGGGTCCTAACAACTAATAACTTTTAGTGTGTCCCTTTTATTTTCGATAACTGTATGAGAGTTTTCAGTATCCCAAATTCAACAGTTGTGTTTATCAACTTGCCTGCAGATATGAAAAGTTGTCTCATCACTAAATAACAATGTATCAAGATAGTTAGAATTGTTTTCAACACTGTGAATTACCTCTGCAGCAAACTGATGTCATAGGCGGTAATCATTTGGTTTAATGTGATAAAGAAGTTGTAATTCATACACTCGCAAACAGAGCCACTTTTAACAGTGTCATGAACAATGGAACAAGGAATTTGCAGTTCTTAACTAGCCCGCCTAATTGACTTCCAGGACTGGCAGTGAATAGATTGCGTTCATGATCCACACTCTAGTCATTAACTGAAACCTTCTGATGATTTCCAGTCTGTGACACCAAGATTCCAGTCCTTCTAAAGGTCGTATCCCACTGACAAATAGGCTTAGAGGTAGGAGGATCAGTTTTCCATTCAGTTCATACACACCGCTGAACACATGTAACTGATTGCAACTCCGCTAACCAAAGTACATAATGAACCTTCTGTTATGGGGTCCACATCTCGACTGACTACTAGTAACTACAATTGCTTTGTAAGTTGACTTGCCTGTGCTAGCATTTTTCGTTAATCTTGAGAGTAATAGAATGAATCTTGGAAATATTTCCTGCCGACTGAGCTACATTTAAGAGGTTATGATGACTGGTTTTCTAAATATAGGTCATTCACATTTGTATCTGGACACTCTGTGAGTATTATTTTTACTTCTTATTTTACATTAAATATATATATATATATATATATATATATATATATATATATATATATATATATATATATATTTCTTTACACATAAAAAAAGTGTATAAAATATATATATATAAAGGGCACTAGGAAAGTTTTGCAATACAACTTTATTATATATTTCTCCATCCTTCAAAACCAGTCTTCAAAATAACCCTACCATGTTTTGATGGAGATCTGGCCACACTCATCGTCCCAAACCCTTAGGAGGTCATCATTGCCTCCCTTTCAGTCTGTTCTTCACCTGGGATAACAGTGCAAAATCACTTGGAATGAAATCAGGACTGTAGGGAGGGTGCTCTTAACAGTTCAGTCAGTGCTGGCCAAATACTCAGAGCAAGCTTTGGAGTGCTGCAGTGGAGAATTATCATAGTGAAGAAATGATTATTTGTCCACTTTGAGTTTGGGCACAGCTTCTTTGAGAGGTTCAATACTTCACACAGGCATTCCTCAGTACACCACTTCCCTGTAACTGTCTTCTGAGTTTACAATATAACTCACTCTAAAACTCTTCTCCCAATAAAAAAATACAGATACCAATTTCTTCTTCACAGATCTGGATTTTTGAATAGCCATGGGGTCTCTCATCTTCAAACACCCACGCTTTCTTCTGAGTCTTGGTCAGGACATCAGAGAAGTACAGCTAAGTTTCGTCACCTAATACAATTCTGTTCATAAAGGGAGATTTCCTATTTTCAGCATTTCTTGCCACCATGAAACACGATGTCCTGTCTGATTGTCGGTCAAGTTATGCGACACCCAAAGAGTACAAAGCTTTGTAAGTTGAATGTGATCTCCCAGAGCAGCCAAGACCAAAACTCATTGTACCACCTAAATATTGTTGTACAATAAGGGCAATCCTCTCCAAAACCTGAAATTATTTCTTCTAAACACTAATCAACACTTTACCCACATGCAAAATTGTAGCCCAACATTGCCCAGTATTCGGTTTTCGACCATGATATCATCACTACCTCTTTTCACTAACACAGTTAATAAACATAATAAGACAGTTCTTGAGCATAACAATGAGAAATGTCAAAGCAGCTTCCACTCTCTGGTTTTTGTAATAATCGGACAATAATCGAAGTAACCATTTGGAACCAACCAATTTTTCTTGTAAACCAGGTGAATAGTAATAATTTCATGAAAATAAAGCTATTGAAATTTCAGAAAAGAAACTATGTAAACCATTAAACATAAAATGTCTCTCCTCCTACACTTTTCCATCAACTTTTTTCTTGTGTTCACTGAAGAAGGATGATCGACAAGAACGTTCGTCATCATTCACATTTGTTCGTCCCTCGCTAGATACAATTGCAAATTTCTTAACCAGTGTTTCATTCATCACACATCACCATAAATTTTCTTTATTTATCTGTAAATATGAATGAGCCGGGATGTTTTTGCATTCAAAAACCGAATCTCACTACGCACTTTACATTTGGCGGAATTTTTTAGTTTGTCACACATTTTGAAAAAAAATACAAACACTCTATAGCATCGCAGTTTAGCTCACACTAAACTTGTAGTGGAGGAAGTTCAATGACATGCCTACAATAGTCGGCTGGACCTATAGTGTATCCATGGTAAGAATTTATTCCATCTTCTTGTACAAATCTTTTGTCATCATTAGTGAGAGAGTTTTCTTATTCATTCCTATAACACAAATGTTATGGTTGTAATTTCTGATTAGGTTTATATGTTTTATTATTTCTTGAAGAGACATTCCTCATAATCTTGGAAAATTATTTCATTTTCTACCCCACATCTTTTCAACACCTAATTTTTTCTTCTCATAATCTTGAAAACTGCTTCATATTTTCGATCTCAAATCAATAAATTCTCGAATAATCTCACGACCGAGTTCGTTTTCATCTAACCAACCTTTTCCTCTTCTCCTTATCTTTTTGTTCGCTCTATGTAAACCACACCCATTATCATCAGCATACTTTGAAATATCAAAATAATCTGACATTTGTTTTAAATCTTGGTACAAGTGATAAGTTTTGGTTTGATAAATAAGGGAGTTCATTTATGTTACAGTAACTTTATAGTTTCTAAATATTTTTATTCATAATACAGTGAAATTCATACGTTAAATACTTTGAAATATCTAATGCCCTCATTCCAACATATATTGGCTTAAGTACAACAATGATTTTCCCATATGAATCTTATATAGATTCTCAGTATATGTAGTTCTATCTTAAAAAATCAGATCTGCTACTAATTTTTCTACTTGATTTCAGTTTGTACATCACTTAATGTAAATATCCACTATATGTACAATATTAATTTTTTCAAACACACTATTACTCATAAGTTTAGAAAGATTCTGCTCAAAATCATTCTTAGCTTTAGTTCAAAAATTTTACGTTCTTCTATAACTTCGAATCCAGAATATTACTTTCTAGGCTTTCCTTTCGGCCATCCTTTCTTGCATCGTTTCTCCATTCTTCTGACGGCCTCAACCTCTGATGACAGCGTATCTGAGGCCGCAGACATGGCATCGTCTTCCTCTCTTTCCGATGCCAGTGACGTTCTGCGGCTGACGTCAGGAGGCAAAAACATCGTTGGTGCAGTTAGCATCGTTGCTATTGAATCTAAACTAGCAAGCGATGCACTTTCCGCGGCTGATGAACTGGATTCTACCTCTACTGCAGTGCTGGGTCCAGCTGCAATAGATGCTCTCGCTGAAGCTATTCTTTGAGCTTTTGGAGGCTCCATTATTGCAGTTTTTATTTCATCTGCGTCTGGTGCTTTTTCTATAATAACTTGCACCTTCATTTCAGTAGAGTCAGATTTTCTTTTCACAATTTCTTTTGGTTTGTGACTACATGACGGAGTGATCTGTTTCTCTCCGTCAGATAAATCAAGATTTTTAATTTTTACGCATGTTGGTGACTTTACAATCGCAGATTTAGTTGGTTTTTTAAACGGCGCTGGTGGGTCTCTCATGTCAACGGCGTCAGTCCGGGGATGAGCCTTCTCATCTTTACTTTGTTTTCTCTGATGAGTCGACTCAATCTTTGAATCAACGATTCTTTCAATCTTTGTCGCTTCAGGATAACTGACCTTCTGAAGCGTTTTAACTTCCTGAACGGCTGTTTCTAATTTATATGTAGGGCAGTTTCTTGAACGAAAATTGTGATGCCCTTTACAATTAACGCAGGTTGGAGGGTCTTTACATGGGCCCCCTCATGTGTTTTCTCTCCACATATACATATCAATTTATTAATGGCAATGGTAAACAAGGTACCGCTCAACGGCAAACCTTGTGGTATGCCATTTTCCAAATTTCTTACAGATGAATATTCGCTATTGACTCGTACTTGGAAAGTACGGTCATTCATACAGTTGCTCAGTAAGACTGGCAGATTTCCACGAATGCCCCATTCATGTATCTGGAGCATTAACCATGACGCCAGGTCATATCGAAAGCCTTCTGAAGATCAAAGAAGACTCCGACACAATGTTGTAATAAAGCTGTTATATATAACGTCCTCTAAGCTGATCATTTGATCGGTGGTGGAATGGTACTGTCGAAAACCTGCTTGATATGGTGATATCAGGTTTTCTTTTTCTAAAACCCAGACGAGTCGATTATTAATAATTTTTTCCAGTATTTTTCCCATAGCACACGTCAAGGAAATAGGACGGTAGCTATTGGGATCTGTTAAATTTTTATTTTTCTTTGGTACTGGAACAACATGAGCTTTTTTCCACTGCTGCGGGTACATTCCATCCCGCCATATTTGATTTTAAAGTTCTAATAATCTGCGTTTTGCAGTGGTATTCAGCTGCCTGATCATATTATAATGGATTTCATCCGGACCAGCAGCTGTGTTACCTGATTTTTCCAACGCTTTCGTGAATTCTTCCATTTTAAATGGTACATTATATGAGTAATTATACTCAGTTCTAAAGTTTAGTAGACCTTCGAGTTCTTCTTTTTTGGTCCGAAAACCTTCCTCGTAATTGGCCGTTTTGCTGGCTTTCTCAAAGTGATTGGATAATAGCTCTGCGATTTCGTTTGGAGTGTCCTTAATTCCATCTTCATCTTGAAGGCTAGTTATGGGCGCAAAATTTTTACGCCCACAAATCGCCTTCACTTTCCTCCAAACATCTGACGCAGTAGTGGTTCTGTCGATGGATGACACGTATTGCTGCCAAAATCGTTTCTTTGAGTCAATCATGAGACGTTTTGCATACACCCTGTATTTTTTAAAGGCAATAAGATTTTGTAGGGTAGGACGTTTCTTGAAGGCGTTATACGCTCTTTTCTTTCTAATAATAATAATAATAATAATAATAGAGATGTTAAGTATGCGATAGCAGATGCCAGAGTGGTTTGGGCTCGGAAGTGTGAATCTGACCTTTGTTCTAATCCGAGGAATTTTTGGAAATATATTTCTCGACAGAAGTCTAACTATGTAAGGACTCCAGCCCCTATTGTCGATGGGCGGACTATTTCTGATCCTTGGTTGAGTTGTCAGTATTTTGGTGAATATTTTCAATCAGTATACCAGGACTTTCCTACGCAGACTACATCTGGTGGCGCCTGTATCAACAGCCATCAGATTCTTGACATTCCGATGGTTTCATCTTCTGACGTATCCAGTGCTATAAGAATTCTTAACGCTAGATCGGCGGTCGGCTTGGATCGGATTCCTGCGTTTGTTATCAAAGGTTTGAATGAGATTGATTCTCCTATCCTGGCTTCCCTGTTTAATTGGAGCTTGTCGTCTTCTTCTTTTCCGTCCCTATGGAAACACGCAGTTGTTACTCCTATACCTAAGCCTGGTATCCCTTCCCTGGATAATTTCAGGCCTATTTCTATCATCGGTACTTTTTCCAACGTCTTCGAGAGGATTCTATTTAGACATGTTTATGACCATGTTCTCCCGATGTTGTCGTCATTTCAGCATGGATTTATTAAAGGTCGTTCACCAGCTTCTAATTTGGCCGCCTTTTTGCAGGATTCAGTTAATGCAATTGAGCATAGGGGTCAAGTAGATGTGATATATTTTGATTTTACCAAAGCTTTTGACAAGATACCCCATCATTTGTTGTTAACAAAGACCAAGGGCTTCGGCTTCAGCGATCGTTTTAATGATTGGCTATCCTCTTATCTTCGTGACAGGCGTTTTTCGGTTCGTTTTGGTGGACAGATGTCTGAGGAATCCTTCTTGGCTAAGTCTGGAGTGCCGCAAGGCTCTGTTTTGGGTCCCCTTCTTTTTATTATTTTTATAAATGATATCGGGGATCTTTTGACGTGCAATTTTCAGATGTTTGCGGATGACGTCAAAGTATATTGTCCTATCAGAAATAGTATGGATCACCTGTTGCTACAATTGAATATTAACAAGGTTGTTGAGTGGGCTGACCGCAATTGTATGCCCTTGAATTTTCGGAAGACCAAACATTTGACTGTCTCGTAAGACGTCGAGCTCTGTTTTCAGCTATAGGATTGGTACGCACGTTATTGTCGCTGAGACATTGGTTGAGGACTTCGGGGTTTTATTTGACACGAAGTTGTATTTTCACGAATATGTTGCTCGGATTGTCAATAAAGCACGCCGTGACCTTGGTCTTGTCCTTTGGATTTGTGGACGGTTTAGCAGTATTTCCACTTGTAACCTGCTGTACAAGTCTTTGGTGAGGAGTCGCTTGGAGTACTCGACCGTGGTGTGGAATAGTACACGACGTTTTGCCTCTGATCTGGTTGAGGGTGTTCAGTATAGGTTCTTGAACTGGATGCGTTTTAAGTTTGGAGATTGTTTTTTTGGTGCTAGTAGAGAGGATATGTTGAGGCAATTAGGCCTTTCCAGGTTATCTGATAGAAGAACGTACTTTGACTTGGTTTTCTTTTATAAAGCTCTGCACAACAGACTTCCGACGCGTTATCATCTTGTCTTGCGGAACCAGGCCAGGTCAGTGAGGTCTTTTAGGCAATTTGTGACGCCGGTTGGTTCCACCGTGTCTCCGATTGAGCGGTGTACCAGTGTTGCAGTGGAGTTCCAGGATAAGCTACGCTTTTGGGAAGACGAGGCAACCTTCGTTAAAAATTTGAGAGGGTTACGTGGCGATGGATCATTGTCCTTGGTGTGATGCTCACTTTCATGATTTTAAAATTATTGTTGTTTTTTTAAGGATTATTGCTTATAACTTGTTTTATTTGGAATGTATTAGTAATGTTGTCTTTTTGTTTTTGTATGTTTTCATCTATGTGTTTTTATTATCACTCCGTAGCTACCGTTTTTAAAGTTCTAATTATTTTTTGTATTTGACTGTATAATTGTTATTATTATTATTATTATTGTGTTTTGAATATTGTATTTTTAATTTATATGTGGGTTGTTGACTTGTGGCTGTTCTTTTGTGACTTTATGTGATATTGTGCGGCATACAAAGGTTTTGTAACTGTTCTGTTGCACAAACAAGGCAAATAAAATTAAAAAAAAAAAAAAATTATTATTACGAGGGATATCTCTAAAGTAACGACCGCTGAGAAATTTCTCTCCTTAAGGTTGGTGAACCTATCATTTATTGCCACGCTAGTAATGTACACACTGCATTGTTGTCTGTAAGTTGTCGCATTTTAGTATCTTTGATTAAGTGTGAGTTATTACATTATAAAATTAATAGGAAAATCGATGTTGCCGCCGATTGTGAAATACGTGGAGTAAACGTTTTTTAAAGCCATCAAAACATTAAGCCGGCTGAAATTCATAGGCAGCTGGTTGCTGTGTTTGATGATAATGTAATGAATGAAAGAAACGTCCGAAGATGGTGTGAACGGTTTAGAAATAACAGAATCAATGTGCACGATGAAGAACGTTCGGGAAGGGCCTCGATAATCATCGAGAACTTGTTGAAATGAGTCGATGATGAAATCAGAAAGGATCGTCGCTCAACGATTTCCGACCTGGCCTTTCTTTTTCCTGATATTTCAAGAGCTTTTTTTTCAAAAAAAATGCACACAGAATCTTACACAGAGCTTGAACCTAGCTCACACAATTACGAGAGGAGTTTTAAGTTGACATAGATTCTCTCATACTCAAATCCTTACCTCAATGGTTGCTGAAATATTTTTTAGTTGCTAATTAAGATATAGAATTCCTTTTTATAGGATTTTAAAACACTCACCACGTCAAGTACCATCAAATTAACCAATATCGACTTCGATCACTCAATTCCTAAAAACGTTTTGAGAAAACGTTAATTAAATTAAACAATAAGAAAGCACGTATGTATGCTCTCTAATTAGTTTAACGACTGAGAAATGGCATAGCAACTGTACCACTTTAAATGCAACGTATATGTACTTATGACATGAAGTGTGATACGATTTTCAAAAATCGAAAAATCTTTTAAAAATTTGAAAATAAAAACCTAAGGATCGACGCACAGCTAGTGTTGTTTGGAAGGGAGTTTTATGAACCGTATAGTAAATTATTTATTTTAAGTAAATTTAATTACTGATGTTGTGGAACAGTACGGTTCCCCTCGTTATATATTAATTAGTATTATCTATTGTAAGGTTTATAGTAAAATCGGAATTGTATTTTACTATTTATAACTGATTTATTTTTTGCCTTATAAGATATTTAAGAATAAATAGATTGTACTTGTAAGAATTTTTACGTATGCTATCTCCAAATACCCTTGTCGAACCGCGACCATGCGAATATGTATTTATCTTAATAAAAAAGTCACATTTGAAATGTTTTTGTTTTATTAAAATGTTTCTTTTATTTAATTAAATTAAACTAATTTTAATTTATTTATATCATTAATTTTATTTTACTGAATGTTAGGTTTTTACAAGTTTAATAAAAATTTAACATGGGTTTCGTATTAAAATTTTTCAAATATTTAAAAAGATAATCTGCGATTCCGTGATCCAAGCTTCGAATTTTTTTTATTCACGCCTTTCGTAATGAACAGAGTTAAGGTAATAATTGCTTATCTAACATTCTGTAGTTGCTGTTACACTCCTGGAAGAAACTGGAAAAAATGTGTCAGCAGGATTAGTGCCCAACTATATTACTGCACAGGTTTTAATTCCCTGATAATATAGGTCTCAAGTTCAAATTTAGGTAAGAGAACTTTACATTAGTGTTCATATCATAATATTAGTAAAATCACAATACAAGCACTCGAGTTCGAATATCACTCCGTTAGGATTTGCCAATCTGAGTCTAGATAAGTTTAATTGATGATATTCTGTTGTAGAGGCAAACTACCTGTAGTTAAAAGAAATATCTGCGAAGAAAGGATAATACAACGGAAAAGTAGATTTTTATTCAAAGTTCTCATAATTTAAAATACATTTTTCACTATTTTAAAAGCATTTAAAATTAATTTATTAAAAATATCATTACTGATAGTACTAGTAATAGAAACAATATTTTTCCTAGATTAATATCTATTTTAAGAAAAGAAAAGAAACTGTATATGGAAGTGAGTATTGTGTGTGCGCGTGTGTGTGAGTACATGTTTTATTTAAAAGAGAATAATAGAACAATAGCAGGGCCAACTTGGTGCAAGCCAATTGTTTTCAAAGTCCACTAAGCACAGGCAATTTTGCAAGTATTCAAACCTCTTCTCCCCCACCTACCTTCTTTCAGCAATTCAAAAACAGTCTTTTTAATTAAAAATAGTTCCATCTTGGTTGAATCGGAAGAGTTTAATAATGAGAATGAGAGAAGACGTCTCGTTATGAATTCTTAAAATGTAATTTTACTAGTCAAGTTGGCATTGTGCAATTAATTTCCGTCGTTCATTTGTCTTAAAGTTTCCAAGCCTCTAGAACAGTCCAAGTCAAATATTACATAATGTCGTAATATGAATTTAAAAATGTAATAATCTAATAGAACACTGGACGAATTTAAAAACATGTAATATATGAACAAATATATCAAAATATGCAGACTTATTTTACTATTTAATTATATCAAGCAGTTTTGATTTAATCGCTCAGCAATTATCATTATCAGAATAGAATTAAACTGTAAAAAAAAGTTGGAAACCCTAACAAAGATTCAGACAAATGGGTTAACTGAATGAGATTAAAAGCTGCATCCGACTGATAGCGTAGGCTTATTTACTATATTTATTTATACTGTCAAAGAGTAACACACTGAGAAAGAAGTCTAAATATTAAAAAAAATACACAGTAAAAAATAAAAACCAATGTTTTTTTAATTCTTTCAAAAATTTCGAATTTTGAAGTTGAATCTAAATTAAAAACATTCTTACAACTTACAAGCCTAAATTTTGAGCGGTATCCAGAATATAGAAACATAAAAAACAACTGAACAAAACTTTAGTTTTTAATGCGTTTTATGAAATCAATCAATCAATTCTTTCCTCTCTTCTGGCAACTTCATCCCAACATAGCCGGTAGGTTTTCACGTTACAAACCAACATAGTCTCATAGTCATAGTTCATAGTCTCTTCGTGTTATCATACCTTCATCCGATTTAAATTGAATCGTATCATTTGATATCAATTTATTCCTCTTTTCTTTTCTCCATCTACCATTCTCTCAATCGTAATTTTCAAACATTCTCTTCCCCAATTGCAAACATTCTTTTCTCAACCAGATCCTAACTTAGTTTTAGTTTTATGAAGAAATCTGTTTATTTAAAATAGCTTAGTCGAATAAAAATGCCACCAGTAAGAAATAAAAAAAAAAAAAAACAGTATCTAAAAAAACGAAAAAGGTGATAAACTTGTGTGAAATGAAATAATAAGAAAAATAATGCAGAAAAACGACATAAAAAGACTAACGAACATCAACTAAAGCTCCCTGGAGCGCAGGGATATTTATTTTTTTATCTGAAGTTTATACAAGTACGTTCACATTTTTAATATAAATCAGAATACCAGTATGTTGAAAATTGTTTAAAACACAAACTTTTAACCCAGATACGGCTGAATACATTTTTTTAAATTTGGTAATTTCTTGGATAATAGATTCCAATAGTGTTACTATGTTTTACAAATTATAATATTTATTTTGTTTAAGTTATAGTTTTCAAAATATTGGCCATCCTTCCAGAAGGATTGCAGCCTAATATACAGCATGTATAATGAATATTCTTTATTTCCATTCTTTTGACAGATACAGTACATACAATGGACATACAATAAACAAGTTTAAAATTTGTACACTGTATTTATTATAAAAATATGAAGTTTTGGCACAAACAATAAAATACAGTACAATGGACGTACAATAAAAATTAACATAAATATTTTTTTTAATTTTGAACACTATGTATCGAGTTTACACTTTGTTCTTGTGCAATATGAAAATTACTTTGCAGTATGAAATTATGTAAATAAGTTATGGCTTTATTTTGTACAGTAACCGATGAAACACGACACATGAAGAACACTTTATACACTGTGTGGTACACTTTTACTTGCACAACCGGCATTGTAATTGTTTCTTTTTCCCTGTGTGGACTTCTGAAGGTAAATCTGCCACATAATGCTCCATTCCGTCGAACCTAGACTCCACTTTTGATGTACGAGATGGTCGTCCCCTTCGAGACACAATTTGTCGATTTGATTCGAGTATTGTAGTGACGATTTGTCGACGAAATGCTAGGTGATCCAATCTTCCACCATCTCGCCTATATAACTGCCAGGAATTATGTTCTGCAACATCAAGCAGGTATGCAATTATTGGAAAATACCACTTCTTTCCCCTGATTGTAACTCGATAAAGAAAAATGTTTTGATCAGTTCTGTCGATGCCACCCATGTGTAAATTGGAATTCCGGATTGCACGTGGCTGTGAAACTGAAATTCGCTTTCTCTGTTGCTGAGAGTAACGTCCAACCTGACGAATGGAATGTACACTGTCAAAATTACGTGCCAGAAAAAACTGTGCTGTTATCATTCCATACAACAAATACATTGGCGGAGTTGTTTGACCTAAAATGATAAGTTCCTCTTGGCTCTTTCTTTAATTCAACCATAGGTAAGTAACAACTAATTCGGTTCTTCCTTATTATTCGTTATTGTTCTTCCTTATTGAACATTTCCTTTATTCAAGTCACTTAAAACAGGAACTGAAGTGAAAAAGTTGTCAAAACGTATTCTGCATGGCAACTCACGCAGTTTGTCTACGTATGTCATGACAACAGCATATCCTAGACCTTTGTCGGCATATTTTTCTGGCAATGTACCAGCTTCCTGATATGGTTGCCATGACAAATACCCATTACTTGGACCACCACACCGGAATTTGAATCTATATCTAATAGGCTTATTTCGGATAAATTGTTTTGTGTCGTGATGTCAAAACTTCGGAACCATGCTCTCGTCTACGGAATGTTCTTACTTGAAAGGAGTAAAATCCAAGCACTTCTCATTTGTTACTTCCAAAAGTGGCCTGACTTTGGCAAACTTGTCATTTTTGTCAAGTTCGTCATTATTGCAAACATGAATATTTGCCATGATGAACTTGAATCTGCCTCTGGACATTTCCTCTGATACCAGTATGTTATGAGCATCATTTGACGTCTCACAGTACATGTCTTTTCTTGGCAAAACAACATATCCACTCAGAAGTAATATTGCAATGAAACATATCATCTCATTTTCCGTGGAGTCTCCAATCCAGTTCCTTTTTGCAGCATTCTGATTTCTGTACTTGACCATCATACTGATTGCATCATCATCATCAAAGAAAAGTTGAAAATACTTTAGTGGTGTTTTATCCTGACATTTAACTGTGCAAAGCATTGGCCAGCTACTAGGATGTACTGCAAGGGACTGTTTTATCCACTTCCCTTCATGAACTTCTCTTGAATTTGCACCTTCAGATAGACTAACAGTGGACTGACGCCTTCTTTTAGGGTGCTGAATAGAAAGTTCAGATGTTAACGCAACTGACGTTGAAGATGTTGCCGCAAGAACCTCAGCGGATGGGACAAGTAAGGCCGGTGCATTTAACTGATTGGTTGGCATATTGTCGATAATCGGGACTTTTTCATCACCGGAGTCCTCATCTGTAACGTCATCTGTAGCATTATTAGGTGGTAACAATGAAACATCTACACCAGCAACTGGAATTTCACTTTCATTTGATTCCATTCACCGTTCCGCTCCGGGAGGTGAAGTTTAAAACTTGCGAACTGCGGGGTGAAGTTCAAAACTCGGACCGGTGCTCCGAACAAATCGGGGATGGTGCATAAACCAAGTTAAAGAGGCGGTTTTTTCTCTTTCAAATAAAAAAGCGCCGGGTATGGCGTTACCGGTGAACTAGTTAAGCGGGCCTGGGGTAGACTAAGAAACCACCTAGTTTAATTATTCAATAGGTGTTTAGAACAGGGTGTTTTTCCCACTAGAATGGAAAATATCCGGCTGATCCTTAAGTCTCTTGACTTGGAAAGGACTGTCGTGAAATCATATAGACCGATCACGCTTCTTGCGGTACTCGGAAAGATCCTTGAAATATTGATTTCCTACCGTCTCGATCAGCTCTTTCGGGCTCGTGAGGGGATTAGTGACCGACAATTTGGCTTTAGGCACGGAGTAGGGACAGCAGATGCGATTAAGTTTGTAGTATTGAAAGTTAGGAATAGTCGGTATAGAATGGTACTCGGTATCAGTCTTGACATAAGAGGGCCGACAACGTTTGGTGGCCGTCCATCCTGGATGGTCTGTTAGACCTTGGATGTCCACGGGACGTTAACAAATTGATAGTCATTTACTTTCAGAACCTCTGTTCTGAAAGTAAATGGTACGGCTGACTATTGGTGGTGAAACGTTGACGCAAGAACCAACGTTGAGTGTGGATACTCAGACCGAGAGGTTGAAGTAGACTAGCTCCGCGGAAAATTGTTTTTTATACGGGTTATTAAGGTTTTTTCATCGGAAAAGTAGGACGGTTTATTGTGTTAAGGTTACTGGCCAATTGTTTAAAATTTTTCGATATTTGGTTCACGGATTACTTGTTTTTTTATACGGGTTATTAAGGTTTTTTCATCGGAAAAGTAGGACGGTTTATTGTGTTAAGGTTACTGGACAATTGTTTAAAATTTTACGATATTTGGTTCACGAATTACTTTTTTATAACGTTTTTTCGATTTTTAAGTCATTTGGCTTATAGAAACAACAGGTGTCGGAATGAAGTGATTTTTGGACAGGAAATTCTTGGTTTCAGGCTTCGGAAGTAGACAGGACTACAAAAGGAAGGTGTCATAAAGTTGTATGTAAAATTTCATGAGTATTGACCAACGGATAAATTTTTAATTAAGTTTTTTGGTTATACATATAGTGTATTGCTTTGTTATTCAGTGTAAAATATTCTAAGTCGATTGGCAGGACAATACAGGCCTGCCAAAAGTAGTAAACAACCACTTAGAAACTTTTTCGTTGTTTTACTGTAAGACAGGAGAATTCTAAGTCAAATCGTCTAGTTATTAGGGAAACTTTAATCCCTAATAATTTTTGACTGGATGGACCTAGAGAAAAATCCTCCCGGTTCTGCACGAATCAAAAGATGTGAAATCTTTTGACGCCATAAAAAATTTTCAGTCAAATTCCCTAGTAATTTTGGGAATTTTGATCTCTTATAACTCTTGAACGGGTGGACCTAGCAGAAAGTCCTCACGGTTCTGTACGAATCAGAAGATTACGCATCTTTTGGAGCCCCAAAAATTTTTTCCCAAATTTGGGGGGCCCGAACCCCCCAAATACTAAAATAATCAATTTACTTCAACTCTATGGAGGAGGGGATGGAGACAAGTGGCACTGGGTCATCTAAGACTCAAGAAAAAAAGACCTGGAAGATTGTGGAGACCAAAGGACTCACCGACAGACAGGTGGAAATTGTGGTGCGAGCGGCAAGGAAAATATCATATGGCAGGAGACTAGATCCGGAGGTTTTCCAGGAAATAGTTAAGCACGAAATTTCTGAAATACCGGAAGTAACACATAGACATCACCCTGTGTACTGGTGAAGCCAGGAAATAGCTTAACAAAGAACAACACTACAACAATGCAAGCGAACGGCTCAGCGACTGAGGGCAAGACCAGGACCCGAGGCCCATCGTGAATGGGCCATGGAAGCCTATAGGGAGGCTCGGAAAAGGCTGAATTTTTTTATCAAAAACGCCAAGAGGTCAAAGTGGAGGGAATTGTGCGGTGAGCTTGACGCTGACCCGTGGGGGTGAGCCTTTCAAATCATAATGAAACGGCTGAGGAGAAGAGTACCAGTGCTGAGTAGAGAGGAAGCAACACGTCAGATGTCTGTGCTCTTCCCGCGGGAGGAGGTGATGAGACAGGAGGTAGTACTGTGCGAACGTGGCAGGTTCGCACAGGACGAAGTGATGGCTGCTATTGATAAACTTAATAACAAGAAAAGTCCGAGCCCAGATGGTATCCCGGCTGCGGTCATCAAAGGCCTTGCAAGAAGGATCCCATGGGAGATTACGGATGTTATGAGTCACAGAATACAGCACCGCAACATTCCCCCAATGTTGGAAAGAGGCTAGAACAGTATTCCTGCCAAACCCTGGTACCTGCGAGTACCGCCCTATTAGTCTTCTAAATAACATGGGCAAGGCTGCTGAAAGACTTGTTGCGGTTAGGATTCAAGCTGAACTGGATCAAAGCGGAAGTCTGCATCCTGGGCAATACGGGTTTCGTAAGGGCTGTTCGGCCATGGACGCTATTAACAAGGTGGTTAACTGGGCTGCGGAGGGTCGGAGGGGAACCTGGAGGACCAGAAAGATCCCGCTGATGATCCAACTGGACATAAAAAATGCGTTCGGGTCGGTGCCGTGGGAGGCCATCATAACAGCGCTTGGATAAATGAACATAAGCGACTACTTATTGAATCAGGTAGACAACTATCTGGCACAGAGATGGACGGAGGTCCGTACAGTGGAGGGAGTGGAGAAATTTCAAGTCTTTGGAGGTGTCCCGCAGGGGTCCGTTTTAGGGCCTCTGTTGTGGAACATTTTCTATGATCAAGTGCTACGGTTACCGTATCCGGGAGGAGTCGACGTGGTTACCTACGCCGATGATATTGCAATACTTGTGAAAGACAAAGAGTTGGATGATGTGGAGAACAAGGCAAACCGCTCTCTACAACTTATAGATGCATGGCTTACTAGCAACAACATGGAGGTGTCCCCGGCTAAAAACAGGTGTATCCTCTTCACGGGCAGAAGAAGACTTCGTAGCGTTCGAGTTGCGAGTGGGGGAATCGAGATGCGATCATTGGAGAGGATATAACAGAGGTCAGCAGCACTAAATACCTTGGAGTAACCATAGATAAGAGCCTCAAGTTTGGTGGGCACATCGATAAGGTGTGCAAGAGAGTTGTACCTACTATCAAAGCTATTAGAAGGTTATTTACAGAGCATACAGTACCGGGGGCATCTAAAAGGAGGCTGATAACATCTGCAGTGGTGTCTGCAGCGCTGTACGCGGCGCCTGTCTGGGCAGAGGCAATTAGAGTGCAACGGAACAAAGAGAAGCTAAGAAGTATGCATCGGACGACATTACTAGGAGTGGTGGCTGGCTATAGAACATTGTCATACGAGGCATCGTGTGTTTTGGCGTCGGTTCCGCCGATAGACCTGCAGGTCAGAAGTAGGAAACTAAGAGTGGAAGGGCGCAGTAGGGCTGAGGCTGAAGCAATGACCAGACAGTGGTGGAAAGAGGCGTGGGATGGGGCCAATGTGGCGGCCTGGACCAGAAGGCTCACACACAATCTGGATGCTTGGTTGGACCGCCAACATGGTGAAGTAAATTTTTATATTACACAACTTATGTCCGGTCATGGGTATTTTGGACACTACCTTAAAAAATTTGGCAGAAGAGATACACCTTATTGCGAATCCTGCCAGGAGGTGGACGATGTGAATCACACGGTGTTTGACTGCTGGAGGTGGGGACAATATAGACAATTTATTGTAGACAAAAATTTGGATGCTGACAATATAATTGAGTGGGCGCTAGTCAACGAGCAAAATTGGAATGTTTTCAAAAACTTTGCTAGCACAGTTCTTCGAACCAAAGAAGAGGAGTCAAGACGGGGGAACCGTGGGCGTATTCGGTGATAGGGAAGGGTGGACAGCCCCGTCACTGAGAGCCTGCATGCCTTGGTGTGCGGATTTCAATGAGGGGACGGGGACTCCAGGGGAGAAATCGCGGGGAAAGAAAAGACCTAGACCCGGCCGGGGGGGCTGGTTCTGGGGGTGCGTGCGCCCCCTGTGCTGGTCACGCCGGTTAGAGGCGAAAAGGCATAAAGACCGAGACCCTGTTCCTGTCGTGGGGGGGGGGGGGGGTTGGGAACGGCATAGCCGGCCTTGGCCTCCCTTGGTGGAAATTAGAGGCAGGCAAACAAAAGATCTGTACCGGGGCGGTTGACCTGCCGTACTGGGTGTAAAACCGGAGGGTGGGAAGACCGCCTTATAGTAAAGGACACGTCCCTGGGCCGAGTATACTTAACTGGATGTCCGGCCCAGTGATGTGGGGGGGGGGGGGAAAGAACCAACGAAGGGCAGTCGCAGGGGTCTGTCCTCGGGGTCCAATATTTTGGAACGTTATAATTAATAAACTGCTTAATTCCGACCTCAGTGGTCGCTTATGCTGATGACATATTGGTACTTGTAGAAGGCGAAACGAGAGCCGAAATAGAGGCCAGAGCATGTACTGCCTTAGATGTAATCTCTAACTGGGGCGAAGAGGCTAAACTCCAGTTCTCACCAAAAAAGAGCAAATTAGCTTGAAAAATACGAAATCCCTTTCGTACACCGAAACGTTAAGATGGACGGAGTTTCCATACTGCACGAGGACAAAATAAAGTACTTAGGTCTTTGCATTGGTGAGTAATCTAACTTTTCCCATAATGTCAACTACCTTTGTGAAAACACGCTCCGTTCCTTGGTAAACCTAAAAGGTGTGTGTAATAGAGAGTTGGGTAAATTATGGACAGACCAGTGAAATAGTGGACAATAAGGTAGCATGTAGGATTTTCAGCGAGTTCGTTCACGAAATGGGTATTCTGCGCGGTTGAAAGGATTAACCCTGGCCTATCCTCTTTAGATTTAAGCTTAGTTTTAGTTAGATTTTAGTCTTAGTTTTAGCACAACCGCTAAGGCACACAAAACACAGGACTGCTTGAAGTGTACAACAGGTAGGGTTGCCACATTACAAGGGGATACTGCCCTGGACGCTGAGGTGGTTTAAAACATCCACACGGCACACGAACAAATCACACAAACATACATATACAACGCCTCATCGTGCCTATTCCGACTAAAATATCCGTGTGCTCTTCTCCAAGCCAAACCACGACAAAAAAATTACACACCTAAATACACTCATACGGCTTGGTCACATAAACACTGTTTTCTGTTCTATCTATCTTTTATTTTCCTTCCTATCTGAGATTCCGAGCTATACACGCTCGTTCTCGAACAAACTCGCCTAGTCAGGAGCCCCTGAAGAAGTTTTCCAAGCTACTGGTCATGCTGAGAGATACCTCCACGTGGTCTCTGCTGGGCAACGGCGTCTCCCTTCTTAACTTAAGTGTAGAACTCCATCGTTGATTTGATGTGTAAGGCTAGTTACCTCTTTCCAAGTTAGCCAATAAATGTAAATTCAATTAGTTTTTGCGGCGAGGTTTTACTCGCATCTTTTTATTAAGACGACGGCTGAATTATTATGAGGCATGACCAGCAAATTTCCAGTTCCGTTCGCCATACCCATAATCGAACGCGGGAGATGAGTTTTGTACTCAGGCGCCGTGAACAATACGGCGTATGCCGATGCCTGAGTTGGGGGAAGCCTTTGAGGATGGACTCCACCATGTCGAACGCTTGCGCCTAGGGTAGTTAAAGCTGCATCATTCCCGGGCGGCCACCAGTGAAGCCATGAGGCTCCTTGAGGAGTACAATCTAAGAGGTCCTCTTGATCCAGGAACCATACGCGGTCGGGGATAGGGAAGTTATTCATTCTCGTAGAAGACGGCCGCTCTCCACGATCGTGGTTGGCTCAGATTCGTTGGGTGTCTTCCGGATTCCCCATTGATCTGATGAGCAATTCACCGTTGTATGAATCACAAGGGGTACGCTCGATATCGTACTGGTGTCGGGATACTTCCAGCATGGATGGAGTATCGATGACTTGTTGGCGAAGTTGGGCAGGATTCTGGACGGTCTCCCAGGCATCATCATCGGGATCGTTTACGGAGGCGGTCTAAGAGCTCCAGATTCGGGTCGCTATAACCTAAGGGGCCTGGATCTGGATAGGTTGTGGCGCGAGTGCGCAGCTGCCTTGCAGGGGTTGGAATGGCGTATGGAACACAAGGAGGAGGTCGAATTGATGGCTGAACATTTCGGCCGGGCCATCAAGACTGGATGCAATAGGGTCCTATGGTGGCCTCGGCCAATGGACGGACGCTTAGGTAGTGGCCAGTCCGCTGATCGGAGAGTACCTAGAACTGTCATGACCGCTGCTTTCGGGGAGTCGTCTGTTAAACGCAGGCGGAACCCGGGAAAGAGTGGTGTTCTTGTGACCTTAGCGTGCTGAGCGCCAGAGTTAGGTCCGCTAGAAGAAGATAACAGCGTCGCCCCCTAACGGGGATTATCATTGATTACGTGCGCGCTGAGGGTCTGCGGATCTACCGGCACGCCCATAATGAGTAAGTTCGTGCCATCAAGGAAGCCAGACTCAAGTCATGGCAAGACTCCATGCGTGAGTTGCAGCGCAACCCCTGGCAGCTCGCAAAATCATGTTACCAGCCAAAGCTATTGCACGTGCTGTCCAGTGTTCGATGCGGGTTTGGTGGTCGTGACCACACTTTAACATCTGTGGCGACTTACCAGGCGTTTCTGGATATTCTATTTCCAGATGCTCCGAAGGGTGAAGCAAAGGTCGGTGTTAGGGCGGGGGCTATGCTCTTCTCTAGCGTATGGGCTGTAGATCCCGTTGATATAGACCGATTGGTTTCTCGAATGGCACTGAAAAAGGCACCGGGAATTGACCAACTTGACCCGGATATATTATTCCATCTGCTGCCTGTCATAAGAGAGCCGCTTGGCAGGCTATTCACGGGGTCTCTTAACTGGAGCACCTAGTTGTGGAAAAATCTGTTACCAGGGGAAGCCCGCAGGGTTCCGTTCTCGGTCCCCTGCTGTGGAACCTGGTATTCGATGAATTTCTGGGATTGACATTTCCACAAGGGGTCACGACCCAGGCTTTCGCCGATGACTGTCTCATTTTAGTTCGTGGTAATTTACGACCACAGCTAGAAGACTAGCCGCAGGCAGTCTTGTCAACCGCAGAGGGCTGGATGGATATTCAAAATTTAAAGATTTCTGTGCCCAAGACGAAGTTTATACTTCTCAAGAGTTTAAACAAATTATCGTACAGTCGTAACCCCCATATTAAATATAAAGGCTGTGTAATCAGCGGAGTGAGGGTTCATAAGTACCTAGGTGTTTTTTTTTATGAAAAGTTGCTGTTTAACAACCACATTAGGCAAGTAGCGGTAGACGCTGTCTCAGTGATGCAAAAACTTAGGAGCTCGGAAAGACTATGAGTTGTCGGGCCATCAAATGTACATGGTGTACCGAGGTGTCTTCGACAGCATGACCTCTTACGCGGCACCCGTTTGGATGCATAGGTTGAATATGAATAGAGCACTTCTTCAGAATTTAAGGAGTATCCAGAGCAGAGCCTTAATTGTATATACGGGTGTTTTTAAAACAACTTCCTACGAGGCTACCACTGTATTGGGAAAGGCTATCCCAATCGATTTAGTGGTGAAAGTTCATGCAGCCATGTGGAAATTGCGAAGAGGCCGGGAGGCCGCGGTATTTGGGATGCGGTTTCGAGCCGGGCCAGTACCGGAGCGGAACGGTAATCACAATGCACTAAATTATCTAACTTTCGTTCAGTTGCCCATCTCCCGCCTGCGGAAGAGGCTGCAAAGCCTCACTATATCCAGTATAGCAGCTGGACACCACGACTAAGGGAAGATCCTTGTATAAGTTTATACAGAATTTGAGGGAGAGGAGGTATGCTTCGAGTTCGTTTTTAAGGGTAACGGATGCTCGGGTGCTCACCAACCACGCTAACTTGAACCAATATTTGTTTCGGTTCCCCCCTGGCAGCTGATGAGCTGTGCGTCTGTGGGGTGGTCCAGTCAGATGAACACCTGATGTTTGACTGCCCTGTTCTTGGGAGGGGCAGAGACCGGGCCACTCTGGAGCTTAGAGGTGAAAGGGAAAATTGGCCACTCACATGCGAGACAATGTGGCGAGAGCCGCATTATCGGACCGTGTGGGAGTTCCTAGATGCGGTTGCTTTGTTGAACCGGCATCCGTAGTTTACTTAAGAGAAAGACTTTTGCCGCATTGCCGTGGGAAGCTAACCCTGAGTATGGCTGATCACCAGCCAATTATTATGGCTCCTAGCGCTATAAAATGGTGAACAGGTACTTACTGGCATTCAGCAACCTAGGCATCGCAGCGAATTGCTGCCAAGACGAAATAAATTTTATTATGGATGTCATTTATATTTTTAGTAGTTGACGAGGTGAGCCTACCCATTTTAGTAAATATATGACAAGTGAGCGGTTGGGACACGTAAGCCGTTGGTGTATAGCACCGCGCTTAGTCCGCTCACGATGTTAGGTAAGCTCTAGGAGCTATTTAGGACACTGGTCGCTAAACTTTTTCGAGGAACAATAGCCGTTTGTGGTACAGACATTCTGTCTAATGCTTTGGGCAAACGAATGGGGTGGTGGCAGGAGAAATGCGAAGCAAACCAATTCCCCCTATGATTAATTTGAAATCCTAGAGAATTTAATTTTTTAATGCTTTCTTCAGTCTGTTAATGTTTTCTTCAATGTTAGAAAACATTTGAAATGTTTTCTAACAAAAAAACTCATAATCACTTTCAGATATAAAAGGCATTATCTACTTATAGCAAAATAAAAATTCAATTACAATAGTTTATTTACATTGTCTCAATACTAATGACATTCTCAGTCGTTCACCGCGTAGATTTAACAAATTATGATTTTCATCAGTCAACTCTATCACTAAATCATAAATTTCTCTCACTTCTATGGGTACAAATTCAGTATAGAATGGATATTCTTCAGTCATATCACCCGGATCTTCACTTAACGGGAAATCGTACTAAATACGATCTAGCTTTTCATTTTTATAACTATCCGAAATAATATTACATTTTATACGTGTTATATTTACAGGAGCTATATTTATCATTTGATCTGATACGTGTGTTACATTTGGTTTGAGAATTCTCGATCCGTAACCCAACACACTGCCAATCTTTACGTGAAAAATCTATCCATACACTGCTTTTAATTTCAGTTTGTAATGTATTGCTGTTCGCCTTCAAGGAAATGTTTTTTTTTAATTTTTCTCATTTCTCTCTGTATATATTCAGCAATATTTTCAATCTCATGACTACCCGTTGGTATGTTTATGTAATGGTTTTTAGTTAACTTATTATTATTATTTTCATCTTTTTTGATATCTTTATCGAACTCGAAACACAATTTATTGTTTTTATTCTCTTCAACGTTTGGAATGGTGTTGGCTTTCATCAGCTATTTTAAACCAAAGTCAAATTTTCCATCGGAAAGGTTGATTGGAGGAAAAAATTGTCTTTTATTCACAGAATTATTACCATAAATTGATAATAGACACGACATAGATATTTAGAGCGAAAAAATAAAAACAAACATATAACTTATTCACATAAAAACTCTTAACATAATCAAATTATATCATCGTCGGCACGATGTCTTTTCTTTTCTTTTTCCTGTTGTTTAGCCTCCGGTAATTACCTTTCAGATAATACTTCACAGGATGAATGAGGATGATATGTATGAGTGTATGTGAAGTGTAGTCTTGTACAGTCTCAGTTCGACCATTCCTGAGATGTGTGGTTAATTGAAACCCAACCATCAAACAACACCGGCAACCACGATCTAGTATTCAAATCCGTGTAAAAATAACTGACTTTACAAGGACTTGAACGCTGGAACTCTCGACTTCCAAATCAGTTGATTTGGAAAGACGCGTACACCACTACACCAACCCGGTGGGTTCAACTTGATGTCTTTCTTTCTTTCTTTTTCCTGTTTAGCCTCAGGTAACTACCGTTTAGATAATTCTTTAGAGGATGAATGAGGATGATATGTATGAGTGTAAATGAAGTGTAGTCTTGTACATTCTCAGTTCGACCATTCCTGAGATGTGTGGTTAATTGAAACCCAACCACCAAAGAACACCGGTATCCACGATCTAGCATTCAAATCCATGTAAAAATAACTGGCTTTACTAGGGCTTGAACGCTGGAACTCTCGACTTCCAAATCGATGTCTGGAAATACTGGGTTGAACGTTCGCCACGTCGTGGTCCTGGAGCTGCGACACTAGCACTCCTATTGGTCACCAGAAGAACTAGTGGCGCAGTAAATATATTATTTAATATTGTTTCCTTTATATTTTTTCGCTTTACATTTTATAGCATTAAATAGCTTATTATATTTCATACCTATTAAAAATTCATTAATATCTGTAAAAGTTTTATCGCTAACATTCCACGTTTGTTTTAATAAAGATCCATGTAATGCGTGTTTTTATCCGCAATCACAACACACAGCAACAAATCACATACAGATATATCTTTTTTTAGCTTGCGTTTCAATTCAAAATACTGTTCAATACACTTTGAAAAGCGACATCAATAGACGATTTATTTTCATTAAAAAGTTTTATTTTTTCCACAATGACTTGTTTAAAAAGTTTTTTACCGGTAAAAACAAAAAAAGGTTTATCATATTCACAATTTAATTGAATAGTAAATTCTGTGGGAGTGTATTTTTTATATAAACTTTCAATATCATCTTGTATATTGTCTAAGAATGTAATTAAATCGTATTTGCTAGATAAATTTTTACAACAGAATACTATATTATGGGGGTCAGACAGGTTAGAATCATTTAATAATGCAACTCGCTCGAATTTCATAGTTTTTTGCTCTCTGATAATATTTATTTTTTGATAAATAATATTTTTTTTACGTTATGACTAACAAGGTTGTTAAAGTTTGTTAGGTATGTACACTATTAGATAATGTAATTTTTTTATAATTTTCTATAATATATATAACAGAAGAAACAAATATAAATAAAATTATACATATTGTATAAAGGAGATACATATATTTATATACAAATATATCTGTATTTATATAGATATATACACCAAACTGCATGATGTCACTGTCGCTTGCGTTTGTACCGCCTCTACAGCGGATGCGGCGCTCTAAGTAATCCACGAAGCGTGTGGGTTTTTTCTCTCTTGATGCTGCAACTCTGTCCGTTCTGCGATCACTTAGGACTTTCAAGCCATGCATGGATTTTTCTTACCATCCATCACCCGGCCGTTCGGGACACTCTTTATTTGCATACTTGGCGCAGAGTATTGTGGGATAAGGAACTAAGGTAACAAACGCGTCAAATACAACAGAGTGAACAGTTGTAATAATCATACGGTATTGTCGTTAACACACACCCAAAAGACCGGAGAATTCCCTGACGTCAATTCCAAGAATCAGACCATTGTAAAAGTGAGGGGAATCCCCGTGAGTACTCTGATTGGCTGTTCTTTTTTGCTGCTCTCTGATTGATTGCTGTGCTGTGAGGAATCCCCTTGACGTCATCAGCAGTCTAGTGGCTGTACAAACTACGACCTTAATAGATTATCGGTCATCGGTCAAATCTTATTTAATTCGTATAAAAAAATAAATTATAATATAGCATATATTATAAATAACATCGAAAATCGTTAACTTCGTTGTTTGTTATTTTACATGTCCATTAATGTAAAGAAAAATAATTATATTTATACGAACATTGCTCATTATTTAATGTATAGCGGGAAACAGTGCATTACATTCAACCACCATTTTCTTTGTTTGTTATTTAATGTAGCGTTTTAAGGTGGGGTATCTCAAACACGTGTTTTACTATGTATTTTTCAGTAAATCTACTCTTTCACGCGTAAATTTGACTAGAAACACACGTTTACCACTGGAAACATGACCACACATTCAACCGCCAAAAAATAAAATAATCAGCAAAGAAAATGGCAGTTAAATGTGTGGTTTTTGTACTACTCGCAGCCATGACTTAAATATTCTTGGTCACTGGTCAATCCTAAACTGTAACACATACTGCACAAGACCCCCAATTATACTATGACACTGTACACAATGTAGATGATGAAATTATATTTTAAAAATTAATCACTCCAAGAATTTGATATTTTAAAAATTAATCACTCCAAGAATTTGATTTTCAACAAGGATATTTGCTCAAAATTACTAGACATCAATTATTAAAAATAAGAAATCTATAATTGTATTTATTTCTATGGTACAATCATCAATGAATGAGCAAGTGATATTGTTAACCTCATAATTCAGAAAAGAACTTTTTAAAGATCGTTTAAAAAAAGTATTTACATAATTGTTTCAGTAATCTCTGCTCATACTAGTAACAAAATCCTAATTTTCATTCAGAATTGCTTCCCATAGTCTAGTTACAAAAAAAAAGAATGAATTCTATTAAGAGTTTCACTCTTCAGATTTATAATTTATTTGAAACATTAGCAGATAGATAGATCTTCATATAAGACAATCTTGGGTTTTTACATTCATGACAAGTGTGTTTTTAATAATCAATTATTTATCAAAACTATTATTATTAATAACAGATAATAAGAAATTCAATATTCAAAGAATGTTGCTAAGTGATGACATAATTTAAGTTTTCAGAATATTAATTACTTTTAAATAAGAATGTTAGCTAATTAGGTCAAATAATTATTCATATTAAAAGTTTACAATACAGAATTTTAATTCAGAAAAAAATAATATGAATCTGGCTGAGGTGGCTGTTCTGGTTATGTTAGTACAGCCACCACAGCTTTATACAAAATTACTGTGCTTAGCTCTTTAATTACAAATTTATTTCATTGACAAAATACATAAGACATAGATTTCCCTATTTATAAATTTATTTGTTGCTTGTATGACTAAATATTTATAAATTTAAATTTAGTATTTCACCAGAAAAAATATCCAATTTGAAACAGTAGTAATGCACCTATTTTTTTAAATTAATAAACAATATAAAATCACACTAAATATTTTCAATTTAAATTATTGTTTAAAGAATATAAAAACACTTTTCATACTTAATTGAAACATCTGCGAATTTATTAACTAATTAATGTTCGGTAAAATAAGTCATATTAAAAAACGTGCTTCTTTATTATTTTCACGCGTTTTACTTTTTAGTAATTATACTTCAAAAGTAATACTTTTTTTATCTAATAAAAAAAAGTAATAAAAATAGTTTAAGAATACAAAAGTAAATAATAAAAATTAATAAGAATACTTTTTTTGATTAGTGATTGTACTTTTTTTATTCAAAATTCTAATTTTTATAAGTTAACAAATGTAGAGTAACTTTATTTAAAGTAGTCTTTGATAATTTCATTTACAAGGTTTTTCAAGACTGTTACTAAATCAAGAACTACATTATTCTTAATAAGGGGGCACTCCACATTGGGTGAAGGAAATATATAGTTCTCATACTGAGTAGAGGTGTGGTTTACATTTTGAATTTTGTCTTGAAAAAATGGAGTAAATTAATTTATTGTTTTACGCTGTCTAACTTAGTATTTCTTAAACTGTGATATACAAAATACCTGAAGTACAAGTAGTAATAACCAGAGTTACTTTCTCTGAGATTAGTCACTTGTAGGGCTGAATCTTACATATATTTTGGATGCTGATATGCATTAGTTAATTTGCTCCTTGAGGAAGGCATAAAGAAACTACTTTACCTCTGATTTCTATACTAATATTGGCTGGGACTGCTTCTATTCTTGTAAACGAATATGCCATTTTTAAGAGTAACAAGTGGTGACTAATGTCGTTTTGCCTAAAACCATTTGTTTAGGATTTTAATAATTATTAAAACAATATTTTTTTTATGTATTAACTGTAGTTTGGTCAAAAAATGAATGTGCAGGAATATATACTTCATTTAGGAAGCTTATTGGTTAGAACATCTGTGAATTATAGATGAAGACTTCTCTTTGAAATACTCCAGAGCTGATACTGCATAAGCAGTAAGGCATAATTTTTACCATGAAAATAATGGTAAGATGCTGACATCTTAGACAACTATATATATGTTTTAAGACAAATATTTTAACTTGAATGACTTTTACTTAGGAAAAATGTGACTATGCAGTATGATGTCAAATGAGTTCAGATAATAAATTTTAACTGAGGAAGTTTGCCGGGAAAACCAAAGATTATAGAATTATCTTCATAAAAAGTCCTTCTTACATAAAATGAATTGAATTTGAAACAAATGATTAAAAGAATAAGTAAATTTTCTCTTTGTACTCACCTAGAATGAGAATAAAAATTGTTGCGACTCACTCGTAACTACATCAATTTTTGAAATAACTTAATGGAAATTATTACATTACAAAATAGTATGATAAAATACAACCATTACATAGTGATTTTAATGTGGTTGAAAATTACATTTTTAATGTTTGTAGTTTAAAACTAAGTATATTTTGTAATTAAAATTATTCTTATTATTTATTTTTACTTACTATTTTCCACCTTAACGCGAAGTTTCAAGTTTGTTTAGGATAGAGTGAGAGGGAGAGAAACATGGACATGAATATTTTTTTCTACAGTGGGTTTGAAAAGAAGCTGTACTCCAACATAAACACAACTATATTTGAGGGTTGTAATCTGTGTGCTGTGAGTATTTTTTTCTATAAAGATTGGTAGTCCTGCATTGTGTGTAGTTTGCTTTTGCAAGCCAGTTAGGCGGGTGACCTTGAGGCCAGGTGTGTCTGGTTCTTTGATGTTCATTGTGTGCTTGTCACCTTAGAACAACTGAGAACATGTCTTTCCTTGTTCGCTCAGAATAACATTAACTTAAGAACAAGTATTTCTTGTTTAATATGTCTTCCATGTGCATGGTGAGTACACACCATGAAAGACCAGTCTTCTGTTAAGATTTCCATGTACACCAGCCCCTAAACAGCATAATGTAAGAGCACTAATTAAAACATTTAGGGAGAATAGATCAGTGCAGGAATATGTGCAAGGTGATAGACCATCAGCACTCAATGAAGAAAAACTGCAAGCTTATTTTTATTAAAATGGATAAAAATATTTCATAAAAAATAATAAGAAATAATATTTACAGTATACATGAGGCATATAAAATTTCAGTGACTGATCATTTAAGAAGTACAAGACTCAATTTCAATAATAATATGCTCTTGATCCATATAACATAAAATAAAGATTGGCAGTTTTAAAACTATTTGCAAACTAGAATTTTTTATAATAGTAAAATTAATATATTAGACATATGAACATTAGTTGGCAAATTTAGTGTGAACTTTTGTTTATCATGTTGGAATAAATTGTTAGCTTGATCAAACTGATTCATTTGAAACAGAATCAGATCGTACTCTTACAGCTTGAAGGATCTTAATATAAAATTCATCTTGAACATAATTATTGATTATGCCTACAAGTATTACCATTTAAGTACAATATTGTATCTAGTAACAACTTCAAAGTCATTATGAGTTTTCAGATAAAAAAAATATCAAGCTGTTAGATCACTGTTTGGCAACACACAGATTGATTTTCAAGTACTGTTATCAAAAATTCATTAATGGAAATACTACACAATGAACAGATATCAAGAATGAAAACAATCTACAAAGAACAAGTATTTAGAAATATTATTTATATAATAGTGAAATAAAATGTGGACCCCAGATGCTCCTCATTAAAACCTAAACCAACATTTCCAGAATTTTCCTCAATATCTTGGACATGTTATGCATGACCAGTCTTCCTCATTAGAATATGTGCAATATCATGTCCCAGGTCATAATACTTAGAAAAAGCCTTCCCTCTGTGTCAAACTAAAAAATATTAATATAAGTTTAAAACCATGAATTATTCCAGGACTCATTAAATATTTTCAATATCAGAAAAAAATTGAGTAAATGACTTTGAAAGATTATCTTTAATGATAACTTGTGGCTTACACACTATTACAAGTTCAAAGCACTATTAAAAAGTATCAATAATTTATTTGTAGTAAAAATAAATAAATTCCTACATCAAACAAATTATACTAAATTTTGGTCTATTTGTAGTATTATTATGTAGTTTTCCAATGAAAAATTCCTTCTCCTGAATTTATTATAGGATATTCTATCTCTTCAAACTACATAATGGTTGCTATTTACGAATTTATAAAAAATTTTCAGACTTTGGAACTACCTTTGCCAGAAACTAAATGCCGATGTCCAGCCATGATCAGGGACAAAGCTTTTCACTTGATGCTACTTTTGAACTGTTCAAGTGGCATTTTTAATAAATTATCATACAATTTAAATTAAACAGACCAATTTATTTTAAATTAAATTAAAAGATTTCCTAAAAAAAAAATACTAAGCTCTTATGCTGATGAAGTAATGCAAGTAATATTTACTATATATATTACATTAGCACAGAACAGAAAGAAATTGAGAACAAAATCAAATATTCAATTTACTAGTAACTCCAAAAGACAGTGGAATTAACATGTCTATTTTTTCTTTTTTTTTAAATATATTTAATTACAGTTTTAGTGATGCTGCTCTGATCAAAGTTTTACCATGGTTTCCTTTGACCTATGCAGGTAAATGAGGAGTAGTTTCTTTTTTATCCATGAAGTACCCATTCAACATCTACTCATCCTTGGCGTGACCTATATAATGTATTATTATGCATCAATCTGAATAAAATATCTATTTCATCTATTTAGTCTTAACTTACCCTGATACATAAGCAGATAAATCATAAACAAGCAGAAGATGCATCTTTCAAGACAGTGAGGAGTATGCTACCCTACTCCCATCCACAGATCTTTGAAATACAACTAGTTTTTGATACCTCGTTACACTTTTTAATAATACAATGGATTATTAAATTCAGTAAAACTTAAAAATAATGTATTATAAATGAAAAATTCACCCATTAAATAAAATAAAAGGTAAAGAAGGATCACAATAAACATTAAACATAATCTCTGTTTAATAATATCAGGCTAATTTTATTATATTAACATTATTTATATGTTATATCCATAAAGTTTTACATATATATATATACAAATTTAAATAACTTAAAGGCAAAGACTTAAAGAAAATGTGTAATTACAAATCCCGAGTCTTAAACTATGTGCTATTATCCTATAAATTAAAACATTATTTACATTATTCATTAGGTAAGTACTAAAAATGTACCAGTACATGTATCTTTCAATAAATTTTAAAGGTATAATATTTTCATAATACATAACTGATATCTCTCTGGAACAAACATTTTAAACAATTTAATATATAATTTGGTTATCATATATCATCATAAAAACAGTAAATTATAATTTTATACGTTTATAATAATAACAATCAATTTAATTTATGTATATATATATATATATACATAATACATATATATATACACACCCTCAGATACATGAAATATTGTCACACATATACATGAAATAGAAATTTATGAGAACTAGGTAAACAGAAAACTTATATTTTTCTATAAAGAAAAATAATTGAATGATAGATAGTACAAAAATAGTAGTTTTAACTTTAAATAAAAGTGTTTTTAATCCCTTAAAAACACTTTTACTTTAATTTGAGCATTCACTATATTGAGTGAAATTTAAGGTAACTGGATTACTTACCAATCAGAAAAATTTATTTTCCAGGAAAATCATATTCTGATTAACTGTGGTCAATATCATAAAGAAGACTAATATAATGTAATTTACTACTTAGAAATATCAATTTATTACAGTCACATGATGCAAATATTTATATTAACAATTTTTTTTTTTTATTTAAACAACTTTTTTATTAAAATAATAAAATAATTTTTAATTCTGTGATGTGTATAAAACACTTTTATTGGAAAAATATTAATTTTATATTGATAGTCAAAATCAAAAAATAATAATCACACTGTAAAAACCATTTTTACAATTTTTATTTTTATTAATAAATTAAAATTAAGAAAAAGTTCAGAAAGAAAATTAAGTTCAGTACTTTAACGTAGTTATAATAAGAGCTCTGAAAAATGTTATTACAAGCTTGAAATTTAGAAGGTAGAAATGAAAAGCAAATAGAAATAACATTAACCAGCAAATAAAAATTATAATAAATAATTTTATAACTCTTTTCTTCATAAATTATTACTGATAAATTATGTAAAACAAGATATAAAAATACCTTGTAAATTAATTAAAAATATTATTGAATATTAATCTGTAATTAGTAAACTGGAGTATAACTATTCATCTCATGCACATCACTGTCAGTCCAATTTGCTATGCAATTTTTTCTACAAAAATCGTATACTTAACTTGCACCATCTGCAAAATTTATTTCAGTTAAATGCATTTCTTTATTTTGTCCAATTTGTAAATTACAGAATTTGATTGGGTTTGCCTCAACATGCAATTTATTTGCTCTTTGGTTCATATTCTCATTCCACAGTTTTATCTATGAAACTTAGCCCACAAAGAAATTAGTATTATTCTTACATTTCTAAGAATAATTTGCCTTTTTCATGAAACAATATGAAAATATTATATATACTGGTAATTCAAGTTATGATCAAAGTACCATTCTAATTAAAAACCATATATGCACTTTGTGAATAACATTCAAATAGTTATAAATTAAGTTACTATCTATAGAAGCAAAAGATTGACATCATTTAATCTTTTTCAGTTTTAAGAACAACCACGGATCCATAAATTTTTTTTAATTTTTACTTTAACAGTTAATTATTATCAGAAAAAGGTTTGGGTAAATTTACCTGACAATGGGAGTATTTATGTGAAGTTTTATTTAGTAACATATACACTGATAAAATATACAAGATTATACACCAGTTTTGGTACATAGGAACCTAAATAATAATACATTATTCTTTTGCTATATTTTGTACATGTATATAAAAAAGATAATTTAATTTCAGAAATTATAACTACTGGTGTGGTCTTATACTCTATTCTGTTTCAATACATAGTTCAGAAATATTGCTGGTTAACTATTTTGTTTTCGTGTTCTAAATATTTAAAATGCAATCCATTAAAAATTAACTGTCCAAAGAGCATAAGTAGTACAACTAGTTTATTGTTAATTCTTAATTATTTTTGTAATTATAATCTTGAACATGTAACTATGTATAGAAAAAATAACAGCAATTAGATTAAATAATTATCAACCTTAGAATATCATGATGTCTAAAATGAATCACTGTGTAAATATTATATGCTGTTATTATAAATTATTTTATGCAATAGTATAAATGAAATGCATTTTAACTTAGAATTCAAATAAGTTTATTCAAAACAATTGAATAGCTATGTCATGCAGTGATAACAGAATTTACAGTAGAGACTGGAGGTATCAACTTCTAAATCAACTTTTCAAGAGGGGAAGGGGAAGTTGGCCATGACCAGAGTGCAGTCTATCTTGAACAATTAATGTGAACATCTCTCTCTCTCTTATTTTCTATTGAGAAATATGTTAATTGTTATGGTAAATATCATGATTACCAAGAAAAATGTAAAGAATTATTGAAAGCTAATCCAATGCTAAATGTGTTGAGATTTAGTACATTTTTAGTAAAAAAGTAACATTTCTTTGATGCTAATATGCCAGGATTATTTTTCTTGTATTAAAAAGTATTTTGGTAGCTACATGATTGTACCATCACCAAACAGATGTAATGTTGTAACTATGTAACAGTAATTTTTTTATTTTTTTTCATTTTAATACAAAGTGTTCTGATTCCAGCCTTCACAAAGGTATGGTATCTAATCTGTTCACTTTTGTATGTTACAATAATGAATACTATGATTTAATGACTACAAAAACATGATAATTTGATAATTAGGTATGTTGTAATTTTTTATGAACTAGTGGTAATTATTTTTTTATTATTTTTTGTTTTATAAAAATTTCCTTTTTTATTAGTTTTAGAAGCAGTTGTGATCAAATACATTGCATGGTAATTATTTACCATATTAAATTACAATTAATTTGAAGGAAATTTACTAAGGAATATGGTAAGCACTACATACATAATAATTGTTATATTACATAGCCTTCTGGTTTCAATATTATTTATTTAATCATTTCCCCCCTCCTTTTTTTGTAATTGAGGATTTATGATCATTGAGAATTAATTTGTTATGCTGTTTTTTTTTTCAGTAATTATTTTATTCCTTCTTAGTTCAACTATTTCTATAATTAACATTCCTTTTTTTAACTATCATCAGGTAAAAAATAATTACATTTTAAAATTTGACAAGTAAACGAACTTTAAATTCAATAAAAATAATTAAACAAAGTTTAGATCTGAAAAATGGGATAAATGGCCTAAAAAATTTCTTAAATATACTAGAATTATAAAAGAATTCTGAAGTTTAAGTCAACAAGTAAATAATTACTTTAAAAGAATGTAACAGAAATAAATTTAACTTTTTTTTTTTTTAATTTTTTGTCCAGATTTAAATATTAATTTTTATCAGAATTTAATAAGTGGAATAAATAATCAAAAATACTTTTTAATTGCTAGTATAAAAATATTTCTATTTACAATAAATATAAAAATACAGAGTAACTTATTTCACTCATGAACCTGTCAATACACAGGTATAACTGTAAAATTCTGAATAAATGTAATATTTAATAGAATTTATAAATATCATTCAATAACATTAAAATTTTCTCTACAACAAGAACATTTAATTTTTTATTTATTTATTTTTTTTTTATACACGTATAATAATAGTTTAAGCAGACGATATAGATACATATTAATTAATTTTATTTTTCTTTTCAATCAAAGTTTAATTATAAAAAAAGATCTCTTAAATCTTATTTCACCATATTCTAATTAAACAATATAAAGTTATTAAGTTTTAATTAAATTATAAACAAATAAATATTAATTACATTAAATATTTATTTACATTAAAAAGGTGTTTTATTTTCATTTAATTGGTTTAGTTATTTTGTCTTATATTACTCCGGTGACTTGTTTCTGTTAAAAACCCATTACACTAATAAATACATATTATACAGGTGTAACTTTTATTATCATTGTAATCTTCTGTCAGAGAAAATGTAGTAAAATTTGTTTTCAGTCTAAGGTTTCTGTAATTTTCTGTAGGGTTTTATTTTGAAATAATGAAATTCCTGAAAAAATAAACTTATTAATATTTAATTTGATATTTTATCTAACTAAAACATAATTTAAAAAAATGGTGTTTCACATTTTCCAGCCAATTAATTCATAGTTGTTAAAAACATAATATTACAAGAAATATGTATATATTTTCACTTAGATTGTTGATATAAATATTAATTACAGATACATGAATATTAATAAAATGTGTGCCATCTTCTTAATATAAAAACCACATAACTCCAAAAAAATAAATTCTCAGATTTTTGTTCCACAATGTTGTCAACAGTACTCTAACATCCATTTCAAACCTTATACCTCAAAAAAATTATTTCATTAGAAAAAAGGGACATATGATTTAAAGAAAAGTTTTTATTTTGCAAACCTGCTATCTCCACAATTGCATTGTGTTTTATTAAGGTTAATGGCTCCACTTTGTTTCATTATTCCAGAAGCCTTTCACTGACAATTGGCAATTTGTTAAGAATCATTTCAAGAAGCAAGTACCAGTGTATCTTTTAAAGTATGTCTTTGCTTCTTATTTTAATATAAACATTAGACAAAAACATCAATTAAGATACTGGAATTATGAGGTTTGCACTACTCTTTGGAGTAATCTAATAACAGACAACAGTTAATTAAGTGTTTTGACAAAAAAATTTTTTAAATGTTCTGCTCTCATCTTTTCTTTTAGGGATTATTATTATTTTTTTTTTAATGAGTAAATATTTGTATTATATGTCATTATAATTATTTAGTCGTTACTTTGGAGTTACTTGTCTTTTATTCTATTTATTTTGGAGTAACATGTTTTGCAATGTTAATGTGCCATGGAATTACATGATTTGAGTGTGTTACCTACAATTTTGTTTTACGGTTCCAGGATTTATATGGTCAGTTTAAGCATGCTATATGCTGAATTGAGGCTCATATCAATTTTCTTCAGGATGGATAGAAGAGTAGATCAGGTACTCAATTTGTTGAAAAAGAATTATAGAGAAAATGATTCATACAATTTTATAGAGGAAATGATTCTTATAAAAGATACATAGACAATGAGAAAATACATAGATTCATACATAGTATTAGAGAATATCTCAGTAAAATGCATCCAGGCAACTGTACACCCTATTCCTAATCAAGAATAAAATGTTAACAAGACTTAATTTTACTACTGATGCTTTAATTGCCCTAAGTTTAGTAAACGATACCTCTCTCTTTATTAAAACGAATTTGAACAGTAACATTAATCTGTAGAATTGTATTACCTGCCTTAATGAAGAAAAAAAAAAATATCTTTAATAAAGAGAATGTTCTTAATAATACAGCTATCAAGAGACCTTTGCCACTACCAAAAATACAATTCAAAACAATAAAATGAGTACTAGAAGATCTAAGAAAAAAATACTGATTATACTGAAAACAATGTTGTTAGACCTAACAGTTTTCCGAACTTGTATAAAAACAGGCAAAAAGTTCAAACATTTTTAAGTCCTAAAACTAAGCAGGAGAATAACTAAAACCTTGCGAATAAATCTTAGGATGAGCTGTAAATAGTTTTAAGTCATTGTGTTTTACTATTTATAAAATAAAATTAAAAATATTTGAAATCAAATACTATCAATCCTTTTTATTTAGCAACTTTTACTATAGTACTGAACCACCCAAAAAAGGTGCTTTTAAGGTCTAGCTCTTATAAGAGAATCCATTAAACTTCAAGCAAACCATGCAACTCCAAACAGGAAACCAATTAAATCCAGATGTCAGAATAACAAACACACATAACTCCTAATAGAAAACAACACACTCCAAATCTCTTAACCCACTATTTTATTTGATTTTATGTAAATACAAAAAAAATGTTTTACATCAAAATCTAATAACAAATATAAAATTCAATAATTTAACAAGTGTTTCAGTTAACGTAATTATTCAATTTTTTGTGTCTCCTGTAACACTGGAGAAATGGCAGCTACATGGTTTTATAATTAAGCAGATAAACATACAGTTATGCTGATTACACTAAGAGGATTTAGCTAACACACAAAAATTTTAACATCAAAAAAAATTAAATACAGAATTTTAAATATATTATAAATCTAATATAATAATATCTGCTTTGATACTGAATAAAACTGAATAACTGTATACAAAGCACATTTTAAAAGTAAACCTCTCACACTTTAACTATGTGTAAATATAAAAGTGACATCCTTATTATATTCCAAATTAATGTGTTTAATGAGTTCCTTGCTTTAAATTACACAGACCAATATTTATTTTCTGAAAAAAGTGGATTTAATTGATTTTTGATTGTATGCATCTCGTTTAAAAAGGTATACAATAAAATACAAAATCAATTGAGATAGTTAATTTATATAATAAAATAACTATAAATTTTAAGAGTAGTAAAACTAATAAAATAATTTTGTATTATTATACTTAACTCCATTATATGGGATAATAAATAAATATTACAAAAATATATTTAGAAAATTAAAAGTACTTAAAATTTAATTTACACATTTAATAAAATAAAATATAATTAAATTAATATTACATCATTAGACAATAGACTTAATTACAATCTATTTATGCACTACAATAATAACACTATAACAAAATAAACTTTACAAATTTATAATTATTTTTATTGTACCATATCACATTTTAATTACTGAAAAATAATATTCTTTTCTATTATAAGATTATTATTGATAATCTTATTTTAATTCTTCATAAATTTCATTACATTCACATCTTTAACATATAATTCAATATATATATAAATACTTTAGATATCAGTAATTAAGAGGTGGTTCTTGTTTTGCGCCAGTTAGATTTTATATGTTACACATATATATATTTTTTTAAATTTATATTTCAAGAGAAAACATCACTAATAAAAAAGGCAGTTCTCATTTGGTAAGGATAACGAAAAAGTAAGAAGTTTAATTACAAAGTTATTATATCAATTTCCAAATCAAAATATTTCCTATGTCCTGAATAAAACTTCAAAGCAATGTAATTACTAAAACAATAGATAAATCCTGTCATCTAACATAAAAATTAGGCCTAAATGAATTACATGAAAATTTAAGACAAAATAAGAATTAAGGAAATCTAGGCCTCCAATTAAATGATTAGCAGACGAAGTAGCATTTTGAAATATACAAACAAAAAATTATAGATAATTTACAGAAAATTATATAACACATGTAACAATATGTTGCTGACATGCAGTACTAGCATACATCACAACAGTGATATAATAACAAAAATGATGAAAGTGTAACTATAAAGAAAAAGTATTATCATAAAAGTGGAGATTTTTAGAGATGTATTTTCACAGGGGAAATAAATAAATAAACAAAAAAGTTGAGCATATCACATATTGAGAAATTTTATCAAAAATAAATTCTATAGCTCCAAAACAATTCCAAGATGCTTCATATATTGTGTATGGGTAGAAAAGAAAAATGATTAAGAAAAGAATCTGAACTCAGTACTAATACTATTTCTACTATATATTTTAAAACGCATACTTTTTTTTGATGATATCAAAGCCATCGAGAGGTGAACAAAATGTGAAAAACAACAGCTGAAATCCAGATGAAAAAGTTATGTTCTTGGATGTGCTAAATTATAAATATAATATTTATCAGCATGCTGATGACTGAAAATAATTTTAAATGTTTAAGGGATGAGAATAAACATCCTGAGGGTCCATAAAGAAAATATTACTCTACTTTGAACTTCACATTAAGCCATTCTTTTAAGATTGATTAAATATCTATCAGTTATATAATAAAAAAGATATTATTTAAACACCATAAAAATTAAGGTAGCAATTATTTCTTAGTGTTCCACAAAATTATGAGAATAAAAAGATAATTTGACTCCTATATGCATTCAATGACAATTTAAATTTAATGTTAACACCTAAGATAGGTATCTTATAAAAGAAAAATGGACAGTTCTTATTTGGCAAGGATAAAAAAGTAGTAAAAATTAAACCAATCACAGTGTGTAGGATAAATTAATTACTCTTAACTAAATGCTAAAGCTACTACTCATAAGTGACACGCATGATCACTAGCTTTGTATTAGTAACCATTGAAGACTTTACTTAATTGGTAAAATAAAAGATTTAAACAAATTTCTAAAGTGACTGAACTGTTTTCTTCTATAAACTAATAAAAGAACTAAATTTCCTAATAATTCTTAAAAATCGGAATTTCAAAGCTTAATTTCCTAAATAATTTTCTACAACTTAAAAAGAAATACATTCAATTTCAAAAAAAAAAGTACGTAATTTTCCATTTACCTTGTTTCTTTGAAGTAATTGTCCGTTTTCATAGAATTTATGAATTAACTACACCGACATACCTGTATTGTATTCAATATAATCCTGTTATTTTCAGTAAAATTTAAATTACATCAATAAGTACAGTAAAATAATTCTACAAGTCCAATGAATGTGCTGTGACATGCATTGGCTGCAAAAGGGTTATGTTCAGTGGTAGCATCAATTACAATTTAGAACAGATAATTTTGAATTTAAATTGACTTTTAACAGAAGGAAATCATAACAGAATAATATAAAAAAGACTGAAAAAATTAAATGACACAGGATGATGAATTTGGTGAACTTGTGGCAGTGAAATTGTTAACAGGTTCAATGTTGAAGAAGAAAAGAACAGATAAGGATATACTCTTCCTAGATCTGACTATATATTACATTTAATTGTCACGCTTTTAGAAAATATATTTATATAATACTTTTGATAATAAAATAACTACACAAACTGAGAACTACCTTTGCCTAAATAAACAGTTTAATAGACAGGAGACAAATCAAGAGTAAGATTACGTATAGCATTATTTCTGGTTGTGCGAGATGATTTAATTATCTGAATCACCATGGTCTTGCAATCATGGCACACTATCATCTGTAGGCCTTTTAATTTTTCAACTTTCTCTGTCGGACGACCTAGAGTTTTTGATCTGTTCAATTTTCCTCTGAAAAAAAAACAATCACAATATTAATATTTCAAATGATAATGCATTTCTATTTCAACTGAATAATTAAAAATTATAAAAAATTGAATGAGTGAATAATGATAATCAATTATTTAAATTTCAATATCATTTATTAAACAAAAATGAAAAAAGAAGGATAGAAATAAATTTAGTCTGCAGATAATTCCTTTAGAATAAGTTAATGTGACTGAATATTATTGTGAAACAGAAAGAAATTACACTTACATACCCCATGGCTCAGTAATACAGACAATTTTATTAAAATAAGAGTATGTAAGGTTAAAGAATTACATGATTTGAAATAATTACACCAATCACCAATCACCAAGAAAACAATTACACCAATCACAAAGTGTGTAAGATAAATGAATAATCTTAAAATGTTAAATACTAAAAATTAAAATACTAAAAATACTCTTAAAATACTAAATATTAAAGCTACTATGTTATGTAACAAGCATGATCACTAGCTTTGTATCAGTAACCATTGAAAACTTTATTTAATTGGTAAAATAAAAAATTTAAACAAATCTCTATAGTGATTGAACTGTTTTTTAATACAGTCTAATAAACAACTTCCAACGGGTAAGTCTAAGAAACCAACTTCCTAACTGTATTTTAACCCTACACTACATACTGGGAAAGATTTGGAAAGTTTGTTTTTAATAATATTTTATCAGTGTAAAATTTTAACTCCTGCGGCAGCATATTGTGGCATTCTGGGAACACATAAAATAAAAATTCTATCATTGATTACCAACATAATGGTTTAAAATTTCTCTCATGTGTTGTTTTCTTCAAAGCTTTTATGATCGCACCTGAAGTGAAATAGCTGTACTTTATATTCCATCATAGACTGTTTCTAATTGTCCAAGATTGAATTAAAAATTATCTATGCATTTATTGATAATTTTTAAAGGTAAAACACAGGTGATATGGATGAAAAGTTACTTTTATTTTTTCTTTGTCCGTGGAAAATAACTGTTCCTACTTTGGAACATCATGCAATACAGTTGTGAAGTTATGTTGCTATTTTGGTTATGGTTGTTTCGCAATTTGCATTTCAATGACTCTACATTGATGCTACTGGCTGACAATCCCAACCATAACAAACATCATAAAATAAGAACTGCTTTAAACATAAAATTTCACTCTATTGCATTATATGAACAAGTCAGTTGATCAACAATTGTGTTCAACTAAATCAAGAATTTATCTAAAGCAGCACATCCTTCTAAGCCTCAAAAATGGAGCTATAAACTTTTCTTTCTAGCTGGAAGCTCAGGCTTTGCTTATAACAGAGATGTATACTGGACTTGAGAATAATCCCAACTAAACAGTTCATTTCAATGAACTTGACTTAAGAGCCTCTCCAAATGTTGTAGACTTTTTAGAATAATTCCAGAAAACATGCATTATAAGTTTTTCTGGCAATTATACTTCTTTACAGTTGCTAGTATTAATGGAGCAAAATGGTATTAATTACCTTGAAACTTCTAAAAGAAACAGAATCCCAAATCTTAACTTACTGTTTTCAGTTAATGATCAAAAACTTCCCACTAATGAGACAAATAAATGATTCCAAAAGAAACAACAGCAGGATTAAAAATCCAAAATTCTAGAAGGTGAAAGTTTTGAACTTTCCACAAACGTTGATGGTGTAGATGTAACAGCTGTAAATTGGTATGATAACAAAATGGTGTCAATGATATCAACCTATGTTGGGAGGCAGCACACAGGCAAAGTTTTGGGGTTTAACTGAGAAACTAGGGGAAAAAACCCATTGATTGCCTAAAATTGTGATATTTGATTCAACACATGGGCCGAGTAGGTCTTCTGAATTCTATTTTGGGACTATACAGAATTGCAATTAGAAGTAAAAAATAGGACTTTAAATTATTTTATCATTTATTAGATTAAGAAATTGCACACTGTTGGTTGATGTACAGAAAAATCTACGTAGAAAAACAACTACCATCCATCAGACAAGCAGATTTCCAACAAGATCTTGCTGTTTCTCTCTGCAAATATAATGCTACTTTTTGGAAGAAAAAGAAAACGCCCTTCTGCTCAACTAGAGTGGGATTTTCAGGTAAAAAGAGAGGTCCATTCTCTACAGCTCCTCCAAAAGATGTCAGGTTAGATGGGTTTGAACATCGACCAGATATTGTTGAGGAAAGCCATTGATGTAAATTTCCTAATTGTGGAAAATAATCTTCAGTAAACTGCATACACTGCAGTTTTCTTTGTTTTAATAGAAATAATTGTTTTAAAAATGTTCATACTCTGTAAACATTTGTGAGTTAATTGCATTTTATTTCGTAAATATTGGTTGTTCCATCAATTATTTAGACCAAGCGATTCAAGCATGAAGATGAAAGTGTTTGAAAATATGTTAAATATTTTAAAAAAAACTAAAATATCAATAAATTAAAACTATGCGTGTTAAAAAAATTTATACAAATGTGTTGTAAAATTGTCATATTCATAGAAATATGCACAATTACTAAGATTAATTTCGTTAATATTATTTTATTAATATTATATATTTTTCTTTGGAAGTCTTCAAAATAAGCGGGTAGCTTATTATTTAATTTTTAATTTATCTACTATACTTTAGACTGAAACTGAGATATATCATGATGTTCTGTAAATGTAACAAATAAATTTGGTGTATTTTATAGCAGGATGTTTCAATTTTGGAATTAATTTTTTTTTTGTTTTTAGGTATATATCTAACTATTTGGAATTCTTGCAGTAAAATGACTAGGTGTCTTTAACCCTTCATTGCTTGATATTTTATATTGAAAAGAAAAAAAATTGTTCAAATTCTATATGTGTAATATAGCTACAAAAAGATATTTAACAATTTTTTTTCTTTTAAATATAAAATATCATGCAACGAAGAGTTAAAGACACATCCTAGTCATTTTACTGCAAGAATTGCAGGTAGTTAGATATATACCTAAAATGCATTAAAAAGTTGACTGTTGACAACAGTGTCCTCAGCTATTATATAATTTATTCACAATACTCTAGTTCTCACCAAGTTGAAGAATGAAAAGCTGTTATTACAAACAAGCAAAATTTGTTATTTAAACATCTAAAAACTATTTAAAATCATTGCCAAAACAATGTTTAAAATGACTTCCTAGACTGTTTTACACAAGTCTAGTGTGATGAACAAAATTAAAAAAACAAGAGCTTTACAGTCACCTCTTCTAACATAGTCAACAGTACTTATTAAAAACAAAATAAAAATAAAAAATATTTTTTCTATTTAATACAACCCACCTAGTGGTCTAGTGATTAGCTTGTCATCGCAAATCAGTTGTTTAACAGCTGATTTTTGAAGTTGAAGGTTCTGAGATTTGAATCCTAGTAATACAAATTTAAATATTAAACAGTGGATACCAATGTACTTTGGTAGTAGGGGTTCAATTAATCACACAACTCAAAAATGGTCGGCCTGAGTTATCGGTGTAATACAAAATTACACCTCATTTACATATCATACATATCATCCTCATCATACTGAGCCATGGGATGGGGGTTGTTTATTGTTCACTAGTTGAATAGACTGCAATGTACATTAGAAAAAAATTTTTTTTTTTAATTTACTACAACTATTAAACTGTTGACAAATATACACTAAAAAACTCAAATTCATCAGGAATACAATAGTAGCACTTTCCCCACATACCTAATTATTTCTGATGGTGTATATGCTGGACTCGGTGGGGGAAGAGATTGTGGACCACCACTTTCAGAAATAAGACTGGTAGACATCTGTGATGGTGGTGCAGAACGATTCACTTTTGGTGATGCAGGAGCGCTGCCAACACCTGCTCTAACTGCTGGTTCTGGTACAAGAAGTTTAGATACTAAAGATCTAGGAAAGCTATCATCATCTGGTGATAGTAAACTGGGGCTTAGGGCAACAACAGGTACATGAGCAAAGTGTTCAGTTGGAATTCGCATCTAAAAAAATCACAAAAAAGTAATTTTATACCTAAAATATTAACAATTTAAAATATCAGTATCAAATATTAGAAATAGAAGTTAGTTGTTTACTACTTAGAAATTAATTGATACATAAATTTTAAATTGCTCAATAAACATTCACTTCTCATATTTATATTATCTAAAAATGTACAAAGAAATAATTTCAGGAACTGCAACCGCAGCACTTTATAATAAAATATAATACAAACCGTTATCTTATTAAAAAAATTCCACTTAAGTAAATAAGTTTATGCAACAAGGATTCGTTGTCAAAGATTTGTTAAAACCTTAAAATCATTACCTAAGCATAACACAAAATATTATTTATTCACTTTCATAGCCATATTTTGATATTGCTAAGAAGAAAAATAGCGAAATAATTTTAAACATTAGATTAATAAGTAAGAGCAAAAAATATATGTACAATTTTAAACATGTTATGTAGTGTGTTGAAATGAGTAAACAAAAATCACCTATACTAGTATTTAATTCAGTTGATCATGACATTTATGAGTTTTTACAACAATGGTAGTTCATTAACTACCATTCAGTATTTTATAACTGATGATAAATCCATAAATTCATGTGTAATTTTTTTAAATAATACACAATACAAAAAATACAATATATAATACACAATAACATTTGCTTCGCATATACATGCTAAAAAAATTGCTTTTTGAGGTGATTTTGTCTAATTTAATTTTTAACTATTTCTGCATCGGTTATGAGTTTTTAGAACCAGAAAAATAAGTTTTTAAAATCCAATCAATGATAATTTACTTATAGCTACGAAATAGTTAATACCACTGCAAAGAATAATAAACTGCGTAGAACTGCGCAAGAAAACAAACTTTTTGTTTTAGACACCCTCACCGTTTAGCAGTCAGAAACGCACTGATTTTCAGAGCACAAAGCACTACATACGCTCGATTAAGGAGTAAAATTTACACACAAGCATCAAGTTTAATCTTGCTCACCACTGTAACTAACTGCATAAGCACATATGAAGAAAACCAATACAACCTGTTATCTGTTGTCAACCTTAAATTTAGCATAACTTAAGAATGACTCAACCAATCTTCAAGTTCTTACATACTCTTCTACAGCAAATCTAAATTTAAATAAAATTGATCTATAGTTTTGAAAATTTTCGAGCCACAAAATTTTCAAATATTTTGGTTTGGATCAATTGAGTACACACTTCTACAGTAATAGATCTAGTAGTTTGGAGATTTTCAAGCCACAAATTTTTGTACATAGGTCTATAAATAAGGAAATTCATTTTAAGTGAATGGAATTTTTTTACTCTTCATACCTTAAAACATAAAAATAAATTCAATTTCACCCATCAATTCCACCATGTTCCAGAAAGTAACACTGTACTTTTCTTTGAAAAGTAAAAAAATTCCATTTTTAATACAGCAATAAATATTCATAAGAATATACTGCAATATTAAATAAATATTTTTGAAAAACATTTTACTGTTTTTAAGAAAAATATCCATTTAATATTATAAATTTTACTGTTAAATCAGATAATATATTTCATACAATGATTAAAATTTTAAACATGGATGTGTTTCCTACACAGAAATATTGGTCAGTTGACTGTTATCAATACTGTGTTCACTTAATAGAAGGGGGTTTGTAATAGTTGTAGCACATTAAAGACTGATCCCAAGTTTTAGCTGAGCTGGCATCTCAATAATATAAGGAGAATGGGTAGCTCACATCTGATGTAATTAAGGCTTTCTGTTAATATGCCTCAATATTCTCAAAGAAGTGTAAATGCTGGCCTGTGGTACGTATCTACAAATAAGATTTAACTGTATGGAAGTTACAAAATATGAACCTTTTTGACCAATCTCTAGGACAGAGTGCTACCATCTCAATTTTTAATCTAAAAGATCCCAGGTTCAAATCCAGATTCAAACACAGAAAAATTTCCATATTCCCACACGAAATTCTCTAAGCTTACTTAATGAATTAATCATATAAAAAAAAATTCTGGTAGGAGAATCTAACATTTTGTATACAATGAAGAATAGAGCACTAACACTTATCTCTAAAGAAAAAATATTACTACATTTGAGTGGCATATTCAATCTCTTACCTATCAACTGAAAGAAAAAACTTTGTGGATGCTTTATTTCAAAGTTGTTTGAAACATACTTATCTTACGGGAAGTAGTACTGGAGATTTTTTGTTAAGTAAATATTTCATCTAATTCAACGACAAAAAAGTTATTTAGAAATTTATTAAAAAACTGATAATTACTTTATTTAACTATGATTATTACTAAACCAGATATCTTCAAAGTGGTGCAATTTTGTATACACATGCCAAAAAAGACAAAATTATTAATAAGTATGAATTTTTATGTATAAGTTTGAAATAACAAAACTGTTCTTTCCTATTATTTCAATTAATATTCAGACTGAAGTCAAAAAGTTATATTGCAAGAAAAGTTTTGGTTTGCAATATACAATGATGTGAATAAAATGTACTAAATAATCAAGTTTATTTTTGGTGAAAAAATTATTCAAAAAAATTTTCATTTTTTTCAAGAAAAACGTTATAATGCATATATAACACATAATTTTATTTTCAACTTCTTAATTTCTTTAATTTTTTTTCTTTCTAATGAAAAAATATTATCTTTTATCTTACTTACATTTTAAAAATTTTGTAAATTTACAAACATTACCTGATTGTTTGAACTTATGGATCTTTAGAATAATATCTACACACTTTTAAACTGCCAAATAATAAATATTATAAATAGTTAACTAGTTAGAGTTAACCATTTATAGAAGAAATGTTTTATTATTTTAAAATAATAAAACAAGAGATGTGCATTGGAAGGGGAATGGGACTAAGTATTCAAAATTCACTAACCTCTTTCATTATATATAATTAAAAATTAACAGAGAAGACATAACAAAAAGCAAAAGGTGTAGCAGTATGATCAGAAAGAATAAAGAAAATCAAGTTAGCAGCTAACCAAGCCGTTCAAATTTAAATAGAAACTGTAATTTATGATAGATTATATTAAAAATTAAAAAACAGTTCAAAATTAAGATTAACATAAAAATGGAAGTGATGAGGAGTTTACACAAAAGAAGGCTCTTTTAACATATCTCTGAGAATAAATTACACATATATCTTAAATATCTTTCTGAGAAATTGGAATGGAATGCAAAGTTAGCGGGAGTTTATAAATTCTCCCTTCAGATCGCAGAACCTGGACAGAGTCCCTTGCTGCTGGATGATTCAATCGGGCATGTTTTTAAAAGGTTTATTTTAAGTGACGGGTCTAATTTTTCAAGTTTTGTCTTATTTAATATTTAGTATTTTTAAGGACTGATTTAATTGCATTCCAATCCGTTGTTAAACCAGCGTTATCGAACCCATTTTATGGGCCGACCGCGGAAGGCTAGGCTTATGCAACCTGTCCTCCCGATGTAATTCCCCTTCTGAGAAATTACAAAGAACAAGTAAGTTCATTTAAGTAATTGGGAAGTTCCCAGAAAATGTATTAAGGTAAAAAGCAAAATATCTAGGAAAAAGTTTTTGAAAAGGCAAAAGGATTGCTTACAGTAAAAAGAATCCAAATTGGACTCAGAAAAAAGTCAGCCAAATGCTCTGTATAGGTTGTGCAATCATACAGATCTGAGTCTTAAGTAGAGATAAAGAAAGAAGATAAAAAGTTGATTAATACTGAAATGTGGTTATGGAGAAGAACTGGGGAAATGAAATGGGTAGACAGAGAAATGAAGAAGTATTCAGAATAAGAAGAGAGAAGCAGGATTGACAGGGGAGCAGAAGAACAAAAGTAGAACACGAGATGATAAAAAAGGAAAACATGTTTATTAAGGTATATACCTAGAAATGTTTTCAGTTATGTATAACAAAGGGTAAAGTGGAAGGAAGCAGAGGAAAAAGGTAAGAAAAGTGAACAAAGATGCTAAGAACGGAAAACAATTTGGTAATGTTCAATGAAAACTGTTAAAAGAAATTCATGCAAGATGAAAACATTATGATTATAAACTGGAATTCAATCCATTTTGTATATCCAAATTAAATAAAACTGAAGTTCATTTTAAAAATTTGGTTAACATACCTTTGAATAACACTTGGCACAAACTGTCCTTTTGCATAATTTACATATCTGTCCCCAAGGTCCAAATATACTGAACCGTGTTTTCATGCATAGGAAGCATACCTAGAAATAAAAAAATACTATAAATAAAATAAAAACAATTAAAATATTTGTAGGTGATACACAAATTTAACAAAAACAGTTCTCCACTGATGATTATGGAATTAACAATGGAAATAAAATTTAATACATTTATTTTATTAAATAAAAAAAGAGCAAAAATAAATACATTCAATTTTTCCTACACTTTTAATTAGTTGGTAGCTCATGCTATTCAATCATCAACCTTGTTTAATCTATAACATTGCATACTCTAATTCTTTCAATAGTAAGTTTCAGAGAATTTATCTGCTGGTATGAAGTTTTTAAAAATCTATAAAACTACCTTTGAACTATCAAATTTAAAACTCTTAGTACAATATTTCTATGTATTTCCCATACAAATTTGATGTTATAGTCGGTACGATTTGATTTGATAACACCATCAAAAATATTTTCATCACTTATGCACCCATTTTCAACATACTTTCACACTTACTGTTAATTTCATCACATTAGGGGTACATTATTTGTAACAAACTCCTGTATAACTAGATCAGTATATATGGCAATCTGAATACAGTAGCCTTCTTTATTCATGTTATTAAATAAATAACTTTCATATTATATTCAGAGATGGTTTTAAGATCCACAAGCCCCTAGACCTTCTTTTTAATTTCATACCAACTGGGATATCAAAATGTAATTTTTTGTTAACTTAAAATGAATTAACAAAAAAATTAAACTTAAAATGAATTTATACCAATCTCAATTTAGCATACATAAAATTACAAATAAAAAAATTCGATATAAAGTCGATTTTGTAATTCAATATTCAGTTTGACAATAAATTTAACCAATAAACTCATTATCTCATCGTAGGTATCATTCTTCGCTTTCAGTTGAAGAATCTGTATGAATTTATACTTTCACCTCTGTACTTATTTATTAAATAGTTTGAAAAATAAACACTCTTTAATATGTATAAGAATTTTATTACTAATGCAAATGTAACTTTCAGTGCAGCATTTGCTGCCTAAAATTTGTTTAACAGTGAAGTTAATTTCATAGTTAAATATCATTGTTTGAGAAAATATTATATTAATTCTATCAGGGATCAATCTCTTTACAAGTAAAGATTACCTAATTTAAAATATATTATAAAATTTGATAAAATATTAATTCTTTCATATAAATTTTATCTGGCTAACTTATCAATGAGCTTTTAATTAAATTGTAAGTTAGCAGTAACCTTATACATTTCAAGAAACAAATTTCATTTACAGAAACTGACCACTACTATCAATACTAACTTAACTTGGTCTAGTAAACCACTTTAATGCTTCAATACAATACTACCTTAAGAATAGTCAGCTTACACCTGGTAAAAGTCAATTACATAACAGAAATTATGAAAAAAGCCTTGTATGAACCAGAGTAATAAATATATAACAAACACAAGGTGTTTTAATAACAAATTTAAATTATATTATAAAGTTTTATATTAACTAAGAATAAAAATAAATATATATTACTAAGGGAAAAATTGATTTCATAAAAATTATCACCAAATAGATTTAAAACAATGCATACTTTTCTCTTTTCTGCATCTTCTTTAACATGACCTTCAACTGGTAAACTTTCTAGTTCAGCTTTTGTTAATACACTGCGTATATGAACAATTTCTTCCAAGGTCAAAGATAAACATTCTTCTTGCCATTGTTTCTAAAAAAAAAAATTAACAAAGAATATAATTATAAAACATCATACAAAATAACGATTTAAATATTATTATTCCTAATGTGTATGTTGGAATCTGTTCTACTGGTGTGAACAAAAAGCAACCGCGTCCCCTGGCTCAATGAGATGATGATATGTATGATGTGCAAATGAGGTGTAGTTTTGTACACTCAGGCTGAATGTTCCTGATTGCTTGGTTAATTGAACTACAACCATCAAAGTACACTAGTATCCACTTCCTATATTCAAATCTGTATAATACTAGAATCTGAACCAAAGAACCTTCAACTTTGAAAATCACCTGTTAAACCAGTGATAATGCAACGAGTTTACCACTAGACCAACCTGGTGGGTTTAAAATCAAAATATTGAGATTAATTTCAATGCTTCATTAAAATTTCAAAATATAAAAAAAGATGTTTGTTCTTGTAAAAGTCTGTTTAGATATGATACCTGAGGAAGGAACAATTTTATTTTTTTAAATACGTTTTTTCCAGTTTAGCCTCTGGGAATCACCAACAGGTATTACTTTAAAAGATGAATGAGGATGAGATGTATGAGTATAAGTGAAGTGTAGTCTTGTACAGTCTAAGGTCGACCATTTCTGAGATGTGTAGTTAATTGAAACCCAGCCACCAAAGAACACCAGTATCCGCAATCTAGTATTCAAATCTGAATAAAAGTAACAGCCTTTACTAGGATTTGAATGTTGGAACTCTTGACTTCGAAATCAGCTGATTTGCAAAGACATGTTCCCCACTAGACCAACCCGGTGGATTTTAAAATACCAACCATTACAGAAGTAATGGATGAAACAACATGAAATTTGATTAATGTAAAGATTTGATTAATTTGATGTAAATCTGATTAATGAACATTTTAATACATTACATAATAAGCTAACTACATAGCTTTTTTAACTGTTTTGTCAAATTTATGAACTACTCTAAAAATATAAATAACTTATCTTTTGTTCTCATTATGATACATAAATTATTATTTTTTTAAACAGTTAAAAATGCAAAGGAAACATTATAACAAACATTTTTGGAAGTGAAAACATTAAAAAAAATAATTTTATATATAAAGAATTTTCTTTCACAGGTTATTCTACTATGTTACTAACTTTTTTTACTGGTTAGCAAAAAAAAAATAATAATAATAATAACATTTTAATATTAATAAGTCAACTGTCAAAAAATAATTAGTAATATAGATCTTACCCTGAACATTTTTAACTTAATAAATATATACTGTTATCACAACAGAGGTGTTGTGTTTCAAACGGAATAAAGACGTGAGTCAGTGTACTAACACTCTGCTGTTGGTGACTCACGAAGTAAAGACAGGAAGGGAGGGACAGACCTTAGGGGTTGTGAAGAGTGGTGGGAGTTCAGTTACACTACAACACTGAAAACATATGTACTGTTGCACATCAATACTTCATTGACTCAGACCCTCTAGTCCCTCCACTATTTCATATTATATACACATGCACATAAAGGTTTATTTGTGTGGTTTTTTAAATAAATAATTTAAATGTGTGATAAAATTTATTCATTTATTATTTCCAGTGATAAATTATATACATTTTAAGTATAATTTAATACTTCCTATAAAAGTGGATGTTACCTGTACATAAGACTGGAAAATACAATACAAAAAAAAAGAACAAAAATTCTTAAAAAACTAAATCTTAGTACACTAAAGCTTATAGGTTTTTCGAGTAGAAAAAATAATAATTCATAAGTAAAGCTATAGTTTTAACCTGTTTCTTAATTTGTATCCACTGGTACGAAGCACAGTTCAAAAGTAAGGCCCAATCAGTAACAAAATAAGAACAGATGAAAAAATGAAAAATGTATTAATGATTTAAAATATCTAACATATTTACTTCTTTTTTCTACATAATCACCATTTTGTTCTAAACACTTTTTACGCCATGAAACAAACTTCTTCAAACCCATTGCATAAAATTCCATCAACTGGGATTGTAGCCACTTTTGCACTAAGATTTTCAGTTCTTCACTTTCCTCAAATCATTGAGATGTAAGCCAGTTTTTGAGGTGAAGGAATTAATGGTAGTCATCAGGCGTGAAATCATAATATAAGGAGGATGATCAAAAATCTCCCATCTGAATTTTTGAATTCATGCACAACATGAATTTGCATGTTGTGCATGCAGTTACATGTGGAAGTATGTTATCATGAAGAAGAACAATTATTGATCTCAGCATTCCCTATTGTCAGTTTTGAACAGCACGACATAGCTTAGAAAGTGTTTCACAATAGACTTGTGATGTAGTGGATGTTCCAGGTTCCATAAAATCAATTAAAAGCACGTTCTTTTGGTCCCAGATTTTCCTTTGAGAATGGGCTTGTTTGAATTTTTTCAGTTAATGTGAACTAGAATGACGCCACAGCATGGACTGTTGTTTTATCTCAGCATTGATGTACGAACCCACCAGGTTGGTCTAGTGGTGAACGCGTCTTCCCAAATCAGCTGATTTGGAAGTCCAGATTTCCAGCGTTCAAGTCCTGGCAAAGGCAGTTAATTTTATCTTTTATACGGATCTGAATACTAGATGATGGATACCAGTGTTCTTTGGTGGTTGGGTTTCAATTAACCACACACCTCAGGAATGGTCGAACTGAGACTATATAAGACTTTTCATTTACACTCATACATATCATCCTCTGAAGTAATACCTGAACGGTAATCCCCAGAGGCTTAACAGGAAAAAGAAAGAAAGCATTGATGTACGAAATCCACATTTTGTCACCAGTGACAATATGGGAAATAATTTGTCTCCCTCATGGTTAAAGGGGTTGAGAAAAGCACATGCAGATGTTATTCTATACTCTTTGTGAGCATTTGTCAATATTTTTGGCACCCACCGTGCACACAGTATATAATAGTCTAGAGTGTCAGTCGCAATTCTCAACAATGAATTGTGAAACTTCTGGAAACTTCTTTGAACATCTTTGAAACTTCTGGAAATTCTAGAAGTTCTTTTTACTATTCTCGCTAATAGTAAGAAGATGATTTTCTCTCACTTTTGCATTCACACATTCTATGAGATTAGCAGTCCAAACATTAAGCCTGCCATTTCTCTGTTTATCAACATTTGAATGACTTTCATTGAACTCATGACACCATTGTATCACCTTTCCTTCACACATTGCATTAGGCCCATATGTTTCACACAATTGAAAGTGAACTTCAGCTGCATTATGTCCTCTTAAGTTTAGAAATCTAATCAATGATCGAATTTCACAACTGGTGGGATTTGTTATTATCACCCTCATTTTAACAAACTATCTTGAAAAAGCAAACACCAATGAACTGACAGTAATGAGGCAGTTACGTAACCAACAAACTACTGTTAGATTATTTGACAATTTATTACACATTTTGAGTTAATTTTACTACTTTTTCAATATGCTGCTCTGTATACTGTTGAAACAACAATATTCTTACTTCTTGTTCCACTATTTGAAGAGACATATTAATTTTTTAATTCATTATAGTGAAATCTAAGCAATTCTAATTGAAAGGTTTGCATAATAATTAATGGTAATAGAAAATCATTCTTTTTTCTAAATAATTTTCAATAACCTATTTTGAAGACATTGTAAGATATTTTTTACGTTATTGTAAACCTCTCCCCCATGCAATATCATATGTCACTATGCTGTGAAAAAAGGCATTACTAACATCAACTGTCAAGACAATATTCTGTATAACTTCACAAATATGTAAATATGTTGTTTTCTTAATTATGTATTTAATGTGGATATCCCGTTTTACGTTAAAATTTATAATTTACTTGAAGGTATTTATTTTATTCAACTCTCTTAATGGGCCAGTAATTAATTCACCTTCAGAAACATTAATATTTTTGATACTTTTGTTGCTTCTTTTCTATTTGACAAGTAACTTTTAATTAGATTTAATGTCATACCCTGATTTGTGTATCTATATAATCTTTGAAACAAAATTTTTATGGTTTACAGTATCAAAGGCTTTAGACAAATCTAAAATGAGAGAACAATTAACGGTTCTCCTAAGTTCAGTTTTCATAAATAAAATTAGTAAAATAATCTAGAGCATCCTTTGGCCCTTGATTTTAACAAAGCTATATTGTCTTGTGGAAATAACACTACATTCATCAACAAAATTGAATATTCTTTTATGAATGATTTTTTTCCAACATTTTTAATGTATTGGATGTTAAATATATTGCTCTACATTTTGTTGTTAAAAGTGTTTCTCCAGATCTGAATTCTGGTTTAACTTCTGCCGCTTTTAAAGTGGCAGAAACCATTATCTAATTGAACAAAATTACTTCCGTGATCACATTTTCACAATTAGCCACGAGACATTTTTAAATAAAATTTTTTTGCGACATTTAAAATACTTTTCTGGAGGTCTGTTCGGCAGCACACTAACAGTTGGCTGCTGATGCTATTCAACCAACAACAAACACTAATATTTTAGTACATTTAGAGGTTAGGCTAATAGTATAGAAAATTATTAATAAATGTATATATTAGTTTAAATCAGAAAAAACAATAATTTGCACAAATTCATACCTACAATAAGAAGGCAATTTTCCGATGGGTACAGAAAACCCATCAGCATCACTTAGCTGACAGTGTACTCCCATCTTCCATCCCAAGAAAATTTATTAATAATTTAAAACTAATATAAAATAATAATGCAATTTAATATTAATATCAAATTAAATTTCAGATTATTAATTTGATATAAGGTTTATTAATTATTTAATATAGAACTGTGAAATATAACTTTAGCGGTAAGTGCCATTTATTTTTAAGATTAAAAATTATATTTTTTTTAGACATTAATTTTGCAATTTGTATACTTTCTTTTATCCCTGTTTAGCTTCCAGGAATCACCGTTAGGTATTACTTCCGAGGATGAATGACGATGATATGTATGAGTGTAAATGAAGTGTAATCTTGTACAGTCTCAGGTTGACCATTTCTGAGATGTGTGGTTAATTGAACCCCAACCACTAAAGAACACCAGTATCCACAATCTAGTATTCAAATCCATATAAAAGTAACTGCCTTTACTAGGATTTGAACGTTGGAACTCTCAACTTCAAAATCAGCTGATTTACAAAGATGTGTTCACCATCAAACAGACAGAATGAATCAATGACAAAGATAATGCAGTTGTGAAACAGTAATACCAATTTCAATCAACAAAAATATATGAGATTTCTTTATTATAAAGATCTTTATAAGCTTTATATCTCAAGTCCTAACTTGTTCTGAATAAGAATGTACAAGACAAGTGCTTACTTTGGAAGCACGGCAGAAAAAATAAAACAACTTATGGAAAGAAAGATCTAGAATGTCTTATTGATTAAGAGTGGTGGTCTACCCTGAAAAGTTCATGTAAAGACAATGTTGGTTTTTTCCTCTCAAAATGTGATATCCTCTAATACTATCATGTTTAGCTGATAAATTAATGAATCTTGTGTTTCTTTAGAGGTGTTCCAAATGAACACACTTGACTTTTTATTGCCTTGCTCATGAGTGGGAGAAACTAGAAATTATAACAACCTGGAATTACAAAGTAAAGGAGGGTCAGAAACTAACCACTCAATAATGATAGGGAGTGGCTCAAACCACATTACCTAACTATATGGGTGTTCCTTAGTGCAGCTGCATTTTTCAACCATTAATATTTTACTTAATATGTTACTTATGTATAGTGTTGATCTATCCAGAAGAAAAAACATATCTAAGCACAATCTAATTTCATAGCCTTCATGTACTATTACAAGGGTTATCTGAAAGTTTTGAGCCTCAACATGAAGATGGCAGCAGTCATCAACAAAAGTTAGGGAATGTATTCACATATGTGTTGAAAGGTATGCACTAAAATTTCAGCCATTTTGGATGCTCAGTTGTTGTTTGATAATCATTTGAGTAAGTCATTGTGAGTGTGTTTTTGAAATGGAAAAAATCAAATATTGTGCCATGATTAAATACTTGTATTTGAAACGCAATACGCCTACACAAATTAAAACTGAGTTGGATGCTGTTTACGGGGACTCTGTTTGCCAAAAATAATGACATCATTTGCCATTATGAAAAGATGGGCAGCTGAATTTAAACATGGTCACACCAGCTTCGTTGAAGATGAATGTTCAGGACTGCAACAACCACTGATATTATCAAAAACATTCACCAAATGGTACTGGAAGACTGATGGATTAAGGTTATAGAGATAGCAGAGGCTATGGGCATATTGAAAGAACATGTTTGTCATATATTAACTGAAGAATTGGATATGTGTAAGCTATCTGCACGTTGGGTGCCACTTTTGCTCACTTTGGACCAAAATCGCATTTGAATGAACATTTCCAAAACCCTGCTGGAGCAATTTAAGCAAAACGAGTCAGATTTTTTGCGTCAATTCATAACTGTAAATGAAACGTGGATCAACCACTACACTCTTGAGATGAAACAACAGTCAAAACAGTGGACTGCAAAGGGTGAACCTGCTCCGAAAAAGGCGAAGATGGTTCCATCGGCCAGGAAGGTGACTGCAACTTTTTTGGGATAGTAATAAAACTTTGTTTATCGATTATCTTCAAAAATGTAAAACAATAAAAGGATAGTATTACGCATCATTACTTAACAAGATGAAGGCAGAAATTGCAAAAAAATGACCACATTTGAAGAAGAAGAAAGTGCTTTTCCATCAGGATAATGCGCCTGCTCACACTTTGATGGTTGCCATGGCTAAAATTCACGAATTGCACTTTGAATTGATTGACCAGTCTCCGTATTCACGATATTCACCATCTGGCCCCAAGAAACATTTTCTTGTTTCCTAACCTTAAAGCTTCACTTGGAGGAAAGAGATTTTCATCAGATGAGGAAACACATACATAATGTCTATTTTGTGGAGAAAGATGCCAGCTACTACTTTGAAGGATTAAAGACGTTAGTGCATCGCTGGAAAAGATGTATCGACTTGAAAGGAGACTTTGTTGAGAAATAAAACAATATTTGACAGAAAAAATACATGTTTCTCTATGTTAAGCTCAAAACTTTTCAGACAACCCTCAAATATAAATGACATTATTGGTGCACAGAGATTGATACAATGACCAAGATAGGCAACTAATAAGTTCGATTAATTTTACCACAAAATCTTAATCTTTTTTCATTCAAAACAAATCTAGCAATTGGTAACCCTTCTCCAAGCTGGAGAGTTTTTCTTGTCTAAAAATCATTTCTTACATACACCATTGAATTTCAAAAATCGCTCTCAATTTTGAGATTCCTTTTGAATTTTTCATTCTCTAAAGAAACTTTCTTTGATAAGGCTACCGAAATTCTAAATTCTTTATCATTTTCATTTTCCATAAGTGCTTCTTAAGTATGTTCAAGGGCTTGTTCACAATTCCCAGCCAACTAGCTTGAATAGTACAGACTTCACTGATCTCAATTGATTTGGCTTTTTTAAACTGCTTGAATTGAATTTAAAGCTAACATCTTGTAACTTGGATCAATGGATAAACGTAAAGACCGGCTTATTGATTTCATTATTTCCCAATCATGAATTGAGGACAGAGATGAGTGACTGGATTACTTTCATACGTAGCCATGATATTGGTATAGACTGAAGTTTCTTGCAAACATCCTGTAAGTCATTTGTAAGAACTATTAAAAGTGATGCAGTGAAATATTCTTCTCTACTAAATGTCTTGATAGCTCACTCAAAACCCAAAGGCCAAAACAACAAAATTATAATAAGAATACTGTACTGCTTAATTGGCAATGACTGATTTATTTTAAAAAGAAAATCATTTGCTTATTGACATTAATTATGTAATTGAGAAGGTTGTACTATTGTTGATGATGAGAATGATGTGGTTTTATTTTGGAAAAAAGGCTAACTGGATGCACCCTTACCAAGTGCTACTTCAAATTTTACATTGCTGTTTCATGTGGCACTATCATCTTACAAATGTCACACTTGGCAATAATCTGTTGCATACTTTATCTGTTCTTAGATGCCAGAGGTCTGTCCTCTACTCACTGGTTGATCAGACCAGAGTCTGTAGTTGCAATTACATTAAAGGCTTAGAATTGATCATGTTAAGATCTAATTTACTAAGCATTTGACACCATTGGTAGTAATACAACTGTATAAATTAAATTTCCTCTTACCAACAGTTTAAAAAGTGTAAATCCTAGTACTTGCAGAGGATTTACACTTTTTAAACTGCTGGTAAATGGAAATTTAATTTATACAAATGTTGAGATCACTAAGGGAACTAGGTCTAAATTCCGTCGTTGTGATCAAAATTTTTTGTGGTGTGCATTATTACTGATATACTCATATATCTCATTTATGAGACATTTACAGTCATTCACAGCTTGTTAAAGTATGGTTGAACTCGTACTTCCGCTAACTCGGTTAGCTAGTTCAGAGGGCAACGATGTAGGGTAGAAGAGAGAAGATGTCCGAAAGAAGCCTGCAGCGAAGGCAAAAGCTGAGTTAAATTCACTGATGTAAATGACTACCAAGGTATTTACATTGGTGAAATCCCAACTGAGGCCTGGCTGATGACTGTGAGATGTAATCAGTTAGAGGATCAAAAGACGACCTCCGTTAAAGCCCATCAGGGCTAGGAATGAGAGGGATGTGGCGACTGGAATAGTGACAAGGTGGCTGTCTTCCCCTATGGGGGTTAGGATGTTCTTACATGCCATAATTTGTTACATAGCAAAAAATTAAGAAAAAAACTGACAGCACAGTTGTAGGACTTTCCCATGGGTTGTTTTTGATGCATGACTTACCCTCACATACACACACAACATAGTTTAAAATATTTATCATTGTATTTAAATATAATATTTTTTAGTTTATTTAATTCAATGATTCTAACTAAAGCGCGCATGAATACTGTATTTAATTTGTGCGGGTGTCGCAGTATTAGTGGTGAAGCTTGGCACTAAACTAATGTAATTTCACAACTTATATAGAATAAATTTCACTTGTATGGTCAGCAGACTGATGTACCCACAAGGTTTAATACACCACAAATCAAGTCAACTGAGTGACCAGTTTGAGACCCACCCTGACCAAGTTACTTTTTTACACTTTAAATATTATTAATTTAATTCTACTGCTCACCTGTGTCATCACAACACAGCAGATGACTACAACAGCATTTTTTGGGTTGGGTGCAAGATTTTGCAAAAAATTGTTTTTGCTAATATTGTTAACAAATGTGCCTAAGAAAAATATGACCTTAATTAGGCAAAATCTCGAAATAATGAGAGTAATCTTGGTCTACAGCCTTGCCCTCTTGACCTTTTAAGTTGAAAATTTAATGGCATCAAAGCCCCATATATAGAAGTAATCTGAACATATATGGAATTTTGGTCAAAATCGGTCCGTAGTTCTGGAGATTTAGAGGCCAACACCAAACACACACATGTACATACGAACACTAACATCCAGAAAATTTCCATCCAGTTTTTGGGTTCCTTAGATGCCCAAGGTCAAGATCCAGAGAAAACTGCATATGCCCAAATTGGATCAATTACAATACCTTCTAGAACTTTACAAAGGAAAGTAAAAAGTGACTATTATTATCAACCATAGTAACTGTGTACAGAACACAAATGAAAGATAAAAAACAATTATTGTTAAAAATTAAATATAACAGTAAGCTGATAACAGAAATGAAAAACAAATGGGTTAAGGAAGTCACTTCTGTCTAAGATAAAATAACGGCACAGATATCTAGATTTTGTGATGCCACTACAATGACATCATGTCCAATAAGATAATTTGACTTTACAGAGTGCAATGCCAGAGCGGTTCAGTACTTAAGTGATTTCATGTCCCACTCTAACTGCTACTTTGCAGTTCACAATAAATAATTCCAGTGACTTGGCAACAGCTTAATACAACTTTCTTTGACACCTTCAAGAAAAAACACAGGAGTGACTAATTCATGAATGTTTTAATGGCGACTAAGAGGTAAATAGTCACTGATTACACCTGTGACAGCAAATCACATTATGCTGGGACAGCATAATGTGATGGAGTCTTTGCTCCATCACTAACTGGTTAAAGTCAATTTAACCAATAAAATAATAAATAATTCTTATTAGGATGCAATCCTGTTAAAATGCATTCAGTTATTAGTAAGCAAGTAAATGCACGTAAGCTATAAACATGAAGATGGTTTGAACCTCACAAAATCAAAATCATCAAAAGCAAATCCTAAGCATCCATAGTGATTAAACAAGTAAAAGCAAATCCTAGACACCAGTAATGATTAAACAGGTAACAATCTGAGAGTTATACTTTTCGCATTATACTTTTCAATAAAATTCATTAAAGTTAATCTATTTACATGTTTTGAAAATTAATCTATATCCACTTGTGTTTTTCCTGCCTTATGGTAATGAACCATTTCTCAGATATGTGTAGTAACAATTCTATTTGTTACTACATAAGGGGCTTAAAAAACCGCAAAGAAATGTGAAGAAGAAAGATGACTATTAATACGTCTCACAAGGGGTAATATCTTGAATTGGAGTATTGCCTGAACTGTAACCTACTGTGGACATCTTCCTCCTCTGGGTTATAGATACTTATTATTATGTCAACCAAGTAAACAATTTTATCAATTTCTGATATTTACTTACAGACTGTAAAAGGTCATCTTGCAATGAACTCCTAGACCAAGACATTTCTGGTAGAGTACAACCAAGAGAATCTTCACTAGGTGTTGAGACAGTCTGTCGAGATGCTGGTCTTGATTGTGGTACAGACACACTTCCACTGTTAGAAGGCTCACATATCATTATAGTATGCCTTCGCATGGATGCACGACGACTAGGACACTGCGTAGCCAGATCATATGCTGCACAAACAACAAATATTCATCAGATAAAACTAAAAAATATACATATTTTGTATAAATATTGTCATTACATGTCTTATAAAATAATGTTAACTAACTCGAAAAAGAATTTAAACAAAATTCATAAATTTTATACCAGAAAAACAGGGTACATAAAAAGGTAAGGAAACACTCTTTACATCAACCTAAAGCTTAAAATAAGCAACAATAAAAGATCAGCGATAGAGATTTTTTCCTGATAAAATATTTTAATAGCTATTACAGCACAGTATCACATTTTACACTGTAATTATGAAGTCACATTCGAACAATGTTAAAATGAAAACATTACAAATTATAGACATACAGTGAAGTTCCCACTATTTCAGACTGGTAATTTGAAATTCTTGATCTTCAAACTAATTTTTGTTTAGTGGAATAACCTAAAATTAACTTTTATAAAATAATAAATTAAATATAACAACAACCTTTCTGAGCAGCTAGAAATATCCTTAGACTATAATTTAATTATTATTATTAATGAACAATGATGCAGGTTACTTAAGTGGCTTGTCACAAAAAGCACTAATTTTTAAGTTATTAAGAAACCCACTTAGTATGAGATTAATTAGCAAATTTAATTGATGTATTTAGAATATTGTTTTTTTGTCTATAAATCTCCATGTTGAAATTAATTTTTTTGTGAAATTTTTTATGAGTGATCAGCAAAAGTTAATTCTGTTCTTGTGGTAGAACTTGGTTCAGTTTGCATATACAGTACAACCCTGTTTAACTGGACTAGATGGGACAGGACATTGTCCGGATGAACGAAAATCCAGATAATCCGGAAATGTATAATATTACAGCTTAATGAAATCACTACAGTATTAATGTAAGATTTTGAAATTTAAAATCAACTTAGTACATATTAACAAATAACTTGTATAGTAACTGAAATATAAATTCAAACTTACAGCTACATCAACGTTTATTTACTTTTAAAAACCAAATACGTACGTACTTTTAATAAGTATTACAGTACATAAAAACTGTGATACAAAGTAACTGCTGATAAAATGGATACACGATACAGTAGGCCTGCTACTGTGTTTCTTTATTTAATTTATTTTAAAAATTTTAATTTACTACATACTACTACAGTTCATATTTTATTTCAAAAAATTAAAAATGCCTTTCCCAATATTGGTCTGGATCATTCAGAAGTTCAGTTGAATGAGGTCGGGTTAAACAGGGTTGTAATGTATATTATCTTGTTCCGTCACTGCACTTTACTAGTGTGCTCTTGGTATGTTTTCTTACACAGTAAAATAATATTATGCTCTTTATTACAGACTACGGATTACGGAAAATATTATTATAGACTATGAAAAAGAACATGGAACACCTTCTTTCTTGAAAATGCTTGCAACTTTGTGTCAGTTTTTTCTTGATGTTTGTTAACATTCATATTTTTTGTCACTACGTTTATTTTTATTTATCTAGCATGTATTACTACTTTGAACATAACAAGTACTAAAAACTTGAATGTCTTGTTATCTTGTTATATTCATTAAATCTTGTGTTGAACTGTAAGTTGTATGTAGTAACTCTTTATATCTATTGCTGAATCCATATAAAAATACACCAACATATAAGTTCCGGGCCAATGTAATATTCAGCCTTGCCGTTATTAGTACTCATGAATAATGTAAGTGTTGTAAACATATTTTTACAGAAGGTAAGAAATAGGTTAAACACTATTGGTAGGCCTAGTTGAGTTAAGATAATTTTGCTCAGTCATTGTATGTGATGGGTTGTGATTTCACTAAGAGGGTTGTAATGGTATGTTTTTATACAATTATTGTTATAATGGGTTAATTATTTCTTGTACATTTATGTTAATTTAGAGATTGATTACATCAAATGATGCAAGTGAAAAGTAATGTGTATACTCTTAATTTTATCAATGAATTTTTTGTGTTTTTCTAGTTTGTATAAATTTTATGTACGACTTAATGATTTTTTCCAAATGTCTACCCAGTTTATGTGCACAGACTGTAGTATAGTTAGTATAGTATAGTAGTATAGTATAGTTTTCTAATCACTTAATTTTTTTATTTTAGTTTGATATTTTTATTTTTTTTAGTATCATATTTCAAATCTGATTATGTTGTTTTACGATTTAGTTACAAAATATGTCATTATGTAGAATGATTAAAGAATTTTCTTAATCTACCTTGATATAGATTAGATATATGTGAATTCTTTCTGTTCAAACATACACAAGCAGTATAAACAACATCAGAATTAACCTTAGCAAATTATCTCACAGTAAAAAACACACATATAATGACATTAACTATAAAATTCAAATTTACACAACACACCTAAGTAACAAACTTCACTCATTTAAACAATATGAAATTTTCAAACATACAATAGCTGAAGAAAATAACACCAGTTGTGTGTAAATAAATACAGAGAATATAGATCAAACATTCAATTTTGGTTACATATTAAACATATCTCCCCAACCACTAAAAGACAGCCACCATTAACTGCATTAACAACAGTGCCATCATTAACAACAATATGCATTACAAGTTCAAAAAGATCAATTAGAAGCATAATTGTGTTCTGTTGAGTAATTATATTACGCACTCAGATAACATTCTCCTACACTTTCAGATTAAATAAGTATATAAGGATATGTTCCTCAAATTCAGAATTTTAATCATTTTTATTGTTCTTCCCCTCAAGAATCTAAATAAGTGAGATTTATCTGTACTTTTTTTATCACATTAAGTAACTGATATAACTTCATTAATTTAAGACTATTTTTAAAGGCTCATAAATTAGAAATAATAATTAATTTAAATTAATACAGTGCTCATTAATACACTTAATCTGTTCTAGGACTAATAAATAAAATACATTTCTACAGTGAAATAGTTAATTACAAAACAATATAAAATATTAGAACAAATTTAAAATGCTTTATTAAACTACAATATCACACATTAATTTCATTACATAACATGAACATTCCAAAAAATTATTTCTGTTTTGGTTAAGCATGACAAATACATTCAAAATAATTCAGTACATAACGTTATATCATTCCATTCAGTTATGATACAGAAAACATGCAAAATATGCAGAAGAAAGAAATGATTTCACAAATAGGAATACAATAGAATTAGTCAAATAATCAAATAGAAAGATGTATAAGAAATAATTAAAATGAAAAATAACATGAATAAACAAGCATTGTTAAAGAATGTTTAAAGTACACAACAGCAACTAAAAATGGTTGGTTTTTTGGGTTTTTTTTTGTTGCTGGCTAAAACAATTATTTTTTATTTTTTAAGAATTAAAATTTAATAAAATCTTGTTATACACAAAAATGTAGTTAAATGACATAAAAGCACAATTTATTTATTAATTAATTTATATTAATAATGAATATTTTAGATGGCTATGTGATAAGCATAATGCACAAGTTAAAACATGAATGGTAGCAGATGATGAAGTCTGCATTTCACCACTGATGACATGCTGAAAAAGTGATGAATGAATGTGCCAATATTACTTTATATGTCTCACCAATCAAGAGTCGTCTTCATGATTTATTTGGTGCTCTTCAGCAATTACTAGCAACTCCAGTACACCAATGACAAGTAGCTAATAAACGAGAATGGTTTCTTTTCTTTTCAGTAAAATAATACTTCATTTATTGATGTCAATAAATCAATAAATGAACATAGTCATATATAAGTATATGAAACGCATTGATTTAAATATGATTAAAAAAATTTCAAAATAAAATTTATTAATTGTTAGAGAACTACAAAAGTTGAAACTGGGCAAAATTTATTAAATCAATGGTACTCTAATTTTAAATGATAATTGTCAATTATTTTACAAACAAATTCAGCAAAAACCACTAGGTTGAAAAAACTTTCATAAAACACGTTATTTTATTTAGTTAAATTTCTACCTGGATGTGCTTCAAAGAGCTTATGATTAAAGCAACTGAAAAATAACTCTTAAATCCTAATAAATTTTGTTTCTGCACCAACATTATTTCCACAACACAAATCTTCCAGGATTTCTTAATGAAATCAGATAAAATAAGTGTAAATGAAAGATACAAAAATACAAATGTTATAAATCTTAACAAGAAAATGCTGTAGATCAGGTTTAACCTTCAGCATATATATCTTGTTGAAATAAGCATGGGTAATGGAATTAGTTTCTTTAAACTGAATTTGTATGACCTATACACTACATATAATTTGTATAACCGGGGTACAAAGAACATTTCGGTCACACAAAAGGTCAGCCTGAGATTGAACAAGATGAACTACTGAATTGGTCTGTCACTATTGTGAAATAGTATTGTAATACTGGTAATACTTACAATAAGATGTATCAGGAGTATCTCTTGGAGAAAACAAAAGCTCTACAAATTGAGCATTTAATTCAATTTAGTTCAAAGAACTATAAATATTTCAACACTAAAAGCCAAACAGAAAATCTTGATATATAGAATTACAAGCTTACTTTCTCAGAGGTAAAAAATTAAAAATTTAAATTAATATATGAATAATAAAGCTTAAAATAAATCCCAAGACAATAAAAATTATTAAAGACACATTAACAAGCACAAAATCAAAAAAGAAATTCTTTAAAAAACCATTAAAAATTAAAACTGAAATACAGCAAGGAGATGGACTGTCTCCAATCCTCCTTAATTGTGTCCTTGAAAAAGTTATACAAAAATGGGAGAAAGAATTTAAAAAGTTAAACATACACAAAAGCATAAAAATGGCCACTAAAACTAAATTGAAAAATACAAACAATCTGACCTTTGCAGATGATATTGAATTTTTGTAAGAGATATAGATGAGGCTAAAATCAAAATTCAAAATCTAAGTGAATGTGCAAGTCTTCACTGGTCTTCAAATTCCTTATGAAAAAAATTAACTGGTTTTCCAATGACAAAGAGAACAAAACTCAAACTCTTAAAATTTCCAACAACAAAGATATGAGTAGAGATCAAAAGTAATCATTTCAGAATCATTAAAGAAAATAGATTCTCAAAATAAATTATATTGATGGACAAAAAGTAGAAAAAGAAGGAAGTAAAGAAAATGTCAACCAATAAGAAATAGATTTAAAGAGAATACCAATCTTGGAACTATACTACCATTAGAAATTTCTTTAAACTGGTTTAAGCATTAATGTGAATAATTTCACTTTAATCTTACAATGAAATCTCTTCAAAGTTTTAAATATTGAGCGATAGCTTTCCTCAGAAAGCTTGTTCTTTTCGTTCTTTCTTTTTAGATAAAAATATAAAATTATATCAGAACTTTATTTATAGAAAATATATCTAAGTTGTTAGTTAACAAAGGTGGTAGGTAAACTGAAAACTCAAATGGTACCTAACCAAAAAATCTGAACAATAAGATAAGAGGAGATGAAAGGAAGAGTAATTAACTCACTAAAGACTATCTCTGACAATGGTAGTTTATCATTTTTCCCAGGACTAATGCTATAAAATTAATAATACTGTAAAATTATTATACACAGGGGACTTTCAATAATTAACGAGACAAATTTATGTAGAAAAAAAACGGTCCATTCAATTATAATTTAACTTTTTGAGGTTCAAGTTGGCAAGCTTGGGAACACATTTTATCAGCTGTTCAATCATAATTAATCTCAACAAAAACTCTTTTGTTGATGTCAGCTCCGCTTGAAATTTGTACGCCGGAAGAGCAACATTCAATGATAAGATTTTTGCTATCAGAAGGTGTGAAACCAGTGAAAATTTACACAAGAATATTGAAACAGTATGGTGGAAAGTGTTTAAACCGCAGTAACATGTATAAGTGGGTAGAACAGAACAAGTGTAACTGATCTCCATTGAGATCTGGAAAACCTCAACTGGAAAACCAGTAAAAGTTTCAAGTACCAAACAGCAAAATCGCATAAATGATCTTATTCGCTAAGACAGATGAGTTAAAATTTCCCACATTGCAAGTATGTGTAATATTAGTGCTGTAACCAAGCACTCAATCATTCATGACATGCTGAATTATTGCAAGATGATTTCCTAGACAGTTGACTCAAGTCCATAAAGGCACCCGGATTCGCAATTGTTCTGAGTTCAAAGAATGGTTTGAAGCGGAGGGTGACTTTCTTGTGATGAAACTTTGATACACCATTTTGAGCCAAATCCAAATGGCAAAGTCTTGAGTGGAAAAATCCAGATTCACCCACTAAAAAAAATTCAAGACTCAAGTGTCAACTCACTTTACCAACTGGTAAAGTAATTTTGACAGTCTTCTGGGACTCGCAAAGCCCAATTTTTAGTGAATATTTAGAAGAATAATGTACCGTAAACAGTGAGTACTATTCTAACATGCTCCAACAAAAAGTGAAACCCATGATATGGCGAAAACATCAGGGCACTCTCTCAAAAGGTACGACTCTCTTGCATGAGCAATGCGAGCCCCCACATCACTCAGAGAACAGGAGAAACGCTGAAGAAGTTGCGTTGGGAGGTGTTGCCACATCCTCCTTAAAGCTCAGACCTCGCCGCATCCGATTTTCATTTTTTCAGCCCTCTCAATGACTTTTTTTGTAGCAAGAAGTTCAAAGACAATAAAGTAGTTAAAAAACAGTACATTAATGGTTCAAACAGCAAGGTAAAGACTTCTATGCTGCAAGAATCAGAAAGCTCACAGAACAATGGAAAAAGTGTCTAAATGTTGCTAAAGACTGTGTTGAAAAGTAGTGCAAGTTCATGGTCACTGAATAAATCATTTTTTCTCTACCACAATTTGTCTCGTTAATTATTGAACATATCTCGTATAATCTATGGATAAAAAAATTGAAAAGTATTATTTTTTGAGAATGTTGCGGTAATTATCTGCCAAGTTATAATAAAATAATTTTTTTCTTAAAATATTTAACTCATGTTGATATCTCTCTGATTCTGAAATTTGATCACACATTTACAAAATCTAGAGAATATCAAATTTGAAGATATCAAATTTATTTTAAAATGGGAAATTTAAGAGAAAAAGTACATTGATTTCATACAGTTAAATGGGAAGTACTTTCATTAAATAAAGTAGAACAATTTTATAAACATAAACAATTTTATGTTTAGAAAAAAAAAAATTCTTCCCCACTACTTCTTTCAATGGCTCTGTAACCAACCCAAAATCTTTCCTAATGAACCACCAATAACTTAAATGTCATTTGTAGTGCAACAAATAATATACTCCTTATCATTCAAACAAATATGATTCAAGTATATTAATTTACAAAATACAAATGCATCCATGCATCGCCTATGAAAAAGAAAACTTAGAACAAAAACTACCTATTGGAGTATAGAGATAATTTTAACATTAACAGAAAAATACTTAAATATCAGCGATTCATATTACATAAACAGAGAAATAGTTCTCTAGTTTTTAATAAATTTTATTTTTTCTCAAGCCAGTAACTTTATGTAAACTTATAATAAAATGACATTAATATTTTGTATTTATCCTAGTATACAATAATCTGTCTTGTTTATTTTTTTGCTCAAATATCTGTGTAATTTCTTCAAATGTAACTAAAATTATGTAACTGAATCCTGAGTAATGAGAATAAGAAGATATTCAAATATTTGCTTGCACTGCAGTAACTTTAATTTTTATTTTATATACATAAAATATTCTACTGAAATAATTAGTTTTCATCCACCATAATATCAAAATTCTAATAAATTTATAAAAAATTAATAAATTTGATTAAGAAGTTAGATATTTTTTGATTCTGTGATAAATATTATTTGCTAAAATAGTATGTTTTACACAAAAATCATATTAAACAACTGAAAATTAAAAATCTATTATTAATACGGTGATTAACATATACACATTTACATGTCATTATAATCTGGAGAACTACATTGGACATAAACCTAATTTAATGGAACAAGATGTATCTATTCATATTTTGTTTTATTCAAGTTCATCAACTTGTCAAGTTACTACATATCTAAGAATATTAGAAATATTTTGTTTTGTTTAATAACACAACCAATAACTTCTTTAAAAAAAATAGTAGAATTTTACAATTACAAATAATAATAAAAATTTACTTTTTAATCAAATTTATTTCATAGATGAAAGAAATATGCAGCTGAAGGAATAAAAATTATTCTAAAGAACTGAGCTGAAGCATAACTATATCTTTTTACTATGCACAAGCAAACTAACTAAACTGCTTTCGAACTACAGTGCTTTAAATAATTAGCAGAGAATGTAAGCCAAATAATACTACATCAAAATGAATTATCAGTCAGTGTAAACAAACTAAAGTGTCAAGTACTAACTACATTTACAAAACGTTTGTCTATTATCATACGGCATACAGTTTAACAACAACAAGATAATTTTGCTAAACAATATTAGTATATGATACAAAAAAAAATATTAATAAAACAGTAACAATTCATTGTAAAAGCAAATGTGGGAAAAAATTATAATGGGAATGAAATTCACAACTGCTACAAAAAAAGATAGTTACCACTTTATAATTCTTAAACACCTTTTTTTAAGTCAACCCAGTTTACCTCATACATACACTCTAAATTAACTTTTGATAATATCAATATAGAAAATAAGACAACAAAAAAATTGATATGTTTAAATTATAAGAAAATTATCTAATACTCATACTGTAACATATAATTTTATGAATAAATATCCGAAAGAAATAAATATACAAAAAAGTACGTAAAATTAATAATAAATGAAGAATATTATTGCAATATATATATATATTACATTTTAAATAATAGTAATTTCTGTTTTAATAATAGTTTCATAGTACCACCCTTTTAATTCAGTTCAAAATTATATTATTTCTTGGACACCTAAATAATATTTTATTCAAAATTTAAAAAAGGTAATTTAATGGATTATGTGTGAAATAATTTATTCCATGCATGGAATATAAATGAAAATTTATACATGGAATAATTTATTCCATGTAAATAAATAAGACTAACAAAATGCACTATAAACGGGTAAATCACTTTACAAATAGTCAACTCCCATACCATTCCAGTTATTATATTAAATAACTAGTATTTAAATATGAAATAGAATTATATATAAAAAATAAACTGCAATAAGTAAACTTCATCATTTACTCAATTAATTAATCAAATAATAATAAACACATATGTAATTTGAATTGTTACTTTACTGTAGTTTAAATCAAAACTTAAAAAACTACAGAATTAGAAAATAATTATACAGCTAAGTTAAAAGGAATCTATAATCGTAATAAAGTAAAATGATTTCATTAAATTCCTTTTTATTTACAAAATTATTTCACAAAATATATATAATTGATTAATTATATATGACAAATATTAATTTAATCATTATAATACAAATACAAAATTAAAATAAATGAGAGTAACTTAGTGATTAATAACTATTCAAGGAATGTATCTGTTACATTAATAAAAGACAATTATTATTGACCATTATAACAAATACAATTCAGTAATAAGAACATTAATTAATAAAATAATATTGTAGAAATAAACTATGGTACAAACATTACCTTCTAATAACTGTCTTAAAAATGTTATCACCACCAGAAAAACATTCAAGAAAAACTTTAGAAATAAATAGTATTTGGTCTTTATGAATTTATCTTTATTAATTTAAATGTTAATCGTCTTCTTTTTTAAAGTTAAAACTGGCTTTAAGAAAAAGTTTTTTTTATAAAAAAAAAACATTCATGAACCTTTGAAAAGTGGCATTACAAAAAAGTTTATGAGTATATTTTTCTAAAAACAGAACTTTTTATTAATATTTGCAATAAAAATTTGGTGTAATCCATTTTATTAATTTAACTTTATTTCAATTAATATATATTGTAATAGAATAAATATCATATATGACTAGAAATAAAAGTTAATTCATAATTTGCAGACGTGTAATTTAAGCATTGTTGTTCTAAGTCACCTAAGATAGTTTCCAGGTGAAATGTTTTTTTAGACCATGACAATATAAAACAGCATTCTTCCTGCCTTTAAGTACTGCATAAAACAAAAGCTTACTTAAAATGTCTCGACTATCAAAAATAATCATTAAAAAATTTACATTACATGTTTTCAAATACATTTCAAGATATAAATCTGTAATTTGATAAATGAGAATCAAATACAAGTACCACATAAATATTTAGACATTATATTTCTGTACTTCTACAGCTAATACAAAGTTTACTTTAGTAAACTTTAACAAAGATCAAAAATATAAAGCATTTTTCATTGAAACATTGACGATTTTAATGCCAAATAAAAACAATCAAAATATATTCTATTAAAAATGTTCACCTGGAGAGATAACATTTTATAATAATGACAAAAGAAACTACTACTACTATAACGTATATGAATATAGATGAAAACAAAGTAAATTTATTTTCAAAACAATACAATAATAATGTGATTTTACTATGGTAACGTGTAAGTATTACTAAAAATATAACAAAAAAAAACTTAAATATTATTTTGTTACATTGTAGTTATTTTTAATATTGTATTAATAAAAATTAACAACGAGAATATTTATACATAGGAACCCCATATTTTTAGATGAAAATTGGAGTGAAGTGAATGAACTGATTAAAGTATTATGACGGAACAGGGATCACATTACATTAACACAAAATACCACAGTTTAGAATATTACAATAGTTAATATTTTCAATTCCTACTAATTAATAAAAAACAAAAAAATCTAAATAAATGATATCGTAATAATTGTTAATTACAATCAATTAATTATGTAAATACTAATATATATACAAATTACTAAATAACTTTCAATATAATCCATAATTCTTAATATTCAATTTTAATATGTTACTGATAAAAAAGTACACACAAGAAATTTATTTTCTTAGAAAATAAAGCTACATATTTTAATAAAATCAGGATAGTTTAGCAGAATTTTCCATGACTTTTTCAGGCTACAATGACAAAATCAAGAGATAAAAAAATTTTGGATTCCTCCAATAAAACCAAAAATATATGGGATCCCTATTGCATTAATAACTTTTAACTAAATTAATACATTTTTCATAAATAACAATAAATTTAATTTTTCCTTTCAAATTTTCATATAACAATTTCAGAAGTAATAAGAAATAATGTTACAAATGTGATGCATAAAATTATTACTAGATATATAAATAAGTTTTCAGTCTTAGTTATTTCATAATGTTAAGGGCAAAATTATGAAAAAATGTCGGACACTTGGAAACTTACTAGGAATAAAATAAAACTCAAAAGACTAACTGAAGTAGAGGTTAATATCTGATTCCTAACATTTAAGGAATTGTCAAGTTACCACTAAATATTTGAAAGATTAATCCAACAAAGTAAAAACAATTCATACATACAATTAGATGTCTCTTAATTAAAATATTTTCTAATTTTTCATTCAAATTGTTTCTGAAATTATTTTATTTTACTGTAATAACTGTAGCATTTTTAGGTATTTGATTGTTGATAAAAATGTAAACTTCTATACTGACATATGAAAAAGAAAAATGTATCGTAGATAAAAAACCAAGACACATACTACATTAACTATACATTGAATTAATAACAATTACTCTCTTGTTCCAATGAATCTTTTATGCTAATATTTAATTAATTCCAAGATCAGACTGAGTAAAGATTATGGTTCGACCTGAAGATTTTGATTTAGTTTTAATTTTAAAAACGTAAATTTGAATTGATTCAAAGCGTATACGATAACTGAAATCACTTTTTTTTTTTAAATTGTAACTTTCATTTGAAATAGAATAACTTTAAAGACTGCTCTAAGAAATACAGACTATTTACATCAGTCTTACGTACAATTTATTTATTATCGGTTATATTCTAATTAATGAAAATTACAAAGAATGCATCACTTTCCTAACACTGTGGACTCCATGTTGAAATGGCAAATGTAGATATATACTACATACATGCACATACATACAAAAAGAATCCATTATTATTAGTTAAAGATTCCACACATCTGAATTTAAAAAATGAATGAATGAGAATAATTTAAGAGGAACTTAACAATGCATATCAGGAAACAACAAAAGCAACGTAACAGGTCACTTTGGTTTCAGCAAGATCAGTAGTAATTACAAAACAATTTTAACCATTTTCACATTAAATAATTTCTCTCAAAAATAATTATGGAGAGAAAACTAGAACAAAAGCCTGAAGAGTAGGATTTAAGTTGCATTCATATTTAGAAATTCCAAACAAAGCAGTCATGGTGTATTACATCCTGTTAGTAAAATAGACATCAGAGACTGAATAGGAATAAAATAATATTGCTTTGTGCCATAGTTATTGGTGACAGAAAACTTAATACTACTTATTATAAATGACAACAAAAATAAAGGTATTAAGAGGAAAACAAAATGGTAAAACAAAGCAAACTTAATTTTGTAGTCTTTGGAAAAATCAAATGGCTAAGGTAAAAGCAGAAGACAAAGAAAAACAAGTTACTATAATGAAAATATAGTGATCTTAATGGGTTTTTTATGTTTAATGGAAATACAGCGGTAACTAAAAAAAACTAGCTGGGCTCCGTGGCATGAATGGTAGCGTCTTGGCCTTTCATCCAGAGGTCTTGCGTTTGAATTCCAGTCAGCCATGGTGTTTTCACACACACTACAAATCATTCACCTCATCCTCTGAAGCAATAGATAATAGTGATCCCGGAAGTTAAAAAAAAAAAAAACTAAGGTAAAAACAAATCTATATGGTTTCACAATTAAAATTACATACCGGAAATACTTTACCAAAAAAATAAAACTATTGCAGAAAAATAAATCTATATATATAAAAATCAATGTTTGTTTCTCTGTCTGTTCCAACTTAACTCGAGATCTACCAGACAGATTTGTCTAAAATTTTGCACACCTACACTTTGAAGCCCTGCGGTGAACATAGGCTAATTTTTTTGGACCTCCGACATAACAAAATTTTACAACAAAATTTAAAACACTTTATTTCTTCCCTAAAGCTTATTTAATTTTCAAAATGACTTTGATTTTCAAGAAAAAATTAATTTTTAGCTAACATTTTTTTGAATTGATTCATTTTGAAAAGGTTTCTGAGGTTTTAACGTAGTTATTCCTAAGTTTCAATTGCTTTAGCGCACATGCATATGTAATTTTTACGATTCATTCATTTACAATTTTTTGCAGTTGTTTAAAAACATAAATAAATAGCTGCTTTTGTTTATCATGTGTGTGTTACTAATTTAAAGTGTGTATAGTATATAACTGCAATCTTTAAATTCTGTGATCTTTTTTCAAAATATCATACCATGTCTAAAAGACATTCTTCAATTGGGAGAAATACAAAAAAAGCACGTATGATGAAAACTGTTCGTACGGCAGAGACTGAAGACGAAAGACAGTCAAGACTGGAAAACAACCAAATACACACAGCCCAATCCCGTTTGACTGAAACAACTGAGCAACAGGAAATACGTTTAGATAGCGACCAAATACACACAGATCAATCCCGCTCGACTGAAACAAATGAGCAACAGGAAATGCGATATGCCACCGTTACTGTATGTGTGACTGTGTGACGGAGGAAGGAGTAACCTTCCTCCGGTTACTTGACTAATAAATATAAAATAAAAAGATTGACCACCACAAGAAACACAAGTAACCATATAGCACGAGCGAAGCTGCGAGCTAGAAAGCTATAAATAAATAAATATCTAAACTTCCATTGGATTAAACAAGAACATGACACAAGTTAGTCAAAGCAACAAAAAAGTTCTTTTACAAAACAAAAATATACTACTAGTGTCAAATATGATTGTGAACAAAATAAAATCTTAGGACAAGAGAGAGAAGTATTTTGGGCAAAATGGTTCAAAATTAAAAGACAGAAGTGTAGATTAATGAACACAAATTTAATGTTTCCAAAACATGTTTATATAGTACGGAATTTAGATTATAAAATAATTGAAGATACAACAATTTTTTTACAATGTTGAGGACAAAGGACATCCCATAACATAAACATTAATTAAGATACAATAATCATAAATACTAGAATTATAAAATGAATACACCCTGCTTTTCTATTTCTGAAGTAGCAATTTTTTTTCTAAGTATTTATTTTATATTATTTGTTGGTAGTGAAGTAATACAGTTCACCCAATCTACATTAATACTGAATGAATTTAATGATTACATCCCACTTGAACAAACAAAAGGTTCTGATGCTTATGGCAATATGATTAATATTTTGAGTAATAACTAAATTAATTAACAAAAAATAACTTAATAATTATTATTATTTAACTAAATGAAATTAGTCATATGTTTTCCTCTAAGGATATAGAACACTAAAATAAAAGAATTCTTAGCTTAAAATTCATTAATAACTAACAACAAATAAACTCGTAATTTAAAAATATTAAACTACATACTTTGAAAACTGTAACATCAATATACAATATTAACAATACTTCTTAAACGAGTCTAGTATCATATTACATTAAAAAAAATCCCTGTTAGAATATCTGATGACATAATCTGTTACCGTTTTATAAATATGTAAAAAATTAAAAACAATATATAAATAACATATGTAATATTATGTACCCAAATATAATTATAAATATATACAGTGTAAAATGACATGAATATATATGATACATATTATTAAAATACTTATATAAAAATGTGTTTTACAATAAACATTATTCTGTTAACCAAAATTAGATACATGACTAACTGATCATTTATAAATAAAGAGTGTTTCTAAAATAGTGGGCTGGATATACTTTTTCAGATTCTACTAGTAAAACTAAACAAAAAATATCCTTAGATAAAATGGCGATTTATCCTCTACATGTCCGCCACTCTGTTATTTTTATATAAATATTTATATCTCAAATTTGAATAGAGGAATGACATTAATATTTGGTAAGCATCTTGATAATAAAGTTTTAAAATTAGCAATAAATCAGGAATTAAATACCTTCATAAATTACAAAATGGCAGCCATATTTATTTCTCAATACCTCTGTAAATATTAGTTTATATCAAAATTTATGTTATTTGCTAAAATATTAAGCTCTTCATTTTGAACAAAATGACATTTATTTTTTAAAATTGGTTAACAAACAGCCAAGTTATGGCAGAAAATTGATGTAATTTTGTGTCAGTTTTCATCTCCACTTTATGTTCAATTCGATTAAATATTATTGTTAATTCTAGTACTGTAAATTAGTATCAAATTAAGTAATTTCTTAATAAATAACATTTAATATTAAATAATAATAAAACAATGGATATTCATTTTGAATAAATTTGCACAGCAACGACTATTACTGTTGATCATGTTAACAGTGTAAAAATTAAGCTTCTTTTAGCAGGAATAGTGTTCAAAACTATCACAAACAGCATATCTGGAGCGACAAGAATCCTCATGGTACCTTCTAAAGTAGCCATCAACAAAGATTTTCCCTGAGCATATGGGCAGGTATTTTTGATGACTATCTTTTGGGTTCTGTCATTCTATCAAATCATTTAAAGGAGAAAATTATCTTGCTCATTTAACCAAAAATCTTCCACATTTTTTCGAAGACCTACCTCTACAATTAAAGAGCAAATATGTGGTTTTACCACGATGGAGCTCCAACACATTTCAGTCAGTTGGTATCAGATTTCCTGCATGAAACTTTTCATGAAAAATGGATAGGACACGGAGGGCCTGCCAGATCACCTGCCTTCTTGACGTCTACCTATGGGGCCATTTGAAACATATTGTTTATTCAACTCAACATTGAGGATCTCAACATTGAGAATCCAAAATGAATTTCAAGAAATTAGCAATACTCCCAGAATTTCTGAACGGTTAAGACAATCTCTCAGAAAAACTTGTACACCTAATGTTCACTGGATGTTAACTACACCTAATGTTCTACAATAATTAATGTAAGATTATCACAGGTAGTTGTTTTATTTTTTAATTATTAGGTCTATTATTGTGAAAAAATTATTACTTAATTTAATATTAATTTACAATACTAGAATTAACAATAAATATAAACAATATTTAATCGAACTGAACATAGAGTGGAGGACATGAAAACAGACACAAAATTACATCAATTTTGTCATAACTCGGCTATTTGTTAACAGATTTTATAAAATGTCATTTGTTCAAAATAAAGGGCTTAATATTTTAGCAAAAAACATAAATTTTGAAAAAATTAATATTTATGGAGATATAACGGATTAAAAAATAAACATGGCCGCCATTTTGTAATTTGCAAAGGTATTTAATTCCTAATTTTAAGGCTTTATTACCAAGATGCTTACCAAATATTAGTGTGATTCCTCTATCTGAACTTGAGATATAAATTTTTACAACAATAACAAAATGGCTGACAGGGGGAGAACGAAGGAGAAATCGCCATTTTTCCTAAGGATACTTTTTGTTTAATTTTACAAGCAGAATCTGAAAAAGTAAAGCCAACCCACCATTTTAGAAAAACCCAATATAAATAACCTAAGAACTATACACAACTACAATATAAAAAAAAAAATTAAAAAAGAATATGATTTTACTTAAGAGTAATAAAACATGAAGTTCATTTCTTGGAAAACAATTATAAATTAAATTATTATAAAAAAAAGACGCATTTGATATAATGATTCACTGCAATAAGTTAATATTATTTACAATTAAAAGTACAAGTACTCTTAAAAAAGGCTACATCTATTTGAATTCCATTTTTAATAAAAAAAAATAATAAAGTGACTGGATTATTAGTTAATAGGTAATGTTTAATTAAAAACTAATAATTTTAAAGCTAACAATTAAAATAGTAATGAATAGAGTAACAATCAATATATTCTTTCCAAAATGTATACAGAACTTTACAATTACATAATAACATAAAAAATGTACAATCTGATGTCCTTAAGGGCACTTTGTTTCCTGCTAATTTATCAGTCAAGATCTGACTAATATGCATTACCTAAATAATTTAAAAAATAAAACGTTAGCTGAAACTAGACCTAAAAAAAGAGAAAAAAATTGTGCCGTGGAATAAGTAACATCTCTGTAAACAATAGATGTAATTTTCATTCAATGTATAACTGTCAAATAGAATGTAAAAAAAAATTTTACTTTTATAAAACTTCATTCATATTTTAAAGATTAATTTTCACTAAAATTTGATCATTAACAACCAAATTAACTTGTGCATTCATAAAGTTAAATAGGTAAAATAAAAAATATTATCATAAATTCATTAACTACTTGATAAAAACCAGTACAGTAATGGTAAAAATATAGTAAATAATCTATTAGACTAAAATATTAATTTTTTACAATAAACTAACCAAAATGAAACGACAAGACTCATAACACTTTCCAGTTTCTTTTTAGATTACCTTTAGTAATCGGTACGGTACTGCTGTTTCTCTCTATGGCATCAACTTATGTTACTCCTGGCAGTTTTCTTGAGTTAGGAACATATTTAATCAGAATGTGATGGAAAATTACTCAAAATCTAAATAGTGTAGCGTACCCATTTAGTGTACTGATTTTGAATATTTGCATATTTCACAGTGTTTAAAGTGTTTAGACACTTTTTTTTTTATGTAGATAGACTATTAGGTGGTTGCTTTTAATCACATATCCATCAACATCAACAACAACCAGATATTTTTCTACACACACAAAAAAGGACCATATCTTAAAAATACTTGAATATTATAAAATATACAAAAAAAAACCCAACCACAATATAATAAATGATCAGATACATTTTAGATCTTGCTCACTTTTCAACCAAATTCTAAGTCAGACAAAAATGCCAGCAATTATCCCTGAATGAGAAACAACAACACCAGTCACTGATAACCCACACAAAAGCAACCAAAAATATTTTTATGCAAATTTTTGAATGCACTAAAAAGTCTTTATTCACTTTGCCTTTACAGAAAGTAATAGTTTTGTATATCTGTTTTTAAATTTGTTGCAGAAACTGTGTTACATATAATAAAAGATTAAATTCTTTATTTAACTTAGTTCACCAACTGAACAGACGGTTTCAGAGATTTATACTTTAATTATAGCAAATTCTCAATTAAGTGACTGTGGATATTACTGCGGCTTTAATATTTGCAGTTAGTGAAGTTTGCAGTCTGAATGGTTATTACTCCCTCTCACAAATTATTTTATTTGCATTTTCAGTAAAATAAGAATTTTTTTAACGGTGCTGACTTAGAATGTTTATTTATTAAAGCTAACACCTAACAGCAATGAAATAATTAAGAAAGTAATAATTAATTAGTAATGAATGAAATGAATCTTTAAATATTATAGGAAATACATAAATTTTTTTTGTGCATCTTATAACATAACTGATAATAAATCAAAGAGAATAAAATAAACCAACAAATACAATTAATTATAATTAAATTTTAAGTTTATTAATGTAAAATTTTAGGGGTTAGAATTTAAAATTTAGGGGTCTTTCTTTGCACACTAACAGATAGCAAACCAATATTAACCAATGTTCTACATACAATTTAAAAAAAAAGAATTATAAGCCTCATATAAATCATGTCACTAATAAAAATATATGGATAAATAAATTTTCATCATTTTATTCAAATAAGAATTTAAAAGATTCTGGAATAAATTGACTATTTGGTCACCTGAAAGTTGCAGTATTTCACAAATTTTTTTTTTAAATAAATGAATCTGTGTTGCAAATTTATGATATTTATATCTTCTGTTAAAGAACAATTTAGATTCGGAGTAACAGTACAAGGTGAAAAGATAAAGATGCTACGATTTGCTGATGATATAGTAATTCTAGCCGAGAGTAAAAAGGATTTAGAAGAAACAATGAACGGCATAGATGAAGTCCTACGCAAGAACTATCGCATGAAAATAAACAAGAACAAAACAAAAGTAATGAAATGTAGTAGAAATAACAAAGATGGACCGCTGAATGTGAAAATAGGAGGAGAAAAGATTATGGAGGTAGAAGAATTTTGTTATTTGGGAAGTAAAATTACTAAAGATGGACGAAGCAGGAGCGATATAAAATGCCGAATAGCACAAGCTAAACGAGCCTTCAGTAAGAAATATAATTTGTTTACATCAAAAATTAATTTAAATGTCAGGAAAAGATTTTTGAAAGTGTATGTTTGGAGTGTCGCTTTATATGGAAGTGAAACTTGGACAATCGGAGTATCTGAGAAGAAAAGATTAGAAGCTTTTGAAATGTGGTGCTATAGGAGAATGTTAAAAATCAGATGGGTGGATAAAGTGACAAATGAAGAGGTATTGCGGCAAATATATGAAGAAAGAAGCATTTGGAAAAATATAGTTAAAAGAAGAGACAGACTTATAGGCCACATATTAAGGCATCATGGAATAGTCGCTTTAATATTGGAAGGACAGGTAGAAGGGAAAAATTGTGTAGGCGGGCCACGTTTGGAGTATGTAAAACAAATTGTTGGGGATGTAGGATGTAGAGGGTATACTGAAATGAAACGACTAGCACTAGATAGGGAATCTTGGAGAGCTGCATCAAACCAGTCAAATGACTGAAGACAAAAAAAAAAAAAAATCTTCTGATATATATATATATATATATATATATATTTATCTAAGTATTACATTAAATGAGATGTATTATGCGTTTAATGTTTTGAAATGAAACATTTTCTGCTAAAGTATAATCACACAGCTTTGAACAATGTGTTTAAATAAATACAACAAATGCAAATCCTCTTTGTGCATACATCTGTATTAACAAAAACAGAATGAAGTACTTTAGTACAACTGAACAATATCACGAATATATAATAAACTAATTGGAATGCTACAGAAATTTATTACAGAATTTAAAAACTTGTTTATTTTAATTGCAAAGTAACAAACTCAAATACTAAAATAAAAAAGATCATCTATAGTAATATTTATATTAAATATAAAAGCACAACAAAAATTAATAAATGCACGATAATAAATGAAAATATTATGATTTATAACAATTAGAACTAATCGAAATAAATACATTACGCGTGTATATATATATATATATTAACCTGAGAATTACAATTAATTCTGTTTTAAATAAATAATTACACAGATAATATATCATATAATTTACTACATAAAATTTAAAAAATATAACTTAAGTATTTTTTAAAAAATTGTTAAGATTTAAATAATTACAGCGACTAATAGTATATGTGAAGTAGAAAACACAGATTCAAAACTTATAAAGAAGAAAAAACTCAAGACAAAATATATATACACACACAAAACAGTAAGGGAAGAGGATTGGTAGTTATTTTGCACTAAGTATAACCTAATGGGGGAAAATCAAAATAAATTTCACAACAATGCATTATATAGCAGGTTGTCTATTAACTCCATAATGGAGTTTCAAGCCATACTAATTTTAAGTAAACTGAAACCCTCTTTCCCAATGTACCAGTAATCACGTTAGTAAATGAAGAGTAACCAAGGGTAGAGATGTAAATGTGTTACTATGTAATTGCAACATAAACGCTAATTTTATAAGAATACCAAAACTATTTTATGAGAATAAAAGCATTGATACCAGAAACAATAGCTAGAAAGTTTAAGTAGAACACGATGAAGAAAAAAAAAACAGGAAGAAAAAAACAAAAAACTCTCTACATAATAATTTAATTTTATATTAAATCACATATATGTTACCCCAACTAAGCTGTTGCTTCTAAAAAAAAATTGCATAGGTTGATGGCAGTAGACAATTAATTTGAATTTGAATTACTGTAAATTAAAATAATTCATAATAATAGTTTAATTTTAATTTAAAAAAGCAAAACAGTATTAAAAAAAAATTACAGCACTACAACTCTTAAATAAATATGCTTAGTTAATCGTCTAATATAAAAATTAAATATCTTCTTGCAATATAAACTATCGTTATAGTTACTTCAATGGTTCAAAATATATACTGAAGAAAGATATTCTGGCTAGAAAGAATTATGAGCTGTAATTATTTTACACGCGCGCGCGCACTGCAACACAAACATACAAGATATATTTACTTTTTTTTGTATGCTAAACAAAACATTTTAAATGTAATAACTGTATTATATTCATACAGTCAATGTTAATTTGCTTTCGGTTAAACGATGTATGATACTGTCCAAACAAAAATATTTTCAATTTAAATTATTATATTCCTTTCTTTTTAATCACCTTCATATCCATAAATAAACTGTATTTTTTTCAATAAAATTAATTTCAAAACGATCACACACTTCATTCTCATAAACCTAACCTAAAAAATATACATGTAATTTTATAACCTAACCTATCTTAATACAAATTTTTTTAAATGAATCAAGATTACTGAATGAATCAAGTCTACTGCATACAGTAGACTCAGTAATTGTTTCATATCATAATATGAAACAAAAATAAATATCCAAATACATAATATTACAGCAAAAAATACTCAGCATGATAGATATAAAATTTTTTCGTTAAGAATTTTTTAAGAGCATTGCAATGTTTGATTTCTTACAAAATACTACTTTTAATACAAAACCCACAAACATAAAAAAAAATATTTGTACAGTAGTAAATAAAAATAACATATATTTTTCAGTATAACTTGTGCAATGAAATGTTAGAAAAAAATCATGAAAAATTATTTTTATTAGAATAATTAAAACATCTACATAACATAAATATAAACTACAAATAGTATATTAAAAACAAAAACAATACCTAGATAAAATATAATATAAAATTCACTTCAACAATAATGAAAGAAGTAATTAATAAATGAAAACAAATCTTCATAAAATATATACAATTCTAAATGACATTAATATAGACTATAATTTAGCACTATGATGTAAAGATTTCCAAGAATATTAATTTAAACAAACTTCTAAAAATTGATAAAAGATAAAATAACACAGACTAAGGGTAGACATACAAACACCATATCTATGAAATAGGAAAGAACATTACCCAAAAAAATAAAACAGCCTAAATAAGTAAAAGGAAAAAAAGATCAAATAATGCAACAACATCTTATGCAATATTAAAAATAATTTAAAAATGACAAAACACAGCATTTAAAAATAATATAGTTGGATAATAAAACAATATTATAAAAAGCTACAAAAAAAAAATTATCTCATTAATTTGATGAATAGAGATGCAAAAAAATCAAAACAATACAACATGCTGAAATGATAACATCAACAGTAAAATATCTTATTGCAAAATGAATCATTTACTTTTAATCTAAGAATTATCACACCATAAAATTATTAATATTATTAATCACTAATCCAAAGGAATATAGAAAATACAAATACTTCATTTTTAAGTGTAATAAATGCATTTTATTACCATTTATTCATATGGGTTTAACAATTTTTAAAACTTAAGTAAATCTGTTAAAAATGTTCTCAAAACACAGAACAGAGGCTTATATAAATTACAAGCAGAATAAGGTACAATGTTATAAGGCAACAGTATGAAAAAATGTTACAAGGCAACAATATTAAGACAGATCATAGGAGTTAAAGTAGTAATTTATGGAAGCACCTTCTGTACAGCAATAATAAGGTAATATGGACAAACAAAAAAATATACTGTATACGAAATATTTGCACGCAAAAAAGAGGCTGTTTTCGATTCATATTTTATAAAAAAAGAGAAAAAATCAACCAGGGAGATTATGCAGAACTGTGGTTAGTAATAACAAATGGTAGAACATATTTTTTTTACACAAAAATATTTCACTGCAATCAGTGAAATTAAACTTAGATTATTAAGTACCAATAATTTGCATACTACTTTTGAGTTTTAGCAATCTACATGAATCTTTTGGTTTACATCATCTAGCTGTAAAGATTGATAGCTTGAAATACTTAATTTGAAAAGAGTTGATGTCATATCAAATAGAATAATACAAATTATATATTCATTTTTAAAAAATAATTTCAAATTCATGTAATAAAATCATTAGTAAGAAAAAATGAGAGCTGTTTAGATGGCATAAAAATAAAGTTCTCCATAAACACTAAATTAATTTATTATCAACAGTTAATATCTGGTTAGTTTTTAATTATGGGTTCCTAGATTTTTATATAAATATATATGTAGATTAAAACATTTGATAAAACTAATACATCACCTAAAATATGGCTGTGATGTAAATATTTATTAATAGTATAACGAAGTTTTAAAAAGTTTAAAAGTAAAAAGCTCAAAAAGGCACTTTAATAATAATTATAACGTAGCAGCTGAAAAAAACTTTGAACACTGGTGATATTACAAGTTATTTAGAAATTAAAAAGAAATGTTGCATTTTTAAGAGCATTATTAGATTAAAACTATTTGTTAATAAATATGTACATCATAATTAAGAATTAATATACAATAAAGTATGATTATATATATATAAAACTTATTATAATCTAAACTGAATGACTATTTACGCACGGAAAACTATAAAAAGTTGTATATGCTGACTAAAAAATATGTTTGATCTGATAAAAAAAGGGGTCAATTAACTTTATACCCTTTGTTACTCATAGGAAAATATTTTATCTGTTTGATGCTAGTATTTTATAAATAAATATTAAGAAAGCACATCAAATAAATAAATATGAATAAATAAGCTTTCATAATAAGGTATTAGAACTGAATAAATAATAAATAATTAGAAAAATGACTTTTAATAATATAAAGATTAAAATCAATCATCAAATTATAATTTTCAGTTAATGTTAATAATATCCCAAAGTGGCATAATTCTTGATAATATAATTCCATTAATTTCAAATTAATGTATCAAGTAATAAGTGTATTAATTTGCATCTACTGCTTTAATAAATTACAATTCAGCAAAAAGATACTTTTTAATGATGGGCAAATAATAAATTACGTAAAAAAAATAAAAAGAAAAAAATAAGGGCATGCATCGAATCTATGACAGCTGATCGGCATGACGTGCTCATGCTAGCATGCCTTATAAGATGCGACATTGTGTGACACGAGACGGAGTATTTTGACTCTCAGGGACCCTACATTCGAGCGCTGTGTCACAGTAGCGGTGGTATTCGTCGTGGGTGAGGGTGGTACCTGTCCGATGCCAAGGGTTACGTCGCCCCTTTGGTGACTCAATATGTTGTCTCTCCACATTCCCTCCACATTCATCTTCATCCTCATCATCATCATCGTCGTCATCATCCGTCTGAAAAACACACAAAATGATAAGATTTTTTTTTTAATTTTACTTCACAAAAATTGAGAAAAATAAAACTATTTGATCAAATTAAAAAAAAAAAAAAACAGTAGAACATGTTGTTTTTATTAAATGACATAATAACTAAATGAGATAGCAAATATAAATAAAAAAAAAACACAAGCAATACAATGATACAAAACAATCAACCAACACCTAGAATTGAAAAAAATTAAAAATTGAACTCCTAATTCAAAAAATATTCAAATAACATAATTAAAAATGATTATAAGGTTCTAATACCAGTACACAAAAATCTTTTTTAAGTAATTTATCCCATAATATCCAACAATTACCAAATTCTAGGAGAAAAAACTAATTTAATAAACTTTATTATCAACCAAAAATATATTTTCACGCATCATATATACCAACTGCAAAATAATTAGGTATGAGAATTTATTTTTAACTGATATCAAACCTTATTCCATTCATTAGTTCTTTCCTTCTAGGGTTTGATTAATTAGTGGTAATCTTTAAAAACAAGGGATAAAATGTACATAACTCCATGTTACTATTGTATGTTAAATATTATATAAATTAACATTTTATTTTTTATTCTTCCCATATTTCTATGAAATTTCCAGAATTTACTTCACAGAAAAGATTTGCAGGAAACAAATTCACTATTTACCTAAACATGTAAATTTTAACATATATATATATATATAATATACAGGTATATCATGAAGTTCTTCTGGGACTTCCATAAATATTTACTAGTGAAAATAATGGAAAAAGTTCATATGTCCTAAAATGCTTTGTTTGGAGGTTACGGCTAGTGAAAGATTACGCTTGGATTTCAGCTACTCTGGTGAAATGAAGTTATACTAACATTTTTAAGGCACTGAAATAACTAGAAGAATTAGTGATTTCTTAAGGTGTTGATCCGAAAAATTGAATAAAATAGGTCTCAGAACCATACCAGTAGTTTTTGAGAAATCTAGAGTGAAAACCAATAAACTGGAGTAAAGAACACTGTTTTTTTATGTTTGACACAATAACTCAGTTAAATGAGCAATAAACACACAAAACCTTTAAAAAACCTTGTAGAGAAAATCTTGAAAGATAAGTTGAATAAAATAAAAAAAAATTACAAAAATTCGAATTTTACTTAGAAACAGTGCGTTACTACATTTGTCAGAAAAGTACTTATTTAATGTAAACAAAAACCAAATTCTTTTTGATGATGTGAAAAATATATGAAGAAAATTTACTGTTAAAAAATTGAAAAAACTGGAAATTGTACAAAAATTGTAAAATAAAAATAAATAAATAAAATTAAGTAGATAATTTCTTTTTAATAAACAGAAATACAACAAATTATTTGAAAAATTATTATTTTAAAGTTGTCAATAAAATAAAAACAGCTGATCAACAATGCGCAATACTGTATGTGTTTAAATCATTCTGTAAGGTACACTAAGTATATCGGTAACTGTGCTGTGGTTAGCGAAGGTTTTCTGTTAACTTTAGTTTGAACGTGATCGGTCTGTCGTACTTATTTACAACAATGGAATACGCTGACATGGTATTCATTTTGAATAGGTGTAACGGTAATTCTACAACTACTGCAGTAGAAATACTTTTTCCGAATCTCAGAATTTCACATCCTAAAACAATTAGGGCAGCTTTTCGCAATCTTCGGAAAACAGGTTCACTACCTAGTATTCGTACCAGCTACGATCCGTCCAACATGACGCTGATATTGATGAAATTATTATCGACGCAATTCGGGCAATCCAGCGTAATACATGATGTCTTTCTAAGCGGATCGGAGTCTCGCATTCGGTAGTTTGGAGGGCACTTAAAATAAGTTTCATCCTTATCATAAACAGCCAGTTCTACACCCAGGAGACGATCCGCTTCGCTTGGAGTTCTGCAACTGGTGTAATACAAATCGACAACTCTACAAGTATGTTTTGTTTACCGAGGCTACTTTCACTCGAGATGGCATCAACAATAAACAATAAGCATACATAGGCGAAGAAACTCCTCATGAAACGGTGGACGGCAATTTTCAAAATCGATTTAGCGCCAATGTATGGGTGTGGTCTTCTTCATAATCAGCTGTTTGGATCATTCATATTACCTGGCCACTTAAATGCTGAGGTCTACTTGCATTTTCTTCATGAATTTGCCGCAGCTGCTTGAAGACGTTCCCCTCTAGTGCTGAGACGCAAAGTATACTTCCAGCACGATGGCGCACCTCCCCATTTTCTTGTGCCGTTTCCAATCGCTTAAATTATTTCCCCGAGAAATGGATCGGTCTTGGAGGTCCACATTCCTGGCCACTAAGCTCACCTGATGCAACACCTTTAGATTTTTGCGTCTGGGGTTGAATGAAAAATATTGTACACAAAACAGAACACATTCTCGTGAGGAATTAATTGTGCGTATTATGGATGCGGCTGAGCAGTTTAATGACAGCCCTGAAGAACTAAAAAGAGCAACAAAAGCAGTGCAGAAACGTGCCAAGAAATATGTTGAAAATGGCGGGGTTATTTTCAACATTTATTATAAACTGGTACATATAATGTACTTTGGTCTAGTGTACTGTTTCTAAACAAAATTTTATGACATGTTCATACGAACTTTTTCCATTATTTTCACTATTAGAATAGGTTATGAAAGTCCTGGGAGAACTTCGTGATACACTCTGTATGCATTATGTACGAGAAAACTAGTTATGAAGTATATCTATGAGTAATATTAACCTATACTATTAATACTAAACCTGAATTTAAGTTTGTGAAAAACATGAACTGATTTTCAAACATTCGTCAAACTTTGTTTTGGAGCGATAGCGACTCTGACTTTAATTCGTAATGTTCCGGATTCAAATCCCGGTTAGAATAGACATTTTCTATAGGTTATGATTAACATTTAAAATCATTTCAAGTGATTTTTTTTTTTTAATTACTTCTCGTCCCAAAACTATAAGTCTTTAAACTCTAAGATTATTTATTAATATAGTAGTGCGAAAAAAGTACGTTGAAAGCTCTCCTGTAGGAGCTCAAACAATAAGTAAATTTTCAAGAAAGTTTTGAAATAAAATTAAATAAACGGAAAATTTAATCTAATTAAAAACAGTAATCATTTATTAAATAAATGTATATAAATGTTAAAAATGTCAAATCTTAGTAAAACATTCGGCATAAGAACCAAATCGTGCATTGTAATTGCATTTATGAATGACCGTAATTTACGGTTAAGCTAAAATCTGGTATGGTATGGAGTATGACGTAGTTTCTGACGTAAGCAAAGGTTATTGATATGTAGAATAGAATGAATTCCGAAATGTTCACGAAGAGGAGAAAAACGGGAGAAAGTGATTGGATAGCGGCAGGGCCTGCGCCTAGGTCAACACTCTGTAGTACCGTGACCAATCTCACCAGTTTCTGCTTCTCCTTTCATAGCCTGTAGGTTCTATACGCATTACGGCTGGCAAAGATAAGTGATATTTAGATTATATTTTGAGATTTTATTAAAGTAATGAAGAAATGTTTGAGTTTTCCTATTCAAATTACAAAAATAAATACCCATTATCTTTATCAATATATTACATATTTTGGTAACACGAAACAACTCGTGGATTTTTTTTTTTTTACTTGGATCTAATCTCATAAAATTAATCCCAGAGAACAACTGAGTAAAATTACATTTCTTCAGTATACTAAAACAAGACTGCACAGTATAATAGACATGTTCAACAAAATAAACTTTTTAGGAAAAATTATAATAGTAGATTTTAAAAAAATAAATAAATTAATAAGTAATGCGATTTTTAACATATATATTTATGATATTAAGAATTTTATGAGAGTAAATTAGAAAAAAAAGCTGCGTCTGAAAAATCATAAATGATTTCGTTGATTAGTCAAAAACAAATTAGAAAAAACAGCAATATTTACATACGTTTTCTAGGAGATTCAAGTCTTATTAAAATTATTATAAACAGTACAAAGAAATGTACGTATTAAAACAAAAGAGTAGATTTTAAACTTTTTTTTTTTTGTTCTGACTGCAAAGTAATTCGAAATATTCTTAAATAATGTGCGGTATAAAACGGCCTAAGAATATTATTCATACGACACCATATTTAACAAATTCAAAATATTGTATAAAATGTATACATATATATACATAGTCGCAACCACAATATCAATTTGATATCTTCATTTGTCACCGAAAAATTGAAAAAAAAATGCATACATATATGTGTGTGTATATACACACACACACCACACATAGTCGCAACCACAATATCAAGTTGATATCTTCATTTGTCGCTGAAAAATTAAAAAAATACATACATACATACATACATAAATATATATATATATATATATAGTCGCAACCACAATATCAAGTTGATATCTTCAATTGTCACCAAAAAATTAAAAAATAGCCGAATTTCAAAAAAAAAAAACTGAAAAATTCATTTTAACCCTTTAAACTTGGAATTTCAAAAAATCTAGAAATTGGTTTTTAGATATTCATATGAAGATTACACATACCAAAAACCAAATAGATATCTACATTAGTTACCACGAAATTCAAAAAGTAGTAAATTTCATTGTTACTCCATTTTAATCCTTTAAAATCGAAATTTCAAAAATCCTTGTTTGTGTGTACATACACTGTAAGGAGAATGTGAATACAAATTTTTATCAATTTATTTAAGTAGATCTTACTGGGCTTTGTTTATGAATGATTTATGACATGTTATGTTATATATATATAGCGCTCCCTCGTAGCGGCTTCGCCCGCGATATCAATGCGGCTTCAACGGCAAAATTTTTTAATAGCAAACTTATTTATTAATTTATAAATGAAAATTATTTAATTAAGTATATTGATTTTTGATTTTGATTTGGTCCTGATATAAAACAGTAAATTACATTTTTAATAAGAATATAAAAGGAACACAAGATAAATATCGAATTGTTGCCCAACGCTTAAAATATATATGGCCCTGATAAGAGCCGATTTAGAATTAGCACGGAAAAGTTCACCACTGCGGTAAACCTCGAATGCAAACGGTAACTACCTACCAGCGCACACAATCCACCACAAGTCGAATCTTTAGACATTTGAACGAAATATTCATTGCAGGTCGAATACTTGTGACCCCAATTATTTTCCGTTATAGTTGAGAATTCCTTCCAATTTTCTACCGCGTGTGATACAATTACTTCCCGCACTTCGGTCGCCAATAGCTGTGTATAGTACACGAGATGAGAAAGATCGAAAAAGACACGCATCATCTTCAGTGGGTAGAATTGTGAGGTAACAGTTCTCCACTATTTAAATATTCTATGCGAAATTTTGTCCATTAAATTAATTAGCTAATTAATTCTGATGCATTTCTAGCAACCCGTCGCGACTGTTATTTATGTTTTTGTTTTTTTTTATTTTTTGAGTTTTACAGCTCAATTACTGTGGTCATTAGTTCGATGGAATTTGTAGCGTATGAAAAATGCCATGCCTGACCGGGATTTGAATCCGGGATCTCCGGATGAAAGGCCGAGCTGTTCCACTCCACCATGGAGATCGCCTATTTGGTTACTGCGTTTCCCGTTGCGGTCAGGAGTTATTTACCCGGTCATTTATCCGCTTCGCTCGCCCTTGCCGTCTAGCCAGAGGGCTCTGCCAGTAGGACTCCGCTGTGTTTATTAAAATCTTCCTTGCGAAAATAATAATGATAAATAAATATTAAAGCCTGTTCAATTTATAAAAAATATCAGTGTACTGTAATTTCTTCAGAGCAACAGTTTGGTCAGTACAGGAACCGAAACTCTGAGTGATCTAAGAAAATGGATTTCTAAACAGTGGACCTCCATCTTAAAAATATTAGTTATAACTGGTTACCCGTATTTACTACGGGTAAAAATGTATTTTGCCCGGTTGTTAGCGTTACCCGACAAACACAATTAGGAGATGACCGTACTTCGTTTCTCTTTTTTTTACTTTTATTTTGTTTTCTAGTCAAGTAACTGCAGGCAGGTGCAGCCAGTCGCGTCGCAAATACAGTAACAGTGGCTGTGTTGGTTGAGCCACCGGCCGTACACCGTCGCACCCCTTAAAAAATCGAAATTCATAAAACCCGATGGTGTTTAGATATTTATCTGAAGAGTATTTGTAAGTACCAATCTAGTGGAGATATCCCGTTTAGTTGTAGTCAGAAATGGGGAAAATTTGTAATTATTGTTCAAATGTTTCTTACCTTTCTTCACCCCTTTCAAGGTCGAATTTCTTAAAATCTCAAAATTGCTTTTTGATATTTAAATAAAAATTACACACCAAAAATCAAGTTGATATCCTCATTTGTTACCGGGAAATAAAAAAAAATAAAAGGCGAGAATAAAAAAAAAAACAAATACATTTTAACCCTTTAAACATGGAATTTCAAAAAAATCCTTTTTTAGTGTGCACTTACAACGTAAGAATATGTATGCAAATTTTCATCAATTTATCTTCAGTAGTTTTTGCTGAACGTTGATGAATCAGTCAGTCAGAACAAGTTGCTATGTAGGTACAGATATATTTATATATATACGCGCGCGGGCATATATAAATCTAAACTCTTTTTTTTATACATAAAAATTTTACAACCGAAATACCTTTCTTTAAACAAGACAGAAAGTTGTACTGCACGCCAAATTTCTAACTGAACGGCTCGTTCGGTCTCTCCTATTCAACAGTGCAATTAACGTTTTACTACGTTGAATTCAACAGTTATACTTAATAAAATACAACAAAAAAATGATTGTAACATATACAATAACCTACAAATAACCGTCTAATTGAACGGTTTATAATTCAATTGAATACGTTCTTATGTCACACGTTTATCGAGTGAGGCTGCTTCTTTAGAAACCTCGTACCGTTTTCGAGCGGCTACTTAATCCCTGTAGAAAAATTATTTTGGAGCAACGTCTCTTTAAACTGGTCAACACAAAATCTTTTATCTGTAATTTTTGTCCATTTTATTAACTTACGACATTCTCATGCAATATATTCAAATCCTACATCCATATGACTTTCTTAAATTACATTCCGTTGACATTTCCATAAAACTTCAACTTTTATCTTTTACATTTCCACTTTTAGAGATCGTCTCCTTCCAATTCGTAAAAATTCTCCATCTTCCGAAACATGTTTAGTAAATACACCCAAGAAGGGGACTTAAGATTTCTTTTCAGTCGAGTTGTTTGTCTAATAGCAGGGTTCCTCTGAAGGTAGATCGTCTTTTTCCTTTTCCTTTATATCGTTTTTCCATTGTTTATTCTGAGGGCAAAAATCTGATTCTACTACGGTATTCCAAGATCACTGTAAAGCCAATGCACGCTTGACGTTATCTGGGTGGGAGAGTTGTCTGTGAACAGACTCGGAGAATTCCCATTTCCAATCTCGTAGCTACACGATAACGTTAATGGTTGAAGTACCTATCAATTGAAACTGCACCTCCTGAAACACGTATTATCTACACCTAGAATGAAATTATTCAGTCAAAAAATAGATTTATTTTTTTTATCCAAGTTTATCTTCACGATAATCCATAATGAAACAGAAATGGTGTGGAAGTATCACTCAATATAAGAATAAAAACTTCATGTTTATATGGCTAAAATTACTTGCCATACAAAGTAGAAAAAAATCCGCATTAAAATTCCTCTAAATCAGAATAATTTTAACCACAAATGGAACTACAAAATCTAATATGTTAATCCGTAAAACTACGGAGCTGATGTGTTTAAACAAACACATTTGTGTTTGTGTTTAAACAAGCTGATGTGTTTGTTTAAACACATCAGCTTGATTTAACTTTCATTTAATTCGTCGTTCGAACGGTTTAATTCTTAAATAAACCCTTGTTTGATTTACTACTCCTTTGTACTACGTGTTAAACGCTTCACTGAACTCGTGTTAATTACATCTCTCTTCACTCAATTAACCGTTGAATACTGATCATATTTCAAGATTTTCTTATTTAGGCGCCGAAATTTACATCTATTTTAGCCATGTACTTTTACCTAAAAGTACATTCTATCGATTCAATTCTTTTACAGGGATATTAAACTGAATTCACATAGACAGTGAACAATCTTTTAGGACAAAAACTTAAATTAACTTCTCATACAATATATTCAAATCTTTCATCTTTATTACTCTCTTAAATTCCATTCCGTTGACATTTCCATAAAACTTCAAAAAGTTCAAAAAAAAATTGTAAATTTTACTCATATATTCAAAAGAAACCAACTAATACTATCTTTTAGCTTATGGTGTTTAAAAATAAGGAGATCCCAGAAGCACAGACAGAGAAAATCCTAATTCTTAACGGAAATCAAGCCTTCCATATTTAATTGCATGCAAAGAAAAAATAGCCGAGATAAAAATAAATTCAAATGAAAATTTTCTAGTAACTAATCACTGAAAAAATGTGATTGTAAATAATTGTTATTTGTTATGAAAAACATGAATGACTCATTAATCTATATCAACTTGCTACACCTTAATTAACAGGAACGGGTAATACATAATGGAATATCACAAACATCATTAATCAGTTATCAGCTTACAGATATCGTATCAGTTACACGCAGAATTATTCGTTCACGTAAAGCTTAGTTATACGAAAGCTATTTTCATATATTAACTTGGTTCATTTTATAACTACCTACGTAACTCATTCCAGTAATTAAATACGTACTGTTTATATGGTAATTCAATAGGTAACATATTTACACATACAGGTAAATATATTATTCATAAGAACCTATTGATAAATAACATGAGTAAACAGGAGGCCTGATTAAAAAAATCCATTTATGAAAAATTTAATTTCAATAAATAGATAGTATAATATTAATAAATACTAAATATAAATGATAATGATTTATTAAAACAGATACAATTAAATTATGTTAACAAATGGACATATGTGAAAACTTCCAGATAGATTTAAAGTTCAAATTCATACATTGAAATAAAGGTTAGCACGTGAAAATAATGGAATGGCTTTTCCTCAGGATTCATATGAATTAAAACTTAAAAACACATTAATATTAGCAAATTAGACCTTTTAAGAATTATCGGTATAAGTATGCCGGACGGTGGATGCAACGTTTATTATTTATTTATAGCCGTCAGAGCTACGCTAATCGCTGGAGAATTGTTTTTAAATATATACAGATCTATATGTAATTTTATTTTATACATCAACTATTTAATTTGTCATAGCCAAAAATATAAAATCAGTACGCTGTTACCTAGATAAATGGAGATCTCATCCACTATGGTATAAAATATTCGATCTATGGGGAACCGATTTATTGCAACTTCCCGTCAAATGATTTCTGACATCATTCTTACTTCACATACTTTTGTTTTCAATACTTCTCACCAAGAAATGGCTTAGGAGTAGTGGCGCCAAGTAATACGGCTTAGGACCATAACCAGTATTAGTAAATTTACTTATGAAAATAAAAAAGCCTAACTGCAAGGGAGAAATACAAAAATACATAATAAAAATTAAAAATATACAGAATATACAGAACGCAGTATTAAACTGAAAGCAATGAAGAAAAAGATCGGATAGTGTGATTATAAAAAAACGAAAAACACGAAAATAAAACCAATTTGGAAAATTTTCAGATTAAGCTTGAGACGAGAATTATTTCACAGAACAACAAAGATTCGTTTCGATGTTCAGAAAAATAAAATACCGTAGCAAGACGGATTCATAGAAAGGAAGGATTAAAAGATGAAAACTAATCATCGATTTGCCAAGACACAGACCTAATTAAAAAAGAAAAAAAACTAAATTGTTTTTAATAATTAAACCGTAATATAAATAACTATTAAATTACAAGTAACCTAGATTACAGAGCTCAGAGATGAACAGAATTATGAACAAAGAACAACTGAACTTTCACTTCCTCGTAAAATCAATTAGCATGTGACTTTGTATTGTAACTAACAAATTCGAATGACAAATCAACAAATACTATGACTTCTAATGCTACTCGTACATCCTATGCTAGAATTTTGTACCGCAAGAAACTCTACGATAAGTCACAGAATAATTACAACGATGAAAGAAGTCAATTAATTTCAAAATATAAAAATAATGCAATTAAATTTTGGACAAATAACAATAAAACGATAACAACATAAAACAATAACATAAAACGATAATAGAGTTTAAAATCTTTAATTATATAAAGAGTGTAATTATTCCCAACTCTCTGTGAAACTGTGAGATTTAACTTTATCAACATTCGCATACTTTTACCAAACCGAACATAATTTTTAGTTGATGAATTAATTCGCCACAGGAAGAATCCTGTGGGAATGTGAAGGTGGAATTTTGTAGCGAATTAAAAAACCCATGCCTTCCTTATCTGGATGCGAACCCATGCCCTCAGAATGAAAGGCCGAGACGCTACCACTCCGCCGTGAACACTGGCGGATATTTATTACACGACTACCCAAAAAAGAGTGTAATGTATTTAGGGTATATGTATATAAATATATATATATGAAGAATTTTTGTTCCACCGTAGCAGCTCAATGGCTGAACCGAATTATATATATATATATAAAATGCTTAAGTAAATTTAAAAAATTTGAAGAAAAAAAATTATATTATATACAAAACTGTCATCCGCACGCTTTTTAATTATCCTATATTAAAGAACAATGTTTTTAGGTAGATTTCATAAGAAAGCTACCTATTGTAATGGGTATAATGATTCGACTTCCGGAAAATTTCGATAACTGCCGTAATTTTGCGCCGATCACTTTCAAATTGATACATAAAATATAATGACCCAAAATCTCGATCGAGTTCGTTAATGCGCAAAATCGGACCATGGGGTGGAAATGGGGGGCTTTTTAAAAAAAGTACAAAATATCACTATAACTTTCTTATTAAGTAAAATAAGGAAATTCGTTTAAAGTTCCTACTATTCATTGGATAAGAGCCTAAAACTTAACTAAGTAAAGCTTTTTGATATCACCCCAACCACTGGCCCAGGGGATGGAAAAAATGGGGTCTCGAAGAGAAAAAAATCATACCTCCCTCAATAGGCACAGTATCGAATCGGTTTAAAGTGTTCGTTAGTCCACTAAACATTACCTAAAACTTTTGTCTGAAATAATTTTTGATATGACCAACCCTTACGGCAAGGGATGACCAAAATGTTGCTGGAATTGTAAGAAGATGGGGCTTGTCGTATGCTAAATATTTGTTTCACATACAACCACTGTCGTATTAAGTAAATTGAAGTTTTTCTTAAATTTAAGGTGGAAATCTTTTTTATCCCCTACTTAGTACCGATGATATCTACCTCCAGCTTCAGAAAGGGATTGTTTTTGGCAGTTGTGTTTTTAATTTTCAATACTTATCTCTTGTTTTAATAATAAATATTTAATTTTTAAATAATTATAACACTTTAAAGGTTTAAAAAAAATCTAATGGAACTTATCAAGTTTTTAATAAAATTTTTTCAAAGATCAAAGTTTTTAATAAAAGAAACTTACTTAACAATTTTCAACTTATACTTTTCTTTCACCGACTGAAAATTTTAATTGAAATTCAATTGTTATATGTAATACTTTTATTCATAATCTATGAAGTACATTATATACGGTTTATTCTTTTATTCAGACAAAAATATAGTATAAAAACAAGATAAATTGGATGGCGTCCAAACGGACTATAACTTACGTTTTAACATAATAATTTCCGAAATGCTACTTTTACATAAATTCAAAATCTTTTATGAGTTTTAATCTGTAATTTAGACAATTAAAAGATGCATTAATTAATAATTAATTACTTGCATAAATTACTTACATTATGATTGTATTATTGCAATGAGGACATCATAGCTTTACACTCATTTAATACGTTCCGTATGCAAGTTTCACAATATGAGTGGGTTCATTAACCACAATATTTAAGTTCAATTTTATATATTTTAGTAAATAGATTTTTTATTTAACGTTCAACGGTTAAAAATGATAGTGTTAACAGACATGTTGACAGATATTTTTTACGAATAAGAAAGAGGATGCAAAAGAATAAATAAATAACAAAAAACAACATGTGTACAAATAAAATATATTATTGTTATCTAAACTTTACAAAAAATTAAACAAAATAAATCATTAAAGAGTTGTAAAAAACAGAAAATCGCAAAACCTTACGAACATTATTATTTCGTAAGTTTGTAGTGACCAAATGTTTATTTTACTGCATTGGAATAAAAGTGTAGTCAAACAATAGATGTTTCATAAGCTAGAGTATTAGCGTTTCGGTCTTTCATCCGGAGGTCCCGGGTTCGAATCCCGGTCAGGCATGGCATTTTCACACACGCTACAAATCATTCATCTCATCCTCTGAAGCAATACCTAGCGGTGGACCCGGAGGTTTAGAAATACAAAAGCTAGCATTTGCTGACTTCAAATTCTGACGAATAATTTCAGTTTTAGTTATTAATGGAAAAACCATTATTACCGCTCCGTCACCGTTTATCACTATACCAAACCTCACTTCACATCCTGTTTCTTTACTACTTCATAATAATAAACGAATAAAAATGTATTTAAAAAAAAAAAATTATTATTAATAATAATATACAAATTGCGTTGTTTACAGAACATGAATTAAGTTTATTTGTTAACTTGGATCACCACCATACAGAAAAACTCATTTAATTGAATCATAACCAATAGAAGTGACTCTACTCTATTTACATTTACTTTCATTTTAACTGGGCACTAATAAAAAAACTTAAATGAAGAATTACGATGAATCTTAAAACTACCATTTTGGCTTTATCTAAATTTAATCTAAATTTAATAATTTTTGAAATTAAGTTCGTGTTGGTTTACTTACACCATCATTTTTAAAAAAATATTATATGGGGTGCATTTGCTTCTAAAAAATACAGATGTATAATTAACAGACTAAAGATATTTCATAGAAATATAATAGTCTGGAATAACCATAAAAACAATTAGTATATTCACAAATTTCCATTACTTTAAGTAATTATACAATTATAAGTTCTTTATTTTAATGCAATATTTGCTGAAACAATCCTTTTCTTCCAGTTATTACTTCTAATTCATTACAAGCAGAGGAAACTTTGTTAAAAATGCTTACTAATAAGTTCAAAACACCACTGTCTAAATTTTTGTCTAATGGAATAATAGGGTTAAATGAATACGTAAAAAGAAATCGGAAACCGATGTTTATTTCAGAAGAATTTTTCTAAGAGAAGTTTAAACAATTTTGTAGGGTTGAACTTTAGATAAAATGTACCTCACGATTAAATAAAAATAAAAAAATAAAAGTTTTCTGGAAAAATGGATTACGTTCCCAATTTATATTCCAAAGCGATATACTGCAATTCAATTAAATCAGAATTAATAAATAATCTTTCAACTTTCAGTAAAATCGGTCAAGCTGTTCATGCCAGATGCGCAAACAAATGTAACTGACAGAAAAGAAGATAATCGGATGACTGAGTTTGGTTTTATTATAACTTAAACTAAAACATATCTTGAAAAACGAATATTTTCATCAGTTTACGCACAAGATTTTCATTTTAATTTAAATATGCTATATAAATTTCCTTTCAAATTAGTTCTACCGGAAAGAAGCAATCAAAGTAAGGATTTTAACATATTTTTTAACAAGACTACTGTTTTAAAATCCACCTTACATGAGAATATAGTTAGTTGACTGCAGACTTAATATTACAGCAAAACTAATGAAAACATTTTAATTTATTCAAAACTTTTACACGACGACCTGTCATGTATAATTCACTTCTGAAATTCACAAAACCATTCTGAAGATAACAAGCATTCTATGACAGGCTTACACCAAGGAAAGTGAGGAGCGATTTATTTCTCACTTTCACTAAGCCTTCCACTGACTTCTATAAAAAGCCAAATAAATGTTTCACATTAGCTTCCACCGAAATACAGCTCAAAATTAGTCCTACTAGTGATACCTTCATAATGTTCACTATACGGACTGGTTGTATAATGAACATCATTACTCTTAGAGACAGCAGCTATAAATTATAATCTCTCATTCCATAGGGGCTCAATATGCATGTTTAAGAAAAACAGGGAGAGTTAAGTGTAAAGCAATAAATGTACACATGTTCTTCAAAAAAGAATCTATTACACAAGCCATCTATTCAGAAGGGAAAAAATCTCAATCGCATTCATTCGATTTATTATTGAGCCTATTAAAAATGTCCTATACCTCTCATTGCCATTTAAAGACATAAATTGGGTAACTCACGCCCAAACATTAATATACAAGAATCGTAATGAATATAAAAAAATGCTAATATACGTAGATATAAAATTTAATAAGTGTAAAATAAAAAATAAGACAAGTTAAACAAAAACTAATTACATTCGTAATTTTTTTTTTTTTAAAGTGACTAAATATAATTTTATCCATTAAAGAAAACAAACTACTTCAATCAGACAATATATTTCAACCTATTTTTTTAAGAAGCATGCCGCAATATTTAATGTCCTTGACATTTAAAGAAGTAAATCACAATGAATGCGGTAACTCCCTAATGTGCTTTCCGTCGTAACGAAAGCAGTTAGCAGAGGGGAATAGTACAAATTTACGATCCTTCTGAAAGATATTTCTAAAAGTATGGAACGGCTTATAAATGGGCCCACAGTTCTTAAAACAATGTTATTTTAAAATTCGTTGGTTTTTACGTGTTGTTATTTTACAACTTTTTATTATGTTGCTTTTTATGCTGTATAAGGTTAAGGAATTAAAAACAAAGACTATGCCGTATCCTTTAATTTAAAGAAAACAAAATTTTTCATCTGAGGCCAAACAAAAATCCAAAATTATATTAATATGAAGTCTATTTAACTATAATTACAAATTGAGATATATTTTTTGTGTGATTAACTGTTAGAGAAAATAAATTCAGAAAAGGATTGTATTTATCAGGAAATCAATTTTTTTAAAAGCGCAATGCTTTTTCCAGATAAAAAAATAGGAAAAATAGGTTTTTAGATTGTTTTGACTTTTTTAGAGAGAAATAAGTTTTGTAGACCTTATAATCTTTTTGTAAGCTTCTTTACAAAATTATAACTGTTTTTAAATAAAAAAAAATAAAATAACAAATAATCGAACTACTTATAAAAAAACACTCAGGTTCGAGACTGAGCTCATCTCCCGAATAAAATTATAAGCAAATTAACAATCCTTTGAAATTTGACTAAACAATTTTTTAGTTATGTAGGAAACTTCCATACGCCAAACAATCCCGAGATTGAACAGGGTGTTCTAGGGCGTTCACGTGCGAAGAACCTATTTTTTGGTGAACTTTTTAGTTTGTAGAGAAAAACAAAATTTGTCGATCCATATTTCATTCCCATCCTGGAAAAAATGCCTAGAAAGACCTTAAAGCTGATCTCTGTGAACGCGATTGGTTTGCCTCGTACAGCGGTTACTAATTTGGACAGATCGTCTTTTTAATAACCATTATTTTTTTCTATATTCTTGATTCCTTCCCCAGTTTAATTCTGTTGTTCTGAGGACCCTAAATTTCAACTTGGAATTTCATCAGGCATTTTAATGGAGGCTCACCCGATGATGAGGATCTGCACAGCCGGAGCGTCCTTATGATCAGGTTGGATAAACTTTCTTCTGGACTCAGTTTCTTACCCGAAACTGTACAATAAGCCAGCTGGCTGCGGTACAATCAAGTAAAATATCCCTCAGTACAAGACAATATATTTGTAAGAGGCACATTTATAGTATATTTCATTACCTACTTGGGATAATTATTTACATTTAACTTTTCGCAACTGGGTTCATTTTTCAATATTTATTTCACAAATTAAGAAAACTAAATCGAAAACCTAGCTGTCTTTTTATATATAAAATATATAAATAAACTCTAATCTATTGACTTGTATTAGATAAAGTAATTTAAAAGGAGTCATAATATAATTTAGGAATCATCATATAAAAAGAAAATCTTGTAGTTTATCGTGGAAAAAAATTTTCCACAAAAAGAAAAAAAAGATCATTACAGCTGATCGTTTTAGCAGAACAATAAGTAACGGTGGAAGCACGCGACATGCGGCATTCAATAAAGACAAATTGTATCATGCGTCACAGCCCACTTCCTACTAATCTACCTAATACGAATAGTATACAGTCACAACTTCTCTCTAAAATCCTCACTTCAATACTTCCCTGTACAATAGGATAAAAATGGAGCGTATATATTCCTTGTTTCTCATTACTTCATCTACGGTCAACTTCTCTACTTAACCTAGCTTTTATTTTGTATTTTACACAATAGAGAAGATATTTTCAATTTTATTTCGATTGTATTCAATTTCAAACAAAATTAGAAAAGAAAAGAACTGGTACAACAATATACTTGGGCCAAATATATTTAAAAAAAATTGATTTCAGGTTATAAATCACGGAAACCAAAATTTAAACTAATTTCAAACAATAAACTGTTAAGAAAATTATTTAAACATCGATCACTTTAACATTAATATATTTTAGAAATTTATCTCCTGGTAAACAATTGCTTTATGGTACGTCTCGCTTATTTTGCTCATTTACTTTGTTTCTAATAATTCACTCTAGGTAATTAAGCTAAAGAAAGCGACGCTAATAATTGGAATTTCTGCAGTCATCATTTATTAAAAAAGAAAGAAAGAAGAGAAAGAGAGAATGTATTATATTTCATTGAAACTACAGATTATAAACAATTTTTTTAATTTTTTCTACTCGTCATCAATCACTTTGCATTACTGGTCTCATGGATTTTTCCATTCATTTCTCTATTCCATCATAATGTTTTTGTAACGTACTTTTATAACCTAAATCTTTAAGCATGAAATTTATAAACAGCATTAGCCACAGCTAAAAGATCACAATCTTTTCCCTCTTTGGATCTTTTTTAGCTTTACCTTCTCTCTATATATTAAGTTGAAAAACTTTACGGGTTAAACCCAAAAAAAAAAAGAAAAAGTAATTTCCAATAACCAAAAATCATAATGAATAAATCCTAATTAGTAAAATATATGTATGCTCCTACTAAGAATTTACTACTTAATCGGGGAGAAACATCCTTTCTCTCTGATTCATCTTAAAATCTCTACGTACATATACCCCTACATACAACTTAAAAGATAAGAACCTTCAATCAGGTTCTAATAGGTTTAAATCACTTACGCCTTTCCAATTCTGATTGTTAAGACGCTGTATGATATTCATATTAATGAAAGATATACATTTATTGTTTAAATAGCAAATCGAAATTAAAAACGGTGAGTGTATTACATTATCTCATGAAAATGTATTATTTCAACATTGTTAGATCTGTAAATTATAATAAAGTGGAATCACATAAATACTAAAACATTACGACAAAGCTATAACAACACTTACTAGGAAATTCAAGAATACCTCTGAGATGTCTGAGAACAATAAATTAATTCTACAAAGGTTTAATTCCGTTTTAGCATAATATTATCGTAGATTAAAAAAATCAGCAAAAAAATACATGATACAAATAAATGTACGTTCTACAAATATTTTCTAACCAAGATTTTAGTAGTTTTAGCTCAGTTCAGATCCCAAAACTTTGAGATACAGAAATTCATAAGCCATGGCAGTACTTTCCATCTAATTTCTTGAAGGAAATTTAAGTGGATTGATCTGAAGCGAAATAATTCTCTTATAAACATGTTGTTTTTTAAGTGTACAAGAGCAAATAAAATTTTCATCAAATACACACGCGCGCGCGCGCACACACACACACACATGAATTTAATCTATTAGTAAGTATTAATTAGTACTAACTTCTTACAAAGGTAAATAGGCCTGGAACAATGAATAACTTTCAATTAAGTAGAATATAACACAGCTATACAACTAACAGTTTTTTAATGCTATATATATTTTCAATTTTTAAATATACATGCAAAAATATAAGTAAACTTGACTTACCTGAAGAGCAGAAAAGTCGACTTTGATGAGACGACGAGTTGCTTTCAACTGTGGTGTAACGGGACTAGGAGGCTCATCTGCCTCTACTGGCACCACTGAACAGACAAAAGAAAACAAAATTAATAAATTAAATTTTACATCGTAGTAAAAAAAAAAAAATGAAAGAAAATATCCAATATAAATTAAACGATTTCATCTCCGAAGATAGTACAAACAAAATACCAGTTAAGAAGAAAAAAGTTTAATTTGCCACGAAATGTAATTCTGTCACAGATTTTTTTTTTTGCGCCGATTTTTTGATATAAGACTGTCATTTTTATTTTTAAAAAACTAATATTTTTAATAAGTGTATCTTTCTCCTTAAAAAATGTCGTACTTTGTAATCCGATTTAAGAAAATTTTAATCGTTAGATTTCTTCAGTTATATTTTATTAACTTGTTGAAATTTAAAAAAAAAAAGTTAGAATTAGGAGAACATTATTATTGTATTATTTTTCAAGAAATAACGTCTACAAAAGTTAATTCGTGACAGTAAGGTAATAGAATGTATTTTATTTTGCTAAAACAAGGTCAAATATTAAAATTACAAACAAAAACCAATATCATAATCATCTGATAAATTTTAAGTTTTGACGTATTATTAATAATTACTACTTCATTATATTTAATTGCCCACACATTTACTGAATGAAACTTCGTCGTATTCAAGAGTTAAAATTTAACATATAAAGAAGGGATTGAAAGGACGATATCTTAGTGAAGACACGTAACCGTCGATCAATCTAATGGTAGAAAAGGAAGAACTGAATAGCCATCACTATAACGTTATAATAATCCTATATTGCCTCAATTTAGGTCACTGACTAATTCAATAACTAGTTGGGAAAACCCGCCAAAAGAAGAAAAATGTTAAGGCACTTAATAATAAAAGCAAAACATCAAATTCTGTTTATTTAACACAAGTTGAACTATGATAAAAATTACTATTACACTAAATTACTATTATACTAAATTACTATTACAGTAGTTTTTGAAGGCATTTACTATGTAAACAACCAAAAATCTCCTGTCGCCAGGTTTTTTCTAACAAAAAACTCGGTGATTTTGGAATGAATCCAATTAATGAGCAAAACTATTTCTAAATAGTTAATAATAATAGTTGTATAATAATAATAATAATGGTTAAAAATAGTACTCCATTTAATCTTTAGACTCAATAAATAAGAGATTTCATTCATTAAATTATTTTAGTCATTAGTAATTTACGTTATATGAATTTTATTTAATGATATTAAAATTATGAAGTGAGAATGTTTTATTTAACAATAAAAATAATATTAAAAAATTCAGATTAAATAAAAATTTTTACAAAAAAAAACCTCTAAAGCTAATAAGTTCACCTGTTTTTCTTTCTTCAAGTACATTAAAGGAAATTTTTATCCAATAATAAGTTTAAAAACACATTTACATGTAAAGAGGCTGTTTGAATACTGAATTTTATCTCCAATAAGTGCTGATTGAACACAGAAAGTCTAATGGAAAAAGTCATCCACGAGCTGCTGCCGACTTTGAAACTATGCTAAATTCGAATCCAAATGGATTTAGCACTGTACCGCAGTGCTGTTCGTTCCCCTATTTTTGTAGTCCCTCACAACGTTTCGATACTTTTTCTTTGTTCACCGCACACCGCGTCAAAAGGTTATGGCGATGGCGATGGCAACAATAAAGAGTTGAAACCCATTTGCTTTAACTGTATGCACAATAAACTCTCCATGAATCGAAATAAATGATAACATCTCATTCCGTAATTTTGGTTTTAATTTTACCTTTATCGTGCAGAAGTATTAGTCGGTAGAAATTTACAGAAAGGATTGTTTTGCCTTTTATAAATTTCAACGACTATCGATTTCCAAAGTAAGACGCGTCAGAGATTATTTTTGGATTAGTTAAAATGCTTCCTTCGACATTCACTACTTAATCGTTACTACAAAGTTTTTGAGAAGATCATTTCCGTACAGCTGATATGATATGATTTGCAATTTTATTTTAATTTCCCTTATCGCAATACTTTTGAAAAACTTTTGAACATCAAAGTTTTGTAGCAAAATCAAGTGACCCCATCCACCCTATCATGCACGCGCACAAGAAATAAAAAAAGAGCAAGCCATAAGACAACCAAATAATTCTTTCATTTAAAGACTGATAAACAGCTAATTTACAAACGTATAAAGCAATAAGAATTTCTGTTACGGAAAGACACAGTAAAATATTTTAAATTTCATGAAGTATTGAATCGAGAAATTCAGAGTTGTTTTTAAAAATTCATAATATGAGAATGAAGATTATAAAGAGAAAATATGTTAAATAGGCGAGATATATTTAATATTAAAAAAAAACTAATTAAAACAAGCAGACGCCAAATATAAATTTCTATTCGATAAAATTTAATACAGTTATTTAAAAACTCAGTACAAATTTAAATGAATTTGAACAAATTGACATTGGATATAAAAAGATTAATCATTTTTTTAATACTAATTACAGGATGTAATTATGAGAAACGGTAAACTCCATCATTTTAATAATAATGACAATAGTTGATTAATGTAGTAAACAAAGTTGTAGACCTAATATACTGTTAGATGTTTTTTCTGTTTGACATATACGTCAAGTAGTTCTCTATTTTCCCAGGATCGAGCGGAACAAGATACACTTTTACCAGAAAAGGCTACATAACAGCAGTTCCAGTTTCCTTTATAACTGAAGCCAATAAAATGTTTTCTACATAGTCAATAAGTTACGTTTAATACGTAATTATAATTAAAATAGTATTCAGCTTATATATAATAATCATAACATTTTGAAATTAGTTAAATAATTTTGCACTCGCTCAAATCCTTAGGGGAGATGGTAAGATTTCAACCTTTCATTCCGAAAATCCTTAGTTCAAATCACGGTCAGGGTTAGCATATTTCAGGTGCAATATTTATGACATTTGTTACATCTGTATGAAAACACACACTCACGACAGTAAATAACTCAATTCTTAACAATGAAAATATCCTCCTAGATTATTTTTCTAGTAAATTAATTTTTTAACCGATTTTTAATCAAAATAACAACGATCAGCAACTACAGGGTGTCCCATATAAAACGCAACCCAACCTTATATTGGTAGGTATTGAAATAATAAAAAGGCATGTGTAAATGTAAATGTAATTTTTATTATTACCATCCATTACCTTACATTTAGAGTAAATGTTGGAGGTGGCCGCCATCTTCTTGAATACAAGCTTCAATTTTTTTTACAGCGTTTCTTGTAACTTTTTTCAAAGTTTGTGGCTGGATATTTAATACAGTTTGTTCAATATTGACTTTCAATCGTTCAAGTGTTCGTGGTTTGTTGCTGTAGGCATTTTCTTTGAGGTAACCCCATAGAAAAAAATCCGCCGCAGTCAAATCTGGAGATCTTGGTGGCCACAAGCCTCGATCGATAACACGATTACCAAAGAATTCCTCAACGAAATCAGAAGTTGAACCTGCGTAGTGCGATGTCGCACCGTCATGTTGTAGCCAGCAGTGTCTGTCTTCCTCTTCCAAGAGTGCAATGAACTGAAATAAAATATCCTGATATCGTTCTGCATTAATGGTGTACTCGAAAACAATAGGACCGATTATTTTCTTCCGCGATATCGCGCACCACACGTCCAACTTCTGCAGGTGTAATTGTTTTTCGTGATAAACGAGGGGATTTTCAGCTCTCCAAATTCTACTGTTTTGGCTGTTTACGTAGCCATCCAAATGAAACCGTGCTTCATCTGTGAAAAATAACGAATCCATAACATTAATTCCCTCACGCAGAAATCGACGAAACCATTGGCAATATTGTAGCCGTTTTTCTTTGTCGGGCTCAAGAAGTTGATGAACCGTTTGAATGCGATAAGGTCGTAATTGTAATTGTTTGGTCGCCCGATGAACAGTTGATTTAGACAAATTAATTTCAGCAGACAAACGTCAGATCGATTTATTTGACGAGGCGAGTAATCGGTCTTTGGTTTCAGTGACTGTATCTGTATTCAACAGTGACGCAGATCTTTTGTGTTCCTTGTTATTAACAGAACCAGTCTCTCTAAATTTTGCAACTAACCTTAATACTGATGTTTTGTTAGGAGCTGGTTTATCTGGGTACTTATGGCGAAACAAATCTTGCACTGCAACCACTGATTTCGTACTGAAGTACGACTCAACAATGAAAACACGTTCATTTAGCGAAAACACCATCTTGTCACTAGCAATACACTTAACGTTATGATTGCATTGTTGTTACTATCGGTAGTGTTCTACTGCGTCGCCGCGATGTTCAGATGTTGGACGAGTCCATTTCAGTAACGAGTATGGGAGTAAGCTTGACTTTTGAAATTTCATGGATGAGTGATTGATGGGTTGCGTTTTATATGGGACAATCTGTATAAATTCATTAGCTATAATGAAATATTCATACATTTTCGTACGTCAAACAATAGCTGATTACGTAAAACACAGTTTTTGTTATTTCACAACCAAGTATCCACACTCAGTGACAAAGAATTATTTATAATAAATCAAGTAAGTAGTAAGTCGGTAATGTTAACGAGCCCTATTTTATAACAGGAAAAGAAAAAAGTATAAACGTAAAAGAGGCTGTAAAAGAAGGAAAAAACAGTAACGAGAATGAAGAACATAGAACAAGCCAACAAGATATGGATGGGATAAACATCGAAAATACATCGCATTTCTATCCGTCCGTTCGTTAAATCATGGTAACGTGTTTTATGTTAGAAGTATAACAATTTTCACACGACCGAAAAGTATTTTACACAGAAAATAAGTTGGAAATAAAGATACGGAAAACTCAAGGTGGAAGAAATGTAGAAAAGACTGAACCGCACTCACGTCAAATTTATTTAACCATATAGTTTGTTGTATTAAATGTAACTAATAAATAATGAGACCGCGTCAATGAAGTCTAATTAGAATAAATATACTTTAATTCCTTTGTTTTTTTTTTTGATTAGATTACAGAAAAAACGGAATTGGCTTAACAAATCATTAGGGGGCTTACTGATTGGTCCGTTAATTAATCTTCTTTCTTAATGTTTCTCTCTTTTTTCCTGTTTAGCCTCCGGTAACTACCGTTTAGATAATTCTTCAGAGGATGAATGAGGATGATATGTATGAGTGTAAATGAAGTGTAGTCTTGTACATTCTCAGTTCGACCATTCCTGAGATGTGTGGTTAATTGAAACCCAACCACCAAAGAACACCGGTATCCACGATCTAGTATTCAAATCCGTGAAAAAATAACTGGCTTTACTAGGACTTGAACGCATTAACTCTCGACTTTCCAAATCAGCTGATGTGGGAAGACGCGTTAACCACTAGACCAACCCGATGGGTTTCTAATTATTTTTAAGTTAACTGCAGGATCACAGTAAAAATTCACCTCGCAAGAAAAAAAAAAATTAAATAACTATTGTACTACAATAATTCCAATTTTTTATCCAAAATTAAAATGCAAAAGTAAATCAAAAAATTAAATAATTCAAATTAAATTACTCAACGTTTTACCAGACTTATTACGCAATACTTATTACAACATAAGAAATTTAAAGAGGCAGCAGATAAAGCGTTAAAAAAATTCGGTCAACCAACTTCAACCCTTTTCACGTAAAGTGTTACTATTACTATCATCTGACGGATGAAATGATTAAGGGGTGTAAAGCGTAGCTCCAAAAGTAGAACTGGGTCATGGGTTTCAACAGATCAATAACAGTAGCTAGGCGTGCTTATGCTCCACTGCCAGAAAATTAAAGTTAAATCCCGTTGGTTTGTTGCCCAATGGATTGCGGATATCGAAGCCAAAAGCGTTAATTGAATCATGAACCAACATTAAGAATTATTTCACAAAGTATTCTATTTAATTACGCAAGAATTGAATAACACAGTTATCACTTTAATTAAATATCGTAGTATTTTCTCTAATATATTATTAACAACATTAAATTCGACAAAATCGGATTTAAGATTAAAATATCACAATTATAGAGTTTAATTTTAACAGTTTACTTACTCGACATTATTACAAAACGATAAATAATTAAGACTTACAATTTTCAACTGGTAACTACAGTTTTTGCATAAGAACTAAATAATGTTCTAAATCGTTAATTAATAATAATCGTTAATAAGAACTAAATCGTTCTCAAAAACCAATTCACACATTTTTAAATCTTGTTCATTTAACTTCCACCAAATGTACTTATGGATCAAATTTTGTATCGATTTTTCACCCAAATCCCATTTGTAAATTAACTTGAAATTTTACATATAAGATCATTCCCGATAATTAGTCATTACTGATAAAAACAAATTGTGACTGATGAAACCACAGTTAAAAAATGTTAATATAGGTTACACTGTAAAAACAATTTATGTTTGCTACAATATGTGATGTCATAGGCTCATAATTATAACTAGAGACCGGATTATTGCAACATGTTGAAATATGTATGCAAAATGCTTAAAATATGCGTTAAAAGTGTTAAAATATGCACGACCGGTAACGTCACAGGTCGTGCATATTCCCCCTACAGAGTTGGGCTGGATGTCAAAATATGCAACTTTAAATAATTAAAAAATAGTAATTTTTTTTTATTTCAAAATCAGCATACTAAGTAGTTGAATAACAGGCAGATAATTTCGGTAATCAACAATTATTTTTACATTTTATCACTTTTGTAAACGTAAACAATCAGATACTGTTCCAAATGTTCGGTAGTAAGATTGTGTCTTCGATTAATCAAAATATTTTTGTAAGTGGAAAAGGATCGTTCCACATCCATTGAGGTAACTGGGCAGTATTTGAATTTGGGTGCTATGTTAGCACTTTGTTTCTGGAAAACGTTCACCCGTCCCATTAATAAAACTACCAATTTAACATAAAGGTTCAAAGCCTGGGTTATTGTTCAAAATGTTTTCAAATTTTTCTTTAAGTTAAGGGATTGCGGAGTTCATTTGGAGGATTTTATTCAGGGAATAGATTGTCCACGCCAAACCTTGAGTTTCAAGTTTTTAATACTGGCAGGTATGCTAATCACAGCTATGATTTTTTTTTATTATAATAGAATCGTTAAATGCTTCCTTGGACTGACAAACTGCCATAGCCTCTGCACTATCAAAGTCGTTTACTAAACCTTTTATGGCCTCGAAATGTTCATTGTAAAACAGTACAGCTTCAATCCACGTTCCCCATTGAGTTACCACTGGTTCGGGAGGTAAAGGAACATTTGGCAGTTTTTCTTTATAGGCCTTATTGCGAGCAGGTGCCTTAAGAAACACTTTCTTTGTTGATTAAATCAGTTTATTTACATTCCCAAAGGTTGGATCGTACTTGTTGAGCGAATCGATGTACTCCGTGAGCAAAGCACGTCAGATGAATCAAATTGGGATAAAATACTGAAGGGCTTTGGCTGCCTTGATCATATAGAAGCATCATCTGAGAGAAACAAACACTCTTTCATCTGCAGAAGATTCAAGAAACATTTTTTTTAATACACTCATTCACAAATCTGAGCGATCGTAGAATGATTTGTCTTTTCATGCTCTTTGTAGGCCACCAGATAGGAAGAAAAAGGCTCTAGTTTTAATGCACCAACAACTAAATTAGCAATGTAACGGTCACAACTGTCGGTAGTTTCGTTAGCTGAGATCCAAATAATGGTATCCTTGAGTTCAATATTTCTTCTAGAACATGTAGGTAAATTGTTGGTATGTAATCTTTACGAAATGTTGATTCATCTGGTATATTTTGATTCAAGCAATATTTTCGCAGAAAATCTTTGAAGGTAGGATTTGTAAGTTTGTGAAGGGAAATATTACTTGTAAGCAATGCTTCACATAAATCCATGCTAAAGTAGTTTTTTTGTTTACCTTTGAAATTGAAATCACTGCTACTTACCGCTTTCATAAGTTGTTCTCGTGAGCCTTTCTTTTGCAATCCTGCGATATAAAGACTTGTCTTGACATGCTGGTTTATTTGAAACTTTTTTGTGCACATAATATTTTTTCGCAAACAGGACAATATAAAACATTTCCGCCGTATGTAAATGTTCCAGGATAATCAGCTATATACGAAGAGGCACTTTTTTCGGGGGGCATGGTACTTATTAAACCTTGCTCAAATAAATAAAAAACTATACTAATGCAATGAGCGCATCAACAATAACTTACGTAATTTAATTGCCTAGTAGGAGGAGTGCTGCAGTAGGCGTGCGCGGCGCAGAAAGGTATCGTCCGTCTGTCTCGCATGAATCTGTGTTTTATTTGGCCTCATAATAATACTAACCTACCAAACCCATAACGCGCAGCTGCTAAGTGCGCTCTGAGCCGTGCGGCTAATACATTTGGCTGGCTACAACGTAAGATTTCATTTATTAACTAGGTACCCTACCGAAAAATATTGTAAATATAGTGAAAATATGCATCATCATTAGATTTTAAGGAAAATATGCAATAACCGGTGAGAATGGGCTTAATATACAAATGCATATAAAAAAAAATACAAATGCATACAATCCGGTCTCTAATTATAACGAATTATGTTCATGTATGAAATGTATGTTCACTTGTATGAAATAATTTTAATAAAATAAATAATATTTTTACTTCCTTGTACAAAGTAAAGGAAGTATTGCGATCGTGAAAAGTTTCGGTTTTCAGATTTCAACGGAAATATCCATTTTGACCATCCCTGAATCCATTTTGACTAGTTTCGGCGAGACGTTTGTATCAAGCATAAGTCAAAAACGATTAACGCAGGATGCTGAAATTTTGGCTTTAGGACTGTTGTAACATTTAGTTGTGCACCTCCCCTTTTGAAAGCAAGCGACTGAACAAAAAGTGTCAAAAAAGCCCAAAATCCAGAAAAATTTGGATTTTGGACTTTTTCTTAACTGCAGTAATAAGCCCTTACTAAGAGCTTTTCAACGATATATAAGTGGTACTTATTTTCATTGGTTCCAGAGTTATAGCCAAATAAAATATTTGGATCTTACAATAGGAAGGCACATGGTTCGAATCAGACTTCATTTCCTTTTTTACCTTAAATATATTGATTTACTAATAACTATTAACCTTTGATTGTAAAAAAATTACAATAAATAATAATTCAATAATTACAATAAAAAAAAATGAAAAAATCAGAATTTATTAATGAAATAAAATTTTATGTAAGTTTCATTTAAAAAGAAAGATGTGCACATGTCATTTAATAGGCGTACAAGGAAGTCATGAGATGTCCACATCAGATTTTTTAAATACAAGTGGCAGATATTTATTTTTTTTTTTAACTAAATAACAGAAAGTAACATAACATAAAAAAATGATCTATCAAATGAATTTTTTTTTTAGCCATGTCATCTTTAAAAGATTTTTGGACAGAATAGAAACATGTTTATTTCAAAGAGATTACAGAATACAAGAAAGGGCTACACAATGGACCGATCCCTTAGGCTATGTCAAATACCAAGAGAAAGGCTCTATACTTCGTACCAAAATAAGTTCAAAATTATTATAAGCTACACTCGCTCATATTAATATTTACAAGTCTATATTAAGTATTACTTTAATATAATTATATTAAATTCAATTTTATCAATTATTGCTTATTACGATACAGTATACTGTATACTATATTACAATACAGTAGTATAGCAGTGTATAATACACGAGTTTTTTAATTATGCAACCTTTTATACGAACACAGATTAAATGTCTTCGATTTTAATAATATTCAGAGAAATGTGCACAAAAAAAACCTTTTTTTGTGCACAAAACCACTTTAAAACCACTTTAGTGCATTATAAACACAACAAATAGAAAACACGTAACGCTAACTATTTTTCCAGTTATCAAAATGCATTACTTAACTGCATCACAGTAAAAATAATTATAAAGTAATTTTAAGTACCAGCACTAGTCGACACACTGATGAAACGTTTGTCTTCCTATTATGCATATAAAATAATCGTTTCTCCCTCCAACATTATTTGCGGAACCAATCTGCAATATCCAGTCCAAAGAAATACCAAACATTTTTATCCTCATTTTTTTAAGACGTAATAAAAATAATGTATGTTAGCAAGTAGAACAGTTTAAATGCAATTTTTCTTGAAAAACCCACATAATGTTTCCCGAATTGTACAGAATTTTAAGTAGTTTCATCGATTTCTCGTTCAATTACAGTGATTTTTGGAAAAGAAATTATGAATTTCTTAAAGCAAGCGCTGGATTACTCGAAGTTGCAGATTACCCCTTACCTAAGTCGGAAAGTATATCACTTACTTTGTTTTTGTGTAAAAGCATGTTTGTCAGCGCAAATTTATCAAAAATGTACGAATATATGATAAACATAAAGAAATTAAAGAAAATATCTGCCAACAATTCTTCAGACACTCATTTTTAAGAACGACTGACATTTCCGGGACCCAAACTCTTTTCATTTTTCTTTCAAGTTAGTATTTTTCATAATTCTAAGATTCCCGAATGTTCTGGAAAATTCAATACCCGAACAGTTCCGAGTGTTTAGGACACAAGAAATGCCATGATCTGCTACCTAAGAATGTTCAGTAAAATTCGACACGAAAAAGCTGAAATATAGATCAAGGCGTAAGCTGATTCGCTAGCTCTGTAGCCAAGTATTGTTTCGGAAGCAACACAGAGCAATTAGCATGTAGAGTGCACAATAAGCAACTAACGGGATCCATTATTATTCATAAAAATATCGGCATAGTACTCTTAATAAAGAATAAAAATACATTAAACTAAAAAAAGGAAATAACGTTGATCACGTGACACAAACTATGAATGGGTAAACAAAAAAGGTATAACAGTTGCAGTAATACAAATTTAATTTATAATATATATATATATATATACACATTTCTAGTGGCATTACTGCCCATGTTAGCCGTGGTGCGAATTTGGGAACTAATATTCATTGCATCCATTACCTACTTCCAACTAACTTAAGTATGTAACAGTGTTAACACATTTATATTCCGGGGAAGCACCAGTGAACTTCCCCCTCATCTTTAGAACTCATGTCGGCAAGGTTTCCCAAGAATCATTTGATGTGTAACCTTTGAGGGCACTTATCCCCACAAGGGGCCGCGTCCGTTGACCAAGCTATTTTGGCTAAGGCAGCTAAACCGATAGCTGCATGGGGAGTACGTCATGCGGTGCGACGTACGTCAGTCAAAAACAAGGTTAGCTTTCACTTACAACTCTGCCTACTCATATCGACAAGGTTTCCCAAATCACGCTTAATGAGTTCCACCGGGTCGCTTACGGGTCTCCCTACTACAAGCCATTACTACCAGCCGCATCCATTACCCAGAGGAGGCGTTATAAAAAAAAAAATACATTCTGTGACACCAGTGGAATAAGGTAGCACCGGCAGTTTTAAGGGTAAACGCCGTGTGGTCAAACGTTTTCCTGTGTGTGAAATCAAACAAGCACACCAACTTAAAATATATCAAAACTAAAACTTATTTACAACATTTAATTCCAAAAATATTACACATAAAACGTTTCGTTCATAAAATCTTGAGCGTTACGGACTGTCCCACCTAACATCTTACAGCTAAGCATTACTCTTTCTTTAAAATAGGGTCACTCTTCTACAAATTGGGCTGGTTCCCTGATTGGAAGTTAAATAATTCTAAGACGAAATCGCTGACTAAAAAATCGAAAAAATGCAGAATGGGCAAGACAAAGGAAAATATATATCTACCTACAACAGAGTTAAGAATAAAAATTACGGTTTGTTATGTTATGTAATTTTTTAAATTACGATTTGTTATGTTATGTAATTTTTTTGCTTATTCTATTTTAATAATTTCTTTAAAACTGCTTATTAAGAGAAGGACAAAACGAATCTGATATTGCGTGTACACACGTGCACACGCACACAAACACTCAGCAGATACACACCACATATGCGTACGCATACAGTGATAACGGTATCATATAACCAATACGAAATATTATAACCGTATAGTTACCAGGTTTTTTACCGTCATAGATAATTTATTTAGTCACTATATTCAATATAAACAAAAAAAAGTTATTTTAATATCTACTATAGATCGAAATCGCCATTCGCCGTTCTATCTTGAATACCTTGATATTTCAGCATTCGTTACTTTTAATAATAAAGAAATAAAACGATAATAAAAAAAGTACATATATTTTATTTTAAAAAATGTAAACAAAAAAACATGAAGTTTCCTGACAATCACTTTAAAGTGTAATTCATTAAAATTCAAATAAAAAATACTAGTAGAGGGCAATCATACATTAATAATAAAATAACAAAGAAGTTTTACAAGTGGATTGGGTAACAATAGATTAAAACATTATTTTGAACACTATTTATCCCACTACCGTTCAAAAATAACAAAGATTTCAGGTACATACTTATGAATTAGTTTAATACAAAGATTTCACAAATATCCAGTACTCCAATTATTATGGTTACAAAACAGATACAAAGAGTACAAAAATATTTCTAAATAAACAAGTATGTTATTTAAAATAATTGCATTTCGACTCTTTGAAACTTTCATCAATTAAATTAAATTTCAAGAAATCGATAAAAGTTTACAAAAACAAAGAGTCGTTGAAAATTTCAGTATTAACGAAACTGAATGGTCCTATTTTAAATAATTTCAATACGTAAAAATTTGATCCCAAATTATTATTTAGCAATTACACTCACTAGGGTTTTGAACTTTAATAAAATCCGTTCACTTCAGAATACAAATTTAAATTTGACATCATGTCAGCCAAATTTTTACTCCTTAGAAACTTCTAGAAAGTTTTCGTAGATGTGTTTATAAGTACTGTGTTTATTAGGAGGAACTGGAAAATTAAGCTTTAACCCTATACTTACGTCAACCCCAAGGCTGGGTTTCTCTGCAGCCACCGGTTGGTTAACAAGATACCCGAATAGGTGTACATCGATAAACCCACTTCCACAAAAACCAAATACATTTACACAAATACCAATAACGTATTAGAACTTTACACGTACTAATGTCCTCAGAAAGGATCCAAGCGATCACAGAAACCTAACAGAATAGTGGTGAAGCATTGGTAATTGAAAAGCGAGGACAACGAGGGAGAAGAAACTATCTACTTACAAAGATCTGCGAAATAAGAATAACAAAATCACCCAGCGGAAGTTTGGAAATATTCAACTGAATCGTAAACTTTCTATTAAATATCTAATAAGTTAAAATAATCTACAGGCGTTAGTTGAATCCAAGCGTTATTATATCTTGCAACGAGAACCGCATGAATATCCTGTCAATCTACAATTGAAATTACGGATTATAGAGGAACTGAGGTCAATATTACCTAACATGGTTTTTTTTTGTTGTTGTGGAATAACGATGAATATATTTAACTATTCAATCAATCAATTTTTCTTTAATTCTTACATTTTTAATATGGTTAAAGAATAGTTCATTATTATTACTTTTTTTAACTAATTTCCGTTTTATTTTTACGGCATATAAAAAAAATTACACATAATTACGATATAGCCTATGAAACTAGCAGGAACTATGTATCCATTTTCTCCCAAATCGGAAGTTCTATTTCTTTTTTTTTTTAAATACTAAGTGAAAACAACCTACTTGAATAAGTAGACTTTCTTTAGTTTACGAGATTAATTAATTAATGTCAAAATTTATTTAAATATTTTATTTAATTAATTAAATAAATATTATTAATAACTATTTATAAATATAAGTGTGTAAAGACAAACAATTTTTGAAAAAGTACAGTTAAATTATAACCTGCCCTTTTTTCTTACATAGAATAAAAAAAATCAAAGGAAAATAATGAATTATCAAAATATTTTACGTATCATAAAGAGGAATCTAAAATAAATTAAATTTTTTTATAGAATGCAAGAGGTAATTTAAAATAATAAAAATTTTGTTCATAAATTGCTTTAATCATTGATAATTAAAAATGTGCGTACAATAACAATAAAAATAATACTTGCACTTATTATTAAAAGTAGGATAGTTTGATACGGAATTTAAATCGGTTTTCTTTTACTGTCAAAACTACACGCTCTGTTAACCATTACAAACATTGCTTTTGCCAATAAATTCTAACAGCACCGTAAAATATGCAAATTAACTAATGCTTGCTTCAGCTATTTTTAGTTAAATTGACGTATGATTACTGTACTATGAACAGTTTGTGAGTTAAGAGAAAAACACCAATTTCAAACTTTACTATTTTACTTAATAATTTTTGAATTACCAAAATTAGGATACTAAATCAAAATACGAAAATATTATTTCCTACTAACCTATTTCCTATAAAACATCCAAATAGGGGGAAAAAATTTTTAAATAAAAAATTTGCCTACCTCCACAGCGGAGTAGACAGCGTCTCGGGCTTTCATCCGGGGACCCCGGGTCAGGCATTGGCTTTTTTTATACATTACAAAATTCCATTTCCATATTCCCACGTACAAATTTTCAAAGCTTTTGCGGTGAATTATTTCATCAGGGGAAGAAAAAAAAATTGTCCCTTCCAATTTTAAATCTTCTGTTTTATAAACCATCTCTAAATTTAATGTAAAGGGATTTTATAAAACTTCCGTAGATGACAGACCACCACCAAATACTTTCTTAATCCTTGAAACTTACCGTATTCTTTGGATATTGTACGGATAACAAGCTTCTAGTAACAGAAGGGCCAGAAAATGAACGTAGGTCTACAACAGATTGAAAAAGAAAAATCCAAAAACAAAGAGATTCTTTCTAGAAAAAATTCTATAATAGTGTAGGTTTGGATAAACCTAAAACGGTCTTTCCGTAATAGAAACTACAAGTCCTAGGTCCGGAGGTATAAAGGTCCACTGACGAGGACCAACGAATATCAATACAGTGTGCGACAACATTCGAAGAGAGTGTGTAGCAATATTTAGAGCAACGAGCAAAGAAAGCGTCACGAGTATTCCCCGTTTTGGGGGTGTTCTTGGCGGATAGGTGTTGGCTGTTCGGTGGGTTCGTTATGAACAGGGACAAGTTGACATCATTCATTGATATTAGTGTAAGATAGTTCCTTCTGTGAAGGTTACAAAAAAATAATTCTTGCATTAGATTTAATTTAACGATTTTGTAACTCTTAAGGTTCATAGTAAAATCAGAATTGTATTTGCGATTTATTAAAGTGATTATAGTGCAAATAAATTGTATTTTTAGAATTTTTATGTATGATTCGGAATATCTTTATCAAACCGCTAACACGCGACTTTATCTTAAAGAACTACAACAGTTCTTCAACGATCAATATTACATATTATTTAAAATAATCTAAAAATCATGATAAATTTCACTAAAATTTCAACATCATTTTAAACAACAAAACATATCGTAATCCAATTGAGAGGCGAATCAATAAATATAAATAATTGTGCTCGTTTTAAAGAAACAATAGCTTAAAAATAATAAGTTGGGAATGAATTAATATATATATATATATATATATATATATATATATATATATATATATATATATATATATATATATATATAAATAAAAAGAAGATTCACAACAACAGTAATTCAGTCACTTTCGTATGTATATACGTTTACAGATGATTCATCGGATTTTAAAAATCTGTATTTTAAAAAGTAGTACCCATAAAATTATGAATAATACATGAAAATAAACAGAAAATGTCCAAGTTTTAGTCATACCTTCATAACTGTTCGATATGGCCTTAATTCGTCAGACGATAAACATCTACGCGGTAGTTCAGTTCAGTCCACAAACGCGTTAACATATACACCCGCATTGATGGTCATAAATACAGCTGTAATGAGATCCTATAGCTCAACCAAAATTATTGGGTGTGGTGGCACGTAAACACAGTTTCAACATACCTCCAAAGGAAAAAATCACAAACCATGAGATCAGGAGATTTAGGAGGTCATTTTATCAACTGGGTTGGTCTAATGGTAATCGCGTCTTCGCAAATCAGCTGATTTCGAAGCCGAGTTTCAACGTTCAAATCCTAGTAAAGGCAGTTACTTTTATACGGATTTGAATACTAGTTCGTGGATACCGGTGTTCTTTGGTGGTTGGGTTTCAATTAACCACATATCTCAGAAATGGTCGATCTGAGATTGTACAAGATTACACTTCACTTACACTCATACATATCCTCTGAATTAAAACCTGACGGTGACTCCCGGAGGCTAAACAGGAAAAAAGGGAGGCCATTTTAAAAGCGTTAAGTCATAATCTGCACATCGCCCGATCCAGCGGCGCGAGAGTTCTTCGTTCAGGAAGCCTCGTACTTCATCATGAGAGTGAGACGGAGCCCCATCATTTGGAATACAAAGTTATTAGAGTCGTCTTTCAATTGAGGAAACAACAACTGTATCATATAGAGGTATGAAATACCCGTCACGGTATTCTTCGGGAAAAAAACGGTCCGTATACCTTTATTTTAGATATTGCGCCAAAAACATTAAGTTTTGAGGAATTACCTTCACGTTCACGTACAGAATTAGGTTGTTCAGTACCCTACATGTTCACATTATGGCCATTCACCTTTCTATTCAAGTGAAATGTCGCCTCGTCCCTAAATAAAAAACGGTTAGCAAAACCGTCATCCTACATAGCTTCCTACATGTCGTTACAAAATTTGTATCGTTTGATGAGGTCATTTGGTTGTAACTTTTGTAATAACTTTATACGGTACGGTTTCAGTCGTAATTGAGTTCGTAAAATCTTCCAGACCGTTGGCTGTGAATATCGAATTCACTACTAGCGCTTCAAGTTGACTTCTTTGGGCTACAAACGAAATTCTCCCTGACTCTCTCTACCGTTTCCTCCGAAACGATTGGGCCCGGTGTTTTTTATCTTTGCACAAACAACCAGTGTCTTTAAACTGTCGATACCATCTTAGAATGCTTTGGTGACTTGGTGGTTCTGTTTCAAACCGCCTCCGGAATAAACGATGCGCACTAACAATGCAAAAACATTTCTCATACCGTACGACACAAAATGCTTTCTGTTCCATAGACGTCAATTTAGAAACTGAGCTTTTACTGCTACCTGTCGGCGACTATTTTTAACGAAACCTGAAACTTGCGATAGTTTCTGTTTATTTTAATGTATTATTCATAATTTTATGTGCACTATTTTTTTTAAATACAGATTTTTAAAATCCGATGAATCATTTGTAATTATCCTATATAAATACATATATACACCTTCGGAAAAATCTAAAGTAACAAACTTGTCAACTTTAATGTGAAATAAATAAATCACAAATTATATTTTTATTGTAGGTTGACATTATCTCTACAACACTGAGAATTATGAAGAATTCCTAAAGCCATCATTATTAATGTCAATTTATTAAAACTAAAATAAATCCATAACTAGAAAATAATATTGCTTTCTAATTACTATGTAAAAATATTTTTAAATAACTTTTATTTTAATTAAGATTTTACTATTTTTATGTTTTCCGACATTAATGTCATAAAACTTTAAAACTTCATTAAGAAAAAAATTATATTACTTTTCTTTGTTATATCAAGTCGATCAATATTACTTTCCAGTGAAGATACAATAAAGTGACCTCGACGACCAAGAACTTTATTATGTTTGCAAAGAAAATAAAGCTAAACTTGTGTCAATATGTATAGACGACCCAAGGGTTCAATCAACAAAGATGTGTAGGGAATGCAGTATACGAGTATAGCACAAATACATCTTATACGCAGTTTAAGATCATCCAATCTCCTTGACTTCTGGCCAATCGATAGGTCACCATAGTCCACTAAGCGTGACGTCATTTATATCCGCGTGGTCATTTGTGGTTTGAATGATAATGGTCGCTGTTTCAAATGTTAAGTTAAAAAAAAAGCGTTAAATATATAGATGATAAGCTCACACACAGCATAAATGCAAAGCAATCATAAAATCTAAAGCAGATAATTCGTTGTAAAACAGTAAAATAGAAGTAAAAAAATACAATATAGTTTAATTTGTATATATTTGCAATGAATTTATTTGCTTCTCAAACATAAATTATAAAAAAAAATCAATGGTGATTATCTAAATCATCTTCGCGTAAACTTCTACGATTTAAAATGTCTTACAGTATATAAAATGTGCAACTTATTTTATACCCGGTAACACAATAAAACCGCCAATCTACTCTTATTTTACATTTCACGCACCATTTTAATTTTGCGTCATAAGAACTATTTTAAGATTTTAAAAAGAAAGAGTCGTAATAACCTTTTCGGTGCGATAACTAAAAATCTCAATGTTTAAAATCGAGTACCTTTTTCTCAGATCACAGAGACAGGAAATAACTCCGAAGTTAATTGTCTGCCAAAAGAAACTTGACGGCCTAGATTTTACCCGTCGACTTAACGATAATTCCAGGCAATGGGAGCCTGGCATACAACACCATAAAGATATATACAAAATCACATTTTATGAATAAAAGAAGCGGCTACGCAATAAATATTACGATGATTTCAGGATTAAAACACGACTCACTGCAAAATAATCCCGCACATGTATGATAATAATAATAATATGAAAAAATAATTGATAAGAAAAATTATTATTTACATTTAATATTTAGTAGGCAGTTTAATTAAATCCCAAAAAATATTTAACGTGATTAATTTTTCATCACTAGTTAGTACAGAATACATGGGTGAACGATAGTAGAGATTATCAAACACCGATCGAATCTCAAATACATTCTTACTTTTTGTCTTTTACTTTTAAAGTATATAACTAAATCAATTTGAGGGTTACAAGATTAAGCTAGAAGTTCAATATTTCAAAAACTGAATTTTACACAACAGTCTTGTGATTTGACAACAACAAAATCAAAGAAATATTCTATAGTTGACAGTAACACTCAACACCTTAGTGTTCTACCAAAAGAAGAAAATATGAAAACGAAAACATTACTACAAAATAAACAAGCGGTTGTAATGTCGTATTGTGAAAGGGAATGAATATGAAAAAAAAATAGTAATCTACATTTATGAAAGGCAAATTTATATAAAAATCACTTCAAAATACTGCAACTATCAATTATTAATTTGTTAACATTAAGAAAAAGATTCAAAAGTAGAATAAAAATATAATCACAATCAAAAATTTAAATTATGTTTTATATTAATGTAAACAAAACATAATATTATCTACGTAACGTTAACACTAAATTCGTACTTTATAAGCAGTAAGGCGTTTTAGAAATACTGAATGAAATTACAAAACAAAAATAACTTTAAACGTTATTCTTATACAAGTTGATAAGGCCATAAAAAATTCTCTCATTAACACACGCTTTGATATACTTCGATCTATCACAATAGGTAATAAAAGATTTACTAGATCGTGGATACCGGTGTTCTTTGGTGGTTGGGTTTCAATTAACCACACATCTCAGGAATGGTCGAACTGAGAATGTACAAGACTACACTTCATTCACACTCATACATATCATCCTCATTCATCCTCTGAAGAATTATCTAAACGGTAGTTACCGGAGGCTAAACAGGAAAAAGAAAGGTAATAAAAGATTATAGTACACCCTAAAAGAACTACTCCAGATTACATATCAAACTGTTTTATAAATTTTAGAGTATAAAATAAAAATAAAAGGTATCTGTGTTGCATATTTATAAAATAAATAAAAACTGCTTCTTTCCTACTTTCAATAAGCTAATAATGCAGTATTCTGCATCGTAAAAATTCCGTACACGTTAGTGTAGGAGTAAAGTGGGTCAAACAAATTTAATCTGTTCCCACAAATAAATACGTAAGAATACAACAAAAGTATCATATAGAAAAAGAATAGTCTTTATTCAGTAGTAGTTCCGTTGAAATACAAGTAGTAGGACATGACCTGCACAAAAATCCTACTGCACCCGTTGGCAAATCAAACAATAGTGGTCTTAAATACATTAACAATTATTCATCGTAATTTACGTTACATTAGCATTTTGAAACAAACGCTTTATAAAAAATAGCAGTTTTTTGTAAAAGAAAAAATAGAGTAATTCAGATTTCTCTCTACGAATTACATTTTAAACTTCCATCTCATAAAATAACACAAAATATTGAAGAAAAAAATTTATAATGCAGCTATAATAAAAATGGATTCTTTCTAGAAAATTATATTCAAAAAAATGATAAACAAAACAAATTACTGTTTGGTTAAAGGCCTAAATGAGTCGTGTGCGTGATCTAAATCGTGAAATACCTAAGTTAAGTTTTATTAAAATAAATACAATATGAACAGTTCTTTACAATCATGACCTTGTTAAAAAATAATGGCCTTCTTTCTGTTTGTAACAGTAACGAACACAATTATACCACTAACCAATATTTCAATAACAGTCTGTATTGCAAATAGCCCTTTTAATTTCGAAATTCTTTCAAAAAACGGAACACGACGCAGCAGTTTGTAACACGTAGAAGCTATTTCTTTTTATTTTTAAATATTCTATCAATTAGAAGAAAATTAATATGTAATTACTTTTAGAGTTCTTTTGCAACAAACTTGTCGATTAAAAACTGAATTTTCCAAAAACTTTTTAAACAGTTTTTCTTAACAGTTGATATCCCTAGATTAAATAATAACGGTTTCATTTCAATATAATCCGAAAAATCAATACCACTCCTGGAATTAACGTAACCTAGATTTTAATGAGGTAACATACAACGGTATTAGATATATTTTTTTACGTGTATTACCGTCCGATATAAATATTGTATAACTGTTCAAAATTTAATTGTTATTTATCAATTAAAATTATATTTTAAAACAATCAACATAAACGTTCATTATAGCAATTCGTTTTATACGACTGTCAAGGTAGTAAGACGTTTAATTAATGTACACTAATAGAGATGAAATCTTGTAAACACATAATAAATATTTGACGTTGCAGTTGCGTAAGACAACACAATTATAAATCAATTGTTAAAATCATTAAAATTTACAGCGATAAATTTAACGTATAACACTAAAAATTTGAGTTTATTTCTAGATTTTTAGTTCAGCTTCATGAAGGCCCAGATTTAGCTTAATATTTCGTACAATATTTAAATAATGAAATATTAAAAAGTTATAAAGGTTGATGGGCTTTCGTGATCCTATTACGGCATTCAGTTTACTGTATTTAAATAAAAATTAGTAAAATTTTACTCGGAAAGGAATTAATCACGCTAAACAAAACGTAACTTATGTATGTAGAATCTAGAAATATCCGTATAATTATTTATGGCTGAGTATAACATTTACAAGCACTGATATTCTGTTATATTAAAAATAGTACAATAGACGACAAAACTTTAATTAAATACAATACAAATCTTCGACAGTAGATCAATAAGTATGAAATATGATTACAACATTGTAACAGTGATGTAGCATTTATTTTTGCATTATACACACGTTTTAGTACAGGTATACAAGCATCTTACTAGTTAAAGCGAAATGTAAACCACGTTGAAGCTCGAGTTACTTTTTTATGACAATAAACTAAAGAAAATTACATTCAAATACAGATGATGCTTATGTTAAATTTAATTTATAGACTCAATAAAAATTTTTAAACTCCACTTTGAAATATTAGTTGTTCAAATTTAAGCAGCGTCAATAATTATTTTACACATTTACTAATTTAACTAATTAAATTATTTTTTTTAAATAATTCGCGGCTGAAATTTCTATTTTTTTGAAAAACGGTGGTAACTATCTCAAATGAGTCTCAAGGAATCTCAAATGAGTCCCCAAGGCTCAATTGGGAAAAGACTAGTAATTAAATTATATAGTTAATAAGGAACAGTTTTAGAATTTACATCTCGCACATTAAATGGACGAAAATTCGATTAAGTTAAAAAAAATATTTTATTTTCAATTGTTGCAAGAAAAATTATTATGGAATAAAATAAACTCATTCTCGATTATTTCCCGTCATTAAAAAGTGATTAACTAATTTTAAAATTCATTGGGAAATAAATGGCGTTTTTATATATACAAAAAAAAGAAATTTTAAAATAATCATTTTGTACACTCATTTTATTATGTAGATCAGAAGAATCACTACCCGTCAAACTTGTTCTAATTTTTTTTTTAATCGTGTAAGTATTTCTACCGTTTAATTTTGTTTTTACTGAAACGCATCTTAAGCATGTAAGTAAGTGATGTAAAACAGTAATACTACGAGCCGAGCTCTGCTGCCTCAATAAATTTCGTGAAATATTTTTCCACCAGCCGTTGAATATTTAGACCCTTTTTTCCTTAAAATTGAATTCTATTCTATTTATAAATTGATCCTAAGCTAGCAAATTAAGAAATCAAGTGAACAGGACTCCGTAATTACATTAAACCTAACTTACGTTTTAATAAACATTTAAAAAATGTTTTGTAAAAACTCACGCTATAAATTTAATCAAATCAATTCAAGTGTAAAAACATAAGCTAACGAAACACAAACATTAATTAGCAAATTTACATCACTTCCATATAAAATGCATACACAGCAAGAAATACGTAATTTGAAATTAATACTAATACGTATTTTGAAATTAATTAGCTAATTATTGACATTTTGAACACTGCTTTGTAAACTTTTTTTTTGTTTTCCGTATGAGGAGGAAAAAGCTCTGCCAGCCGCCGCCAGGCCCGCTCTGATGGCAAGTGCGGGGCTCCCACCCGCCAAAAAACCTTCCCCTCTAGTCACGCAGGGGACAGAACTAATCCACATGGTATGTACACAGTCCCTGAGCAACAACCGGACGCTCTTGTTACCGAATTAGAATAGCCAGAGCGACGTCTCCAGGGGATCAACGGCGAACGACGACTCCAAGGAGCCCCCGCCCACCAACCCCTAAGACCGGTCGCCCTTAGCCGTCCGGCATCGGTCTCTCCGCCTCAGGTCAACTGCAGTCTTCCAGACTGCCTGCCCCTCTCCTCTGCTGCCTTGTAAACTTACACAAATATTGTATAACACGAAATCCGTTACCCGAGGGTAAGGGACTTCTTCCAATTGAGAGAAAGAAAGAGAAAAAATTAAGAGAAAGGAACTACAAGAGATTCTTTTCTTAGAATAGCAGGTCATTTAACAATTTGTTCTTTGTAATACAGGCAATTCCATCTCCAGAAGCTCCTGTTCCATCAGAAGAATCACCGGACTGGAATAAGAATTTATAGAAAAACAATTAAAGAGATGAGTCGGGTACAGATTCTGCAGGCCAGGAAATATAAACACTGCCAGGGACCAGCGGAGAGAGTCAGTAGTTCTGCGAGGCCGTGTTCGGCGCAGTCGCGATAACAAGCCAGTGAAGAGCAAGTCGCGAGTATTCCAGTGTGGACAGTGGGTGAATACAAAAAGTTGTTCGGCGAGTTATTTGAACACAACAGTGAAAGTGACGTATTTATTCATAAAGTGTAGGGTTGTACCGTAAAAGCAGTAAAATTGAACTGTACGAACTTTAGGCTTTTCTATTGTTTATCTTGTCATTAATGCAACATTATTTTCTATCAGTCATTATAACGTCTTTAGTAAATTAAACTGTGTTTTGCTATTTATTACGTTAACTGTTATTAAATAAATCTTGTCTTTTTATTTGAATTACTATTCTGTATGTTATATATATGCATTGTCATGATTATTATTTTTATTATTTATTTTGTTCATACGTCTTTAAAGCAATAAATTGTAAGAAATTTTTACGTTTGTTAGTCTCTCAATATCCATGTCGAACCGCGAACACACAACAATATTATAATAAAGTTCCGAAAAAGACGTAGCTATTTTCAAAAATAACAAACATCTAATGCCAGGCTTCCTAGAAAAAGTAAGAAGAAGAAGAATTTTCCGTGTCGTACTTAAAAGATTCATACAATTCTCACACCAGCATCCTAAACCCACAGAAAGATAGGTCGTATTCATTTCTGCAGCTAATACCTTCATTCTCTTCACCACTGGGACTGGCTGTATAAAGAACATCATTACTACCAGAGAAGGAATTGTGATTGATGCTTCTTGTACCTTAAATATTTATTTGCCTCATAGCCGTAAAAAAAATTGGGACAGATTGTGTAAAGCCATAAATGAATACACTCGCTTATATTTTGAAATATAAAATACACAAATAATTTACTCGTATATAATTTATATATTTTCCATACCATTAAATAATTTTTATTCGGATTGCTAAAAAAAGACATGATATCAACGAAAAAAATTATCATGACGAATTTTGTTGACGCTAAGAAGGCCTAAAGTACTTCAAGTGTTTTCATAATTTTTTATGTATTGATTAAATCATCAATAACGAATACCGTTACTTCAATAATATTGAATATTGTTGATAACAATAAAAAAAGTAAATTTTTATTAAACTGCACGAAAACTTTAATCTTTCATCCATTTTAAAACAAATTAAAACAGTTGTGACAACTCGTTATAAAAAGCTCTATCTCAATCTATACTATAAGTATTTCCCACCATACTTTTTTAGAATGACATGTTTATCTATAAAAATTATGATTAAATCAGCACATATTCGTTTTTACATCAAACGCTTTAATTTTATAGCGTGTAAATGCTCTGTTTACATAAAGTAACAAATAGAATTAACTCTGTTTTGTAAATGTTCAGTACACGATGTTTGAAACTCTACGGCTTGTAGACTGTGTAATTCACCCGACAAGGGGTGAATTTAAAGTTGATAAAATTAAGTTAGTTTCACAATTTCAGAATGAAAATTGAGAAACTCTTATTATCAAGAGGACCTCATAATATTGGCCTCGAAAATTGCGTGCCTTAGTTTTACGTTAATTTCAGTTACGCATATGTTAAGTTAGTTGCTCAAGTTAACAATAAATAATTAGTTGGCACCTTCAAAAACTAATGAAAGGGCTCAGAAATCATTCCTTCATTTGAACTCTTCACATAAAACTACCTAACGGCTGTCAAGAAAACCATGCAAACTTCTGTGTGAGGGATATGTCAATTTATTTATACAGTAGGGGGCCACTGCTTGACAGCGGAACGTTTATTCATATCGTTGTGACATTTTTTAGGTGTATTACGCGCCCTTTATAAAGTACTGAACACACTTCAGATAATGGTGATCTTTTAATCCGTTACGTTTACAGTTGTAAAATATTAAACAATGTCTAATATTAATTTTTAAAACTATTTATAATTTTTAAAACTCATTTAAAACTTTTTAAAACTGTTTATAATTTTTAAAACTCATTAATCGATCTTTACTAGAAATAAGATTTAAAAAATGTAATCTGCATACGCTTTTATGAATAGAAATATCTTAAAAATACTAATACATATTTATGCATGGAATAATTACTTTTAAGAAAAATGAAAAAAAAAAATAGAACAAGGAAACGTCAATATTCAAATGGAGTAAAAAATGGAGTTATTTAAAGAGTTATCGTTCCTTTGTATCAAGTAGGTTAGATAAAACAGACATGGAAGTTTACGTGCTTGTCAATTTATAAGTGTATTATTATTCATAGTTAAAAAATGTGGCAGATAACCTGATAATGTAATTTATTTTTAAACTACATAGTTAAAAAAACTACGAAAAATACTTTTCTTTTTTTTTAAATAAAAAATAAGTTTTTTAATTAGTTTACAACGGCTTTTTTGTGTGATGTGCTCACCTACACATCAAATCCGTTGCCACGCAACTGATATCGAATTTTTTACTAATTCCTATATCCCCATTTTCATTCATTTATAAAATCTGAAAAACGTTTAAATAATATACTCATAAAAAATAAATATATTAAAACGATTATTTTAATACTTTTTGCCAATAATTTATATCTCATTTAGGAAAAATCTTTTTATGATTATTTCAAGTAGAATTTTTTATATAGCCTAACATTTAAACTATATTAAAATAAGCAACGTATTGTGTAACTCGTATAACTCCTTTTAATTTTAACTTTTGTTGGCGTTAAACAGTTTTAAAAGCTACTTAACCCATATAAATCTGTTCATTGACGGAGAAAGGCCTTTTGTGAAAATTTGAATGACAACAAAAAAGCTGAGAAGAAAGTTGGAAGAATACATTCCTGTCACTGATTATTTATACATATAATGTGAATAAATAAAATAAATACATAAAAAATGTTACCTAAGATTTCTTTTTTGGGATGTGTATAATTTAAGATGAAGTTTTATTATAAAATTATTATTATATGTTTAATTTAAATAAACCAAAAAAATTCAAATCTGCATTTTTAATTTTTTCGGCTCCCCAACCTTCAAAATCATCTTCCCGGAAATATTTTTGATTTTGTCGAATGGAAGAAACGCTATTATTTAAACTTTTAATAAAATGATTTTAAATAAGTGTTTAAAAACTCAAAAAAAAAATCGATATTTTTGAACTCTAACTGGCTCTCCCACCCTCAATATTTCCCCAAAGAATTTTTCTGGGATCACTTGTACTACTATTATGCCTAGGAAGATATGAAAAAAAATCGGTTAAAAAATACGCAATACATAAAAATATACCGTTTTTAAATTTTGGGAATAGGGGGAGAATTTTGGGGCAAAAGCTTTTTTAAAACTACCAAAATAAGCATGCACGCACGTACTGAGCTTAATGTAGTGGGGTTATGTTTTTACTCCACCCACGGATACTGACCCAAAAATTTTACCAAAAAATTAGCCGATATAGGAAATTTCATCTTATCCAGTCAAAAGTTATTAAGCTTCAAACACGCCAACACACGTGTTTAGTTTATTTTGTTTTTTCGGGTCCCGAGTCATGAAAAGTCGACAAATGAAAAAACCCGTACCCCATTTTTTAAAACGATTACCATATTTTCTTCTTGCAACATAGCTTTATACCTAAGATGCCAGAAAGGTAAAACGAAAAAAGTAGTAAGCCAACAATAGTCATATCTCTTGAAAATATTTTGTAACCGTTTATACAAATAAAACAGAAATAAACAACAATCAGTAGGATTTTCTATTTGTATTTTTGATGTTATTTTTGGTACGAATTATAATAAAATGATTGACAAAAATATTTCATGAATAAGGTCCAATGCATTTTACTCAAACAATAGATACTCTAGTTCGAAAACAGGATTCGCTGCTAACAGAATTACTAGTTTACTACACTGTCAGGAAGGAATCCGGAAGTAACATGGCCACGAAATCATCTGTTGATAATGCAATAAAACGGAGAGTACTAATGGAAATGACTACATAAGAGATTTTAAACCAAGTAATTAAAGTAAGTTTTTAAACCTGTGGCCCATCAGATATTTCTGTGATCCAACGTGTTTGCCTCTGAAATTATTACTATTACGACTTATACAACTCTGTATGGAATACATTAAACTTTTCTTTTCGTGTACAAAATATCACGGAATTAGCAATAAGGTGGGTCAAGGCTAATAAACAAGTAGAGTATGAAGGTCTATTATATTACTGGAACGCACAACATACCAATTACCTAAACAAATATTAACCGATGGAAAATTATTTACAAACGTTAACATAAAAATTGAATTTTCGATTTATTAAAAACTACGAATCCATAATGAAAAAAGATATGTTAATCTTCCAGTATTATCTTAAAAGTAACTCTCATTCGATTTATATATATTAACATACTTCAGTATATAAATGATGTTAACAAACCTACCCTCTGCTAATAATTTATGTCACCAATTAAGTTTTAAAATAAATCTGAATTTTTTGTTTAATGTTGGGATGTTAGACGAAGCATGTAAATCGAAATTGTTAAGTACTGGAAAATCAACACATGAAAAACGTTTCTTATTAGTTTTTTTTTTTTTTTTTTAATGTATAACACCTGAATAGTTCCTGTATAATGTATTTTAAATGAACTATTTATTCTTAGAGTACTTTCAAAACTAGATTGATTTTTAGAATTTTGACTACCTAATAACAATAATAATTCCGAGATTTTCCGATGGTAGCCGCAAGCGGTGTGGTCTTATTTTAAAGAATTTACAATAAAAAGCGTACAACAATTTTATCCGATGATTTTCAAGACAAATTTTTGATTAGTCCGACAAAAACTAATCAAACCGACTGAAAATAGGATTACAAATTTTAAAAAGAGTAAAAAGGATATTTATACAAATTTTTAAAGCTAAGTATTAAAAAAATAAGAATTCTTCAAAAAGTTTAACATTTTATTAAAATTAAGAAAAGAAATGGTTGCGGCAAAACGTAAGATTTATAGGATTTCCTAATCCTATAAATTTGTAGGTTTAACAAGAAAAACAGATTTAAATTTAATTTTACGATTATGTAAAACGATATTTTATACAGTTTTATGAAGACGAGTAATGTAATATTTTGGGTGTGTACGGAAGATAACCCCACGCTAACCTTGAAAATTATACATAAAACAACGTTGTTGTTATGCAACTATCATAAGAAGATATTTAGAAAGAACCACCTACTTATCAATCAATACCCAGTATAGAATGTACAATAAAAGCATTAACTTTTGATTGAATTATCATGTTACAAACACAAAAAAGTAGTAAGGATGTACGATAATAGATAGTTGGTCATTTGACGGTTATGAAAGTGAAATCTAAATTAAACTCTCATTATAACTTATATTTTACTCTGTAATTCAAAATTGTGGAATATTAACTCATCATTCACGGTTTTGAAACCTTACATTAAATGCATGCAAAATGTTCAAGTCTACGCGTGATGTAAATATTACATTATTTGAGTATTTCTCAACCTTATGAACTCGAAGCCCCTTTCACTGAAGTTATACATGAATACTAGCATAAGAGAAATCAAATTTATAAGATATTACGTTTTGTAGTAAGCCTATATATTGTGTATAATCAATACGATTGTAAAATTAATAATAGAACACGCACCAATGATAAATATATGACGATTAAAATTTTATCAGTCTCCAAATAATTTGTTAAATTAATTATAGCAGGTTACTGTTATTATAAAATACTTAATTCGTTATATCACACTATTTCTCACAGTTATAGACAATAAAGTTTGTTAAAATAGGACAATAACGATTACTATTAACTGTTTTTTAAAGAAATGTTTCACCTAAAATGCGCGTTCTACTCACACCGATCTAGACTCCAATCTTCGCTTCGTGTAAAATATTGTTCGTGTATTTCGTAGAGGTTAGTTGTCGACCTTAGTCATGTATGTTGTGAATTAATATATCCTCCCAGATGACCCAGATGTAAAAAAACATAATGACAAGGATACCTACAGAATTTTGGTCAATAAAACGATTAAACCTTTGACAATAATTTAGGCTTTCGGCATGATCTACAGGTTCAGTTCTTTAGCACTACTTTTTAGGGAAAAAGTTTCAGTTCTTTTATTAAACCTTTATGTGCGGTAGCAAATCCGACATCTTGCTGCTGTGATAACATACGCAGTGACTCTGATAGACTTTCGCTCATAGAATCCGAAATATGAAGCAGCTTCTGTTCGTTTAGTTTAGGTGGTCTTCCACTTTGATCAGCGTCTTAAATAAAGCCTATTGTTCGATATCTTTCGATAAGAGTTCAAATTGCATTATGGTGAAAAAAAGGAGTACTTGGAAACTTTTCAGAAAACTTGCGCTTCACTAAATCAGAATGCTTGTAACCTTTACGAAAGACGTGTTCGACGAGAAAAATGCGTTCCTCTACCGAAATAACAATTAAGTTTCTCGCAACTATTGATTCCGATAAACAAAACAACAGAAAAGAAACGAAGCACGGTCAATTCACAACTCAACAGATGATGTCTTGGTTTATTACTTAGCAACAACCAACGAACCCACTAGGCAACCAACCTAACGCCGAAAGAACAGAATACAGCACTTAACTCTAAAGCATACTGCACAGCGACTTACAGTGCATACTACGCACTGTAGTTATACCAATAGAACAGTTTGAAGCCCTGTTTGTAATAAAAAAATGTAAAACATTTCAATTTATTTTTTCAAAAATACTTCACGAGCGAGTAAATTAAAGAAAAAAATCTCTACCATACAGGGGGCTGAGGTTTAATATTTGTCCTATTACTTTAATGCTCATTCAATCATAAATATTTCAAGTAAAATCAGACATTGTTAAGATTGTAGTCATTTATATTCTTATTTAACTCTTGTGTAAACAGCTGAACTATTGTAAATCAAAATAATTTATTAATGATTACTTAAAAACACCCTAATGATTTTTTTAAAAAAACACCCTAAATTACTTTTAGAGGCTGAAATACTCCTTGGCAGCCTTTTTTTAACTTGTAAAGTTTTAAAAAAAAGCTGAAAAGCAGTTGGAACGATACCAAGACAAACACAATGCATAAAATCGAAATACCGAATAGCTCAATTTGTTACACAGTACGCTTCACTTGGTTATTTATAAGAACAAACGAAGCAGAAAAATTCAACCTAAGTCAGAAAAAATACTTATCCATAATGAGATCGGTCGGTTGTAGCATATAAGAAGATAATGTATAAGGTGACCACCAACAATACCTTTCAATAAAATAGTTTAACGCGTAAAATTAAGTACCACAATAGAGGTAAAAATTTTCCTTCATGTCACACGCTTATCGAATAAGGTAAATCAAGCAAACATATTTGCAATGAAATAACTACTATTAAATAATAGAATCAATAAAATGAATTCAAGAGCACCGGAAATCCAAATATCAAACAAATTTATGCCTGATTTTGTAATAATCAGCAATAGCAATGAAAGATTCTTAGTTGTGAAAGATAGATACATTATAATATAAAATCGTATATTCATATTATTTTGTAATTAGTTAACTAAAAAAAAAAATTAACCGGTACTGGAAGATCTGAAAATACCATCATTTGTTTTATTCTATACTAGACAACTGCAGAATATGCGTAAGCAAACGTTTTTAAACGACCGCAAAATTATTAGCCTTTAAAAAAAATAAATAATAATTATAATACAGAACTTTCAGAAGTTTTTAACAAATTAAATTAGAAAAATAAATTACTAGTGTAAACCAACAACAAAAATACAGAATATAACGAACAAGAGATAAATTTCTTGAATAAAAAAAATCAGATTTGTAAAATTTCATCTTACATGTTTCCTGAATAAAATGAATAATATAATTATGCAAGGACAAAATTACAAAACAAATAGCTTAATTTCATATATCGCAACCACCTATTTTCTCTCTTTCATTAATTTTACTTGATGCAATGGTTCATTAAAGTATAATTCAGTCATTCTTTTATTCTTTCATTTGAATAACACTGAAAGCCTCTATTACATACATTTCCTTATTTTATTCTTTAACATTAACGAACTCATTTTCACAGCTTTCTTTATTTTATTTTTCTCTTTTTATCTCCTGTTCTACATTATATTCATTAAATAAATAAAACAAAAAATTCATTAAAAATAAAATCTATTCGGTTCTTACAGAAACTTTTACACGCGTACCTAATACCGTCTAATCGTTATAGTTCATTTAAATAAAATTATGAAACCGATATTTCCATTTTAAAAAACTTAGGACTTTAAATGGTATTTTCGTAAAAACAGTGGTATTTTAATTAGTCCCTGATATAATATTTTGAATACATTCCAGGTCAACGTTTGAAGATCATGGTTAGATTTACATAAGTTTTTAGTAAAAAATTTCTAAATATGTTTTTAAATACTTGCATATTTATTTTTTTTTTTAATAATATTTTATTCGAATCCATCAGTGAGTGACCAAGAGAAAAATTAATTCGAATTCAGATTAATAATTAAACAATCAAAAAGAATTACAAACAATAAGCGTATTTTTTCAATCAAAATATGAAACGATTATAAAAAATGTTATCCGCACGAAATAAGCAGTTGCCAAAAAAATGACGACAGACCTGCATTTTAATTAAAATTGAATAATAAGATAAGAAACTGTACGACGTAAACGAGCACCGACTGATTTCGAGATATTCTAGAATTCCGGTAATTTTTTTTTTATACGTAATAATTTTATTTAAATTTTCCCACCGTTTTTCTTAAATTTTCACATAAAAATACTTTGAATATTAAAATAACATCAAGGTGTACAACATTATGCAAATTAAGCAACGACGACGGTAATACAAATAAAAAAAGTTAATTTTTCGTTAAATAAATAAATTATCCAAATAAATTATCTTTGAAAAAAATCCTGAGAAAAAACCTTTGAAATCTCTCCACCAAACGAAGAGCTTGAACAAATAAAAATAACTTGAGCTTCAAAGATAAATAAATTAAAAAACTTTTAATACGACATATCATTTCTTAGTTAAAAAAAAATATATCTAATACAGTGAACAGTAAAAATAAAACCAACGAAAAGTAAAACTTCATGGAAGTAATTGTAAATATCATTCAATGAATTCAACGATCCAATTAATTACATATGCGTTAGAGAAAAAGGATTTTTTAATACGAACAAGTTTCATATAATTTTGCAATAAGGAAGCAAATAAATTACAAAACTAATCAAATTTCGTGTAAAGAAGTAATTTTAAACTATTTAATTGCTTTCTCGTGATGCCAGATAGATGTAATCGGAATTTACTTTGAGAATAAGAATATAAACAGCGTTATTATCTAAGCGACTTAGTTGATTTAGGCTATAACTAAACAGAACTAGAAAATATACGGACCGTTTTAAATTAACATCCATCAAAGAAGAATAATAGTATTATATTTCGAAGCATATAATTAGCATCAACTGAACTTATTTTAACATTACCTCTGGTGAATATAACACGCATTTGAAATAAACATTTCTCATTCAATAAGAATAAAGTCATTATAACCCGTTAAAATAAAAAAATAAAAAATATATTACACAAAATTAATAAAATCAGAAAAAAACAAAAATTTAAATAAATAAATAACTAGGATGCTTCCTATTTATTGTAAAAAGTAAGTTTACATTAATTTAAAACGAGTAATTCACCGTTGCAGATAAAAAAATGAAAAAATACTTAAATTAAAAAAGATTAAAAAATTTGTTTGTGAAATGATGACAATAACAGAACATTCTTCATATACAGCTGATACGAAAAAACGTTACACAGTTAATTATCTAACTTGAGGCAAGTCCCAAAAAAAGTAGGCTACTCTATCTATATTTATTTTATGAAGTTTTATGTTTTGAAAAAAAAATTATCTTTAAACAAATGGCTGAATTTTTTTCAAATATCGATAACTCTACTTAAAGAGTACGGGACCTGGAGACCTTAGAGGCCGAACTAGTTGCAACCTTTCTTTTATATAAATACACTACTCGTCGAGGAAATCAAACGTAATTCAACATAAGAGACAAAAGAGAATGTTAAGTTAACGTGTAACCTACACAACTCATATACTATGTATAACTAAACGTATAACAGTTAGTAATAACGTAGAACGTTATTCTTCGACATTAACATATTTAACAATAATAAACAGAGCTAACCATTTACCTAACTGTGTTTACAAAGGAATGGTAGGTCCCTCTATTTAACAACCCTGTCGGCTTCATACCTAAGAAAAACGATAATAGATTCAATTTAAGGATGAAATGAGGCAATTTCAAAATATATCAGGATAGAAAATGACAACAAAGACGAAGAACTCTTACACCGATTTCAAAAATGTAAAAAAAACCTGATATGGACACCATATGACTTCCTTGTACGCCCATTAAATTACTTATACACTTTTAAAATTAAAAGTACATAAAATTTTATTTCATTAATAACTTCTGATACTTTTTCATATTTTTTTATTTATTATTATTATTATTATTATTGAATTATTATTTATCGTAATTTTTTTTTACAATTAGTGGTTAATAAAATATTAATAAATCAATATATTTAAGTTAAAAAAAAAGGAAATGAAGTCGGATTTGAACTGATGTGCCGTCCGCTTCTATGATCCAAATATTTCATTAATTCAAAGTTTATTTGGTTGTAACTCTGGAACCAATAAAAATAACTATCACTAGGATGAACTGAGGCAATCTCAAAATTTTATCAGGCTAGAAAATGACAACAATGACGAAGAAGTCTTACGCCGATTTCAAAAATGTAAAAAAACATCTGATGTGGACACACATGACTTCCATGTACGCATATTAAATTACACATACACATTTTTTTTAAAATGAAAATTACACAAAATTTTATTTCATTAATAACTTCTGATATTTTTTTTTTGTTATTATTATTATTATTATTATTATAAAACAAAAATTAATTATTATTTATTGTAAAAGTTTTTTTTTACAATGAGAGGTCAATAATTATTAATACATCAATATATTTAATATAAAAAAAAGTTAAAAAAAAAGGAGATGAAGTCGGATTTGAACAGATAGATGTGCCTTCTCCTTCAAGATCCAGATATTTCATTAATTAAAATTTAATTTGGCTATAATTCTGGAACTATAAGCATCACTTATGATATATCGTTGAAAAGCTCTCAATGAGAGCTTATTACTGCAGTTATGAAAAACTTCAAAATCAAAATTGTTTTGTAATTTGGGATTTTTGGACACTTTTGGTTCAGTCGATTGCAATCAAAGAAAGAGGTGCACAACTAGATGTTACGAAAGCCCTAAATCCAAAATTTCAACATTCTACGGCTAATCGTTTTTGAGTTATGCGAGACACGTATATACGTCGAAACTAGTCAAAATAAATTCAGGGATGGTTAAAATGGGTATTTTCGTTGAAATCTGAAAACCGAAACTTTTCGCGATCACAATAATTCCTTTACTTCGAACAAGGAAGTAAAAAACACGAAAGCAATTTTTACTTTTTTTTCAGCATTTTTTTTTAACGATTAGACATTTACTTAATACTGAATTTTTGGCAAAATTCAACAAGCAAAAAGATATTTTGCTTGAGAATTTACATTCCAAAACGCATGTTGTTAAATCAATATACTGGAAACAATAAGAAAATGATTTTTAGATTTTTCTTTTCTTAAATTTTTTAATTTATTTGTTGGAAGATTCATAAAATTCGGTCGATTGGTTATTTAAATAGTCTCGAAAATATAAACTATATAGGTCGAATAAGAAAAGAACTTTCTTACTTTTTAAAGTCTATTAATAAGAAATTATATCTCTCATAATCTTGGATATTAGAATTTATTATTATAATTAACAAAAACTAAGGAAAGATAAAACTAAAAGTAGAATGACAGTAAAAATGTCACAATCAGTCTTCAAAAACAAACATTAAAAACTCATCAAAATACGATATTATGTCTATGCAGGTTGGAAGAAAGTTAAACATAATAATCACCGTATTATTATCTGTAATTAATTTTAGATTATCATACAATACTACAGAAGTAGACCGAAAATAATAAATTATATGTTAAAATTATTTACTTACTACAGACTGTTGTACAATTGCAGTTCTTTTTCCTGTTGAGATGATGACAGATGAAATGATTTAAAAGAAAATATTTTCTACTCGACAAATTAAAATATATCATTATGAGAACACTTGTTCATCATCCAATACGTATAAAAAAAATCTCAAATACCATTTAATTTTTGAAAAAGCATAAAAAATTAAATTACAAATCTGGATTAAAAACTGGCAATTCTATAAGCATATAATGAACATTAAATCTAAATACGTAAATTTATACATTTCAAGTTGAAAACAAATTCTTACAACGAAAATAACTCAATAAAATGTTTGGTGTTATTCTTTAAAAATAATATATATCTTGATATATATATATGCACCAAAACAATTTATTTACAGAATTCTTCCTAGAAGAAACATATTTTCATAAAAATAAAAATGAAACTAATACAAAAATAGCTTTAGATACGTTATTCCTCAAAGCCAGCTTTTTCAAATAAGAAAAAACGGAGCGGTTACTACAAAAGCAGATCATTGAGCTTAAAATATTTTCAAAAGGAATATATTTTCTTTTAATAAAAATGAAAGTGCTTCAAATATCAGTTTGACAAACATTAAATTATGATAATACCTTTGAATGTTATGTAATTTCATCTTTCACTTAAAAAAGAAAATTACATTTTCCAAAAAGTATTATTCGTGAAGTACTAATAAAATCTTAGCACGGCGTAGGTTGTCATGGAATTTCGTTCTTCTACTCGTACTGCCTTTTATGATTAGAGAAAAACACAAGTTTAAATATGGCGAGATTCGTAAAAAATTAACAGTACAATTAAGGACGTCTATATGGCTTTAAGATAAACATAAATAAAAACCTTTTGTAGCGTTTTTTTATGATTATCTAACTCGGTTATTTCTTAATAGTTGTTTTCGTGATGTAACCTAAAACCAAGGAAAACTTAATTTCTGAACATTTCTTACGGAAAAATATCGGTTAGCCGGCGTTTATCGCCAAGATCAATCGGGTTCGATCCATTTTCTAATTAAAGTCAAAATTTTTAATTCACCATTCCGTCGGGAAGGTTTTAGAAATTTTTACAAACATTAATGGTATGCTAAGGCTGCAAGTAAGTAAGCAAGCAAACCTTATTATATGTATTTGTTACACTGTTGGCGAGAATATTCTTAACGCAGAGAGCATGGTATTAATGTTTAGTCAAACTAACATCTAGGGTTTAGGTCGCTCATCCTTTACAGTATTTACTCGTACATTATAAAGATGAGATATATTTTTTAGTAATTGTAAACATTAATTAAAATCCTAATTTGACTAAAACACGTTAATAAAAATTATTCAACTGCTGAGTAGTATATGAAATGAAGTATTGCCGATACAGTGCTCAAAATATGTACATTTCATTTATATGCTTTATAAATTACCCCAGTAAACAAGCACGCACGCGTACACACATTTATATATATATATATTATATATATATATATATATATATATATACATTTGTATATATATATATATATATACGTAGCACAAAAAGTTTTCTACAAACAAATATAAAAATATAATAACTTCCATAAATAAGTTTTTTTTAAATTGAAACAAGAACTCTATCTCTAAAAAAAAAAATACAATACAGACTCGTATTCTATTTAGCTTTGGTTTAGAATAAACCAGACAACTGGGTAAGGGTGAAATATTGGTTAGGTAAACAAAATTTCCAAGATATATAATGTATACTTTTTAATTTCTAATGTAGAATTTTAATTAAGGAATTAGTCACTGTGTATGTCTTTTATAGAAGATTTTAGGGGAAAGAATTTAAATACACAAACATTTTAACATCTTATAATGTTTATTTATTATAAAAGTAATATAATAATGATGACACGCATCATGTAATACTCTGAAACCGTTAATTAAAAACAAGAAAAAGGTTAAATGAAGAAAAAAAAGAAAACATCAATTACTAGATTATTTCATTTCTTTAACAAAAAAATTTCATTCAATTACAGTAATGAAAAATAATACACACACGTACAGAAATAAATACATAAAAATAACACCAGAAATATTGCTTTTCAATTTACAGGATAAAAATAAATTCGAGTCGATAAAACCATAACGGCAATGATTTACCGATGAGAAGTTCATAAACCAGTGCTTAGATGTGAGCGCAGTAAATTCTTAATAACTTCCTTTTTTAAAAAACCACCATCAAAGGCGTTAAAAAAAAGAAAACGGCGGGTGAAAGGAAAACTGATCTGTTCTAATTCCTGGAGACGATTCGATTAACTTCGCTACGGCAGAGCGAGAGTTAAACCGCATATCGGTGAACTACTTCCGAATACAATTGATTTCTGTTCCATATTTCGCACGCTTCTTCCGCAAATACACGTTTATAGCTTTTTTCTTTGGACATGACAGTATGTTTCTCTAATAGCGAAACGATACACAGCAGGGAATAACGGAAATAAATTACTACTTTTGATCGCTTTTATACCGGGAAATAAAGATATGAACAAACTATTTGTGGAAAAACTATTTATGAAAATTAAATTTTAAGTATTAACTATATTGTATCTTTTTTTATCACATTTATCGTACTGGTGTGATGAAATCTACATTAGTTTATATTGTATGCTAATCTAAAAAAAAAAAATATGTGATGAATCTGTCTACTTCTTGAGTATTCTGTTAATACCAAATAATTAACCCTAGACGTTTAACTGCTAACTACTTAATTAAAATTTTTTTAGTAAATTTAATTGTACACCATAAACGTTTTTCTCAAAATTTGACTTTTTCAAACCTCTTTTTCTTTTTAAATTTTTTTCAAACCTCAACTTTCAAGATTCAAATTTAAAAGGTTTCCAAGTTTATTCTTTCTTATATATTATGCTTAAAGTGCATAATATTTATTTAGTAATTACAGAATTCAGTAAGTGTATAGCACGTGTTATAAAACGATATAAACTACACTGAATCATATCTATGACGGACCTATAGTTGTTACTTACCAATCTCATGGAGCACCATAACAATTTATATTTTCACAAATATAGAATCATTTTTATAATAATATCAATCGAGATCTAGAATGCACAGTAAATCAAACACGTTTGAGAGGAAATTTATGCGTAGAATTATTTTTTAAAAATTACTCACAGAGCTTACTATAAATGTGCATTATTAAATCAAAAACAATATGAAGATTATTAAGAGAACAAAAGTCCATCAATGATTTGATTTAAATTAATTTTCGTTTTGAAAATAACTACACCTTAATTTTAAATCTACTTAATTATAATTTTTTTTTTATTTATTCGATGAATTTTATTTAAATTTTTTAATCGACGAAACGATTTTTAAAAAAAATTAAAGTAACATTAAATAAACACTCAATTGTATTCATTAACATTTTTTCAATTTCTAGAACCTTGTTAGCAAAGCAAGCATCAAAGTGTACATCCGTGTATACAGTGAGAAATTATAACAAAAACGTAATGAGTTAAACAAAACTTCGCTTTGCAAACCTTTTTACCGCCCTCAAACCTGCTGAATTAATACCGAACATGAATCTGGCACACCAAAAATGAAGCTTAACTCAAAACAGGCAATGCAAAACAGAGTAACAGAGGTAAACTAACAGTTAAAAAATCGATAGTTTAATTATTAAACAGATGATAAAATATAAAGCCAATGTAACATTATCGTTTAATGTTTATAAGAAATGCAAGGCCGTTATGATCTATTTATAACAAATAACATTCCATTATATGATAATCTACAATAGTTCTTATGCGTATTTAGATAAAAAAATTAACAAAAACACTTCCTAGAAAAGCACTCGAAGGTCAGGGAACTAAAACGTGAATGAAATAATAAATTGGAGAAAAACTAATCGTTCTATTATAGTGATATAAAAAAATTGTTCCCACAAAAATAAACACAGGATAATATAATTTTGAAAGACGTACGGTACACCAGTGAAGATAATGAAAACAGTATACAAAAGAATCAAAACCGAATAGGAAAATCTTCTTTTTCGATTCTAATTAAAATTAATAAGTTTTATTAGAACTTACTGATAATCACAATTTTGAAATTTTAACCCAAATAAAGAAAAATGAAAGAAAGACTGTTGTCAATGACGTAAAGAAAGTTTAATTTTATATTTCAACCAGTTTTTCCAGTTTGCTGCCAGATCTGGGTGTGTATGTGTATAGGCAAATGTAATTACTGTCACCGGCTTGCCAGGTCTGAAGCTGGAAATGCAAATGTAGTCCTGAAACAGACACAAGTCGACCACTCCTAAAAACGTATGGTTAATTGAAACCCAACCACCAAAGAACACCGATATCCACAGTCTAGTAGTATTCAAATACAAATAAAAGCAACTGCTTTTACAAAGGTCCAACCTTATAACACTCGACTTCGAGAAAAACATATAATTAACAGATTTTACATTAATGCTGACCTTGTTTTCACGATATTAGAAATTAAAAAAAAAATAATGAACGCTAATATTGCTTTAAAATATCTCTTTATGATAAACAAAAATAGTCTACCAGAGATTTTTTGACGAAATCGATTTAGTAGGGATAAAAATCTGAATACATCTACAAGACCGCTGTAAAAAAACAAGATTTCTTCATCAAATGAAAGAAAGATTATGGAACACTATTTGAGAAAAATCCAAGTTAAAGACGAATTCGCCCTGTAAGAACTTAAGTAAAAATTTATTAATGAAATAATTTTTTCAATATATTAAAGGTACTAAATATAAACCGAAAATAAACTAAGTAGAAAATAAAGCAAACATTAAATAAATGAAAATTATCTTTGTATTGAAAAGTTGTTTCAAGATATGAAGGTATTTAGTCAGATTCTAAAATTGTAATTTTTGAAATGACAATTTTAATGCATTTTAATTTAACGTTATATGTAATTTAAAACAACTAAGATATAATTACGGGAAAGTGACTTTACTATAAAAACATTATATACATATATATATAATTTTTTTTTTTTTAATTTCGTATTTTAGTAATTATGTATGTAGCTACTCACTATTACCAGGCTGTGTACGGGTAACTTTGTTTACCTGTATAGGTAATAGTTCCTACCTCTATAGGTAAATTGATAGAGATATTTTACCTCTATAGATAAATAAATCTATAGGTATAGTTTATATATATTATTCACATACTGTATAAACTACTAGAAATGATAAATAATAATTTACCAAAAATAATATTCAACGGATTTAACCAATTCTCTTCGCATCACGATATGAAACGACAATAAACATGATTTACTTTCCTACTTTCAACAACGAATACCAGATATTAAAAAAAAAAGGTAGATCAACAAAGATAATTCATCAGTATTAATTTCTATTAAAAACATGTATCTAGGTCATCTTTAGCAAGAATATATCTTTTAAGAAGTTAGGAAAAATAAACGTGAACAACGGGGTTTTATTTACACAATTTTTTTTTTTTAAAGATAAAAAGATATTTAATACTGATTTTGTTCTTTTAAACAAAATTATGAAGGCTAAACAACGTTAAAATAAACAATATTTTAATGGAAGACGGTCTAATTCAACTAGTCAAGCTCTTCAAAGAAAGACAGAAGATTACAAGCAAATTTATTAATACTAGTTTTACTCGAAATCGAAGTATACCACTGAAATAACCGTTAAAAATGACTACGTTTAGTAGTTGAAAAGAAAGTTTAGAGAAAATTTGATTTCCTTTTTTAATAAACATGACGTCTTCGTTTGGAATTCAATATATAGTATAAAAACTGATAAAACCTTATCAAAAATTACAACTAAACAAAATTTTTTATTTCGCCACATGTAACCGATATAATGAACAGAAAATACAGAGAGGTTCATGCTTGCAAACCTACCTAAGGTTTTACAAAGTAAACAATCAGGACTATAAACTGCTGGAAAAAATTCACATATAATTAAAAATTTTAAACGATAAAATTTGTTCAAATTAATTTTTTTAGAACACAACCTATAGATCTGATAAAATTAAACGAAGAGCACAAAAATACACTTAGAGCTATTAACTTACATTGTACAATTTTACAATATATGTATTGAAGACAAAATCCGCATGACCAACTCCTGAAGTATTGCTTAATTGATCAAGGAATGCCATACTATTTTATTTCCTGATAGAGATAACTGTGAGTAAAAACAATTTTTTAAGGCTTCATGAGAAAAATTAATGAGACTAGGACTGTCATCTCGGGTATCTAACAATTCTTTACACATAACCTAAATGCATTTAACTCACCACAGTACTACAAACATATTTTCTTAACCTCCTGAGTTCATTCTACGTCGGAAGTACGAGATTTGTTCACAAAAAGACCGAACTTTTTTAATTACGCACCAACGGAGATATTTAGTGACGTGCGGTTGGTCTTTATTTCGCATAACTTCCTCTGTAACCACATGTTCTTGGATTGTTGATATCTCATTTAGTTTTCGTGTTATTTATATTTGAGAGCAACGTATTAAAGTGTTAGTAGAGATTTTTGTAATGCGATTTTTTAATGATTGAGATTTTGTCTCAATGTCGTAGCCGTAAACTCATCTTTCGTCTGGTTTACGATCCTTCGCATGAATGTTTCACCGTCATCGGCTTGTTCAAGGAGTCGCCGGCAATTGTCCACTCGATGTTCTTTCTGCTGTTCGGTCATCAAACGAGGAACAAACTTTGCTGCAACTCGATGCTAAATGTCATGGCATGATTCAATCGAGATGCTAACCCTTTCTACAAGTTCTCTGAGAGTCAATCGACGATTTGAATGCACCAGGTCGTTGAGTTTCTGAACGTGTGTGTCATCAGTTGAAGTCGAAGGCTTTCTTGGTCGAGCCTTATCTTCAATTGACTGACGACCACTTTTAAATCGTGAAAACCATTCCCAACATTGCGTACGATCCAGAGCACCACCTCTGTAAGCTTGTTTCAAAACTTGAAATGTTTCTGTGAAAGTTTTCCCCAGGTTCACGCAAAATTTTACGTTGTATCGCTCCTCCCGAAAAACGCACATAACAAAAATCGCTACTAACAGTTAAACATGTTGCACTCAAATAACGATAACAAGGAACTAAACGAGATATCAACAATCTCAGAACATGTGGTTAAAGAGAAGGTTATGCGTAACACAATGATGCCAACAGCATGTCACTAAATATCTCCGTTGGCGCGTAATTAAAAACGCGACTTCGGTGCTTTTTGTTTTTTTTTTAACAAACCTCGTATATGAGTAAGCCCTATAGAAAATAATTTTTTTACTACTAAATTTGCTACAAAACATAAAAAATTAAATAAAAATGTTACAATACTTAAATATTGGCCAATGAAATTGAAGAGTTTACTTTTTGATGGTAAAAATAAATTATCGAAGAGAGTCTTATTGTAAAGTTACTTTTAAATTTCTTCAATAATTGAAGTATAAAATAAGACTATTTTACCCCAGAAAATTAATCATTAATTTTCTGCTGAATTTCAACCCATCGGGTTGGTCTAGTGGTGAATGCATTTTCTTTCTTTCTTTGAAGCTGATTTGGAAGTAGAGAGTTCCAGGGTTCAAGTCCTAGTAAAGGCAGTTACTTTTATACGGATTTGAAAACTAGATCGTGGATACCGGTGTTCTTTGGTGGTTGGGTTTCAATTAACCACCCATCTAAGGAATGGTCGAACTGAGACTGTACAAGACAACACTTCATTTACACTCATACATATCATCCTCATTAATCCTCTGAAGTAATACCTGAACGGTAACTTCCGGAGGCTAAACAGGAAAAGGAAAGAACTTAAAATTTCATTTCATTACTAAATTTTTATCTCCGCTTCCCCCAAAAAACTCAAGAAAAATAAAATTTTAATAATAAATGTTTGAAATTTATTAGTAAAAAGGTAGTAGGTGAATAAAACAAGAATTCACTCGAATTTTATGTATTAAGTTTTAAATTCATTTGCATAGATATGTCTCACTAGTAGCCCGTTAAATTTAAATTAATAACAAACACATTCATCGTAATGTATCACTGCTTATAAGGTAATATACGGTAGTTAAATAAATATTTAACAGGATTTAAATAATAATAAAAATATCGCGTTAATTTCAGAGTATTACATGATTTGCTTGGTATATTAACGTTCCGCTATCAGAAAGTAATACTCAGCAGTATCAAATTAAATTTTTACGAACAAGAAAAGAAACCTCTTTTGTATACTCTCTTCATATACCTTTTAATCCTGTTCTACATAATTTAAATATTAATTTTTTTTAAATAAAATTTTTTATTCTGAAACTATTTATAAAATTATCATAAAATAGTAAAAATAATTAAATTAATATGGGATTATTACTTAATTATATTATAATCAAATCACAATTTTTTTGTTATCAAACAGTTGTTACAGCTTATTTCATGACTAATCTTTCACAAATTACATTATCTTATATATATATATACATATACAACGTACGAGTATATACATATTTTGCGCAGAATATTCAGACAAGTGTAAACGTGATCCGGTCACCCAATTATTAATTTCAAACTAGATCTAAAAATTCTGAAATTTAACATCTCTAAAAATGACAAGAATAACAAAATAATACAAGAATCTCGTATAGTACGTAAGATAATAACTAAGTAATATAATTTACTAAAAAACATAACTCAAAAATATCATACGCAAACAATAAATATAAAGCATAAACTTTTATTTTCTTCACATTAAAAAAATAAATGAAAGTTTCCTTGAAAAGAAATTTATATTTCCTCGGTTAACCTATACAACTACTAAATACTATGATAGAAATAATATTTTTTAAATTGTACGTTCTTTCATAACATCCGGTTTACTAAAACAGTAAATAATAGTAATAATATTTTACATAAACAAATATAATCTAAGTTAATTAATTAACTTCCTTTTCCAAAAACAAAAAAAAAAAAATCTAAACAAATAATTATTAAAGAATTACAAAACAACTTTAATACTTAATAATAGTCGATTCATAACAAAATTTCACATACTCCTTGGAATATAGAATATTTGCTTCTGAGACATAGAAAACGCTACGTAATAAAATATTCTTACACTAAATAATTTTTATATATCAAGGTGTGTACGTGTGTAATATATATATATTCTTACTTATTTTTAAGCAGAATCTCAATAACGTCCAATAAGAAAAATACGACTATAAAAAAAAATACTATTTCCTTATTAAGGCTACAAACAGGTTTTGTGGTGACACTATGCTAAGGTATAGTTTCAATCTCTTTAATATTATCCATATATTTACTCGTGTATACAAATATAAATCCTGAATAATACTGCTTATAAGGAAAAAAATTTATTTCTGTTGTCTTTTTCTTTTTCCTGTTTAACCTCCGGTAACTACCGTTCAGATAATACTTCAGAGGATGAATGAGGATATGTATGAGTGTAAATGAAGTGTAGTGTAGTCTTGTACATTCTCAGTTCGACCATTCCTGAGATGTGTGGTTAATTGAAACCCAACCACCAAAGAACACCGGTATCCACGATCTAGTATTCAAATCCGTGTAAAAATAACTGGCTTTACTAGGACTTAAGCTGTAACTCTCGACTTCCAAATCAGCTGATTTGAGAAGACGCGTTAACCACTAGACCAACCCGGTGGGTTTATTTCTGTTGTCTAAACGTAACAAAGTAAACGGGAAGTTTTAATTTTTCAAAAATCTTTCACACAAAACAAGCAAAGGTTTTAATTTCTAATCAAATGTCTCCACTGCTTTTAAATTTTAACAAACTGATGAAGTAAACACGGTTAATTTCTGGGTATAACAAGTTTACTTACAAATCCATGTTTGGCGTTAAGTTCATTTCAATTAATTAGTCACCAATAAAATAAAATATTGCTAGCCTATTTTTCTTACCGATTCATAAATATTTAATTCCGTAATTTAATTATTTACACTATGCCGTCACTAAGGCAATATGAAATGTTGAATTAGCATATTAGGAAACGAGCGGCTAAAGTCCAAAGCCGTTCCTTTAAACTGAATAAGATAATAAAACAATTATTCGCCTAATATTTGCATTTCTGTATGGAGTAATAGCTCAATGACCCGGAAGCCGAAAATTATCGAAGATTTATAAGAGTAAAAGCTACATGCAATATACACTACATCTAAACATGACTAAAAGTATTTCCAGACATAAATGCAGGTATTATTAACTGATATAAGCAAACTTATACTTAATAACACAAATTTTACATTATACTTTAATCAGCAATGCGCAAAAATTGTCAATGTCATCATACATTAATTACAAAATTACATCTTAACTTTTACGTAATTGTTTTTTTATTTTATCAATACCAAAGATTATTTATCATTACGCGGCGTAATCTTTATTTATATTGTAATATAAATAGACGCGAAAATATGTTTACTTTGTTAAGAACTGGAATTGTGACAATCAGATGCAATGAATATGTATTTATAATATGTATTTGAAAAAATTCAACTGGATTGAATTTCCGATGCCAATAGAAATTCTTGTACGTGGCAATGATCAAGCTTCCTGTTTAGATGAAACTTACGAGTAATTGACAAATGTTGTCCGATTTGGAAACAGGAATAGATTTACTTTTAAAACCATGAACCTTAAACCTTTCTCCGTAACCAGATTTTTATATGAACTTATTTATCAAATAGATCTCTGCTGGAAAATACTGTATTATTAAATTTCAATGTTGGAAGTTGTAATTAAATTAATAGAAAAAAAATTAAGATTTTTGGTCTTACAAGACCCTCATTAAAAAAAAAATGTCCAATACGTATTTTTATGAATAATTTTTTCAAATTCCAATTTAAAAATAAAAGTTTTTTACATTAGACTTCATTTATATCTGTACCCATTTTATAGCAATATTTATTATTAAAAACAAGAGAATAAAATAGTTTAATATATTTACCAGACATTTTCTGGTTCTTACGACATCTTTGCGCACTCCTGATCTCGCTCATAAAAAAATAGTACAGTATAAAATAATATAGTTATGACATACATTTTAGTTTATTGGAATGCCAGTAAGATTCAGCATCCTCTGCTTGTTGAGGAGGTGTCTCAGCTGGTACTATAACTCCACCCACTACACCGCCGCTACCGGCCGTAACCAGCATTTCTCTTACGAATGGAAAAGTCGAAATTTCACTCGAATAACTTCATCTTTATATAAATATTTCAAGCTGGAATCACTGCTAATAAATGAACCGCATTCATCGATTGAGTAATTACCACCGCTTTAAGTAATTGGAAAAATCAAACAATTAAAATGTATACTACTTCATACATAACAATGACTTAATTATAAAACTACAATAATAATAATAATAATAAAGAGAACAATAAATCTTAATAAAAAGCAAGCGAAAGGCCATTTTCATGTTGACGTCTTCAGCGCAGAACACATTTTATTTAAATTAAAAAAAAGTTAATATGACGTATTAAACAGTCACGAAATGGCTATCAAATGTTCAACAGAATCGGTTCTGCTATTGGTAAATTTTTTTATAATAATATAATCGTTATAAAAACACAAACGTAATTAAATCAGATCAAGAAAAATTTAATATAAGTAATAAACAAATGTTACATAAAGCAATAAAGAAAAGACAATAGAACAATATTGCAAATTAAACATCTATAAAAAGCGGATATGAAAAAATTATAAAACTTAACACATAATATACACACACACACACACACACACACACACACACACACACACTCGTGTGCAACCACACGTTTTATAAATAGATGGAAAAGGATTACATATTTTAGTCTAGGTTGAAAAAATATATAAATTATCACTATTTTTATTATTTTCTGGCAATCACGCATCAAGAACGGTCAAACAAATTGAATCCTAAATTCTAATCTATGTGTGTGTGTTGGTGTGTGTGTGTGTGTGTGTTTAATTTAATCCTTAGGATGTATTATACGAAAAAAAATTAATTTCACAAATTAAACCTATAAGAAGTTAACTTCAAAAAAAAAAAAAAAACATATTTTTGACATTTTAAACGGATCTCTGACACCATTCGGTAGAAGGTTTTGTTAATAAAACATTTGCAAAAAATCAGTGGTTAAAAATCAAAAAGAATAGATTTTTAATAATATTTGTAGAATAATTTTTGGAAATTTCAAAATTGTCTTATTTTTTTATTCTCCTTTGTCTTGTAATAATATATGATTTTTTACCGACTTTTGTACTCTTTATCGAGTGAATCTTTGTAAATGAATTTATGTAAATAAACTATTGTTTTATGTATGTATGTTTTACTGAGGAAATTCATTGGAAACCCCCTCATCAAGTACTTATTGTAAATTCTATTTACTTATGATTCCGTCTTGGAGCCAATTTGTAAATAAACAAATAGTGGTACAAAAAAAATCAAAATTTAAAAACTATCCCGCGAAAAATTTGCAAAAATGTCGAATGGATATTCCCATCTGAGCAATTTCGTGATTTAACGGTGTTCTCTATGATGATGCATCTTAACAGAAAATTGAACGTTGCCCGCCGTTTGAGATTTGCAGTGGGAATACATTTTAAAGATTTTAGGGGACATAAATAAAACCAAATAAAAATTGAAACTTGTTTTCATGAAATAAAAAAATTTTCAAATTTTGACCTTCTGGTTAATGAGTAATAACAGGTTCCAAGGAAAGACCCAATTCAAATATTTATTTTATATTTTTAACGTGACGCATGAATATGCTTTAATAGTACAGTCAAAATACTATTAGTTGAATACAAATTTCAATCCCACTATTTACAGAAAGGTAATCTTAAGGTTCGCTATGGTATTATAATGTTAACTATTTCATTAACTGAAACTCAAATTATAGAGTTTAAAAAATAACGAGCGTGTATGTACGCGCGCACATACTCCATAACAATGAAAAATTGCTGTGCTATTTTATAATAATTACTCAATACAGATAAATTGTATAACATTCAAATATTATAGTACATTCAGTTAGAAATTATATAGTACTGACAAACTTTACATAGGAAAGTAACATAATATAATAATGATGGTACCATTATGCATAGTACTTGATGCAACTATATTTTAGTTAAATAAATAGGTTAATAACACAAATAATCGTAGCAGGTGTAGTTTAAAACAATATAAAACGGTAAATAATTTTTTTTGGGTAAATAAACGATTAGATTAATTTTTTTGAGTTATAGAAAATTTGAATAATGTACACCAAAGTATAAGAAATTTTGATTTTTATTTTAAAATATACTTTTAGTAAGATGGAACCGCTTAATTTTAAACCTCTTAAAAGTTTTACTTCTTTATGGATTAACGTTCGTTCAGTCATTACAAAAAATGGAAAGAAAAAAGAGTTCTAGAAATAAATGAAAAAAGAATTTTCATAATTTCGTTGTAGCTTAAAAAAAAAACGGATTTAAGTCTAGAAAAGCATTCATTCATTAACAATTCCTTACTTTCTTACCGAATTTATTTTAAGGTAACGCATCTTATAATTCGACAAAAATTAAGTCCAAGTTTAACTGTAAAAGGAATTCTTCTACCTGTACCTTTATGTACCGCGATTCACATTCATAGTTAAAACAGTAAATAACCGAATAATACAACATTAATAACAGCAATTCATTGTTGCTAACTCAATTTACAAGATACACAGCTGACACACTACATAATAGCAACCTATAATGAAAGTATTTTCACCGTACGACCGGTGCTACTGTATATATTTCAATACTTTTCAAACTTCTACCAAATACTGCAAACGTTAAAAGTAAAGAAAACATAGACATGTTTATTCTTGGTTTGCTCTAGTACTTGTTAATGTAAATTTAGTATTACTTAATATAAGTAAAAAAAATACTTTGATATCTGCAAGAAATTTTTTTATACTGATACGACTTCCTTCCTGGTAATTTTTAATTTTATGTCACGCTGAACCGTTTATTGTATAGGCGACTGCAGAAACTCAACTGAAACTTTATAGTCGCGGTATTTCTCGCGCTTCGTATAAAAAATTCTGCACTCCAAAAATCGTTTACTAACTTAAAAATTGTCTTTTCCTCTGGAGACCCGACACAACTCTATATTTATTTTTTAAGAGAGTGCCGTTACCATTTCGGTTTAACGTACAGAATTACGGGAATATTTTATGAAAATGTCTGAAATTTGGAAAATTCGTTTCTCAAATAAATTTTATTAAATCTAGAAGGTGGAATATAGTACCATTTTATATAGCAAGTAATATTAAAAAGAAATATATCAGCTTCTGACTGATAACATAAAATATATATTACAAATTTGTTAGATAAAGTATTACGTAGATTACAACTAATTTTTCAAATCAACTATTGTTTACTAATAAACTCAACAAAAAAAAAATAATAATAAAAACTAATTGTAGTATAATTACTCAAGATAACATATGTCCAAAACTATATCTCTTTAGAACTTTTGATTTTATTTCAAAATTATTTACATTGTAAACACAAGTTTAATCATTAATCTAAAATCGTAAAATTATCTTTAGTAACATAACTTTACAATGTAAAAATTATAACATGAAATAAAATTTCTGGCGAAAACAGAAAATTAATAACAATAAAAAATAATAATAATAAATATAATAATGATAATAATAATAATAATAATAAATAATAATGTTATTATTTTATAAAATTTTAATTTGTAAAAGAAGTCTTATAATAATTATAAATGAGAATACTTAAACATTCTTCGTTTCAGTGAAATTTGCAAACGTAATTACTTAAGTGTTACAATAATTAAATAGCACGGCAATTACTTTGATGTAAAACATCAAAGAATGTTCTTTGACGTCTTAAGAATGTTCTTAAGATACAAAATAAACAATAAAAAAATTATACACAAAACTCAACCATGTAATTAACTAACCCTACAATTTTATAACTTCAAAATAACCGATTTTTCGTTAATATAAAAAATAATCATAACACTAATTCCTTAAAATTTGAAATTCATATTTCATAATTATAATTTTTTTTTTGTAATTTAAATATCAAAATTACAGAGGAAAAACATAATTCATCAAACATTTAGTTACTAAATGTATAAAACATTAAGAAATAATAACAACCATTTAACTAATTACTGAATTTAAAAAAGAGAACCAAAAAAATGTAAAAGTAAATTTAATTAAATTTTAAGACGGAAAAAACAAACTGAAAATAAAAAGTATTTACCCGTTAAATTTCTTTAATAATAGATAAACGTTTCATTGTTGCCGGAAAATAATGGAACCAAATAAAGTAACTACGGAAAGCAGCGAAGCATTTAAATAATTTTGAATATACCAATGAAGAATAACAAAAGGAATGAATTTCCACTTTCTCTGATTTTAGAGTATATTACTCTGGTTTTCCAAGCGAGTACTTTCTCCATTTATTAAACACTAGATGCATAAATATCTGCTCATAATCAACATTTTTATTTAATATTCTTCTCCTAATACAAGAAAATTATCTTCAATATTTTTAACAAATTTTTTATGTTTACTATGAATGTTCTACATTTTTGATCATTTTTGAGATGTCAAGTCACAATGACATTCAATCTCAAATTGTGATGTCAGTATTTATACAACATATACAATAAAATATTGTAGATTAGAAAAAATATCGAGAACAAAATAATATTTCAGTATGAATGTACATACTGAAAGAAATATGGTATTCAATATTTTAAAAATAAAATTACTTTTTATTAATGACATGTATGTTCGATTTAGTGAACGTATATTTTTATACCTCAGCAGGTGTTTTCAATACTTCCGATAACTTTCAGGGCTGAAAATATTGAGAACATTTAAGCAGGGTTATTTCCAGAAATGACAATCCCAAAGTGCCATAATCATCTTCAACATAATCTTTAAACTGAGATAATAGTTATTTAAAAAAGAGAAAGCAATTATAAAATTTGTATACCATTACATTTTAAAGTAGAAAAAATATATTAAAACAAGACACTGAATTCACAAAATGTTCATATTAGCAACAGGATGAAGAAAACATTGCACTTTATAAACTTCTTTGTACCTATCAAACAAAATTAAAAGGCTCATTAATTCAAGATTATTTATAAACCTCATGTAACGGGAAAAACATAAAAGACAAAATTACATCACACACAAATATAGAAAAATGAAAGTTCATCATATGCTTCCTAAGAACACTATTTTAAATTTTGCAACACTTCAAAACCTGCCAATATAGTCCGAAACACTTTTCGGAAAGAAAATTCTCATTAATAATTATTCTAATGCTAACTATTCTTATACTATAATTAAAGCTTTTGATTAAAACGTTTTATAAGCAGTCGGCCTTTAGTCTATAATCATAAAATTCTATAGTAACCTTTAATTATTTTCTAAGTATCGAATCATCACTTTGTAATTGAATGAGCAGAACCGATAGAAATCTAAAACCCATATAGTCATAATGTTTCTCCACTACTTAATAAATACATAAACAGCTATATACGAAGCATTATTTAAAATCCTGTTCGTAATTCTAGTGAATCGGTAACAGCGTTGTCGTAAGCGCGGAATATTTTAAAGCGATATTAGCTTAATTTTAAAATCCGATAAATAGTTACAATAATCTATCGATATACCCTATCACTAAAGTAATAAAATTATAAGAGGCAAACAATTACATTCTTATTTCCATACTTTTCTTAACATAAAAATAAAATCCTAACTAAATTAAATAAAAGATCAATATCTGCAAGAAAATTAAAATAAAACAATCTTGAAACTCGATAAAAAAAAGGATAATTAAAAAGTAAAATCAAAAACACGGAATGTTATCAAATAAATTGTAATTAACGCCATGGAACACGTCTCTCACACATGGTTTTTCGTAACAGCATAACCATCTTGGCATCAGCATGTGATATCAACATGTTTACAGATTTAAACGTTTTTATTGGTTTTCAGCAAGGCGCGGCAGTTATGTAGTTGGTTATCTTCCAACTGTCGTTTACGTTCTAATTTTACGAGTAATTTCATTATTATATGGCATTATAACGTAGTTTGTTAATAAATGAAGGTAAGAGGAGCAGCCCACTCGCAATACGAATACTTCTTACTGAAAATATATACAATACCAGTCACTATCAGTAACATACGATGTTAAGGCGATTAATATTTGTAACTGAAGAATAATAGAAAGCCTAAATACGAGACGTTATCTCTAAAGTAAAGTTTCATTGTAAAAAAATTTATTCTGAAAACTTAATAAATATTTTTTTTTATTTCAATAAAAACTGCATACCTTATACTTCTACTCTATATAGTCGCCACATGAATTAAGACATTTATCGTAGCGATACACCAACTTCAATATTCCCTCGTCGTATTCTTCTTTCTGCCGCCAGTCTTTAGCCACTGATTAACAGCATTCTTACGTTCATCGTCACCAGCGAATTGCTTACCACTCAAAAATTCTTTCAATTTCCCAAACAAATGGTAATCAGAAGAATATAAGTCCGGACTAAACGATGGGTGACCGTAAATTTAACATCCAAATATTCTCAGTACCCTCACGTATCGGACCCGCAACATGTAGACGTGCATTATCGTGCAGCAGGACGAAGTCGCCGATTTTGAATAGCGCGCCGTAACTTACGCGAGTATTACGAGTTTTACATTAAGCTTCTGCATTTAAGGTCGTTAAATGCAAAAGCATGTAATACGAAATCCATGCTTTATCGCCAGAAACAAATTGAATTAAGGAACTCATCACATTCTTTTGAGTAGCGCATCAAAAATTCAAAAGCAGATCCTATTCGGATTTTTTTTGACGTTCCGTTAAGACGGGCGGCACCCAACGTGTACAAATTTTTCTGAAGTTTAAATGGTCATGAACAATGCGACCAATTGAAACATCAAAAAAAAGAAGGGCCAGGTCGGAAATCGTAGAACGACGATCTTTTCTGATTTCAACATCGACGCGTTTCAACAAGTTCACTGTGATTATCGAGGGCCTCCCTGAACGTTCTTCATCAAGCACATTAATTGTGTTATTTCTAAACCTTTCACACCATTTTCGGACGTTTCTTTCATTCATTACATTATCACCGTACACAGTAACCTTCTGCCTATGAATTTCAGCTGGCTTATTGTTTCGATGATTTAAAAAATGTATTGCTCCACGTATTTCACTGTCGGCAGCAACATCGATTTTTCTATTGATTTTAAAACGTAATAACTCACACGTAATCAAAGATACTACAACACGACAACTTACAGAAAACAATGCAATGTGGATATTACTAGCGTGGCCATGAAACACACAGATTCGCCAGCCTTAAGGAGAGAAATTCCCCAAGGTCTTTACTTTAGAGATATCCCTCGCAAATACCTAACGTCGACATACCTCGTCAAAATTTTAGAATTCGCAACACGTTAGTTATGATTTTACACTCCCATTATTGGCGGTTTTTTAATGCATATATTGAAATGAGGTCACTTAATATGGAAATTTAATATCTTCAGAAGAGACGATATGGTTTAAAAACAGGCTCAGAATACGAAAATAGTGGGTTATAAGTGGGATATGAGTTGATGTATAAAAAAGCTTCAGAAATAATTTTTAAAGAGAAACTGTGGAAGAAAGTATATTAGATAAGAGACAAAGGATGGGGAAGGAAGGATACCTAATGAGAAGGAATAAATAAAAAGGAGATGGGAAGAATACATTGCAGATTTATATGCGTTAGGAGAAAAACCAAGAGAAGTAGATATGAGAGTGGAAGAAGAGTACAATGTTCACGAAGGATCAAAAAGGTAGATAAAAAAAGTGAAATAAATGTGGCAATTAAAAATGATAAGAATAAGAAAAGCCAAGGGATGTGATAAAATACCAATGGAATTGTTCAAAGTACTAGGAGGGTCAGCAGAATTCTTATTATTAGATCTAGTCAATGGAGTACTTGAAAAAGTTAAGTGACTTCCAGGATACGATAATGGTACCAATAGAAAAGAATACAAAGTGTGAAGAACATAGAACGATTAGCCTAATATCAGAATCAACTAAATTACTATTAAGGGTTCTAAATAAGAGAATATACAATAAATTGGATGGCCGTATTGAGGAAGAACACTATGGGTTTAGAAGAGGGACGCTGTAGGGTTGCTAAGAGAAATAGGTAGAGATACATGGAAAGGAGGCATATGTTGCAATTGTTGACCTAGAAAAGGCGTTTGACAGAGTTAGGTGTTATAAATTACTGAAAATTTTGGAAAACAAGGGAGCTGACAGGAATGGGTGGCGCCTAATAAAAAAAAAAAAAGCTGTAATATTATCAGAGAATAAAAGTGAAGGTAGGAGACGAAATGACAGGAAGAATAGGAATTGGAAGGGGAGTGAGAGGCAGGGAGGCTGCATGTTACCAACACTGTTTACTGTATAAAAGAAATAATTAAATGCTGTATGAATGGAAAAAGAGGAATAAATATCAGGGGAAGAACAGAATGAATAAATTTTGTTGTAAATGGCGAAGAACCCAAGTAAAATAAATGAAATCTTGATGACTTTAAATGAATCTTGTGAAAGTATGAAGATCAACAAACAGAAGACAAAATATATGATTAAGATACGAAATGAAGTTTTAGAACAGGTGAAGAAATTTCTATACTTAGGGAGCTTTATGACCTGACTTGTACAGTAGAGATTAAAATAGGAATATCAAGAAGTAAGCAGGCATTAATACAAAGGAAAGACTGCTATGTGGAACGTTACCTTAGCATTAAGGAAGAGATTAATATGATGTTTTATCTGGAGTGTGATGCTCTATGGAGCTGAAACGTGGACAATGAAAATGGCAAACTGAAAACGAATTGAGACTTTTGATATCTGGGTGTGGTGCAGAATGATAAATGTCAGATGATAAGATCATGAAACAAATGAAGAAATATTAAGAAGAACAGGAGAGAACAGGAAAATGCTAAATGTGATTGAATGCAGAAAAAGGAACTGGCTAGGACATTGAATGAGAAGAAGGTGTTTATTAGCGGATGTGATTAGAAGGCTTGGTGAATGGAAGGAAAAGAAGAGATCTCAAATGATAATTGGGATTATGGAAAAGGGAAAATATGCTGAAACAAAGAAGTTAGCAAAGAAAAGAAGAAGGTGGAAAGCAGCAGCCTTAAGAGGACCTGCCATAATGGCAGAGAACTATGTATTGATGAATGAAACACCTTCTGGTCATTTTAATTACACATTAAAAATGTACAAAAAAGTGCTTTTAAATAATAATAATAATAATAGGACAAATATTTGTTAGAAAAGAAAAATTAACTGCCATCAATAATTAATTTTTTTAAATGATTTTTAAAAGCTATTCATAGCTTCTTTATAAACAAGTTTTATATTAGTGCGCAACTAGTAATCTGAAGAAAAAAAACAATCAATATACTGTATCAAACATTAGTAATGTTATAGTATCTATTTATGTCAGTAAATTTAAAGGGGAAACAATATAAAGCACTTAGCAATCACTAAGCGTAAATATTTACCAGATAATCACATACTTAAAACAATTATATATGAGGTCTGTAAATAAAGTAATGAGACTGGCCCAGAAAGACCTTTTATTTACAATTCAATTATACATGGACTCTATCACCTTAGAAACAGTTCCCTTGGGAAGTCACGCGACACTTCAAACGGTTTTCCCACTCTTCATAGCAGTTTTGGAACTCGGAATATCCTTCAGAGGTCAGTTAATTTTATTTTATCTTTTCTGCTGTTCCAAAATGGTGTCCTTGGAGGAGTTTTTTTAAAGTTGACAACAGGAAAAAGTTGCAGGGACTCAAGTCAGGTGAATAAGGTGGTTGAGGAACTATAGGAATGTTTTTCTTTGCCAAAAACTCATTAATTGAGTGCACTGTGACAAGGTGCATTGTCATGATGCAGCATCCAGTTGTATCTGATGGCTGGTCTCACACGTGCAAGTCTTTTTCACAGTCTCAAGAATTTCTCAGTAAGCATATTGATTTACAGTCTGTCCTGTAGGCAAAACCTCCTTATGGACAATGCCATTACTGTCGAAGAAACAAATTAGCATGGTTTCCATTTTTTATTTGCTTATTTTTTGCTTTTTTGGAACATAATGAGTTTGAAGTGTGCCACTCCTTGCTCTGGCGTTTTGTTTCTGGCTCCTACTCATACATCCAAGATTCATCAGCAGTAATAACATTTTTTAGAAAATCAGGATTAGTTTCAATCTGCCATGATCGCGGCACACTTCCACCCTGTCTTTTTCTGTTCAACAGTGAGGTTTTATGGGACCAATATTACACAAACCTTTTTATGTCCAATTCATTTGTAAAAATTTGTTGGACTATGGTATAGTTCAAATTCAATTGTTCTGCAATCAGTCTGACAGTCGCCGGTCATACTGTATCAAGTATCACGCTCAACATTGTCATCACGTTTTGAAATTAACGGTCTTCCAGAGCGTGGATCGTCCGCAACTGAATCCCGGCCATATGAAAATGTTTTAAACCACATAAAAACTTTGACTCATGACAAAGCGTCATCTCCATATGCCCTTTTCAATTGTGAAAAAGTTTCAGTAGCATTCTCATAGAGTTAAACACAAAACTTGATTGCACAATGTTGCTCATAATTAGTGTCATTTTTGTAATACACTTTTCACAAAAGTTTGTTTATATCTCAGGTGGCAACAATAGACTAAAAATATTAATACATAATATAAATCAGATCTTCATATAATCATATGTTTATTAGTAACTTTTATATGAATATTAGTGTTGCCACTTTGGCTAACAAAAAAAAATAATCTCATTACTTCATTTACAAACTTCGTTTATTTCCTATATAGTAAACCAACTGTAAAGCGTATATAAAAATTAACTTGATCAAAGTGACTGTAAAAGTGATAGAATTAAAGTGTAGACTGCTTGTTAATTTTTAAATAATTCTTATTTGTATTATTTCTTCTTTTATTTTCCTTCAAGAATGCACTTATTTAACATACGAGGTGTGTGAGAAAAGTAATGATATCAGTAACACTGCGAGCGATCTGGCAACGCTGTGTCTACCGGTCTGTGCTAGGCCGGTTTGTTCATCCCTTCCCATGCTCATTATGATTTTCAACAATGTTCAGCCAACACATTATTTTTGACAACGCCATCAGTGAAGTCGTGTTTTTGTTGTGTAACGAAAATGGAGCATCAGAATTTAGAGCAATGTTGTGCAATCAAGTTTTGTGTTAAACATGGAGAATCCGCGAGTGAGAAAAGTTGAAACAGGCCTATGGGGAACATTGCTTATCAAGAGCACAAGTTTTCCACTGGTCCAAATCATTTTTGGAAGGCCGAGAACAGGTTGAAGATCAACGTCGCTCAGGGAGTCCTTCAACTTCAAAATCTAATGAAAACGTTGAGCAAAAACAATAAGTATGATGAGTGAACAGTTAAATTTAAACACTTTCACCGTACATCAAATTTTGACAGAGGTTTTGGACATGTGAAATTGGTGCCGAAAAACCTCACAACGGAACAGAAGGATAATCAAAGAAACGTGTGCGTTGATCTTCTTGAGAGGATTGAAAATGACCAATAATTCTTCAATCGTGTGATCACAGGTGATGAATCCTGAAACAAAGCGGCAAAGCGTAGAGTGGCACACTCCGTCATCTCCTCAAAAAATGTCATATGAGCAAACCAAAGATCAAGACCATGCTGATTTGTTTTTTTACAGTAGGGGTATCGTGCATAAAGAATTTCTTCCTCCAGGACAAACTGTCAACCAAGTGTTTTACAAAGGTGTCCTTGAAAGGCTTAGAAAAGAGTGATTCGCGTGAGACCAGACATTGCAGACAAGTGGATGCTTCATCATGACAATGCCCCGTGTCACACGGCCATTTCCATCATGTAATTTTTGACCTCAAAACGCATTCCTACGGTTCCTCAATCCCCCTATTCACCTGATTTGAGTCCTTGTGACTTTATCCTTTTCTCGAAATTGAAACATGTCTTAAAAGGACGTTATTTTAGAACTGGAGAACATTCAAAAGACTGTGACCGACCAATTAAAACCCCTACCAGTTGAATGAAGCCTTCCAGTGCTGCTACGAGAAGTGGGAACAACGACTCCGCCGGTGTATAGCTGCCCAAGGAAACTACTTTGAAGGGGGTAATATTGTTGTTTGAAAAAAATAAAAACTTTGGTAACTAAAAAGTCAGTCTCATTACTTTTCTCACACACCTCGTATTATTGTCACACTCACGTGAGGGATAATTTATAAAAAAAAGGTGACAAAAAAGTTGTTTCACCTTTGGTTATTTATGTAGTGGAATAGTAATGATACATAAAATAGTTTAAAAAATTAAAAAAAAATTTTTTTTACTTTAAAAAAAGTGGAGGTGGATTATGTTAAAATTTTATTTTAATATTATTAAAATTTTAAATAAACCAAAAGAGCTTTTAAAAATTACAAAAATCTATATATTTTGATCGGCTTCCTACTTCCCAATATGGTCTCAAAGTAACTTTTTTGGGTCGTTTGCACTACCACTACATCTAGGAAGACAAAAAAGTTCAGCTAAAAAATATACAATTATAAAAATAGCTTTTTTGATTTTTGGAAAACGGGAAACTTGAGACATGCGCGCATATACTGGTATGCTAGCGCGTATACCTCTTGCAGTATACCTCTAGAATTATGATGCTAAGAATGTAAAATATAAACAAAACTTAATCCTGTGCACAACGCTCAAAGAAACTATGATTAATTCACGATGATCATTTTTTATGCTTTTTATTGATTTTGTTAATATATATTCTTTGTTGAGAGTATTATCATCAAGAGTATTTAAAAATTCAAAGTAAAAGTTATATAAAGAGTAGTGCATAAAAATGTGTGTGCGAGCACACCAGCACGGGCGCGATACGACCTAAAATAACAGTTATTAATGCATTGCTGCTACTGGCCTATTTCAAGGCCGATATGAATAAATATTCAACATATGTTTATTCAATACCTGTTATTTTTAAGTAACTGCATTTCGCTTCAACAGCAAGATTTATTAAACAGATTTAACTCTTGAATAAATATTTAAATTTAAAAAAATATCATTCTAAATAAATATAGATTACTATAAAAAATACATCTAAGTTCATTATTCATAGAGCGAATTTTTGAATGTGTTTGTTTTTATATGGTACACTTTAAAAACAATCGGTAAATCGGATTAAAACAAAGTGAGAGTTATGTACAGTTCAAATTTCTTACACTTAGTACAAACAGCTGTAGCGAGAAAATATCGTTTATTATTTAATAAGCTTTTCTTTCTTCTATAATATTTTGTAAACAAGTTAATACAAAAATAACTGAAGATAGAATTAATAGATTACAATTGTTTTCAATTTATCCGATCTTGAATCGATACGAAATATAAAGATGTTATGAGAGAAAAGTTAGTAAAAAACACATCGAATACTTGAAAAAAAAGTTAACAGAGAACTAACGTACATTCTGATATAAAGAAAGACAACTTTAAGTGAAGCCAAATAAAAGCTAAAACCTTGCAATTATGCGGTTTCTAAAGCAGTGATAGTATTAAAACTTCCCATACTTGGAATATTAGTCAACATAACAAGTGAATATTTTACTTTCAAAACCCAATTATGGGGTAAAATAAATCGATAATGTTAAGAATTAAAAGTGACGGCAGGAGATACTTAAATTTTATACTGATGCGTCATCGGTTTGAAATCAATTTTGAAACGGAACAATTATGCACTACTTTTACTACAAGAAACCGGAAGAGTACAAAAATATTACATTAGATACCCGAAGTTTTTCTTAACTAAACTGCATATGATAAAAAAGTGACAATCTTGAAAAACACATGTGATGAATATAAAAAAAAAAAACTTCAGATCAGTCCGGTCAAACGAGGGCAAATATTACGGTCTTCATCTAATCTGTTGGTCGGTAATAATTAAACTGTTTTTTTAAAATAACAAAAGTCAGCCATATGCATCTATTTTAATTTTAATTAATTTATTTATTACTCGACTACTCATTTATTTATTTATTTATTACTTGACTACTGCAATTTCTTCTAATGATTATTTCAAAAAGTATACCATTTTTAATAAATGAATTACTTCATTATTTTCACCCTTAATTAAAGTCAACATCAGTCAAATATTCCAAAAGAAAATCTCTCTAAATAAAGTTATGTCTGAAAATCCCAGATAAAATTCAAACAAAGAAATCTGGTCGTTTACCATAAAATAATTAATTATACTGGAATATTTATTAACGTTATATATAATAATATTACTTATTTATTCGATTATTATTATTATTATTATTATTATTATAATGAGAGGAATATTTGTTTTAGATTATCATTACAAACCAAGATAAATATTTGAATTGTGGGTCGGTAGATTAGATTAAAATAATAATATTAATACTGTAAATTAAAGGAACATTTTCAATTTTTTTTTTCTTTTAAAGGCAAAAAACTGAATTAGGTTCATTAATATCTTCACGATAAAATATGAATTCGAAAAATTGTTTATGCATAAATAACACGTACGTAAAACATACCACAAACATGTATCAAACAAAAGTACTTAAACACAGGGTTTTCATTAATTTTAAAATTATCTTTGAAAATAATCACAACATTAAAACCAAACTTGGTTATAACAAAATTTTTTTCTGAAAATTAACTTTGTTATCTAGTAAATAATTTTATCTATATTGCCACATAATCCCATAATGTAAATTAATCACAAAAAAAGTTAACACATGATATAATATTAAAAAAAAAAAATTAAATAATCCGGATAGAAAAATTAATTCAAGATGATTAATTAATTAACAAACACTTTCTCATATTTAGGTAATGTAATTAAAAATTATTTTACTTTCTATAGAAAAAAATGTTTCGTAATACGATTTCTTTAATACAAAAACTGTAATAATCAATAATCTAATTGATAATTAATTTGAGGTTTTCGCAAGCATAATGCAAAAATAAGTATAAGCTGGTTGTGTTGTATTGAACAATTTTTCATAGCGATAACATTACTTGTGTACTTATTGTTCAACATTATAAAAAGTGATAAACTGGATGCGCTAAATAAAGTATTGTATTAATAAAAAACAATTTAATTTTTTAATGAACTACAATTGTTTATGCTGCAGTATAAAATTAAAATAGTAGTTGCGGAGAAAATTTTAATCGTACTTGTTATGATTTATTGCAGTAAAGTATCTACTACTTGGATAATGGTTGACAGGCAACTGTTTAAATAAATTATAAACAAGGCAATGAATGTAGTAGCCGATTCTATTGTATAACTTAATCCATTTAAAACGAGGCACGTACGGATTATTTTCATTTTATCTCTTTGTAGTTTCTTATTTCTCAGAAAAATATAATTTACATGATAGTTCGACAAAACTACATGAAATTTACATTCAGCTAGATAAGTTGACAAACATATTTGAACACATGTATAATACGAGCGAGATCGATCGTATTATACATAAAAGCACGTGCCCTCTTTTCGTCCTAGGGGAGTTATATCATCTGAATCTCAGTATAACTTTTGTTTTGTCAGGAGTTAGAACTGGACCATAATAAATAAACATTAATTTGAGATTTTTGATTTGATAATTTTTAATTTCAGAATATCCCGATTTTGAATCGACATGAGAAATGTTGAAATTTTCAGTTTTAAAAATTCTGTAAACTATAAAGAAAGGACGATTCAATTTTCATTTATCCGAGATTAATTAAAACAAAAAAGCAAAGCTGTGATAGGGCTTAATAAACTACAGAAATAAACATAAATTATTTAATAAAAGGGTGCATTTAAACTTTATTTTTTAACACTCAATCCCAGAATTTTTATCACATCAATTAACCGAAAAACGGGTTTGTTTTTAGTATTAAAGTAACAATATATCTTTCATGAGGGTACTAATTCGAAAGCTTAATATAATTCGCTTCATAACGGTGATTATCTTGTTTTAAATGTCAGTCACTTTCTGTTAACCAACACACTTTCATTTTATTATGGAAATTACTCTTTAAATAATATTTAGGAAAAAAAATGAAACCGATACCATGAACATGTAATGTGACACACGTATATAGAATAATAAGATTCCCTCCCACTGTCCCTACCGATACTGTATATTATGTATAATGTATATTGGGTCTGAAATGTTTAAGACGAGATATCTCAATTTCTGACGATTTTATTAACGGTGCAGAAACTCGCATTAACTGCCCTACAAAAGACCATATAGCATCATCTAACGTAGCGCATACGTATAGAATATCAGAATTCCCACTGTTCCTACTTACCCACTGGACGCCTAAAAAAACGTTTTGTCAATTTTCAGACCGACCTTTTGTCTAAAAAACTTTTCCAACATCATGGTACCACTGCAAAAAGCAAAAAAGCAGCTGCATAGGTTGTAAAAAGATTTTTTCAATCGGATTAATGGAAAAACAGTTATGTGCGAACATGAAAAATATATACGGGTTGAATAAAAACATATTAAAAAATATATATATATATATATATATATATATACAGGTCGAATAAAAGCAGGTTAACAAAAACCAAAAGTACTTCTCAGAAGAGAAGTACTTTTTTGACTACTTTTTAATCTAACTTGACTTTTATCAGTGTGAAAAGCATAAAATATTTCCAAAAATATAGCCCCTGATAAAAAAATAATCACTGATAAAAAAATAATCTTTTCTTATTGTTGCCGCCCAATTAAAGCCATTTCTGACCAAAGAAAGTCCAGTTATTTGCATTTTATTTTTCATTTAATATTTCAATCAAGAATGGTATTTTTTTTAATTACAAAATTTGTTAGATTTGCCGAGTAAGAAAATATATCTGCACAATAGAAAGAACCATTATGTCACTATGAATTAATACTTGTGTTTATATACTTCGCACGAGTACGAGCGACGTATAGTAACCCTCCACACAAAATGTTATCACAGACGAGCAGTTGTTCACAATAGCAGTGGTATACGCTCTGTTGTTACTTATGTAGATAAGTAGTTAACGTATTTTCTCCTTTGCAGCAATTTAATATAGTCGTTTTTTTGAAATATAACTTCATTCCAGACGTAATAATGATTGGGTTTAATTATTAAACGCACTTTATATTACGCTTAACAAAACAAACGTAGCAGTAAAACATTTTTTTGCAATAATAATTCTTCATTGGAATAACTATTACATGAAAAAGAGCCGATAACTGGAACACGGTTAGTCAGAAGCTGCCAAAATTGAATTTGTGCAATGAGAAAAGATGTGATTAAATAATCTGACATATTTTTAGGGGTTTTATAAGTTTTATTCGGGGGGATAAATTAGGTTAAAAAATTGTCAAATTTAGATATCGATGATTTTTAGCAATTATCAGTTTTTTTGAATATAAATTTGATTAATGAAATAGCATAGGTTATTAAAATAGTGATTAAGGAATAAAGTCCTCGACGTTTTTACAGTTATTATGAACCAATCTGATACGCTTCAAATCAACTATAGTGTAGTTACTCGTATAAACGACTATAGTGTACTTCATACTATTTGAAGAATTCAATATAATAATTTTATTATTGTAACCGATATCAAAAAATTATTATTAATCACCTTAAAACTATGATTAAAATGAATCGAAATGGAAAAATAAAATAATACAATTACCGCATTAAAAGTATATCCTGCGAGACGTTTAGTCTATTTATACATTAATTAGTAACAATACAGCTCAACTACTTTTAGGATAAAGAAATGAAATCCCTACTAGTATTCCCTCAAATTATTACTACATATAAGCTGAGAATAATGGATTCATATAAAATAATGGTTTATATCTACACAGTAATGAAATGAAGTGATATAAAATAACCATTAAAATTGTGTTTATGAAATGTTTCAGAAGTAAAAAATAAATTTCTGTACGACATAAAATACAAAAAATGATTTAATAAAATACATTGATAACAAAAGTTTTAAAAATTAGCCTCACAAGCAATAATTTTCTATTTCCTTTACACCACTACCCATCGTTATTAAACATTGTTAATCGATAATAATAAACTTTTACATTACTTACACAACAAATCATAAAAGTTTTATAACATTGTATTTTTTAATAATTACATACTAACTAGTAATTTCAGTCCTTTGCAGTTTTTTTAAAATAGAACTGAAAATAAAAACCTATTAAGAGCATTTAAAAAAACAAATTTATTTCCTTTAAAATCTATTTTAATTATAAAATTTAAGGTGAAAGAATCAACGATTATTGTATCAATTTATTTCCGATTATTTAATTAATGTTATTCAAACTACTGATTTACATTCCTTAATAACATATAATAAAACACTCATAATAATCTGAAAAAGTATAAAATGTAAGAAAAAGTATTTTCTGAATATTGGAAAAATTACAGTTATTATTTATTATTAAGATTATTGAAAACTAACTATTATAAATAGATTAAAAATTATATCTACTACTGTTATTTCATGATAAGTTAAGATTATAATAAATAAATAAATATATTAGCACAATACGAAGAAACGCAGTTAATTTTAATATAACAGCATTGTAATTTTGTAACAAAATTAAATTATTTTCCTTTACTTGATCTGAATTAAAAACACTTATGTAAAAAAATTCACCAAAAATAGCAGAAATCATAGTTTCCTTACTAATGAACATGTGAACGACTGTTTTATGTAGACATCGTCTTCAGCACAAACTTATTACGTATATATTTATTACCTTTCATTCTAGTACAGTCGTTGCACCCTAATTCAACAAAGAATTTAAAAAAACAAAGAAAAACTCTCCTACTTTAAAATTTTTATGTTACAGCAAAGATGTAATAGAACAAACTGAAACGATTTTCAGAAAGCAATCTGATCTACATTAATTACAGAAAAAATTATGTTAGATTACGTGTTACAATGTAACCAAAATTATTTTTCTTGTTTTTAAGATTTAAACTGTACTCAATATAATACATTTAATCACAGAAAGCTACTTAATTACAAATTATAAGATAAATATTTGGATTTTTTTACCGTCTGAAATGGAAAATAATTTTAAACAATTTCGAAATTTTATTAAAACTACACGAATGTTTGACAGATAATTCTACTAAGTCAAGATTAATAACAAAAGAGTATATAAGAATCTTATTTTATGCAACAATAGTTAATAAGATTACAATAATTTTAACAAGCACAAACATTATTGAAAGATTATAAATACGGAAATTTTATTGATTTAACTTTATGTTTATTGATTTATACATGTTTACTTTTCAAATTATCGAAGGATTTATTTCAAAGTAAGAATTTTAAATAATTAATACAGTAAAAGAACGAATTTTTTTTAGGAACTATGATAAAAAAAAATTACACAAAAATGTAAAGAAAACAGAAGTAAATTAATCTAATTATAACTAATAATTAAGTAATAAGTTACGTATCATTGATTTATCTGAGTAATTTTGAAAGAAAAACGCTAAAAATTTATACTTTTCCTTGTATAAACAATGAAAGTATTGAAGGTTCTTTCATTAATCTTTACTTTTTTCAATACAATAGATTTTTTTTAAACTTTCAGAAAACTTAAAATTTAAGTACAACTCAAATACATAATAAACTATTTATTATATAATAAATTTCAATCAATTAGAAATACACTTCTTTAAAACAAAATGTTACAAAATTAAAGAAAAACATTTGCAAAACAGATAATAACAGTTGATTCTCATTTGTTTGTTTACCAATTACAAAAAAAAAAAAAAAAAACGGTGTTAATTACATTTATTTTCTTTTAACACGAATCACGAAAATGTTTTACTTACGATTTAAAACAAAACACTTCGATAACCGCCCTTCCGTAGTTAAAGAGAAACTGAGAAACGCTGTGTAGCCGACTACTGTGATACACCGACATCGCGCAAGCCCGCAGGCGCTTTCCAACTAGTTTAGTCGATAACATGACAAAGGAGAAACGGTTAAAGGTGGGAAGGGCACTTTAATATTCTCTTTTTTAAGGGCTATCAAGACATAGGAACGTTACTAATGACTACACCTCGTGTATGATTCCATTATTTTTACCATAATATAAAAGGAACAAAAATAAAAAAGAAATAATTTCATTCTATTCTAACGAAAATAATTTTTACAAATTCTTATAAATATCTAAGGGATCATGATAAAATTCAAACTCAATTACATTTTTTTAAAAAACCTTTTTTTTTTAATAAAAATTGCCAGTAAATATAAATTTACATAAAACCTGCAAATATAATTTAAAGGTGTTAATTAAATCCGTTCCCATATATGTTAAACGACTGATGTAGAACTTTACAATCAGAAAGTAACTTTACCAATACATTTCTTATATATATATATATATTGTTATTTCATATATAATAATATTATTATTATTATTCACCTTAGGATGAATGTTTTAGGATATTATTTCATCTTAATATTTTTTCTGGGTTTTTCCTTTTTCATGATGAAAACAATTTACACTTTCACTAAAAATTCAATACGTTAAAAATAATTTAACAGTTCCGCTACAAATTCATTATTACTAAAAAAAAATCATTTCGGCACGCCGGAAGGCAGAGGTAGATTTCACCGATGCTAAGTATGGGATAAAAAAGATATTCACCTTAAAATTAAGAAAAACTTCAAACTTACTCAATACGACAATGGTTCCACGTTAAAAAATGTTCACATGATTAGCATACGACAAGCCCCATCTTACAATTCCAGCAACATTTTGGTCATCCCTTGCCGTAAGGGTTGTTCATATCAAAAATTGTTTCAGACAAACGTGTTAGATCATTTTTAGAAGACTAACGACCACTTTAAACCGATTCGATACTGTGTCTATTAAGGAAGGTATGATTTTGTCTTCGAAACCCCATTTTTTCCTCCCCTACGCCAATAGTTGGTGATATCAAAAAACTTTAAATAAGATTAAGGCCCTTATGCAAAGAATAGTAGGAACTTTAAACGAATTCGATATTTTACCTAATAAGAAAGTTATAGCGATTTTGTTTTTTGAAAAAGCCCCCCACAATTCCACCCCCATGGTCCGATTTTGCCCATTAACGAATGCGACCAAGGTTTTCGGTCGTTATATTTGATGTACCAATTTGAAACTGATTGGCGCAAAATTACAGCAGTTGTGTCCACAAAAAGTAAAAAATATATATATATAACAAAAGTTTATATATAAATTTTTGAACTGACGGTGGTTTTGGGGTCTAGGGGATGTGAAGCGAAGATATGTCAAAATTTTCTGGAAGTCGAATCGTGGTACCCATTATAATGGGTAGATTTCTTATGAAATCTACCTAAAACTGTAAGCCAAGTCAAGGTGAAAGATATTCTTGATTATTCTTTAATAATTAAATAAATCCCTTTTTTCCTTGTATCACAAAACCAAGTATAAAAATGTTTATTGGAACATAAGTATAATAAGTGTTCAAAGAATGATGTAACCTTATGGAAGAATGTTTCCTTCTTTAGTTGCAGGTTTAACTGAGAAAATATGGGTCTCACAATGCTGCATAGAATATTCACTGTCTCTCAATAAATTAAATGCGCCAGTTATGCCCAGACCCAGAATTCCTTCACAGAAATATAAAGAGTTGATGATCAAGTCCTCCATCAGCGGCTGCACGGCAAGTTCCAAGTGATAGGAAATGTGGCAGATGCAGATGCAGCCAAAAGTAGTCGACCGAAAGTGCTAACACCAGAAACGTTGATCGAAGTGCATGCTGCATATTCTGTTAGTCACAAGAAGTCTGTGCGGCTCCTATCTAGCCAGCTGGTCTCGCCGTTGATAGTCCCCAAACAGCATAGCCCAAGTGTCTAAAGATGTGTCCGTACAGAAATCGTGTTATTCACCAGTTACCTCCAGACGTTTAGCTTTCGTCAGCGGATCATGTCATCTGTAACGCCAGATTAGGAAGAACTCTATAACAGGTTTCGGTCTGACAAGCCATGGTTTCATCTTTACAACACAGAATTCACGCATTAGATGTGCAGTCTCACGTAGGCGAATCTTCATGGTACAGTGAACAGTGAGCGCTACATACAGATGGTGCAACAATTTGTAAACACTATATCTGCAGACCGGCTAGAGTGCAAATGGTTTCAACAGGGAAATACTACGGCTCAACCAACAACACTATGACTTTCTTGGATGAGTGTTTTCATGGACAAATGATTTCTAAGGGGTTGTAGTTCCCTCGGTTTCCTGATTTCTCAACTCCTCACTTTTTATTGCGGGGATACCTTAAACATGCTGCTTACAAAACCCATTCTCAAACCATTCCCGAATTGCATAGCAAAATTGAACGATGTCTCGCTGCAATTTCTCAATAAAAATTACATGTGTTTAAGAACATACTCATATTCATTTATGCGAATCGCATTATGGAGGCCACTTTCAACAACTACCGTAACTTACTCATTTTACGACAAGGTTGCGTAACTTTTTAAACACTATATTATAAATTATGTTTATAAGCATATCTAAATAGAATGAAGAAAATTATTATGTGTACTTATTTTGAATATGTGTGTGCGTGTGAGTATGCGCACACGCGTGATTGCGTGTGAGACAAAGAAAGAAAACTTGTTTATAAATTTAATGCGAGCGAGACAATTTTGTTAACCTTAAACTTCCACACGTTACGCTCCTAAACGCTAAACAATCCACTTAAAACTTTCATTTACTCGGCTAAATATAAATAATTTATCCGTTTTTTTTATCAGCTACATATTTATGAAACAATATCCATGTCTGCAACAGTAGGAAGCTGTTTAAAAATGTTTATAATACCTAGTAAAAATAACAAAGTTTTAATTGTTAATTTAAAATCAAAAATAATAAAGTTAAAAAAAAAGGTTTAGTTACTTGTACTAACTATCATCAATTTCAGTCGTCCATCCACCTCAGCTTAATTTATTAACTTTGAGAAAATGATTGATTATTAACGAGAGATGTATTTATTTATATACTGTATACGCCTATAAAAGCTTCTTTTTAAAAATAAAATGCGAGATAATATAAATTGCAATTTGAATTAATAATTCTCACATATTTAAAATTTAAGCTATGGTGTAAGAAATAATTACAGACTTCCTTTTTTCAAAACTTCATACAGTTGGAAGATTGTTCACAATCCTTCTCCATTTGTATAGATCAATTTAAAAAAAATTTAAAAACCAATAAAATAATTTTTTTTAAATATGAGTGAAAATTACCGATGTATAGGTTGTTTTTCTTTAATTTTAAAGGAAGTTTCATTTTCATTGTTGTTGAAAAAGGTTTTTTTGATATTTTGTGTATAGTTTGTTTGACTATAAAATTGGTATAAATTATTTCATTATTGATATACAAAAAAATTTACAGTCAATTGTTTTTAACATATACATTTTATTAATAAATGTTAAATACTAGACGTGTCAATGTAAATATTTCAAACATTTTATGTTATTTTAATATTTTAAACATGTCAGGTTTAAAACTTAACGTCTTTCAGCCTTGACGTATATTGAAGATGATACGTATCATACGTATATGACGTTAAGAGGCTATATACGTATAACCTTAACGTATATTAGCGCAGTTTCTTTTTTTAAGTAATCCATTTCTTCTTCTAATAAAAATAAACGGATTATAAATAGTATACCAATAAATTAAATCGAACTGGAAGGATTATTACAGTTTTGAATTTAAGTTAAGAAAAATATTGTTTATTACAACTACATTTAAATAGATCATAATTATTAATAACTGTTAATACTATCTTAAGGTTAATTCAAGTTTGAAAATTAATACAAAAAAAGAATTTCTGAACTTTCTGACTTCGTTAACGTTACTACCATATAGGTAAATACTCGATTACCCAACACAGAATGTAAAAGTCTAACTCTTGTGAGAATCGGCCAACATTAATTTATAAGGATTTAAACCAGCGCTATTGCTCAATTTAACTGACTTATTTAAAGTTAAGTGTACTTATAGAAAGTGATTGGTAATAATGTGGGGCATATAAAATGAAAACATTAAGAGGTGGGGGATGTCTGTACATTCACAATGACGCAACTTTTAACTGCTACGTAGCAAAGGTATGCTGTCGTCTTGTAACAAATGTCAGCATCAATATAAATCAAGGTTTAGAGAATTACTTTCAGCACAAGCTAATAATGACGGCGTCTCTGACCCCGATACCCACTGTATGACCCAGGGATGCTTTTTTTTATATAGCATTCAATATTATCAACAGATCGTTCAAGCGAATCGAATTAATAAAAAAAACATCTGTCTTTATTTTTTACTGAAATAGTTTCTTACTAGCCGAAAAAATAATAGTGCAAGAGAAAAATGAACAAACCGATAAAAAGAAATATTGAAAAGCATTCTTCCGCCAATTTTATTTTTATTATTTTCGTTAAATTTCTTTCCTCTACTTTTTTTTAGGTAATAGCACAATTACACGAGATATCACCGGAGAAATATTTCAAAACGTAATAAATTTTTGATATTATTGACCCCTCCTTCTTAAATGAACCCCTTTTACTTGAGTGCAAGTAAAAGCGTTCCGCGTAAAACGTGTCAAGTACGAGGGGTGATATCCTCGTTGAGGGTAGTTTTCTATAATGTTTTTCAGTGAAAAAGAGCTGCATTTTAAACTCCTTTTATTCACGGATATTAACAATTCTTTGTAGAAGAAAATACATTTTATAGTAAGCCTACCCATTGTTATTTGGTAAATCCGTGAAAAGTTTATAGTCTTTTCTGCTTATAAATAACAGAAGAGCAGGTCAATGTCAAAAAAAAAACTCTAAGCCCAGTATTTTAATATATAACACATGATGCAATCCTTAGTGAGAATCAAACCTTTCTTCAGGCGGAAAACTGAACATAAACAATTACCCGCTTTAAGTTAAATTTAGGTTTCATAATGATTAATATAAATTATCATTGTTATTAGTTATTAACAAATTCATCTTTCTTAAATTAAATAAACCCGTATCGCATTTTCAATTTAAACCCAATAACCCACCGCAGATCACCTCAATTCGTTAATATACTTGTAACATTGTTAATTGTTAATACTTGTAACATTTACTTGTGAACAAAATTCTTTTATTATTAAGCTTAACCATAATTTCTAATAATATACTTTGGATGTAGACATATTTATAAATAAAACCTATTTCATTTATAACGGAAAATTAAAATTTTAACCTGCGACAAAACGTTACAAAAGAATTGGACGCTTGGAATTTTTATGCAAATTATAAGCGGTCATGTAACACATACACTAACAACATAACATGTTTTAAAACAAAACACATAATCCTACTCAGTTTATAAGTCAAGCTTTATAAAAAAAATCTCTACATTACAAAGAATTTTATTAAGACAAGAAAGACAAATAATCTAGCTAAAGTTAGAAACCTGTTTACAAATAATATAATCTGATTACTAACAATTATTAATGAAATACCTTACAGTCAAGAATTAAAATACTAACATAAAAATAGAATTATACATTTTTATTTGTACAATTAAGTAAAATTTATGTAACTTTAATCAAATAAATAAATTAAAACTGGGAGTAATTCATATATATTTGCTAAAAACGTATATATTTAACTGTGCCATTCATCCCTAAGAATGAGAAAGAAATTATAAATATAATAAAAAAGTAAGCTTCAACCTAGAATTACGTAAACTGAAACCAAACGTAGAATTCAAGAAAAGTCATTAAAATAATGCAATATTTCATAACAAATGTAAAAAAAAATCTGCCTAGATTTTTCACACATTACAGATAGTAGAACAGAAAGCTATGTTATAAAAATAATTTGCAAAACTTATAGTAATCCTATTAATGTATCTGTGGGATAACATAACCGAACGATTGTGGACGATCTGATACGGACCTAAGTAATACCGAAAACATAGCATGCCTATTCTCATGATTAACAGGAAGTCTATACTAAGGTTTAGTATAATAGGTAAGCTGAGAAATGGTCTCCTTATTGTCCCTTTATTGAGCCAAATACGCTCATTATAGAATGCCAAGTAAACTGAAATACAAGAGACATTCAATGTTACAAGTGACATCTTTTAATTACATCACAACAGACTGGCTGTACAATGCTAACCTACCTTTTTTTTCCTGTTTAGCCTCCGGTAACTACCCTTTAGATAAATAATACTTCAGAGGATAAATGAGGATGATATGTATGAGTGTGAATGAAGTGTAGTCTTGTACATTCTCAGTTCGACCATACCTGAGATGTGTGGTTAATTGACACCCAACCACCACAGAACACCGGTATCCACGATCTAGTATTCAAGTCCGTGTAAAAATAGCTGGCTTTACTAGGACTTGAACGCTGGAACTCTCGACTTCCAAATCAGCTGATTTGGGAAGACGCGTTCACCACTAGACCAACCCGGTGGGTTAATGCTAACCTACCTACACTCAGAAAAAGTTACTCTATAGGCAGTTGTATATCAGATGCATTACATGTTTCATAACCATAAGAAAGACAAATAGATGAAATTATCAAGGTAAAGAGATTATAGCCATAATTAATTTTTCCCCATTTTCCCTTGAAAAAAGTTATATACAAAATTTCTCCATCAGAAGCCTATGTATTTATAATTCATAGATAACTATGTATAATAACCTATACACAAAAAAGGTTTTGCTTGAACTATTCCAAAATTGTCTGATGACATTTTAGAAAAAGAAACGAAACAAATGTGAAAGGAACTATTACAATTTTTTTTGTCCATAGTAAAAATCCTTTTACGACCTTGAGAATCAGCCTGAGCCAATAAAATAAATTTAAATTACCTTTCAACTAGAATAAAGTGAAAGGTATTTGTAAAGTTAAAATATTATTTAAGTGATACAAATACCTTTCAACTTGAAGTCTTTTGTAATAAAAGATAAAAACCAATAAAAGGGCGGAAAATAAAAGAACAAAATAATATATTTTATAAAAATAAATTATATCTTCAAAAAAAGGAAAACTGAAAGAAACGTACAAATACGTATGTTTTATCAGATTTTATATCCGAAGTATTTAATCTTTTAACATATATATATATATATATATATATATTAATCCGACATGAAGCCAAAGTAATAGTTGATCACGTTCTATGTTCACGTTAGTCCTCGTGCTATACGAGAGTTACTGAAACGTTACAAGTCAATAGTTTTACTGTGGAACGAATTATTTTTTATCATAATCACTTTTATTAATGTACTATTTTCAATTTATAAGCTACAATTGTTATATTTATCATCAATTAATAATAATAATACATTAAATTTAATTGTTGTTATTCTGTTGTAAAGCGTTAACAATAACTTTATTAATTTTTAACAGTATAAATACTCGTAAATAGTATAATAGTGATTTTTCATAATTTTTCTTAAAATAATACACAAAATGGAATTATTTCACTGTAAACTTAGTGTAACAATTGGAATTTATGTATGCTTTATGGGCTTACATGACGTTGCCCATTAGAGCTGTATAAAAACTATTAAAAAAAAATCGAAATTATTAAATGTGAAAATGTTAATTAGATGTAGTTCTATGACATTCATATAAAAAAAAATGATGTGGACACCAATTTTATTTGGCTATTACTACGGAAACAATGAAAATAAGTACCACTTATGATATATCGTTGAAAAGCTCTCAATAAGTGCTTATTACTGCAGTTAAGAAAAACTCCAAAATCCTTTTTTTGGATTATAAGCCTTTTGGACACTTTTGGTCCCTCAATTGCAATCAAAAGGGGAAGTGCACAACTAGATGTTACAACAGTCCAAAATCCTAAATTTCAAGATCCTAAGGGTAATCGTTTTTGAGTTATGCGAGATACATACGTACACACGTACGTACAGACGTCACGCCGAAAATAGCCAAAATGGTCTCAGGGATAGTCAAAATGGATATTTCCAATGAAATCAGAAAATTTTTCACAAAGCTTCCTTTACTTCCTACAAGGAAGTAAAAATATTAAAACTCTTACAATATTTTATTTATTTAATTTATTCTATGATTATTTTTTTTTAATTTTCAATAATTTAATTTCAAAAAATGTTTAGTTACACGTAATCACCAGACCACAGCAATCAATTCCTAATATAATGAAACGAATATGAAAATTCTACATCACTGCATACAACCATCACTGCACTACAAGAAATAATGTCCAACCTCGGATTAGGCTAATTTATTCGTTTATAACTTGGCACGATACAACTTTGTTAATAAATTTGACGCTTTATAAGAACGGTAAAAAATCGTAGGGGAAGTTTTATTTTTCTCTTCTTTTACTTTACTGATGCAAAACATACTCACATTATTTTTTTAAAATTTCAGTTAATCCCTACCAAAATAATAATGGTTGGTTGTCTTTAATCATCTTTTAACTCAGGTTATTAAAACATAGTTTTACTTACCTGGAGAAGAAAAGTATGGTAATCAGTCAAAAAAATGGATATAGGATTTTTGCATTTCTCGACGTTTCATGACTCAGCAAGGAACCCAAAAAGCAAGAAAGTGAGATGTTCGTACACACATATGTGTGTCATCGTATTAATAACTTTTGAATGGATAAACCGATTTTGATAAAGTTTTGTACACACTCGTATATATTGAATAAATTATTGATACAATTTTGGGGTCAATATCTCCACGTAGGGTAAATAGCTTTTTAGGGTAAATTTTTTTTTAAATTTTGCATAACTTCACTTGATATTACGCTCAAAGTACATGCGTGCATGCTTATCTTACCTTTTAAAAAAGAATTTGCCCCAAAAACCAAAAACGCTATCTTTTCATTTATTGCATTAGAATTTTTTTTATGTTTTACCAGACGTGGTAGCGATGCAGGTGATTCAAAAAAGAATTTCAAGGCATCTAAAGGATAGGGGAGCCGATCAAAATTTAAAATATCGATTTTTTGCATTTTAAAATTATTTTTATTTTATTTTAACTTCTAATTTTTCTCTAAATAATAACCTTCTGATTTGGCTATTACTACGGAAACAATGAAAATAAGTACCACTTATGACATATCGTTTGCTGAGAAATTGCCCACTGAGAAATCTGTTTGAAATTTAATAGTGCATAAGCTTCAGAATTTTGTTATGTTTTTTATAAGGGCGTAAAGTCTACAAAGTTAAAAAGAAGTAAAAAAAAACTGTTTCTTTTTTTTTAGTTTTCCATATTTTATTTTAATTAAACTTTAGTAATGAAATAAAATTGCATCGGTTGGAAACAGAACAGAAAAGGGTCTGGAGAGTAAAAATAAAACCATCATAGATTTTTACTCATCATCGTCTTATGAATCAAGTTATTAAGTTTTAAACTTACTGCCAGATTTATAGTATGTCTTCAAAAACTAGTAGTCGGAAATTTGAAAACTTTTATATTTTCCGACAACGAATGAGTCGATGAAGCTGACTAAGTAAAAATCTTATGAGATCAACAAATAAATATTTTGTAGCGAGAATAAGTGTAGCGTATGTAAATAAAATTTAATACAGTGCGTGTATTAGAATGCAGCGTAATTTTTAACAGACTGTCCACAAAAGGCAGATGCAACCTACGTTTAAAAAAATACCTTGCAAGTGGTATTTACGATTCAGAAAGTACCCATTTTTTTATTTATAAAGTAGTATTAATTATAATTTTCATCTAGAAAAATAATATACCATTAAAATAGATGACAATTTTAATATGTTTTAAATAGTTTCTTTTTAAATAAACTGATGCGTAATAATTTAAATGTGGCTAATAAAAATATAAATAAAGTCTAAAAAACATGTAAATTTAACCAAGCAGTATAATTCTCCAATCAAGGCAACTATAGAATTATGAAATATATTTAGCCTGCCAGTTTGTTCTTTGTTTTGTGTTTCAGTCATACTGTATTAATAAAAAAAATTAATTACTACAAAATAATGTCTTTGTATTCATTTTTGCTGACACTAATTACATGCGTTCCCGAGAAATCAAAGTTCTATAGATTATTGGAATATATCAACATTACAAACTTTAGCTACTTTTTTCAACTTTTTTAAATTAAGTTTGGTACTGACAAAGGGGCAACCCTTCAGTTTTATAACAAAATACACATACGTAAGCATAATATAAATTTTTCATTACTCTCATAACAAGAATTATATCAAAGGTGGATTTAATTTACATTCATGAAATCATAAGTTATTAAAACACAGAGGTGAATCTCAAACTGTCAGATAAATTGGTATATAATATTATAAGGAAGTAAATAGAACATTATAATTTAGTTAATATATTTTAACCAAACTGCACAAAAGTTAGTAAAGTAATGAAAACTCCTCATACATTTAGAGATGCAACTTACGTAATTTAGGTGAATTGAAAACACTCCAATTTACCTGGAAAAAAAATGTTAGCAATTAATTACTGTTGAAAGGATATGGACAAATAAAAAATACATACTAAAATTGTCCTTATTATTACATAACAGATTTTGGAAAAGGTATGATTGCCTGATCACCTGTACAAGTTTAAAATGAGCCTGCCTCAATCACTATTATTTGGTACTACGCAAAACCCTTGATGGATGGTTCTCAGGTTAAATACGGTCAAGAGTTAGTCTTTTTTGATACAAAATCGGGGGTTCCGCAGAGTTCAGTCTTGAACACGGTTTTGTATTCAATCTACTTTGCTGATCTTCCTAGCACGGAAAATATCATCACTCTTGCGTCTTTTGCTGATGACAAGGCGATTATAGCGGTTGACGTTAACACAACAGTAGCGTTGAAGAAACTGCAATCGGAGTTAGAACTTCTCGTGGATGGCTATCTAAATGGAAGGTACAAGTTAATATTGCAAAGTCGAATCATTTGACGTTTGCGATGAGAAGGGGATTCTGCCTAGATGGAGTTCACATACCTCATTCGGACAACGTACGATACCTAGGATTTCATTTGGACCGTCGACTAACGTAGAAAAATTACGTGAGAGAAAAGAGAAAGCAATTAAATATCCAGCTTAGGCAGTTAAACTGCTTACTAGGAAAGAGGTCCATGTTGTCATTAAGAAACAAAGAGTTGCTGTATAAGGGGTTTTTAAAGCCAATATGGGCCTACGGGATACAACTTTGGGGTACGGCGAGCAGCAGAAATATCGACATTATCCAAAGGTTCTATACTAAAGAACTAAGAAACATATCGGAGATGCCATCGTTGGCGAAGAACAAGGAGATTCACGATTACCTAGGGATGCCATCTATTCGCGAAGAAATTCATTGGTTAAACTCTAAGTATATACTTTGTATATAGCTTAAAACGCATGAAAACCGTGTGGCCGTTAACCAATTGGATAACAGTGAGGATGTGAAACAACTGAAAAGGCAGCATCTATTGGATCTTGAGATTGTTGTTCGGTGAATATTGTACTTCATTGTTTTATCAACAATTTAACTTTTATGTTGGCCATTTATCGTTTTTGCTCTGTTTCATTACTTTTTGATTTATGTATACTTTGTACGGACTTTGTGTGGATTTTTAGTTATAATTTATTCGTTGAACTTTTAACTGAATTAATCTTTCTTCACTTTTATTGTGTCCTTGGAGCGTATCACTGGATACCTCTCTTTTACGTCGTTGTTTCTTTATACGATTTACTTAATATTTTCATTATTAGAGAAATAATGAAAACATATTTGTATAACAATCATGTTACCGATTGTAAATAAACCAGTAACGAAAAAACATTGTTACATATAACCTAGAAAACAGATTTTTGGACAAGGGAAATTCGTGAAATTTCATTACTTTAAATTAAAATACTTCTTTAAATAATCATAAAGTCTACAGAAAAAGAGAGGAGAAAAAACAAAAGAGTGCCTGAATGCGGAGGACGTTTTGTTGTAAAGAGAATCAATAAGCCACTTGACCAACTTACTAAAATCTCGAGTAACGAAAAGCACAACTGTTCAACATTTAATTTAATATTTGACACTAAAACCCTGAATCATCTATTTCAGCAACCATTAGAGATACGTGGTTAAAATTTCGTAGCATAAAACATTTTTAAAATCTTATCAGATATCATATTTAGTCTTTAGTATCCTTCATTTAAAGCTAACATAAATGTTAAGTAAATTTTCTGGTCCGAAACACTGAAAAGCAGTTTAACATCTATTATACCAGCTAAGGGCTTCTCCTTAATTGGTTTACCTCGGTATGCAGTGGCCGTTAATTTTTAAAATCGTCTGTACACCAATTATTTTCTGATGTCCAATTCTATGGCTCCTTTTCGATTTAATACATTGTATAACGATCATTTTACAACTAATAAAACAATAAAAATTCCAGCGATCCCCTACAACTAAAGATACTAAAATTTAAACAGTTTAAAACAAAGATTTGAAAAATAAACTACTAATTTTCTATTAAAAACTAATTTAAAACTAGACAGCTAATTAATATAAAAATGTTGAACGTGCAGGAAACACTGGAAACTTTCAATAATTAAAAGATTATTATAAACACCTATAGCAAATATGTTGTCATCATCGACATAAGAAAAAAGTTTCTTACTGTCAGAACGCAACACTGTAGAAGAATGCCAACAGCAAAATAAACATGCAGGTATGTAGGCCGCAAAAATATGTAAACAAAAAAATTAACATTAAGCTGCATCTTATAATAATACATAAACAAGTAACAGACTATTTTTTTTTTTTTTTTTTTTTTATTGTCACCACACAAATGGGTCAGATTCTTTGCAAAGATCTTTCATTTTGTGTAATTATTTGACTCAACTTCTCGTTAAAATACATGGATCTGCTGACACAATGCTAATTTAATTTCCTTGATTGGTGATAAACAATAATTTAAAGAAAACTATTTTAATCCTATTTAAAAATAATAAGAGTTATCTAAACTTACGTAGTCAAGTCATATCTTAACCCTCATTTAAGCTGTAAGTTAAGTTAATGTGACATACAAGTTTCTGAAATATTAGTTTTACAAAGTTCCCAGCAATCCCACACGCGCGTGCGCACACCGCAAAAACTAAAAGATGAATAGTGAATAATAAACTACTGCTATTTTACAAATATATTCTTAAATATAAATAAAACTAGATTTAAGAGAACTAAGTCCTTTTGTGTACATCTTATTAATACGGGTGAATATCCTACTTCACAAAAGATAAAATACATCATGGAAGTATGTCAGAACCCAGAAACAATAACTATGACCTTTGAACTATGCTAAATCATCATAGATTCAGCATTAGGTCATTCACCTTTATATAATAAGAATCAAGTTAAAATAGTTGAATTCAATTGCATTACCGTATTCATAGGTAGAAGATAATTTTAAAACTACTTCCAACGTCCTCCAATTTGAAATAAATAAACTTTTCAAGGAGGGATAATATTTTATAATTATATAAACTAATATATATTATAATGAACATAAAAGAATTCAAGAAACTACTGTTTAAAAAAAAAAAATGAGGGAAAATGTAACTGCATTAATAAAAGAATCATATTTTCAAAGAAACATAAAACACTATTATCAATGGATGAAATGGGTAAGAGAGAAAATAAAATTCAACAAAGAACTTATGTCTAAATATTTAACCACTTTCAACAATACAAGATTGTTTTTAAAATTTCCAGATTGTTTTTAAAGGCTCTTAGATGAAATTATAAATATCGTTGTACCTAATCTTTAGAAAACGACTCACGACTGTTAAATCGGTTACCTCCAAATCTAAATTCTGTTATTAAGATTACCTAATAATAAGTTCTGAAATAATTATTAATACGGATGATTAACCCTTATTTATAAGGAAGGACTTAAGAAGTCCCTCTTCGTAACAAAAAATAACTATTAATCGACGATATTACAATTATCTGTGTATAAAATGTATACATTACTTTCTTACAAGGATGAAAGGAATCTATGACGCATATTACTATAAAGGTATATAAATATTTATATCTTTGTTCTGTAAATAGGTAATCTTGATAATAGAAGCAAATAATTTTATGATAAATGTAGGACTGCCTTCAAACACATCTTTCCAGCGACAAAAACTCTTATTTGTTTCTGATCACAGCTTCATACAGCAGTGAGATAATTTTAAGAAAAATATTTTTTAATCTCTTTTCAATTTTAGGGAAAAGTCACAAATGATCAAATTTCAAATCTGTTCTTGTATGAGCGGGATTTCAACTTCCCTCTAAAATATCAAAAATTCTAATTCTAATTAACTAAACAAATTTCAAAACGCTAGTTGATAAAGCAAGGAATTATCTCTACGATCACACATAGTAATTAAAGTTCATAAGTACTATAAGTTGATTTTTGTTTGTAGACTGCTGTAGACTAAAAATATGAAAACTCTTCTGACAACTTTAACTTTTAAATTTACTTTTTCCAAAGAAAAACGGATTTTCCTTTTAGCACAGAAAATGCGGTAGTTGAAGCAGAAAACACATTAAAGTAATCATAATTCAAGATAGTGTATAATAATCCATACATCGGTTTTCAATTTTTCCAACATCTTTTCCCGACAAATTTACAGCACAAATTATAATTAAAAATAAAATAAAACCGTCCTGAACAATGCTTTGTTAAGAACAAGCGTCAGTTTAGAAGCTATAACCAAAAACTTTCATTATGTTACAATAATTATTACACTATTTATTCAATAAAGTTTATGGAAACTGTTGTATTATTATAGTTTTTTAGCTAGTTGAAAAAACAGAAAAAAACAAGCGCGCGCGCGCGCGCACTCGTTAATAGGTTCAAGCTACACAAGATCGAAGTTAGATTAAAACAAGTTTACGTTAGATGAACGGTATTTTTCATTCGGAAGTTAAATTAAGTTTTTTTTTTAATTCTACTACAGTTTCAAAATAAACTTTTACGTAAAACCATTTAAAAAAAAAAGTAAAGTTAAATGTTTAAGACCCTACGTTGTTGAGAATCCTATTATTATAACAAGGGATAGCCATTTAATGTGTACGCAAAACAATAAAACAAGCAGAAAAAATCTCTGTGTTTAAAACAATGACAAATACATTTAGATAAAAATCAAATGGACAAGAAATATGTTTGCAGAATACAACTGAATCAATATAAATGCAGATTGGGATTAATAAGAAAACTGCAAAAGAAATAACTATAATTTTACTACCATTTTATAATAAAATATATATGTATGAACAAGTACATGTAAAAGCACTTAATAGAAAATATTAATTTTTAAACTCGTTCGGTGAATAAATAAAAAAAATGTATATAAAACAACAAATAGAATAAGATTTATATCACTGTGGAGTAGAAATTAAAAAAAACAAATTATTTATACTTACATCTGAGGATTTTAAGTTTCAACTTTCATTTTGATGTACAGGTCTACACAGAGATGTAAAATATAAAAGTGACCTACATAAAAGTCAGAAACATAAAACTAGTATATCAGCGTACATATAGAAGTAAAAAATTGTTTCTGCTAAATAACTTTTCAACTTTAAAAAAAAAAAAGATGAATCTGAAAAAAAATTAATACAAGAATAAATAAATCAAACCTTAAAATAAAAAACTAAAATAATTTTGTTTCATAACAAAGCGCTAAATATGCTATAATTTAAAGATAACCTGCATACGAACGTATTTATTGCTGAACGTGTTTACATGTAAGTGTTCAAATATGACGCATTTAACTTGAGTGACTCAACTGATAAAAACATGAAATTTTTTTAACACGGTTAAAAAATATTTTAAAACGTACAATAAAAATTAACAATTCTGATTACGAAATATGAAAATTAAACAATTAAATCAGAACTTATATGAAGAATAAGAAAAAAATTTTACCATGCAAATTTAATTGTTGGTTTGTTTATATTTCTTTTATATAATATTAATAGATATGTTAATTGTATTAAATCGAGTGAAAATTTCAATACACAATACTATATTACTGTACAAACTAAAAACTCTAACGAAACAAAGGCTCAGATTTCAAAATCCTATCTCACGACTTTTTACCGCAATCATTTCTGAATGTAATGGAAATTGGTAAAAAAAGAAGCACCAAGACAAAATATTACTCTAAAGTGGGAGATCATCGTAATTAACTCTTTCTCTGGAGATAGCAATTCTTACACTACATGACCCGGCTATAAATCCATTTAAGATAACAATTTTAATCTATTAAAACCCCATTTTTAGTGTAATTTAGCTTTTGGTATTGAATAGACTATATCTCAAGATTGGTAGACCTAACACCAACTCGTGAACATTATAGCCTCTGGTGAGGACAATATATTCATAACAATTATTGTACGAATAGATTAATTATTTGACTTTGCTGCAATATTCAATTCGTATCATGCACACAGGTCAGAGCAACTAAAAAAATGTTGCACATACGATGTTAGAACTACAATTTTCACACACAAATTGTATACCTAATGCATTGTTACTCACAGAAAGCGATATAATAATCTGTTGTATTTTATTATCTGTCACTATCTTGACTGCCAGGCATGTAAAGCATAGCAGGTACAAATACCACTAGTCAGAGACTCTTTCTTTGAAATTAATGATATTCGTTACACAGCCAGTCTCAATTATGAACAGAGCGAAGATATCACTTGCAGAGAAGAAAATCACATGCATTTCAGCGGGCTTGCTCTCTTGATATACAACAGTATATTTACTTCAGTGAAGGAAACTAATAAATTCCTCACACTTTCCTTAGTAAGCTTGGCATGTATTCTTGTTACTATTGGAAATAACTTCGTCTTGTGTAAAGCGCCTACAGAAGCTACTGTTATAGGATATAATATACAAAACTGGTATATATAATTTCAAAAAAATATGATGAAAAAAAACAGTACAGAAAGACAAGAATTACTCATTTTATTACAAACGTTCTAAAACTATTCATTATTTAGAATTTAAAAATAATTGTTTTTAGAATTTAATAATAATAATTTAAAAAGATTGAGAATTACTTACTTAGAAGTCAGATCATTATATATTAGTTATTCGATAAGGATAAATTAATGAAATAAATAAGAATTTATAACCGGTAACAACGGTTTTTTAGTTATGTAGACTCCCTTAAATATGAAAATCCAGTCTGATATAACCAACGAACCAAAGCTGAATATTTATTGGAACGTATCAGTCTATTCTGTTGATATGAATCACAACTATGATTCCGCAAATATAGTAAACGGAAATAGACAAACTGTAAACATAGATTATCAACATCAGCATTAATATTAGACAGAAGGAAATGTCAATGATATATATATATATATATATACCATAGGGCATAGGGTTGATTATCGTTATGCCAATTCTCGCAACCATACATATAAATAAGCATCTTCATTTATGATGAATCGCAAATAATTAAAAATACGAACTATTTTTAATAGTCGATTCAGGCCAACCGCGTAAATATCGCTTAGGGTGTTAAAAATTTCAATATGTTGACAAGTCATGGAAATATCTCTAATAAACAGTTACCTAAATATACTTCATAAAAGTTTTCCAACAATCTTGTTTAAATAAAAATAAAGAATTAATTTTTATTCCCTATTCTCCATGGATTTAATATTATTCCAGGAACTAAAAAGAAGTAACTGTGAAAGGTTTCCTATCTCATTAGTAGAAAATTTTATCTATACGCCTAATTATACTTTATTTCTTTTTATAACAACAATAAATTAAGCAAGTCAATAAAAATGCAACGCGGTAAACTACTCGCAGTCCAACAATTCAGAAACAATACTGAAACTTACCGTGGTCGAAAAAATATCACTTTCACACATATCAAAAGAAAATAAAAAAATAAGCTATTGTTATTTGTACTCTTTCATTCTCACTATAATTTTGTGAAATTATTACAAAACTATCTAATACATTCTCCTCATAAGTAGATTGATAATTAGAATGAAAAATATAACAGGTTACATAAGTTTCAATACCACACAATTATGAGAACATTTTTAATAGTTAACGACTGAAAAACCACAAGTTAGACCAATCCTTACGCTACAATGAATAGAGGAAAATGAAACTATAACGTTGAGAACTGAACACAAAATACGAAGAAAAAATTAATGTAACACAAAATCATTATAATATTACCACATACTACTCGTAATTATAAGAATATCATAATTAATCGATGTAACAAGATTTAACAATGATTTTGTTACATGTAAAGAACTACCTTATATTGAAACACGCATTAAGTTAAATTTTTAAAAATTTCATCGATGAATTTTCCCACAATTATAGTGGTTTACAGCAAACTGTGAATTCAATCACAGTTAGGCAGAAGTCTTGTTCAGTCTCAGTCCAAATACTTCTAAAATAATTCAGTTAACTAAACCATAACGAACAAAATACACGAATAGGGCGGGCATAAATTGAATTCGAACTTAAGAGAATGTACAGTATAAATAAGAATTTATTATTCAGCTGCTTAAGAAAAAACTCCAGTTTTATACTGAAGGATTTAACTCAATAACAAAAAATACACGTTTCAAATAATCAGAAATGTGGAATAATAGATTTCTTAAAATTACTCGATTAATTAGTTTTCAATGATTTTTTTCTTTTTGTATTGTCATAATTATGTTAAACATTTAACAATAATGATAAGAAACAAAAATTTTATTTACATAATTTTTTATCAGAATGTAATTACATTCAATCCGTTCATAATATTATATATCACTCTCATACACACACATACACACACAATATAAGATTTCTCTTTAACAAGAATAACTGACAATTTGTACAGTAAGAAACATATATATTAAAATTGAATTTTGTAACAATAATTGCAAAATTCCAAACAAGAACAGCAATTAACAATCAAGGCGACTGCCTGGTAATAGTTAGAAACAATATGTAAACATCAACACTATATGCTAATGAATTGTTTTAGTTTAATATGTTTTGACACGATCAAACATGTCTTCTTAATTTTATTAAACTTTTAGATTTGCTTCCACGAATTGATTCTATATTATATTAATATTTAACTTTGTATAGTGTATAAAACGTTTTTGTAATAAAACGTTTAATACAATTTTCCAGTTAATTTGCATTTAAATATGTACCAGCGCGATCGACAATAGGTATTCAGAAATGTTCATGATTAAAGAGGTTTCTATATTTATCAAATATTTTTTTCACGACTTGCTGTTTTAACATAGTCCAGTTTTGAATTATTATTAAGCAGTATGCATTCTTAAGATTCCACAGTAAAATAAACTCTATCTAAAATAAACTCTATAATAAAAGTAACGTATAGAATGAATTAATATTGAATTAAATAAAAATGTAATCCAGTCTTTAAAAAAAAACCTATTTCCATGAAAAAAACTATGGGTGCCTGGGAAAACACGCTGTAGGTACTCAAACAAACCAAAGAACAAGATTAGATAATTATTAACAAAATTATTATTAAAGTACGTAAATTATATTCTTAAAATAATAAAACGTATAGTGTCGGTATTGCGTATCTCGCACCTTATTTCTGTAGAAAGATATAATGCAGACCTCCATCAACCAAAATCATTCTTGCTCATTACATCGACATATGAATGAATGACGCATACGGTTCGTATTATCACAAACAACATTAACGTGACTAAGATACAACCGTAGGAACACGTTTCCAATGATATCGTATTCCTGATGCAAGTTAATTATACAATTGTATCGAAGGGGCGGTATCAGTATCACACATGAGAAGGAAAGGGCCAACAGATGTAAATATATTTTAATCGTATGTACACGCATGCACATCCGCTCGCGTACAAAGAAAGTATCTATATATTGTTTTAACATCTGACATAATTTTACACAGATGTAGATACTGAAATGTAAGATGGACTGTACTGTTTAGACGCATTACTAAGTCAACCTTCCCAAACGAAACTGAATAACACTCATATTTAGGATTACGTAGCCCATTGCAGGATTTTTTTAAAAACTGACAAACTAACCGAGAAATTTACTCGTGTATTTAGTTTTCAATGATAAAAAGTCTAATTTTTTTTTTATTTACTTTATTCTATTAATATCAACATTAAAGTTCATAAAAATATGCACGATACAATAAATATGCAATGCTTTACATAAATTTCGTATATTTATACAAACATATATCATGATGGAATTGTCGCCGCTAAAATATTCACTTTCAGTAACATAAATTTTTATTTCAAAATCTCATTTTAATAAATTTTAGGTTGTGCAATTAATGAAATTTGTTTCTTACCACCCTGAGTTTTAGTTTTTCATTCAAGCTAGAATAACTACTTTTTAGTTACGTGTTTCGGTGTATACACGACATTGTACTTTACATATTAGCATAATAGCGTATTCGTTATAAATCTACGTCTGTAGTTAATCGCGTACATTTTATAAAACAGTTGTAATTAGTTCATTATTAGAGATCAAGATGAAAAATTTAATTTCAAGATAAAACTTAAAGGAAAATGTTACATCTGATAAAAGAAATCCCTTTCGACACGCCGGAAGGCGGAGGTAGATATCACCGGTGTTAAGTGGGGGATAAAAATATTTCCACCTTAAACTTAAAAAACCTTCAATTTACTCAATACGACAATGGTTGCATGTGAATGGTTGGCGATATCAAATAACTTACCTTATATAAGTTTTAGACCCTTATCCAAACAATAGTAGGAACTTTAAACGGATTCTATATTTTACTGACTAAGAAATTATAGTGACATTTTGTTTTATTCGAAAAGCCCCTATTTCCACCCCCCATGGTCCGATTTTGCCCATTAACGAACTCGACGAAGATTTTGGGTCGTTATATTTTATGTATCAATTTGAAAGTGATTGGCGCAATCCTGTCCACAAGAAAGTGAAATATATGTACCGTTGGACTGACGGTGGTTTTGGAGTCTGGGGGATGTGAAACGCGAAGATATGTCGAAATTTTCCGGAAGTCGAATCACGGTACCCATTACAATAGGTAGCTTTCTTATGAAATCTATCTAAAAATGTAATTGATAAAAAAATAAAAAATGAAATACAATATAATAAAAATATATCGCCATTCAACACGGAAGAAGTATTAGTTTAATAGTTATGTTTATAGTTTTAAATTATTCACACGTTTGCTATTTACATTACGTTACGTAATAATACGTTTTTTTAATATTTTATACAGCTACATTACAGATGTTCTCAGTTAATATTAAAAAAAAATTACTGTAATATTAAAATAAAAATTATTTTGCAACACGTTAGAAGTGTTGCTTAAAAAAATAATAAATAAAATAAAAATATATACAACTTTCCATTGCGAAAGAAGTTGAACAGAGGGCCACTTTCTTGTAGCCAATCCAGTTTTGGTTACAGATTTATTTTCTAAACGTCATCGTAACTCTGACTAATAATACAAAACAGTATATTAACGTTCTATAATTAAAATTTAGATAAGAAAAATATACTACACAGCAATCGACCAAATCTTTTAAATTACTTTTTTTCGTTTATGTAAACTGGAGAAAATAACATTAAAATATAACCAATAAATCAACAATTCGTAATAAGGTAAAATAAGAACTAATTTAAAATTAATTATTAAACAACTCTTAGAATAGAATTGTATATTTTAAAAAGAAATTTAATAAAGTCACAGTTGATGAAAAAAAGAAGAGTAATATGCTACGTAAACTCTCACGATTACGTAAGCACTACTCACGATTTTATAGACTACATAAAATAAGCTTTATCATTATTTACTGGGAAAAACTTAATTGATTTAACTAATTTTTGAAATTTTTTTAGAAAGATTATGACAGCACTCATAACGGAAAAAAGTTAATTATAAAGCACTTAAACGAAAATTAAAACCTAATTTTATTTTCATTACTTTCATCTAACTGTTTACTGACAAGGAAACAATTAATTAAAAATAATAATTTAGTGTAGATGTAGTTCGAAAATAAAACATTGTTTTTAATCTCTTTCCAACCCTCTCGTAGATCTTCGATAACCCTTATTACTTTTTCATCAACTTTTACTATAACGTCACAAATGTATGAAACTACCTTTAATTCTCATACGGAAAATAGAAACTGTAACGTTCTAATCATCCAGTATTAAAAAGCAAAATCTCTGAATTGAAGTTTATTCTAGTAAAGTAAAATTACACGTCTTAAATAACGAAGATGGATATCTCCAAGCAATGTTTAACAAGCTAACATAAGAATTAGTTTGAGTATTTCAATATCAAATATTAAAGTACGTAAAAATAAGTGTAACTAATAAAATTTAATTCAAATTTAGATAAAATAAAATTTAAACGGTTTCGCGTAAAGTCAAAATTTATTTTAGAATTGAAAGATGTTGCATTAAATAAAAATATGCCAGTACAATATTCGTATTCCTCTCTGAGACATAGTGAAAGCAAATTCAAGATTTCTTGTAGTAAATGTGAATAAAAACCAACCCAATAGAATTATCCAAAATCAGTTATTTTGAAAGCTGTTTTGTAATGTTGTTAGATCTACGTTGATATCCAGTCTGATTTTTATCACTTTATCATATGAAGATAATTTTTGTTTTATGAACTTTCAATAAGATCACTAATACTTTTCTCTGATTAAAAAAAAACTGTCTTTTCGGTTTTCTATTCCCCTTAATAAAATTTATTTTTTTCTTTGACAGGCTTTTACAGTTCACAAAAAAATTATCTCCATCATGAAAAAATTGTAACAACTTTAACTGTGGCTGAATCTTATAAAATATTTATAAATTAAGGCTTTCACTCACTAAAATTTATACTTATCTATCTGGAAAAACGTTGTCGAGTAATTTACGTGTTCATATACACAATAGCCATATAGATAACAGGTGATACCAGGTGGATAACAGGTTTCGATTTTTACTTCGATTCTACATCGATTTGTTACTTGTAAAAAATGCCAGCCTGACCGGAACTCGAAGCCCGGACATAAGGCAGAGAACCTGTCATTTCGCCATGGAGAGTGGTGGAGTAATAATTATACAGTAAGGTAGTAAACTGGTTGTTATGACAATCTAGTGGTTGTTTAGTTTCCGAAAACTGAGTTAATTAATCCTTTTGGTAAGATCACTAAAGTTTGGATTTATTTAATAGCTAATGACCATTAATAAAAGCTTAGGATTTATTAAGACCTTTGTTTAATAATAGATTAATACCCTTTTATAAATATTTTATTAACTAAAATAGTAGTTAATAAAATATTGATTGAATATTTGTTATAACGAGAAGGATTTCAAAATTTACTCATATATATATATATATACATATATATATATATATATATATATATTTCGTACCAAAGACCTGAATTTAACTGATTATAGTTCCCAACAATTAACTTTAAGCATTTTTTTCTTTTTTGAATTTCTTATTGTGGTAACGTAATCGAGAAATCACGACAAAGCCAACTAGAATGAAAGTTGTAGGTTTAGTTCACTTAGATGTTATTAAAAGTATCGCTTTTAACTTTCAATAAATATTAAGACACGACTTTATAAAATTTAATAACAAAAATAATATACCTTTACAATAACAAGAAAAATAAGTAGCGATATGAACATTATAAACAAAACCTCGAAAATAATAAGTAGCAGTTTAATATTTTCCTTCGAAGTACTGCACTTTTAATAAAAAAACATAAAACTAAATAGCGGAATATATTTAAAATGACATCTCAATAATTAATTTATTTTCTAATTCTATACAAATAATACAACAATAGTAAAATTAAACAGTTTTTTTTTTCTGTTGGGACTACAATAAACAAAAGAAAGGGAAAGCTGATATCCTCAGTTCCCTTTCTCTTAAATAATGCAGGTAGACTCCCCTTATCCGGTTTTCTAGATAAGATAAAAACTGAAAGTTGATAATATGTCAATCAAATAAAGCTAAACCCAACCCTAACACACTAAGTGCTTCTTATAAACAACATATCATTTTATAACATGTAAGCAGTTCCTTTTAATTTCTCACACAATAATTACAGGTTTTATCAGCTATTAAAAAAGTAAATTACCTACGTGCTTTGTATAAAAAAAATTTCGTGTAGCTAATTTTAGTAAGTTCATTACTTTTAATAAATAAGTAAATTTTATATTGTTGATATTAATTATTGACATCAAAAATTAACAATAAAATTTTTCACTCGACTTCTAAAAATAAATCATAAAAAGCTAAATTTATTATTAACAAACCGATTTATTTATCGGATTATCAAAACTTGAAGCATCCCCACTTCAGTTATCAAATGCACAGGACACAGACAATGAAGGTGATAGAATTAAAATTATGACAACTTATATTATTGGGATAAAAAAGGAAATGCCGTTAATTGTTCTAGAATTAAAAGCGTACTTTGAAGACCCACTAATAGTGATATACTATCCAGGAATATGAGTACTTGTAGTAATACTGCAAGTTTCAAAGGCTTATCATGCCATGATTAAAAGGTAGATAATCGAAAATATCATCACTAAGTAGAGAAATTTCATAATTTTCTATCACTAGAAAATCATATAACAAGGATTATCGGCGGATAAAACCAGTAGCTTTCTCACTACCGTAGTGCTACGATGCATGATTAATATCTTATTGCACTAATAAAAAGTAACAAAGACAATTAATTTTCATGTTAATAAATTACGGCCATGAAAAAATAAAAATTACCGTAATAGGTAATTTCGTAAGGATTTTAATATATAAATTAATATTGTGGAACAGGCTTTTCATATGATCGCGGAGAAACTGGCTCAAGGACCAGATAAGTTTTTATCTGTCCTTAATTACAAAAGTGTCCCTTACTTGCGCACATACATATATATGTGTGTGTGTGTATATATATATATATACAAAAACCGAGAAATTTATTGTATGGTTTTATATATATATTAACTTAAATGTAATTTACTTAAGTTTACATTGTATAGAATTAAACATAATTAATAAAGTTTTATTAATCTCCTGGAGATTAATAAAACTTTATTAATACAAACTTATAAATTAAATCCACTACATTTCACTTAGAATTCTTTAAACCTCCTCAGGTGACAATACACATACATACAAAATTCTCTTAAAGTTCTCTTATTCGTACAGTCTCTTAGTTAAGAGAATTTTGTATGATGTGTGTATGTAATGTCATCTGAGGAGGCTTAGAGGAATTCTAAGCGAAACGTAATAAACAACAAACAACAAAATAATAACAATAATTTAATAAATAACAAAAAACAAAAAAAAATTAATTACAACTTATATTATTGGGATAAAAAAGGAAATACCGTTAATTGTACTGGAATTAAAGGCATACTTTGAAGACCAACTAATCCCTTTGAAAAACCCACTAAATTCCTTTGAGGACCCACTAATCCGCACTTATGTATGTCTTTTTTTGGAGTTATAAGTTTGTATAGTTGATTGGTTAGCCCAAGATATTAATAAAGATAATATTTTTAAGTAAAACATGTCTTGCTATTATGTTTATATATGTATCCACAATTTCATGTCTACAAGTCCTGAAATGGAACAAACAAAATTTGATCTCTTTACTAAACAGGATCATAAAAATTAACTACTGCAGATTAACTTGGAAGGTACAATAGTCGACGAAAGGGTGTAGAGGTAATAAAAGAACACACATGCTTAGAAATCTGTGAGAGTGGTTCGGGATGAGTAGTAGAAACGTGTTTGGGTAGTAATTTATAATTTACGGATATCAATTTCCCATAGGCAACTGTAAAAAGATATTTGAAAATTTTAAACAAAAATTTCTACTTAAGGAAAACTTGATTGGGAAAGTCCCAATCTGTAAGAAGTATACACATTTTGTTATGTTTACAATTAATAATAATCGGATTTTTTCTTAAGAAAAAAAGAGGTAATTTTTTCTCGCGGACCTAACCGGACGCTAGGACGCCTAGGATGGACTGCTTTACAAAAGAGATATTCAGAATTTTTGTTGTGAAGTGTTTAGGAGTTACGAAACGTTTAATATCGATAGTTTTAAAGAAACACAACCAAAATCGATTTTCTTATTTCTATTTTAAATTAATAAATTTGTACTAATTCTTTTAAAAAGAATTAGTACAAATTTACTGATTGAGGAAAAAGAATAAATTAATATTATAAGCAAAAAAATTATTAACAGAAACGTTGTGTATTATTTTCCTGAAAATGGTGAATGATTTATATGATATAGCAACCTCTAAATTGCAGTTTTATTAAACAGGTAATTAATTTTGCTATTAAATATACAATTATTATTTAAGTTAAAGATTTTTTTCTCAAGAATGTTGTTATATAAAAATATAAAGCGTACAAGTAGACAAAAATGATTCTACTGTAATGCAATTATACTGTAAGTAGTCTGTATTTCGATGTCTTGGGCAGTAAAAGAAAGATTTCAGGTAAATTAGCTTTCCAAAAAAAAAAGATTCGAAATATTATAAATAGATAAAGGAATAACTCTAGCTATTAAAAGTAACGCTAAAAATAGAACTCAACATACAGTTTCTATAACGGTAAACTTACAACATACTAACATAATTGCTTATACTTATAATTAATTAAATTTTTTACGTAAAAGTCGCAGGGCTTAAAATTACTGCAATACAGTTCAAATCGTATAAGAAAAATAGTGTTGTTACACAACTCCCAATAAAACCGACCGTTTCTAAACCGGTTAAAAATTTTTAAACTTACTGGTTTTGTTATTCGACTGACCTTTGACAGACATTATCTTAGATGTAAATAAGCTAAACAAAAAAAAAAAACGTTCAAAATGTCAAGATTACTGGATGGCCTTGTGTTTCATTGCAATATTAAATGACAAGATTATTACAGTATTCTACCATAAGCGGCAACAGAATTGCGGTGTCATTAACATATTTGCAAACAAGATAAAAATAATACTGACTGCAAACGCACATATAAAAACTTCATGCATAAGTGCAAGACAAAATCTAAAAAAAATTGATTTTAATTGACTATCAATTTTTGATAAAGTGTAAATTTTATTTGTATTGTCTGTAACAAAATGAGAAGAAAACCCGGAAGGAAAATTAAAGAAAAAGTCCCTTTTGAGATTAATATGTAATTTGGATTTACAACATGCTTGTTATGCAAAACAAGATATTAAAGTTGTTTATCGAACAACTGTTCTTCGATTGTAGTTCTGCTAGATTTTACACGTTTTAATCAACACTCTCTATCATAATTAAGATTGAGATGTGACTTATTGGTTTGCGATACAATTATTGTAATAAAGAGTTCAAATAATCTGATTATCGTTATACAATGCACAAAGCAGTAATACTGGTTTCCTTTCACTTTAAGTCATTTTATGGCGTTACTTTTATAACGCTTTCTGGCCTGTGTATGTATGTATGTATGTGTATATATATATATATGTATATGTATGTGTGTATATGCATGGTATTTTATTGAGTCATTTTTTAATTAAAGTAAACATTACTTAAAAGAAAAACCTTAAAAAAGAAATATACTTAATAATATAAAAAAATCCCTTTCGGCAAGTCCGAAGGAGGAGGTAGATTTCACCGGTGCTAAGTAGGGGATAAGAAAGATTTCCACCTGAAAGTTAAGAAAAACTTCAAATTTACTCAATACGATAATGGTTGCAAGTGAAAAAACGGTTCACATGTTTAGCTTACGACAAGCCCCATCTTCTTCCAATTCCAGCAATATTTTGGTCATCCCTTGCCGTAAGGGTACATCATACCAAAAATTGTTTCAGACAAAAGCTTTAGGTAATATTTAGAGGACTAACGAACACTTTAAACAGATTCGATACTGTGCCTATTAACGGAGGTATGATTTTTTGCCTTCGAAACCCCACTTTTCCACCTCCTGGGCCAATGGTTAGTGATGTAAAAAAAAACTTTAGGATATTATCCGAAGAATAGTAGGAACTTTAAACGAATTCGATACTTTATTTAATAAAGTTATAGCGATTTTATTTTTCGAAAAAGCCCCCAATTTTTACCCCCATGAGATTTTGGGTCGTTATATTTTATATAATATGAAAGTGATTGGCGCAAAATTACGGCAGTTTTCGTGTCCACATATATTATATATATATATATATATATATATATATATATATATTTATATATATCACTTTAATGATATAAAGTTTACATATACATAAACTATAAACATTTTGAACTGACGGTGGTTTTGAGGTCTGGGGGATGTGAAATGCGAAGATATGTCGAAATTTTCCGCAAGTCGAATCATGGTATCCATTACAATAGGTAGCTTTCTTATGAAATCTACCTAAAAGCACATTCATTAGTAAGTTTTAAAAAGAAAACTTTTATTCTGACTTCAAAAAAAAAGGCCAATTGATCTTATCGATATTTTAAAGATAATATATTATAAAGTAATTAATTTGGCTAAATTATTTAAATCAATTCTTTTGAATAACATTATAAAAAATAAATTTATCATTATTACGCGTCCAATTTTTGCAATACGCTCCACCGCTTTTAATCATCCATTACAAATGACAGCAAAATGGTTTACTGCTGCCATTAAAAAATTTTACTTATGTACGCGACCTCAATCTGTCTTTTTAAATGATACACTTACTGTCTAACGAGGAAGAAAAGAACAAGTGATAGTCTTGTTTTGGCGTAATAATTAAACTTACGAAGCAGAATAAAGAATAAATAGACAGCGTGGGACATAAGAAAAACAATTACTTTACGATATAAAATTAAATCGCCGGAATAATATAAACTGCAGACCTAAAATTTCATACTTGAAAATGTAGCAACGCATTACATGATAATATACCTATTTTTCTTTTAATGAACGATTTTCTTAGATTAATAAATTAGTATTATAAGTACCAAGGTATAAACTTTAAGCTGTACCACCGGAATTTTGGATCACTATAATGCATAAACAATGACCTTACTATAAAACAATTTATTTTGAACCGCTGCACAAATATTTTTCAACTTTAACATGAAAGAAACCTTGAAATTGATCTAGTCTATAGCAAACAATATTTTAAACTAAATTAAATAAATTTCAACAATGTTAAAAACAATTTTTTTCTGAACCTTTTTTATATCCAAATCAGAACTACAGGTAGCTTAAATCTTCCACTTTTCCTGTAACATAATCTTATTGATAGTTTTAAGGATCTGATATCAGTTTTTTGTTCTATAAAAACTGAATTCTATCTCGTTTTTTTTCAATTCTTAATCTTCAGTACTAAATTTTCCAAAAGCTTTTCCATTTAATTTTACTAATATTATATTTTTATGTAATTCTATATTTTATTTTTGCGTGTTATATTGCGGTTTTGTCTGAATAAACGACCCACTTATCTTCAATTCAATAAAATACAGTACCTTTTTTTAATCTTACTACTATATATTTCTGCTTCTCTCCGATTAGTAGACTAAGAGTAAATTACACATTAGTTTACTTCTAAGAAAATTTCTATTGAGCGGTTTATAAAAATCAAAATTTAAAGAAATTACCAGTCTGAATAATAAACATAAAATCATCGAACAATGGTAGCATTTAAATATATCGTCATTCTTTATTGAATTTCGATAAAAACCCTTCCCTATTTTTAATCAACGAAGTTAAATATACACTGTCCATTATTTTTATTTTGTCTACTATTATTTTCAACTTAAATACGCATTGATAAAAAATCAGGCTACATAAGTTAAAGAAAATTTAAATATTAAGTCGCCAATAAAAGCAATGTATCCAGAAAAATATTTCTTTGAAATAAAAAAAAATATTATGTACGGTTACGTCAAATCCAACCATTAAAATAAATTCCTCAGTTAACTTCTGTTGAGATGAAGGCAGTTTATTACCGCAATTGACGTAACTCAAAACATGTTATCTCGCCTCAAAACAGTTAACATTATTTTTTTCAGAAAATAACACTAAAATACAATAAAATAGAAAATGCTAAGATTCTTTAAATCTATCATCATTCACACCTTCTTAATTCTTCATCTTATTACATTTCTATTCTTTAATCTTCATTTAATTCTTTGGATCTAAAAACATTTTAATTCTGCTACTTTATTTTAGAATAATTAGAAACTTTATTTATATTAAAACGTTCATCCATCAATAAACAAAAACAAAACTATTAATAACAGAATTCAATTATTATTCATACAAAGCATTATCTATTTATAAAATTAAATTTACTATGTTGTTATACTAACTGCAGTACAATTCAAAGTAAAAAAACCAATAATAATAATACACGCAGTACAAATTTGTATTTCCAAACATGAATGTAAAATTCAAATTATACATTTTTTTTTTCAATGTTACACATAGTTTTTCTACAATTATGGCGTAATTTGAAAATTATGAAATATATCTTTTACCATTTTCACAGTTCTCAGAAGCTGAAAATTACTCATTTTAATTTTTTTTTAAATAAACAGAAAATAAAATGATACAAAACAAGAATTAAATCACATACAGCAAAGAAAAATTGTAGTTAACAAGATACATTAACAAAGCCATAAAAATACGCCGCAAAGCCTTAAATAAAACTCAAAACAATAGTTTATATAAATTAATTATTTGTCAAAATACCTAACAGATTATGTTATAAACTGAGTAAATCGAAATCTTATGAATTAATGGACGTTTCTTTATACATAAATAAGTCCGCGATATTTTATATAATCAGACATCCCGACTTACGTATTCGGGCTTCAGTGATAAAAAAAATTATGTCATGGACATATTCTCGGCCTACTTTCAATACAATTTAAATAAATGAATCGATTAAATCGCAAACATAAAAAGTCACATGTTATATGTAAATTAATTACGAATAAAATAAATTATTTAAAAAATGAACAAATACACATTACAATCAACTTTTAACAAGTACGAGCGAGAAGTGAGGAAAAAAGTATAACATAGTATAACTTCCATGTAAAATCTTTATTTCGTTCGTTCCACGAATGCAGAATTACCTTTCACATTTTATAAAGCCAAATATGAAACCGTTTGAAATTGTCATATCTATAATTGGCTACTAGAAAACCAGATGAACATAATCTAATTACAACACAACAAATGAACTTGTCTCAATAAATATTAAAATATACGATACCATTAGATTTAGCTCTCTAGGTAAATATTAGATTACTTCAGTTACAGACTGTAAAATCGATTTTAGAAGAAGCAATTAAATGTTGAACGTATGTCTGAATATCCTCATCAAGGCATTCTACCTGTGACAAGTTTGAAAACTGGGAAAATACGCGCGGACAATATTTTGCTTCATAAATTTCAATTTTCAAAGAAAAGCTGAAATTACACCCTTTGTTTTTATTAAATTGAGACTGTTCCCTTGTAATTGTAAGTTACAGTCGCTGAGTTTCTCAAAACTGCCTCAAACTTATCTGCCTAGATTGATACGCAAAGTCAAGCCAACATTTTAGTTCTTCACTATCGAAACCATATGAATTTTCGTGGACCCCCCGCTTACGAATTGTGAACCCCCATTTTTTTGTCACGCCAACGTAGACCCCGTCGAGTCTCCCGTGGACCCCTGGGGGTCCACCTGGACCACTTTGGGAATCAATGAAACCAAACAACCCACGCTCGCTAGTCAATGTTAGCGATCGTAGGTTAAGTTTGGTAAGATTATATTTATAATTATAACATGAGCGAGGTTACTTTTTTCTTAAATTAGTCCATTTATATTTTACTTTATATATTTATAGTGGTGGTCGTATAACCTGTGAGACCCAAATATTCTTATAATAAAATTAAAAATTACACGAAATAAATTTTGAATGAGCATATAAACGTACAAATCATAACGGGCTAAGATGGCTCACTGTTATATAGCTGATTTTTTCAAAAATAAGGCTGCATATGATTGAAAAATTTGTTGAAGTTTCAAACCAGTTTCGCTGTTTAAAATCTTCTAAAATCATACGGATGATATCATTTCACATTTACATATTTGTAACTACTTTTCAATCAAAACTAAATTAAAAGAAATTAATACTAGTGTTAACCACCATTATCCTAGAGTCCTCCTATCAAGGAAATAAGATAAGGTTTTTGCTCACAATACTATCTCTCTCTCTCTCTCTCTCTCTCTCTCTCTCTCTCTCTCTCTCTCTCTCTCTCTCTCTCTCTCTCTCTCTCTCTCTCTCTCTCTCTCTCTCTCTCTCTCTCTCTCCTGCAAGAAGCGACTGACTTAAGAGAATTTTATTTTTTAAGAACATATTAAATAAATAGATTCAGATTACTGTCACATAAATAATAAAACGGAAAAAAACAGTAAATGAAGAAAAACTTTGCCAAGTAAGTTCAGTCAGGATGTAATTTTAACTAGGTAAAAAATAATGCGAATGATATCTGTAGTTCCAGAACTACATGAACGACCTTGTTTCTTTTATTACAGCGAAGCACGTAGTGTCGGCCTCCATTTTCGTAATACAATCCTCACACTTTTTTTTAATGTTTTTCACGTAATAACGCAGAAAGGCAATGATTTTCATAGTGAAAAGTTAGAGTAGTACATCTACATTAGAATAAAAGAATTGCAAATATAATAGAAAGAATTTTACTTTTAACCTTAAAAAACATAAAAAGCTCTGTAAAAGAAAATAGCGTAGTTCCAGAAGTATATCCGTAACTTAGCAACGCCTTAATTCAGGATTACGGTATTGTCCTTTACGATTGTCACAAAACGTTTCTAATTTGCAGAGTTTTTATGCAAGAATAATTCACTGCATTATTGTATCGTTACTGTCTAAGAAAACAACAGTACTAATCTGTTGTCTACAAAGAAATCAGAGAACAATATTACAAGACCTCATTTGTCAAGTTAAGATTTAATTAGCTCAATATATGAAAACATTTTTTTCAATGTTAAAACAAAATCAAACAAGGAATAAGTAATAATCATTTACATTAATTAAAATTAAATGAATAATAATATATTGCAGTAAGTTATTACGATGACTTAGCATTAAGCCACAAGTAGGATTATTTATTGCAATTCCGAGTATACTACTGAAGTAGGTATATTTTTTTTAAATAACTTTTACAACTATACTACCAATTAGTGGATATGCTAATTAAAAATGAGAATTCGTTTTTGAAGAATTATAACTTTTTACTATGAATTAATAAGTTGTTAATTTAATTATGCCTTGCAGAACCCCTCTAATAAACTAGCATAGGAAGAACATTTACGCTGTAAAACCTCGACTAAGCCTAACTGAAGAAAAACGAGGTAAATAAAGAATTCCTTTCGTAAACATTCAACAACCGAAAAAAAAAATTAATGTACTCTCCACATAAAAATGACTTCAACTGAATATTTATCCTTTTTTAAACCATAATCTCATCTATTGGCTAACTTATTATTTTTTCAATTGCAGTGAAAATATTCGTTAATAAATAAATGAAAATTGTTTTTTTTTTTACATTTTTAATTCCTAAACGTAAATTATAATTTGATAATCATGTTAAATAACACATAAAGAGAACAAAATTTTACAATACTTTCGGGTAGAGCTATTTTTACTGTAGTTAAATAATTTCATTACACCGCATCTTTTTCTAATTAGAAAATATGGTGGTTGTCGTATGACAACACTGGTGCTGAAGAAGTGTTCATGGATTTAATAAAAAAATATTGCAATGTTATCTTAACGAATCACATATTTTACCTCAGAAAATTCTGTTCCATTGTCGGTTCAGCTAATTAATAAAATTTTCAGGAAATATTAAAAAAATACGAATTATCGAGTTAGGATGATCGTTAATTTGTTTTTAAACCCTCGGAAATATTTTAAAAAACAACGACAAAGGTTTTATACATATGATATCTTGACAAAGCCCATATGAGCAATAATAGTTGTCCAAATAGGTCAGATAATTTAATATCATTAATTTTTAGAAAATGTAATTTAAATTGTCCAGGTAATAGTACGATTATTAAACTGTATCTCACATAGGACTCTTACGTGCGAAATAAAATACAGAAAATGACAGAGGAAATGATCAAAAAAAGTTGAGAACTAACTTAGTACAGCAAATCTATTTTATCTACATTATAAATAAGTTATATTATCTTGTACAACATAACAAATAACACAACTTATGTAACATGAATATAAAAAATAATTTGTATATAAAACATGTTCCATTATATAATACATACAACTTAAGAGGAAGTTTAAAGAAGAATTTCATGCAAATATTTAATTCAACTTACTCAATTTACTGCCAATACTTAACGAAAAATCTTTACCTGAAAAAAAAAATTAATTTAAGTTAGATGGTTAGAAAATCAACAGAGAACTAACTAGCAAAATGTAATTAAATTAGTTAAATATGCGTAACAGAATTAGATTAAAAATTATTAAAATCAATTTGACAATTACACAAATATTAAATATTCGCATTTTATTACCGCAATAGTAGCGCTATTAGGTTATTACTTTCGAAACACTACACATCATCAGATCTAAATCACGTATCTTCGTTATCATATCGATTTGTACCTGGGAAGTTATTCTTCGGCTACCAGAAAATGATTAAGGAACGGTAGTACTGATTTTAATAGAACCTGGAAAATTCAAATCTATGTTCGCAATAAAATATTAAGATATTGTGAAAAAAAGCCAATTAACAAAAGTAAAATGCAAAAACACTTTTTTATTTTTCACCATTAAAGAATCATTTCAACAAAAATATTCTCTAAAGTATGTAGATAACATAAATTAAAATATAAAATTTGACGAGTTCAGTTTTTAATAATATAAGAGGCCATACAAATATCACAAGAATAGCGCTTCTTTTTGTACTTGCAAATATCTTAATGATTATTTACAATTTTCCTTGAATATAAATACAATTATACAGTTTAAAAAAATAATAATTTAAGAATTAATTCATTAACTTACATCAGTAATGGTGATTATAGCGTTCTATTTTCCATGTGTTGTGTGTAAAATAAAGTTATACTAATATTGTAAAATCTTCAACAGTTTTTTTTTTCTAATGAATCTCTAATAATTTAAATGATAGGAAGACAAATGTAAAGGATTACAGAAATATCTAAGAAAATCAGAGATAACCACATTTCTTTTAAATTAACAAAGGGAATAAATCAACGAAAGAAATTACTTAGCAGTCTACAGAAAGAAGGTAGTATATCTTTCAAAAAACTGTTAAATAATAAAGCTAAAAGAAAATATGACAAGCAAAAACAGGAAGGAATAAAAACGTGACGAAAATAATTCACAACGCTTAAATCTGTAACGATATTGATTGAATTATAAAAGGATTTATTTTACCTAATACCCTACTACTTGTCAGCAATATAATTGGGACGTTACGATTTGGGTCAAAACTGAATTAGATGGGTTTTTTATCGAAACATACGTTAATTAAATAAATAACAAGCTATTAATCTAAAATCGATTATATTTCGTCATTATTAAAGATCTATCGACCAGTTAAGTAAAGTCATCAGTTTAAACAGGACATACGACAAAAAGCATGTTAAACCAATAGATTTTTTTAAATTGTTACAAGAGAAAGTATTCCAAATATGTTAACCAGTCAATTCAATTGAACTATACATAAAACAGAATAAGTTCTAATGATAATATAAAAGTTTGCACTTCCAAATTAAACAAAACATAAGACTTAATCAAAAAGAAAACTTAAGTTTTCTCATAAAAAAAAATGTACAATGTATATATTTCAAAATACAAAAAGTAATTAAAAAACCATTATATCAACAAATAATTACAATATATCGCCGTAAATTAAAATACATTTCAAGGTTTATTTTATTTTGAAACAAACCAGCAAACCACAAATACGTGAAAAATATTAAGAAGATATAAAAACATACCTATTCACAAGGTCAACTTTAACTTCAATTAACACATTTTATTCAGTACACACAGACAGTTATTAAAAATGCGTTTTATTATAAAATGGTATTAATTTAATTCTAATTATTATTAATTTTTTTTTTCAACTCTACTTCACATTATAAATCCAAGCGCGGGCGCACGTACATACATTTTTACGTCGAATTAAACTGTATTATTACATTAAAAACGAGAGCATAATTAACTAGTAGCTCTGTATCTTTGGCAGTGAGTTTTTAAAAAATTTTTGGTAATAATAGTGAGCAAATATAAATACTAACTTCATTTCATTACCGAAATTCGTCTTCCAAAAACCAAAGAAAAAAATACAGAAAAGAATTAGTTTTTAACTAAGTACGCCTTTGGTCTAGCATAAAACGGATGAAAACATTTTAAATACCCTATAAACTACCTAAAGAATAACGATTTCATCGAAAAGTTAATATCTTGTTGACATGCCAACATGTAATAGTACATACCGTAGCAAGAGGTGTTACGTCTATCTTAGAGATAAAAAGCATCCAATGCCAAGTTTATGAAGGAAAGTAAGGACTGAATTGGTGCCTTGTCTTTTTAGAAAAATATTGCATATCAGAATGGGAAGTCCACCAAAATATAAATTTTCAGCTTTAAAAGTGACACCTACACTCTTCCCACTATTACAGAGAATGGGTATGTGGAAAACATCATTACACTCAGAGAAAACAGTTCCGAGTACCTCAAAAAATTTAAATCCATTAAAACCATAAGAATGACTGGACACACAAGATAAGTCAAAAAATTGTTCCTTCTGCTGATATGAAAATCAAGAAGGCAAAATTAAAGCTATATTAGGCCGATAATATGGGGTAATCCGTTACTATTTTTCTCGAGTCCAATTATAATAAATAACACGATAAAATATACATAACCGAATGCATAATTAATATATTTGCATCATGTTAAAATGAAAAAAGCTTGGTTTTTTGTTGATTATTTTTAAAAAAACAGTCATCAACTTTCTTCAACTAAGTTCCCAAAATCAATTTATTTTTATGGTACATCCGTAACACAGAATATTAAAATTTTATCTACCAACTTTTCAAAAGTATTTTTTTGAAGGGAAAATGTATGGATATATTATATTAATTTGAATACAACACAATTCTTTACTTGCATTATGAAATATAAAAGGTATATATTTCGACATTAAATGAGCTTTCAAAATTCATCTTCTGTAAAGTTTATATATATATATATACACGCGCGCATAATAAAATGATTTCACGTATTAAAAAATAACGTAATTCTAAATAAAGTGACTTCTTTAGGAATATAAAGAAATTTTTTGTTCGCTTGAAAAAATTAAAGAACTTATGGTGTAATGTTTAAAGTATCGTACATCAGTTGCATAATATTCAATAATAAATAAGTAAAGCTATTATATTTCTTTGAACAAAGCAGTAGAACTAAGTTAGTGTAGGGAGTAGAACTTAGTAAGTAGGCGGTATACAGATAGAAGATTTAGAAAGGAGAAGTTAATCTTAATATAATATATAAAATATTACGTAACAAATACGATCACAATAATGAGCGCTTTTGTTCATTTCTTTTCTACACCAATGCAATCACGAAAAAATTAATAGTTATAATTTAGTAAATATGGGGGTATGGAAATTAGGTTAAGAAGTATCAAAACATTTAACGATTACATTGTTTTTTCACTTAAAGTACAGTAATTTATAACGCATTTTGGTATTTAATAAAACGATAAATATTTTAAACAATCGTGAAATGAAAGTTCGATATTATAAAACCACTAAGCAAATACGGATAGAACTTCTTTGGATAGAAATGTACAGTTTATATAATTATGTCTGTGTGTGTGAGAGATAAAGAAATGAAAGGCGATGCTTACTACTGAAATAAAAATACAACTTTCACGATGCTACATTCGTCGTAATCAATAAATAATATTAAATTAAATATCATAACTTTAAAATAATTAACATCGATCAAAAGCGTAGATAAATAGTTAAAAAGGTCTGGGTTATATTACCAACATTAGGAGACTGACTTCTGTCTTGAGTACAGTGTCTAAGCAAAACGTCTAAAATATAAACTTAATTCTTTAATTTACTCAGATTAATTCCTATTATAATTATATAACTAGTGGCCCCTGCTGCTCCGCAGCGTTATTATTACTTAGTAATGTTATATATCTTTAAAAAATCAACTAAAAGCCTATTCTATTTACAAAACTTCTCACCCCAACCCTCTTGTTTTTCTATTTCCTTTCCTACGACAGGTAAAATGCGTGCTCAAAAACACATTTCCAGTCCGTCCCGATGTTCTACTGAAAGGATTGGGCTGAATTTTTTTTTACTCTGCTCTGAGTGGCTCACAAAAGTCATTAAGCATCGACGGACCTTCAAGATGATTTACCTTCGAGTAATAACCTCGGAAAATTCCGCGATTAAGTAATAAAGAAAGATTTTTTGAGGAATTCTCGGAGGAGACTCAATTTTGGCATCCGATGACGCTTGATGACGTAATTTTGGGTCGTTCCAAGCAGAATAAAAAAAATCAGCACGATCCGTCCAGTAGAATTCCCACAGGGGTAGGAGATAGGTTTTCAGACCAATTTTTTTTAATATATATAATTATATTCTATTAATTAATAGATATACTTAATTTATTCGATATATCTTGTTGAGTATAAGTAATTCTTATTTAACACCTTAGGAATCAGTTTCTGACAAGCTTCTTCATATTTAAGGAAGGAAAATTTTTTAAATTTAATTAAACGAAAATCAAATTTTATAACCGTTTTATTGGTCTACTATAAAACTGCAGTTTATAGCAATTAAAAAATATAAATTTATTAAACAAACCCTTCGAAGTGAAGTACTATTTATCTACATAAGTAACACATATCCTAAAAAAACTATTAAAATAATATATTTTGAAAAATTGTTCATAAAGTCTAAAAATAACATATTACAGATAACCGTAAAAAAATAATCTCTATTTACACACACAACTAACAATAAAACCAAACAACAAAAATCAAAACAGAAGTGGTAACAAAAAACGTAAAATCCTATACAAATAAAAATGTAAATGTTTGTTCAAAATCTTAAATCTCCGAAAGTTCTTCACCGATTGCTTTGAAATTTTGACACAACGTTGCATTCGAATACACGCGTGTTTTTACAAGTACATACCTGCTATTTATATACCTAAGATGTAACAAGTAAAAACATGCTTTTTTTTAAAAAACAGCGCTATCTGTTGGACGTGAAAGCAGCAACACACGCTATACCAAATATTTTACTATTCCATTTTTCTGATATGTGTAATTTAGCTATAGACTAAAAAAATACTGGACCGATTTACGCGCGGGGAAAAAGGGAGAAAGGGAAATAGAGAAGAAGGGGAAAATAAAAAAAGGGAAAACGGAAAAGGAAATGGGAATGGAGAAAAAAGAAAGATAAAGGGGAAAAGTGGAAGGAGAATTATAAACAAAATAAATAGAAATGGGGGAAGGAAAGGGAAAGGGAAGGAGGGAAATGGGGAAAATGAATATTGTAAAAATGAAAGTGAGAAAAGAAAGATGGGTAGGGGGAAGGGGAAAAGGGAAAGGTTAAAATTTGTGAAGTTCTGTAATGTTCATTTTCTTAATGTTTTATCAAACTTTCAATAGTGTTCATTTAATCTAAATATATTCTCAAATCTAGCAATAGCGAAACATTACCGGGTCTGCTAGTTGGTATATAACACAATTTAGCGTATGCCATTAAAAATACACATCAAGATCTAACGAAAAATTGAAAAACAAAATTCAGAAAATTGCAAGATAAATGCAAATACGAAGTGACAAATTAGATTTTTCTTTACTAACCTGGCGTCCTAACAAATGTGTTTTAAATGGGCACAGATTTACACGCTCCGTTTCGACTTAAATATCTCATATAACTGCAGATTCTAATATACTTATATCCGTGAATGCACTTCGTTAAATCAATGTTTACGAATCGTTGCATCTCTTAACTCATACATATAAACACGTTAACAAAAGGTTAAGTGAATAACATATTAGACAAAATATTAATTTCAAACACTTAGTAATCAGGAAGTTGCCTTTGATCAGGACGTGTTGTCATGCTGATAGTTCTATTAATTGATTTTTCTTCAATATGTATTTGTTATATGTATTTCCAATAAAGCTATAAAGTAAGAAATCGAGGGTGGTCTTACTTTATTCCCTAATAACTGCACTATAAACTAACCCAATTTCATTTCACAACATAACTTTTCTGCAAAAAAAACCTAAAAAGAAAATCATATTTTGTTGACTTCTCTTAAACCATACTACTTTGTGGAATGTGTGAAAATTTACTAAAAAAATGCTCCAATTGCTCTTTAAGAAATAATTTTTTTCTACTGCTCAGTTGCACAGTTAAGCGTTTTTTTAAGATTAAAAAGATTTTTTTTTAATTTTCAGTTTGGTTTGACAAGCTAGTATACATTTTTACATAAAATAATATTTATTTCTTCATTAATGTTTGCGTATAGGAAAAATTACTGTATTGATCAAATTATATCACACTATACATATGCGATACGACCGTGTCGCTGGCAGTTGTAAAAATATTAAAAAATATTTTATGTACATATATAATTTTATCTACGAAATAATTACGATTTTTACTTTCCATAAAAATTTTCTTATTCAGTTTATCAATAACAATATTTATTTTTATTTATTTACTTATTTTAAAAAAACAATTCCGGATTGTAAAAACTATTAACTGAAAAAAAATCTGATAACAGAAAAACGTTGACAAAAAAATCCGTTGGTGAGGAAGAATAATAAAAAATTGTAACTGCACAGTAACAGTATTCAGATTTATTGAGCAAAAATTCGAATCAAGGTTAAAAATTAATAAAAAAAAAGATTTATTATTCTGCAATTTAACTTCAATTTTTTGAAAAGAAATTTGAATGGCAACATGAAACTGCAGAGAAAAGTGATTAGGGAATAAAATAGCCCCCAAAAACGTTTATCACAACTTTGAAGCGAATTATGATGCTTCAAACTTATCGGAAATGTATAAGAACATTTAGAAGTTACTAATTATGAGCAGTTGCAATGAATGATTAAATTCATAAAATATTTTAAATAACATCCTGTTTTACAAAGACATAGACATCAAACACAATTTCACGATAAAAAACTTATTTAATCCATTTACGACCTCATTATTATAGATTAAAAGTTTAAATTTCAGACGACATATAAATTTCAAATTTTACATCATATACAACGCAGATAACAGATAAAACTTGAGAATGAGTGCGGGATATAATAAAATATAAATAAAACCGCATAAAAAAACTATTAAAAACAACATTTTTACAAGAAATTCAACCTTCAAACTAAAGTAAAAAAACAACTAATTTTATACAAGATTATTTTTTTTAAACATAGTAATCGACAGCACAGCAGGCAGATAGTTCGATCATGAGAATTTCGTCACGATTTTTATAAAAGCAGGATTTCACCGCCATAGCATCAGAGCACGAAGACCCGACAGTTAATCTGGGATAATCTTCTGACAAATTGGGGAAAGCTATACTCAGATATAATTGTAGAGTAATCAAACAATTCAACAAAAAATGGACAACAATAGATCATTATCATTTATTTCCGAAATAACTATAAAAACAATGAAATATTATGTAAACAGTCCAAAGTTTATAATTTTTAAATGTATTTTATAGTTTATTACAATATAAAAATAAACAGGATTACGTAATATTGTTTCCTTCAATGCGAATAAAATATTATGAAATTCAATATTTTTTACTTTTAATAGATAATATTTTCTACAAATAAAGAAAAATTTCAAAATGAATCAGATAAATTTTAAGTTCAGCACACCAGTTTTTATTTCCAACAAATGCTCAATTTGTTTTAAGAAATCTCAAACATATTTTTTTTAAATTTCACTGTCAAAAACACTGGATATTTTTTGAAATTAAGGAACTATAACACATATTTTTTTGGAATTAAAGAATTATAACACAAGTGGAACAATTTTAGGGTAACCAACTCAAAAGAAATAAAATATAACGAACTGTAAATTTCAGACAAACTCTTCACGCGCTCAAAAAATAATAATAGTCTACAATACTTGCGTATAATAAAATATTTGATATTTTTTCCTAATAAAATTAGGAAAAGGATGTTCCTAATTTTGTCGGATGTCCGACAAGGATGTTCCCTATCGCCGTTACTTTTTAATCTTTACATGGAACTAGCAGTTAATGATGTTAAAGAACAATTTAGATTCGGAGTAACAGTACAAGGTGAAAAGATAAAGATGCTACGATTTGCTGATGATATAGTAATTCTAGCCGAGAGTAAAAAGGATTTAGAAGAAACAATGAACGGCATAGATGAAGTCCTACGCAAAAACTATTGCATGAAAATAAACAAGAACAAAACAAAAGTAATGAAATGTAGTAGAAATAACAAAGATGGACCACTGAATGTGAAAATAGGAGGAGAAAAGATTATGGAGGTAGAAGAATTTTGTTATTTGGGAAGTAAAATTACTAAAGATGGACGAAGCAGGAGCGATATAAAATGCCGAATAGCACAAGCTAAACGAGCCTTCAGTAAGAAATATAATTTGTTTACATCAAAAATGAATTTAAATGTCAGGAAAAGATTTTTGAAAGTGTATGTTTGGAGTGTCGCTTTATATGGAAGTGAAACTTGGACAATCGGAGTATCTGAGAAGAAAAGATTGGAAGCTTTTGAAATGTGGTGCTATAGGAGAATGTTAAAAATCAGATGGGTGGATAAAGTGACAAATGAAGAGGTATTGCGGCAAATAGATGAAGAAAGTAGCATTTGGAAAAATATAGTTAAAAGAAGAAACAGACTTATAGGCCACATACTAAGGCATCCTGGAATAGTCGCTTTAATATTGGAAGGACAGGTAGAAGGGAAAAATTGTGTAGGCAGGCCACGTTTGGAGTATGTAAAACAAATTGTTGGGGATGTAGGATGTAGAGGGTATACTGAAATGAAACGACTAGCACTAGATAGGGAATCTTGGAGAGCTGCATCAAACCAGTCAAATGACTGAAGACAAAAAAAAAAAAAAAAAAATAAAATTAGAACACAGAAAACTTAAATGAGGACAAAAAATAACCTTGTAAAAGTGGAACTCGACTGTTTAGAGCAGTTTTTATTTTTCATTTATTTAGTATTTTAACGGACATTTACACGCATTTTAATTAAACAATATAATTGAAGAAAAGTAGTTCAAAATGTAGAAATCTGAAAACACTTTACATATACTGGAAGACATATATGTCTTCAACTCATGTTAATGTATAATGTTTATCACTATTCCTTCACTTATATTCTACTTTGCACTCTTCTCATTCATTGTCATTTCACTTTTTCCCTTTATACTTAATTTTATAATTTATATATATATATATATATATATATATATATATATATATTGTGTGTGTGTGTGTGTGTGTGTGTGTGTGTGTGTGTGTGTGTGTGTGTGTGTGTGTGTGTGTGTAAGCGTACGTACCAAATACAACGTGTTATCATTTACATTACAAAGCAACTTTAAGATGCTTTACTAAATAAACAGTTTCCTCAATCCATTAACCGAGTTTCACAAGGATGTATATTATTCTATAAATACAATATCTCTTGACGATACAAAACTGTACTCAACAGAAATATAGCGAATGTAAGCGTGGAAAAATAATTCAACTAAATATAAAAAAACCAATAGATAAAATCAAGGATATAAAACGGACTTTAGCAACTACTCCTCAAAATCGAACATTAGGAGGTGTGCCTGTTAAATAATTTTCAAACTAACTTGAGAAAAACAAATATTTGTATCCGCATAAAACGTAACTTCGACTACAAAAAAAATCATTAACTATAATCATAAATATCTAAATCTAAGGATAAAAATGTCACGTCTTCCTCATATTTTCCCTTCTTTAATATTCATTATTGAACTTCTTTAATATCAGATATTGTTTCAGTTGAACATAGAAATACTAAAGGCATTCTTAAGGACAAAGCTCTGAAAATCAAAATCTAATCTTAAATAAGTAGAATAATATTTTGTATTTACATTTACCTTTTATTTACAAAAACAAAAATTCTATATGGTAAAATAAACATATTTGCTATTAGCTTTACTATGCTGTAACACATAATATGATTACTAATATTTCGTTGTACGAATAAAAAACATAGTTTATTCAACACATAATTTATATTTAACATTTATATTTCAAATGATGGAAAAAAAATTTAGCTAGTGTGCACATTCAAATGAACATAACAAACTTTACGAAAACTCTTAAAACAAATTTATAACAAAACTATCACAAAAATTATAATCTTTCTTAAAATTATAATAATTTTACTCGCACAGTGCTACAAAAATATGTAAATAAACCCAACATTAGAAATATTGTATAAAGAAACAATATTTTTAAATTTATCCATAGCATATTATAAATTTATGGGTTTTCATCAATAGTCATTTAATTATTTAAAATACGAACGGTCTCTAAGTTCATTGGTGTTTATATTGTAGAATAGTAGAATAAATAAAACAAATAATAAAAGTATATACTTCATGAAAATTAATTTATAAAGAAACCATTTAAAATAATTTTTACGGTACTATTTATTCAATAACCTAATTTCATTAAATTTGTATTTATTAAAAACGTTCCAGAAATAAAATCTGGGGAGGTGAGGAAACTCTGTCGTAATAAAAGTATTACAAATTAGTCCTAATTTCACCCTGTCGTCTCTAATTTTATAAATTTTTAAACTTCTGTTAACTATAGATACATTCCATTATAATAACAGACAGGAATCCTTTAAGGTTTACCTAATTTATTTTTTCTAAAACACATTTGTATTATGTAAAATATATTAAATTAACAGTTTCGCAAGAGCATGTTAAAGCTGAGTTTGAAATCTAATTAATTCACAGCGTTAAAAAGTTACTATAAATAATGTTTTAATTTCATATCTTTTTTATTACTAATTTTTATTTTCTTGTATACAAAGTAAAGGTAATATTGTTATCGCAAAAAATTTCGGTTTTCAGATTTCAACGGAAGTATCCATTTTGACTATTTTCAGCGTGACGTCTGTACGTACGTGCGTATGTATCTCGCATAACTCAAAAACGATAAGTAGTAAAATGATGGAATTTGGGTTTAGGGTGTTGTAACATCTAGTTGCGCACCTCCCCTTTTGATTGCAATCGACTAGACCAAAAAGTGTACAAAAAAGTCAAAAATTCAAACAATTTCGATTTTGGACTTTTTCTTAACTGGAGTAAGAAGCCCTCATCGAGAGCTTTTCAACGATATATCATAAGTGGTACTTATTTTCATTGGTTCCAGAGTTATAGCCAAATAAAATTTTATTTAATGAAATATTTGGATCTAACACGGGGAAGACACATCGGTTCGAATCTGAATTCATTTCCTTTTTTCTGTTTTTTAACTTTTTTTTTTAATTTAAATATTATTGTTTTATTAATAATTATTACCTCCGATGGAAAAAAAAAATTACGATAAATAATAATTCAATAACAACAATTAAAAAAAAATATGAGAAGTTAGTAACGAAATAAAATTGTATGTACTTTACATTTTAAGAAAATGAGTATACGTATTTAATAGGCGTACAAGGAAGTCATGTGGAATCTACATCAGATTTTAAATTCAACCCTAAAGAGAAAATCCCGAAAAGCAAAAAAAGTTTGGCTAAATAGAAGGTTGAGGATTTCGTAAATATTTGAAATTAAAATATATAAATCTAAGCGTACCCTTGGGTGAACATTAGGGTGAATTTGGTTGGATACAATGCTGGAGCATGGTATTGTGTATGATAAAACCATCACCCATCCACAGTGATGGGGACGGGTGCGTTCTACTAAGGACATAGAGAGCAGCGGAATTCCTGCGTCCTTAATGCTTTTGTACAGTAATAAAGACGGCTGTAGCTATGAAACTATCCGGAAATTCTTTTATTATCCACTGGATGTACAATAGCCTAATTTACAACTAAGTGCTGAGCGAATAAACCAGCCTCATATTTCCTCTTGGTATGTACTTGTACATATTCAGAGTACACATTTCAATCAGAGTTAATAAATTATTCATCCTACACGTATGTTAAAAATCGATTTTCTGCTCATTTTTGAAGTGGTAGCAAAGAGAAAAATCAGAAACATTTATTTTTCAATTTTGTACGAAACGGATTTGAAGTTAAGCCGTATATTGTATTGCATATTTTAATGACACAAAATCACTGGACCTAGAACTACCAATTTCATATAAAAGTTCTATTTAAGTCAAAAAATATAAATGTTTTAACAGAATAGAAATCTGCTTACAATAGATTTTTTTCAACTTTCAATTTTTTATTTTTGCAAATACAACATTCTTTAAAGAGAACAAAAAAATATATTTTGTTTAAATTATAAAAAATGTTTAATATCTAAAAAATTTAATAAATTAACAGATAGATTTTCAACATAAATCTTGAAATGTAACTTCTAACGACTTTATAATTAGCAGCAACAAATTAGGTATCAGCTAAATTAAAGTTATATGATGTAGTCATTATGATTCAGTCAATATTACCGAAGAACCAATGAAATTAACTAGTGAAAGTAGAATCGACTAAATTAAATTCCTTTACTCTTCACGCCGATTTAAATTTAGATACATAAATCATACACAAAGGTAGGTGCATCTTTCTATATTACTTATATGAACGTAATTACTATAAATGAATTAAACCATTATGATTTCTTTCAAGGAAAAAATATATTTCACGCGCGCACGTATACACATGAGAACTAATCTGAAAAGCTTGCTGTAATGAACGGTGTAAGAAGAAACAAGAAAAAGACGTTCACATTACAAAGATCACGTAGAAAAAAAGCACCCAACAGTAAGTAGATGGTGGTAGTACGTGAACTGCATCTTAAGAGGTGTTGTAAGCCTCTAACAGAAGTATAACCAACTGAACCTACAATAAATGTACGAGAATTTGAAAGGGAAAACAAATACAAAAATTCCATTTTAATATATTGTATAATGAAATACCTGTTAGTAATTTCAGTAAGATAACATTCTATTAGTCAAACATTTTCCGGTATTTTATCAACTGTGACTGGGAAAAAAATTGTTCGATCCGTTTTACAATTACTATTCTTATTTCAAGCGTGATTGAAACCAAAAATGTTGATGTCATGCAAGACTAAAAAAACAATGTACTATTAACTATTAAAAAGGCAGAGTTAAAAAAACTCTATACATTTTTAAAAATTGCTGAAACTGTCACACGTATGCTAACGGATGAAGATCAACGCACAAACTCTCAGATGTTATCTTGCTCTCCCCCATTGTGTATGTATTTATGCGCGCGCGCACAGTGCATTTACATAGTTTTGAGAATACGAAATTATAAACTAATTGGTGGTGTATACTTGCATAAACGGAGAAGAAATAACACATAAAATAAGAGCAAGTTACTGCGATTGTTGTTGAGTGGAGTACGATTACCCGATACTTGTTGTTAAAGTCCCTTGAAAAGACGGAAGAAGAAACTAATCAACTCAGTGGTCGATGACGTAGAAGTAGACACGAGGAAGAAAAGAATCAACCCAGCGGTAGGTGAAGTCAGAAGAAATTCACGGTTATTATCCGTTTCCAGTAAATTACATAGCAGTGATTAACTGCTAAAATGTTAGACATTATAGTACTTATTTTCACCTTTCATTACTAATTTAATTGAACTATGAACTAGACATTTCAATACACAGACGCTGCAAACAGATTTTTAAAAAAAGCCTATGTCATAAAGCGTAATAATTGTTAAAATTCTCTAGTTTAAAGCAAATTTACAACACAACTCTACTCATATATTATGGAATATATAATAACTTTAACTATACTTATGTCACTATACTTATGTTACTTATGTCTTAAAAATAAAGTTTTACATAAATTTCATAAGGGTAGAAATAATATAAAGGCTTACTTATGTAAATCTTTTTATCACGATAAATATATACTGTAAAAAAAAATTAATTACCGAGAAACAATTATCTTAATTTTTTTTAATTATCAGAAAATATAATAATTTAAAATTGTTAAATTATTATATTTTCTGATAATTAAAAAAAATTAAAGATAATTCTCATTATTTATTTATTTATTTACTATACTTATCTTTTCATATTAAAATACAATTGAAAACGTAGGAGACCGCAAATTATAGTTAACCGAAGATCCATACGTAACTGATTTCACAACGGAAGTCGTATTTTTTTACCCTTACAATGTTTTATTAAAACGAAAGTTTATTTCTTTAATTAACCACTAGTTTTAAAAATTCGCAAAAATTAAATCCGACGTTTATGTACTCTTCTCAAAGTAAACTGTTGTATAAATTATTATTATTGTTCTAATCGATATATTAACATAAAAAAAAAACAAATAAAAAAAGAACGAACTGTTAATAAATTTACTTAGTAAAAAAAAAAAAAAAAAAAAAAAAAAAAAAAAAATGGTTAAAAACATTACCATGCTTATGATGCCTCATTTAGATAAAAATAATAAAGTATTTATTAGGTAGTTAACAAATAATAAATAACTAAAATTATTACTATTACGGGAAAGGATATGTTAGCCCTTTTTCTTAGCGTTTTTTATAAGCTAATAAGCTCAACACCTCCTTCGTGATATAACAATCCGAACATCATATCTCCTTACTACCATTTCTGACCATTTTTCATAGTTTTAATAGAATTAATGCCCTACGGTTCTCAGATTGTACAATTTATATGAAATCATTGTTTAAGTTTATATACAATAAGTAAATAAATTATATTTAATTTACTGAACGATAAAGACAAAAAAAGAACCTTGAAAAACGAAAACCAAACCATTTCATGCAAAGTTAACTAAGAAACCATTCACTACGTCTAATGTAAGGCGTGACACAGTTGTAAAATTTGATCTTAATTAAATTACACCCACAAAGTAATAACAGAATCTACTATTCTAATTCACCTCCAGGAAGTTCGAAAATTACACCGATAAATGGAAATCTCCAATTTCATAACTATGAATTTCAATTTTTTTTTTGCTTTAATAATACAGTAGCAATAATAACAATATTATGAAAAATAGAAATGATAATTTGAAATATAAAACTTTACAACGATTGAATAATAAAATAATACGAAACAAAATAACAATATTATATTAACATGCTACAATAAAAAATAAGCTGATTACTTTTGTACGGTTGAAATATTAAATTACATCGGATACCTATGAAACGAATTAATTTCGTAATTTTAAGGTAAAATTATATAAACTTAATAATAAAAGTTCAAAAAATTTTTATCGGTATAAGAAAAATAGATTAATTTTTTGTGCGATGGAATTTTTAGTGAAAACGTTATACTACTACTAATGACAAGCGTAATAAAATATTTAAAAAAATTGTAATTTGTGTAATATAATTCTTTTTTAATTCAAAAAACACACAGTAAAAAGGTTTTTTTATACGTAAAAAGAATATGACATAACTCAATAGATTTAACAATTTAAAATAGAATAGATCAAGTGAAAGGAACTTTACACAGTTCGAGGACAAGAAACAAAACCACAAATCGTGTCTTTTCCGGTATTTCATACATTGACAAACGTGAATATTATTTTATTTAAAATGATTGTTACTCCAGATAACAAAAACCACTATTTTTAATAAGCAATGATAATTTAAAAGCAACCACAATTTTTTGTATAATCCATAAGCATCTACCATGACAATATATATATATATATATTAACAGAAACGGTACTTTTAAAATGTTAGAGAAAAAATGTTAATAAATTACATTATTTCATACATTAATTTTAGATTCAAAATGTTCCGGATAATAACTTAACAAATGAACATTCTTTTCCACAAAACAAATTTTTAAAATATTGTTGTCAAGCTAAAAATAATACCACACATCAATAAAAGAAAAGAACCGTACTTTAAAGTTAAATTCAGAATAATGAATAACAAACATGGTAATTTACAACAAGCAATGTATTATTTTTTGGTAAAATATTACAATTTTTATCTTTTAAGAAGATTGAAGTAATAAAACTGGAACTTTATAAAATGGAGTTTACTATTATAGACGATGTACGCATCCATTTCTATCAAATAAACTTCCATTTATTTTCATTCTGTTGCTTTGACAGTGTATTTTATTTACAGTGATAAAAACAAGATTTCTGTAATTCTATAATGCAGATCAGAACATATCATTGTGTAAGATTTCCATATCTATTCTATATAAATAAAAATGTAAATGTTCGTTTGTTCAAAATCTGAAATCTAAATAAATATAAATACAAAAATTGCTTCTAAAATCATCGCAAAAAAATATACAAAAAATTAACTAAAAAGCAAGATAATATTGAAAGCAATTTTAAATTATCTGTTTTCGCTTTAGCAATGTCTAGCTTTATTGAATTTTGTATTAAATATGGAGAATTTCATTTTTTAATTTTTTTTTGGGCGATAACGCTTTTGTGTTATCATCACCTAGATACGACATATTTATTTAGAAAATAAATGTTACAAAAAAAAGGACAAATAAAAACTAAAAACCCAGCAACGCCAAAATACATTTTTGAAATAAAAAGCCTGTAAAACACGCTAAGATCGCAAAAAAAAAACTCAAAAATATGTCGCATTATATACCTCAATTAAAATAATTAAATTACCACTTCTTTACGGCAAATGGCATGAATAGTTAAAATAAACCAAGTAACTCAAATATTTGAATGTAAACGGACCGATTATTTACTGTAAATTCTAAAGCTTGGTAAATTTAATTAAGTAAGACAAATAAATATACTACACGCACTTGAATGTGTGCGTGCGCGTGTTATGTATCTATGCAATTGAAATATGTGAGTGTAGGCGCGCGCGTCTGTATAATTTATACAAACAAGTTTAGGCTAACTGTTTAAGACTTAATTATTAATATAAATAACTTATTATTTCAAATTTATTAGTAACGTGTAAAAAAATCAACTGGTTCATTTTTGCATTTATTGTAAAAAATACTTATTGAATGTCACTTATGTGGCTTAGAAGATGGCACCGCCTAGTAATAGTAATAAGAAAAAAAGGGTTAATCACTGCTAGTGTACGTTTGAATTCGTTATCAAAACGTTTCTGCTAACGTCTTTAAAACATCGGTAGAATTTTTGAAACGTAACCTAAGTTAAAGAACTTGGAAATTATTTTTCGCAGAAGAGGTAACATCAGACTTTTTTTTAAAACCCGCAGGAATTTCAATAATAAACTCGCATTATCACTAGAGGTTTGGTTGCGCGTATATATTTGAGTTCTCGACATTCAAATTGCTTTTAATATAGTTATCTACGGTCTTAATGTTGAAGCAAGTGTCAATTTTGAATATCTAGAGAAAAGGAAGGATAACGGTCTATTGTGCAGTAACAACTATTGTTAATGTTTGTTCCAAATCAAACTTTGATTAGAGTCCAAAGTTGTCGTACACTAAAAGCATGTTGAGGAGCTTATCGAAAGAAATATAAAACAATAGAATACTTTGGAACGTTTTAGTCGTTATTAATTCTCGCAGTTTCTAAACGACGTTCTAGCATCGAAGGTATTCCTGAATTTCGTTTGTAGCTTAAATAGGACTCTCAGGCAACGACGAAGTAACTGTATCGTCTATAGATGTGGATAAAAAAATTTTCCGAGCGAGGAATAAAAAAATTTAAATATTAAGACTCTACGGAAGAGAATTTCGACCTTGTGATATCTCTGCATTGATAGGGAGAAAATAGAACTACAAGTCTCCACCAGTTATTGAAAAGATTTTAAGATATTTCATCAACTATTTATTTATTTTTTTGAAATTAGTATTTTAACTTGATTGTACGTGCTTTATAGATTACATTTAGTTAAAATTTACCCGTAAATATTATACTACAAGTACTTTTCTCGAAATCTAGATCCGTATTGATAAACACAGTAGTAGTATCTATCAGTATTAACATTTCCAAGATAGGACCGTGCCTGAGGAGGAAACACGGCAACGTGGGCACTTCCTGTCACAATTCCTCTCCGGTGACGGAGGATTTGGTGTATACTTACACAGGTTTAGAAGAAGTTCCCTAATTGTCTGTACTGCGATCAAGAAACACTCCCTGCCACACCTTTTTTGAATGTGCACGTTGGGAGGATCTAAATGCAAGATATAACCAACAAGAGATTAACCCGGAAACTACAACAAAGTATATGTTGAAAGGAAAAGAGGAATGGCTGACAATAGAGAGATTCGTGGCTGAGGTTATACGAGCAAAGGAAGTGAATTACAAGAAGTGCTGGCAGGGGGGGGGTGGAATACGACCGAGACCGGGCTGCTGGGGCAGGGCCCGGGAACGGCATAGACGTGCCCAATGTCCCTGGTCTTAGAGGATAGAGGCAAGATGAAAATAAGGAAAAGATCTGGAACTGGTGAGCCGACCTGCCACGCCGGACGTACTGCTGGTAGGCGGGGAGTCGCAAGGACACTCCCCTGGGCTAACTAATACTTGATTGTAGAATCGGCCCATGGGAGCAGGAAAATAAACACAAAAAAAACATTTCTTCTGTTATCCAGCAACAACATTTGAACCGATTTTATTGAATCCTGCAACACTATTAAAACATAACTTTACATCCTTACTATCAGTCTAGGATAAAAACAACACATACATAAAATTCCGTTACTTAAATGGTCAAGAATTATTCACGAATCTATAGGCTTATGGTAATTTCTATAAAATTAAAAAAACAAACTGATACACAGCCCTTAAAACAATACAACTTAATACATTTAAATTAATGTTTTCTTTTGGTTATGTACGTCTAAGGCTACAATATATTTCAATTAGGAATGAAACGTTTCTTAAAAATGTTTTTTAATGACAAATTTCAGCAAAGCAACCCGCATAACCTAAAAATAAACAGAGTTTATACACATTAATTTTAACAATAAGTATTGCCGAAAAATTGCTTTTTAGGAATTCACCTCTGATAATTAAAAATTAGATTTAATAACCAAGCGCCTTCAAGTTATCTCCTATATGATTGCAATAACAGCTTTCCGTGATAAAAAAAATATTTTTTAAAACGGCACAGATTATCTTTAAACAAAGAAAATTAAATTTAAACAGGAAATGTATTTTATTCTTCAAACATAAAACATTTTTTTCAAATATTGATAACAATTATCAATACGTAAATAACTATAATATTGTAAATAAAGGAATAAGGAAGCCTACAATAAAAACAATATTAGTAATAAAATAATAAATTTTATTTAAAATGTTATGGTACACCGAAGACAGGTAGAAATTACGGATAAACAATACTGATCATTATAACAGAATAAACTGGTATCCTTCAATTGTTTGAAATTAAGAACACATATATAGAAAATATATATGCAATTATTCAAGATAATGGACTTTTACCTTAATATATTTAGTGAAAAAATAAATTAAAGGATAACCTTAAATATCAAGAGATGTAAAATAAACAAAGATAATTCATAAAGCAAACGTGTGTGTGTGTGTGTGTGTGTGTGTGTGTGCGCGCGCGCGCGTTTGTAATAAAAAATATTTACACTCAAATTATAATATTTCATACAATTCTATTTTGCCTCAAAATCTGATTTTGTAATCTAAAATAAAACACAGAAATTTGTTCTCTAGAATATATATTTCCAATAAAATCAACGCTATTTATTTATACATTCAGTACCAATAAACAAATAATTATAAAAAAATATATTATTTAAAAATAATGCAAAAAACTACAACCTATGACATACAAAAGTACATAGTGAATTCATCAGAATTTAGCGATGATTCACGTTAAATAGGTCAGCATAATTTAATAAATAACAACATATTTAGCAATATTGTTCAGCTTAAGCACGAAAATTCAATTATTAGAAAGAATGATAGATTTCATATTATTATATTTACCTACTTATCAGTTTTCAATCTTAAAATGAGGTAATTACGCGTATTAGTCACTATTTTAATTCTTTATTTTTAATTTTTAGAAGTAACATATTATCGTAATAAAACAACATGAATAAGAATTGTTGAGTTACAATCGCTACATAAGTAATAAACAAAATACATTAAATAAAAGATTCTTTTAAGATTATATATTTACTAGAAGACCCGCCAATGCTTCGCTATTTCAACACAATTTGAAATTTCGATAAAATATTAAAAAACTGAACATTATGGAAGTTCACCAAAATTTAAACTTTCAGTTAATCCCGTTTTCCATTTGTCCCTTTTTCTTCATTCCCCTTTTTCCTTACTCAATTTTCCCCTTTTACTTTTTCCTTTATCCCCTATTATCCTTTTTCCCCTTTTCCTGCGCGTAAATCGGTTCAGTAGGTTTTTAGTCTTTAACGGACACATATATTGAATAATTTACAAATTTATTTACATAGAAAAAGAAAGTTTCTATTTGTTCATTTGTTTCGTAAATATCTTGACACCGGCGCTAACTGACGGGTATAGTTTTTGTAAAAAAATTTCTTTTCACATAACCAATATGTATTCTGAATATGAGCCAAATCGGGCCATAAATACAATTTTCGAAATATCTCGATCACAGCACCACCTAGTGGGTCCAAACTAATTCAGAAACCTTCGCGGGCGTGCGCACACCTCACCAAGTTTTCATCGCAATCAGATGAATAATATAAGAACGCACACGGGACAAACACAAACATTTATATATATATATATATATATATATGATATATGTACATGACATTAATAAATTACTTTTTAAATAGATAATAATAAGTGAAAGTCAATGTGATTTTATTTCGTTCACCAAGAAAGTGGTTTTACACATCGTTTAAAACATTCAATTTTTAAAGAATGAATAGATTGAAAGAAGCCTAGCTTGATGGTTTGTTACAAGAATAAACAGTGAAGAAGAGAGGAAGTGGGTCAGTGGTTCAGGAATTTTAGAATTGTCAACTAAAAAGAAAACGACTAGCTTACAAGTTTTGAACCGACAGATAAAAATTATCCTTTGGATAAAAGATTTTTTTTTTGAAAAATTAAAAAATAAACTAAGAAAAAAACCATTACTAATTAGAAAACAAGTAATAATATAATTTAAATAATTTCTAATGTAAATTATGTTATTTAAGGTATTAATCTGAAGAGTGTATCATTTACTAATCTTTATAATGAGAAAGTTTAGCTAATATAAAATATTTGTGACAAACGAAACAAACATCTATACAATAAAAAAAAAGAAGAAATCATGCTTTTATTCCGAATATTAAATTACGACATAGATCATTAAGATTTAATTCGGCACAATTCCCACGCAAGTATAACTGCAAATAAAAACAAATTATAATAGTACATAAAAATTCCGAAAAAAAATCGCAAAATATGTATAATTTTATTTTTAACATAACTAAATTAATTTAAACTACAATATACAAATAGTGAACTTTTATTGATTATAAACGATAATTTTTTTTGTTTAAATAACGTTAACTGTTAATAAAACAGAAATTTACCGATGTGAAGTAATTAATTACGAATATATAAATATACCATCATAAATAACGTTTAAATTAATTTAACACTGATGGTTTACCATCATAGGATTTTCAGATGCAAATTAGGATACACTAATAAACAACAACAATAATAATAATACTGATAATACTAATAAATAATCCTTTAATTTGTCTTATTTCATTCATGTGATTTTACGTAAACTAAAATGATAACAAAAACCTATGACGAATGTGAGAACGAGACATATTAGGGGGAAATTGTAAATGATTTTCATATCATGTTAAAATATTTTAATTGCAAGCAGGCCTCAATAAATGAAGCAAGGAAATAATTGTTAACTGACAAATTAATTTAGCCAAAAGACAAACTGAAAGTTCATTAAAAAAAAATGTTAACTGTAAACATCCACTTATTATAGTTTTTTAACTATTACACAAACATTCACAAATAAATTCCGATCAATTGTGAAAAATAAAAATAGTTATCAAATTTAATGAAAAATGTAAATGTAAAACCGCGTCACTGAAGACAAAAAAATTGCTTCGTAATGGATAAGTACACAATTACAGTTACACAGGCCGTTTAAGATGAGTGAAAAAAGTAGTCCTTAATAAAAAATCCCGATTGAACCCACTCCTACTAATTGCTTAGAAGCCAATATACGACTTCACCACTCAAGGAACTCTTATAAATGTAATTACTGTAATAAAAATCGGTGCACAGTAACGTCATGCGGTAGAATCTTATAGTACAAAATTTTAAATAAAAATTTGTAAATTTTATCTATATTTAATTATTGAAGCTGTTTACGCTAATGAAACGAAATAAAAATTTACAATTATTGTTACAAATTTTAATGAAAAAAGGAATTTTCTATATACATTTTAGCAAAGATTACGATTAAGAAAATAATAAAAACAATTGATTGGAAAAAATTCTTTAATTTTATTAATAAGAATAACATTATGCATGACGGCTTAAAAAAAAATTATAGCTTTTTCTCATTTTACGAAAAAAACGTAATATTATCGAATTTTACCAACATATAGTATGTCGCCTGTGTTTTTAAACCAGTAAAATAAATTACTTATTATTTCTGATGTGACAAGTTTTCACGTGTATTTGGGAGTCGTTACAAAGAGTTATAAAAATCACTCCTTTTTCACCAACTAAAATAGATTACTAGATCGATTATACTGAGTGAGCAACATAAAATCGAACCCATAACGTAACCGCTGCAGAATCAGTGGTTATGTTGGAATGAAATTTGATTAATTAACGGATAAATTAAATAAGAAAACATAAAACGTAATTTAAATTTTGCATCTATTTACCTTACTGTTACAAAAGATGTTCAAAATATCCACCCTGGGCATCGATGCACTTTTGTGCTCGACTGATCATATTGAGTGTCGTCTGACGCAAAACGTTGTCAATTTAAATGATTTCTCGTTGAACGTTTACCTTCAGTTCATCGTTATTGTAGGGATTAGATGCATAAACTCTCCCCTTCAAGTAGCCCCAAGGACAAAATCGCAAGTAGGCTACTTTATCTTTATCTGTTCATCAACAAAGTTTTCAAGAAACAAGTTGATGCTATAATCAAGTCGTTTCGGTTTGTCTGTCTCATTCAGTTGTTGCACAGTTGTAACGCGGTATGGTTTCTATTTTCATTCATGAAGAATTTTACGATAAGGTGTGTATTTAACACCAGATTGTCAGGATAACTTAAGTAGTGATTTTTTTGGACCAGCAGTAATTCTTTCAATATCGGCAACGGCCTGTGGAGCCCTAACGGAAGGTTGCCTATTTCGTTCTGGATTTGAAACAGAATCTGTTGTACGCCATTTTTTAGCTAAATCGTGTATTCAATTCTTCGCTGGGATACAGGCATTCGAAAATTTTTCTACGAAACTTGACATGATTCTTTAAACGATCCAGAACGTTGTGAATAGGCCGCAACTATAGCTATCCTCTCCTGGACTGAATAAGGCAATTTACACAAACACAACTGCACTCACAATACTACAGTGCAATAAAACGTATGCTGCACTGACAGGTAACCACCTGAAAACCGGCTGCAACAATCAGTAGAAACATATACACCCACTAGTCGCGCTAGTTGTGCGAGTCTTTCATAAATAGTGTTGGGTAGCGGTTTCATTATGGGTTCGGTTTTATGTTGCTCACCTGTATTTCATTACCTAAAGGTTTTTAAATCAATACTTATAAACCTAATTTAAAATTAAAAAATATAATTTAGGTACTGTGTAAAGTAAGATACGTAAACTTAACCAGTATATAGCATAACTACACACGAGTATAAATAAAATAAATGTAATTAATCTTAAAACAGTTTTAATTATATAAGCTTACAAATTTTTTTTGAGCCAATCAATCTTAGAAAAAAAAAAGATTTATTAAGAAACAAGACACAGTAAATGTCAGCATGACATTAAAACAACAGCAATTATGTTTTTTTTACCATATTCTTCATAAAAATAAGATTCAACATTTTCAGCTAATAAAAAAGATTCTTAGTTAATAATAAGCTTGGTGACAACTTTAAACGAAGTTGGAAGTAAAAATAAAAAAATTCTTATTTTTTTTAATTTTTGGTCGGAACAGATTTTTTTTATCATACGGAAATAGAAATTAAAATTATTTTTTTTTGAGTTTTACATTAGATTTGACCTCACAAATTACCAGAAAAATAAAAGTAGCTTTTACAGATAGTCGATTAATCGATCCTCAACCATAAGTAATTGACAATATATAAAGAAAATAGAAATGAAAGCTACATAAAATTGATATTTTTAACTAATGCACAAAGAAAAATTAACAAATCTTAATATTAAAAAATCAATATTTACCTCTTTATGTGGTGAACTGCAAAGCTATTTTAGAAAATAATTAAACTAAAATCAACTCAGAAAGTCGTATAAATATATTATTAGTTTTTTTTTTTTTAATTCTTGTGATTTATATTAAATAAAATAATAAAAGAAACTTAAAAGAAAAATTCGTTTGGAACAGGAAGCGAGATTACTATAAAAAAAAGCGCACTAGAATAATTACGGCTACACCATTAGTAGTTAAACAGCGACAATGATTGATAAACCAATATGCTATAGCAGTCGGGTTCCAATTCCGAGATTGAATCGAGTTAATTTTCCGCAGCCTCCAATTCGTTTCACTTACCAGATTAAAACAAGTACATATATGAGAGTACAACGTGTAATATAAACACGTTTCCAAAATATGTTATATATTTTTAAAATATCAACAAAAAAAAATCAATACAACGTACTATATATAATTAAGCGGTGTTTTAGGACTAAAAGATATACAAGGTAATTAAAAGGGGAATTTATTACACAGTTTCCATAAATTACATCTACACTAATTAACTGGAAAATAGCACTACCCAATATTCTACGTGTGTTAAAAACAAAAAGCAATGTAATAACATATTACATTAAAAATAAAGAAATTCAGATATAATTACCGTATAAATTAATTTTGCTAGTTCGATATCGGTTTTTCAAGAAAATTTATTATAAAATTCCTAAAAAAAACCAGTGAAAAACACTTATTTAGCAAATTACAGAAAAAGTTCTGATAAGTTCCCTCCAGTCAATTGAATTACAACTGGGACAAAACGAAAATCTTCCTCTGATTCACAACTTCAATACCGAGTTTAACTCAAAGAATTTATTTAACTCTAAGTGTTGTGAAATGTTAGAAGACAGTATATAAAGAAACAAAAAAAAAATCAAGTTTTCTCTTATTTCTAAAACTGAAAATGTATCTTCTACTTCAAAAAAAAGCAAACTAGACATTTCTCAACTTAGCTGTCACGAGATTCCACACGAATACAAAAAAGATATACGAATCATAAACTTTCAGTAACGGATATAGAAAGCATTTACTTTAAATCATAAACTTCTGATTTCTCTATCGTAACGGGTTTTTCCTGGAATAATTTTTAATGTAAGTACTAATAAACGTTTTGATTGTAAGTATGCGGTTCGTTCTTTCTGTTTCTTTAGTTATTACGACACAATAATATTTTACCGTTTGAGCTTTCCCTTCAGGGAAAAAGAAATGAAAGGAATTCCTTAAATTTCAATTAATTATCAATATTTAATTAATTGAACAAAAAAAAAAACAAACGAACTAAGGAAATAAAAATTATTTTTTACTATGGGCATTAATACGATGTTATATCTGTATATTGTAGGTTATATATAACTTAAAAAAGACCAATTTTTTAGGTATTTTTTTTACAGATCTACATACTTTCCCATAATAGCTACAGCTGCTGTAGCAGCATATATCGTTATAGCAGGAAAAATGAAATTTCTTAATTCGTCCTAGAAGGCAATCTTAAAAAATGCCGTATTTTTCATATTGTTAATAAAAAAATAGATAAATTAATTATACGGAAATTTTATTAATGTGAAACAATTACTATTGTTGTAATTTTTAATTGGAAAAATCAGTTTGATATTGTAAAGGATATGAAGTTGGCAATTGTTTTCAAAAGGCCCGCATTTGCCAAATTATTAGATGAAACGATCTGAAACTAGACGAGTGTCAAGGAAGGGGTCCTTATTTCAACTGCACATTCTACAAAGAATTTTTGTCAAAGTTCTAAGCCGGAAACAGTTTATACAAGAAAAGGCCGCAAAATCGCGGTTCCTTAGATAATGTAAAAGTTGCGTTTATTTTAGATTGAATAAGTTCTTTATAAATCAATGTAAAAGGAACACGCTTTTTTTGGTATGCATTACATACATGTTTTGCAATTTTTTATTGAGAAACTATTGCAGTCTACGTTCAGGGAGTATTTCATTTCTGATACTATTGTGACAGCTGAAAATTAAGCAATTTATAACATTAAAACAACATCCACACTAATATACGTATCACATATCTCTATCAATAGATCATCGCTTCTTGTTTCATGTAATACATACGTTGATGATACGGTCCGTATGATTCACCATTAATTACAATGCCAATATAAATAGATACACGTGTAGTTAAGGCTTAATTTATATATCTGTTGATAACTGTTTGCAACTGGTCCACTACCACAGCAGATCTGAGCAAACTAAATTATCATTAAAAAAATTAAACGAAGCGAAATATCATCAACGAAAATACTGTTGTTTTAAACATTTAACGTAAAAAGAATACCTCAACACTGAATTGAAATATACATAAACTTATAAAATATGCATATATTATTTCATGAAAATATTGAAGGGCCATGATATAACTCTGTCACCCCCACCTCCAAATCCCTTTCGGCACGCCGGAAGGCGGAGGTAAATTTCACCGGTGCTATGTAGGGGATAAAATAGATTTCTACCTTAAAGTTAAGAACAACTTCAAATTTACTCAATAAAATGGTTGCATGTAAACAAAAGTTTCACATGTTTAGCATACGACAAGCCCCGTCTTCTTACAATTCTAGCAACATTTTGGTCATCCCTTGCCGTAAGGGTTGGCCGTATCAAAAATTGTTTCAGACAAACGTTTTAGGTAATCTGTAGAGAACTTTAAACCGATTCGATAATGTGCCTATTAAGGGAGGTATGATTCTTTTTTGTTTCGAAACCCCATTTTTTAAACCCCCTGACCCAATGGTTGGTGATATAAAAAAAATTTACTTAGATAAGTTTTAGGCCTTTGCCCAAAGAATAGTAGGAACTTTAAACGAATTCGATATTTTACTTAATAAGAAAGTTATAGCGATTTTTTTTTTTTGCTTTGGTTATCCTTGCTCTAAGGATTGGTCACATCAAAAATTGTTTCAGACAAAGTGTTAGGTAACGTTTAGAGGACTAAGGATCACTTAAATCGATTCGTTACTGAGCTTATTAAGGGAGGTTTTTTTTTTCTTAAAACCCCCATTTTTCCCACTCCCTGGTTGGCGATATCAAATAATTCAACTTATATACGTTTTAGGCCCTTATCCAAAGAATAGTAGGAACTTTAAACGAATTCAATATTTTAATTAATAAGAAAGTTATAACGATATTTTATTTTTTTCGAAAAAGCCCCCCATTTCCACCCCATGGTCCGATTTTGGCCGTTAACTAACTCGATCAAGATTTTGGGACGAATTATTTTTAAGGAACATTTTGAAAGTGACTGGCGCAAAATTACGGCAGTTATCGTGTCCACAAGAAAGTGAAATATATATATATATATATATATATATAACACATGTAAACTTTTGAGCTGACGTTGGTTTTGGGGTCTGGGTTCTGAGGAATGTGAAACGTAATTTTCCGGAAGTCGAATCATGATACCCATTACAATAGGTAGCTTTCTTATGAAATCTACCAAAAACTGGATAAATTGTGAAATATTCATTTATCTGAATTAAAGATTACTTTCTTATGAACGTGATTTTTTTTTTAATACTAAAAATAATTTTTAAAAATATAACTACTAGTATCAAAATAATAAAAATAAATTAATCATACAGATAAAAATGATAAAAAAACAATTAAAATAAAGTAAATAAAATATTAATAAATAACACGATAGTTTAAATTGTATTACTTTAACAACCGTTATAAACAGTACACGATAACAAACCTATCAACAAGCTATTTTATTAAACGTATTACCTAATGTTTTCATATACACACATTTGACAAACTACATCGTTACAAAACCTGCTACGATAATATTTAAACTTTTTCAACACAAAACTATGTGGTAAAAAGGAAAAAGAATATTTATAAAGATTATTTCAACAATGGTTAGAAAAAAATTTCTAAAAGAAATAAAGAAACGACAGTGTGCAAGTATATATTTTTTTGTTGTTAAATATAATATTTTGCAAGGGTAAACTATATATATATATACAAACAGAAATTGCATGTTTAAGAAGAACCTCATTTTAAAATAAATAAAAAAATAATAGCTACATAAAGGAATAATATTATTCTAAATTGATGGTAACAATGGAATACAAAGTGCTTCTTATCTAACTTAAATGTAAAACTCCATTCGAGCCCATTTCTTTTCTTTTTTACACTAACAGATAATAATAGCAATATTTCTAAGGTAATATTCATTAAATATAATAAAAAGGTTAAAACTGTAACGAAAAGTAATATAATTCGATATAATACTCTAAATAATATAAAATAAGTAACCTAACTATAGCATTTAGATTATGAAGCAAGTTATGTATGACAAATTGTTTTTAACTCTACTTACTTCAAAAGAAAGGGTTCGAATTTACTATAGACAATAACAAAGTTTGACCATTAACTGTGAAAAAATAATAACGCAAAACTTTTAAGAAAATATGAAACAATAAAATAAATGTTGTTTAATACAAAAGTTATATTCTAATAATAATCAGTTAAGTTCATTAAATTTTATATCAACAAGTCAAGATTATTGCAAGTCAATTGTCGCCGTACTGAAAAAAGATCTCCAATTTGACGTAGTAATAACAGTACAAACTAATAATGTTAAAATATCAACCATTTTTGAAATTTAAATTTTTTTATTTTTCATTGAGTAATGGATATTTGATGGAATGAAACACAGATTTCTATTAGGGGAAAAATACAAATATATCAAACGGAGGAAAAATAAAATTAGAGGAACTTTTTTTTACAAATTTTGTACTTTTTTTGTGGAAAATATACGAATAATGAAAAAGAGATGAATTTGTGATGTGAGAATACGAAGCCTCCCAGGATTTAAATCAACAGATATAAAGCTGGAACATTGCCACTTTGCCAATCACCGTGACGTAATGGGTAACAAACAAATTTATCTAAACAAAATTCACTTTGCGATTATTTCATGATCACTGAACATGCATAAGGGTCAAGGCATAAATTACATCTATAATTAACTAATCATTATTGTAGTAAAAATCCTAAGTTGTAGTCAGAGTTGAAATCTCAGAGAAGTAGTCAGTTTTGGAGGGTTGATCTTTTTACATTAGTTAGCTATGAGGATATCATTCAGGGCAAAGCTGTTTTCGGCCATAAGGATATAGTTTAATATCGAGAAAAAAGTTTGGCTTTATTTAGATCAAAGCTGTATGACGGAGGCGCGAGCATATTTTGGTGCATTTGGTGCAGCGGTTTGAGTAGCTGCCTTCGAAGTTGAGATTATTTTTGTTTGGGAGCGTTTTATGAGCAAACGCTTAAATGAATTCGGCCAAAGTTGAATTCTCGCCCCGATGGGCCGAGAGCAGCCGAGACAAAGGCTAGTTTATTGTTTAAGTCATATTATACAGTTTTTAAATTTTTTAACTTTTAAAATATTCTTATCCCTTCAAAATATGCAGATGCACGATAGTAGTGAATATTTTTATATGCATAAATAATAACACGGATAGTACTTTGTTCAGTTTAAATTCAAAATGTTAATCGGTAATATAAAATTAAACAATTTAAATCATTAATTTTAAAAGAAAATAACCAAGAAAACGAACAGTAAATTATGGAAAAGTTTTGCACTTGAAACACTCTAAATAAATGGAATAAAAGTATAATTTATTTTCTCAAAATACATCTTACAAAAAAGTTTTAAACTAATTAAGAATTAACCTATTTAATTCCTAAATAATGTACTTACAAATTTTAAGCATACTTCTAAACTAAACAAATTACAGCCATTTCAGAGGTTTCTTTTCTATATTTTCTTCCATAAATATAAAAGTAATTTTTAAGTAGGCTTAATGCTAATCTGTTAACGTATTAATAAAACAGAATCGGTTTTCTTGTAATTTGACATTACATCAATAATAAATGAATAAAAACCTTTACCCCCCCCCCCATCCCATTTGAGTATCTATTATTTTGAGTTCGCTTTACAGCTTAGGTTAGGATTGAACCTTTAAACAATACATTTTTGTGTTACGTCATTACAAGAAAACCGTATTGTTTTACATATAAAATACCGATATTTATCAAAACACCTAAAGATGGAAAGTTTAATATTTGTAGAGAAGTCTTGTTTTAAATATTTTCCTTAAGAGGACATGTTAAGACAGTTATAGGTATGCATACATTAATAAGACGATCCAGAATTGTATTGCACGAAATCATAAGTACAAAAATAAAGAATATTCAAAATATTCTATGAAATTTTCGAGACAGAGAAGAGTTTCTCTTACCTTTTTTTTCCAAAAAAAAAACAGTGTAAACTACATTTTTATTCAAATATATCATAAAACTGTATAATAATTCTTTACAATGTCTCTTGAGTTTAATTTGAACTAAAAGAGGATATAATTTTTTTTCGGTGAAATCAAGTTCGCACAATCAGATAAATTTATCAATTTTTTCAATAACTAAATTTCAAATATATTATATATACATAATAAAGATTAATTACAATAAACAGATTAACAGATCAAATTTTTTACCTGGCTCATCTTCTAATTTAATCTTCATTTTTTAATATTAGTCCTGTAATTTACTGTATTAATAAAACAAAAAAGAACACACTGAACCATTAACTCACTACAGGTACCGAGTCGTCAGAAATTCTGTACAACTAGAACACATTTAATTGCTGTTACCTTATCATTAACAATAGATAATAAATAAAGTAGTATGCCTAAATATGATATTAAAATGAATTTGATAACTTAACTTGAAGATAAACTACAATAAAATGTAATTAATTACTTCAACGTATACATACAGCCACGTACAATTTTATAAAACTGTTCTTTTTTCAAAACGAATGTGGAAATAGATTTATTAATATTGTAAGCTATTCGAAGAAGTTGAATTAAAAAGAAATAAGTTCATGTACTTAATTACGACTTAGTTTAAAACATACCTTGACATAAGAAAAAATAAATAAATATAAATTAGTGAAGGGTTCAATAAATAATTTTAATTGCAAAAATAACTAACGACGGATTTTAATTATTATTTCAGTAAAATAATCATAAAATCATAGCTGTTTTATATATGAGAAAAATACGTAGGAGAAAGGATAATACTAAATTTACAAAATGTTAACTACATGAATATGAGGGGAATCTTTACGTCAAAGGAACAGAAAAATATTTACTGGAACTTTAGCGGAATAACCTGTAACTTGACATAGAGCAATGATTCCTTAACTATGTAACGATAAAAAAATACATATAAATTATCATGTGCCGCAACCTTACGTGAAGTTATCTTTAAATTGCACTTTGCATACAAATGTAGAGGAAAACCTGGATTCAGCTAATGAAAGTATAAAAATTAAAAAAAAGGTAGTAATCAAAAGGTACAAACAATTAAATCTAAAAACCGTCAACTATTAACAATGTTGCAAATAAATCAAATTTCTTGGTATATACATACGTACTTCCAATATTATACGAATGCGAACACAAAAACAGTCAAAATTGTGATAAATAAAATAAGGAAACAGCAATTAATTAAGTTACAAACCTCGAAACAGGAGAAGATTATAAAATAAACATACATAAATCGAAATAACGAACGATATTTTGGCGATTTTTAGCAGCCTAATAAACGAAAACTAAAAAAGTAACGCGAAACCGATACGTTTCACCTGCAAGCGCTGACTGGTCGCATACTGAATCAAACATAAGACTGTTGCGCTACCCCCTCCATCCATTGGCAATCTAAACACACTTGCCTGACTTCAACGACGACATCCTGCGCTAGTTGTGTGTACAACAAACTATTCTACTTGTACAGTTGTTTAATTACTCTTATCTCATTTACCTTATAAACAAAATTATCACTATTTGTTTATTTTGGCAAAAACCAATATAATCAACTGATTTAAATTACAGTATCTTATTTAGTTTAAATATTATCTTAAAATAATTAGGGCCAATAATTTTATCAAAAGGATTTACAATGTTTTTTTGAATTTCATCTATTTTTATACAAAGACTAGATATTTTTCCATAATTAGAAATTTTAAAATAATTTAACGATTAAGATAAAAATAAAAATGTTTAAATCGTCACTCCGCATATCGTCACTTTCCTATCTCCGCAACGGAGATAGACGGAGTGGTAACGTAACTGGGTTCGAATCCCGGTCAGACATGGAATTTTTTCATACGCTACAAAAAAATATACAACATGGTTATCCACAGCAATTTTCTAAATACCATTGTTTTAAATAATATTTACTATTTGCAAAAAGATTACATCTATCTTCTATTTTCAGTGGTTGCTATCAGTCGCTTCAGCAAATAAAGCTAAAGAATTGTTCACCATGCATCTAATTAAGATCTTTATAAATGAAATTAAAATATATTTTTAACTTATTATTGATATAAGATAATTGTGCACAATCATGGATAGATACACATTTCAAAATCCTTTAGGACTCCTGTCCCTGTTTTCGGATGGATATTTAATTTTTGGAAAATATAGTTCTCTCAGCAATTTTTTTAACTAATAAAGGAAAACTCACTGATCAGTAATGTATTTTCATCGTCTAGAAAATACCCTGATCTCCTAAGGAATTGTGGGCAAAGACCTTGACCATTCCTATAGGACGGTTTTTTCAACTACATTGCAGTTTCTCTAAGTAGAATATCCTCTCCTATCACTAACCTTTTTTCTCATTGTCGTTTCTGCGGTAGTATGGCCCTACCTGTTATGTTTAGGTTAAAGTCATAGATGTTAGCAAATTACTTCATTAAAAATATACATACGCCGGAATTCTACCGGTGGATAACATTCTTCTTACATGTTTTCAGACCAAAATTTAAATTTATAACCAAAATATTCACAAGTATTTAAAATAAATTGTTACTAATCTAGATACAGTTTTATGTTGCTTTGGGTATCCATAATTTGTGTAGTTTATATACCCTTCCATACATAAGAACTAAAAAGTTATTTTAACATAAAAATATTAAATCACAGCTCATTACTAAATTATAGTTATTAAAAATAAGTAATCCAGTTAACTAACATAATTAGTTTCGATTTAACATAATATTTATCATACCAATATTAAAAACTTATAATCTATGGCTTCTTTTAGGAAAAACGTAAGAATTTTATTATCGAGATAAAAAAGATATTAGGAATTTTTACATTCATTTTTTCTGGGTCTTTCTATAATAAAATAGGTAGAATTCAAAGGATTTTTTTTACAACCGAATACCTTAGCTGATGTCAAATTACTAAATGAATGATGCTAGTACAAACCAATATAAATGGACAACAATGTATACGTCGCTGAGATAAATCTCTACTATGCAATGAAAAACGTTTATACAAAAGGAAAATAATAAAATAAATATGATGTACAGCACTTCTTATAATCCATAAATAATCCCTTACAAATTATTATTTTGAAATATTTTCTGAAGTTATAATATACCAAAAAAAAACCATTAAATATATATATATATATATATATAATAAAAGATACATGTTACTTTAAAAATACAACAAATAATTTAAATATTCTAATAAATCATGGAAATGATTTTTTTCTTTTCCGATGGTTGGTTTTTAAAGATCAAGGTAAAGCAAAATTATCTATGTTTGTGCAGATTATAAATATCGTATTCGCGTATATAAATCAATCAATTATTTTTTTCCATACTATATTTCACTCTCATACAATATTGAACAAGATTAGTAATTTCCTAAAACTTTATCATTTTATTTGTCCGGGCTCCACTCAAGAATGACCAAACAAAATTTAATGGAAATTCTAGAATATAAATATATGTATAATTGAAAACAGCTATTCTTAGATAAAATAAATATAGATTAAATATATATATATATACTTAATTTTGATAAACATGGCTCGTTGTTAATAATATTTAAATTATTTATATAATTATAATCTCACTTACCAACATTCATTAATAGTAACTATGTTCGAGCGTTTTCGGAGATTATTACTCCATCCTCAGGAACAATGATGTAATATATATTATAAATATTTACTTTTCCATATCAATAACTGTAATAAAATAAATATAACACTGATCGTGAAAGAGCTAAAACAAAGTCAACGTTATCGTCATGTCAGCAAGAAGGTTGCAATTGTTATTATGATAACAATTGTGACCTTACTGACATGATGGATAACGTTGATTTTATTTTAGCTCTTTCACGATCAGTTGTTATATTTATTTTATTACAATTATTGATATGGAAAAGTAAATAATTATAATATTTATTTCACATATCAATGAAAGATACCATCATTGTTCCTGAGGAAGGAATAATAATATCCGAAAGCGCTCGAACATAGTTACTATTATTGAATGATGGTAAGTAGAAATATAATTACATAAGTAATTTATATATATCTACTTTCAGAAGGACACATGTTACACTCTTGACGAATAACAGATTACTTATTTTGGCATTTATTCGTTGAGTTAAGCTTGAATTAACTATGCGTACTAATTAACTTTCAAAAAACCATTTCAAAAGAAAAAAATAATTCTATGAGATTTATGTAGGAAACAACTGTTTTTAATTTTCGACCAATGTACAAAATCCCTTTTGGGAAAGAAAAAAACTTTTACAAGTTTTACTTACTAAGGACAAAAAAAATTATGGCATTCACGAAAACTAAAAACTGTTACAGGTTATAAGAAAATTTGATTTCTTTCTTTTTTTTATATCAGTCAGTTGGCAGATTTGATCCAATTCTCCATTCCTTTCTCTGTTAATCTCCGAATTTTTAAACTTTACCATACTAAATGTTTAATTATATTATTTATAATACATTTCAATATTTATCTTTACAGATTCATATACAGTTTTTACCGTCTAATCATCTATTGTCCAAACATGGAGAAATTGGCCCATCGTCTTTTTACTAGATTCTTCCACAAATTTCACTATGCATGTCATGTTAACCTCATCTCGAATTTTATCAAATGATCTCATTTTTAACATATCCCTGTTTGTAACACTACATTTAAGAATTAAAATAACTTTTATTAACGAATTTTTTCGAATTAACGAAAATTTCTTTTTATTGGTAGATAAAAACTAATACTTGAAAACACACCAAGATATCCACTGAGTTATACCGTTAATTTAATCTAATCTCATTTATAACAATTTAAAAAATTAATAATTGTAAAAGTTACCTTTTTTTTAATCTTCGCGATAAATATTACAATTATTTAAATTAAAATTTTTAATGATTAATAAATTAAGTTAAATGAATCTGAAAGATCCAAATTGAATTATAAGCTGTCAATTTACTATAAAAATTTATTAAGCGTTTAATACACAAAACATTATTCACAGTTACGCACACTCAATCTTGTAAAAAAAAAACATGATATAACCGTTAGTTAATTAAATATTGATTCTCTATAGTAAATAATTGCTTAAAAAATGACGTATTTAAAAAAAAATCTTAAGAGGCGAAATTAGCTAGTGTAGTAAGTGAACTTCAATATAAAGAAATCTATGTGGACACCGCATGACTTCCTTGTACGCCTATTAAATTAAATTACATATACACATTTTTAAAAACGAAAAGTACATAACATTTTATTTCATTAATAACTTCTGATATTTTTTTCTTTTTTTTATTGTTATTGATGCATGACTAGTTAAACTAAATGTTCTGTATTGCATGCATCAAAATCTTAACTAGAATTCTATACAGAAGAATTGAGAGGAGAGTGGAAGAAGTGTTAGGAGGTGACCAATCTGGTTTCAGGAAAAGTATAGGGACAAGGGAAGCAATTTTAGGCCTCAGATTAATAGTAGAAGGAAGATTAAAGAAAAACAAACCAACATACTTGGCGTTTATAGACCTAGAAAAGGATAACGTAGACTGGAATAAAATATTCAGCATTTTAAAAAAATTAGGGTTCAAATACAGAGATAGAAGAACAATTGCTAACATGTACAGGAACCAAACAGCAACAGTAATAATTGAAGAACATAAGAAAGAAGCCGTAATAAGAAAGGGAGTCCGACAAGGATGTTCCCTATCTCCGTTACTTTTTAATCTTTACATGGAACTAGCTGTTAATGATGTTAAAGAACAATTTAGATTCGGAGTAACAGTACAAGGTGAAAAGATAAAGATGCTACGATTTGCTGATGATAAAGTAATTCTAGCCGAGAGTAAAAAGGAATTAGAAGAAACAGTGAACGGCATGGATGAAGTCCTACGCAAGAACTATCGCATGAAAATAAACAAGAACAAAACAAAAGTAATGAAATGTAGTAGAAATAACAAAGATGGACCACTGAATGTGAAAATAGGAGGAGAAAAGATTATGGAGGTAGAAGAATTTTGTTATTTGGGAAGTAGAATTACTAAAGATGGACGAAGCAGGAGCGACATAAAATGCCGAATAGCACAAGCGAAACGAGCCTTCAGTAAGAAATATAATTTGTTTACATCAAAAATTAATTTAAATGTCAGTAAAAGATTTTTGAAAGTATATGTTTGGAGTGTCGCTTTATATGGAAGTGAAACTTGGACAATCGGAGTATCTGAGAAGAAAAGATTAGAAGCTTTTGAAATGTGGTGCTATAGGAGAATGTTAAAAATCAAATGGGTGGATAAAGTGACAACTGAAGAGGTATTGCGGCAAATAGATGAAGAAAGAAGCATTTGGAAAAATATAGTTAAAAGAAGAGACAGACTTTTTGTCCACAAACTAAGCAATCCTGGAATAGTCGCTTTAATATTGGAAGGACAGGTAGAAGGAAAAAATTGTGTAGGCAGGCCACGTTTGGAACATGTAAAACAAATTGTTAGGGATGTAGGATGTAGAGGGTATACTGAAATGAAACGACTGCCACTAGATAGGGAATCTTGGAGAGCTGTATCAAACCAGTCAAATGACTGAAGACAAAAAAAAATTGTTATTATTGAAATATTATTTATTGCAATTTTTTTTTTACAATCAGAGGTTAATAATTATTAATAAATCAATATAATTAAATTAAAAAAAAGGTGATGAAGTCTGATTCGAACCTTCCCCTTGTAAAATCCAAGTATTTCATTAATTAAAATTTTATTTGGCTATAATTCTGGAACCAATGAAATTAAGTACCACTTATGATACATCGTTGAAAAGCTCTAATGAAAACTCATTATTGCAGTTAAGAAAAAAGTCTATAATTCCAGTGTTTTGGATTTTGAGCTTTTTTGGACACTTTTGGTCCAGTCGATTGCAATCAAAAGGAGAGTGCACAACTAGATGTTACAACAGTCCTAAATCCAAAATTTCAACATCCTACGGCTAGTCGTTTTTAAGTTATACGAGATACATACGCACATACGGACGTACGTACGTACAGACATCACACTGAAACTAGTCAAAATGGGATATTTCCATTGAAATCTGAAAATCGAAAATTTTCGCGATCACAATACTTCCTTTACTTCGTACAAGGAAGAGAAACGGAATTAATAGTACCAAAAATTAACGAATTTATCTGTGTTAATGGATAATTTCCTACTTATAAATAAATTAAATTTACTGCATTATAAAATAATAGATTAATAAACATTTTTCTTCAAGAATCTTTACAAACTGACAAACATGCAAACTAAATATAAGAATAATTTTATCGTAATCGTGTGCCAAACATAAGAAAAAGTATGCCGCTCAGATATTAAAATTATAATTAAATCGCTAAGAATTAAAATAATTTGTCTGAATTAAATTATATTTAAAATATTCTAACTAAGACAACCTTATTTCCAGATTAAAAATTTGTATTCTTGTATTAGACAACACAAGAATAATAAGATGTTATAATAGGATGCTCGTAATTAGAGAAATCTGTCTTAACCCGAATGAACAAAAAAACAACAAAGTTGCTGTTCTCTCATGAAAGGCAGACTAATACGTCGATACTAAAAGTTTTACCTAATTAATCACACACCAATAAAGAAAGAAAGAAAGAAAAAATTAAAATCAGTACAATAATTTTCTAACATAAACGAATAAAAATGGATACTACTTAAGAATTCTAAAGATACATAACTTCAAAATCTTATTTTTCTCAAAAACGCTTGATATATTTTTATGAATCGAACTGCAATAAAGCCTGCAGTATAAATTAAATTTCACTTTGCTGGGCGTTAGGAGAATAAAAAAAAAGAAACGCTGTATGTTCAATTAAAATTATTCAGAAGATTAATGAGATATAGCTTATTTCAGGATTACGACAATAACAGCAGTACTCCTCTAATAAAAAACACACACTAAGCACTCCTGAGAGCCTATAATATTTTACAATTTCGTTAAGGCCAGTCAAATCTAGAACAAACCCAAATAATGCTTGGTTTTATTATAAATTTCCAAATGCATTAAAAAAAAAAAATTCTATCTTACTTCCTTAATAGTTCGCGTTGGTCTACAACGGAGGGCGTTTAGAAAACAGACTATAAAATGATGTCATTTAATTTTTATTTATTTTTTAAACACTATTTTGTTTTTACACTGCGTTTACCTCTTAAACGAAATGATGGTAAAAGATATGAAATATTTTTCATAATTTAGAAATAAAGTACAGGTTTTTCATAACTAACTAATAATGAAGGGACATCTCAGTAAGTTTTTGGCGGGAAAACATTGTCGTGACGAACGTAATAATTTAGATAGGATTAAATGAAATATCTAATTCAAAATAAATGTCATATACAAATCAGTATATTAATTGGCTGAAATAAGAAACCCCCAAAAAATGAAAAAAATGTTCATTTCATGTTTTAGTAATAAATGATTCAGAAAACAGCTACGCAAAATAATTATGAAAATAAGCTGAAAACAAGAAAATGTTCAAAAACGATTACAAAATTTTCATTAGTTATTTAAAATCCAAAACTAAGAGCCCATTTATATTGTTAAAGTATCAATATCAACAGAAATTGAGGAAATAGCATTTACATAAAAAAAATTAAAATATAATAATACATAATTGATAAATAATTATTACATGTAATTTATATTTAATAATTAATATAATAAAATAATTATAATAATACTTATTGACAAATAAACAGTACCCACGAAACACAATAAAACAAATATTTCTAACATTGTTTTTTAAGAGTACAAAGCAGTAACAATTGTTCTTTTAAGCGATCTCAAGCGAAAGCGTAAATAAAAAAACTATCAACTCAGAAGATGTTCATTTTAAAATATTTATTTTAAATAAATATTTTAATAAAATATTTATTTTAAATAAATATTTTAATAAAATATTAAAACTTTAAATTAATTTTTCTGATTTATCTCCGCTGTCCGGCCTGTATTCTCTTTTATGTTTATCCGTATATCCTGCGGTAACTAGTAAGTTTAATTGAATTTAGTAGACATTCTACACATGTCATCCACCTTTCGCTTGGAAAAAAAATATACATAAAAAATTTATCAGTGCTATCCAACTCGAAAAGATGAGAGATTCTATAATAATAACGTATTATTGCATAAAATAAGGAAATAAAGTAATAATTTTGTACACGATCAGTTATTACTTCCTAGAATAACGAGGTTATATGACGTCACTGAAGAAGATGTGGCTCGTATGTTTAGTAATACATAATACAAAACATTTCATAAGTACGCAACCATGCAAATAAGTTTTTTATCTCTAATTAAAAAAAATAAAATAGTTGACAACAAAGTTATAATACTTTCCTTCCATAGGTTGTCATCCGTATATAATGGAAAAATAATTACGCATGGAAAAAAATTACGATTTCATTTTTGGGGTGCGGCTAATTTATGAAAGTTTTAGTGTAAAATTATCATAATATGTTTAAATAAACAAAAAAAACTTTAAAGTTCAAAAAATCTCTATTTTTTTTTCTTCCCAACTTCAAATTCACCTTCCAAGAAAGTTTTATTTTTTTATTTTTCTACCTTTACAATGTTAAATGGAAGAAAATAAAAGCAAAGTCCACTAAAAAAATGTACAACCAATAAAAATTTACTTAAGATTTCTTTTTCGATGATGGAGGGTGGATTATGATGAAGTTTTATTGTAATATTATTACTAAAAGTTTATTATTTAAATTTCTAATAATATTAAAATTTTAAATAAACCAAAAACTTTTGAAAAGATAAAAAAATAGATTTTTTAAACTTAATCTGACTCCCTCCCCCCTATATTGCCCTAAAAGTATCTTTTTTGAGCCGCTTGCACTAACGCTATGCTTAGGAAAACGTAGTAGAAATTCTGTTAAAGAAACATGCAATAAATAAAAAGGTAGTCTCTTTTTTGACTCTTGGGAAAGGGGGAATTTTGTGGCGTTTTTTTTATAAATAGTAATATAAGAATGTACGCATCCACCTAATATAAAACAGATTTATATCAACAAAACTTTGAAAAAATATCCCCAAAAAATCCTCCCACCCTCTGGAAATATTGATCTCAACATTTTACCAATAAATTGCCTCATATTCACGAGTCTCTGCATAAAATTTCAGCAAAATCGATTTATCCAGTCAGAAGTTATTAAGCTTCAAACATCCCAACACATACCTAAGTACGCATTTGTTAACATTACTTCCTCTTTTCAATTTTCCTAATTTCCTAATTTTAATTTTTTAGGGTTCAGAGTCATGAAACGTCGAGAAATGCAAAAAAAACCCTATTTTTTGACTGATTATCATATTTTCCTTATTGCAGCATAGCTCTAGAGCTGTGATGCCTGAAAAATAAAAACGGCGATCTGCCGAATTACCGATAGCATTGGCATTTTCTAAGATATTCTTCTAGAATGTTCTGGATTCGATTTTCGATTACGCTTAGCATTTTACACACCCACTGCAAGCATCATCTAAACTTCATCATAAAAAAAATTAAACGTCTGTAACTGAAGAACGTACCTATGTATTCACTAAACAAGTAAATTTTATAAATATCTCTCAGAGCTTCAATATTTCATTATACAGTAATTTGTAAGTAACTAAATAAGTAGCACAAGTATTGTAATTATATATGCACTCTACATGAAATTTCTGGCTTCAGAATAAAACGTGTAAACACGAAAACCAATTTAACGTCAGGTTTCTCGATGTACTTAATTATTTTGGAAAAAATGCTAAAAAATAGGTTTTAATGTTTTTGTAAATCAAAACACATCTTCCGCCCGTTTTTCTTCAAGAGTCAATGAGAAAATTTATTTTAATTTGAGAGTGTTTCAAAGAAACCTTTTTATTGTATCTCAAAAACCACTTTCCTGAATCATTGTCGCTCTACCCGAGCAATAAAAACGCATTTTAACTGAAAAAATATTATTTGGTAGAATACAGTCGAGCTTTTTGTACTATGCTCGTGTATTTTGATAATATACAATACCATGTCCACACGACTTTTACTCCAATTTAAAATTTCATAAAATGAATATTTTAAAATAAGTAAAAAAATACCTCATTATCTTACAAATGGTATTAATCCGAAAAGAATAATCGTACACATAAATAACAATACAGTTATATAAATATTATAAATAAATGTGTTTATTTACGTTTTCAGATTCCGATCGAATAACAAACAATTTTATATTCAAAACGATTTTAGTTACTTTCTCTTATTGTCTTCAGGGAAAACCTTTCATGACCAAAGATGCGAAAGTTCACACGACATATACTGTCCACGCGCAATAATTTCTTTCCACAATAAAACCATAATTCACCATATAGTCTACGATAAATACTTCTTTCATACATCAGAAACATAATAAAAGATAAAGAAATAATAATACATTAGGTTTCTCATGAATTATTAAGAAAATTTAAAAAGAAAGTAGAAAACTAAATATATATATTTTTTTGTCAGTAAATTCAGCTGAAATCGTATCACTATTAAACAAATGAAGGTGTATGAGTATTCAAAAATACTGTAAAGTTAAAAGAATTATTAATATAAACGACAGGACTTCAAAATTACGCCATATTTTTTTCTTTACAGAATTTTTACGCAGTTCTTTTGAATTTACTGCCGATTATCTTCATTTTCAACAAATTATGATATTAAATAATAATAAGTGTTAATAACACTTTTAGATAAATATACAGATGTACAAATAAACTCATACTACTAAAAAATGAAGTAAGCTAACAGCGTTATAAATTATAGGTATCAGAATCATTTACACTTGAACATTATCTTATGGTATCACTGAACAAGATCAAAATAATCTTAATGGTTTCTGCTGGATATACGCGCTAGTACAAGAAAATCTAAAAATCAGCCCTGACATAATATTTTCCGATCACTCTGCAACAGTAAATCGAAATCCTGGTTTCTTATTATGGTCTAACTGGTTAACAGCTAGGATTACTTACAAACTGTATCCGTAATACTATAATTAAAATTATAAGTTATATTCGTGAATTATTAAAGTAGAATATACAGGTTATTTGGATCTGAATTGTAAATTATATGAAAGGAAGCACGATTCCTTTTGTAGTAAATTGCACTAAACAGCGCTTTTCAATTCATAAACTGAAAACAGTAAGTAAACGTTTTCACAAATGAGGAGCAATCTTCATACGATCACCTTTAACGTACCTCCAAAAATACAAATGTTTACCCCTATAACTACCTAAGAACTTGGATCAACAACAATAACGCTAATATGATAAATGTTCATCGTCGGAATAAAATGAAAATGATATGGACATATCTTTGTAAATATTTATTAACAATGAACTTTTTTTCTACACATGCAAGCTACACAAGTATATATCATCATGCTAATGATAACCACCATAACTAGGATTTGTTACTTTTATTATTTTTTTTTTTTTATTCAAATATAATGCAACTGTTATAGAAATACATTCTTTCAACATCAATCGATATTTTTCTTCAGATTTAATTAAAACAACTAATATTTAAACAAACATTATTAGTTTGGTAATATTTATTTTTTAAACAAAGCATTTTAAAATTTTAACAAAAATACGAAGACACAATCAGAAAGCGTTTGAAAACATTTGTTCAAAAAAATAAAATACTTATTGCTGTGTGTACTCGTAACTCCATTGCAACATTTTATACATTTTTTACAGAACTTTCTATAGATCACAGAAACTTCGCATATTTATTCAAATGTACGTATATATTGATATTAAATGATTCTTTATAATTTTTAATTTTAGATTCAAAAATATAGATAATATCTTACTGTAAAATTATCATAACTCTTTAAAGCAGTATAAAAATTGATTATTCAGAAACTGTTTTCTGAAAATAAACTATTTTAAATATACTCGTTTTATTCTGAAAATAGACTTTTTTCTGAAAATGAAAATGACTTCATCTACTTTAACGAGACGAACTGAATTTAAAAGAAAATCTATACTTTAAATGAATAATAGTCTCATATTAGGATTTCAAAGAGCTTTAAAGTTATAAGAAGTTTAAAGATTGCTGGTACCGGAATGAATTTCAACAGAGAGGGAGTTCTTTCATATGCGTGGATGTTTTTTAAACGATTCATAGTAAAAAGATTACGTTAAACAGATTTTGAGAGGATTAATTATACTAATAGTTTAACAATCGAATTATTTTAATACGGAATCCTAATCCTGACGAATTTACAAATTGTATCCTTCTAAAATTAGGATGTGTCTTATAACGATACAAAACTCAATCAAGACAGCTCAACTACAAATCATTTTGTAGAACGGTTTCCGTTCGTTATTACTTATTTCCAGCTACAATTCTGAGTTCCTGGGTAGTTTTCACATGATCTTGTTTTTTTCTTAGCGTCAACCCAAATACATAAGTTCATAATTCCTATTAAATTATCTAATATTAACATAAAAGAAACTAACTAATAAAATATACAAAAGAATGTCGTAACAAAAACATGATTCAATTTGTTTCTGATAAGTTTCTATACATTTCAAATAACTATGAAATGACTGATAAACCTATAATAGTAGTATTATTTTTAACATGAATTATTATTTTTAACTATTATTTTTAACATAAAGGCATTATCTTTTATCAACTTTCAAACCGTGCTTTTTTTAAAAACCCAGGTTCTTTCATAATTTGTTTATATGTCGCAGGAAAATGATGAAAGCTGAGATTTGATCAAATCCCTAACGGAGATGATCAATTCAGAGATGTTAAAATTATATACAATTCAGGATACAATGAAACTGTCTACTGGCCACCTAAATAAGTAAAATATATATATATAATTTGTATATTTAACGTTAATTAGACGAAGTTAGCGAGCGTAGGTTATGTTTGGTTAGATATCTCCTTGGCATAATTAACAGCTACCTACATTGCAGAAGGCTTAAAACCTCCACAGAAGATGGTGAGTTGGTTTTTGACGTGTTTGGTGTAGTTCCGCGCGGGCCGGTTCTCGGCTCACTCCTGTGGGACCTCGCTTTTGATGGGCTTTTGAGACTTCAGTTTGATGGGGACGTTGAACTTGTTGCATATGCAGATGATTTGGTCCTCCTCGTGGTCGGACACACTGAAGCAGAAGTAGAGGAGGTAGCCAATAATGCGGTCCGGCGAATAAGCTGTTAGCTTGAGTTGAGAGGTCTACAGTTAGCACCTATCAAAACCTCCGTATTAGCGTTGGTCGGGAGAAGAAGACTGCGAGAAATGCAAATTAATGTTGCTGGAACCAGTATTCCCACGTCGGGGTGCGTTAAGAATCTCGGCGTGTGGTTGGAGACAGTTGTTGATAATCTCGGTAAGTTTATGCGTAACCACAGAGGTCCTCGTGCTTCTAGACGACGTATAATACTGACGGTGGCTTCTTCTGTCATATTTTATGCCCTCCCTGCGTGGGTAGAGGCCCTTGAAAAGAAAAGGAATGTAGATAAAATATCATCGCTTCAAAGACGTGCTGCTTTGAACATTGTGGCCGCATACGGCTCGGTTTCGCGAAACGCTATTGAGGTCATCTCCGGGATTCCCCCGGTGCGGCTGCGTGCATTGATGCTCCGGCAGATTTATCTTAGTATGACTAAGACCGAAGCTAAGCACTTACTTCTGGCCGAGTGGCAGGAGGCCTAGCATACCTCACCTACTGGTGTATGACCTGTAAATTAATTCCGAGAACAGATGTATGGGTGCAGAGAGGACTGGGTGAGGTAGGTTTCTATTTAACGCAGCTCCTTTCTGGAAATGGCGAGTTTGAAGCCTTCCTGCATCGATTTGGCAGGAGAGCGTCTCCTCTATGCAGGTACTGCTATCTTGAAGATACCGTTGAGCACACCATCTACCAATGCCAGCGGTGGGATGTGGTCAGACAAGATGTCAGGTTAAGCTGGCTTTCTCCGGAAGAAACAGTTCCATACATGATCACAGGAAGAGCGAAATGGGACAAGGTAGTACACCTAGCAACAAGTATCCTGAAAACTAAAGCGAGAGAAGCTAGAGAATGGGATTTAGCCTGATTTAGGACCCAGATCAGTAAGAGGACTGAGATCATCCAGCAAGGAATCAGAGTTCCATACAAAAGACCTGAGACTCAGGCGAAAAACGTGACTTGAAGGTGAAGGGGCGAAGGACAGCCCCTGTGAAGCCGTCGTGCGTCTGCACTTGTGCGGATGGGTGACGGTGATGAAACACGAGGACTCTGGACCCCTAAACCATAAAGGCACCTCCTGGGCCTGCGCAATGCTAATACTACAGGACCGACCCCAGAGGAAGAGAAACGGTGAGATAGGAGTTTTATGTCGGTAGGGTGCGGATACACATAGGCTCTTAATAACGTCTAGAGTGTGCGAGTCCGACACTCCCCCATTTATGGGAGGTGCGTAAATGGCATTTCTGAGACTCATCTATAATATAAAACAAAAAAAAAGAAGGTTATATTAATATAGTGCGCGATACGTCATTACACGGAATCAACATAATCTAATCAAACATAGCCTACGCTCGCTTTGCTCGTCTGATTAACGAGGTGTTTATCATGCCGCTTGTTCAAAATCACTTACTTTCTGTAGGGAAATCACCCACAGAGTTGTAATTTTAAAATCTTCCGTGAATTGATCCATCTCTCTTAGGGATTTGAACAAATCTCCGTTTTCATCATTTCCCTGCGATGTATATATATATATCCCCCCCCCCCCACCAACAAACCGTTTCAAACTGTCACTCTGTACTGCCGGTTGTGGTGAGGTACAGTTTAAGCAGGTTAACAACTTACTAACTTTAATTAAGGAAATAAGGATCTAATAAATCTTCGCCTGTACCGGAGTTGTCAAAAATGTTTTCTTAACTAAAATTACCGGTTTCTTTTCTAAATAGAGTCGTAATAACGACGAATTAGCATCCACACGTAGAACAAGGAAAGAGCGTGAAAAAAGTAAGTAAAAAAGAGGCGCTTTTAAGTAATGTTCTATTTATCTCAATTACAAAAAATTGGTTATGTTAACTTTAGCTTTTGTTCAGTTTGGTCAAAATAAAAATGCGTGAAATACATCATTCCTATCTAACGACATAGAATATAATGTTACATAAAAAAATAGATTATAATTATTTTAACAGTTTTTACTTTGACTTTAAGTACAAAGGTTGACATATTTATATAGAAAACATTTTACTTTTAATTCATTTAACACATGACTGAATCCTTAGAATCGCTTCATTAATAAAGTAGAGAATGAATTATGCAAAACTGACATTCATACAACATTCCCGGGTCATTTCCTGCCGTACTGTATTTAATAATAATAATAATGCAATACGAACAGAAAAATTTTACTTACTTGATATAAAAGAAAAAAAAAATAGAGTGAAAAAAATTTCTTTCATCTTTCGTACATTATTTGTAATGATTATTCTCATAACCTAGATATTTATCGCTATTTTTATTTATTTATTTTTTTAGTTCAATATCCTGTTATGTCTTTTTAATGCAATGAAATGAAGCATATTTTAAATCTACGAAACAAAACACAAACAGTAAGCTTCGATAACTTTAAATGAAAGAATCTGATTTGAACGTTTTAAGGATTTTAGATTCAACAGAGTAACTTTCACAACAAAAACTGTCTATCTAAACGTTCAACAAGAATGAATCTAATTGTTTTGTATGTTTTTTCATAAATTCAACAGTCACGACAAATTTAATTTAAATATATACAGAGAAAAATTCTTGTGGTCACTTTTAGAGTAAAAAAGGTATAATTCCCGAAGAAAATTAAAACTCGAAAAAATTCCCCATTCGTGTAACAAAAGGAATTAAGTATTTCACTGGGACAAAAATTTTTCAAATAGTTTTTTTTTTTAAATATATTATTTAGAGTTCCAAAAATATACATTTTACTGTCAAGTGCATACTTTAAAAAGAAATCAAGCAATAATTTGATTCCAAAATAAAATTTAAAAATCAGAATAATGGGGAAACATTAATAATTTTATTATAGCTGATGAGTTGTTATATTAATGATATAAACACTAGTTTTTTTTTTTTGTTTTTTTTAGCAACCAAAAGAACATTTTCTCTATTCTCTACTTCTAATGTGTGTACGCCGCTGGAATCTGTTCAACTTTGTGAACAATAAAACAACCCGATGACCCAGTAAGATGAGGATGATATGAATGACAGGAAATAAAGTGTAATTTTGTACGAACTCAACCGACCGTTCCTGAGATGTGTGGTCATCTGAACTACAACCCCATAGTATACAGATATTCATCGTCTAGTATTCAAATCCATATAAAAGAAATTTAACTAAGATTTGAACCTCAGGACCTTCGACTACAAAAATCACCTGTTAAGCAGCTGATTAGCGACGACGATTTTCAAATCCACGTAATGTTTCAAAATGTTTAAACAATCTGTTTAAACAAGTTTTTTTAAATTTTACGCTGTATTTAACTTCACTACCACCATTACTTAACTATCAGGAAGGTTTTATAAATCTCATTTATGTTTTAAAATTGGGTTACACAAACGGATTTTTAAGGACTTTAGTTTTATACACAACAATTTTATATATTCATGTTTTAAAAGTTGATTTTTCAAAGGATTAAAGCTCGGTGTACTTAGGGTATTAAAAAAAGATTTCAGGGTAAAACTGTAAATAAACTGGTTTATATTATAAGAAGAGACGTGTATGCGTTTATATTTATTATCCCGAAATGTTAATATGTGAATCCAATATTAAGCACACTGTTATCCTCACTATTAATTGCTATATAGTCTACGTAGCTACTAGATTGGTGTCCTTTGCTAAGAACTCACTTGGTTTTCTATAACAAAATCTACTGGTTTGCCTATTAATAAAAAAAGATGAAACCACGGATTTCAAATAATATTAATCAAGAAAGCTGGACTCACGGAGACGTGTGGACCTTATTGTTTATGCTAAGCAGAACGGCTGCATTTTCAAACCTGTGGCCGTATCTGCACTGCCCGGTTCGTCTGGTGTTTCAACGTTATTTTGCCGACGGAACCTCTCCTCTGCGCCTCTAAACGTCAGATCCCATAAACCATGCCGCATACGGGTTAAAATGGGGATATCACGGCTCTCTAGATGGTTTTCATCAGAGGAGCGGCCCCGATTGAAATAGATAATTGTTTACTGTGTACCATAGTAAACTTTGGCTGAGATTTAACGCATATTTGTGAACTCCGAACTAAGTCTGCTGTTGACAAAATTCCACTGGTTTCGGACCGAGACCCACTTGAATTCATGCATTTCTCGGCCGGGAATGGTGACTTTTACAACCCACGGCGACAGACATTACGTGACAGCCACATTAACAGATTTTGAAACGTTTATTAACAAATAAATTACTTAAAATGAAGCCGGCCAACAGCTGAGGTGGAATATAATCTTTCTGCCTAAAAACGGTCATAAAATTTTTCAGTTAAAGCAGTTCATCAAATCATCAGTAGCCAGGCATCAGCCTGCTGCAAATATGATTGAATAAATAAATAACAGAAAATAGAAAATAAATTCAAAAAATCAATGTTTGTAAAACTGTAGTTTTCGTTTCATCAAATCATTACTTTATTCCTATTTAGCATTTATTATTCTTGATTTTAATTGGTGATTTATTAAACAATCATGTTAATAAAAACACACGCACGCGCGCGCGCGCAATAAAATCCATATTATATTTTATCCCAAACTAAAAACAATAATAATCACAAGCTTTTCTTAGGACCGTTTAATTTTTTTTTAAGCAATGATTAAAAAAGAAAAAGAAAAAATCAACTTCGTCATTTAAGTGCTTAAGGTTCAATATTTACCTAATAAGTGAAACCTTGAACAACGTACAGCCTATAAGGAAAAATGCAAATCTAAATTAAAGAAAAATTATTCCTTTTTATACTGATTTACGAGTATATAAACCAAATTATTTATTACACATAGTCAGGCTATACTACAAACCAGTATATATTAACTATTTAAGCAGTTATTCACCTAATGCAAAACAGCAGTATGAAATTCCGACAAATAAATTATTTAGAGCACGCCTTTTGGTTAAAGTGAGATAAAACAAAAACAATATTATCAAATTATTTACAATTTGTAATGTAATAAACAAAAACTTCAAAATAAGGAAAAGTATAATCGCGTAGTTGAAGATAAGACAGTTAGTTTACTTTTAAAAGTAATAAGGTACTTGTGTAATAATCTAACCTTATCAAGGTGCAAGTTAAGTTCACGATAGGAACATGTGTACGTAAGCATATGACAAACCGCCTCTACAGCCTAAATGAATTGTTAAATACACATTTTTTTTTAAATCCATAAATTAATAGATAGGAAAGCCATTCGAACGTCATACACGAAGGTATGATAAGCGAATTTATTATTCCACAACCAAGAGCTCCCATAACAGTTATGATAGTACATTAACTGTAATTTTAATTTAATATTATTTTATATTCTTCTCAAGGACGTTTCAAACAACCATAGCGGATTAAATTCAACTGATTTCAATTATAATTATAATTACTATAGGAAAAGATGGAATCCAAACTAACCTTAACAATTATTATGAATACAATCAAATCATTTATCCGTACATAAAATAAAATAATTCCTTGATATAAGAGGCGGCATTTTAATGGTTCATTACAATTATTTGTACATAAAATTCATCAATTTGGTGATTGAAATTATATTAAATATGTTGAAAGTATACAAAAAAAAAAGTGGTGAACGATAAAATGTCGCCCAACAATATTTTACAGTAAAGGTAGTGTTTTTTTCTAAAAAGAAAAAGATATTGGACAAAAAAGAATCCAACTAATAGAAAATGACCATAATATTTTTGTTTACGATGGAACTTTTTTATTCATTTTCATGCTGTAAATATGATACGAAATTATAATTTTAAATAAAAAATATTAAAACGAAAAAAAAAATCAAGAATTTTTATCAACCTTTATAAATCCTTAAAATGATTTACTCCGTGATATTAGACTTTACATTAACTGACTACTTCTATTGTTTTTTCTGGATAAATTTCTGTTAAAATCCCACAAACTTGCGCCCAGAAAAATATATCTCAACTGATGAACAAATGTATTTTTTTCACCAATTACAATATATCCAACATAAATAAGAAATATTCTGTAGTCTAACCTCAAATATGTTATTGTAACGTTCTACTGACTTTAGCATCTGTTTTTTAAAACAAGAAATCATATAAGCCGAGTTATTCGACAGAATAACAAAACAGAATATAACAAAATAATTTCATGCAGTTATATACTACATACAGCACATAATGGAAATGTAACTAAATTATATTTGTAAACTATTCTACGACTAGAATTTATAGATCAGATGAAAAAAATAAGCGCATACTGTTGATTAAGAGAAGTGGGAGCTTCAAAATAGCTTGCAGGTAGTAGCTTTCTACTACACAGTCAGATTATATCTTTCTGGTAAAAGGCAGATTTAGTCCATGACTGAAAAAAAAAACTGATGTGGACACTACATGACTTCCTTGTACGCCTAATAAGTTACATATACACAATTTTTTTTTTTTAATGTAACGTACATAAAATTTTATTTAATTAATAACTTCCGATATTTTTTATTTTATTTTTTTATTTTTTTTCAAGGAGATGAATTCAGATTCGAACCGATGTGCCTTCCCCGTGTTAGATCCAAATATTTCATTAATTAAAATTTTATTTGGCTATAACTCTGGAACCAATGAAAATAAGTACCACATATTATATATATATATATATATATATATCGTTACTTATATATTACATATATATATATAATATAACATATATAATATAATATAATATATAACGATATATATCGTTGAAAAGCTCTCAATGACAGCTTATTACTGCAGTTAAGAAAAAGTCCAAAATCCAAATCTTTGGGGATTTTTGGCTTTTTTTGACAATCTTGGTTCAGTCGATTGCATTCAAAAGGGGAAGTGCACAATTAGCTGTTACAACAGTTCTAAATCCAAAATTTCAACATCCTACGACTAATAGTTTTTGAGTTATACGAGATAACATACGTACGTACAGACGTCACGCCGAAACTAGTCAAAATGGATTCAGGGATGTTCAATCGCTAAAACATGTAGAAATGATCTAGAAACTATTTTCTGCCCAGTATCTCATAAGCATTTTACAAGTCTTTATCAGTGCATATGGTTAAAATTATATTAAAACACTATTATTAATAATACTCTATTTACTATTACAGAATAATGACGATTTATGAAGAATAAATTTTTTGTAATGTAAAAAATTGCATAGATCGTCTTTTTTAAAGTAAATACAATTTTTCATAATTACTGACTCCATCTTTTGCAATTAGTACAGCTTACCCGTAAATAATGGAGGATACTAGTAATAAACTCAATAAAAATATACTGCATCAATATTAATATAACATTATAATATTAATATTAAATTGATATTATAATATTCTGATTCAAAGAAACGGGAAATTTTGAAAGTTGTGTTGGTAGCCGTGGGCGATTGGTACCACTTGATAAGTGGTGCCAGCCTCTCTAACCCAACCTGCCATTTAGTTGTCATGGATCCTTGGAGTGGTGCGCAACGTGCATTTGGTATCAAATGTTTTACAAAAACAATAACAGTGTGGAGGGAGCGCGTAGTGAATTTCGCCGTCATTTTAATCTGGGACGGCACGACCGTGTTCCATTAGCACATGCAATTAAAACATGGATATCTAATTTTGAGGAAACTGGTTCGGCAATGAAAAAGAAACCTCCAGGCCGTGATCGAACCGTCCGTACATCACAGAATGTTCAAGCTTTACAAGATGCTGTCACACGAAGTCCGCATCGGTCAATCCGTCATCTCTCAGCATCTTTACAATTGCATAGTTCAAGTGTTCGAAGAATTAGTGAAGGACTTGCAATACCATCCATACAAGTTGCAGATCGTCCAGGAACTGAAACCGAACGATGCAGTTGTGCGAGCACAATTCTGTAATGTAATGCTTCAGAAGATAAATGATAACGAAGAGTTTGTTCACGAACTGTGGATGTCAGACGAAGCGCATTTCCACCTCAGTGGATTTGTTAACAAGCAAAATTTCAGATACTGGGCACAAGAAAATCCTACGCAGCTACACCAGCGTCCGTTGCACAGCCAGAAAGTGACCGTGTGGTGTGCTATGTCATCTTACGGTGTTATAGGCCCTTATTTTTTTGAGGATGACAACGGTCTTGCGATTACAGTGACGTCGGCTCGTTACGTAGCCGTGCTTGAAACCTTTGTTATGGAACAACAAAAGAGATTTCCACCGATTCTTAACACAGCCTGGTTTCAAGAAGACGGAGCAACGTCACATACTGCACGAATATCGATGGCAGCTGTACGCCGATTGTTTGGACAACGTGTCATTTCACGAAACGGTGACATTAGATGGCCTCCCAGATCGCCTGATCTCTCAGCTTGCGATTACTTTTTGTGGGGTCACCTTAAAAGCAAAAATGTTCCACAGTAGACCTGCTACATCGGAAGAACTGAAGGCAAAGATCCGAGAAGTAATTGCGGAAATTCCAGTTGAGATGTTACGTCAAACCATGAACAATTTACGAAGAGACTTCGTGAGTGTTTACGTAGAAGAGGACGTCACCTGGAAGATGTCATCTTTAAAAAATAAACTAAAATGTATGTATCCTAAAATGGCAACATTTGTACAATTATATGAAATAAAATGCATTTTCTAAAAAAAAATTTTCATTAACGTTATTTAATTTTTTAATTTCCCGTTTCTTTGAATCACCCTGTACTTAAACACATAATGCGGAAATACAAATAAAATCACATATAAAACACTTAAAGGGAATATAAAATTTGTATTCAGGAAATAATTTCTAATCGATCAAATATTTAGTCTACTGTAACAAAAACTCTTTCTACGCTTAGTATACATTTTATGTATCCTGTAAAAATGTTATAACATAAGATATACGATCTACGTAAACTGATAAACACATCATGAAATTTATGAAGAAAACAGAAGTAACAAGTTGCTACAATCTCCAATCATTTCACGTAAATATCGTCACAGTTGCTTAGATAAACACAAATTTTAAGTACATAAATTTCCTTTACGCTGCATAATCCAAAAAATAATAACTATAGATATAAATTAAAACTAAATAGTTATTCCAAAGGTTAAGGTACGAGGTTAAAATCACTACAAACAAAACTTTCTCTTTGGATTCGTCGCAGTGCACTGCTTCACAAAGCAGAGTTTCTATTTAACTTGATTTGTCATACCACAGATAATTGAAACCAGAATCAGTGAGCACATCATCTTTTCTTGTGTTAAATATAGTTTATGATATTTCAGTTTATTTTATAAATCCCTAAGGAGAAACGTAAACACACATATATAAGATTAAAACTGCTGTCAAACGCCCACATCAGTTCCGTATATTGATTTAAATCGGTTGATATTAAGGACGTCCTAAAAATTATGAATACACATCATTCACACGTTCCCTTCAATTTATTCAACAATAACCTATTCTCATATCAAACCGTATCAATCAATTTATTAAACGTATACCTGAATTTATTGTAGTCATCTATGATTCATGAAACTAGACTGTAACATATTCACAAAAAAACTTTGTTTAAAAAACTGAAACCACCGTAAATTATTAAAGAAATATATATAAAAAAATTTGATATTTAATTTAATTTATTTATTAATTCATTTCAAAATACATTAATAACAACAAATAAGTACTGAAATGTTTAAATTAAAATATAAAACGATGGTAACTTTTATACATCAACTATAGTTGATTAAATATAAATATTTCTCAGTTATATGTTTACATATATATTAAAACACCAAACATAATTTTAGATTTTATTTTTATGTAGTCATGTTAAATACATTACATTTTTTCCGATAAGTTTGAGCATAATAAAACACCACTGGTAATAACGGTAAAACACCGAGAAAAAATGGAGGTCTTAAGTTATTCATCAGTTTTATTTTCCCATGCGATTAATTTAATTAAAGAAATTTATTTTCAAAGAAAAAATTAAAAAATCCTAAAACCTTTTACTTTTTAAGCTAAAACAATTTAAACCGGAGTGAAATTGTAAAATAGATTTAAAAATATAACTAATTAATTGCGAAATAACTAACTTTTCCCCATTGTTTTCCGTTTTGTGTGTTTTTACACCGACGGTTTTCAAGTTGTCTGCCATTTTGAAAGTAAGCCAAGCTATTTCAGTCAAGAATCAGAAATGGTTATTTTAAATATACGAAAAAGTTATTTTCATTTTGACACAGGAGAGACTGACAACAATCAGTAAAGTAGGGCCATTTAATACTTTGTGGAGGGGGTTTCTGGTTTTGCCTAATTTCTTTTTTAAAGGGTGGAAAGTTCTATTCATACGCTTAAGTAGATAAAACGGAAAAAACAAAATCGAATATTTGGAAACGTGTATAGTCTGTGAAAATTCAATTTATATCCTAATAATATAAATTATTTCATTCAGAACGTTCCAGGAACATACCTGATGTATTTTATAAGCATTTGGTTACTGATTTAAGGAAAAAATATTAATAATTATTTTCACTGGAACACTTAATATGAAATCCTCAATGCCATCTGAATTTATTTAAATTTACCTTTGTTACTGGAACAAAATTGATAATAAAAAGATGTAACGGTAACAATATTAAAATTTTGTAATAATTCATTACACACCTTTTTATTGTAGAATATATTTTATTGTTAATAATTAATTCACCACACACTAGAAGCTTAATATGGAAAATGGAATGAGAATTTAGAACATTAATTTTATTTTAATTCCTTATTAGAAGAAAATTACATCTTAAGGTTAATTATTACTTTTATAAAATTTCGATTTATACAAAAAAAATTTTTTATGGAATTAAATAATGTAGTTTTTTTAATATATGTTTGACAATTTATTTCTGCTTATTATGTGAATTATAATATAATACTAATCAATAAGGCTTATAAAAATCTTACTGAATACAAAAATAAAAATTTTATTTTAATGCAAATATAAAAATCATATTAAGCAAAGGGGGAGGGATATTTGTTTACAAGGGGTAATGGGGCACATAATACTTGAACGACCCCAAAGTAATATTAGGTAAAACTTATGCAGCGTCAGATTTTTTACAGTGTAGTCACAAGTCCAAGAAAATTAACTAACTTCTTTTGAAAAATAAATGTGTCTTCAGGTTTTAACGGAGGTTTATAATTTATTATGACGAACATAGATAGAAACACTAGCAAAATATAAAAAAAAAGAAAATAATTGGAAATTCAATACGATGCAGCAAATGAATGTTAGCATAAAGAAAAGAAAAAGAATTAAATTATTTCTAAACACGTGAAATCAAATCGTAAAGCAAAAGATTTTTACGTTAAAAAACCCGACAAATTAAAAAGATTTAAAACAAAACATTTCAATTAGTTTCGGATAGTTAGTATTTTATTACGTGAGAACAATAAAAAGCAAGTCATTCATTCACACAATGTACAGTATACGCTTTCAGAGAATGCTGCAGAACATTATTATACATAATAATGACGTTAAGACAGAAAACGGTCTACGCCAAAGAATGTATAAACACCCACCGAAGAAACGACTGACTGCAAACACAGTTCAAACCTATCAATTGTTTTCTTTCACTCAATGTTTTTACTTAACCGTTTAGACATTTTTTTCTTAATTCTAGGATAAAACAAAGTATAATTCTAAATAAAGAGTAAAACAACCATTTTCATCGAGAGACGTGAATTCGATTACCGGTAAAATCTAATTTTTTTTTCATAATTTTATTTAAGATTTACGATGTAATACACAAATCATAGTTCATTGACGACGTAAGATTCAAATGAATACTTGTAAAATTCCATAACAATTCGTTTTATGGGATCAACTCAAATTATATAGTTCTTTGGCGGTAGACTTTATAATTAGGTTTTTGCTGGAGTTCGCCGACGTAAAAAGACAAGTGTTTTTCAACCTACTGTTAAAAGGAGACCAATTATGTCCTTGATTATGACCCTTTTTGAATATTTAAGGAACAGTAAGACGATTTGTCGGAAGAGTTAAACGAATGATTCAAGAAAGCACTGAATTACTGAGTAGCTATTTTTTTTTCTTTTTTTTACGTGATAATTCTACAGTCTTTTTTTGAGCGTTTAGAACGGATGAAATTGATCAAGCGGATGTTGTAATTCATGCCTTTGTTTGTTAATAAATTAATACTGATGAATAAAGTTCTTAATTATCGGCGTCAAAATTTGTGCTACATCATCGATATGACATGTTATAGATATGGCAAAGTTACCCGTTTTTAAAAGAGTTACCTCCAAGTTCCTCAGTGAACATTATGGTTAACTCCTCGCAGTTTCAGGTACAAGCGTATGAAAATCTGGAATTTATGGTAAAAATTTATATTTACTTTATTAGTACTTTTAAAAAACATTACTTTATTATTTTAAAAGAGATAAGATTGAGATTTTTCCTCCTAAACTTATGAGATATAATACCAAACGTTTTATATAAAAATTACACGCTTCTTGTTTGTAACTGTTAAATATTTTTAACAGACTTTTCGAATAAATGTACGAGCAAAGTATAGTGCATGTAGTATTCATGAAAAGAATAGCGAGAATTTGATGAAGATTGGTCGAATAGTTCTTGAGTTCCGCTCAAATTTAAGTTCGACAACAGACAACATAACCTCAAATTGAAGTTGTTTACTATCTACTGGTGTACTTACCATATGCGCTTAAGCAGTGAATCACGGTGGTGAGAAGTTGAAACTTGATAATTGTGTGAAGGGTGTACTAGTTAACTGAACGTATGTAGTGCATTGTACTCTTGAAAATAAGTGCGTTTCTGAGGCGAAATAGTGATGATGTCGAAAACGCAAAGTCACTGACGCTGTACTAAATTATTATACTTTACACTATACTTTGCTAGTACTTTTCTTCGAAAAGTCGGTAAAAATATTTAACAGTAACAAACAAGAAGCGTAATTTTTACATAAAAAATGGTATAAAAATTTTGTTAAATAAATGTTAAATTTTGTTAAATGTCAAAAGGTTTGAGGAAAACTCTCAATTTTATCTCTTCTAAAATAATAGAATGCTACTTAATTTTTCTCTATTTTTTTGTTGTATTTTTATAATGTATGAAAACGTGTAAGGTTATGATATCGTTGACGAGGGACTTTCAAGATTTAATAACAAATAATAAGAAATCAATCGATCTTAAGGTTAATAAAAAATTATTAACACAAAAAACTAATCATCTGTAAAAATTTCTAATTAATTTACATTTATTTATTATATATATTTAAATTTTACAGGTAATATTCTTCTTAATTTCTTCTTACATATAAAGAATTTATTAGAGCATTTTAATTGCTTATTAATTTTTCCCCCTATTTTCATAAAGCGATTACTCTATCCACAATTGCACGGATTAACTGGATTAATTGGCGATACAGCATTCAAAAAAATGGTTTGCACATAAACGATTAGTTTTATCATAAAATTTAAAATGATCTTTTATTCAAATATGTGATCATACTGTTTATAATAGCAATATGTATGGTGCAGTATATTTTTGCATTGAAATTCAATGGTAATTTCATGAGCGAAACAGTTTAAATATTGAGATATAACGTAATTTTTAACAGACTTCAAAATAGGAGGTTATGTATTCGACCCTATATTTTTTATGTTTGTTGGCGCACAACTTTTTACGATTAATCCGATTCATATAAATCTTATTGCAATCGATGCAGCTGCTTTTCCCGGTGGTAACATGATGTTAAAAAATATTTTGACGCAAAAATCGGTCTGAAGATTGACAAAATAATTTGTTCGCCGTCCGACAGGTACGTAGGGACAGTGGGAATTCTGACATTCTTTATGTATGCGTCACGTTAGATGATGTTATATGGTTTTCTATAGGGCAGATAATGTGAGTTTCTGCACAACAGAAACTATACAAACCAAACTCGGGTAACGTCATAGAAAATCGGGATATCTCGTCTTAAACCTTTCAGACCCAATATATAATATACAGCATCGGTAGGGAGAGTGGAAATCTTATTCAATATACGTGCAACACATTACGTGGTCTTAATGTCGGTTTCATTTTTTTTAAATTATTAATAATTTTACAACTCAATATGAGAAACAATAAAATAAGATCTAGTTGTTTCAACTGATTAAAAAATCCTTTCTTTTTTTTTGTTTAGCCTCTGAAACCACGTAAGGTATTACTTCAGAGGATGAATGAGGATGATACGTATGAATTTAAATGAAATCCAAGACCTGTACAGTCTAAAGTCGACCATTCCTGAGTTGGGTGGTTAATTGAAACCCAACCACCAAAGAACACCGTTATCCACGATCTAATATTCAAATCCATATAAAACTAACTAACTGCCTTTACTAGGATTTCTAGAACTCTCGACTTCGAAATCAGCTGATTTTCGATGACGAGTTAACCATTTGACCAGCCCAGTGGACATAAAAATAACCCACGCGGTTGGTCTAGTGGTGATCTCGTCATCGCAAATCAGCTGATTTCGAAGTCAAGAGTTCTACGGTCCAAATCCTTGTAAAGGCAGTTTTTTATATACGGATTTGAATACCAGATCATGGGTACCAGTGTACCCATTTCAATTAACCACACATCTTGTACAAGATTACAATTTATTTATATTCATACATATCATCCTCATTCATCCTCTGAAGTAATAACTTACGATGGTTCCGGAGGCTAAACAGAAAAAGAAAAAACCGATTAAAAATACTCATTTTATACCGAAGATGTGCGTTTTACAAATAAGGAAGGTTGCAAATCTTAGGAAATCAGCCGCAGATCCTTCCTTTCTCCAGGAGTTGCCCTTATTTTTTTAATAGCTATTTTAAATCGTTATAAAACTAAAAAAAAATAAAATTTTTATCTTTGTTTAAATATTTCCCCGCGTTCCATGTACAATATGCATGCCCTAGTGTGTCATTTCCGGACGATGTAAATCTCATATTCAAGCATAACAATTTTATTCATTTAAATAAAATTTAAAATAAATTACAACGAATGGATCAAAGGAATATTATGAAATTCATCAGACATCTATTTATAATGAATCCATTTTACAAACATGTGAAACTTATTTACACAGATACAGATAAAGGAATATAAATCACATTCATATTATCGGTTATTGAAAAATCTGAAATGGAAATCAAACTGCTACCATAACGAAACATAAATTAGCGAATAAAAATAAAACGAAACTAAACGTCAGGAAAACTTAAAAATTTTCCCATGATTATGATTCAGAACGCCTACAATCTGATGAAAATCGATATTACAATTGTTCATGCTTGAATAGTGCTACGTTAAAATAGCATAACTTTTATTTTCGTCCGTAGGATACAAGAATACAGAGGCTATTTATTAAAAGACGACGTGTATTACAGATGCAGACACAATTTATTTCGATTACAATAAATCGTATCAAATCACGTAAATGAATGGGTGAAAGTTAAATTCTTTGTATTTAATTGAAAGCAGTTTAATAAATGAATAAATCTAAAAAAAAAATCAAGTATTACCTTCTTTGCACATATATTTTCAACACGCATTAAGCGTGCACACATAGTCACCATTTCAGACAGGTTAACTTTTACTATTCGTAATAGAATCTTTTAATTATCAGAATTACAGCTAAAAAGTAGTAAAAAAAAAAATTACGCAACAGGGATAAAGAACGGAAATTAGAACTACCAATTACTTAATCGAATACGACTTCGATTGGATTAGACAATAAAATATTATTTAAGATATTTATTTAACTTTTCTTTCTGTGAATTTATACGGAAATAATATTACAATAAAACATTTATTTAATAAAAGAAATACGGAGGAAACGTAATGATTTCTGATCACTGGAATATTAGATGTTAAATTTTTGTTACATTAATAATAGGTTCAAGAATAGCAGAAACCACAGATTCGTTATATTCTACTAAAACATGCGTAATTCGCATTAAATTAAAAAAGTAATAAAATAAAGAAAGTAAAATTTTTTATTAAAAAAAAAAAATGTATTGCTTATTACTCATAACTTTATCTATGCTTAAATTAATACCCTCCTAAACTGTTGAAGTAAATTTTCAACTGCATTATAAGAAAATGCAACTTTTTTTTTTAAAGAAAATCTTAAAATTAATAAATATTATCAGTAATAAATTATATCATGAAGGCGATACTGGGTTCCATTTCACATTCTTTATATTTTACTTGAAAAGTTGCTGAAAATATTAAAGATATTTTAGAAAGTATTTATTTTAGCAAACTGAAAAAACTTTTTTTTTAAACATGAATCTTCCATAATTAACCCAAATATCAGAGCCATTTCAATGATCCTCAACATCTTTGAAAAAAATAAACCTATCCTATTGTATTACAACATTTAAGAACCTCCCACCTAACCCACGTGAATTACTTGAAGAGAACATTTTTTTTACTAAGAGCGGGATCTTGAATTAAATAATATTTGATTTCAATATATTGCAATCATATTTTTTATAAACCAAAATTCAAGCAGTCATCATAAATCACTACCAAAATTGAAACATATCTCTCTTAAAAACCCATTAAATTTAAAATACGTCATACATCTTTATATCAGCCCATTTATAAACACTTCCTTCAAGTTATCACCACTCGCGAATTGTTAAGACTCCCAAAAATTATTAATCCTTTTTGGAAAAAAATAAATTAATAGAATTCAGGGACCACATAATTGATGACTAAACATGTTCTACTCCAGCGAAAAATTCCAACCCGAATCACAACCGCATTTGTTTGTGATCTTCTGTTAACATGCGCTACCTATGAATATGACTTTAAAGTGTCTGACAACCCAACGCTCATAAATCTTACTTTCACGTTCATCTACACTAGAAATGTACGGAAAAATCAATTAAAAACTTAGATTAGTGATAAGATATTTTTAATTAATTATCTTCTCATCAGTTCTTTTGATTATTTTCATGACAGCTTCTCATTCAAGCATTCTTATCAAAGTCGTAGGTAATCCAGAATCACTTTGAACGCTGTACGTCATACACATTCCCTGAAATATTTCATAACATTTTCATGATTTTTTTTCATTCATAGGATAATAAACATACACAGCCACTATTTTCTATGATTTTCATCGGTGGTTACGTTTAAAAATCCAAAAATATCGATAACTGCCCAAATTCCACAATAGACACAACGTCGATAGTCTTGTAATTTTAAAACTTTTTAACTAACTAGTCAACGATCACTGGACCTCGGTAAGCGATAATCTACAATAAATAATGTCAAGAAACCGGTTGAACTGAAATCCCACAATATGCCTACTTAAGCAAGAGAAATAACAGACAGTCACTATTTTCAAGAAATTCGTACTTCATCGAGGTTACTGGAATTATTCATCCGTTGCTGGAATATTATTAACTAGCCGTTAACTAAATATTAAATAGTAATTGTGAATAATAAACTCAAATAGTGACATAGTAATTCTAAATTTCAAGTTTAACACTGTAATTGTAATTTTTAATTTGAAATCCGTGTTTAATTTATAAATAATATTTATTATTCTAATCAGATATTTTATTATCATGATTTAAATATTGAACGTGTTGAAATTAAAAATATTATTTTAACGGGTCTTTTAGTCGTCATGAAATTTGTTTTTCAGCTAATATTTATTCACTGCTCGTGAAAAACCTTCAAATTTGGAACAACGTTTTGTTTTAGATAATATAATTTTATGTCAAGGAGTATGCTCCAGTTTAATTTTTTTTTCTTTAGAAAGTGATTAATGTTCTGCGAAGAGGTGTGAAAATCGTGTGACGTCGATGGTTATTAGATTAATGTAATATCCCTGCTAGATTGTATAAAAAAAAAGTGCTGAGGGGAAGGAAATTTTTAATTATATTTACTTTCCTGAAATGAGAGCTGCGCAGCAAGAAGGAAAGTATGGTAATCAGTCGAAATATGGGGTCTGGGTCCTTTTTAAATTTCTTGACGTTTCATGACCCAATCACCAAAAAACAAAAAAAAGGAGGTGATTACGTTGTATGAATGTACCTGTGTTTGTGTGTTTGAAGACTAATAACTTTTGACTAGATAAACCGATTTTGATGAAATTTGGCCCGTACTTGTGTATATGAGGCAATTTGTTGGTAAAAATTTGGGATCAATATTTACAGGAGATGGGGTAAATAGTTTCTTTCAGGTTTATTTTCTCAAAATTTAGTAAATGTAATCCCAGTTAATATTAAGCTCAAGTTTAAATTGTAAATAAGCGTGTTTTAAATGGCAAGATAAGCAAGTGCATGCGTACATGCTTACGTTACCGTTAAAAAAAAATTGCCCCAAATTCTCCCTCTTCCCAAGAAATCGAAAAAGCTATCTTTTTATTTATTACATATCTTTAAGCCGAATTTTTTGAATTATCGATTTAAAAAAAAACGATTTTTTTTTTAACTTTTTTCATGTATGTTTTCTTCCACTATATAAAAATAAATAACCAATACCAGGAAAGTACAAGTTTGTTGTCAGCTTTTTTTCACATCTTATGTTCCTACGTTTCATTAAGCGAATCTCAAGTACTATTAAGTTTATCTATAGTTGTTTTCTTTGTTTATTTATAGTTGTACATTTGTAAAAATAATAAGCGACTCGATCAAGAAACATTTATTTTCATTAAGTTGTAAATGATGCTAGCTCTATCTACAAGTATCACCAGTTATAACAGCAAGAACATTAACATTGAGAATTAAATGTGAACGCACATTTACACAGAAATCTCCACATTATAGTAGTCGCATTATATTTTTTCCGTTAAGATTGAAGGTTAGCTTCATAATAATTAATATGTTTTATTTTATTTCCCAATTATATTTTTTGTTAATGTATCCGATTATCCTAAATTGGTCTTCAAAAATTAAAGGAAATTTAAATTAATAAGAAATTATTCTGAATAATTTTTAATTGTATGCCCGTATGATAAGTACAAAATAGAAATTCTAAAGAAAGTGCCCTATTAACAATGTAATCGTTATTCGTTCGATTCATCGTTCTTGTTTATGTTAGATAAGTTTTGAACAAATGAATTCCAGTTGACAGTCATTATTCATGTAAAATCTATTTCAATGAGTTTGAATTATTCTGATAAGCTAAATAAGAGAATGCATATAATTACGAAAAACAACTATTTAATTGCTGATCAGTAAATGTTAGAAAATAAAAATATAATTAAACATTTCGCGCCAATGCGGGCGATGTACATAATACTCGCCAGAAAATGAATAGGCGGCACGTGGTCTTTATACAACTGCTCACAAAAGCAGCTATTTACAAGTATTTAATGTTATTGTTATTATTATGTGATGAATACGTCATTCTTTTTTGTCACAATAATAGTTCCTTATATTTATTATACACATTTTCTTATTTTGCTTATCAAACAATCGTTACAGGCTACGTTTTTTTTAAAATGATCATTCCTGACCGAAATTATTAAAAAAATAAATTAAGTGGTGACTGTAAGAGTTACTCTGTAATTATTAGGTATATTTTTGTGCATTTTAAAATATAAAAAGTCTAATTTTAAAATATAAATATATAAGTCTAATTTGGTTAAAAAGATACACAAAAGAAAAGGTATATTCTTTACTTTTTCTACAAAATCTTAGTGATGAAATAAAATTGCATAGAATAACAGAAATGCGATTAGTGAGTAAATTGAAGACCATCTTAAATTGTTTTAGACGGTCTCAATAAAGACCCCCACTTTATAATATTTGTATAATTAAGCTATAAAATTATCGATAAAGATATAAAAGATTAGTAAGGTATTAGTAAGATTAGTAAGGTCCCACATCATGTGTGCTTATGCAAACATGTGGGAGTGTATCTGTAGGAATGAGAGAAACCAGAAAGCTCTAATTTTATCAGATAGCATTGACAAAAAGTTTTAATTATTTCTGGTTAATCAGTTAATAAATTATAATTACTGTATAACATACTTTTATTATTTTTGTGAAAACAATTATCAGTTTTGCAATATTATCCCTTGTTAATCATATGTTACTAAATCCGAATAACGAATTATTGATGTAATAACAATTACTTTTTCATTCCTACATGTGCTTAAATTTCATTGCAACAGTAAGATTTAGAAATACTCCAATAATGACAGTAATTTAAAAAATCGTGCTCAATAGTATACTAGTACACTACCCTAAAATTAAATCAAAACCCGAAATCAGGATACGTAACTATTCAATAAGAAAACAAAATTTCGTAAATGTGGGTGGATGCAAACTGGTGCAAGGTCAAAAAAACTATACAGAAAACGGATTCGACTGACATTTTACCTTTCAAAACATCTAAAAGAAGCGAAACTAACAGAAGTACGTAAGGAACAGCTGTACAACTGTTCATACCGGTACAACTGCAATGCGTCACGTCAAGGCCGCATAACTTTTTATCTACTTAATTTACAGCTTTCTTGTACCGCTAAACGAAGCTGAAATCTAATTCAAGGTCCACAACAACATTGTTAACAGTTACTTTTATACCGTATAAAATCATGTCCAAAAGATCTAACCCTTCTCTTGCACTACATTTAATAACGATGCAAATTCATGAAAATATAACGCTTAGTTATAACATCAAATATAATAGATTATAAGCAAATTAAGCGTAACATTTTATAAAGACTTCGTGAACTAATTATATATTCTAAATTCTGGAATAACTCGTAAAATATAAATGCTTTGATATAGATAACAGTAAGTGTATGTGTTTCTATAAGATTTCAAGATAGTATAATCGATTTTAGTGTAACGTTACACTAACAAAAGCAAAACAACGTACCTAAGTATTGTAACATAAAGCACGAAACATAAGGAACTGATACTAGAACTACAACTCTAATATCATGACTTGACATGTTATAATATCGGAGCAGCGTATATGAAATGGAGTCATTTTATTCATCTTCCCCTCCTCAAAGTGATTTAACTATGTAAACCATTAGTTTTTGTATGTTAGCAATATACTACTCAAAACCATATGATAATAAACTACGGTAAATCAAAGATGGATATAATTAAACTTTCATGAAGAAAAAAAAATTGCTTACTTTTCTATTTTTTTTTAAAATATTACTGATTTGCGAACGAAGATTAACTATTAACCTATACCGTTAATATAACAATAACAAAATGATAGGTCCGGAGTCTATAATTTTAAAATTTTGTATACATTTATAGTTTTATGTATAAAGTATTAAAAATTTTTGAAAAAATTTAACCGAAGGGAGAAGCAAAAGAACAAAAAATCTGATGTGAACACCACATAACTTCCTTGTACGTCTATTAAATCACATATACACATTTTTGCTGCCCTTCATTTAAACTTACTTCATTTGAAAGTGAGATACGATCCTCCCATTCTTTAATAAAGGATAGTAACACAATTACTAAAATATTACTTTTTATTAACATCAAATATTTATACAATTATTAATTCAACAATCTTTCCTGAAATATTAGGTTAGAGTAAAAGTCTCTTGAATACTCTTTAAATAAATTGTTTACCAGATAATCCTACAATAGAAACTGATTATTTTAAACTGTAAGGTCAAAATTAATAATTGTAACCAGTATACAGGAGTTCACTAAAAAAAAAAAAAAATAGTTAATTACCACACCAGAAATCTTGTGCATATTACACAAAGATGAAAAAAATTCAAAAATCACTTTAAATTGAATACAATTGAAAAATGTATATTACTTTTCTGTCAAATAATTAAATAAAATGATTTTTTTAAAGTAAATATAGAATTTTTAAAAGAATTTAATAAAATCCAAAAATAATACGATTCTAAAATATAATTTTCAATTAATATTAAATAATCAGATATTTCACCAAATCTATTACATATACACACATGTAATGCCATTAAATTACATTTATACATTTTTAAAAGTACATAAAATTTTATTTCAATAATATTTTATTTTATTTATTTATTTTTTTTCATTGTATTACTATTTATTGTAAAAATCTTTTTACAATCACGGGTTAATAATATTAAATCAATATATTTAAATTAAAAAAAAAACAAAAGGAGATAAAGTTTGATTCGAACCGATGTGCCTTCCCTTTAAGATCCAAATATTACGTTAATTAAAATTTTTATTTTAATTTCGATTGCAATCAAAAAGGGAGGTGCATAACTAGATGTTACAACAGTGTTAAATCCAAAATTTCAACATCCTACGGCTAATAGGTTTTGAGTTATGTGAGATACATACGCACATGCAACACATACGTACGTACGGATGTCACGCCGAAACTAGTCAAAATGGATTCAGTGATGATCAAAAATGGATATTTCCGTTTAAATATGAAAACCGAAATATTTCAGGATCACAATACTTCCTTTACTTCGTACAAGGAAGTAAAAACCATTTAAGAGTTGAGAGTTGATTTTTTGAAAACCTTTAACAAGACTTTGTTTTCAGAGAAATCTTCATTTTCTCTAAAAAAAATCTAAACTGGTTGTTTCACGATATTCCCACACCCATTTAACAAATTTTGAGAAAAACTTAATATGATCAATGTCCCATATATAGAAATACTTGACCCAAATTTGAAAAAAAATTGTTTGGTCAATCCTGAGATATAAAGCCAAAGTTTTAATACACACATACATACGCACTTACATACATATGTTTTTTGGTCTAGATGAACTAGCTGTACCGTAAAAGGTAAAGATTTTCAGAACGTTGCCCCATTTTTGATATGATTACTATACTTTCTCTTTTAATAATATATTTACTTTAGAAATATTCGGCGGAAACGTTAATGAATATTAATAACCAGATTTGTAATTCAATTATTATACAACCACCTTCCGTAAATTCAAAATTACTAAAAAAAAATTCAAATAGTTAAAAAAATAAAAATAAATAAATAAATATATATATATATATATATATATATATATATATAGAGAGAGAGAGAGAGAGAGAGAGAGAAAATGAAAACAAATGCAATAAAAACTAGTACGTAGTAATTTTCAACAAATTTCTGTCTAAATTTATAAAATAAATTTTAAAAAAATACAAAAAAAAAATAATTCAACCTATTAATTGAAGTTTATAAGGTTACTTAAACCACATATAGTTCGACCATTCCAATTTTGCTTCATTTCTAATGATGATTGTATACTAATCGAAATGCGCGTATAGTCGCGTATATTGAACATCTCTCTTTGCTTGTTGTTAAAGAGTTAAACACAGAACTTGCCTCAAGAGTTGCAGCATTAGAATGATAATGGGTTAGATATAAGGAATAACAGTTATATGTAACTTCAAAACGTTTTATAGGAAGATGATAATTAATGTTGCAAAATATTAAAAATAAACTTTACCAACTAAAAGGTAAGAATGTGTAGAGAAACACAAATTAACAATGCAATCTTAATTAGTAACAATTTACTGACAATTTGGCAATACAGTAAAAAAAAATATTTTCAAATATTGCTAATCAATTAATATGAAAAGAAACCTTATGAGGGTAATATAAGGTAATTGAAACTACAAACTATTAACTATAATGTAAACTCAATTATAGCTTGCAGAATGCAACAACAGAATTCTGGAAAAAAATAGACGAAAAAGAAATCAAAATATAATAATTAAAATTCTATCAAGAACAGAAATAATTATTACAATACGTCAATAAAATAATTGAACATAACAGCGAAAACAAAGAGGTAGCGTTTTCAACAGAAAATCTATTCTGTTACAATGGATGAGGATAAATGACAATGGACATACTTCAGAGGATGATATGTATGAGTGTAAATGAATTGTAGTCTTGTACAGTCTCAGGTCCACCATTTCTGAGATGTGTGGTTAATTGAAACCCAACCACCAAAGAACACCGATATCCATGACCTAGTATTCAAATCCATATAAAAATAACTAAAATGAAAGAGAAAACAAAGTAATAAAAAGTTAATAAAGCAATAATAAGTGGTACAAAATATTTTACTTGTATTTTGGGTATTTTTGCTGGGTTAAGTTAATTGCATTATCTCTGAAATAGTAGCGATCTGATAACTAAACAGCACCAACAGTCAATCCACAACTAGACTTACAGTCTGATGTGAGATATTATGAACTTGAAATTAAATATAATCAAATATTCATACGAAATAATGATGTCTTCAAACTGTTAAATGAAATTAAAATTAGAAACATTACCATTAGAATCGTTGTAATATACACTAAGTATTATTATAACACACAAAATTGTCATGACGCACAAACTCTTTTTCATTAACATTAAAGGAAATAAATCATCGATATTGTCTAATATCCAGTTATACTAAGCGCATCTAATGAATAAAAATGAAAGTGAAACGAATGAAAAGTACGGTATATAGTGATATATCATAAGAATTCAATAACAAGCATTTTCTGAACTGACATCGGTTGATACTGCCATTCATAACCGTCAACCGATCAATAGCGGAACGTATTCAATTTCTATTGACCATTTTATTAATTCAATATCTCAACATTTTCGAAATATCTTCCGTCTGTAATTTAACATCAAGTAATGCAACATTACAACAAATAATAATAATACAGTACATATGTATCCTGATTGAAAATATATTTTTTAACTATACAGTATGAAAAAAAAAATGGTTTTAATTTGTTTGCAAATTATGAAAAATGAAACCAAATAAAAAAAAAAAAACAAAACATAAGAAATAAATCCATTCCAGATTAAAGTAAAACACAATATAAATTACTAATGAATTGATTCCACAATCTTCTGATGCTAAGTTAACAAGGTGCGATCTGTGACAAATGATTCATTTTGTTAAAAAAAATATTAAACTGAATTGCCAAACTCTTTCTACTGATGTAGAAAAAAATAGCAATCTCTAATTACTATTTTAAACCGTTCTGATCATATGATTGTCAGATTTACATCAAAGTTAATAAATTTAACACTTTTCAGTAACAGGTTTCTCATTCAAAAGTACTCCGTTTAATAATTTAACTCGTTAGTATTCATGAAATAAAACTATATATTCAAAATGTAGTATCTATCTTCGCATGAAATATTATAAGATACTTGATTTTATAAGCGATTCCACAGGAAATTAGCTAAATATAAAAATCTAAGATGAATGCTAATAATTTCATTTTCTTTACATCCTGACAATCGTCTCAAGATGTCAGAAAAGTACTTGAAATAAGAACATATTAAATCATCGATTTATAAACTTGTAGCGTTAAAATAATACATCATCAATAAACTATGAATGAGATTCCATTACCGGGATAGACTGCTAACACAGCTGACACAATTTTACAGGAAAAATTAATTAAATTAAAATTTAATAAGAAACAAAAAAGAAACGAAATAAAAAAAAAATTAATCTATAATCTACGTTCCACCAATACCATTAAAGTAATTATAAGTACAATCTGCGATAACGAAATTTACTCATTGTTATACCTCGGACTGAGAGTTAGAAGAAGACTTAATCTAGCCTATATAATTTCATTGACAATTTAAAAATAACCTACTGATTTTAACGGAACGCAAATGTGTCTAGGGATATTTTATCCCCCTACTTATTACAGAGCTTGGATATCTGTTCCTTACTGCTGCATATTTCTGATAACTGCCGGTATTAGCTTTAAGATTTATCTACATAAAGATCATTCAGGTGTAACAATAAAACAAAATAAAGCAGTTGTTGAACCAAATGTTTGTAAGATCTGAAGTCGTAGAATACGACAAAAAATAGACCTTTAATGAAAAAATAACGGTAGACTCTAACGGGATTATACAACCCGAATAATCACCAGGCGACATAAATTTTTTAAATGTATTTATATATGAAATATTGGATGATCAGTTTAATCAAACATAATCAGAAAGATTACAAAAAAACGACTTGTACTTTAAACAATACGAATGAAAAGTTAATCGGATGAAATAAAATATTGAACGGCATATGAGACATTCTGCGTGTTATTTTTAATAAATAAGAAACAAAAAAGTTTACTTTAGCAAAGAATACTGAATTAAATCCATTATTTCAAATTTAAAATTCACTAACATGCAAGCCAATAATCTGTTATAAGAAAAAGCCATTATAAAATACAACAATAATTTTTTCCTATTAAGCATAAAACGTTAAGAAATCGTCAAAATAAAAATGTATTTTAGCTTTAAGAATAATTTTCATTAATAATCATTTAAACAAGCATTTATAAAGGAATTAATCGTGAAAATTAAAAAAAAATATCATACAAAAAATAAAATGAATTCCATGGAGAAATAATAATTTTGATGGTTATGAAAAGACCACCGGAGCAGCCCCTAACAAATGTTTTGTGTTAATTTGGTAAATAATGTCTCTCTCTCGCTCTCTGCTTAATTTAAATCAGTACTTCTGTACCTCCTTGTAAAATACATCACTTATGTAAGAAATATTCTATTTTTAGTAATTTAAATTTTATATTTCCCATAATAATTTCCGCTAATGACATTAGTCGAAAGATAATTAAGAAATTAATATCACTTTAATACCTCAAACTTATTTTCTACGTTGCTAGAGACGGTAATTTCATGCTCTAGAGAAAGTCTTATCAACTTATTAAATTTGTTACGAACATTAAGGATCTTTATGAAACACTTACATCACAGATGTTATGTGGGTTGCATTATATTCTGTGAAGGCGTACAGAATATAAAGCAAAAATTTCATCAATAAATTTCAATCAACAACGAGTTATTCACCGTTTCAATTACAAAATACTAATATTTTAATAGGAAATTATTAAAAAAAAAAAAAAAATTAAAAAAGGAAAAGTAATCTTTGTTATGAGAGTTAGAAGGCTTATCTAACCTATATAATTTCATTGACATCAACTGTAAAAATCCCTACCCTTGTTTATTTGTAGTGCAAAGGTAATATTAATTATCTTTTAGTTTAATACTATAAAAATAGTCACTAAGATTATATTAATAAATTTAGTCTGGTATTAATATATTAATAATATATAATATTATTAGTAAATAACATATTAATAAGTTTTTCTGGTATTCTTTTCCACACAATTAAAGCATTATTATACCAAATTATTAAAATATAATGGCTATAATAAAATATGCATATTTATTATTGTAAAAAAATTACCATAATTCCTCATTTTAGCATTGACCAATCGGAAGATGGTTGTGAAAAGACCACCGGAGCAGCCCCTAACAAATGTTTTGTGTTAATTTGGTAAATAATGTCTCTCTCTGCTTAATTTAAATCAGTACTTCTGTACCTCCTTGTAAAATACATCACTTATGTAAGAAATATTCAATTTTTACAAATTTTCCTGAAAGAGATCAAATGACCTTAGTTTAAATGGCCGCTGTTTTATTAGAAAAAACTGATGATAATAAATCCCCTCATTTGGTGGAAAAGAACGAAGCCTTATTTATGAAAGGTGAGTTTCTAATAATAATAATAACAACCAAGCACCATTAAACTACGACAAACTTTCTCAGAATATGTAACTAGAAATTTACTTACCCTCAAATTAAATAAATAGGCTAACAGAAAATAGGCCAAAATTAGAAAACGTCGGTACTAAAAATTGTAAGTATAAAAAAGGTAAAAACAAAAACTAAACTACAAAAAATTGGGCAAATAATACAAATAAAAAAACTCATATAGTTTACAATACGCACACAATGTACTACAGCGAAGTATCTATCTTCTAATAATGCAGGGCAAAGTAACACAGATGTTACTGGCTTTTCACCTAAAGGTCACAACTATTTATTGAAAAAAAAAAAAAAATATATATATATATATATAATAAACTTTCCAGTTATAAAAACATAAAATAATAAAATAAATTTTAAAAAAGGTTCTGAAAAGCACATACGTGATTTTATACAAATGGAAAAACAATCCTTAGTGACAAATAACATTAAGAGACAATTTCGAACTTATTTAAACCACAAGATTACGACTCGAGTTCTACTCAGTCGAATGGTCAGTCCTTGTCTTTTTTTCCAAGGACAACACTTCTTTTTAAAAAAATACTCGTTCACTTTCTAGAAATAACATGTAAAGTTTTATATTAAAAAAAATCCATAAATGAATTAAATATAACTATCATACTTGTTTTCGCACAGTTCTCAAAATGAAAAACACTAGATAAAAGGTAGATATATATATCTTTACACGACTGAATGAGCAGACCAATAAATTCCAATATTCTTTTCGAGTGTGTAAGCCTAGGTATATTTATGGCACAGCATCACAAAACAACTACGCCGTATGAATTAAATATCAAAATATTTTATTAACACTAGCAATTTTATATGGATACATGCCGATTTGAAAAATAAAGACTGTGATAAATAATGCCATTAGAAACCGTATAATTTTCCTTTTTCTTTATAATAAATATTATGAAATACATTCTGACATGCGTTTTTGGAGGAGGCTATTCTATTAGGAAATAATTCAACTACATTAAGAAATTATATAAGTGAACATTAATAATTACATTTCTGTATTAAGTGAGATTTAATAATTTTATAATAATAGATTCATATTAAATTAAATAAAAAAATATTGTATCTTACAAATTTTCATTCACGTGAAGTTTGAGCTTGACGCCGAAGCAATGGCGACATCTTACAGCAGTTTCAGAATAAGTTAGCGAGGAGTATAATAGAGGCACCTTAGTTTACAAAGAACAATGAGATCCAGGATTATTCAGGTGTAGATGCTTGTCGGAGGAGATACAATGTTTCAGTTCGAAGTACGAACTTCGGATTAACTACTACACAGATCACTTGGAAGTAAACCTACTAAACAATGGGGATGACATTAGAAGGTTGAACCGACTGCACGTTTTAGACCTAAGTGTCTAAGTCTTAGTTATGTGTCTATAGTTTATTTGGATGTGAGTACTGTGCATTATCTATTCGACTCCTAATTTCAAATCTGTTACACAACGTTTTTTTTTTACACTGACATTTTTTTTACTTCTACTAATTATATCTTATTTTTCTTTCTATTGTTCTACTACTGTTGAGTATCATTCATAATTGCTAATTGTATGCGTTTTGTATAAAAGCTTTTACTATATTAGTGTAGAATTTTTGAGGAGTTTCGCTGAGGACTCCTTATGTGATTTGGGATGTGATCCAATTGCTAAAGATTTATGTAAATGTAACCGATTGTAAATAAGTTCTGAAACTATAAAAAAAAATGTAAAGAATGGCTATATGGCTTCAATTACATGTGCTCTTGTAATATGAGATATTAGCTAAACACCGAATATTTTTTAATTCCTGAATACGCCAGTAAAATTGTGGCATTTTTTAGACAATAAGTCGAGTACAAAATCGAACTTAAGAAAAGCTGACCGTAGCAACAAAACTCTTTTTATTATAGCATTATAATAGCCAACACAACATTAAAACAACTAATTTAAAACGTAATAAGCAAGTTATATTTTTTTAAATATATATAGATAAAAAAATTGATATTATAGATTTAAAATTTTTTTTATTGGTGTTTAAATAAAAAAATAATCCGATGATGACAAACAATTACTATGAAAATTAAATGAACCTACAAACCTAATCTTATTTTTGTTTTGACCGGTTAAATATGTTGTTACTTCATTTATGAAACACTATAACTAATTTACTGAATACTTGTTTTTTTTTTTTACTAGTTTCGTAGGTAAAAACCGTAAGTAAATTTCATCACAATAAGCAATGTGTTTCCTTGAAACACATTGATTAAATACATTCTAAAAACATCAACAGTAAATCTATAATAGCAAACACAATGACTAAGTAAGCACTACTAGGTATTAGAATCCATAAAATGTACGAATAAAATAACAAAGTAAAAGAAAAAATGACATCAAATACTTTATCATAAATATTAATATAAATACTTAGATGATGTGCAACTCAAGAATAGAATACTCTTCCTGACTAATGCATGTTTAACTGTCTAACATCTTCACCATTGTCCAAGAGGTTAACTATATGGTAACAAGATCATTAAGCTTTATTTTGTACTTGGTTACCAATCGACTGACTTCTTCCTGAACTTACGACAACCCTAAGTATTCATGAATTTTGGAGTTCCGAACGAAACATGGCGCCTGCGTTATGCATCTTGCAAATTTAATCTGGAAGCGCTGAATAGTCTCTATACTGAATAGTTTTAAACAATTTTATTTAAATATTTAAATTATTTGTATTATGTGATATTAGTACAATATTATAGTCTTAAAAAGACCAGGGGTTTTCGGCAGTTTTTCTAATTACTTCCCAGTTTTTTCAATCTTAAAAAATTAGTTTAGACACATCTGCTTTCTAACATATGTAGGACACGAAAAATTAACGATATCTATATAAATATCGTTAAAGATTCATGAATCTTATAGGAAAATGCATAACAAAAAAAAATATACCAAGACTTCGGAATCTTGTTACAAGAATACTGTATAATGGAAATAATTACTTTAACAAGTTGGAAGTGAAGAGATATCCTACTATACCGTTGGAGTACCATAATCGGCACTATATGGTTCTGTTCCGTTCCTTCAACTAGGAAGATCTCTGCCGGCCTCCGTGACGCGAGTGGTAGCGTCACGGCCTTTCATCCGGAGGTCCCGGTTTCGAATCTCGGTCAGGCATTGCGTTTTACACACGCTACAAATCATTCATCTCATCCTCTAAAGCTAACGGTGGTCCCGGAGGTTAAACAAAAAAAAACTAGGAAGATCTGGCTGAACGGTTTACATAATTTAGATGGACAGAATATATTTAAGCTAGTCAATGAAAAATCGTCTATTAGTAATAGCTGCTTCCATCCTCGGTAGATACCTTAATCTAGAGAGGAACTATGAGGATGGAGTTTAAGAACATTGCTTATTGATAACTTTAAAGTTATTTGTTTCGTTTATATTTAAGTTTTGATTGAATTATAATGGAAGTGCATTAAGAACCTTGTATCATGTGATTATTATTATTATACAATTTACTTATGGCTCCGCTATAGAATTAGATTTTAAATAAACTAGTAGTTAAACAAAGAAAAAGACGTGTGCATCAATTACGTAGTAAATATTAAATAAAATACATCAAAAATTTTGCAGAAATGTAATTTTATCGTTCATAAAATTCCCTACCCTAAAACTAACCCCTTGAATATTTAAATTTCATGAATATTACAAGAAGTAAGTACAGAAGCACTTTGATGATGTTAAAAGTAGAACAACAACTGTGACTGCTGCAGGCGTTACGTAAGAGAAAAGAAAAATAAATTAAAAAAATAAAAAATAACCGATGGAGAACAAAAAATTATTTTCTTTTGTTTTCAGTTTTATTTATAAAAAAGACTGCAGTAATTACCACATAAATAATTTTTTTTAATGAAAAGAGATTATTACTTTTTCCATTACACTAATAAAGTAACAAAAAAATTAGTGTAAAAAAGAGCAACATTTTAACCATATTCAAAACTTAATATTAAAGGAAAACTTTTTAATTTAAAAGTAAAAAACACACTACGTTGTTTAAAATTTCGAATCAATTACCTGCAATTTTTTTTAACCCGGAATTTTTTACTGTTCTACCCTAACACATCTCAGAATTATTAATAAAAAAAAATTACATTTTATCACAAGAAAAAGTATAAATTATACACTAAGCATTTGTTTGATTCACATTAAAATATGTTGTTTTTTTTTAATATAAAATTTCAGATTTATAGATAGAGACTTTCTGAATTGACAAGTTAGTAGGCCATGGATTAAGGACATGCGTCGTGTAGTTTAATTACGTAACAGAAGAATGTACAAACAAGATAAAACTGTATACAGAAAAAGATTGAAATATATAAAACAGATAAATGAGGATGAGTAAATATGTGGCTATATCCCCTCTCAAAAAATCCCTAGTAAAAATGTTATGAAACAATGGTGAACTATTCTTAATATACTTTTATAAAACAAACGTCTCAGATAAAAAGAGTAAGATAAACAAGAAAGACAACGATATAAGTTTTTTGTGTTTTTCTTAAAACAAGATACAAGTTTTTCTTAAAAAAAAAAGAAAGAAACAAGATACAAGCGTATTGCATTCTTTATTGAAAATTCTACTGTACAAAAAAATTAAAAGAAAATATAAGTTATATTCTACGGAAAAAACAAACCAATTTTTTATTTTTATTTTTCAGCCCGATAGATTTTTTATTTCAGTTCTCCTTCATACGGTATATTTAGTACTGATAAATATAATACTCCATTTATGTAGCTTCTTATAAATTATAAAAATAAATTCGATGCTACTTGGACTGGGTATGAAATAAATAACGCTTGGCTAGAAAACAGCTTATTATAATTTATACAAATGGATTCTAGAAAGACCCAAGTTTATACTGCAAATACTTAAATCAATTAAATTTAGAAATAATATTTTATCATGTATTTATATATATATATATATATATAATATGTTTAATATTATACATAAATATATGAACCGTGTAAGATGTAATTGTTACCAAAATGAAGCGGTTCAAATGTGTCATCTATATTTGGAAAGTAAACAGATTATATAAAATAATCATCTACTTTCCCCTATAATTATAGTGGAAAGTTAATTTTTCATTGTCGAAGATAAATAATGAAAAAATATGAAATATAAAAAAAAAGATATTGATAGGGAATTAATTACATTAATACTTTTTTGTTACATCTGAAAAGGAACGTAAAGTGATGACAATACATCAGATCTAAACGAGGAATTTAATCCCACTGCAATCAATTTAGAAGTGTTCATCAATTAAACACAGATCACAAAACTATTATCCGATACAACATTTAAAAAAAAAAATCAAATTCAATAAATTATTTTATTACTTTAAAAAGTCAGAACATGTAATTAAAATTATTTAATATTAGCTTTTGCGCAAATAAAATCAAAGGAATTCACAAATATTTGTTGATTTGACAATTTCCAAAAAAATTAGTTAATGCAATAAAAACCAAAGTTACTCAAACGTTTAATTTTTAATAAATTTATAACACAAAATTAACTAATTCACTTAAATGAATAACACCGTAATCGAATAAGTAATGTTAAATAAAAATATTAGTAAACGTAAGGGCATTACCGTAAACACAGAAACAGACACCGGTATAAGCATTATGAATTGTGCAATACAGCCAATGAGAGCCACGACAATATATTTATCAAAAGGTTTGGTAAATAACAATAAGGAATTAATTGTTAAGAATGGGAATATAACATACCAAAAGGCCAAAATATTAATTTAGATAGTGAAATTAAAAAGGATGGGCGAAGTAATGAAAATATCAAAAGCGCAGACCGGCACAAATAAGAAAATCTTCCTTCAAAAAAAAGCCTCCTAAAATTAACTACAATTCTAAAAATTAAAAGGGATCTTTGATAATATTTGTTTGTACAGTAGTGCTTTATGGTAACAAACAGTTGTTTATTTTGTTAGACATTTAATGGAGTACGGAAACAGAAAAAAAAGAATAATGTTTTTTAAAATGCAGTCTTACAAGAAAATATTAAAAATAAGCTGGATCATTAAAATCCAAAAAGAAAAAACAGGTCCATGAACATCAGAAACAAATCTGTAGTGGAATCATACAAATAAAGATTTATGTTCGTGCGGCAATAGATTATGACATCCAGATACAGTTATTTGTTAAGAGGAATTTAAAGATTAGCACAAAGTATTTCAAAATAAGAAGTTTATTTTGCTAAGTATGTATTAGTTTTTAAAGAATTAGACGAAAAATGTTAGCTACATCGTGGCTCACAGTGCTAATTACATTGTTGGTAGGAACATCTAAAAATCTTTCAAGTAATTGATAACTTAAAAAAAAATAAATAAATAAAATGTTTTGTACCATTCAGATTTGTCTTATCGTAACAAAGAGAAAAAATAATCTTTTATAATGCTTTGTAAAAATCATCCATGTTTTACTTACTATTCGTGTTTCAGTAAAATATATAATTTTTTTTTAATATACTGTTTTATTTATTTTTTAATATACTGATTTATTTATTTTTTAATATTTCCTTTTAAAAAAATGTTTAACAACACCTGTTAACTCATTGAAAAATAATATTCAATTGATTGAAAAATTGCAAATTAACATTTGCAATCAATATTATTTTTCAATCAATTAGCATTTTAGAGCCAGCGGTTAGATAATCACGTGAACTTTCTAGCAGTTAACCTCCTAGACAACAGCGAGGATGTCCGGCGACTGATACGCCTACATGTGCTAGACTTAAGGGAATCTGAGTGGTTAGTTCAATAGCACACATTTGATGAGCCTAGCCTCTATTCCTTGATGAGGAAGCCTATTCTTTCTATTCCTTGATGAGGAGCCTAGCCTCTTTCACTTTATCTACATGAGCTTGTAATATTACTATTTTTTCTTCATTAGACCTTTGTGAACTATTGTACCTATGTGGTTTTATTCAGTACAAGCGTGTTTATATATATGAACTTTATATATGTATGTATGTATTTTATTTACATCTTTATGTATAGGTACGTTTTACTGAAGGTGTTCGGTAAAAACTCTTTATCACGTGCTTTTTGTTATACAATTTACTTGTGGTTCCTCACTCGGAACCGATTGTAAATAAACAAATTGTGAGGCAAAATAAATTGCATTTTAAATTTCCACCGGCGTGGTTGATAATGTATTCAACAAAGTCAATGAATAGTAAAGAAAGTTTTTATCAAAAATTGGGTAAAATAATATCAAAATTTTCGATAATACAATCACCCGAGCTTAGAACTACCCTATCACAGCTTAAAAAAGTAAGAAATAGTGTAGAGTGACATTGTGCTAGAGAATTTGACCAAATTCCTTGCTAACGTGTTTTGACCAATTAGTAAGCGATTAACTGTAGTAAAAGTACGTATTATTTTATTCATTACTCATAGATATCTTATTATGAAAAGGATATTGGAGGCAAAGTGTTTTGGTGATTCACTTTGTGTATAACAGCATGGTTACGCTGAACCAATTGTATGACTGGATAATATAAGGATGGTTATGCTGTACTAACGGTAATTATTTTAGAAGACTTTGTTATAATAAAAAAAGAGAATCAAAGAAAATTGTTGCCCAATTTTCGCCATAAAAACTACCTATTGATTAACAATCAATAGGTAGTTCAATAGGACTGTTTTAAGCAGTCTGGTAGTATATCAAATACAATTGTGTTAGTATAAAATATGACTAAATAAAAAATAACACACGCAGTTAGTATAAAAGATAGACTTATTAAAAATGAAAATACTTACAATAGAGTTACAAATAAAAACTGATTTTAACTTTGGAAAATTAAGTCGAAAGTTAAAAACTGTGTCTTTCCGGATTATTAAGACAACTTACCTGCAAGAAAAAAAAGGAATAATTATAATCACTTTTGTTAAAACATCTAGCAAATTGTTAATAAATAATGTTGCGAATAGAATTAGATATCAAATTCATTAATAAATATAGTTCTTTATAACCCTTTAACAGCATCGATTCGGAAGTAGTCAGCTTACAACAAGATTAACATCTAAGTCACAAAATAATTTATTTCTAAAAGTTAAAAAAAATGAAAGAAACACTTAATACGCACAGGCTTAAGGTTTAAGTGATAAAGTCTAAAAATAACTCCTTTTCTTAAATGGGTAAAAATAACCGCTGCATTTTTTTTTGTTTTTTATTAACCTGAACACACAAATAAAACCTGTTGTTTTTATAAAAACGTTATATAATTTAAATAAAGAACACAGACAGAATGTACTACCACTAAAAGCTTCAAAACTCCGTTCATGATTTAAATTAGCTAAGAATAAATAATAAATTTATAACGGAAATTAGATCTTCAATTAATGTTCTAATTAAAATATTAATCAAATAATGAGCTTCATAAACTATTGAAATAAAAACAAATTATATAATTATAATCCGAAATTACCGGATTAAACGTGAACATAAGCAAAATAAATCAAAGTTAATATTTTATCAATTAGTTCCGTTGATCCATATATATAGTTCAAATATAAATTTATTAACTGGCTAAATTTACCATAATAACGCTCGGTAAATTAATAATAAATATTTAACATTAAATATATAAATTAATAATAAAATATTAGAATATTTTTACCTGTATTTAAATTTAGTATATAATATCAGAATGGATAAGAATGAGTATTTTCTTAATTAAGACATAACCATTTAAACCACTCATTTACTGCTCAACGAACAAAAAATACATATTTAATTAGTGTTTGTTTTTTTTTTGATTTTATGAATACAAGTTAAAATAAATCATATTTTACACTACTTAGTTTAATTTTATTTTCAATATAAGTTACTTTAAAGAAAAGAAAAAAGATTTAAATGATTTATCGATATATTTTGAATATTCACAAAATCTAATTCAACACCAATCAAGAACGGTGAAACTTTTAACCGATATTAAACCACAAATGATATGATTAATGAACTTGTCGTAACTAATTAAAGAGCAATACCAAACTTCCTAATAACATAGTGACAGCAACATGCAACACAAACCTGTTGTGCACATTGCATACCGCAGGCGCTACGAATTCTATACTTTTTAATGTAATAAAGAAAAAAAATTAATGTGCAAGAATAAAAATGAAAACAAATACAACGTACTCAGATAAACGGCAACTGTAAAAAAAAAATTCAATTATATAATTCTCGAAAACTAGTAAGGTAAGAGAAAGAGAGTGTTGGCAGGAATCAAATCAACTTTTCTGCTTTTCTGTTAAGGCTGTGGAACACCGTAATGTATTACTTCAGAGGATGATGTATGAATGTAAATGAAGTATAATCCTATCAGCTTGCCATTTTTCATTCGCCAAAAAACATAACACACATTCAAATCTGAATCAAGTTTAAATATTAAACTATACCATACATCAGCGATTAAGTTTCTCAAGCCAAAAGGTGGACACTATGTTTCTTAACTTTCCCTGCAAAATATTTTCTTATAGGGCTTAAAATTCTTTTGTACAAAACTTTAAAACATTTATTCCCTATGGATAAATTTCAAAATTATCTCATTTGGATGAAGAAAGCGAATAAATTTCTAATTCTGAAATAAGGATTGAAAGCCCTTTCCACCCAAATAAAGAATAGTTTACAGAAAAGAAAAACCACATTTTTCAGGTTGATAAGTAAAACAGTAGCAAATAATTCAATTTAATTTTTATGAATGAGTATGTAACACCTTTCAATTGTTTTTCTGATTACATAATTCTTATATTATTCTTATTACATAATATATTACATTATTACATTATTCCTATATTACAAAATATAAGGAAGTGAATAATTTTCAGTTAAGTCCAACTCCTGTTATTTACTCTAGAAGCATCCTAATGAAACCATCCAATTATTTTAAAAATGTAATCTAAAAATGATATATTTTAAGAATCTATCCACTATACACACAGTCACAAAACATTTCTAAGATTATAAAAACTTCAATTAACTTTGTATTATCTCTAAAAAATTAATTTCACAGAATTAGTTATTGTAAAAAATTACAACCTTATCAAAAATTTGGTTTATCATCAGGTGGATTACCCGAATGACTGATAAAAAATGAAAAGCATTATATATATATCAAAAGAACTAACTAACACTTTATACAATTACACAAAGGAGGGGTCATAAGCTCTAGAATTTTCTTATTATATTCTTATATATATTTATAATTGTAATACAGTATAAGAATTACAAAATTTGAATTAATTGCTAAGATTTTTCAGCAAAGAATTAATATTATACGTAATTTTTAATTCCTCAAACCTTTGTACAACACAGTTACAAATGTTTTCTGCTGTTAACATAATCCAAACATAATTAAAAATGAAACAGCATTAATAACTATTTTCTTACATTAAGAGCTTTCAATTTTCAAAATAAATTTTACAGAATATTAGGAAATAAAATAATTATAAATGAATAGATTCAAGACGAATAAAAAAAACTTTATCATTTGGCTTTTTCATACCGATGTAAATCCATAGTGGGTAAGAAAAAAGAAGGCGAAAAAATTATTTTTTTTAGATTTGCATATCAGTTTTATAAACAGTAATGAAATGAAATAATGCATTTTAATTAAAATAATCTAATAGAATTTTAATTTGTAAACAAATAAAATAAGAGATTATCTTAGATTATTTTATTATATTCATTATGAAATGAATACAGATTCTAACTCGCTGGCAGATATAACACGGCTACTACTAATTACTACTATTTTCTTTGGATAATGGAAGTTTTTATAAATATTAATGTAATAAATTAAAATATTCACATTGTGCAATCAGAGAACAATGAAATAAGTTCCTGACTAAGTCAATCACATGACATCATCAATAATGAATGCTGTATGTTAACCTTCATACGAACACAAATTAATTACTAGTACAAATCCATGACCATAAAGGGGGATAGATAACTAACCATATCCTTATCATTTAGGAAAATTGTTGTTACCTGAAACCACGTAGTTAAAAGATTAGAGATCAACCCTTACCTTCTTAAAAACTACAGCTATCCACCCAAGTTTAATAAAAATAAAGATAATTACAAATATGGAATAATTCCTGCACCATATATCTTTCAAATGTTAGCAATTGTGTATAATTGTTACCGATTTGTTATAGATTTTATCAACAACACAAGACAAATTAAGAATTAACACGATTCCAAAAACCAAATAAAAATCAATATACTTTTATTTTTGTTATGAAAGAATGGGTATCAACAGCTATGGTCATCAGCCTGGTGAAAATTGGTAGCATATGAAAAGATGGCATGCCTGACCAGGATTACAACCTGGAACCCCCATATAAAATGCTGAGACACAACCTACTTAGCGACGGAGGTCAGCAATACTCTTTTTATTCTTACATTATTATTAAATAAGATTCAAAGAAGTTTGTATTTTAAAATGTAATGAGAAGTTGAAACAAAAAAATAAAATCAATCCCGTCTACAATACTGCAATAAATACATTTTAATTATATTGCAAAGTATGAAGTAATGTTTTATTACTTCACATTTTATCGCAAAATAGTTTATTTTTTACTATGTTATAAAATAGAGTAAAATATTTAGAAAAAAAAACAAAATAAATCCTTTCATTTACCCACTACACCCTTTCATAAAGTTAAAAAATATTCCTAACCTGATAAAGGCTAATTTAGAAAAGATAAATAAAAATTGTAGAATATTAACTGTTAAACTATTGAAAAAAAAATGCAATATTTTCAGGAAGGGGGTTTCTTTATTAACTTTTTTCAAAATCAAACAAAAGTCCTAAATTATTATCAAGAATATTATATAATAATAACCTTAATATTCACAGAAAATCTAAAATTTTAAATGTCCAATACTGTTCAAAATAAAGTATCCTCAAAATATCAATTACCTCTTTAACAATTAAAAACAAATACGGTTATCCCATTTAATATACAAACAACATACCCAATTTCATGATTGTTGGTTTAGTTGTTCCAAAATATTAAGCAGAACAAAATCAACACAATTGTGCAAGAAAATACAGAAATTTGTGACCAGTTGTGGTATTTTTTTTTTTCAAGGACCTTTAAGAAACACAAAGATCATAAGATCATAAGATCAAAGATCATAAGAGGATCTTTATTTTTTTATTTATAGTAATACTTAGTCATTGATATAAAAATTAAAATACCATCACAATAAGCGCATTTTATTATTTGTATTTCTATAAGTTGAGACAAGCACATGCAAATGAATATTAACAAGGAAAACTAATGTTTAAAGAAATACAAGGAAAATCTAGAATCTTTAGGCCTACCAAGAACCGAACACTGGATGTAAAGCATATTAATCACCAATGAATACTGACTGAACAAACAAGCTTTTTCATCTTCAAATTGAGTTTTTTTTATTAACCAAAATTTAAAAAAACCAAATTAATCAAATTATATTTGATTATGTACTTTTTGCAAAAGAATCTTTGGTTTTATGACCCTTTCATAGCCTTTAAAAAATAATTCTTTTAAAAAATCGCTTAGTTGGAGTGTTAACAAATGAATAAATTTCATTTTTTTTCTTAATGTGTTAATACTCTTATTAATACCTAAATGTAATATTCCACAAAGGGCAAGATTTAATTATTAAAAACATTAACAATTGTAGTAATTTAATTTTAATTAATAAAAAATGATCTTTAAGAAACAAGAATATGTGAAAGGGCACAATTTCATTACAAACAAATGGACATAATTATATAGTAACTTACTAAACATATTAAATATCCACATTTTATTGAAGTATAAAATAATTCATAATTTGAATTAATATACTTAATAAAATTAAAATCCATCTACAAAATCCAATCCGTCTGGGTAAAATCCATCTATAATTTTCATTTTTTAATAATAAATGAATCTGCAGCAAAACTAGTGATCTACAGGCTTAAAAATAAACAATTTATAAACAAATGCACAAACCAGTACACCAGATTCTAGTTCTTTATATAGACTTTAAGTAGTTCAAAAGAAATAAGTTCTGCTATTGACCAACAGAGCGCACCGCCATATTAATATTATAAGCCGACTTCATATCAACACACCACGTGGTTGCAAGAGAAGTGAACGCACTTGAAATGGGAAATGTACAATATTATTAGATTACTATTATTACTTATCTAATTATAAAACACTACGTGCTTTAAAAGTTAAAAGGTTGATTATATGACATAAACAACAAAGAAATGATAATACTCAACATCTCTTTGCAAATTAATCCGTGCATAAACAGAAACAAACAAAAATTTTGCTGAATTAAAAAAGTATCGTATAAATGTGCAAATGAGCTTTACAGTTTTTCCTTTATTTTTATTTTATTACAAATTAAGTTTTTTTTATATATATATATATATATAAAAATTGTCACTGTCTATATATATATATATATATATAACACTTGAATTCTGAATTATAAATATTATAACTGTTGGAAACCACGATAAAATTATTGAACCATAATTGTTAATATTTAACGACTCGGTTTAAAATTAATGCAACTTTTTTCCAAACGCCTTTCAAAGATCTTGGAGTGGTACCAAATGTTCCAACGAAGGTGCTCACAATTAGCTCCAATAGAAGTTTAAAAAGAAAGGTTCTATTAATTTGAAAGGAAGTCTTTTCATATTTAATGATTTTAAGATATTTTAATGTAAATAAGAAATATAAAACAAAATCCCTATTAATCTTTTAATAAGCAAACTTTTCACACTGTTCTCAACCAATTTCGGCTTTAATAGAATAATGTTCTTTTTTCAGTTATACGCCAATTTTCTAGAAAACATTTTCAGTCAGCCGGTAGCTAAAAAAAAATTTCGTTTTAATAAAACCTGATTAGCAGCTGCGCATCATATGCTATTATGTAATCGCTACAATAGTGGCTAATATAAAGTATTATCTTAAAATAATTTATTATTCAAATACCACTTCAGCCCATCATAATAGAAGATATGAATTAATTATATCCACATTTACAACAAAAAACACAATTGCTTATTAGACAGTTTATAGATGATTCTTGGCGTACCTTGCGCGTTTATGGCGTAAAATCGGGTTACGTAAAAGATGTCGTCAAAAAACGACTATTTCCTTAATTTTTTTTATTTAAAAAAAAATATGTTTTTTAAACAAAATTTCAGTAATGAAATGGCAATGAAGTACGTTACAAGAAAATCGATTATGGACTTAAGTAATATTTTACTCTATACTTTCTCGTTGTTGTGTTGTTAAGTACCATAACCAGAAAGGTTATAGGCTGACTTGACATGAGGTACAAATCAATCCTGAAACAGCCACAGCCATTTTCAAGACAGCAATCAGCTCCTGCCAGAAATATTACGAAGTGATTTCTTTCTTCACTAAACCAAACAAACTGCCACACACACCAGCCCTTCAAGTCAATCGAAATGAGCTCGGCTCTACAAGTAAGATCATAAAGACTGGCTATGTAATGAACATCATTACTCTTACAGAATGCACACCCAACTTGTGCTTCATATATATATATATATATATAAATAAAACAAATGCTTTACCAAGCGGTTTATATATATATATATATATATATATATATATATATATATTAACCGACCTTAACTGGTCTAAATAGTTATTTTAATTTCTCTGCTTACCATAATTGAGTACACTAACTCAACTCACTATAATTTTTACATTGCTACAATCAATTTCGGTACTATAAAAATTCTCGGATAAATGATGACCTACTGCGTATTTATTTACTTTAATACGCCAATTTTTCATTATGTTTATCAAAATAAATATCATGGTAATAGTACAAATAGTTTTTTTCCAAAATAATGAAAAACTGACAGAAATATAAATAAAGTTCAATTAAATTATCAAGGTGCGGTAAATATTATGAAATAGAAAAGTTATACCATAACTGACACGTGTTGAGTGTTTATTGAGCTTTTAATACGTTAAGATGCAACACACAATAAATTAAATTATGCATTAAGAATATAATGCACAAGGAGTTGTCCTGATGATGATGATTATGTTGTATCTTATAATCAACCTACGACAAATATTAAAAACTAGTACAATATAACAATACGCCGCCTTTGCGGTTTGTACGTACGTGATTCATACCATAATTATAAATACATAAAGATTAAAATCCCACTTAAGATCTATTCATATAAATATACACACACGCACGAGAGAGAGAAAGAGAGAGCGCACACATACATAAAAAAACTACTAAACCCTTTTTTGATAAATCAAATAATTTGTGTTGGCTATGAGAAATCACGAAGTTTGTTAGAACTTCGCCGGTAAGATTCCGAAGAACCGGACGGCACGGCGAAGACAACGAACTATATTTACAGTTCTAAATATGACCTCACTTAAAAGTGAAATGAAAATTGGAAAAAAATTTAAAAATAAGCATGAAAACAATAAATTTCAGTTCAATTAGATTTGTAATAAAAAAACTTTCGAAAAATACCTCGAATTTCATTATTTCTTCCATTTGATGCGGGACTCGAATATGTCACTTTCCCTTAAAAAGGTTAGTAAACGAATCGCGCCGTTAGCTAGCAGTACTTGATAGCACTAGATAGCGTACAAAAATTTGATAATGAACTTGAAATAATAACATTTAAAAGAAAATATACTACAGCATGTCTTAATAGTAAATGCTCTTATGTAAATGAAAATGCTGAAGATGAAACAATTTTTTTAATTCCCATCACTTCATTAAAAAAAAATAAAAGTTCTAGTTTACAAGACATTATAGCTGCTAATAAAACGGTATTGTATATGTGCCAACAAAGATTTGTTACATAACAACAGAAATAAATTCGATTGGTAAAATGTGTATTCTACAATTAGAATTATTTGAACTAATTGATGGAGAAATAAAAAAAAAATCATTTAATAATAATATAAAAGATTTGTCCGCGGAAACCATAAAAATCAAGGGTTACATTTAGAAAGTAATAAGTGCGATATTACATCACGGATCTTCGGATTCGTGAAGGATTTTATCAACAAAATAAAATTGGCCGAGAAATTCAAAAAAATGTATATTTGTTTGTTCTAGAAAGGCAATAAATTTTAATAATAAATCCATAAGATAACAATCAGTAATTCATTAAAAAAAATAAATAAATAAAAGAATAATCTAACAAAACGCAGTGATATCCAAAAAAAAATTACAATGAAATTGTAAACCGTACCGTAGTCTAGCAAATATCATTTCTTCCGCTCAAAAAACAAAAATTTCTGTAATGTAAATAAAATTGTTTTTAACAAAATGATACTAATATCAAAAAAGGTAAGATACTAACATTTCTATTTCAAAATCCGTAATTAATTTAGGATATACAATAATAAGCAATGTTTAAGCGTTCCATATAACACATCGTACCGGCCCGGTTTCATTTATTAACCACTAACAATCATAAGAATTGTACTATTTCTGTAAATGTGATATGTATTACATATAAATGAAATCGGGCCGGTAATAATTTTATAACAATTTTTTCTATATTTTGCTTATTATGTGAAACGCTTAACAGTGTTTATTATCTATTATTATATATCTATTGTCTATTACGTATATATATTTAATATGTATTTTCTTTTTAAACAAAATTCTAAATTAATAACACATTTTGATAATAGAAATTTAGTGTCCTACCTTTTCAACTTGAACCTTTAAAACTTCATTTAAAAAATCAGCGGATAGTAATATTTTTTCTCTATAAACACGTTTAGCTTTATATTAAAAAAATAATACAAAACTCTTACAAAAAAAAGGAGTCTTTTTAAAATATTATTTTGAAAGTTATTAGGTTTTATCAAAAAATATGTTATGGCTTACTTTGGGATAAAATCTAAGGGAAAATCACTATGGCCATTTAAAACTGAAGTAGAAAAAAATCATCAACGTCTATCACATTTTCTTCGTTCTTTTTCAAGATAGATGTCTATTAGGAGAAAAAGTATAGATATGAGACCTACTTCAAACAAATACAGTGTACAAAAAAATAATAGCGGAGTTTTAAAGCTATTTAATAACTTTTTAACTTTGATTTACAGTAATGAATCGAAAACAAAATGAAAGAGTAACTTACAGTTTTACCCTACTGTTCAATGAGAGCACCTTTTGTCATGCGGCACACATCCAACCGACAGAGTTCATCCCATATTTTACTAGCATGTTTGGATTAATTGAAGCGAATGCTGCTTCAATCCTGCACCTCAAAAATAGTAAATACGGAGGCACAAGATCATTCGTAAAACCCACCAAGAAAAAATTCACATGCGGGTCAGATTGGACGATTTTGGCGGCCACCGAAAACAAGCTTTGTCATCGAATCTATGCCGACCAAGCCAGCGGTCAGGGAAAACGTCATTAAATCGATCCCGTGCAGAGTTATGCCAGTAGGCATAACAGGTGCAGTAAGAAGACAATCTTGTTGTCAAATAAAATTTGTTCGCTCTTACAACTGAAGAAAGTGCCATGTACGTATCATATCCAAATAAGCGACTCCTATTAACCTTGCTTCAGGGAAAAAGAACGGCCGGTAAATATTCGTCGAAATATTGTGGAGAAAATATGTAATTTTGGGAAATACCTTCGCACTCATCGGGATTTTCTGACCTAAAATACGATCAAGAATGTCATCACCTTCATGGTACAACATTTCGATTGCAAAGCGTACAGCGTAGTCGGGAGGCTTTAAAGCCTGTTCCAGCTGTAAACTATATGGACAAATATATAAGCGTGGCCTTAAAACATTCTACACTGTCATCACCGTCATCGCTAGTAGGCTGCTGGCTTTCCTAACAAATGTTAGAACAACGCCAGAAATACTCCCTGAAACGTTTAACATTTTTTTTGGACACACGTGGACGTCTCATATTCTTCCCTTTACATAGACATCTGGTCATATCAAACTGATTATATCATCCACAAATGTTATCGTCACTTGGAAGTTCACATTTAAACTTTCTACGGAACGCACGTTCCACACGTTGAACCGTAACTACAGATTAACGTTTAGCAAACTGCAAAACGCACAAGGCTTTCTACGCTTTCTTGTTCAGGAGCCGACATCTTTGCTAGCGGACTCAATCTAAGGGCTATGCGCTCAACCAGAACAGTCCTTTTTTCTCTTTGGGTTAATCCTAGATCTATTATAATCCCTAGAGCTAAACTAAAATCCCGATATTCTTTTTTGTAAGGAAATCAACTACGTGAATATCAAGGATGGACACATGCATCAAAATAGAACCCACATCCTTAACAATGACCATTGGACTTCTAACAAAACCGCAATAAGAGAGGATCAATTGTAAGAAAAAAGAGAAAATGATAAAGGACGGACAATACAACAGGGATTGGTAAACAAATAAATACATTTAAACGAATACTTATGGGTTCCTCCAGACAAAAGGTATTCAGCCCATCCACAACCGTTTGGGAGATTAAGAAATCTTTATTCAACACATTGCTGATCAAAGAGTTTGCGAAAAACAGTACGCGATATACGCTGTAATAATTTACTTTTCCTCCAGTCATTAAACAGCCATCAGAAACGAGGCCTCCTAGGGTTCTTTACCGAAAACCCATACATATCCCCTGTAATGCGTGGCGTGAGGAAATATCTAAACCGTTCAACCAGATCTCCACTTGAAGGTAGAGGTTACCTAAAATTATATACAGAGTTCAAGGACTATAGCGAAATAGTTACATAAGGATTTAACGGAAACGTTGAACAACAAGGAGCAAATCTACGGTAATAAATATATTATGCGGTTGACAGATATCAGCGATGTAATATCTTAAATGTTTACTAGACAATAAATACATTAGTTTCGTAAATTATAATCCGAGCATTCCTCTTTATAATTTTTACGGCGAAATAAATGACCTGGCTGGTTTTTTATTTACGCAGAAAAAATAATACACGAATATTTTCTTTTGTACTCTTTTATACAATACCTAACCTACGACAAACAAAAATACTGGGATCATATTTTATCCCTATCACTCCATACTCAAGTTACATACGTTTAAAAAATTCAGGAACCGTAAAACAAATATAGTATACATATATAATGCGAAACAAAGCTAAAACACTTGACTCCTTTACGTGATGTTAATAATGCGACCGCGCAACACAAATTCTACATAACAGGTTTTACTTCTACCCGATGACCTAACTTTTTTCAACTAACGGAAGAATATTTTATGTAAATTTTTTATTTGATTATCTTTAAAGAATGAATGAAATTACTGTTGTTTCAAGTGAAAAAAATTATATTTATATTTTAAGACTATTATAGTACAAAAATTTATACATGAAAGGCGAATGCAAAAAAGAATGCGGATTTATGAATGCTAGTTAATGCGCACATTTTTTATAATAGTTTATTTAAATTTAAAACAAAAGCAAATATAATTTATTATCCTTTCTACTTCCGATAATAAAAATATGCTACATAAAATAAATTAGAAAGAGCTCATAATGTTAATCAAAATATAAAAAGCATTAACATAAAAAATAATTTAGAATTACTTTTACAAGAATAATGAGCATAAATTTCGCAGTTCCATCGCAAAGCGCAAAGCGATTAAATAATACGTAAACGTAATTACTAGATAGAATTTAAAGTTGTTTTTTGATAATCTGGAATGAGATAAAATGTCTAAAATTAGAGAGAAAATCTAGTTATAAAATACAGAGAATGTTATTTACAATTTAAACAAGAATCCGAACTATGACGAAGAAAGAGAAGCTCCAAACCAGAAAGGAATGAGAAAATGACGTAGTAGATCTCTGTTCCTTTATAATTTGAATATAGAAGAAGCAATTACAAAAAATGAGCGGAAAAACTATTCAAGGAAGAAAATACAAACGTTAAGATTTTCTGATTGCATTGTTTCCAAACAGAATCTAAAAATGTTTGAGAAGAAATAATTAAATAAGCTAAAAGAGACGTTTAGTTTGCAAATAAATCTGATGAAATATGATAAAAAAAAATTAAAAAGTTTACTGTTACGGTTGAAGAACAAAATATATTAGTAGGAAAGAATAATATACATACACACATACACGGGCATTTTAATTCTAATGATAAAATAAAATTAAAAAGAATGGAAGAAGTCAAAGATATATTAGAAGAAAGTAAAAAACAAAATAGGAAAACTGCCAACCCAAAAAGAATTTTATTAACAGATATATATTTTACATGTACAAAAATGCTTATAAATACCTATGAAGTATTTTATTTGTTTGATATACAACAGGAAATCCACAAAGACGAAGCATTAAATAGAATTAGACTTTTAAGATATGGTGTTACAGAAAATCTCAAGAACTTGGTATGTTGATTTAGTATGAAGTGAAAATGTTTAGGATTATACAGTAGAATATATTAGAATCAGAATATTATTAACAGAAGTGCTAGGTTCGCCTTACATTAATCCATTCAGGTTTAAAGAGTTCCTATAACAAAAAATATAAAGGGTAAAACTACAATAAAAGAATAATACTAAAATAAATAAAACAGGGATTTCGAATAAAAAAAGACCATTACAAAATAAAATTAAATAAAGAATAGCATCAAACCGGTCAAATATGTCTAATAAAAAAAAATACAGTGCCTGGATGTATTAAATTTACATTTTTACATTTAACCACGCATTTATCTCAAATAATCTTTTTTATGGAAATTAAAATAATCGTATAACTCTTAAACATTTAACCTTTATTTTCTGAGTTAAATTTAAATAATTTGTAAATAAAAACCACCAGATGTTTCTAAATTCACACATTGGCAAGAGATTTAGGCTAAAAAAAATAAATTTTATTGATTGATCGAGGCCCTCAAGTGTTCACATAGAAAATTCTAAATAAATAAATTTTTAATTGTAAATTTTAATTATAATACACTAACTGAATAGGCCTTCGTAATGATTCGAAGATTAATCAGTAACATTGATCGTTTTTCTGTTTAATTCAGTCACAGCAATAAATTTACTTTTACTTTTTAAATTACCTTTTTACTTTTATTTTTTAAATTTACTTTTTTGCAAAATTAGAATTAGTGCAATTACTTCACTTAGTTTTTTTAGGAATAGATCGTAGAACTAGATACGCGACTAAAAAATATCATTCTGGTTGAATAATTGGCGGTTTTCTTACTGGGTTTGCCGGTGTAAAATTTTCTGGATCTACGGTTAGAAACGGGTTTAAGTTGATTATTTCTGTAAATGGAATTATGTGATTGTGAAGATCATAGAGCAGTTAATAAAACAGTACAAATTTTTTGGAACATGGTTGACAAACAAATGAAGATGAAGGTATAATGATAACAGAGATGGGTATGGTAAAAGAACATACCATATCTAATTAAATTTGCATATTCATAAAATGTTTTTAAATATAATTAGAAATCGGTTAACTGCTGTGTGACAAGTGTAATGCTACATTGTCAGAGACAAAAAAGTTGTATAAGAAACAAAGAGAATCTGAAGGCATTTGACCTATGTTTACAAAAACAGGGATGTAAAAGGTTATATGGATCGACGGTGTTACGAATAGTTTTTAAAAAATTAGAGGAAGGCATTTGACCTATGTTTACAAAAACAGGGATGTAAAAGGTTATATGGATCGACGGTGTTACGAATGGTTCTTAAAAAATTAGAGGAAGGAATTTGATGAAACTTGATTAATGGAACGAAAAATTGGAAACGTTTTGAAAATGAATAGCATGTTAAAGGGGGAAAAAATAAGAAGAGGAATATTAAAGACAGAGAAAATTTTGGACCAAAAAACAGAATCTGAATAAACTAAGAGAAAATTGTACGATTAACTAGAGTGGAGATTAACTCCAGAAAACATCACAAACAGCAATAAATGATGATGAAAGCAAATCGAATGTATGGCATTTAACAAGGAATATTTTCCAAAATTGAATCTTTTACAACAATTTACAAAAGCATCCTACTTTCATAAACATCCTTTACAAAAGCCTTATTTACATAGTCGTCATCAACATTCAGGAAGTTAGCGAAACTTCAGCTTTCACACGGAACCTCGCTGAAAAACTCCATCACCTGGATACCCAACTAGTTCGTAATTTCCCATCGGTTTAAAAGCGATGGATAACCACCAGCCAGTACTTAATTTAGGTAAAACATGGAAATCTCTCAACACTAAGTTAGGTACATAAAAAGGTCAAAATACTCCTATCTAAAAAAATTCAATGAAATGCCTTTGTGAGATCTGTGTCGTGGATCGAGCATTATAACGTAAAATTCTTTGTGACCAGCCACGCTAATGGTTTCAAATTTTTTTGGATCGATTCGATACTTCTGTCTGAATCTTTCGATTTATTCCATGAACATGGTGTTAACTGAACGTGCTGTTATATCGATCGTGCTAGACGATAGATTGACGAGTGATGAAAAAGATGCAGATGGCCGATATCAAGGTAAATTGCAAAACTGACTGCTACTACCGTGCACGAGACGTTTTTCTAAGGAAACTTGCTTATTTTTAACAGCCAATTGGATGAAATCAATTTTGGAATAGATTTCTTAAATAAACAGTACAACTGATTTTAATGAACTTCTTATGCCTCTTCAATGAGTTACCCAAGCTAATTTTAATTAATAAAAGTTACTTTAAAATAAACTTTCTAAGAGTCAACGGAATATTTTTTGAATATATTTTGAGGGTGGAGAAGTTTTTAACATATAAATCTGGTTATACCGTACAGTACATACCCGTTAGTTATTATAATAATTAGAAATTGTATATATTTTTAACTAAAACACAATTCTAACTGAACTGAAGAAATGCCAGATTTAATGTAAACTATGTAAAACAGAATAAAATAAAAAGTAAAAACTAAAAATAAAAACCAGGATTAAGAAAACTGTAGAAGAATGAACAAACAAAAATAAAAAAATTCACATCACTGAAAGGAAACATCAAATTTAACTTAAGAAAAAGTTTTTATTAATTAACAAGATATACTAGATAAAATAAAGAAGAAAATAAAACTTTAAAGTTTTACAATTTTACAAGTTTCACACAATTTCCCAACTTAGCCAGAAAGATAAAAGTTTAATACAATATTCCTGTAGAAATTTCTATCATTCGTAGTACATTTAATTAAATTTGGAAATATTTATAAAAAATTTATTTTATATATATACAAAACACAATAATTATTTAATGGTTTCATTTTTCAATAGTCTATATATATATATATAAAATATTTTTTTAAAATTAATTATATACATGTACAATTTACAAAATTAAACATCTATAAAAATAATTAATGTAATTATTAATAATAATACATTTTAAGACCCAAAGAACTGTAAACTCAGTTTATAAGAAAAATTAATTTGATTTTTACCAAGAAAGCAGCTGTAGATAACTAAAATACTTTCTGTCATGAACCTTACACAAATATAAAAAAGAAGGTGGGTTACCCTGACAACATTATTGTAATAAATGTTTTGATACAAATTTAAAAGGTATTATTTTAAAGGTAAGTATATCCATTTTTACCAGCTATACTTCGTATACACTAAACAAATTAAATATAGTAATAATTTTTGTTTTAACTTAAAATTGGAACTTCAAAAGGGTTTTCAATAAAAAATCTAAGTATTTAAATACTATATTTTATGATTGATTTACAACCATTGTTTGTTGTGTGTTTTGTAGCCATACATATAACTATTACGTCGTTGTTTTACAAATTTTGTATGATTCTTCCTCATTAATCACGTAATTTTATTAAAACATATTTCAATTTTTCTTGTTAGTGATATGTTTCACATTTTTAATAAGTTATAAATATTATTATAAGATTATAAGAAATAATACTTAGTTTTCTTGATCAGCTGTTATTTTCTTTATTAATGATGCGTTTAATTACATTGTTACAATCGTCAAAAAAATACGTATTAATCGAGAAACTTTATTCCTCGTTGATGTTGTTTTAGAAACAATGGTTAAAAATATACTTAAGATTTTACTGTTAGATTAAAAATGTTTAAAATAGAATTAGATAAATTTTCGCTATCTGAACCTCTTAGAAATCAGATAGTTAATATTTTTCCACCCACACATAATTTCAATTATATTACCCATCCATCATATTGAATATAAATGGCTCTGTTTATTTTCTTCTTAAGTTTTAGAAGAGGAATAAGAAAGTTCCTATTATGAAAAAATAAATGAACGGATAAATAAAGCTAGAGCGACAAAAAGCCGACCTATGTAACACAGATCCTCGCTACAATATCTAAGCATATAATTGTCGAAATATTACAAAATGTAATATTTAAACTACTTTTTTTCTTTTTTTATCTTTGTTTAACCTCCGAGACCAGGTATTGCTTTAGAGGATGAGATGAATGATTTGTAGCGTGTGTGAAAATGCCATGCCTGACCGGGATTCGAACCCGGGACCTTCGGATGAAAGGACGAGACGCTACCACTGTAATACTTACAAATAGTACTAGTTTTCAAAATGATAACATACGGTTTAGTTATACATTTTTACGATCAAATATATTAATTTTATCGCTTATATTTTTTTTTTCAGTTTTCAAAAAGAAGAAAAAAGAATTAGGGAAAATGCAGTAGTAGCTGAATGCCTTTTAAATCCCGCAGAACCATGGTTAATAATACCATCAGACAATCAAATACTGCTGACCGACTTATAAAATAGACTACGACAAAAAAAATTATTCATACAAATATTAAGTATACGGTAATACTGTCGAAAAAATACGGTACAACTCTATAAGTAACGCAATATTACAACATATTACGTTATAGAAAACACATAAAATAGATAAATAAAATGCTTCTTCGTAATATAAAAAAATTAATCCATTAAACGGAAAATTTTAACAAAACACATATTTAACATCATAATACACTCATTAAAAACAAGATAATACAGCTCTGTAAAAAGATAACTTTTATAGTATTGTTTCATCGTGTGTAATAACTATTTGAATATAATATGTATTATCACATTGTTACGCGTTAACATTTAGAATACCGTATTACCATAACAAACAATACAATACAAAACAAATGAAGATTATTCATTTTTTATCGAGGGAACAGAACAAAGAGTTACTTCATTACGTATTCTCCGCAAAGTCAATATCGATCGGTCAACGTGTTAAAGGTTAAATGTATTACGTAACAATACTTTTTTCGATTATATCAAATACTAGCGACATTTTTAAATTTAAGTTAACGTCGGTTACATGAATAAGTTATTTTTTATAACAGATTTCATAATAATAATAAAGAATATTTTCGCACAAAAAAATCCCAGAATATCAAAATACATGTATAAAAATTATATTAAAAAAATTCGATGAAATACGTCGACATCTATGGACTTATCTAAAAATGTCACAGTCAATAAATAATAAAGAGAACAATGTATAACAATCATATTTTTGTGTATTTATTTTATCTAATAATATAAGAGAATTATATCTAGATGGTTTATTTACAATTAAATCATTTTCGTTCTTCGAATAGGCCTTTTTGAAGGTTTACATAAGTGTAATAATATTTCATCAAACAATATTTTATTTAAGAATTTAATCCAAAAAAATCAGACTTAAGTAATTGTTTATATTATGATATTAAAAAATGTTCTAAATGGTGGAAATTTTTTACAAATTCATGGTAAATGTTTATCTTGTCTCTTGATAATAACAGTTAGTTTGTAATACGATGAAATGTTATATTCAGGAAAAACAAATAAAAAGCGGTCAATAATTATTTAATACGCAGTACAAAATAGTTCGAAACCTATTACATTCTATTTAGAATAAACAAGACAAATAAAGAATATAAGGTGCTCATCTAAAGGTAATAATAGGGACATAAATATGCCGTCAATAGTAAATTTTAATATACGTTATAGCATATGAGGTACGAATAACAGTACATGATTATACGGTCATCAGTATGTGAGAACAGAACATATATGAATGTGCTACGAGAAGATATTATAGGAGAGGCAATTGAAGAGGGAGTCCATGAATGTTTGCGCGAAGTGTAACCTACCTAGCAAAGTGCAACCGTTTAAAAAAACTTGAAAAAATATTACGTACCTTAACCCCTCACCTCATTCGTACTCTACTAGGGAAGATACAAAACCATGAATATTACAACAGCAATTCCCTAATAACATTCTCAATAATGCAAAAGAACCGCTGTATTTGGACAACAAGGCGTAAAATGTTTTTTTATGTCTCCCAAGGAATATTTTACATTAAAAAAAAAGTATAAATCACACATTTCGATACAGAAATATGTAAATATATGCAAGAAATACGTCACGGACCATAATGGTACAAATAATAGGTTACGTGGTATTCATAAAATTTTATATACCGACAAAAAGGAACAGAAAAATTCACCAAATAATAATAGGTTGTAACCTTTATTCTCTTTAATGAGTCTCCTCTAGACCGGTCAACGATTCTGACAGTCTTGTTAACTAAACCTTAAAAATTTAATAAAAACTAAAGTACATAAAAAATGAGGGGATTCACCACTCAAATAATTTAACTATACAATTAACTGGAATTAAAACCTGATCTACTAAGAAAAAAAAAAGATTCTAACCATTCAACCGAAGGATGTTTTGAGGAATGATTGTATTATTTACTTTCATGTAATAGTGATCACATGATAATCGTTTCTGTTAATTTCCCTGCCACTTTTCCGCAAGGTATAATAAAAAAAACACGCCTCCGTATGTTATTTAAGCCAATAACATCAGAAATAAAACTTCTTAGACGTTTTCTCCAATGCAGATAATCTGTTCACTACGTATTTCTTATTTTAACATACTTATTTTTGAACTACCAATCTATTCACCTATCATTGCCACCTAATAAATAAGCCAGAAACGCAATATAAATTGTGTACATATAAAATTACATATTCTTTGATAAAATATATATGTCAAAATAATATTCGCCAACACTAATTCTTATTCATGGGTATAAAATGATTTATAACTGAACTGCCTTGAGCGTTCGTTCCCTCACACGGTTTTACGAGTATATTTTGTTATGTTTAAAGTTATGTAATAAATCAGTCTTATATAATGATTAAAAATTTTAAAACTGGGATGTTTCATAAAACTTTACATAAATTGTCTGAATGTTAATTACAAAAAAAAAATTAAGTTATGTAAAGTATCCATTAATACGTAATGAAAGAAAAATACTAACACTTAAAAGTTATTATATGTACCATAATTTTATCACAGAGGGAAGAGAAAAAAATGAAATTGCTTTACCAGAAGAGGGAAAAAATAGATTTTTATGTATTATTTCGTAATGCTGATTCAACGTTCCATAACATCGATAACAAGATAACAGAAAAAATTAATCCGAGTATAATTAAAAATTAATTTATGTTTTAATTTCTGTTAAGTATTTAACAGAAATAAAAGGTTGCCTTTTTTCAAATTCTATTTAGGTAATAACTTAAAATAGAGGATATATTTTTGCAATGAAACTATTATAAACCGAAAACACGATGAAAATTCAAATCATAAAAACGGCTGGAAATCTTGACCTTCTGTAAGAAAATATAACTGTCACTTGAAAGCGAAACAGCTGAACGAAAAAGTTCGAGATTTGTACTGTATTCTACGGTTAAGTGAAGTGATTATTCTCTTTCTTTTAACTGTTGAAAGCCAAATTCTAAGCAGTTTTACTTGAAATACAGGTACACCACCAATGCAGTAGTTAATAAAGGCTAGTACGAAGAGTTGTCACGGATAGCCTACGGAGGAGATAAGAGCGGCTGTCGACAGAGACTAGCAGGCCAGGTGGATGCATCCAATACGGGCAGGTGAACGCATCTTTATTCCAGACACGGGGCCTTCCGCTCCGATCTACATGGAAGGGGAAGGACGGAGGATCCTCTGTGCCCATACTACCAAGAACTTGACACTCTGAACACGTCATTTTTCAGTGCTCGAGATGGGAGGAGGAACATCGACACTGCGTTGCAGTCACGGAACAGATTATGATATGACATAACAGACATATGTTGAAAAGACAGTACCACTTTGAAACAGTCGCAGGATTCGTGGCAGGGGGTCCTGCAAACCAAAGTCCGAGAAGAGAGGAACTGATGGATCCTTCCAGGTGGATCTTCTAGAGAGTAACACAATACAAAGTCCTCAGACTGAGGGGGAAGAACACGGTCAGAAGGTCGGAGGGTAAACACAACTCTCTGCGGAGCCGTCGTTCTCCGTACCTGCGTGGATGGGCGTCGGTGATGAAGCAAGGGGACACTGGATCCCTCTAACCCAAAGGCACTTCCCGGGGACGTGTAATGCTTAATTGTGAAGCCGACCCCAGGAGGGGAGATCAGCGAGATATGAGATTTGGTCAGTAGGGCGCAGGGACACATACGCTCTCTGAATAACATGTAGCGGAACCTGTTAGCGATTCCGACACTCCATTCCGCCCGTAATTGGGGTTCCTTAGATTCAGCGGGAAAAAACAACGACGAAATAAAGTTTAGAAAGCAAAATAATATTTTAAAAGATATAAATATTGAGAATTTACCGGAACTGTTGAGAATAACACTTCATCAAGTGAATTTATTTTTCCTTTTTCGTTTAACTTACGTTAAGTTACATTACGGACAATAAAATTAGCGGAACAAATCTGATTTTTTTTTTTAAAGTTACACATCGCTTATTTTATATACAATTGATATATATATATATATATATATATATATATATATATATATATATATATATATATATATATATTAATTAACAACAAAAAACTGACACAACTTATCAAATCACCATATTTTAGAACATAAGATTGGTTATTTCAAATCACTGCTACACAGCTCAAGTAAGTCAGCCTTAATAGTAAAAACTAATGAAACAAAAATGCATTAATACATAAGTTAAATACCTGTTGATTACTGATACTACGGTATAATTCTCCTAAAAAACAATGATAAGTAAATGAAGTTAATAAAATAAAAACTTGGGAAAAGCAAATTAAACTGGAATTGCAGGAAAAATGGGAACATAAGTATTCAGTGATTTAATGCAATTAAATCTTAATAAAGTAAGTTAAATAGACATTCATATAATTTGATTATAATTTGAACTGACGTCACAGAAAACCAAATAGAAAAATGGAGACATTTGAAATACTACACAAGTTTTTTTTTTTTTTGTAGTGAGTAATAACAGTTCTATCAAATTTTATTTTGGATGTTTTCCCCTTAAAAATAGCGTTCTTATTTAAAGTAATTTATGGAACATGAATTTACAAATGTACACTTTAACAAAGAGAATATAACTTTATAGAAATGTTCAAACTTAAAAGATATATTTTCGTAGATCCAGGGAGTACAGCTCATCCTTTTTTTATGAACTACCGTACTTCTTGTTTTTCATACCTGAAATTCAAGAATATAAACCCACACAAGGAAGAGAGAGAAATGAATCCGGAACTGTAAAAATTGGATAATTAACTCCAGAAATCTTTATAACAAATTCATTTTATTTAAAGGATAATTCATAAAAAAATTAAGTTTCTACAAATGAATGAGATTAAATAATGATTAATTTAAAAAATGGTGATCCAAGCAAGAACTGAACCAGGACTATTTGCTTGTTACAATTAACATATATATATTTTACACGTATATATTGTAACTACATTATTTCGTCTATTTTAATAGGAGTTAAAAAAACCACAGAACAGTACGTACCCAATCTGAATCAAGCAATATACTACAAGCAAGATTACATATGTAGCAATACTACATACATACAAGCAACATAACTTCAAATCGGCGGAGTACAAAAAAAATCGCTATATATCCGCGAATTTAGGACGGATCGAGACCATTCTTTTTAAACTGCGGTAGCTCGAAAAAATAACTATCGCGCTATCAGCTTATACGTATTTCTTCAGGTATAATCGGCTTTTATGTAGTTACCACACGTTTATAACTTTTAAAACAATAAAAATAGTAAAATAGTTATTTTTGCAATAAATCTTGGCTTTGCAAAATAACGGCCATTTTTAACGGGTTTTCTGCTTTTTTTGCAGTAACTAATTAACGAAATTCAACGTTTAAGGGCTTTAAATTATAGGTACTGCAAATGCTTACGACATTTATTTAGAACGTTTTCGCCTAGGAAGTTTACATTGGCCTACAAAATTGAAAAACTGATTTTCACCACCTTTGAACGGCCGCCGTTTTGTCCAATTACCGAAATTTTGTCCAGTCGCATATAAATAAGTTATACTTATACCAATCTACAACCCCATGTACTTTCTGAACTCTACTAATTTTTTAACAAAAAAATCCCTATTGACTGGATTATGAGACAAATAGAACAAAGCAATAAATGTTGCTTTCTATCAATAAAAAATACATATATACGCCGTTTTTCATTAGGAGATTGTAATGTATAGGTAAATTAGGAATAATATTTAAATATATATCATTTAATGATACAAGGGGAAAACATACGAATTTTATGATAAGATATTAACAAACGATAAGAATTACACATGTCCCTTTTTTTAATTTTGTTTAAAATTGAATGCCCATCAAATATATAGTAACGTTTTGAACCATTTTTGAACAATATCTGTTACCCGGAGATAATAATTAAAATTAAATGTTAACGTAGCGGAAATATATAACTTTTCTTGTATTTTTTTAACTAAGGGGTTCTTGAAACATTGACATTTGCAAATACCTCGATACTCAGAAGTTTGGTCGATAAATTTACTTTCCCGTTATTGCTGTGCTACTGAAGCAGCAACAGTGCTATAAAAAGAAGAAGCTATAATATAAAGGAAAATAAAGAAAATTCGTTTGAAATAACTGTTTTACAGTTCCAATATTTTAAATTTAATGAAATAAAATTCAGTTAGCAGGTTGATATAAATAAAAATTTCGCATAAAGAACTACGTTACGAAATTATATTTTAATTACAATTAGTCGAGTTAAGCTATAAAGAAATTTCAACGTACTAATCATTTAAGCCTCCATTTATCACGATTAATGTGAGGTAAATACAACATGTATTGTAAAGTAATGAAACAGAGATTTGTATTATTTTATATTCTGCGGTTTGACAAATGACAATATAACATTGACCTTGATACGAAGTCGAATGCACGATCAATACAGCTCCACTCCATAGTAAACACCCACCACTGCAACTGATACCAAACACCCACCACACAACACCGCGAATACAACCCTTCATTATCATATATACCACGCCCATTCGACACCCTGCAGCAAGTGTAATAGTAACAATAAAAGTTATATGTTTATAATATAGTACAATTATTAATGTGAAGTATATTTATGAACGAGTTAAAAGAGAACCGACTGATCAATTTCAATTACACATAGGTCGAACTCTGATAAAATAATAAATTGTCCAGCACACAACGTAGTTTTAATTTGTACACATAATAGATAGTTCACAAAGGCTAAACTTTCCTAAAACTATTCAAAACATTACTAGTGAAATTTCATAAATTATAGAACTGAAAACTCAACAAATTTATAATCACATAATTACAACAAAATGCTAATCTATAAAAACCGAAAACGGACGCACATCTTTAATCTGTTCTAAGTTATCTCTGGAAACTTTAAAATAACCTAAAAATGTATACTTAAAGACATAAAAGTGAATCCATCCGTGTACCTCACTGAACGGTTACTACCTTTGCAAGTAAAGAACCCATAGTAATGGTCTTACTTTCTTAAATTCAGTGTCGTTTAGGGAAGATTGAAGCGTAAATCATATCCCATAATTATTAGTTATATTCAAGGTTAAAACTATCTAACATTTTTTTAGTGAAAATAAATTATGTTTATCAAGAAAAATACAGAAATAAAACAAAAATTGAAGCGCATAAAATCAGTAAAAAAAAAGAAGAAAGCGTATAATTTCATTTGAATTTTTGTTCCAGTAACGTTTACCAAAAATATAAGAAAAATATAGTTCGAGCGAAAATGAGGCACCAAATACGAATGCGAAACGAGGAGTTAAAAAGAATACGTTAGTTTTCAGGCCGCTCTCATACCTCTGCTTTATACATGTCTCCACCTATGGAATTTTTTTTGTGAATCCTTACTAAGGTACAGATAAGAACTGATTAATCCGAATGACATATAATTCAGGGATGTGCGCAAACGCGCGTACACACACATACATGCGGGAACGTGAATTACATTATACACATGTACTACATGTTTCATTCTAAAAGCCAGACGCACATTATAACACGCGACATTCTCATCAAAAAAGGAGCATCATTAGTGATTTCTTATCATGACCGTTAATGTAGTCTACGTAGGGGGTCTTCAGTATAAATTACAGGGAAATTTAATTTAAAAATCTTTAGCGGTATTTTATCTTCGTCAAAAAAGTCAGATACATTTTAGATACAATATCGGATGAGCCATATAAAATTCATAGTGAGCGACATATTTTTTGCGGTTTATAGAGCACTATTCCATACTTACATAAGAAAGAAAAGAAAAAGTATGTTACGCTACATAAAACAATATTATCTGATATTAATCAAAATATTTACTTGTGCACTAAACATATCCGTGTAACTTAATATTTTTGGACCCCCTTCTTTAAAAATAAAGGTCTACCGAAATACGGCCTCTCTTGTTTAGAGTAATATGAGATTTATTTTCGCTATCTTAAAATCAGTTGTTCGGAGTACCTCCTTAATTAGGAGCAAAAAAAAAATACCCAAGTATTGTATTATTGTACAGAAAACGTTAAATAAAAAAATTTTCAACAGTCAGAAAAATTAAATTTAGCAGATGTTCCTACTTCGAAACGACCCCCTTTTTTGGGAGCACCAAAACTGTTCCATAGATAGAAGCAAATAAAAAATTTTATTAAGGGGAGAGTTACAATTCAGCATTTTAAAAGGCATTGAAAAACAATTTTTATGTAATAACCCTAATCAAAATGACGGTCATTTAATATTTTGCAAATATGATTTCAAAAGTGGCCTACAGTACACCCCAAGTCTCATGTAAAAAAATAGATCGTAATGAAGTAGCAGCATTAGCCAAATCTTTTTTTTAGTTTCACTATAGAGCAGATATTTAACAGGTAGACCGCTTTTAAAACCAGCTGTGAAAAATATTAAATGGCTATCATTTTGGTTAGGATTGTCATAGCCTGAAGTTTTTTCGATTTTTAAAGCCCTTTAAAAAAATTTAACAACCCAACCCTTTCCATTTGAGTTACATCCCTCCTGGGTGGTTAAGATGTGATGAATTTCATACCGAAAAGTTAATAGTTCCGAGATAGAAGAACTCGCAGAATCTAACGTTTCTGTTTAACTGTCGAAAAGTTATTTAAGGATTGCCACGTAAAACTCAATAAATAAATCTATTTAATAAACGTACGAGTCATTCATTAGGCTATAGGCAAGAGTGGCCAATTTTTTTTTGGCCGAATAGGAAAAAAACTTTTTTCGGGCCGAAATATTAAAATTAAAAAAATGTTAAATACAAAAACGATTCATTTAAGTAAACAAAATGTCATTATGGAATTTGTTGTACTTTTAATTACATTCATTAAAGAAACAGTTTGTTCACAAATATAAGTTGAGATGAAGATTACTAAATATTTCTTGGCAAGTTCTTTAAATTTCCGTATTTTCCGTTATTCAATTGCTTATAAAAAAAAAAACTAATACTGAAATAATTTTTGCGAACCGCATAAATTCGTTACGCGGGCCGGATCCGGCCTGCGGGCTGTATGTTGGCCATGCCTACTATAGGATAATTGTAATAGTAAAAAGTATATTCATATTGTTTAGCGATATTTTCTTTATGCTAAATAATAAGTTATTTTAGTCCTATGCTTTAGTCATACATCTAAATCGGTTCAGCCGTTGAGCTGCTATGGTGGAACAAACAATACATACATACATATATCCCACATACTCGTACATTACATTCATTTTTGGGCAGTCGTGTAATAAATTATTAGAGTATACACCACAGTGAGTATTTCTTAAAAGTATATTAATAATATTTTAATTTTTCAAGCGTCTAAATTTATTGTACCAAATTCAGCTGTTTTTAATTTTTGCAAATACCTAAGATTTTTTTGTAAGTTGTTATTAAAAGGAGTTAATTTTTTTTGTTTTACATAAACTTAAATTAATTTTCTGAGAATAAAATTTTCTACACGTTTTAATAATAAAATTTACACATTTATTAGTCACTTAACAAAGTTGTACTTCAAACCTAAAAAAATGTTTTTCATCACCGAATTTTTCTGTTTTACGTTGGATATCATAACATGAAAACTACGAGAAATACAGGTGATACCTGTTTTATTCGGTTTTTCAGGTCAAAAAATACAGGAACCATCAAGTTTACCCCTAATATACTAAAATTTCACCGGAGGAACTGAAATCAGCTTGAAATTTTTCACTAGCCGTAACTCGATAAAAAATCGCTTTCGGACATGTGTTTATATGACCCTTTTACCTTATTTTAAGCTCTAGAATCAGTTTCCAGATTCCTTTCCCTTTGAATCACTTGCACACACATACATACAAACACACACACATATATATATATATATACTCATATAGAGTCTATGACACTCCCGGTAATGTAAGTATTCCAACGCTAGATCATACATCTAAATCAGTTCAACTGTTGTGCTGCTACGGTGGATCAAACATACATACAACCTAAATACATTACATTCCTTCTTGGGCAGTCGTGTAACAAAAACAACCCGCATTCATTGTTACCAAACAACAAACTCTTCTTAGAACGTTATTTTTTTAGAAATGACCGTTATTTGTAGCTTATTGTAATTTAAATACTGTAATTTATATGACAGGCGCACAATCCCATCATAATTATTATAAATAAATCATTTCGAGAACATACAAATTAATAATTAACCATTTTTAAATAAAAAACAGCCAATAAACATTTATTTGTTAAATATGAAAGGTGCAAGTTATTATCTGAGAAGATAAAATAACAGATAAAAATCCGGAAGAGGAAGACATTTGACAGAGCGAGATACGACAGGACAAACATAAGTTGTACGTAGGTTATAAAGTAGCTACTAGTACTGTAACGTGCCTAGAAGCAGAACAGGTCTTCAACCCCGGCACTTTTTAGTTATTGCTGACACTAGCTAATTAGTACAGTACGTTATACCTTACCACAAATCTGGTTTCAGAAGGTCACCGCTTTCTTTTACATTGAACTTGAACTGTCATCCAGCAGCCATATAATAGTCAGTAATACATTTTTTTCCAATTTAAAAAAAAAACGGCTTCCCTGGAATTCCTGATGAGATCTAATAAAAATAAACATCGACTAGACAGTCAGCTAAATTATTTAAGTTTGCTGAGAAAGATACATAAAACATAATACATTAAATATGCATTAGTTCCACCTTCCCATACTGAAAATATTTCTAAATAATAAACAGGAAGAAACCTATTTCCTCTTCTATGTTATTATAAAATATTTCTTAATCCCTCAGTAATACAGCAATATTATTTTTACGATAAAATGTTTCAACGTTTGTTTAAAAAAAAAATTGTCGAAATGTGAACTCTTTTACAAATATCACATTATAAAAAACTTTAGTTTTTCTAAAAAAAAAAACCAATATAAATTCAACAAAAAATATTCTTAATCAGTTCTGCACAAGAATCCAAACTTTTAGTTATTGTGTTTAATTTTGAAAAAGTATCAACTCATTCCAATCTAAAATTTTACAACAAAAACCTCTGATCCAAAAAAATAGTTTTAACGTCAAAAAAGGATTAAAATAAAATTAAAGAATTTCAACTCGCTCACCGGTATGAATTGCTGTATAAGCGCGTTTGAAAAGTACATTACTATACAGTCAACATAATCTCAATTTTTTTCGACTTTACATTGAACGTAACTCAAAAACGACTCTACTAACTTCAAATTTTTACACGCACAATTTCAGATACACAAGATATCTAAACTTCAATGAAATTGATCTGGTAGTTTTGAAAATTTTCGAGCCATTAACTTTTACACATAGGCCTATTATATAAGTGTATATATATATATATATATATATATATATATATATATATATATATATAAATATAAATAAAAAAATTGGATTTTGGACGTTTCTTAACTGCCGTAATAACCCCTCATTGAGAGCTTTTCAACGATATATCATGGTACTTATTTTCATTGGTGCTAGAGTTATAGCCAAATAAAATTTTAATTAATGAATTAGTTGGATCTTACAAGGGGAAGACACATCGGTTCGAATCAGACTTCATCTCCCTATTTTTTTAACTTTTTTTTTTAAAATTTAATTGTATTTATTTATTAATAACTATTAACCTCCGATTGCAAAAAAATATCACCTGTTATTAATGAAATAAAATTTAAGTACTTTTTATTTAAAAAAAATGTGTGTATATAATTTATTAATATGCGTACAAGGAAGTCATGCGGTGTCCACATCAGATTTTTATTTAAAGAGAAATAACGTTTAAAAAACCTCAAGTTTGTTAAATTAATAAGAAAATCCAAAAATTCGCACTAACTGAACTAGAGATAAGAAAATGTGTCTTAATGTAATATATAGATAAAAAAATATTTATCCAATAAATAAAACTACTTCAAATGTCAATAATTTGGGGTTACAATAAAAATTAAGTTCGAAGAAAAATATTTGTTTTTTTAAATATTTACGAACTACATCGGCCAAAAGAATAGAAAAAGAAATGGAACATGTATTCAATATATTGGGCAACTCTAAATGTTAACTAGGAAGGCGGAAACAAAAATGTTTTATTAATATCTCCATTTCCGTACCCGACTTTTTCAAACATTTATAGTAAATTCATTAAGTCCATAAGTATCTGGAAAAAACATATTATCAGATATTAAAATTTTGTGATATATCAGACTGTTTTAGAAATATAAATATAAAGTAGATGCAAATAAATACATTCTCTTGTATACAATTAGTAACTTTTCTTTGACTGAGGAACTTTAAAATATCAAACCAAAATTTATAAAGTTAATTTAATTTGAAATTTTCCTTCACATACGAAGAAAATTCTTCGATTAATTATGCTATTTCTACATAAAGAAAAATGTATAACAGTAATTAAATTATGAGGAGGTTGAAATTCAACTCAAATCTGTAGAAGTACCACAGGGTTTTAAATTATTTTTGCAATACCAAATTGTATTAATTAACGAAGATACAAGTGCGAGTAGTTTAATCTCATAATCTATACTCATTATTATATTTATCGAAACTTTCAACCGTTTCCAACGTGGAAAGAACTTTCTTTAATTAATAACAAACATGTAATTCATCATGTAAGCATTGTCGAATGATGAACTTTCAAATTTCATAAAGATTTATTGTTCATAGCACTCCTGTTTCTCCTGTGTAGAAATATCATTCTTATAATTAAATCACTTTTAACGCAGTAACCAATACCAAAAAAAAAGACTGAATAAAATAAAACGAAACGAATTCATTTTAAGTATTACGCAGAGTAAAAAAAAATAAATAAAAAAATTCTCTTAAATAATGTAAAAACAGAATAAACATAAACTGTTTTTTCTTTTTTTTTACGACGAAAACGTAAATTCAAATCTGTTTTTTTTTAATCCATATTTATAAAATATAAAAGTTTTAAAACTTTTTCTTTGGTTCATCGAAAAATGTTGAATTAAATGAAGATTCCAGAATTGAGAAAGAAAAACAACGGATTAGAAAAGCAATAAACTTGATCTTATTAAAGCATTGTACTAAAAAAATCAGATTAAGAAATAAATAAAAATAAACACTAAAACTTAAGCTGTTTTACCAAACGGAACCATTAATTAGATTCTTTCCTTGAAATATTATAATTAGAAAATTTTAACGTAAGCAATTTAATAAACTTAATTCGCACTTTACTAACGAAAAGATTTTTTAATTCATATGGTAGCCTACAATTTTAAACTCAAAAAGTTTAACAAGTTTATATATGAATTACCTTCATTTGCCTTTTATGGATTTTTTTTTTTTTTTGTTATACATAGGTAAATAAATATTTTATTGCTATAATAAATATTCATATTTAGAGCAATACACTCTGATATGAATATTTAAGGAGATGAGATGAGAGCGGATCCTCCATCCGTACCACCCGCACGTTCACGGGTGTTAAGTCCCAGACTGTATTTTCCACCTACGCATGAATGTGAGCGAAACTAATAACATGCAATATAATTTTATAAGGTAAAGCTATTTTATGAAATTTCAACAGAGAAAGCTCTCACTTAGGTGGGCGCTTTAAGTTATTCACATACTCAAATAATACGGATAGCAGCTGTAAATCAATAAGTACAAAATTTTAATATCATAAGATCTGGCGAGAGAAATATTAATAATAATAAGAAATGTACGGTTGCGTGACTACTGCGACATAGAAATTTTAAGTGAAATCAGTTAATCGAGTATTTCTTTTTTTTAATACAATCTTAAAAAAAGAAAAATACTTTCATCAAAATACACGCACTTATTTCAAATAACGTTTCCTTTCAGTTTTTACATAATTAATGCTTGTATACAAAAGTAGTACTAACAAAGTAGAAAAGACAAGACTAATTTATTTTGCTTAAATTTGAAAACGAATAAAAAATTTTATTTCATTATTTTTTCATTGAATAATTTGATATATAAAAAAAAATCAAATAAATATCCATTAAAATACTAATGAAGAAAAATATAACGATTCGTAAAGTTACTTTATGTTATAGTCCCCTTCTGAATACAGTAAGTATATATATATATATATATATACACAAAGTGTTTACGAAAAACAACCTACTTTAAAGTATCATATGAAACTCATCAAGCGAGAAAAAATATGTTCAATAAATTCAAAGTTTATAACACACGAATTTAAAAATGTATCGTCATTTGTTCCCATTTTCACAGACACCGGTTGAAAATTATGTACAGGGTTTGATGGAGATAGCGTTGTTGGCTTTAAACAATCTCTTCATAAGATGAAGCGACCTTCTATACTAATGGCTTGTTTTAATTGTCGAGACTATAATTTAAGAGTCGAAAAAACTACATTATATCATTCAACATCAGTGCTACACTTGGAAAGTAAATATTTGGGTATAATCATTTTCGTGTTATTTCTGATAAAAAATTAAAAAAAAATCTATGGAAATAATTTTTTGTGATTTACAAAAGTTTTTTCTCTTATTACATTACTTATTACTTTAGGATATCGAAGAAGAAATGCATTACACTGCATTACAATCGTATTAGACCATGCGTGCCACATGCTATTTACAAGCGTAAGACATTCGAAGTAGTTGGATTGAAAGGAAGAGGAGGATCGACCATAAGGAAACCGCAAAGTAACCCCTTAATTTTATTAATAAAGGGTTGTATGAAGTATATGGTCCACACACAGAAGATTCGTCGTGACCTTGACGATCTGTGCGAGAGGATAATCACAGACATAACGATCACTACACCAGGCATATTGGACAGACATGGGAACAAATCAGATTTGTTTGGACGGCTTCAAGGCCGAGAATGGGGACGCACATCGAACTCTAACAAACCTATTTAAGGTAACTACGTAATACTTATATTTTTCATTTGCAAAATTACTTCTGAGCCACAGAGCTCTTTTAAACATTGAATGAACTTTACACATCATTACGATTTAGATAAATATTCTAAAATAGAAAATCTATATAACAAAAGGTTTTATCACCCTCCATGTTATGTTTATCTACATAAATGAATATCAATTATAAATAAATATCCCCTTGTGACATTTATTACAACTTGAAAAAAAATTTCAATATTTTAATAATTTAATACTTATTAAAATGTAATAATTTCAAAATTTTAATGTTAAAGAACATAAAATAGAATTATTCATTTTCTATTGCGTTTTATTTAACTCTTCATTGATAAAATAAATTAATAACCTTAACAGGTAACCTGATAATGCAATGATCACACCGAATCTTTCTTTTTTTTTAATTAAGAATTAATAAACATTGTTTTAATAAAATACTGTTTTATCTAATAGGGCTGGAAATTTTGAAGTACACTTTAAAATAGTCATACAAAATAGTTTTCAGCTGTAAATAAAATTAAATGAAGTGCATGGCCTAGCACTGGATCGAAGTTTAAGGAAATGTACTGGTTGTTAGATAGGAGGTCTTAGTTATTATTATCTAATAAACTGTTACTGTACTTAGCAGTCCTGCAACCCGATTTGGACTTACAGTATTGAACTATGGGGAACAACAAGCAAGAGTAACGTTAAGATATTACAATGGTTCCAGAAAAAGTTGGCGAAGTGTTCACAGAGGCGCCGTAGTTTATCGAGATCCACGAATATTTGGGTTTATGATGTGTCCCGAAAGAGGTAAAACGCTTCAAGTTCTAGGTATGAACTACACTTAGACGACTACATGAACTACTAGCCATTAAACTCTTGGACAACGGTTGGGACGTTAAAAGGCTTAAAAAGTGACTCCATGAAGGCTTACAAAGGTTTTGTGTCTCCATGTGATTTATGATGATTGATTTGTGATAGGATTATGAAATGATACTGGCTATATTTTGATTATTTGATTTATGATGTACTTATGTTATTTACGTTAAGCACCCGTGTTGAGTGCTCTATTTACATTTTCTCTTTTCGTTTACTTTGTATTTCATTTATGCTTTCTCAGAATTCATCTCTTTCTTCTTTTTTGGGGGGGTTCCTTGTTGTGTTTGGCCTGTGTGTCTATTAGACTTAAAGTGTATAAACTCTCCTCACAAGGTTCAGTACTAGTTTGTGGCGTTTTGATGGGAACTTCCTATCAAGTATTTGTGCACGATCAGATTTACTTAAAGTTTCACTATGATGTAACCAATTTCACTTACGTAAATAAAATTTAGAACTAAAAAAAAGAAGAAAGTTGGCGAGGCTGCATTCTGGAATAAACTTTTGTAACAAAAAGCAACTACAATTTTTTTACTCATTGCAGTATCGATCTATCTTAACTACAAAGGTTTTTTTTTAAAGGTTTGTGTATTTTTCAAAGGTCACAATCTTTACTATTCAAACATAATTAGGAACTCATGTACGAGTTCCTAATTAAAATTTAAATTTTTTCTTTAAACTAATTAAAATGTTAATAAATATTTGTATCATCTTTATGCAATTTATATTACATAATTTTATATATATATATATATAATATAATATATTTATATAAAAAAATACGGTAATGCATTACTAATTAATGCATTTATAATTAACATTATATAAACATATAATGTTTAAATAATTCATTTTCGTTTAACAAATAAATATAAGCAGAATATCTCATACACAAAACTGAAAGTTTGTTTGTTCAGCAACATGCAGAGCCAACTAACTGATTGCTTTCAAATTTACACGGTACATTTGTGTTATCTTAAGGAAATTTTTAAGCAATAAACCGAGAAACTAGCTCCTTTGAGGAAGAAATTGCCAATTAAAGAAAAAATAGATTAAACATAAAAAAGATTGTTCGAGTTACTCGTAAATTTTAAAAATATATTTACGAAGTATATAACAATACAATAATTTTATAAATAACGTACATTATTATGATATAAATCTTGAATTTTAACAAAACGAAGTCGTATATTTCATGGTATACGAAACTGCAGGAAGGATTAAGAAAAAAAAGATAAGATTTTACTTTATTAAAAAAAAGATCAAATTAACATGTTATGTTTATGTTTATGGTTTTTAGGTCTGCAAATTGAAAACTATAACGTTAGTATAAATTATGAAAGACTTAAAAGAAACGATCAGGGATATAACGTTCCTCTACATACAACAAAAAATCTCAACTCATAAATAATTAAGTTTAAATGTAAATACTGGTTTTTTAAATGTTAACGAACAAGACATGACCTGTCAGAAATTAATAATTCACACGCGAAATTATTTCATTTCATCGGTATGTGCATTATCATTATACGTTGTTAAGTGTTTTGGTCTGGGTAAGATATTATGACGAAAGTACACTTGGCAATAAGAGTACAAATCGTCAAGTACCTATTTTCATAATTAATTAAAAGAAAATACGCGTTTTGAGACAACACATAACCTGATGAGGTTTACATTCGGTTCTTTCCTTTACCGTTTGTGCACAACAATGTTCAAGGGGTATGGCGTATGCGATAAGCACGTAACAACAGGCTCTGATGGTGGGAGAAATTCTACCAACTTACAATTAATCGCTATTTTTGTATTACGCATCAAAATTGCTTCTTACTACACGAAACAGATTTATGTATTTGAATATATATTATTTATTTATAGGTATTAAACAGTTTTTTTCATCTAGGTAATAGACTTCCAAATTCTTACGTTTATATTTAGTTACTGTAGACTTTATTCACACCATATTACTAAGAATCAATTTTCAAGTAAGTTTGTTTTATAATAAATTTTATGTGTTTATTACTCGTTTAACAAATTTATTTTACGCGAAACATAAAATAGTGTGTTTTCCGACCCTAATGTTTTGTATTTTACAAAAAAAAAAACTATTAAACATACAGTGCTAGACCCACGTTATTTTTTTTTTAATCTTTCACGTAAGGTTTTTCATATAAAACCACTAAATTTGGGTCTCAAGCGTTACATTCTGGCTTAATTTTATCGAAGGCGCAGAAATTAGAGCGAAATCTTCAGCCGGCCGATACTTTCTAAAGAAGCGAATCCGAACCTATCTTTTAAAAACTTTCTTCTTTGTTTCCATCAGAAAACATGTCCTGAAAGTTTGTTACATTCTTCGTGAATCACCCGATATAAGTTTGTTACTAATGTAATCCAAATCCTGCGAAATCTATTCTCCAGTTAATTATTTGAGTAATTTCATTAATAAAACTTCAAGCTTTACTTATATTACTTATACTATTACTTATAGTAATGAAATATTATATATTAACAATGTAGATAGATTTAAAATTCGAAACTTTTAAAAATTATTAAAATGAATCAATAAAAAAAAACAGGTAACACAGGTTTATTTTGAAATTATTTTTTCTTAATCTATATTGCACAGCTGTAGATGGTTTATTACAAAATCACTAAGGTATTGTAACACACCAGTACCTTATCGATCGTATTCCGTTAAGAATTGCGTAACTTGACCATTCTCTCTTAATACAGAAAAAAAACATTCACTAGAAACAAATTTTACGAATATCATTAATGAGAAAAATTTAATAGCGGTCCATATTCAATATGAAAATACAAAACACAAATTATCAATACACTAATTTTTATTTATTTCCTGTTTTGAATAATCATTGTTTACGTAAAAACTGCTTCGGCTAATTTAATACTCGACCGTTACCGGTTAGCAGTCTATACTGAATTATTTCATGTTAATAATTTTAGTACAATAATATACTTGATGGTGGATAAATGCATGCAATATTAATACTTAGGATAGAAATACGGAAAATTACTTTTTGTTGCATGTTTGTATTATCGACCTGCACGTTCTGATTCTGACTGAAAATGGTTTGTTCAATAATGAGGTATAATTTCATACTTTTTACGCACAATAAGATTAGTTTTATATTTTTTCTTTTTAAATTAATTTTAATACAAAAATGAGAAATGATATTTAAAAATATTTTTATATAAATATATATAATATATATTTATTTTATTTTTTATACTTTTGAAAGACATAGATTACAAATTACAGTATTTATTTATAAATTAACAGACCAAGAGACAATTGTTAACTATTATGTGTATTCAGAAGGCTGCGATCTAGAAACCCCTGCTAAGCAGATCTCTAAATATTAAATACGTCTATGATGGAAGCGTTGCTCAATAATTAATGCTTCTTAAAAAAAGCAGATCTCTACAACCTAAAAGGAAATACTTGACAAGTTCAAGTTTCAAACTTCAGAGTTTGAAAAACCGACGATAAGATTAGATCAAGGAGTGATAACTAACTTTTAAATAGATTGTCACTAGTTTATTTAGGTGATTCTTGGCGAAGTACTAAATATAAAATTGAAACGTAATAAACTGTACTTTAAAACTACGTAATCAACCACCACATTACATGCAAAATGATAGTAAAACATTAATAAAATAAAGGGATATTTCAGTTATTGCGTATAAATAAAAAAGAAATTTACTAGTTCTACACAACCAAAAAAATAATAAAATTTCATTAATCTAGTAGCTATGGGTATATTTTATAAACAACAAAAAGTAAATATATAATAAAAACTAATTCAACCCCTTTCAGCTATAAAATTAGATAATTTTTTTTTGGGGGGGGGGGGGTCGAAAAACGCCTATGCGTTGTCATCGCCCGGAATTTTCTTTAAGAAAAAGGTAGAATAACTCTAATTTACATCTAGTTAAAGTAAATAATTACAGATTACGAAACGACTAATTAACTGACACAATTTGTGTGTAAAATAAATAAAAATACTTATAGAAAAAACTCAGAGTTAAAAATAGCCAAATGAAAAATATTACAAAAAACAATACAATATATCAAAAGGATATTATACAAAACTAGAAAATAATTAATAGCTCTCAATATTGTAGAAGTGGCTTATAGTAACGAGCAAACGCACAAACTACACGATAAAAGCACTTTAACGACTTATAAAAGAAAATAACGGTAGTAATACAAATGTTATTAATATAAAAAAATAACCCGTAACTGTCGGAATGTAAAACATTTTTATTAACGTATAGAAATCGAGTACTTCATATTTTTTTACTACAAGTTACTCTCATTAAGGAATAATAAGATCTATTTGCCTTTTGACAAGATTTAATTTTCTGGTCACCTGTCAAACAATCTTTTCTAAAACATTTGAATATTAGTAAAGCAACTACTGAATAATGTGCCAGTTAATATTCATAACATGTTTTAAATAATTCCCACGAGAGATAAAGTAAGTATATACATTAAATTAATAGGTAATTTTATTCCATCAATTAAAAATAAAAACAATTAAATTTAATTTAACCTTCAGTACGAATCATACAACAATCTTTCCCAAAGTATCTAATAACACTTAATAAAATATAATGTAGTGTAAAATAATTTAATTAAATATCGTTATAATAAAATAAACAAAACAAAATTAAAAGAAAATTGCTATAGCAACAAGGTATATAAGTTTGATAAAAGATTCTTTGTCTAGGGCATTTTACGGCAAAAAATAAGAAACTACTTGATAAACGTTCCACTACTCGACCATCTACTGTCTCCTAAACGAAAAAGCTGTTTAAATTAAGAATTACCGAAAACAAAGTCTTACGGTAATAAAATATTTATTTTGTAATTAAAATGTTCTTTAAATCAATAAAATTAACATTTTAATTTATATTAGACGACATTAAGTTGTAACAGGAAGAAATGATCTTTAAAGAGATACTCGGCATAAACTAAAAATATTCCAACAGCGTAACTGTGTTATCCTCCTCAGACAAGGGTGCCTTGCAAATTCATAGTAGGCACTAATGAACGGTGCAATTGTATCTCGTCAATACATAACTTTTCATCATTTAAAGCATTAGTAAGGGTAGTAAATCTCTACTAGGCAGTATTAACGTTAGATTGTTATTACGTACTTAGCAAAGATAAGTTTCCGTAACCAGCAGCCGAGCTCTCTTCCAAAAAATGTTTTTACAGCGCCCTCAAGTTTGATCTTGTATTATATTACATATACTTTACATTTTATAACTAAACATAAAACACAATTATCAAAATTTATTTACATAATTAACAACCGTAGTCACTTTGTATTATCCTCGATAAACACACTCGGTTAGACTTATGACAATGAATTTAAAAAAAATCTAAATCTTTAATTTACATAAGCGAGACCAGGTCAAAATTAAATAACATTATACACGATAAACACATGGAAGAAGTGCTAGAAACATTACAATTGCAACATAATAATAAATACGATTGGAACATTACAATCATTCTTCAAGGAATATAGCACGATCATTCAGGCACAAATTACAGAAACTTACAGTTAACGTTTATGTCGCAGTTAATGAATCAATATTATTTTTTTAAATATTAACTTAATAAGTAATAATGCTCGCTCAAATAAATCAACAACTGTTAAAACACGTATAAAAAAAAGGAAAATATTAAAAAAGGCAGACATCCAATCAACCGTTTGTTATCGTAATAGTAATCACACAAATATAACCAGTAATAAAATAGACAAGAATTTAATACGTTGGAATAAATTATCCTGTTTATCATAAAGGCAAGCTGATTAGAAATAAAAAGCCGAACGGAAACAATCAAAATTCCATTTCTATAGATCAATCTTAATATCTGATTAAATACTTAATATGTTTGGTAGATAATTTTTTTTTTAAACTGGAATTTATAATGACTAAATGGTAAATAAATTATAAGTGAAAAAAAAAGATAATCAGGCATAAATCTTATGAATAGCTTCAAAAAATAACCTGACTTATTATTATTAAGCAATGTATAAAATACCTCATCACTGTCAAGGCTTACATTAATTTATTGGAAGTAACATAACCACAGTAATAAGGTAAGAATTTCTTTTGTCTATCTGTTAGCATTTGAAATCGGTACCTCATAGGGGAATATACGAAAATTTGATTCATAATTATCACGGGAAGAGAGGTTCTCGACCAAACTCCTTAAAATATATAAAGTTTCAACACCTCATATATAAGAAAAGGGCTTGTACAGGGGGTCCAAGTAAAGTTAACATAGCAATAGAAATAAATCAGAGGAAGAAAAAATAAAAATAAAAATAACGTCGTCAATACCAATATATGAAAAAACATAGATAAAATAAATATTCATCGGTAAATTCGAACACTATCAAAGTGATGTTCACAGAATCATTCTGTAACAGTTACAGAATCATGTTGTGTCCCACTCCTGTGGTTACTTACATCTTCCAGGTCCAGCACATGAAAACCTTTCAGTCGCCTGATGACATCGCTCTTGTCCATTAAATTTACTCCCAGATAATTTATAAGTTTGTCTAACCTCTGTTTGCACCGCGGGCCAATTTTTTGGATCTCTTCGTAAACAAGATAATTCTAGATAGTCATAAATTTCTCTACCCCTAAAACACCACGTCGCCTCTTTCATGGTCCTCGCCAATTTATTTTGGAATCGTTGAATTACCTCAATGTTACTGTTACATAACTGGATCCACAGGTTTAAGTATACCTCTGTAAATAAACGGTTTATTATTATATAATGATAATTGTGAGTTTCTGCTCGACAACCAGTTTAGTTCCCTATACTTTATGTTAAGGTGCTTCCTCTTTTTTCCCACGTGGCCCTTCCACGTCAGGCAATAATCCAAGTATAGGCCAGCGGTACGCTGGCCTATACTAGGATTATTGTACTAGGATTATTGGATTATTATGTGAAATTATCTATTTGGATTATTGGCCTATTGCTTGGATTATTATTTATACGGACAGGTACGGTACGGTACGTACCGTACCTGTCCGTGTGAGGGATATAGACGCCTGAAGGTTAGAAAATTCAAAAAATCAATTTAACTGATTAAGTATATGACTATATTTATTACGGGTGGTGAGCCGAGTAGTTGCAATGACAGTTGTGATTATTCCGTTTATTTGAGTGTATCGAACATTTTTGCTGTAGTTTTTACACAACTGTCTTAGAGCATCGACTGTCAGAGTTAAATGTTATTAAATCAAATGTTATCTTGAACAAAGAAAAGATACAGGAAAAAATCACTAATTATTCAATTATAACTTTTACTTTTTAAACAGAATAGCAAACATTTTCAAAGTAACTATTTTATCATCAGAGCTAATTTTTCAAGTTTCATCAGTCTTGTTATCCACAATTAACAAAATAATGAATAAGAAGCATTACTTATAAAATACAAATTGTTCCTTCAGACCGGTAAATTGATTCTAGTCAGTACACTTATTTATTTCGCACACTGCTGATATGTGACAAGAAAATTTGAATGGATATGTTGATCCGAATCAATTCAGCTATATTCTAATTGAAATAATATATCTTTAATGTTTTAATTTCTACAATGTTGTACTTAATGTTACAAAGCGTTGGATTTAAATCTAATGATTAAAGGATAACTCCGAAACCGGTTAAAATTTTAGAAAAATAAAATGATAAGTAGTAGAAGGAAAAGAAGGATTAAGAGAATTATTTGTTTATGTGTAATTATCTTATTACATCTTTTTTAATACATAATCTTATATTCAAACAAAAAGTAAATTAATAACAGAGACGATTATTCATTACTAATAGCTTAGAAAAACCTCTTAGGTTAAAACCGTTCTTTCCAGTTACCCTTATTTTCTTAAAAGAGGGAACCTCTGATCATAGATAAATATCTCCCCGGATTTACCTTTTTAGGGCAAGAGGAACAGCGTTATTTAGATGCATTCATTTTTTTCGTGTAAATGTTTTACATGAATTTAAAATGTTACATAATTTAAAAAAAATTTAATAGAAGAAGTGAAATAAACAAACAATTGGTGTGCGATTATTATACTAATAATATATGCAGAGATTATGTTAAACCTGCTCTTAATAAAAGATCATTGCATAAATATCAGAGGAACACTAATGGATACGTTTTAAAAGTACAAATAGGTAACTGTAAGTAATACAATCCCAATTAATTGTAAATAACTGTATAAACCAACCAAGGTCTATTAAGGTAATATTTCGCACGTTCGTTTCTAATTACGGCTTTGTATATATCCTCATAGATGATTTCAAATTTAAAAGGATCCTCACTTTTAATCATTAAACGATATACACCTTACCAGTCATAAACGTTTCATTTTATGGCGAACACAAAATTTCATATAATTTAATGATTTGATAAAAAGTAAATTCGATTACAGGAATTTATAAATAGTCTAAAGCAATCTAATTTTAGAACTGTAATAAATAATTAACTCCAAATGATTTCTACGTAGAGTTTTCCACGAATGGGCCAAAGATTCGCATTTTACAACAAGATTAAAATAGATCCTTAATGCTTGTTTAGTTTCCGTGAAAAAAATAACTATCAAAGGGTTTTAAGACATGATTTTACGTTTTATTTTTCATTCTAAAAAGAAAAAAAAACAACTTCTATCTTGTTTAGTTTTAGTTATAAAATATAAACAAATTTTCATTTTGAGAATAAAATTAAAGATAAACAAAAGAAAACGCATAATCGTTGTTTTTTTTTTTTTAAATGATTAAAACAAAAAGGGATCAACAAAGTGGATTTAAAATCCCACTTGGTTTAAGAATTAATTGAGACGATTTATAATTACAGAATACAAAGTAGCCATTAAAAATGTATTTTTAGCAGACATTAAATAATCTACCGGATTAATTGTACGCGTATCTCTTTTAAGTTCTTTTAGATTAAATGATTCCCAACGAAGTGTAAAAGTATAAAAAAATTTAATCTAGTTTTTCTAATATAATAAAAAAATCACAATTATCCATCAATGAATTTAACGCGTGAAAAAAAATCAACTGCAAGGATGAAAATTTGATTTCTTTGTAAAATATTATTTACCTTCAAAGAAAATTATGGAAATTTTTTAAATTAAATAAAACACAAATACTGAAGGACGTATAAGTCATGGAATTCTTGACGAAATGCAAACTATCCGTACAAGTTTACCGTTGACTGAATATGCGACCTTCCGGAATTATAGACATGTTATCTGCAATTTATTATGACCATCACAACATCCTTTTGATAATAAACTTTAATTAAAACAATTTTTTTTAAACACACACATATATATACATATAAAACATAATGCAGAAAAAAAATAATCGTGATAATAATAAATAACCGACAACCATTTCATCCCCAAACAATAAAATTCTCAAATAAGCACTTTTTCATTTGCATCAAGGCATAACATTTCACTTCCTCTTAAACTAAACAATAACAAAAAAAATCTACCATTATATAATGAATATACATTTTAATAACTACATACTGAATAATAACTTAGATAAGAAAAATTTAATTTAATTACGTAAGTAGTATAAATACGTAAAATTTTAAATTTTCCTGTACGTAGCAGCATTCATGATTATATGCATGATGTAAACCGTGTCTGCACGCTTACGAAAATATTTGATAATTACAAACAATATTTTTACTAATATTCTACATAATTATGAATTCAAATATCTCAATATGTATAGAATACAAAAAGCAGAAAAATATCTTCTGTGCATATTAAAACCAATTTTTTGGCATTTTCTAAGATACTCATGACTATGTTAATTCTGCAACACTGATAACAAGAAAACCTACAAATTCCAAAAAAAAGCGTCTGAAACTGAATTGGCTATACAATAATAAGTCAAGGATTTAGTTTCTTTCCCGATCAACTTTCTGTGAACTTCTGAAATATCATTTCAACATAAAATGTCATCACAAATCTCAAATAAATAGATAAAGGTAGAAAAGTAGGTATACTACAGAAAAGTGATTCTTTGACAAGTAACCTTCTTCGTCTTAACATCCGGGGTAAGGAACAAAATAATTTTATTAATTAAGAAAAAATATATATACAGTAATTAAAACAACCATACGGATGAATGGATATATTAATAAAATGAAAAATGGAGAAAATAATTTTAAATAGAAATTAAACATTTTTATTTAAACTTAAACATAGATATATTATTAAAATATAAAATTAAATTAAAATGACTATTCAATAAAATTATAAATATGTATGTTGAACTAAAGTAGAAGAGATGTACGTACTCTCGAAAGAAAGTGATTAGGCAGTGTCTTGTTTTACGAGCAGTTAAATCCTACATTATAATTGTTAAAATACATTACTCCTTGCAACAGATTATGTAAAATAAGATTTTGGACCTTTTCTATTAATTTCCCGCCGTTATGTACTGAATACTTGAAATAATAATGAAAGAATAACGAAATTCTAGTATTTTCACTTGCTAAACAGCGACTGATCTTATTTAACTTCAGTCCGTATAACTTACAACATTTTAACACTTAAATAACGCACTCACGAAGGTTATGCCTTCGCAAAAGTAATTTGACCATTCAACGGCCACCCCTGCTGAAATGTTCAATAGTTTTTTAATAAAAGTTAACTGTTAATTAATTTTCCCACGGATTAATTAAAAGGCCAATAGTAGTGAAAGAAACCCTACTACTTACTAAAGGTTTCACAGAAGGTAAAAAACGATGATTACATTTCCATCTTTCTCAGTTACCAAGTTGTTAAGTTATTTCATGTTGAATCGAAACCTAAAAGTTGAGGGTAGTATTCTTTGGATTGGAAAAATGAACTACGGAATCTTTTTCTTTTATTTTTATTTTTTTTACAATAAAAGTAAATTTATTTTCAGGTACAAAAACAAAAGAAACTTCAAATTTACAATGGTGGAGATTAAATAAAACAAAAAATACGACCACAATAATGTGTCAGAAAATTAATCGAAGGTTCAAAGTACTTTTGTGTTGTTTTTTAATACTAACTTCAACCTGCCGTTATAGTGAGTCCTTTTAATGACTAAAAACGTTTTCTTATTCCACTTACTGTAAAGAACCCAGAAATAATTTAATTTTAAAAATGACATTCATGATTGTAGTGTGATTAAAATGATCGATAACCGCATAACCTTGATCCGACAACGCTGAAATTGGATTATTAATGATTAGTAAGTTTGCCTATTAGTAGTAAATACTAATAGGCAAACTTTTAAAATAAAATCTTCTGCAAGTTTAATATGAGTTTACTGTCGAGTTAAATCAATATAAAAAAATTAAAACTATTTTTCATTAGATATTCCGCAGTTTTAGAAAAAAAAAATTCGTATTAATGGAAAGAAATAGCACAGATTAGCGAGAAATTGACGAACCTAGTTATTAAGTTTCAATCTGTTTGGCCTAGTTATAATGCGGTGAAACAGTATTCAGAAGAATATAGAATGAATTATTGAATATTGAAAAATAGTGAATTATCGGAATATTACATCGAAATTAAAAACAATTAATATAAGAAACAAAAGTAGTATCCGTTACATTAAAAGAATATTGAAAAGCAGTCAAGTGTGTCAATAATAAGCTATTAATCAAGTTGTACTCTTTTACGTTATTTTTCATTATTATTTTTTTTTTACGAAGTACATACATGACCGTTAATGCTGCACGCTAACTCGATAAGTAAGCATGCAAACGCAGCATACATCTATACAATACAAAGTCAAGAAACAGTGGCAGTACATGCAACCTGCAACCAGATTGACTTTCATAATATAGAATTAATTTGTTTAGTACAGTAGTATAATAACTCAACTGATCACGAATCAAAACATTTAAACAAAATTAATAGTAAGTAGAATAAAAATAAATAAATAAATAAACAACATATAATTCGTTGTAAATACTTTCTTATATTATTTTATTCGATATTCCGTAGTAAATAAAAAGTGTATGTGACAAGTTCGATCATGCTATCTGATGTCAATACGAAAAATACCGATAATTAATTAATGAAATAAAGAAAGTTTTCGTGTTTTTAAAACCAGTTTATAAAATATTTACATCATAAACTTAATAAGAACCAGGAAAGTTACTATATTACACTCCCCCGATTACTTTATAAATAAATAATATTAGAGAAAATTAAAGAAATGAAACCGTTTCCATTTTATTAAAACAATATTTTATTAAAATTAGGTTTCCTTGTTGCTATTATCATCCTTTTTTTATTTATAAGGGAAAGTTAAATTTCAAATTATTTAAACTCATTTAATTAAATAAAAATTATATTCTTTTAATTTCATTTATTTTATTTCTATTTTTATTAGATAAAAGGATATGATTATATCTCTTTAAGGTTAAATTTTAAAAGTTTTAATAATTCGATTACAATTCAATTCAATTTTACATAAAAAAATAAATTTAAAGTAAAATTTTTATAAGCGAACGTACATAGAATCTCTACATATGAAAATTTATAGTCCAAACGAACATAAATAACTACGATGAATAAACAATATTTTTCGTATTACAAAAATGTTTTTAAAATTTTTTTTTTTAGCCTCCGGGAATCACCGTCAGGTATTACTTCAGAGAATGAATGAAGATGATATGTATAAGTAAAGTGTAAATCTTGTACAGTCTCAGGTCGACTATTTCTGAGATGTGTGGTTAATTTCAAACCCAACCACCAAAGAACACCGGTATCCATGATCTAGTTATTCAAATCGGTATAAAAACTGCCTTTACTACGACTTGATCAGCTGATTTGCGACGACGCGTTCACCGCTAGACCAACCCGTTCAGTTACATTACAAAAAGTTAACATAAATCAAATTGACGCAATTTCAAACAAAAATAAAACGAATATAACATATAAATTACGTTAGCGATGAGCATTCGATCGATACTAATAAAATATATTTTTTTTAATGATAAATTAATAACGAAATACAACGGTTATTTAACCGTTATCGACGTTATTACTTGAGATTACCTGAGATTAATAAAATAAATTAATGGATGGTGGAAGTTAAAATTTCAATAACTTAAGAGAAATGGAATAAAATAAGTAGAATTCCATATAAAGAAAGTAAAACGCTATTCACGATCAGTAATCATGACCTATATTGTTTAATATTCAACATTTTGCTCAAACTAACGATGTTCGAAATGATAATGAATTGTAATGTAGAACCTCAGCTACTGCATTCTGTTTGCGGCAACGACCACAGTGTAAGTAAAAGGATGAAGACTTAACTTTATTGCATATAAAAATATTTATGACTCATAAATATTTTATATTTTACAAGATTATTAGCTAAATAAATATTTTAATTTAAATAAACGGGAATCGTTAATAACTTATAACTTCCTGTATTAGTGTTATTATTAATAAAAATAATAATAATAATAAATAACAATAATAAATAATAATAATACTAATAGAGTATATATTTTTATGATCTATCATTGAATTATATTAAATAGTGTATAATAGTTGCGTTATATCCTTGCCCATGAATTTAATGTAGCTTTGTAATAACGATTAAAAAAAACCGAGGGTTGTCTTATTTTAATCCCCATTTTTCTTCTTATTCTCACGCAATATCATTTCGTTGCTGAAATTTAATACTAAAAACATTAAAAAAAAGTTTTTTTTTCGTTTTTGGACAGGTAGTTTTCCAGTCATCAGCGGTTTTCTGAAGTAAAATATTTCAATCCAAAAGATTCCAATTTTTATTTTTAAAAATTGGAAATTATTTTAATAAGAAAACGAAGATTATAATTAAAAATTGGCATTATTAAAACGGTGAAGAAATAGAATTTGAAATAAAAAAAATATCAGTAACATTAACTGCGAAGAGTAAAGTGTAGCTAAAATAATATGACATTTATCTATCATACCTTAAAAAACTGCCGAAAAACTACCTCCCTCTTACTCTTAACGTTATATGAAAACAAAACGATTAACATCAGCCTAGAGAAATGACATAATATCATGATAAATGTAAATATCTAACTTATTCCTTTGGTCCAGTGAACCTTTTTAACTAAAAAAAAGACCCTCAAAAAAAAATATATACAATGAATATTTCGCGACCCCCACCCCCAACCACAACCTAATTAAACCTAGTTAAAACTATTGCAACAAGCAAACATGAAGTGTACAAACATGACTAATTTACAGGTTCCAACTTGATATGTACGTGCTCCTTGTAATTTGGTCTGCTTTTATAATATTCGTTGTGAGAGCGTCATGTTCGAACATGCATATAATACGTTTGAACAAGTCGTGCTCTCAGCAATATAAAAGAAGCATAAGGGATTGCAGAAACTCAGTTTAGTATCGAATGCGAAGCGTGCGTCTGGTACCTTTATTTAAATTTTTAAAAGGGTAATTTCAGTGAAAATAATAATTGAGGTTTCAGTTTTTTAGTATGCGGTCAAACGGTGTAACTGTTTTTTTTTTGTTTTTTTTTTCAATTAGATTATGTAAAATGGATAAATTTATGAAAAACCGAAGTCAACCTCTACATCCAGTGAATCGATTAGTAAAAACACAAGACTGTACGATGACAGTTTTTTTAAATTATGGTTTTACCTCATGGATGGAAAGCCACACTGCGTTGTTTGTTTTCAAGTCCTTTCCGACGAAAGCATGAAGCCATCAAAATTAATTCCACATTTAGAAACTAAACATCCGGATCATAAAAGCAAACACTTGTAATTTTTCGAAAGATAATTAAAATACCACGACCAGCTCAGAAATATCTGCCGCTAAAACGTTACAACTACAATTCCCATCTGAAGATTTAGATACGTTTTGGCTTGCAAGTCGAAAGGATACGGAAATTTATTCATTGAAAATATTAATCCCTTTCGCCACGTCATACCTCTGTGAAAAGGTTTTTCGTCTATGGTTGCGCTTAAAACTAAACATAGGAATCTTTTTTATCACTTGAAAACAATTTGGTTTTGTGTGTTTCTAACATAGATGCATGTATGGAAAACCTTTTAAATAAAAAATAAACGAAACCATTAATTAATTTATTTTATTTACATGTGTAACTTATAAATGAAAGTTAAATATTTATAATAAATTTTTTTTTTTCATAAAAAGTTTTCATTACGTGTAAAGTTGTAGGCTAATTTCCCGACCCCAGATTGAGAAACGCTGATTTAGTCAATGAAACTTTTTGTATAATCTCACCTAAACATCAACCAACGGACAACATAAATTACTTCTAAATACTGAAATAAAATAAAAAAATATTACTGTGGACTACTGTAGATACAAGGCGCTGCAGGATCTCATACGAACATTCTAATAGCTTTTTTAAAAGTTATTCTTCACTAAAATTAGATGGAAAAATTACTGTTGGATGAATAAAACCAAATGAAGCGAGGACAGATAAGAAAGTTCGATAACTGGATAATTAATTATTCTTGTGCGGTTTGCACGGGCGTAAAGTCGAATTAGGTTAAAAATTAATTAAAAAGGATAATTTAAAAAAATATTTGTTTAAATTATTTTGTAAACATATTTTATAATGGAAGGAAATTTTATGAGTTAAAGAGAAAAAGAAATGTTAAATAAAAAAAAACATCTCCATTTTTTACCGTTATTACGAAGTTAGCTTTAAAGCTATTAATAGCAGACAATCTATTTTTATAATTTATTATTTTATAGAGGCGATTAAATATTGATACAATAAGCTATTTTTTTCTGATACCGAGATATTTTTAGATAAATAATTTTCTTTAAATATAAAACGGTCAATATTTAGATTGATTGACGTGTTTAAGCTGAAAACCACCACTTAGGTTTTGTTCTGATGGTGGGGAATTGACTGTTTCACTTCTATCCAAGTATTATTGTACACGTAAATTTTGTAATTTTATTCCATATTTTTGTTGTTAATTGTAATATTTCCATCAGTTGAAAGTATTTCTAGGTTACATACATTCATTTTATTACATTTAACACATTATTTTTCTTGCCGATAACTAATCTCTGTTTGATTTTTAATTAAAATTAATTCAAGGAAATGCTAATATTTTATCCATAATTATTTGTATTACTGGTTGCAACGCGTAATCTAACCATGTAGCAATAAGTACATATGTGCATTTAATCTACATATATTATAACATCATGTTGCCTAAAATCTGTATTCAAACAATCAGTAACGCGATTAATGAAATTAAATGAATTAATTTACTTACTTATACGTATCTGCTGAATTGATATAGTTCATTCTTTTATTCCGTTTGATGATTAGTTTACGTATTAGCCCAGGCGTGGTCATAAGGCCTGTATAATGACTTTATGCGGCTCGCAAAAAGTTTTTGAATATTAGGGTTTTATAAGCAATTGAATAATAGAAAATACGGAAATTTAAAAAAAAACTTGCCAAGAAATATTTAGTAATCTTCAGCTCAAGTTATATTTGTGAACAAACTTTTTCTTTAATGAATATACATAAAAGTACAACAAATTCCATAATACAATTTTGTTTACTTAAATGAATCGTTTTTTTATTTAATATTTTTTAATTTTAATATTTCGTTCAGCTCGTGAAAAAGGTTTTCTTTCCAATTCACCCCGGAGGTAAAATTGTTGGCCACGCCTGTATTAGCCAGATCAAAATGAAACATTTTACAACAGAGAAAAGGATTTATCAAAATTTATTATACAAGGGCTGATCCCATCCCCTTGAAAATATTAAAGAAAAAATACTAAAGAATCAACTTAGCTTCTAAAACAAAGTTGTCCCTCGTGGAGATGAGCAAATTCGGGGTTCTATTATCATAGTTAACTTACGTAGTTAACTATTAATTTGAATGTAACTCGGGAACGAGTTGTTCAATTCAATGACATTTAAAAAAAAAAAATTATATATATATAAATTTTCTCTACGACTCATCCGCAGCTTGTACACAGTTTATTCTAAAAAAAAAACGTTTTCCGGATACTGATCTTTCCTTCTCACAATCAGGAAATTTACGAACTTCATTCCTAAAGAATCCTCCTTGATACAAAATTATCAATCATTTTTTAAATGTACTTCGAGTACTGTTTTTGGGAGATTTTAACAAACATACTCACAATTAAGTTATAACAATTTAACTAATATCTCAATAACTAAAATATTTCTTGTGTAGAAGAAAAAAAATCATCGGAATAAAACGCCGAAGTCTTTTTTTAATTATTAGGATATGCATTTTTATTATTAATTTTAATTATGATATGATGGTTAAAAATGGTAATAAAACTCGTTATTTAATCTGAAGAGCAATCTTGGTTTGACATATTATAAGGTAAGTTGATTGGAAACAAATATCAAAATAGTTTTTATAAGTGCAGACTAATAAACTTTCTATCTCTAAAAGTTGTTTGTAAAGAGTTGTTCTAAATACCAATAAATAATGCGACAGCTAACCTTTAACGCTTTGATGGCTAATCCCAAAAAGGAAATTCTTTTTTAGAGTAAAGAAATTATCAAAACAGAACCTAAATTAAAACTAGGATACCAAAAATACTGTTTTGTTTAAGTTAACCAGTTAATTTAAATGAGTTGGCTAAAAAAATTGGAAAACGTAATGAAAACTGTGACTATTGTGAAAATAAAAGAATGAAAATTTATGAATTTATACTTTGGTTAAAGAATTCTAAAAGCTATTAAATATAATAACCGTACAGAAGAAGTAGTAAGGAAACGCAATATAATAAACAACGTAAACCAACATTTTAAACCCGGAAGAAAAAAAAAAGAAGATATAAAACCAAAGAGACAAGCAAAAAACCTCGAAATAATTAAAGGGTGGATAACTTGCAAAATAAAAATTAATTCCGAAGACAAGGTATAATTATCAGTTGAATGATACTGTAGCCAAATACAACACGGTAAACACCTCTGTAATGGCCAACTATATAAAGATTGTGGGTGAATTTACAGATGACCCAGCGACTATTATCAGAACATCCAATGGTGTAAAAAGGACGCGCACATGTATTAACATACGTAATCAATTTATAATTAGATATATATATATATCACAATTTACAATACTCAATACACAAAATATATGAATGTATCCAATAAATATTATCTACGTACATACCAGTATATCATTTAACCTAAAAAAAATTGCATAACTACGCAATAAAAGATAAAATGTTCTTTACACATAATCAGAAGAATTGAAAAACACTTACATTATGTAATGCGGGATCCGATTTCTTTAAAAGACAAAAACTAACCGCTAAAACGGATGTAAATGTAATACGTATTACATATGTTATCTCAAGCTTTTCAGCTGAATTTCATGAAGTTACGAGTGAACAATACTTTGAACATCAAAAAGATGGTAGATTATGTATAACTACGCTACTGACAACATTTTGCTAGATATAAAACATCAGTAACGATTAAGACAAGCAAAAAACATCTTGTTATCTACATGGCCATGTAATCTTCGTTTAAAACTTCTTCCAGTGATGTTTTCTGAAAAAAAATTTACGTCCGGTACATCAGAGGTTCTTAATCTACAAAATTAAAAAAGTTCTCATCGAAGAGCTATTAAGTGAAAAATGCGATGTAATCGTAAAAAAAATAAAAATACAATTAAATGTTTTTCTCAATTGTTTTGCACGTGATTATGGAAAACCCTTCAGTGTACTGAAATTTCTACTAATTTTCTGTATTTTATTTCTATATGCCCATAAATGTTTTTCTGAATTACAGACACTCTTCAATAAGTTATACTCGATGGATTAAAATTTTTGATAAACTCAAGAAATATTCTAGAATAGCTTATTTTAAGAGGTTTTTCCCTAATGTGAACATATTTCATTTCCTCAAAAATAATGAAATTAAAATGGTCTTATCTTATTTTTTAATTAATAATTATAGATTTATAAAATTAATTTTTATAGTGCATCGTTAAATCAGGAAAAATCAAACGTTTAAACGAGTCACGTATCATATTCTTATGAATCTGTATCGATGGACTGAGAGTCTAAAACCAATCGTTACTTCTCGTTTCGCATGTAGTAACACGATTAATAAAACAATGTTCTAAAAACAATTCTCTATAGATTGATAAACAACATATAAAGTTATAAGTATACTTGTACAGGAATACCAGACGTCATATCTACAAGCATATTAAAGAGTTTATAGCCTAAATTTAAATATAGCCTAATTTTTAAATATAGTTTTACTTCCTTCTACGAAGTACAGGAAGTATTGTGATTGAGAAAAATTTTAGTTTTCAGATTTCAACGGAAATATCCATTTTGACCGTCCCTGAATCCATTTGACTAGTTTCGGCGTGACATCTGTACATACGTGTGTACGAATCTCGCATAAATCAAAAACGATTAACCGTATAATGTTGAAATTTAGGATTTAGGACTGTTGTAACATCTAGTTGTGCACCTTCCCTTTTGATTGCAATCAGCTGAACCAAGTGTCCAAAAAAGTTGAAAATCACCAAAAAAAATCTAGATTTTGGACTTTTTCTTAATTGCAGTAAAAAGCCCAAATTGAGAGATTTTCAACGATATATCATAAGTCGTACTTATTTTAATTGGTTCAAGAGTTATAGTCAAATGAAATTTTAATTAATGAAATATTTGGAACTTACAAGGGAAAGCACATCGGCTCGAATCAGACTTCATCTCCTTTTTTTTTATTATTAATTAATTCTTTTATTAATAATTATTAATTTCTGATTGTAAAAAAAGGTATACAATAAAAAATTATTCAATAATAAAAAAAAATCAGAAGTTATTAGTGAAATAAAATTTTATGGACTTAAAAATGTGTATACGTAATTAATAGGCATTATTACATATGTGTAAATGTAATAGGTTTGGTGAAACATCTGATTATTTAATATTAATTCAAAATTACAATTTAGAATCGTATTATTTTTGAATTTTCTAGTTTATCTCTGTTTAATTTTATCTACATTAAAGTTAACTAAAAAATAACTGAAGAATAGACCCACACAAGAACAACATATACACTGAGGCATGCATGCTGGATCTTTAATAAATTGCAAAAAAATCTTTTCTTTTAGTTCGTTACTCCTCTGATATTATCGGGCAATATTCTCCCTCAAGTCGGTGTTGATCATTATTTCGTTTATATTTGTTTTTGTTGCCAATCATTTAATCGCTCTTGGTTTGATGTAATTTTTCTGATCTTAATTTGTGTACACGTTCTCTAGTTTTCAAATTTTCTCTCTTTATATTCATCACGCTCTTTTAATCTTTTTATTCTTTCCTTTGTCGTAACGTTCTCTTCCTCTTTATATTTATCATCTTCTCTTAATCTTTTTATTCTTTCTTTGGTTTTAACGTTTTCTTCCTCTTTATATTTATCCACTTCTCTTAATTTTTTTATTTTTCCTTTGTCTTAAGATTTTCTTTCCCTTCATATTAATCTTTTTTTTTTTGAGATGCATTTTTTAATATTATCTTTCTTTTTCGTGTTTTTCTCATCCTCTGAAGCAATACCTAACGGTGGAACCGCAGGTTAAACACAAAAAAAAATAAATTTAAGAAATTTCTGTTTAACAGTTATGGGCTTCCCGTGGGGACTATGTGTGTGGCTAGAGTGGTGAGGTATGCGAGCATCTCCTAGTAAGTATTTGAAAAACCAGGTACGATATTTTGTTTTTTTAAATTTTAAAACAGAAATTTAAGCCTAATGCTCAACCTGTTGCTTGTTTTAAAAATCTATCTTCAATATTTCATAAAAATATTTTTGTACCTGTAAAAAATAATTTTTTATCCAGTATATATGGTTTTATATAAAAATACAAGCTAAGAAAAAACCTGAGATTATAAAATCAATTCCGCCCGTCACCCGAACAATATGAGAGATACGAGTGCTCACTTCTAGGAACGGGCCTGAAGTTGAGTAGATGTATTTGTCTTATTTCGCGATCCCTTTCTAGAAATAGAGCGCGCCATCAATGCACCTACTTAACTCTACTCTACTCGTAAGTAGAGTTCTTTATCAGTACTCACCATTTCTTCTAACAATTGATCCTTTCCTCTCCGACAAGTTTGTTGCTAGATATCCATTGGAACCGTCTTAAGGATGTGGGAAACTAGATTTAATGTGTGTCTAGGTAAAAGGCTGTCTACGAATCTTTCTCCGGATACTCTGTTTCCTATCCGACTGCAGTACAAAACTGCAGACCAAACTGCGACTGCGATGCTTATCATGTAAATACGGTCTTAATATAAATTACAATGCTTGGATTTTAAATTTATGTTAGTGATGATCTTTCCTAATCAAATACGAGCTAAGATTAATAATTGTATGAAAACATTCCAACAAAGATGACTAGTATAACAAATTTTAACAATTTTAAATTAAGTTATAAATACGATATCAAATGGTTTATGTTTTTAGGCTTAATAATATGAATTTTAAGAAATGGTAATAAAAAAGGAAAACCTATTTTTTAGAAAGTATTACATTAACATTGAAGATACAAGTAGAAAAGTTTATTGAATTTGATTTGGAAAAAACTAGCACTTACTTAAAAGTAAATAATTTAAAATAAAAGAAAATAAATATCTCCTTACAGCAGGAACGAAAACAAATAAAAGACTACAGCAAATAAAACTTGTAATAGGAATTTACTGAGTACAGCAGTAAATTTTAATGAAAGAGACATTCATTCAATCAGTGTGGAATTTAAGCTACAAAACTTACTCTGCAAGGTTAAATCAACTTAAATAATTACAAACTTTATAAAATCTAATAAATCGATTTACATAAATATAACGAAAATATTAGACAAATAAAATATTTTCACATGATATTTTATTCACTTTTATATAAAGCGATAAAATTTAAATAAATAATATCTGTTAAGCAATAAATAAAATTAAAATTTAATAAATGAAACAATACGATCAAACCTGAATAATTTTTAATAAAAGAAAAATTATATTAAACAAGGTGTTTCTAGAAAACTTCATCCAGACGCATGATATTTCATTCACAAACAGATATTATTAAAGGTATCGAATTATCCAAGTCAAATAAAAATTTTCCACTTAAGATAAAAAAACATTTAAGGATGTATAATTGGAAAAAGATTATACTTCATTATATCGAAGAAAATAAATTTTAGAGTAATTTATAACTGACAAGTTCTGAATTTCCCGTACGTTCCGAAAGTACGGTGTTCAGACAACTCCTTAAACAGTACAACGATCGGATTCAACAAAATAAACAAGTTTCTCATAAATAAAATCTCTCTCTTATAAATGTATATGTAACCGCAATAATTTCATACAAAGCTCAATTTATTGTTTCAACAAGAATTTTTAAACTAACTTTCTACATAAAAAAATTCATACGTTTATAAATCTACGATAATATAGAAAATTGAACAGTACAAAAAATTGATACATAAATCATTCATCTACGTACAAATTGGCATAAAGCAAATATAAAATAAAAACAGCTTTCATAATTCTCGATTTTAATAAATGTTATTATAATGTGTCCACAAACACTATAATTTTTTTTTAGTAGTAAGTCATGTTAATATTCTTTTTGTAAATCTAACTGTAAACGGTAAAGAGCATTTTAAAAACACGAATTGGTTCTGGACAACAAAGCACTGTCTCCCCCAATACACTGAGAATGATTGAGATCAATTTATTAATTAGGAATATATCAGTGAGGTCTCTAGGAAATAAATTACCAGAGGTTGTCGAGTTATCTACCGGAAGGTGACGTAATAGATCTTTATAATGATTACACCTCCCAATATGAGAAGAATCCTTTTTTTGAGGGAATAAAAACTATCTTAAAACTATTAATATGAAATACAGCAACAGACATGTACAGAAATTATTTAAAAAACTTGAAGGTAACAAATGTATTAAAAGGACTACCTTCATTCATTAGTCGTCACTGTTTCGCAGTTGAAGATTAAAGGATTAGATGTTGCCTCTCGACGTAAAACAGTAGCAACTTTGGTATGGATGAATTGAACGTAGATTTTAAAAAGTAGATAAGATTGATCTGCAGTAAAGTTGCAGTATGGATAATCAAATTCAACAATTACAAATATGCCTCCACGAGAAGTGGCATGGATTGTTGTAGACGGGATACGGGAAAAGGCCTTAGTGAGCATGCGCATGAGCTGCAACTACTCGTTCTAAAAGTATTAGTCAAGTAAACGTTGTTGTGTTTTGACTGTCACTCTTGGTATTTATGGTTCATTTTTGAAATACATAGCGGTAGTGTTTTTTTAATTTTTGTTTTGTAATTACGTAACTTTTTAAGTTAGTTTTAATAATTATGATAGAAAAAGATTCGAATGTTCGAAAACGAGGTAAAATATCCCTGAAAGAGAATTATTTGCTCACGACATAGATTGTTGCAAGGAAGAGAAAAAATTAAACAGACTGACGATTTCACTAACTAAAGCTATCGAACGAGCAGCAAAATACTGTAGAGTGATATGAAAAACTGTAACTGCTATAAAAAAAAAGGTCGTGTTAGTACAGGTGAATCGCTATCAACTCCTGGGAAAAAAATAAGCGTCATTACCGTAACGCAGACATCGATAGTTTTGATCGGAATGTTATTAGAAAAATAATCAAAGATTGTTAGTCCGACAAAAAGTTGACCCGACAATTTTAAAACTTCTTCCGATCTTAAAAGAGCGAATCAGATTTAAAAGAAAAAGAACCACTGTCCGGAAAATTTTAACAGAAATGGACTTTAAATGGAAGACCTGTCCTTTGAATCGTAACGTGTTAATGGAAAGACAAGACATAATTAATCTAAAATGTATATATTTACAGAAAATTATGTAAGTTAGAACAAAGGAAGGAAAAATACATTTTATAGACGAAACTTGAGTAGATACCAATTTAAATTTTCAAAAATGTTGGCAAAATAAAAATATCTTGGGAACAATTAAAACTACCATTGTGTCCAAGAGACTTGTAATCGTTCACATCGGGTCTTCTGAGGGGTCATTACCACGGGTAAATGAATGCTGCGAATTTTGAGTTCTGAATAAAAGAGAGTAACCTTAAATTTAGAATAAGGAAGTGTTATCATTATGAACAACGCGCCATACCACGTAATGAAAATAAAGTGCTGGTTAAATAATCTTTAAAAGGAGACATGATCAACTACTTGGGGCAAAATGGTGTTTTCATTGTGATGAGAAGTTGAGGAAAGTTGACCTATTTTAGTTGATACAACAATTGCCGCCAAAATAGAAAGAATACAAGGTTGATAAACTACTGGCCCCACATGGTCATTCTGTACTATGAATTCCCCCTAACATGTGCGAATTAAATCCCATCCAGTTAGCTTGGGCAAAATTTAAGACACATCAGATGACATATCACAACCATAACATGTCATAACACAACCGGTGACATGTCATTAATCATACTGCGAGAACTTAGATATATGATAATGAAAGTGTCAACTAAAAACTGGTCATCATACTGCAAAAATATCATCAAATTTGAATATGAGTTTTGAACTAAATATGAAATTTGGAAAGATGCAGTCGACAAAGTTATCATTAAGTCTCAGCGGTTATGATAGTAGTGAAGATGAATCAGAGAACACTGATGAAGAATCAGTTGAAGGTGTTTGGAGGAAAAGGAAAGCAGTGAAAATGAAGCTCAAGTGGTTTCATTAAGTGTGTAAAATGTTCAGTAAATCTTCTTGATTTTATATCATGCACACTACATTACACCTTGTGGAATACTGTAGACCTACAAATATCGCATATGGCAGAATATTCCAAATTATATTTACATTCTAAATTAACAGAATACCAATTCCTTGGTATTCTGTTAATTATCATCCGATCTCGCTATTTTGTCATACATATAACCTCTTTGAGTAGCTAATTCTGAATTGAATAATTCCTCACAAAACCACATTAATTGCTTAGAAGGGTGGTTTGTGGAATAGTAAATCAAGCACAGCAAAAGTATATTTACCTGTGTAGAAGATTATCTTCTAGATTATCATCTTCTACTGCAGTGTGATCATGAGTTAAAGAGTGATTTAGTTACTAATTAAGTTTTGATATATTACTAGATTTCAATCTTACTAAGGTAGTAACACAGAAGGAAATTTAATTATAAACCGTTTTATACTCTGAATAAAATACTCTGGTTTTTATTACTCTGAATGGTAAAAATAGTGGATAGAGTTTACAAGGAAAGATTTGCCTCAGAGTAATGTGTTTGCGTCAGTGTTATTTAACATTTATACAAATGACCATAGTATCTACCTTAAACCACTTTTTATATGTCGGTGATTTGGCTTTGACCAGTCAGACACAGATTTCGAAGATACTGAATAGGCATTAAGGAATGGTTTGGAAGTTTTGTCTGTATACTACGATCATAATCAAGTAAATCTAATCTTCAAAAGAAAGAAGTGGCCACCTTTCACCTACTGAACAGGCTGGCTCGGAGATGGTTTAATATGACATTACGTAATGAAAATTTGGAATTTACTGGTCACTCGCTTATCTAGGAGTTCCTTTGATCGCTCTTTATCTTACTAGTGTCCTGTGTTACGAGCAAATCAAAATTAACAGCCAGAACTAATTTCGTAGAAAGGAGTCGGTGGAGAGCTCAACTCCACAAGCTAAGGGGTCAGCCTTAGCACCATAGCTATGAGGTATTCATCCACTTAGTAAGCTTGTCCTGTTGATGTAATTCTACTCACGTATAAAAAAATCATACAACTTTGAGTGATACTTTTAGAATAGTAAACTAGATGTTTAAGACCGACTCCAATTGCTCTATACATCTGCTCGTGGGTATTGCCCTTCCACTGTAATTAGATTTATTGTTACAAAAAAAAAAAAAGCTGGCCCAGGAAATGGATTTTCTCCTTGCTTTATTTAATTATATATGTCAACCAATCACATCTATGAACAAGAAAGAGGTCTAATAAGGCCTCCCTCGTTGACTGTTCCATGGGAGTCTACCCAAAGAATATGCAGATATTGTTACAAAATTGACTAAAATTGTTTGTAATTTTCAGTAGAATAACTGGAGAAGTTTAAAGAAACTGAAAATAACAGCCAATTCATGTAGTAGGGCCTCACAAATGAATTTTGAGTAAATGTGTTGAGGTACAAACTAGATGACTGTAATGTATATATCATCCTATTTCCTGCAGATATGATGATTTTGCATGAGTTAATGTACTGTTCAACAGCCTTTTCTACGTCCTATTGTAATAACCTGTAATTATTTTTATTTTTTTTATGTACCATATATAAAATTGTGTTTTATGGTGAAATTTGTTCTTTCTGCAATATTTTAATGAGCTTTAATTTGTTTGTAAAAAAGCAGGTTTGAATTGAAATTTTTACTTTAATTATTATTTAAGTTAAATTTACCTTTTTTGTTTAGCGATGCCCTCAATCCCGAACTTCTCGAAAATGGTGACAACAATGGTCTTAATTTAACTTCACCTTGTTTTATTGATTCTAGTAATCGTTCCCTCGGCGTAGACGGTTCCATAATTTTGGGTGCCAATTTTCTCTCAGATGCCTGTAATAAAATTCATGAGAAAATATTAACTAATTTTTAATAGAAATAATTAATATTAGTAATGTATCAAATTAAAACGATTTCCTCAACCAAGTAAAACTAAATATTAATTTGAAGAAAAAATATCTGATGTGGACACATGACTTCCTTATACACCTATTATATTACATACACATTTTTTTTTAAATGAAAAGTGCATAAAATTTTATTTCATTCATCAAATATTTTTTCATATTTTTTTTTTATTGTTATTACTGATTCATTATTTATAGTAAAAACATTTTACAATTTGAGATTAATAATTATTAATAAATCAACATATTTAAATTAAGAAAAAGTTAACAAAAAAAGGAGATAAAGTCAGTTCTTTCCCCTCGTAAAATCCAAATATTTCATTAATTAAAATTTGAATTGGCTATAATTCTGGAACCAATGAAAATAAGTATCACTTATGATATATCGTTGAAAAGCTCTCAATCAAGGCTTATTACTGCTGTTAAGAAAAATTCAAAATCCAATTTCTTTTGGATTTAAGGCTGTTTTGGACACTTTTGGTTCAGTTGATTGCAATCAAAAGGGGAGGTGCAAAACAAGATGTTTACAGTCATAAATCCGAAATTTCAAAAACCTACGGCAAATCGTTTTTGAGTTATGCGACATATACACACACACACACACGTAGATAGGTACGTGACAGACGTTACGCCGAACAAAATTGATTAAGGGGTGGTCAAAATGAATATTTCCGTTGAAATCTGAAAACCGACATTTTTCGCGATCACAATCCTTCCTTCACTTCGTACAAGGAAGTAAAAACAGACTTTTCTAAGAAAATTCAGGACTTAAAAGAAATATTTTATTTTAATCAAACATGTTCAAACAGAAATAAAACAATATAACTGTATATGTAGGTTGTACCGATGAACGACTAACAATCTGAATATAAATTCGACCGCTAGGTAGGCAAAACTTCATCTCTAGATTAATTTTTTGAGTACAGTACGACATATACATGTGGAAGGTAGTTAATATAAAATTGCTAAAATTTCAGTGAAAGTAAAATAGAAGATAAATAAAGATACCAAAACACAAAACAAAAATTTAAGAAGCTATAATAAAAAAAATCTCATAAATACTGAGGTGGAGAATTCATAGCAAATTTATAATATATTGATATCTCATGGAAATTCCTTACTTACTGCAGATAAGATCATAGGTTAAAAAAACTATAATAAATAGATTATACCTCTAAAGAACATAAAAAATAATAATTTGAAACAAAAACTTTCTGATCACTTGAAAGAAACACGGAAGAATCAATTCAGAAGGAAGAAATTATCAAATAAAATTTTACCAAAAAGTAATTCTAATATAAATACACAAGCTATAACTGAAAATTACACCTCTTTTGACAAAATATTAAATTTTATACAAATGTTATAAGGTATAAGCTTGTATATTGCAAGCTCCGAGTAAAAAATTCAGTTAGTCATTACATTAGAAAAAATTCAGTAAATTATTACGTAGTGACAAAGTGTGATTCTATTACTAATCTTTTGCTACATTATACAGGCAGTTATTTCTAACTAGACTGAATAAGTCAACTATGCAAACGATTAAGGTGCACTGTTGTATATTATTCTAATATATTTTTTGTGAAATAAATAGTTCAATACTAGTAATAAGTTTCGCAACGTTTGTACTTCGCTCTTCCCCTTCATATCGCAACCAAACGGAATTTGGACCGGTCAATATATTAACAAAGTACAGATTAACTCCTTGGAAATTTATACATAACCAAGATAAATACCCGGTAAACAAGAGTCATAGCGTATGTAAAATCTAAAGGGAAGTTCTCCCTGTAAACTGCCTCTAATTGCCCCCTCTACCCTTCTACGCTACGTAAGCAGTACGTGCTGTTTAAAAATAATTTTCGTAAATAATACACCCGTCAAAGAAAATCATAACATTATAGCCTATAATATGAACAAATCATTTCATAAACTTTTGTATTATGTCATTTTTATCGTTTATTTATAGCAAAACCTTGGTTTAACATGCTTGAAAAAAAACCATATACTTCATATACATCTTGAACAAAATATTACGCATAAATGATTTTATTTGTAATAAAAAATTACCAGAACATATTTCGTTACTATAATAATAACGTCATAATTGGATTAGGTGCCAGTCATTGCAAATTAATGGATGTACCTTTTGGAATATACAACTTTGACTGCTGGTGTGAGGTGAAGTTGCTGACTAATGTTAAGAGTAGTGGAGGGTATACCACAGCGCACTACTGACACGCTTTCAGTGTATTACATACACTATAGTTATGGAACTTAATCTTATTCTTCAAAGGAAAGGTAAACAGTAATCTGTTTAATTAATTAATATACTTTTAAAGGATAAACATAAACGTAAGGATGTATTGCGCACGTAACAAAATCATGTAAATCTAGTAATACACTTTTGTAAATATTTAATTAAAAAAAAGTATTAGGACATGATTAAAAATTTAATTTAATTCATATGAAGAGAGAATTGCTTTAACACAAATCAATTTTTTAAAATGTAATTTTATTTAATCACTTTATAAATATGGTTTATTTAAAAAAAATTAATTCCCGTAATTATTAAAAAAAATGTAAAATCCACATTTAATACATATACCGAATTAAATTAAATATGCAAGGTTTAAAATAGCGAGCGGCTTATAATCCGATTAACAAGTCTAAATATCTCGATATTCCACAACCAACACAGATTTCAGATTATCGTATAAGCTTGTATGTACAAATTGCGGCTAAATAAATTTAGACAACTGAAAAATCAATAGAACCACTCACCCACCCACCCACCAAACCACCTTTCGAAAGACATTCATAGAAAGAGAAAAAGAAAGAAAATAATATCGATAATAAACCTGGTGTTGAACAGTAGGAAACAAAAAAACTTCATCATAAAGTAATTTTTATTGTAGAAGCAAGACATCTACAATACTGAATTTTAAAAGTAAGAAAAAATAAATAAATACAAGTATTATATGCTTTTTAATAAACTAATTCAAATTTAAAAATCTGGTTTATTCATATGCATTAACAGGTTGATTTAATATTTTACGATTTTTTCGGCAGTACTTCCGCAATCTTTGTTAAAAAAAGAAACAAACTCCTACTGATTTATTCTGTTCAGTTAAGAGAAAATTATGGAATAATAAAATATAAAACGACAAACGATTTTTATTTTGTTTCCTCCTTAAAAGTTGGTAAAACCATAACTGTGTTAACGTTAAGTTAAAATGTTTGAACTAGGAAAAAGTAACGGCAGATGAAGTAAAAGATTTAACAGGCACATTTACCAAAAAAAAACTTAACTTAAATCTGTAAACTTTCTAGACCCTTTCTTATAGACATCCACGCCACCTTCAGTCGTACGAGTAACAAAATACGGTTTCACTACATTCCACTTTCTGTCATCCCACGCAACAATCCATATATTGTTTTAAATATGCGGATGTCGAGTCATCTACAGAAATTATTACATATAGAATTTTCTTATTATAGCCCACAAATCTGAATTATTTTCTTTTAACAACAAATACGTAAATGTGCAATATTTAATAAATTTAAAGTAATACACAAATACTCTAATTTGTAATTAAATAAAGTTTTGTATTTGTATTTACTGTACGTTAAGAACGATTAAAGATAATTACCGTCATACAACAGAAAGATCCGTAAGCATTTCGACATTGAACATTTTATCATCATACAAAACCAAATCTTCATTCATGTTTACGCCAACAGAATATTAGAAAAAAGAATGATTTCAACAAGTCAGTCGAGAAGTGATCCAAGAATATAATCCCTTCCCTCACTGGAGCAACCTTTAATAGCAGCCAGAAATTTCATTTCTCAACTATGCATTCGCATCATATTATTCTCCTGATAATTCAACTGCACTATGTAAAAATCGGTCATATTATTTTCGTCTCAGGTGTTCGGAAACTTTAAATAATTCCGCATAGAGGTGAACATTTAGTAAGTATCATGTCAATTTCATGTTTTGGTCATAGCTAATATTACGAGTATGTTCAATGTAACTGAAAATATTAATTTGACTTAAAACAATATTAATAACTATTTGAAATTTATAGAAAATTATGTACAAAAAAAGTTACTTTAGCTATTCTGAAATCAGTACGTACTATCGCCGATTTCGCATATGTTAATTGTATAAACTTTCTGGGGATTCTTGTTCCTAAGCGGTAGGTACAAAACGTGCAGCTTGGGACTGAACCAAATCCTCCTACAAATGAATGAGTGAGTGACATGCGCACGCGCACACACACATACCAAGAGAAAGAGAGCCTCCCACGGAAAAATCTCAAATTAACTTAACATAAAGACCTACTCAAATTGTGAGTTTCAACCTTCTTAGATGTCCATAAATGTTCTTTTGGACGGAGTAAGAGAAACTGACTTATACGTGTAGTACTTTTAAAGAAATATTCTCGATTTTCCGAGTATAAAACTCAGTTTACTTAATATTTCTTTACTAAAATAGGTTATAATTTACTTTCATTCTCTTTTTGATCTTTATATCAAATTAAAATTATAACCTGAATTATATGAATTTTTAGCTGTTACATTTTCTGCATTAACCTACACAGATATGGTTGCCTCTGCCACTGAAATTAAATTGGCTTCAAAGAACTTTTTTCTTTTAAGGAGAACACCTTTTAAATTCCTACAAAAGCAGGATTTTCTTTTATCCTTCTATATACAAAAGTGGATTGCAAAATTTATGAATTTAAAATTTACTTCCACGTTACGTGTTTTTTTTTCTTTTAGAAATTAGACTTAATCATACTAAAAATAAAAACAAATTAAATCTTAATTATGAATTACATAGTTATTTTCTAAATTAATATAACACTTACTGAACTAGATAACTAATTGAGCAATATATACATTATATAAAATAACAGTGTATTATATAATAATACAAAATAATTATTCTGCCTTTTTACATATACTGTAATTAACTAGTAAAACTATATCTTTGCGTTTTTTAATTATATTTTTCACCGTTATAAAAATTACCTAATTTATGAAGTCAATGCCTGTAAAATCATAACAATAATTAATACATTTAGAAGACTAATATAAAAATACACAAACACGTTCGTTCCTTCACACGTTAACACTTATTAGTAGTATAGTAGTATTACAACATGACAATGTAACATTAATTTAAAACACAGTTAATTTTATCATGAATGTAACTACAACTGTTATTACATAAGAAAGTTACGGGCCGCAATGATATGAGAAAAAGAAATTAATAGCACTGTATGTGTTTTTATAATAGATCTCAAAATACAGTTCACTGTCAACCAATGCACAGAACTATTCAGTATTCTGTCTTATAACTAACTATACATCATTTTGTTAATGATGAGAAAAAATAAAAATTTAACTTAATATACATTATTTGCTAAACTTAATTATATTATTTACAATTTAAAAAAAAAAATAGCCAGTTTATTATTTAAAATAATTATCAAAATTATTATTTGATACTACTTTTTCCTTTTTAACAAATTTAATTTAACATTTAATAACCAAAAATATTTACATATTGGTTTTTCAAATATTCAACATTCAGTTTACATTGTTTAAAGTTCAGTATACGTTTTGAGATATGGTCTCTTTACTTTGTTTACAGACTTAAATTGTCAGGTGTTATAAATATTTTATATGTCTTTTAAACTACATATATAGACATTTTTGAAACAATGTTTCTAGACAGTACCGAGATATTACAAAAAATTTGCAAAATTGAGATAAAAATTCTTGGACTTTTAAAAGAAAATGCAATTTAAAAAAGTTGCATTTTAAAAAAAAAATTAAGTCTAGAGAGGATGTCCTTTATATCATACTAAGCTTAATTTTTTATACTCTTAACACAGTGATTCCCAAACTGTGCGCCGCGGTGCCCCGGGGAACCGCGGCCTCTTCACAGGGGCGCCGCGAAATATTGTAAAAGCTTCATAATTAATTGAACCAAGATATTTATAATTATTAATTTAATGTTAATAAAATTAAAAAATAATGAAGATACAAGAGTTTTATTAATTTTTATCTCTTGCTTACGAGTAGTCATACTTTTACTTAGGGTAGGGCGCCCTGGAAAAATTTTAATTGAAAAAGGGCGCCGCGACTTGGAAAAGTTTGGGAACTACTGCTCTAACATATTTTAAGTTGGTAAAATTTTAGTAGATGACACGAAAAGTTGTTTTAATTAAGGAGGTATCTTTTCGTATTATTGTATTGTTTACATACCAATAAGTCATGGTAGTCCATTAAGTGCAATCGTATAAGCATGCTAGGTCATCCTTCTCATAGAGATTCATAGCTTCCGGATTTTCGTGATTTTACTCGTTTTCAGTCATATGTGTTGTTATTAAGGCATTTAATTTCTTTACGTATTGAAGGAATATTCAATGTTTCCACATGGATATGTATCGCTAAGCTTTCGTGATGATTCGAAGGATATTATTTAACTAGAAACTTTACCATCTAACATTGCTGTGCCTTGATGTATCTCAGAACTATGCGCACACACAGCAGGGTTTAAAGATTGTGTTGTATATTGGTAATTTGTTATACAGTGACAACTGTACTTTTATAATTTTGTATGTGTATCATCTAGGTAATCTCGGTCCAAGTGAACTACAAGAGATTAGTTTTAAAATTCAAAATAAATAACGGGTAACTTATTTCTATCTGTATCAATATTTTCCTGTAATATAATTCTCCTAAAATAATTTTAGAATGCTGTTTTACCCAAATTATAATCAAAAGAAAATTTTTAAAAAAGTGATACAACAGTGTCTTTGACCGTCAAAAACAAATCAAACTGAAATTAATTTTGCTATGTAAATAAGCGCAATGAATTTATTAATTGTACAAAATTTTCAATTTACCTTCAATTTTTTAAGTTACATTACACACAATCGTATTAGAAAGATTCGTTTCAAATTTTCAATTTTTGAAATAAAAATATCTATTTTAAATCTATTCATTTTATCCACCATAGTGAAATATTAAAATACGAGTTTGACGGCAATTCCTATTTTTCCATATATTTTAATCTCAATGGAAGGGAACTACGAAATATAACTGTAAAATTAATAAATATCAATACTAATAAAATAAAAAAGGAAATTGATTTTGTTAAATTAGTTTATTTCTCAAGACAGATCCAATAAGATAATTTACTTATTTATACAACTCTGTCCTACGAAAAAAAAATCATCATAAAACGCACAGAAATATCAATTTTAATTGAATAAAAAATTGATGAGTAAAATGATTGCTAAAATATAGCATTCTCATCTTCCTCATGAATCTTCGTTCGATAATTTATTTACTTTTTTTGAGACTATGTCGTGCTAACATCGCATAAAGTGATTGATGAAAACACGAATTTATCTGCTACACCTGACCTATTGCTTGACCTCATTTTTTTCCTACATATAGTCAGTTGACTGAAAATCGGGTCAAAGTTAAATAAACTACGGAAATGAAAGGGTCATGCCGTGTCAAAAAGAAATCAATAACTTTCTTCGTCAACTAGTACAACATTAAAGCGTAATCGCCGTGTCTCTTCGCAACGATTTAAGAAAACAGTGCACAGTACCCTACTCTTAAAAATATATAAAACAAACGGCGTAATTAATTAAATTATTGTTTATTTATCAACAGACATGTATTATTCTTACTTTTTTCTATTAAATGTACTTACGTAGTATATTTAAGGTATCTAAACTGTAAGAGGTTGCAGGAGGCAATCCAACATGAAACAATGGTATTTTCAGAAACAAGAAAAGATGCCAGTCTGACTAACAAAAGTAAGAGATAAACAAATTTCTTTTTTCTTTCTTTAAAGTGTTAAAAATACTGTCTTATACTCAGACTGAAGGTATAACCTGCAGTCTGTATATCTCAGGTATTGCAATAATAAAATATAACGAATATATGAATACAAAATAATGAACAGAGAAAGAAACTTTGATTAACGACAGTCGTATTTCATGCGTATAAAAAGTACCGAGCCGATCTTGTAAAACAACAAATTAATATACCTGTTTCTGTGGGAACAATTCATTTTATAATAATATTTCTTGAATCAGAAGCGGAAATTAAATATAAATCCCTAAATACGGAACAACCTAAGCTTATTCTTAATTTAATAAATTATGAATATTTTGTAAATAAATTGACAGTTTCCGCTGGCAAAAGAATTTTCATCATACTTCACATATTTTGTAGGTTTTTGGAATTTCTTGAAAACGTTTAACTACTGGATGACCTACATCACAGTAAACTCGTAAGACATTAGCAGCTCATAAAGTGAAAATGAAAAGCTAGTTCGAAATAATTTACATTAACTTTTACGTTTATGAAATAAATGAATAAATCTTCATTTAGGCAGCTTCTGGTCGTCCGTGGTTTGAAATATTAAATTCAATAGTTCGTCGCACATAAGATTTTTAACTTCATTAAGTTGTTATTTATTAAAATAGCAGTTTATGTTAAGCAATTAAACTTGTAATAAAATTAATATAGTCTTATGATTTCGAAATTTTACACACTCTGATAAAGAAAAAGTCCGAATAATGTTTATTACACCCGAAGTGAGATAAAATTTTTCCCACTTGAAGTGGGTAAAATTAATTTACGTGTAAAATCAAACGGCAAGAGGAAGGAAAATAATGACTGCCATTAATGAGCTTAAAAATAATTTTTTTTTAAAATTTAAAAGCCGAAAAATTAACGCTGTGGTGTTTACAGATGAAATTCTAAGAACAGAATTCACAAAATAATGGGCCCGGATCGTTTGTTAAAAATAATAAGGACAGTCTTCTTGGCTCATTCAAGATTCTGAACCGGGGAAAAATTTGTTGGAAACTGTGGAGAAACGAAGCTAATTATTTTTCCTTCAAAAAAACGTAATCAAATGAGATCAGTCTTTTCTTGAATAAATGTTCCAGCTTACCGACCCACCAATAGATATTTTCATGACAAAAACTAACTGTGCCACGATTTGAAATACAATTAATATAAGAAAAAAGAATTGTTTCCAACAACTAATTTGTTGTTTATTTTCTTTAAAAGTTAAAAAACGGGAAAACCGGTTTTTTTTAGTTTTTCACTTCCAGGATGAAAACCAATGAACCAATGATTGATGTACTCCAATGAGAAAAGTTTGAAATGAGCTCTTGATGATCGAACATGCGCATGTTGAGTTACCCCAAATGAAAAAAAAAAAAAACTTTAAAATTGCTCCAGTAGTAGCCAAGAAAATTAAATGTAATGATGAGTCTGTCAACAGATCTTTTTAAAGGTTTATCAATTATCTATAATCTTTCTTATTGCAGTACAATGATTGTTTCATCAGTTTTCATCTTGGAGGTGAAAAAATAAAAAAAGCCGACTTTCCCGCTTTTAAATATTGTTTAAAAACAATTTGGAAACAATTCAAAAACAAACCATTTGGAAAAGTGTACTTTTTAAATATTAACTGTATTTCAAATCGTGGCAAAATTAGTTTCGGGTGAAAAGTTTGTCACGAAATCGACTTTTTTTTCTCTATTGATTGGCCTTTGAAGGATTAGCTGATCCCTCAATCTACTGATTTTTGAAATGTGTGGAGCATACGACGTTAACAGGTTTACGTATAAAACAAAACGCTTTTCAATTTAATTACTATTCTTATGAAAAACAGTAGGAACAGTAATGGGTAGCTAACCTAAAAAATAAAAGCTTAAAGAGAATTCAATATTTTCCGTGATTATCGTGAGGTACGTGGATGTTTTTTTGATATTTCACATCATAGTGAAATTGAATATAAATATAATTTACCACTGTTAGATTTAAAATTAAATCCTACCCTAATAAAGGACATTTGTATGTGTGTCTGTTGTGTGGGCGTCCCGTCCCCCTTAGCTTACCACCGAAATATACCGATCACTAGCGAAAAAATTCCGATTTGTAAGTATGTTTCGTGGTGGTCAAGTGAAAAATTGTTATATTATTACATATTGATATATATGCGAAATATATATTAATAATATATACTATTAATACGCTATTATAATAAAGTACTGATACACTGTTATAATAAAACCAGGGTATTTGTTAGCAGTACAAGGGCTAACGTTTGTATACAAAAGATATACTTTCGATGATTCCGTTATCCGATCGTTCTCTTTTTCTGAAACTCAGTTATATTTCCGGAACGGTACGACCAATTTTAAAAATTCAAACAGCGTATTTGATAGCAGCAGTGCAAGGGCTAACGTTAAAATTATATGAAATAAATACGAGATCGAGATGAATAATTACAGTACGGGAAAAATAAATAGTAAAGATCTTTTTTTATTCCAATAACCGTTTAGCATTGCTCTTTTAATTTTTTTTTTACAATAAGTAAAATGAAAACATTTTCGGAAAACAACAGGTGGAATTACAAATTAAAACATGATGTAACAAAATAAACGTATAACGTAAAGAACGTGACGTTCTACCAGAGGTCTACTATTCAGATTACAAAAATCTGTCAGATACTAATGAGCAGTATATACACAGCAGCACAACATAGTCAACTAAGTTAATTAAGCTAAGAAAACTCTTAGTATAGCGGGCGGCGTATTCCTGTGCACGTAGGCTGACGGCTAGTTTACCGCGCTATTAACTATCCTGTAAGTAAACGGAGCTTTACGAGATGTTTTAGAAAAGTAATGACTATCTAACTGTTCCACCCAACCCGCCGGGTTGGTCTAGTGATGAACGCGTCTTCACAAATCAGTTGATTTCGAAGTCGAGAGTTCCAACGTTAAAACCCTAGAAAAGGCAGTTACTTTTATACGGATTTGAATACTAGATCGTGGATACTGGTGTTCTTCGGTGGTTGGGTTTCAATTAACCACACATCTCAGAAACGGTGATTCCCGGAAGCTAAACAGGTGAAAAACTGTTCCACCCGTCCTATCAGTCTATCTCGCACGCAATGTGCACAGCTACACGCCGCCCGCTATATAACTTAATACGAGTAATAAAGATGACTACTATTTTTTATTCTTTCGTATTAATCAGTTTTGAATAAACCAGTACTCATACTGAACTGAGTGAGATCTGAGACGTATTAGATTTTAGATTATTAGATCAACAGATTCATTTATAAGTAAGGTGTAGCAACGCCCATCTCTCTCTTAGACCTTCGATTTATTACAGCACATTTTTTTACTGCACATATTTTTTAAAATAAATATAATTTTTATTACTGAAGGATTTCGAACTACATCATATCGTTTTATTAACTCCCCCACGAAGACAATTTTTTTTAATATTGTTATAGGTGGTAATCCTAAGCACAATTAAAATATTATATTTTTAACTTACAGATGAATTTTATAAAGATTTATTAGTTAATAAAAAAAATTAGAATTCGCCAACATTTACATAAATTTACATTTATTTATATAAAATATCTTCAAAAAATATAATTTGTCTATTTTACAATAAAGCATTTGGCTGTAAAACTTCTTGGTTTACAACCAAATACAAATACACGTAAAAAACCTGATTACGACTAAGAATACCAACAAAGTTAATAAGTTATAAATGTGCAAATAATTAAGAATAGAATCTTACACCGTAAAATTTACATGAATTTAGTATTACGCAAAAATCGTACGAACAAGAAGTTAAATTATAATATATAAAATAATGTACTCGCAAACAACAGGTGTAACGATAACCTTGAAATCTGGTGTTAATATTTCTATCAATAAAATTTACATAAATATTCTTTTAAAACAATAATAGCACATGGAGATTAGTATAAATTCTACGCTACATTCAGATACTGCATATCATAACACTAATGGAAGTATGTTACGATATTAGATTACTAATAATGGATTCTAATGTAACATTAGGTTACCATCTAAAAAGAAATAATTTTAAACACCGTTATGTTGTCAGTAATTAATCCGATTAAACGTATGTAACAAAAAATTTAATGCTTAAATAACTGTATAAATGCAAAGGGATAAAAAAACATTCATATTTAACCAAATTATAAATCACATAATTATCAAATTAAATTCATTACCATTGCTACTTTACGGATACTTGACGTTTAACTATTTATTTCCCGTTTAATATGCTTCAAAAATCAATTCTTATAATTAAAAATTAGAAAAAAATGTTTACATTTCTTGAAACTGTGTGATTGAAAGAAAGCTGGAAGGATTTGCGGATATGACTGTAATATGGATCTAATACTCCGGAACCGGAGAAAAAATAAGTTTATCCACTAGCTTCAAATCAATGACCTTATAATTTTAATTTAATTTGACATCGGAATAAGATACTAAATCCAATAAAACCAATGCCAGATCTTTAGGTTCTTTGCAATTTCTGTACAAAACGAAATGTTACACATCTCAATGCAAAAGGACGGGAGTTTAATTAGTGGGAAGATCCGAGATTTTTAATATTTTACCTAATCAAATATTAATCTTTCCCATAAAAAAGGATGGTGCGTGGGTTTGTTTGTTTGACGTATGTGCTCACACTTTTACTTCCGTGTACGAAATAAAGGAAGTGTTGTGATCGCAAAAAATTTCGATTTTCAGGTTTCAACGGAAATATTCATTTTGACTAGTTTCGGCGTGACGTCTGTACGTACGTATATATCTCGCATAACTCAAAAACTATTGGCCGTAGGATGTTGAAATTTTGGATTTAGGTCTGTGTAACATCTAGTTATTAAGCGCATTAATAAGCTCCAACTGAGAGCTTTTCAACGGTGTATGATAAATTATTTTTATTTTCATTGGTTCCAGCGTAATAGCCAAATAAAATTTTAATTAATGAAGTGTTTGGATCTTACAGCGAAAGGCACATGGTTCGAATCGGACTTCATCTCCCCTCTTTATTTTTAACTTTTTTTTTTAATTTAGATTGTAAACACATTTTTACGATAATAATAATTCAATAACAATAAAAAAAAATATGAAAAAATACCAGTAGAGTAGTTAATGAAATAAAATTTTATGAACTTTCATTTTAAAAAAATATGAAATTAAATAGGCGTACAAGGAAGTCATATTGTGTCCACATCAGCTTTAATTTCAGCTGCTATTGACGCAGATCGGATCAAGTGTGCGCCGGGTGGCTGCGCGCAGCGCGCGAACGATTCATTCGTTCGAACGATTTATACGAAAGATTTATCAAAAATTATATTTGTGTTTTGGAGATAAAAAAGGAAAACATTGGGGGTTACAGCAATGTTAAAAAATCACAGCTGAAGAAACAGTTAAGAAACAGCTAAAAATGTTTTTGAAGCTTTTTCATTGTAAAACTTTTTGTTGTTAGTACGCTAAATTCATGAACTTTTTTTTTGTTTGTTTAACCTCCGGGACTACCGTTAGATGTTGCTTCAGAGGATGAGATGAATGATTTGTAGCGTTTGTTGCAATGCTATGCCTGTTCGGGATTCAAACACGCGACCTCCAGTTAAAGGCCGAGACGCTACTACTCGCGCCACGGAGGCCAGCATGAATGTAATCTAGTTACAGTAGGCATTTTTCCTAGTATTATATCATAAAAAATATTTTATCAAAAATCATATAAAAACATTGAATTTAAACATTTTTGGATCAAAATGTTTTTACCCAACTTTCTTTCGAAAAAAAGAAAGAAGAAGGAGGATAAAAGAGTATGACTTCAAAATTTATAGAAAATTTAATTTAGAATAAATACAAATGTAATTTATTTAAAAGGAAATATTAAAAGACATTTAAACTTTCTTTTTCAGGGAATACAAAAAAAAATATAAGAAGGGAAAAAATTACATCAGAAGAAAGAAAACTAATCAAAGAAAGATACATTGAAACAAATCAATGAACTAACAAAGGTAAGGAGTGAAAAGAAATGAAGAATTTTGATGATTCTGAACTTTGGATTTTGATCAATGTTCTTTGAACTCTTTGTATCTACTTATTTGTTTAGTATATATCTAAGCATATTGTAAACCGTTGTTAAGTATACTGTACACCGTTCTTTGAGGGATTTCAATGGATATCCCTTCTCTGTATGTCATTTTTTTAAATTCTAATTACCTTCCCGTTCGGGTAAATTGAACCGACTGTAAATTAAGTACTACGGCAAAAAAAAAAGAAGGAAACAATACGACAAGGTCTTCCTCACTTACTCCTCTATCTCAATTACACATGCGAGAGTAAGAGGAAGCCGAACTTCATAGATAGATTGTTATATAAAAATTACAGGAACAAGATTTTAACAAAAAAGAAAGATTTACTTTAAACCCCCAATTGTAGTTACATTCAATTAGTACAATGAAATAAAAAAATTATTGTATACCCTTTTTGGAATTAGCTGGATCCATATACAGTAAAACGAGAAATTACTTCACACCTCACATTCATAAGTAAACCTGTAATGGGATCTTGTTATTCTTGAAAATGGCAGTGCAATTTTCGATAATATTTTATTACACATGTTAGTTCACTTTTTAGTTACGATAACTCGCATATCTAAAACTCGTAAGTTATTCAAAACCTGAATATTTTACATATCATTTTACTTTGAAATTAGAAGTAAAAAATAAAAAAATAAATTAATAATTTTAATTAAATTAAAATTTAAATAGATAAATAAATGAACAAAATAAAAATAAAATAAAAAAATGGTTTTATTATAAACATTACAATAAACTTCAATTACAATACCTCCTATTAACAAATATAAGCTTTACTAAAGCACTATAATGCAAATTATTTCTAAAATTTTATATCGATCTTAAATTAGATAAGCGTTGGAAAAGAGACCGGTCATGAACTGCTAATATCCTACTCTCAGTAGGATATGATTATTCGCTGTTCACTTTTACTTCCCCCATTCCTAGTTCATGCTTTCACACAGCTCACGTCTCACTACCACATGTTTATTCGTGTAAATGTAAGATATATAGGTTAATGTATACAATTTTTTTAACTATAACAAATCATAATAAAAATAAATAATGTTACATTAAGATAGAATATCACGCTTGTTTATCTATGATCAGTAATGTTTAACTGATCAATCATTAATTTTGCAAATATATATACAGTTACATAAAATATAATCTCCATACTTTTAAACTTATCTTCTTGAAACATGAGATAAACCTATTTTGCATACAAACTTAAAAAAAAGAAAATGAGTAATACATTTTTAAGTGGTTAAAACCAAGAAGTATTAACAAACTTGAACGCAGATCTTTAATTTAAGATAAAAATCAGGATATAAGATATCTAAACAATTACTTAAGGAAACAATATTTAAATTAACATACTAATATAATTTTCATAAATTTATGATGAACTGATCGCAAAATGAAAATATATATATATATATATATATATAAACATATTATTTTACAGCAAGAAAAAATAAATGAGTTAAGCTATTTTTTCATATTTTTATCATATTAGTTTCTTTAGAACTCAAGATGGCCTAATTTATTATGAAACAAAATCGTAGACCTAAAAAAAAAATGGCGAAATTTCCTCTCCAAAGTATAATATAATATTGAAAAAATAAATAAAACAATTCATTATCAAAGAACACATATTTTAAGTACGGCAAAACTTCCATAAAATTTAGGTAAGAGTTTTAAAGTAGCCCCGTATTATACGATTTTTAAGGACTCTTCGTACATGATTTCTAATAGTAAACGAAAAATAAACCTAAGTTCTACGTCAGATCGAATTAAAATTCTCTTGACCGAATTACATTCATTGAAGATGCCCGCAAAAGCGCTGTGTTTATGCGTCATAAAAAATTCGAATACCTAGTTTCACATCATCGATTGGTTTTTTATTTTTTTATTAACCCTCTTCGACGGTTTATAACTTTATAATTTCATTACAAATAAAAGGGAGTTTTCATCAAATTAAAGTATGCTGAGAACCAACTAAGAAAGGAAAATTCCACATATTCACTAGTTCAAAACGAATCTAAATCTATAATACAGAACTTTTCTATCGTTGAACTATTTTAAGCCATCACCATTTATTGTTATTATGAATTTAATCATCGATGATCACATCTTAAAAAACACAATGCATGCTTAATTAAATTAAGAAACAGAATCGGGTAATTTAATTTTGGTATCTTTAAAAAACCTTTAAAATCTTTTCAACCCTAAATTTATGACAGGAATATTAGCAACAAATGATACATTTATTTAAGTCAAAACCGTTTAGGATTAGGATCTAAAGGACAAATTAAAGTGAATACCATACAACAGAGAACAATACGGCATTCGTAATTTTTTTTCCTTACCATGAATTCATGATTTGTTAATTCTGATCGCGCAAATTAAAAAACCAGTCAATAAAATAAATCCTTACCATGCAGACCTTAAAATTTAAAACAACAAACTTACAATAATGATAAAAAACGCTATAAAATAAAAATATTAATAAACTACAATAGATTTCGTAAAATTAATAATTTTCAAAGAAATAAATAACTCCACGCAAATTTGTTGAAGATAAAACGAAGAAATTTTAAAAGAGGATTAAAACATGAGAAAAAATTTCACGTAAAAAAAACTAGATGAAATAATGTTTAAGCAAAGAAAAGTATATACTATTATTTAAATATTTAATCATTATTACTGGGTTTGTAAAAGAAAACTAATTAATTATCTAAGTTATATGGATTTGCATAATGTAAACATTACCCTTAAGAGATAAATTTTAAAGCAAGGACACGGAACACACGTTCAATTGAAACGAGTACTACACTTCAAGTTTTACTGTATTATATAGGTGCACAGTACTGAAACAGCGCGTGGACGGCATGAATAATTTGAAGTAATTTAAATTAATAACTATGATTCATTCCAAAACAAATAATAAACTATCAGCTTTTAAGCAATTTATCTTAATTCTAAAAAAGTAATATTACTAATACTAGTGACAAATACATCATTAATTAATAAGAAAATAAATAAAATCAACTTAAAAATAAAAATAAGCCGACCTCAAGAAACTGTACTAAACATTACACATTTATTTATATGTTTGTATGTTTGAAAACATTACAAATTTATTTCTTTTATTAATTTTAGTTAAATTCCATTTTAAGAAGAAGAGTGAAATTAAAAACCAACCGCACAACCAGTAACACTTTACTAACCTAATCTGATGCCGTCTTCAAAAAATTAAATTAACAGAATAAAAAAAAATTATACTTTAAAATTTTTATTGGAGTTTTTCAAAAAATAATTCAAAATTATTTTTACTTAAAATATAGTTTACTCAAAAAAAAAAAACAATCCCCGTGTTAAAAAAGACGTTTATAGAAAAACAACATGCAGAGGCTGTTACAACGCGTAGGCTAAGATACTGTAGAATCCGGGAATAGGTAAGTAATTATTGTTTATCCAGCCTTTAAAGTAATTATGAACTTTTCGCGCGAAAATAATTTAAAAATCAAAATACCACTAAGTATTATACAATTATGACATGAAAATATTCTAAAATCATGTGAAGAAACTTTCGTAAAAACATTTATTCCAATTATGTAAAAACTACGACGAATCCGCTAAAGGAAGGACCAACAAAATCAAAACGTTTGTTGGAGAGTAAAGAATGACTTAAAAGAGAGCCAATATACAAATAAAAAGCTTATACAACGAACTTACGCGTGCTAATTTTTTTAAAGTCATTAATAAATAAAACAGAAATGATAGCATATATTTTGTACCTTCAATTTAATGCTTCAGTTAATTGAACTTAAAAACGCTTAATTATTTTCGCAAGATTCATTAAAATTAATTTAACTGGAATTAACAAATACCTCATGCAAAATAATACAAAAGACAAAATTATAAAAGTAAATACTTCTCTTAATATCAGATATTTAATACCCTACTTCTTTCTCACTAATAAATAGCCTAGTAATAAATATAACGAGGGTATTTCAGAGGTATCTAATTTATTTAATGCAATTTTATCCACCCAGCATTCCTGTCACGTTCAAGCAAACGCTATCAATAACCAACAGGATTCATAGTCCTATCCTTATCAACAAACTTAACTCGGTTGATAAAAAGTGTATTACTATATATTATAAATAAAACTAGTTTGAAAAATGGATTTTAGTAAATGCTAGGCCTACATAAAAAAAAAACGATTATCAAATAAAACTAGTCCCTAAAATGTTTTACATAATCGATGGATGACGCCGTCTTCTGATGAAAATTACATCAAGACAAAAAAAAAATATTTTATTAGATTTTCACAAAATTTATTTAAAAAATCAATAACTGTTTCGGTAAACACCTTATACGGGTTTCTGTTCGAAACAGCGGTAGTGATCTTATAAATAAATTTTGGGAAAATCTTCTTTTTTTCCCTAATGTATACGTTGCAATATGTTCAACAAGTGAGCAATAAGCAATTCCCCAATGAAACGAGGATGATCTGTATGACGTGGAAATCTAACAACCGAGAGAAATTTCTCTCCTTAAGATTGGCGATCCTGTGTCGTTCATGGCCACGCTAGTAATGTACAACTGCATTGTTATCTGTAAGTTGTCGCTTTGTAGTATCTTTGATTACGTGTAAGTTATTAGTTATAAAATGAAAAGGAAAACTGATGTTGCCGCCGACTGTGAAATACGTGGAGTCATACGTTTTTTAAACCATCAAAACGTTAAGCCGGCTGAATTTCATAAACATTTGGTTGCTGTGTACGGTGATAATAAATGAAATAAACGTCCTAAAATAGTATGAAAAGTTTAGAAATAATAAAATTAATGTGGATGATGAAGAACGTTTGGGAAAGCCCACGCTAACACTGCCCAACAATGAAAATCTTTCGGGCTCAAAAGTAGCTTATTCTTATGTATTTCATCAGCTAAATTCAAAAAATCACCATAAAAATGACCAATTAGCTCTTGCTTTGGAGATATAATGAAGACATGTCATTTTTTACCGAAACTAGTTTGGGGATAATTTTGTTTTTGTAGTTGTCTCACCTGTTCAATGACAAAGCACAACGTTCTCCAGCGTTTGTACGTAATAAACATTATTACTGTTGCTGTGACTTTCATATTGTTTGTGTTGTATGCAGGCAGAATTTCTGGTTTTCGAGTGCTTTTAAAGGGAAACATTTTTAAATCAAAAATTCCACGAAAATGTGTAAATTCAATGAATAATTTTTGTAACATATGCGGGGAAATAACAATTTCGTCACAGAAACGCAATCTAATGCCCCTTCTGAAGACTGCCTATCAGCATTATTTTAGTATGGTGGTAGGGGACTAGGATAAGTCATGAGCTCCATATATATGTTGCAACTCTTGTTCAGTTATACTACGAGAATGACTGAAAAATAAAAACGATCTATGGCTTTTGCTACGCCTATGGCTTGGCAGAAGCCTACAAACCATACACATATGGTGTAAGGGGACAGTCGGCCGTATGCAGTAGTTCACATGAGGGAGAGTTAAGCAAACATGGCAATCCTCCTAGACTCAATCAAATATGCTGAACACATGTGGAAAATCTATGACGTCATCCTCAATCACCAACCAGGCGAACAAAGGTCAAGCCACAGCCAATTGGACGCAAACTGATGGCCACAGTCTTTTGGGATGGGTTTGGCATACTGTTGATTGAATTCATACTACGTGGAACGACCTTAAACGCAGAAGCCTACTGTGAAACTCTACGTAAGTTACAGCGCGCTATTCAAATTCGGCGACGTGGGCGGCTGACCGACGGCGTCGTCCTGCTGCACGATAATGCACGACCACATGTTGCGAATCTGACACTTGATTCTCTGAGAACATTTGGATGGGAAATTTACGATCAACCAACATATAGTCCGGACTTAGCTCCTTCTGATTACCATTTGTTTGGGAACTTGAAAAAAGTTTTCAGTGGTAAGCAACTCGCGGGTGACGAAACAAAACTGTTAAGCAGTGGTTAAATGGACTGGGAGGCAGAAGAATACGATGAGGGTGTACTGAAGCTGGTTTATCGCTACGATAAATGCCTTAATTCATATGTATAAAGTAGTATAAGGTATGTAGTTTAAGAGAAATAAAAAAAAATTTATAAAGTTTTCAGAATAAATTTTTTTACAATGAAAAGGAGAAGATTTGAATAATATTCTAAAATACATATTTATAAAACCAAATAAATGAAATTAAAAAAAAAAAAAAAACATTTTAACTGAAATCAAAAATACATTTCATAAATGCATGGATTACATGTATTAAAACCAATTATTTTCTAATATTTTAAATTTAAATCTAAAACACTGAAATCCTAGTTTTTAATATTATTATACTAAAAATATTAATGAATTCTTAAATTACTACAGGTAAAAAATTACTTATTTATTTTTTTTAATTTTTGTAACCGACTTAAATAATATAATTTGAACCATCCTCCCCCACAAAAAAACCCTATTTAATTCAATTTGTCTTACTAATCACTATTGTACCTTACTTTTTCCAATAAATAAAATTAACATTCGAATACTAAAAGAAATTAACAAGGAAAAGAAATGTTATTTTATTAAATGTCTTAAACATCTGCAATTACATTACAAGTTTATTAACTTTTCAAAAAGTTGATACTGATATACTTATTCTATTGACAAAATTTTTGCAGTTTTTTTCGTTTGTTAATACAAATATATATATATATATATATATATATATATATATATACACAAAGAAAGTAACAAAACTGATATTATGACAGAATTAAAGTGTAAAAGGATTCAACACAATCATCTTAAGTTTATTACCTTGTTGAAAATCATCTGTGCCCAAATTTTATGAAGCGAAAAATTGTGCTTTTAAAATTTACTAACCGATATTTTGTTAATGTTAGTGAGGCAAAAACACCGTAATGATTTTGATAAAATTCATTAATTAGACAGGATTTTGGAATATTGAAGAAGATTTTCTACTTTTTAATATAATATATATAAAATGTTAAAACTTCAGTAGAGTTACGAAAAAAAATTATTTCTCAGTTTTAATAAAAATTAATTTTTTTTTTTTTTTTTGAACTTAACTGATTATTAAGTTACTGATACTCACAAACATGATATTTTGCTGATAATAAAAATTTCAAATGATGACAAATTATCAGCTGATTTCAACTCATGATTTATCAATCGTAGAAAAGAATGTTGTCTACACTTTGATGGGTTTGGAAAACAAATTTTATAATAAATACACTTAGATCATTACAGCCGACGTACTCTACACTACTCCTAGTACGCTTGATACGGAACGTCTAATTTTGTTAAGTATAATAACAGTTGTTGAAGTAACTTTAATTTAATTGCAAGAGAGTTATAACAGTCGGTGTCATGATCAGCAGCTGAAGCAGTAGTTCCACTGCACATAAAATATACGATTAACTTTTGATCATGGTAGACAATAGACTGATTTTCTTTTTATAATTTTTAGGATACAATAAAAGAAATAATATAATACAAATAAAATTAAAAAAATCGTTTAAAAAAAAATTAAAAAACCTACCATAAGCTTTTCTCGTGTATTTTCCATCACATCTATCAAAGGATTCATTGAAGACAGTAAAGGATTCAAGACAAGACGGTCAAGGAGTCATTGAACAGTAGCGTTACGTAACGCTACTGTTCAATGAATCCTTGACCGTTGACTATTCAATGAAGACTGACCCAACTAGAAATAAAATCCCTCTACTTTTTTCAGACCAATTCATGAATGACTTTCTTTGCTATAATATGTCGATGTTCATAAATGTTCAGCTGATTCTACAGTAATTTTCACGAGCTCATTCATTAATAGGCTGATTACATGTAACGCTAGAAAATTATTTATTAAAGTTGTTTATAAAAAAAATAATAAGAAAACGGGTAAATTATTTTAAATCATTTCTACTCATGTCTACTTTTTTTTTTTTTTTAATTGAAGGAAGAAATGAAGATAATTTAGTATGTAAAAAAATGAAGGTTAAATAAACTAACTTATCCATTAAGTGATAAAATTAATTAATTAAGTTGATTAATTACATAAATTAACCTTCCGTAAGAATAAAAATTCCATTCTTTTATAAACATCGAATTGAAAACATGAAATTCTAGTTTTTTATTTAATTATCTATCATCTACGCATACTCTACTGATCACTAGTATAGACAACACTCCTTTTAGAGCTTTCATTGCACAACTAAGCAAATCACTTAAACAGGCGTCATAAGTTCTTTTAATATTCATATTAAAAAATTATAATAAAGCAAGAAGTGGGATGTAAAAAAAAATATTGCGACAATATTTTTACTTCTACACTACCAACTCTGGAAAACGAATCTATAAATACGAATAAAAATTCGTATAAAAATATGATTATGGCGATGACCAAGTGATTTATCCAAATGTAAACAAACCATTATTAATTTGTAGGCAGATAATATACATATTATAATTATTTAATATCATTAGTATGCATTAGTTCATTCAAATCTATATTAATGATATCAATAAATATCAAAATTAATAATTCGTAAAGGTATATTTATACTTTTACGAAAAAAAGGATACATGATTTAAAGTTTAGTACATGATGATTTACTTTATAAATAACATATAGTTGTATATTAAATTAAACGTAGTTTAATTATATATATGTTCATAATATAAAATAAGACCCACATTCATCTAGATATAAACCTCCTCCAGTCTCGCGATTCTGAAGTCCCACTTAATGTTTCCAGCAAGAAACTGGAAGGTAGAACAACTTTCAGAGAGGTATCCCAATCCACATATTTTATAGCCCACTAACACTCTCGGGAAAAATCAACTTCACGTTTTGCAATGATGAAATAGCTCTCTCTTTATTTCTGTTTAGCCTCCGAAACTACCGTAAGGTATTACTTCAGATCATGAAATGTATGACTTTAAATGAAGTATAGTGTTGTACGGTCTCAGGTCGATCATTCCTGAGCTGAATGGTTAATTGAAACCTAACCACCAAAGAACACCGGTATCCACGATCTAGTATTCAAATCCATATAAAAGTAACTGCCTTTACTAGGATTTGAACCTTAGAACTCTCGACTTCGAGATCAGCTGGATTTGCGATGACGAGTTAACCACTAGACCAGCCCGGTGGGCTAATGATGACACCGCACCTGAATAAATAATTATACTTTTTACAACCGCGGGACAACACGATGTAAAATACCCGAAATCTTATATGTCATATTCTAATCCTTTTAAAACATTTTTTTAACCGTTTAGAAATTAATCTTACACAACAGTAGAGGAGAATAGTGAAAACTTGACAGAATCGATGGATTTGCTCATCGATGAAATTTACTCAATACGACAATGATTGGGTGTAAAAAAGTTTCACGTTTTTAGCATACGACAAGACTCATCTTACAATTCCAGTAATATTTTTGTCACCCATTGCGTAAGGTTGCTGATATCAAAAATTATTTCACACAAAAGGTTTAGGTAATGTTTAGAGGACTAACGACCACTTTAAACCGATTTTATACTGTGCCTATTAAGGTAAGTATGATTCTTTTTTGTCTTCGAAACCCCATTTTCTCCACCCCTGGGTTGATGGTTTGTGATATAAAAAAACTTTAGTTAGATAAATTGTAGGTTCTTACCCAAAGAATAGTAGGAACTTTAAACGAATTCGATATTTTACTTAATAAGAAAGTTATAGCGATATTTTGTGTTTTCGAAAAAGCCCCACATTTCCATTCCGATGGTCCGATTTTTCCCATTAACGAACTCGACCGAGATTTTGAGTCATTATATTTTTTGTACAAATTTGAAAGTGATTGGTGCAAAATTACGGCAGATGTTAACACAAGAAAGTTATATATATCAAAAGTTATATATATATATAAACTTTTGAACTGATGGTGATTTTGGGATCTGGGGGATATGAAACGCGTTGATATGTCGAAACCGGAAGTCGAATCATGGTACCCATTACAATAGCTTCCTTATGAAATCTACCTAAAACAAACAGCATACTATTTCTCGTCAGAACACCACAAGTCACTATAATAAGCTGTACACCACAAACCCGAATTTAATTATGTTAAATCGTAAAAACCATCAATAACATTAACTTTTTAGGTGTTCATTGAAAAGCATACTATTCAGATGATAAAACCATTAAGAAAAAGGAAGTAAGGACAAATCACCGTAGAACTTTTTAATTTCTTGTACGATATCCTGTAATTTATTGCTATGTTCAGAATTACATTTGGAGAATGAATGTCGATTCTCTTAGTTAACGTTTAGTTCTGTTTTAATTACTAAACATTTATCTACTTAGTTAAGCAAATATCCGTTGTTTTAAACTAATACAAAATTTTACTTTTTCTCTCTTAAAAAAAATGTTCATGAAATAAGAAAATATAATTGCTTTCCCCAGTAAGCGTTTTTGATTTATTTTCTCTTAGAAGTTAAGGACGTTTCTACATTACAGTATTATTCGTCTAGTTTATAATTTTAAAATATATGTACCTTACACTATCCTCATAGCAAATAATCCTATTTTATTACAACTGTCAATAATATTCTAATTTTAAAATCGTACATATAGATGAGACTAAGAGAGGATATATAACTGTAAAAAAATGTGCTACGCTGTGAGACTTAAAACCCACCAACGTATTCACAAAATTATTCCGATTACCTTTTACATTTTATCAATAATTAAACTTTAGTAAAAATGAAAAATTTGATCGAAATTAAACTAACACAAAAACGTTGTTTTTGAGTTTCTCTCAAGTCTGTATAAAATTATATATGAATTTGTAAATACCATGTAGGACCAACTAAAAGTAAACATTTAAAAAAAAAAATAACTTCTGGAGAAAAACGTTTTGGTGAAAAATGATTCTCAGAACAGCAAATCGAAAAGCTGAGCCTAACATTTTAAAGCCTCTTAAAACAAATGGATAAAAATAATCCTAAAGCTTAAGTTATACTTAATAAGACTTTCAGTAAACAAAAAAGAAAACCCATTTACGATTATACTTATAATCAAATATCACTCAATTCAAAATTACGGAACTGCTACCTTGAATGTCAGATCAACTTACCACGATTAGTCATTTAAAGACTCTCGAATATCTTCAAATCAATTTTAAAAACAAATCCAGAGATGTAATATCAGACATATTAGTGAAGTATCAATCAATTTTAACGGATACTGTGTAAATTAAACTACAGAGATTAAGTAGATCGAAAACAAGTTTTGATGGATACAATTAGTAAGGAACTAAATGTACTTATAAGGTTTCCAGGACCTTGATCCAATTAATATTAATTTTTTCAAAATGTACAACAAAGATAAAAATCAATTATACAATATACAGAGATTTATTTTTACAAGTTCATTAATTACTAAAAAGTACACATCTAGATTAATCACTTTTTTAATAAATAAATATAAGGCTTCAAAATAATTTAAATAGATTTTCCCAAAACTAGACCGACCTCCATACCACAGTTCCTTTACAAGTCACTACAGTATTAGTAACATAAATATAAGACAAAAATAATGACCAATTATTTATTTTAATATTGCCTAAATAACGTTAAGAGAGAAATTATTACAACCTATATTGGACAGTAAGCCTATCAATATGGAAACGGATAACAATGATGTTGAATTAATTAGCTACAAATGACCAAAATATCTTATCAATATTTTATTTAATGATAATTATAAATTCATAGTTGCATGGTTAATTAAGGTTGTTTTGCGATATTACAGGTGATGGTAGAAATTTCATCAATTTTATTTATCCAGATATGGACGAAGTAAAACTTTTTATTTTCCATCTTTCAACCACCAAAAGTTTTTTATGAATAATTTACAGCAGTAGAATAACAAAAAATAAAAACCTAACCTAAAAATTGTTTTATTGATGCAAATAATTGTTTACATTTAATCAAAAGCTAGAAAATGTTCACAAAATTATTTAAAATCAAAGAATAGATGGTTACTTCGTTTGATGATGCAGAGGAAAAAACAAAATTAAAAAAATAAACAAACCAAAAATTATAATAAAGAATAATAATATGGAATAACTAAATAATACTTAACAAAACTCTCTACAAAGCGGATAAGTATAAAATAAAAGTAAAAATCACAAAGTAATAAAAAAGTCAATCTTAGACGATAATGTAATCATAAAAAGTCACTGCCGTTTTTTATACACTAATTATTATAGTTTCTTGTAATGAGAATTTATTGACTATCAAAATAACCAAATGTTTTTAAATTCAAATAACTTTTTTTGTAAGTTTTTCAGCATTACTAGTTTTCGAAAGTAATACAATTTTTTTTCTAATTATTTTTTAATGACTCACCACTTTTTAACATTATTATTACAACTCTTTAAGTACTTTTATAGTGATCCCTATTTCATCATATAATTTTTTATTTTAAAAAATTACAAAAATTATTATAATTAAAAAAATACTAACAAAAAAGCATTTGTCTTCTTCCAATCTTTTATTAAAAAAAGGGATTTTTTATGCCTAAAAAAGCTTTTTTAGGTTGTTAGGAGAGTCAAAATTATCATACAACATAAGGAAGTAATAGAGATGAAAGCACTCTCAAAGATGAAATACGTATACAAATTGCGAACAAATAAAACAGCGTAAAATATATACATATATTGTTCCCGGTATTATGAATTTTAAATCCCGTACTGAAATATATTAGTTGTGTTTTTGTAATACATTATAGTGTGGTATTGAACAATAATTATGCTGAAACTAAATTGGTTAGTGGAAGCACACCGGAAGTTAAACAAATGAAAACGAGTTAAAAACAAAATCTACTCTTTTCACATTTTTATGTTTCTAACAATATGAATGCTAGCTAAAAATACAGGATTAGGTCATTATGATCGATCTAAATCCGACTGTGATTGGTTTCATTATATTTCAATTATTATTATTTTTTTTAACAATGTAAATCAGAAATATTGCAGTTTTGATTTAATTTAATTAAATTTAGCGGTCTAACACCAAATTTCTTAAGTTTTGAAAATAATTATTTTGGGAAATTTTAAAAATCGAACGTTTAAACAATGTGGAAGTAGTTTTGAAACACGTTTCAACATGTGTAATGTTTAATCTCAGTCTTTCACATGGAAAGCCTTTCTTCCTTTAGAAAGAGAGCGAATCTTTCTATTAGAATTTATTTTATAACTGTGGAACAGAACGGTTTGACAGTAAACATTTCCGATGTAATGGATGTGATGGAGTATATACATATTTATACTTATTAACATACACTAACTACTTATGAAACTTACTATCGCATAAATAACTCTGAACTGGTATACCAGGTGTTCCGATATAACTGCATAAATCAGGTAAAATAATTTACTAGATTTATATGAAACGAAAGAAAGGGGTACTAATTTATTACCGATAGTAACATTCGACGATTCAACTTCACTAACGAACTAAATCATTGGCAAATTTAAATAATAAACGATAAAAGTAATATTTTAGGAAATAAAATCAGGCTCGTCTAACGTACAGGGTTATAGCTAAAGGGCATTTATTATCAAAAGGAGCTTACAAAACTAAAAAATGAACAAAAAGTATCAAACCTCTGAGATGAAGAAATAAAAGAAATCGTTAGGAAAATTACTACTAAACCAAGAACATTACTCTGCATCCGGGGTATAATTTTATCTAACACACTAACCAGACACATTAAACAGATATAGTTAAGCAGTTACGATTAGACATTCACATACCTCACAAAAATAAACTGATCATATATAAAGTTAAAAAAATGGCACGTTACACTTTATTGGAATATGTACAGAGTATAAAATTTCCCAGAATTATTAAACTGAAAATTGATTAATAAATTCCTAAGACCTTGCTTATTTTTCTTTTTATTTATTAAAAGAATAAATTGCTTTCTTACATCAATAAAAACGTAGGAAATTTTGAGGATAAAACTTCGTAATAATGAAAGTTTTGCGAGGTATTAGTACTATACCTATTAGTAATAAAAAGTTAGAACTACTTGCAGACAATATTTAAGGCTCCAAGAAAAAAGTTACTTTTACAATTTTGAAATTATTCTTCAATTAAGCAAAAAGAAAATAAAACCAAGTTATTAAATTAAAAAATATTTTTTTTTAAATTTAGAGGAAGAAATGTATGCTATTTCAATCAGGGGATAAGTTGTTCAAGAATAATAAAAGAAAAACCTACCACATTTAAGAATCAGTCTAACAAAAATAATTTAAAAAATTCACCTCTATATAGTTTTTATTGGCCTCGCTATTTATTTATTTAGAATCGGTTCCGAGTAAGGTATCACAAGTAAATCGCATTACAAAACGTACAAGATGAAGGGTTTACAACGAACGCCCAAAATGAAACGTACATATACGTAGAAAGTACATAAATATATAAAGTTCATATATATAAAGATATTCACATTGAATGTTACCACGTAAGTACAAGAATCCACAGTCTAATGAAAAAAAAAGGTAGAACATAATTAAACAATAGACAAAGATAAAGAAATAGTAACCTAACAAGCTCATGTAAATAAATGGAAAGAGGCTGGCCTCCTCATCAAGGCCCAGAAAGATTCTCATCATATCTGATATTGAACCAGCTTAAGTGTCACTCATATTTCCCCAAGTCCAGCACATGTAGACCTTTCAGTCGCCGGACATTCTCGGTTTAGTCTCCTCTTCGTTTCAGTCTAGGAGATTAACTGCTAGAAAATTCACATGTTTATAAAACCGCTGTCTATAATTTGAACCGAACCTTTTGCCCTCTTCGCGAAAACAAGGTAATTCTAGGTAGTCGTGAATTTCTTCGTTCCGTGAACCGCGGTGCATCTGCTATGGATCTTGCTAACTTATTCTGTAAATATTATAATCTCAATGTTACTCTTGCTCGTTGTATTCCATACATCCAAATCAATTTTAGCATCATCTGGTATATTAAAAGTTTTTTGGACAACGAAAAGACTTGTTATGCAAACTGTGAATTCCTGCCTAACAGTGAACTTTTAATTAATTAACCGCATTACCTTCATGTACTCTGCCATCCGGATGATTTGTCGTATACACAGTGGTTCCCCGAACTCGAAAGTAATTCCGGTCTGTGAAATATATTTCCGAGATAACGATGACGTCCAAGGATTCGGTAATTTCCAGAGATTAAAATTCTTCTCGCCGACTTACTAGATCATTGATGTTTCAAGTAAGAATATTAGAAAATTTAGCAATCAGCAAATTTTTGCGATCACTTGGGTGAGTAAGCTCCTCTATCTGTTGGACCAGGAAGTCTATGTTTGAGGACAGTTTCTCCAATTTGTCGACACTATTCCCACAACTACAAAAAACCGCCGCAGCATAGGATCGGGAGAGAGTACCGGAGTCGGCACCACGATTCCTAACCGTTTCTCGCCCCAAAGCGGGAAAATTAGTAGTATTACTTGAGTCAAAGCAAGATCTTTAGTCCACGGATTCGACCCGAGCAGTACTCTGCTTCCTCTCTAGGATTTCCTTATATACTCTGCAACCACTACAGTTGGCGGAGTGGTCTGATTGACGGAGAGTACAAGTAGGTGAAGTGCTGTCCTTTTTCGAATATTCCACAGTCCTATGGCCTTCCCCACAAGTAATTATATTTAGCGTGGCCGTACGGCTTGCAGCGCACGCACTGTAGCAAACCTGAAGCTTCTTTGGTGTTTCGAATGAAACACTACAGTTAGGGATATATTTCAAGAAATAATTCTATTATTTTCTTGAGGTTCGAGGTTTAAAAAAAAGTTGATGTTGTTTTCCTTGGTTACTCTACGAGGACATTCACTACTTCGGACTCTCTACTCATGCTCTTCAACTTCCTTCTTCGTCATCACCACCGGAACGAAGTGGTCTAGGTTCACAATCGTCTCTTGTAGTTCACAAAACCGCAGTACGTCAGTGATCCCATGTAACACGATTGACGAAGGTCTAACAATCTTTTTTTATCTCCGGGATCACCGTTAGGTATTGCTTCAGAGGATGAGATGAATGACAATTTTTGTAGCGTGTGAAAATGCCATGCCTGACCGGAATTCGAACCTGGGACCTCCGGATGTAAGGCCGAGACGCTACCACTCGTGCCACGGAGGCCGGCAGGTCTAACAGTGTTAATCTAGCTCACACTAACGCTGGTTTCATTCAACGGAAAGTTGTCGAAACTATTCGACAAAAGCAAATTATTACACTACAGGCGTTGTTAGAAGTTTGTGTCCTAGATCTTAAATTACAGGTGCAGTTTGCCACGGAAAAGAACCTGATTGAAACTCCATGTCACTTTCATTATCACTTTGCGAGCCCTCGGCTAAATTGGTGACAATCTTATTTCTAATCGATTTCCTATGAGATATTTTTCTTGGGTCTCTCCTTGACGCCGGCGATCCACGATTTCGAGAAGTTAGTAAAAAAAACTCTCGCAAGACAATTTCTTACCAGAGTCTTACCAACATGTTTATACTCCATTATGATCTACAGATTAGACTGACCAAAATGTTAAAAAAAAAAAAAATTAAAATGACGTATAAATAAGTATACTTTACAAAAAAGGTTTTGTTTTTTCTCCTAAATCTACAATGAGGTCCAGGTCCACAATAATCCCGTACAAATATTTATTTCACAATTGCCAAATATATAACAATACTTAATAAGCACTGCTGTACCATAAAATAAGAGCTCTTATTTTGCAGGTCTATAATTGAATTTGAATTTTTTTAAAAATAATAACAAAATACCGATAACATTTTTAACGAAAAAAATTATTTTAAATCATACTAGTTGCGTTTATCTTAGTCGACGAATTTCATGGAAAATAAATAACTTCATAAGAGGTAAAAATTGAAGGCGATTTTTATTTTATTACCCAATTTTTCTTCTGTTAAACGTACATAATTTCATTTCATTACTGCCGTTTTGCTTAAAATAAAAAAAATGAAGTAAATTGCTTTTACCAACTTCACGCACGTGTAAAGTTTTATACACAAACAAATGTTTTATACAAAATATTTTATAGACAAACAAATGTATGTTTATTAATGGCAAAATAAAAAAATGTGCAATTAACAAAAAAAAGTTGGTAACTATTTTTCCCCATTGTTCTTAATCAAGTTTAAATATGCAAGGACCATGGGTTTTCCATTATCGACCATTTTTCAAGAAAAGCTATGTCAGGAATGGACTGTATGAATGTTTCAAGATAATATAGCTACTAATTATTTCCTTGCCTAATTATTATTACCTCTTTACAAAACAAGTTATTTAACTTCAAACTCATCGGCAAAGATTCATCATGACAAGGATATAAAATATATCATTTTGAAATAAACGAACTAATTTTATATATATATTTTTTTAATTTTTTTAAAATGATCCACAACTATTAATAATAACAATTTATCAATGGAATAATATTGCTGAAGGCTATACGAACAGCAGTTACGCTTAAATAAATCCGTACTTTAGAAGGTTTTTACAAATAAACTACGTAATTAAGAATAAATACTTCCAGTAGAAACTTAATTTTTCCTATCCGCTGTAGAAGAAGATTAATATTTTAACATTCCTGCTATAAAACGAGTAACTACAGTTTCAATTATATCCTTATTTAGTAAAATAATCCTTTTACGTATTAAGAAAACAAAACTGCATGCATATATCATGAATTTAAATAGATGATTTTACTATTCTATCCAAACAAATTACCGGTATTTATTTTTATAAAAATAAATGTTTAAAGGTATATCTAAAAATTGAGATTTATAAATAACACATCTTTATGATTTATTATATTGATAATAATGGAAGCATTTAATATTACTTTCGGAAGAATTAAAATCACAGGTTCGTTTATATCACATATTTTTATCGGTAAAACATTAAAAGTAACTTTAAGGGACAAATTTTTACAATAGCATTATTTTTTTTAAGATGAAGCAAGTAAAACATCTGAAGAATAAGAGGCACTGTTATAAGAGCGTCATAAATCAGAGTCATTTTCTCTGATTAATGACGCTCGCTGTTTGTAGTTTCTGTAGTAAGGAAATAAATGTCTAAATTACAGGATCGACAATACTGGTAATAACCAGTACTTAGATAGGTTTAGAATTCTGATGTAAAAGAAAATATTCAGCTCAGGCGACAAGGTAATGTGAAATGTCAGTTAACTTAGCCTGAATAGATTGCTCGTAATTTTTGGATGTTTACGCAGTCTTCAGGAGCGATTTGTGTCTTTATAATAGGTTTTGGTACTAAAGACAAACAAAATCTATAGTATTTTGGATAATAAATCTATGAAATAATACCAAAATTACAAATATCATAATTACACCTACAAATGAAAATCAAAATTCTCAAAAAGTATACACTGATTATATTAAAAATTTACATAGAAGCGGCACACCCGTTAATATCTAAATCTATGTACGAGGTTTGCTACTCTGTAAGCTATGCGCCTATTTGTAACCTTTTTATTTTCGAATGAAGTACAATACTCAGGAAGATAAATTTTATAATTACAAAACGGATGACTGAGAATGTAGGATGTAGCAAAATAAAGTCACATTAAAAAAAATGAAAATGTATAAAAGAATAAAATTGGTCAAATTATCATTAACAGACAAAAAAGAATGTACCTTTGCACAGATGAAGAAAAATCGAATTATTATTTTTAAAAAAACAACTTTAAATATTTTAACACACGTAATCATTTTTTTATCATAGAATTTACAAGTTTGACCATTAATCTAAACATCTTTACTTTATTAAATGCGAGATGAGAGATTTCAAAATACGTTTTTATATTGATATAGCATGTATGCGAATAAATTTGTATACTATATACTAAATATATATATATATGTAGAGGGAGAGAGAGAAAAACATAATTATTAAGGTATGTAATTTGAATTACAGTATGTATCTGGACTTACAAAGGATTTTGTTAGGTTAGATATTTTTGGTTCAAACTGTAACTTGTTACGCAACAGAGAACTCTTTCAGACCATCACTGTGCAACTAATCTAAAAAATACCAAATGTTGACAACAGTTTTAACGATACGTTAAACTCATCATAAAATTTCATTTAATCTTTCAGATACCTTGTATTTAATAACGTAGGGTAATGCTACATTTACTACATTATCGAAAACAAGCATCCTCCTTGAAAAAGACGTTTTATACCCTAAAAAAGAGGTTTAAAGGTTGTAAACCAAAAATTTTATCGTATTGAAAATGCTCGTCATTTTCCAAAATGAAGTCGAACAAGTTCTACCATATTGTATTGATGTTATATAGTATTTTTATAAATAATCCAAACAATATAGAGGCGATCTTTCAAATAATCGAAATCCATTGATTCTCCAACAAAGATTAAAACCGGTAGAATTAACCATTTTTAACATACAAGAGCTGGAAAGTTTTCTAAGAATTTATTTTCTAAAAGTGGTGTTACAATTAATTTTGTTTTTGACTTCGTAACTTTATGCTGACTTAGGTCCCAGTTTTGTAAAATTCTGTGACCTTTCTGATCATAATAAAGATATAATTTTGGATAAATAACAACCAGTGTTTGGTTTAAAACATTTTTTCGTATTAAAAAAATATATATTGCTAATATTTCCTTATCATAAAAGACATTTTTGAACGACTTTTAAATGCAGTTCAACGGATTAATATTATATATGCATCAAGAATATTAAAATTTTGACTTATCTTCACGTTTTACATACCCCAGACCTCAAAACCACTGTCACTTCAAAATTTTATTTATACTTTTTTTCTTTCCACTTTCTTGTGTTAATATCTGCCGTAATTTTGCACCAATCACTTTCAAATTTATACACAAAATATAACGACCCAAAATTCAGTTGAGTTCGTTAATGGGAAAAATCGGACCATCGGAGTGGAAATGTGGGGGTTTTTCGAAAAAAAAATATCGTTATAACTTTCTTATTAAGTAATATATCGAAATCGTTTATAGTTCCTACTATTATTTGGGTAAGAACCTACAATTTATCTAACTAAAGTTTTTTTATATCACAAACCATCAACCCAGGGGTGGAGAAAATGGGGTTTCGAAGACAAAAAAAATCATACCTTCCTTAATAGGCACAGTGTCGAATCGATTTAAAGTGGTCGTTAGTCCTCTAAATATTACCTCAAACGTTTGTCTGAAACAATTTTTGATATGACTCTTACAGCAAGGGGGTAACCAATATGCTGCTGGAATTTTAAGAAGGGGGGGTTTGTCGTATGGTAACATATGAAAATTTTTTTCTCATGCAACCATTGTCGTATTGAGTAAATTTGACGTTTTTATTAACTTTACGTGGAAATCTTTTTTATCCCCAACTTAGCAAAGGTGAAATCTACATCCGCCTTCCGGCCTGCCGAAAGGGATTTTTTTGCTCAATATTTCCAAACTGCTTGGTGGATTTGGATGAAATATGACAAGCTTTCTTACATGGAGTATTGGTATCACATAGTTTTGGTCAAAATTGGTGAAGAGGCCAGAGAAACATGAACTGCTTAAGTCACGAATTTCAAAATTTTACTCAAAAGGCAAGTAGATTTTTTCTTATAATCTAGGTGGGTGCGATACTTTCTGAAAGTTTTTTGTTTTATTATAAACCCCCCATAAAGGGGAAAAAACCATATTATTCTTTTTTTGCCATTTCTGGATTCAAAGTTACACTCTTGTACTAATTACTTGATTACATTACATTATATTTTGACTATGCATTAGAGCAATTTACTTTCGGAGAGGTGGATAAGCTATTTTATGATAATTTTTGCTTTTATTTTTGTCAGAATATGGAACATTTATGTTGTTTTGGTTACAATTGGTCAAGGGGGTAGGGAAATATCATCACCATGAGTCCCTCATCATAAAATTTTACTCAGAGTAATTTTTTTAATATAATTATTTTCTTGAATCGTTAGTGTTCCACTTAATTTCCCTCCTGAGTAGTAGTCTGTAGAAAGTGAAGCCCTCGGTAGCCATAGTCAAACTACTTTTAAAGAAATATATTATTATACAAAATGTACACAACTATTATTAATAGATGAATTAAATAAACTTTCATATCCGAACACCGAATGGAAAACAATATTAAATACAGTTGGAGTAATAAATAATAAATATCAATAAGATCAACTAACCTTTCTAAGAGGTGGCCGAGATCTGATGAACTCCAGGATAATAGCGTGTGCGTCTTTTTTAACGCGATGAGGGATATTTCCATCAACCATAACTTTATTTAATTTATATCGTCTCGATCGAATATCTTCCATTAAAATTTCGTACGGTGTTAATTCGTATTCTATAGGTCTTCGACTATAACAGACTTTTTTAAGTTGTACACCGTGTCTAAGTTCTCTGATTACTTGTACCCATAGCCGTGCCTGAAACAAAACGATACAAATATTATTGTTAATTCTTTTAAAATAATTAATACTTTAATACTTTAAGTAAACAATCGTTTACTTTTCTTATCTTCTTTTTACTCGCTTAAGTGTAAGTATTACGTGCACGAACGTATATCCAAAAACACACGAAATAATTCACACACATACATACATACACACACGAAATAATTCCCTAGAATTTTCTATGCGAATTCAATTCAATATATGTATATATAAATGTAACAGATAAACAAAGTTAATACAAAGCGGGCATGTAAAATGGCAAGGCGACCTGTATTTGCGACGTAGGTCACGAACAAGTGTAGAACAGGAACTTAACTTGATGTACTTGTAACCATTAGAAATGGAAAACAAACATAAGAAAGTGTACAAGACCAGAATACACGAATTAGATTACACTTAATGTAGCTGCTAAGCATTTCGTAGGAATAGTTGGAGAAAAATAACAATGAACTGAGATCATCGAGTTCCAACCGATATAGAATACGTGAAAATGAACTATCTTTTCAGATAATTGATTGTGTTGTTTTCTTAGTTAGATAAATATTATACATTACTGTTTTGACATAAAAGCAGATGAAATAGGTATTTCAAATAAATTAGGGAAATTCAACATACATAAATATTAACATATTTTGCATAAACACACTCACCCACAATTTCAATTTAAGACGAGCATAATTTTCCAAGAAAAAGAAGTAAATTAATCTGTTGCAACACTATTCCTACCTTTCTTGTAACTGAGACGCATATGAAGCATCTACCCCTGGTATTTGATAAATAGAATTCGTCTACCACTGAGTACTTGGGTGTAAATAAATATTTTTAATATATATGTACATTATCCTCAATTTCGCACAAGTTAAATTTTTATTTAACACGCAGCAATGGCTGAACAAAAAAAAAAAAGAAGAAAAATACTCACATAATGCGTTTATCATAATTCTGACTGAAATCTAGGGTATGTCTAAAGATGTATAAATGGTAGACCAACCCCAACAAAATAATTTATTTTAGACTGTCAGCAATTTTAACTGGAAAATGTTAAAAATGAACAAAATTTACAACTTCTTTATAATTTTTTTTTGATATCGGTACATAATTCTTTTGTCGGGTAAAATTAATCGAGCGAACATGGAGACATTTGTTACAGTGCCGGTTGTGGTACAGAGTAAAGCAACCATCGGCGAATTTATACATAAGACTAAAAGTAGAAAAGATGCTCCATTCTTGTCAAACTTGAACGATGTATATTTCAGTTAAATCTTCATGTCCTACAATTCCTGGGTTGAGCAAGGAAATTCCTTTTGGAATTTCCTCGCTAATTTACTCATTTCCTGTACGCTACCCACGGACGTCTTTACAATTTCTGAAGAAAAACAAAATTTTTCATGAAACATATATAAATGTTGCTCGATGCAAAATCTTTAATACCTAATCTATTTCTCCCATCCGAGTGAAAAAAACTTCGGTCTTCCGAGGTAGTGTGTGCAGGAGATGAAGTCGGCTGCCTGGAGCCTTGAGTCTTAAACTTTCCCTTTTTGTTGGGGAAGGTTTTCCAGTATTGTATTGCGTGGATTGGTGCTGAAGATGCTGGGACCGGTAGGGTCAATGCATCCTTGATATTATCTGAAGGAAAGGTTGCCTGTGGTCGAACCATAGGATTCTGTTTCCTTTCAAGTGGCTGTGCAGTAAGCCTAATAGCTCAGGTGTATATAAAAATAAATAATACCATTCTTATTGTTTCTCCTAATAAAAAACAAGATACTACAAAGAATTTTTAAAATAAGTTACAAATAAAAGTTTTTCTTTGTATAAATAATTTATTATTCTAAAACTAGCAAAAAAGTCTATTGCACAAAAAATACAACAGGCTCTAGAAAATTGTTGGGGACAATTTCTTTCACCAAATTTAAAATGTAGAAGTGTTTGCAGGGCGATAAAAATCCCAGAAAAAGATATGTAAATTCCTTTCGTGGGTTTCTAAAATTTTTTATTTATTAATTTTTGGATTTTAGTTTTTATAGATTTAAAGTTTTTACATTATATTAACAAGCATCATTCATTTTAGACAATGTTTTACAAATCTCGTAAACGTTGAAAATTATTCATGAACAATTTTTTTCCTTCATTTTTTGGTAAATATTATAAAGATTTCAGTGGTTGAATTAAATGAACAAACTACTACATAATTTGATTTCTAAGTTACCAATAGCTTGACTGTGTTGTAAACCTCGACTGAAATGGACTGATTGGTGTCCAAGAGTAGATGCGTAGAATTTTCAAAGATATTTAATTTTACAAGAGGACCATTTCGAATTCATGATAATTTTTTTAAGTACGTTGCCGATGAACTCAAGGATTTTAGGTTTTTGGTACAAAGATTCTCCACCTTTCTCGGTAGGGGTATCAATAAAAAAAACCAAGTCAATATTACTTAAACGGTTAAAAAATTAATTAAGTTTTCCGAGAAAAATCAGAGCTTTTAAGAACTTTTGTAGGATATATTCACAAAAAGGTCTCAAACATAGCATAAAAATCGTTTAAATCGTAAAAGACTAGAAATAAATATGTTTTTTTAAAAAAACGTATCCTATAAAATAATAAAAATTTGTAGAATAATATAAGATAAAGATAAAATAAGATAAAGAGTGTAACAAGTCTAATCAAATACAGATTCCAATCAAATTCAATAACAGGGCAAAGTTCAAAGTGTTAAAAAGGGAAATACAAACAAATAATAATAAAAATTTTATGTTAATAATTAATTCATGTTGCAGTTGAATGTAATATTTACAACTTGAATTTAAAACGTTACCAGTGAATGTTAAAGAAAAAATAGTACTTCAAAAAATGTAGATTTATGAGGACAGCATGAATTGCTAATCAGTGAAGAAAGGATATACGACTGCATAAGTAAAATGACAGGTCGCATTCACATACATTGTCTGAATAATAGATGGAATGGAAATTTAATACCACTGTAGAAACTATTCGCAATAGGAACTAAGACTACAACCACAAGTACAACTTCAACTACTCTTAAGTGATCGTAAATCAAATACTTAACGTAACTTGAAAAGTTAACTTAAGATTTACTAGTATTCATTTACAAGAAATCGATGATAACAATCCTCATTTTATAGAACACAAATACAGAAATCCCACTTAAATACGCAGCTCAACGTTTTCTTATTAATAAATGAAAATAGAGTTTACACTAAAATATTTTAATAAATAATACATACATTCATCATTCAACAGAAAAAAAAAATAGATAACACCGTAAAACAAAAATAATTATTTATTACTAGAACAAGACCAGCATGTTAGATTCTACTTAACTTTCGCATTTTATACTCTAATAAGAAACTGTATGCCGCGTTTCACGAAAACCCTTCTGTGGATTGATTTTTTATTTTTATATATTCATTCTTTTCCTTTCTTCATAATCCGTGGGTCATCTGATAAGTTTTAGCAAGGCATTGAATCCGTCCTAAGGATGTGAAGTTAGCGACGGTCTTTCTACAGAGCAGTCCGGGGAAAAGTCCCGACTATTCCGTAGAAAGAGTAACGGTTTTGATACACGGAATGTGCCAAAAGAAAACAATCTGGAAGTGAAATGCTTATCGTCTAAAGCCGAGTCTTTCAATAAGTTTATTTAATAAACAGATACAGTGAAACATGTTGCTTGGCGATCTTGAACAAGATACAAATACATTTGTTACTAAAATAAAAGGCGAAGCTGCTCCTGCGTCTCGATTTAATAAAACAGCTCAAGATATCCGGTGATTTTTGTTACATCAATCGAAATAAGAAATAATTTCTTATTTCCAATGATGATATTAAATGATGTTGCTGGTACTAAGCCTATTGCGGCAGAGAGAAATATGATAAATTCAAGGAGAACGGAAGATTTACAAAAATCAGGAAAAGTTGTAACGTTTGTATCATATGTGAAATGGCGGATTAGAAGGGTCGATCAGCTCTTTGTTTAGAAATTATGTGAAAGCTGTATAAAAGTAACAAGAAAAATAGGGGTTGATTTTGTAAAATAGGTTTATTAAAGTTCTTTGTATGAACCTGCGGGTTCTTTACTTGTGAGGGTTATTTTATAACGTCATAATTATGAATTTACAAATTGTTCGAGAGCGTGAGAGAGAGAGAGAGAAAGATCGTGCAATTATTTATTCACTGGCAGCCAAAACAAGTAGCAACGACTGCAGTAACACGAAATACGGTAATTTTGATGTTCCAAGACTGTGAAATTTGTGATCACAGCCAGTAATTATATCGATAGACTATCCTTAGGAATAAGGATTCATCAATTATACATCGAATTGTATAGTCCAGTGATTACCAAACTGTGCGCCGTGGCATCCCGGGCATCCGCGGATTCTTCGCAGGGCGCCGCGAAATATTGTAAAAGCTTTATAATTAATTGAAACAAGACATTTATAATTATTAATTGAATATTAATAAAGTAAAAAAATAATGAAGATACCCGAGTTTTATTTATTTTTTTATCTCTTATATACACGTATTCATACTTTTACTTAGGGCAGGACGCCATGGAAAATCTTTTATTGAAAAAGGGCGCCGCGACTCGAAAAAGTTAAGGAACCACTGATCTAGTCGATTATAATATGCTACAAAGGATTTGACGCTTCGAGTTCATTATAGAGGCCAACTCAAAAAGAGAATAAGATTTTTTTTCCAAAGCGAAAAACACTTTCGTGTTATCATGGCCCGAACATATATATTTCTTGTACAAAATAAATATTAAAAAACTGGATAATTAAAAATTAAAAACCCAGAAACGCAAAAATACATCAACAACGTAAAAAAGCCTGTAACGTATATTAAAAGCGAAATAAAAATACAAAGGTCTCACATTATATCTCAAAACAATAAAGTCGCCATCTGCTTTACAGCAAATGGCAAGAATATTTGGAACACACTACAACAATTTATATATTTGAATATAAACGGACGACCCTAAGAAATCGTAAAACAAAAGATAATTATTCACTGGTAGTTTGCATATTAACCCCTAGTTTAAACCTCCGATGCAATGCCGCATGAACGATATACTCCACAAGGATGTGGTGCACTGTTAGTTGGCAGTCGCAGCGAACACAAACGGGTGCATCTGTTTGAGACATTAGATATCCATGAGCGAGCCTAGTGTGCCCTATTCGCAAACGGCAGATAATAACCTCATGCCGACGGTTATTTCTGCACGAGGAGCACGGTGAAACAGTATTCTTAACTGGGCGAAGTTTCTTGTTCATAGTAGCATCCCAGTCACTTTGCGACTCACTCATCATACCAGACTGAATCTCACAAGTAACAGGGTGTCTGGAATATACGTCACTAACTATCTGTAAAGGAGTCATAGAATCTGAGCAAACGAGCATGTCGAAATTTAGGGCTAACGATATATAAGGCCTTATTAATGGCACACAGTTCTGCAATGAAAATACTGGTGCTGCTGGGAAGGTCCAACATGTATGTTCTGTTGCCAATCACAAAAACACAACCAACTATTAAGATTTAAGATTTCTAGAGCCGTCCGTATAAACTGTAACATCAAGATTCATGGTATTTATAATATTATAAAATTCGTTATGCAAAATAACCGGATTTGTTCTTTTTATTATAATTACAAAGATCAAAGCAAAAATTAACAAGGAAGGCTACCAAGGACGGTAATAACATGGAACAACAGTAAGGACTGAGGTAATTGTATATTTAGAGCTGAGAAAAGGCGGTGAGCTCTAATGCCTAGCGGTAGATCTCGGCAGTTCTTGATATCGAATCAGATGTTAGAGAACACCGCATCAAACGTTGGATGATTTCGTTGCGCTTTAATACGAGCTACGTAAATGCAAATCATTTGATTCCATCTACCCGAAAGGGATCGCTCACCTCTTTCTACCAGTATACTTACCACAGGACTTGACGAAAAGCACCTGTACCAAGACGGATGAATGATGGACGGAATCTAGCATTCTAAGAGCGGTGAACCAAGCCGAGCGGACGAATAAGCTACAAAGCCGTAGTCCAGGCGGGAACGGACTAGAACTCGGTAGAAACGCAACGTGCATACTCGATCAAGCTTCCCATGAGCTAGTTGTCGACGTACTGATAAAGTGGTGCGCAACAAAACATGATCTTCAGTTACGAAAAGTCAACGATATGCCTAACGGGCAAGATGAAAGAAAGCTTTTGTTAAAGATGAAAGGAAAGAACATAAGATACACACACACACGCTGCTAACTGAAAAAAGAATTTAAGAACACGGTTACAACCGTCAGGAGTAATAACTGTTTGCTCACTACAAATGTAAAAGGTCAAGTCTAAAACCGAAGTACACAAAACTTGAAATACTAAAATAATACGTCTGAGCATATAATAATAGGATGTAAAACGGTATTTTGATGATAGTAAATTAATGCAGAATTGTAATAGGGTCAAATAGCTTATGATAATAAAACTTCTTTGTGCTAGATAATACAAAGATGTAATGAAATACATCTTAAATATCGTCTTCGTTCAAGTGTTTAAGCCCTAAACAAATTGAGTCAATAAATTTTGCTCATCATTAAAAGTTAATTCAAAGTTAAAAATAAATTGTTAATTTTTTTTACAGCTATTTAACTTATATTTCATACAATCTTGTCGTAGTTATGGTTAATAATAAATAAATTTAAGTTTAAAATTAAGTTTATGCAGTTTGTTTAACTAAGAATAATCTCTTACTACTATAATTTCAACACATCATAGCCCAATTTACTACACATAAGACTGCATATGTATTATAATGTATACGGCATATATAAATATACAATATTTTTTTTAATTGTACAAATAATCTAACTATAATTCATTTCTTTGCAGGAGTAGATGTTAATAGAATAAAAAAAATTTACCAAAGGAATTTAATAAAAAAAGTTTTGCAGACAGAAATAACAATATTTGTTTCACAAATTTCCAGCCGCTTTTAAAACTATTTTAATATTATAAACTTTTTTTAATCTTACGTTGTTCCATTGCATAAAAATTCACATTCCTTGCAAGTAAAATAATCTTATCTTATAATTGTTCCGAGTACAATCGTTTCCTTCAAAGTGAAAACCGCGCAGCATTTTCATTTATGAAAGAAAATGAAATGAGAATATTCATTTCACATTCCTGTTGATTCTTTAAACAATTAGTGTGATCATTATCATCATACGTATGTTCACTTTTTGGTAAGTCTAGTATAGCTTACCATTTTTGGTATCGTATAAAACTTTTTTAAAAACATTTTTATAGGATTTAGCACAGATTTAGAAACTTTTACTTCTAATTCCAATCTCATGTACAATCCGTACTTTAACTTCCTTGGTCGGTTAATTTTTAAAAAGAATAATTTCATTCGACGGAATAAATATAATAAGATGAAGTAATTACTGTTTTCGTATTATGACTACATTTTTTAATGCTAACAAATGGTATAAATGAATGAATAAAGATTTAAAAGGGAAACAAAATATGGAGCAGGAAATATTATCTAAGACATTAGTAATAAAATTCTAATACATTTACAAACAATAAAGGAACAAAAGTATAATAAAATAAGCCACTGTTTTTAAGTAGTAAAAAGATTATAAATGGATGTATGCATACCATGCACTGATTCCTACCGGGTAACGTTGTCCACCAGCACAAAAGTAACTTGTGCATACACAACTGTATATCATGTAACTTTATTAAACTTTCACACAGTTAAAATAGAACTCCACTCTCTCGGCCAAGGTCAAATCATGTCATTCATAATTGGTTAGATGTTAATTCTTTACATTTTAATGTTAATTCTGATAGAAATATTAGAAATAGAAAGTATTAATTGTTTATAATGCCCCAGAATACGTGCTATTATATGTACTAGTATACTGAATATTAGATGAAGTAATTTTACTAAGCGTAACGTTTTATATGACAATTCCTCCGCTTTACAACACAACATAAACTTTATTTATTTAACGTATCAAAAGTATGGAATTCCATAAAAATAAACATAAGTGGGAGGAAAATAGCTTATGTAACTTAATTCGAAATTCTTCGCTGTTTATTTTTTAAAAATAATTTCCTTAAAAAAAAGTTATAAATTTATATTAATGATAACTCCCGTAAATGTTAACCGTGTTTATTTTTTATTTCAATGCAATTGTTAAAACAACTTATCTGGAACAATTTTGGATTATATAAAACAATCACTACAATGTTACAATTCTTGATATTAAGATTGGTTTTACATGAACTAATTTTTTTTTTTTTGATCAGATATCCAAGCCAATATAAGAATAAAAATGTAAGTGGAGTTATATGAAATTTAAAACACAAATCAATTAAATTTTTTACATCATAAATACGATTTTGAATAAAAAAATCTATTTATAATAAATTTTCCGTAAGTTTTTTATTTATAAACCGAACGGTGTATTAATTATAGCATAATTTTTTGTTATAAGAAAACAGGAAATATGATATTAATTTACTAAAACGTTGAAAAATATCGCCAAAAAAATAAAATAACCAGGCTTAAAAACAATAATTTTTTTAACTCGCCTTTAGGAAGTCTGCGCCAAATTGCAAATAATATGCCGGTGTTTTATATATATTATCATTATTATTATTATAAAATAATCATCGGTAAACACTTGAGATAAACAGAACTGAGAAAGAGTGAGTTTAAGGTAAGGAATAAATACAGAAAAGGACGAAAATCCACACAGGGAACGTAATAGATAAAAAAATCCATTAAATGAATGTTCCAGAGAGCAGGTGTCTAATCCCTACTATAACCCTTAAGAAAACTTATTTAAACCTATAGAACATAGGACAAATTACTGATCAACAGTTATACATTGACCAGCTGAAATTTTTGGAATATTAAAATGTTTTTTTCTCATTAAGGGATAAATCAATGTACTGCCTAGTGTAAATTATTTCGATGATAATAATACTAATAACAAAAAAAAGTATCGTTATAACTTTGGTTGTGACCCCGTTCTTTCGTTCTACAATAATTATAAAATGTATGTATTGTAATTCGTCAGTTGATAATAAAATAATTTCGTTCAATAAAATTTTAATACAGTTGATTTAGCAGCAATCTCCACCCACGTATCCCTTTAACGGTATCAAAAGTGATACGATGATAAAAATTTAAGCTGTTTATAGCACTAATGAAATCATTAACTAATTAGTTTGTAGGGTAAGCTTAAAAAGGAAAAACATCTCTATAAATTAATTTTTTTTTAAAAATTCATGATTTATGTTTTTAAATTAATAAATGAACAGTTTCCAATGTTCAGGAATCATCGAAAATGTGATATGCTACGGAGTAAAAGGTGAATTAGCGACTTAAAAAAGTTGGTCATTAGTTCAACGATTAATGATTATTTTTTACGATAGCCGAAAGACGAAAGACAGTCATAAAAAATTGTTAACCGATGACAACAGTTAAAAACAGATTATAACTTCCTAGTTATATTAGACAAATATATTTAAATATAATGTATACACCAGTATAATTACTAGATGTACCCTATAAAAATAATATACATGAAGTTCAGAAGTATCTCCAATTACAAAAACCTCGCCACAAATTTATTAAACAAACATAAATACGGTTACAGAACAACATAAACCAGGAATATCAAAATAAATATACCCAATTCACCGTTAATTACTAGTCCTAAAACGTGTAATACTAGATAAATGAACGCTGAATTACAGGTTAGATGATTAGCTCTAACTGTTTATATTTTTAAATAACAAGTTTTACATTTAATAATAGTTTTTACATTTGCCCGTCAGTGATCACTAGTGATGACAGCATATTATTATTAAATCATGCAAACATTAATAGCCCTTAATAAAATATAAACAGAAAAATGAATAGATTTCAAAATATTTGTACATTGTGCAGTATTTATATTTCATTTTAAACAAACTAAAAACCGGCCTAAAAGAGGTAATGTAATATTTTATTGTTTATTATAAAGATAATACGAAAAATTTAATTACACAAAATGGCTAAAAAATTACTCCAATATCATTATTCTGATCTACAGTTCATAAAACGTTTATATAATCAGTTTCCCGAATAACGAAACTGTAAGTCGTACAAAACAATGACGTGAACGAAAGGCATCCAGTGATACCTCCCAAGCCAATACAATAAAAATTTGAACAAATCATAATACAACTAATCGTATAACGGATAAAATATAAGTAACAGTTCACAAAAAGTCCGTAACAAAGTAAACATAGATCAACAAGTAAGGAAACAAAGAAAAACAGATAAATGATCAACACAACAGTTAAATTGTTAATAACACAAAAAAGTATTCACTGCACAACAGTTTCAAGATTTAATACATGCAAACGTTTCAATCGTTTCACATGCTCACTGTAAACCAATAGGTTAACAGCAGATGGATTTCATTCATGGTAAGCTTAAGTACTTTGAGCTTAACCGGTGAATTTATTCACGAATAGACGGCATCTCTCTGTTAAGGTAATCGTGCATCTCTTTGTTCTTTGCAAACCATGGCGCCTCCGATATGTTCCTCAGCACTTTGTTTATGAACCTTTGTTTAATGTCGTTATTGCTATTGTTTGCCGTATCGCAAAGTTGTATTCCATAGGCCCATATTACCTTTAAAAACGCAGCAACAGATTGATACTTAACGACCACACGAACCTCCTTCCTAGTAAGCAGTATAACCGCTTAAGTTGGAAAATGAATTCCTTTCTCTTTTTTCTTACAATTGATTTCCATGTTAGACAGCGGTTCAAATGAAGTCCTAGGTCTCGTACGTTGTCCGAATGATGGATGTGAACTCCATCAAGGCAGACTCGTAGGCAAATTTCCCTCCACATTGCAAACATCACATGACGACCTTGCAGTGTTAACATGTACCTTCCATTCTGCTAGCCATTCACTGCGAACGTCTAATTCCGATTGTAGTTTCTCCGACGCTATTTTTGGATTAAAGTTAACCGTCATAATCCCGTGTCATTAACAAAGGGTGCAAAATTGATATTTTCTGTGCTAGGAAAATCAACATTGTAGAGTAATACAAAACCGCACCCAAGGCTGAACTTGCGGAATCCCCGATTTCGTATCCAAAAAGCCTGATAACTCTTGGCCATTAACCTGTGAGAACCGTCTACCACGGCAGTTTGCATAATATCAAATAATATGGTTGTGGCAGGCCCATTTTAAGCTTGCAAAGCAGACCAGGCAATCATACTAGATCGAGAGCCCGTTGAATAGCCAAAAAACGGCTGAGTAGTATTAATTCAATTCTAAACTGCTGATGACACCAACTCTAAGAATATGTTCAATGTTAGATGATTAGCTTTAACGCTGTTTATATTTTTAAATAATAGTTTTTACATTTGCCAGTCAGCGATCACTAGTGATGACAGCATATTATTAAACCCTACAAACATTAATAGAATGCCTTAATGCTAGAATGTCCTCATTGAGCCTCTCAATTCATCCAAGGAAGAGCCTGTCAAAAATCATAGAGATTCGATAAAATGCTGATAGGTTTATACGAAGATACATCTTCTACAGGTTTGCCCGGTTTTGGCCATCGTTATTTGTGATCTTTAATTAAAAAAAAAAAAAATTCTCAATACATATTACGAAGTTTCTTACAAAAAATTGTTCTTCGAAACCATAATGCAAAAAGAATGCATTCTTAAGAGAAGTTACATACTTACTACGTTAAGTTAGTTATGGGAATCTGTAACAAAACCAACTTCTGAATATTAATTTCATTATATCACAAGGTACCTTTAAGGTCATTATATTTTTATATTTTATTTTATTTTTATACAATCTTTATTTATAAAGTGTTATTTTTTTGTCTATATTTTTAATGTTTTCAGACTTTACTGTTTGCTGCCATTCCTGAGGTGTGCGGTAAATTGAAACCCAACCACCAAAGAACACCAAAATCCACAATCCAGTATTCAAATCCCGATAAAAGTAACTGCCTTTACTAGGGTTTGAACCTTAGAACTCTCGACTTCGAAATCAGCTGACTTGCGATGACGAGTTTACCACAAAACCAACCTGGTTGGCTATTTATACCTCCCACCCACCAAAACCAGTACTCGACTTGTCTCTTTAATGTTTGAAGCGTAATAATTTTCATTGTGCGCCCCCTTACGTTTTTCTATAAATTCTTATTCCGGTCCGGTAACCCTTCTCGTCGAACACAAGCTTCTGGAAGTGCCATTGTCTGTATTACAAAGAATAAATTGTTAAAAGGACCTGTTATTCTAAGAAAAGAATCCCTTTTAGTTCCTTCTACATTCTTTTTTATTTTCTCTTTCTTTCTTTCTTAATTAGAAAAACCCCTTACCGTGTCCAATATAGGGGTTCTGCTACAATATACAGCTCTTTGAGGGATTTCAATTGAAACTTCTTTCTGCGTATCATTTTTTCTTTTTTCAAATTTACTTATGGTTTTGGTAATTTGGAGCCGCAAAAAAAAAAATTCACACAGGAAATTATCAGAAATAAATTAATAGCAAGATATTTTACTATATCGTATTTAACTTGTAAAAATATTTTGAAAGTGCGTATCTGTTTGGTTTATCCGGGACTGACGGAAATAGTGGTATGTCCTAAAATATGTAATTATAATAAATTTGAAATTAGTATGTAATAATAATAATAATAATAATAATAATAAATAATAATAATAACATTGATCATCTGATAACTGGGTGCTTCAGTCTGACTAGCATGGAATATCTGCATCGCCACAATCTTACAGTAAACACTGTTCATCAGGCGTTGGCGTTGAAATTAGGACTCGCAGATAACAGGAAGCAGTGTCATTATGAATATAAGACCAGACCTTTTTTTTTTCTAATGAGTAGGAGGAACCCCATTTACGGGCGAAGTGTTCCGCAAGACTCGCGGAAGGTTCGCTAAAAGGTTCCGCAAGATGTTATTAAGAGTGCGTTGATGCCTACGCCCTACCAAAAAAACTTCCTATCTCACCGATCCTCCCGTCACGGGGCCGAGGTCGGACCCGCAATCAAGTATTACTCAGCCCCGGGAGGTGCTTTCGAGCTCAAAGGATCCAGAGTCCTCGTGGTTCATCGCCGACGCCCATTCACACAAACACGACGATTCCCAGGAGACTGTCCTTCATCCCGTCGCTCTCCAGACCTTTTCTTCACCTGTTTCACAGGAATCTGTTTAGGTCATCTTTTCTACTAAAAACCCCTCCTCCTTTCCTCTCCATCCATAGCCCGAAGTGTAGCCCTAGCGAATTCCACAACTGCTCTCCAGTTGTCCTCCTAGTTTAGCATATACGCGGTCAGATCTTCCGACTCTAGGCTCCTGATGCCAGCACGTCCATGGTGTTCTTCCCACCCCGGACAGTGGAACTGAATATGCCCTACTGTATCTTGGGCATCACAGTACATACATACAGAAAACTCCCGCCTGCCAATAGCATACAAGTATGACTCAAATTTGCCATGATCCGTCATCAACTGCGTAACATGACCTCTCATGTCGCCATGTTTTCTCTTATTCCATTCTACTAGGTCAGGTACTAATCTCCTCGTCCAGGCTGCTTTTTCCCTCATTTTCCATCGTTCTTGCCAGACACGCAAGGTGCCCGATCTAACTTCGGCTTTATTCCCACCACCATATCTGCTGATTCGTTCTTTCACCAAAAGATCTGAGAGGGACTCGCTCGAGTACGCACACGGCCTCATAAGACGTGGTCCTGTATGTAGCAATCACACCTAACAGGGATTTTCGGTGTACTCTCTTTAACCGTACCAGATTTCTTTTAATGTTTACAGTAGCTCCCCAAACCGGGGCTGCGTACAACAGAATGGATGTTAGTGATGCCATGATGGTATAAGACCAGCCCTGTAATGGAAAATGAGCACTATAAACTGCATTGTGATCTCCCCGTACATACTGATAAATTTATTGCTTGGAATAGCCCAGACATGGTTCTCCATAACAAATAAAAAAGACTGCTCTTCTCATTGCTGTCTCTCACCGATCTGATCATAATATTAGTAAGGCTGAAGCAGATAAAATAACCAAGTACAACCCTCTGGCAATAGAGTATAAGGAAATTTACAGACTAAACTCAGTAGAAGTCATTCTCGTTGTGATAACAGCAACTGGATTAATTAATACAAATTTGAAGAAGTGCATAGAAAATATTGGCCTGGTTCTAAACTCATAATTCCATAAGTCCAAGGTCGGTTATTCAGGAGACGTATAGAATTGTACGGACTGTGTCAAATGTACCAAAGGACTGAATGAGGTATGCCTCAATGGCCCCTCGTACTGGAGTTCCGGATTTGAAGCATCTCCCAGACGAAAAGATAACAATAATAATAATATGTACTTAATTTTATTATCGTAGTTAAAGTTAATAAAATAATTCATATTACCTACTTTAATAAATAAAATTAAGTTTCATTCTGAAATAAAACTAAAGGGCATAAATGTGCGCTTGTCTCAATGCCCATCGACCGTATAACTAATAAATTTGTTCTCTCCTACTTTGTTTCTAAAATCATTTATCCATGACAATATGTTATGTACGCAGACAGATAAAGCTCTGTAACTTCTCACTGCGCGACTACTATAATTAAAAGTTCATATCATTCGTTGTGGCATTTTCAAATTAATAAAAATCTAAATTAAATTCTTACAGTTCAAATTTTACCTTTAATGTTTAATCCTGATTTATTTCAGATTTTCTTGTATCGTTATAATGATAAAATATTTATTACTTAATTGACTACTTTATCATTCATTAAACAATGTTTTTCATTTTGTGATTCTAATTAAAGTATAGCTACTTAAACTTTTACATCTAGATTAGAAAATAACCATTTAGATAATAGACAGTCATTTGGAAGTGTAATTTGAAGATGGAGTGGTCCGAAGTTTGTCTATAATAAAGTAGTATTTCCCACCCACGAAGGACCTTTTGACATTTTATTTGATAGATAAAAACACCGCCACAGTATATAAAATAAAAGTAGTCCTAATTTCTTGCAAGTGATTTGTAACTTTTTTTTAGTTGAAATAAATTTTACAAAAATATATAATTCTATAAAAATAATTGTAAGCCAAATGTTAAATTGCTGTATGGTGTAGTGGTACAGAAAAGTTGTCAGTGAGATATGTATACCGTCGTACTTACTGGAAAAAAAAATAAAGAAGTCTTTCTTTTTTTTTGATAGAAGTTGCGTAAATCTTTTTACCCCCTCTTTTTTTTGAGATTATTCCTTATTGAGTATGAAGTTAACTTTTCCATGTTGCAAACTGATTGGAATTCTTTTTGTATAAATCATCCAATTCTTTATCTTACTCTCCCCCATTTTATTCCCTCATTTAAATGATTAATTATTTTTTCCTATTTTAAGTATGGGAAGTCTATACATTTATATGGGAAGTCTATATATTTTGTTTAATTTATGTTAATTCGTACCAAAATATTTGTTCCCTTTTTCTGGAATCTCATTAATGATTTTTTCCCATACTGTTCCTTGATATATTACAAGAATAAAATTCGTAATTCTATTCATTATCATCATGCGACTTTTGGTCAGGTGATTTTAGAATAATTAACTCAGCTTCAAACAATGGGCAGGCAGGAGTAGGTTTCATAATGAATAAGAAGATAGGAAAGAGAGTAGAGTATTTCAAAACGCATAGCGATAGAATCATTGTAATAAGGATAAAATCAAAACCTAAACCGACAACGATTGTTAACGTCTATATGCCTACAAGCGCCCATGATGATGATGAGGTAGAGTGTGTATACGAAGAGATGAAGCAATTAAACCCGTAAAAGGAGATGAAACATTAATAATAGTTGGAGATTGGAATGCAAGCATTGGAAAAGGCAAGGAAGGAAATATAGTAGGTGAATACGGGCTGGGCAAAAGGAATGAAAGAGGGGACCGACTTATAGAGTTTTTCATGAAGTATAATTTAGTAATTGCCAACACCCAATTTAAAAATCATAATAGAAGAATATACTCTTGGAAAAAGCCAGGCGATACTGCAAGGTATCAGATAGATTATATCATGGTTAAGCAAAGATTTAGAAATCAACTCGTTGACTGCAAAACTTACCCTGGAGCAGACATTGATAGCGACCATAATTTGGTGATAATGAAATGTAGATTGGGGTGTCAGATGAATCGGTGGAATTTAGAAAAGCTTGAGGAAGAGGAGGTAAAGAAGATTTTTGAGGAGGACATCGCAAGAGGTCTGAGTAAAAAAGATAAGGTAGAAAATGTAGAAGAAGAATGGGAGAATGTTAAAAAGGAAATTCTTAAATCAGCAGAAGCAAACTTAGGCGGAATAAAGAGAACTGGTAGAAAAGCTTGGGTTTCAGACGATATATTGCAACTGATGGATGAACGTAGAAAATATAAGAATGCTAGTGATGAAGAAATTAAAAGGAACTATCGGCAATTAAGAAATGCTATAAACAGGAAGTGCAAACTGGCGAAAGAAGAGTGGATTAAAGAAAAGTGTTCAGAAGTGGAAAGAGAAATGAACATTGGTAAAATAGACGGAGCATACAGGAAAGTTAAGGAAAATTTTGGGGTACATAAATTAAAATCTAATAATGTGTTAAACAAAGATATAATACGAAAGGTAAAGTCGATAGATGGGTGGAATATATTGAAGAGTTATACGGAGGAAATGAATTAGAAAATGGTGTTATAGAGGAAGAAGAGGAAGTTGAGGAGGATGAAATGGGAGAAACAATACTGAGATCTGAATTTAAGAGAGCATTAAAAGATTTAAATGGCATAAAGGCTCCTGGAATAGACGGAATACCTGTAGAATTACTGCGCAGTGCAGGTGAGGAAGCGATTGATAGATTATACAAACTGGTGTGTAATATTTATGAAAAAAGGGAATTTCCGTCAGACTTCAAAAAAAGTGTTATAGTAATGATACCAAAGAAAGCAGGGGCAGATAAATGTGAAGAATACAGAATAATTAGTTTAACTAGTCATGCATCAAAAATCTTAACTAGAATTCTATACAGAAGAATTGAGAGGAGAGTGGAGGAAGTGTTAGGAGAAGACCAATTTGGTTTCAGGAAAAGTATAGGGACAAGGGAAGCAATTTTAGGCCTCAGGTTAATAGTAGAAGGAAGATTAAAAAAAAACAAACCAACATACTTGGCGTTTATAGACCTAGAAAAGGCATTCGATAACGTAGACTGGAATAAAATGTTCAGCATTTTAAAAAAATTAGGGTTCAAATACAGAGATAGAAGAACAATTGCTAACATGTACAGGAACCAAACAGCAACAGTAATAATTGAAGAACATAAGAAAGAAGCCGTAATAAGAAAGGGAGTCCGACAAGGATGTTCCCTATCTCCGTTACTTTTTAATCTTTACATGGAACTAGCAGTTAATGATGTTAAAGAACAATTTAGATACGGAGTAACAGTACAAGGTGAAAAGATAAAGATGCTACGATTTGCTGATGATATAGTAATTCTAGCCGAGAGTAAAAAGGATTTAGAAGAAACAATGAACGGCATAGATGAAGTCCTACGCAAGAACTATCGCATGAAAATAAACAAGAACAAAACAAAAGTAATGAAATGTAGTAGAAATAACAAAGATGGACCACTGAATGTGAAAATAGGAGGAGAAAAGATTATGGAGGTAGACGAATTTTGTTATTTGCGAAGTAGAATTACTAAAGATGGACGAAGCAGGAGCTATATAAAATGCCGAATAGCACAAGCGAAACGAGCCTTCAGTAAGAAATATAATTTGTTTACATCAAAAATTAATTTAAACGTCAGGAAAAGATTTTTTTGAAAGTATATGTTTGGAGTGTCGCTTTATATGGAAGTGAAACTTGGACAATCGGAGTATCTGAGAAGAAAAGATTAGAAGCTTTTGAAATGTGGTGCTATAGGAGAATGTTAAAAATCAGATGGGTGGATAAAGTGACAAATGAAGAGGTATTGCGGCAAATAGATGAAGAAAGAAGCATTTGGAAAAATATAGTTAAAAGAAGAGACAGACTTATAGGCCACATACTAAGGCATCATGGAATAGTCGCTTTAATATTGGAAGGACAGGTAGAAGGAAAAAATTGTGTAGGCAGGCCACGTTTGAAATATGTAAAACAAATTGTTAGGGATGTAAGATGTAGAGGGTATACTGAAATGAAACGACTAGCACTAGATAGGGAATCTTGGAGAGCTGCATCAAACCAGTCAAATGACTGAAGACAAAAAAAAATGTATTTTTTACTTCATTGTACGAAGTAAAGGAAGTATTGTAATCGTAAAAAATTTCAGTTTTCAAATTTCAACGGAAATATCCATTTTGACCATCGCTGAATCCATTTTGAGTAGTTTCGGCGTGACGTCTGTACGAACGTATGTATCCCATAACTCAAAAACGATTTGCCGTACAATGTTGAAATTTTGGATTTAGGACTATTGTAACATCTAGTTGTACACCTCCCTTTTTGATTGCAATCAACTGAACCAAAAGTGTCCAACAAAGCCTTTTTCTTAACTGCAGTAATAAGCCCTGACTGAGAGCAATTCAACGATATATCATAAGTGTACTACTTATTTTCATTAGTTCCCAGCGTTAAAGCCAAATTAAATTTTAATTAATGACATTTTTGGATCTTAGAAGGGAAAGGCACATCTCAGGTTCGAATCTGACTTCATCTCCTTTTTTTAACTTTATTTTTATTAATTTAAATATATTGATTTATTAATAATTATTAACCTATGGTTATAAAAAAAGTTTTACGATAAATAATAATTCTATAATAAAAAAAAAAATATATATATATATGTAAAAAAAGATCAGAAGATATTATTGAAATAAAATATTGTGTAATTTTAATTTTTTTTAAATGTGTATATATAATTTAATAGGCGTACAAGAAAGTAAGGTGGTGTCTACATCAGATTTTTTTCAACAGAACTCCTTTAATTTCTGAATAAAATTACTTACGTTTAAGATTAATGATTAATACTTAGTTTTATGATTAATTTCTTTACTTTTGTATTCCACATTCGTGTATGAAAAAATAAAATTAAAAGTAATTTCAAAGTAGTTTTTGATTTTACAAATCTTTCCGATTTGCTGCTTGCCGTATGTAATTTATAGGTATGGTACCTTTTTTTTGAAATTTTAAATTAAAAGTAAACAACCTAGTTAAATTTAATTCTAGAACACGTACTTTTTTATTACAAGAATATCAGATTTTAGAAACCCTTTGCTCGAAAATTTCAGGTTTTGAAGTTAGGAAATGTTTGAATTATAAAAGTAGTATAAAAATGTTTATTATAAAAGTTGCCTTTTTTCAGTCTCCTCTATTATTATCGTTATTCTCAGATTTTTTATTTGTTCTGGATTAATTGCGTAACTCCAAGATTTGATAATTTTCAGCAATATTATTAAATTACTATGCATGGTCTTGAGCATGTGTGTGAGTTTTTATTAAAACACGTAAGTACAGATTTTAAAAAAAGTTTATTTTGTTAAAAATTCAATTTAAAAATTTTTTTTAATCATAGTGCCTAAACGGCGCTTCGATTAAAAATTATATTGTTAGTCAATGAAAGAGATGAGTTCGTTAATAAGATTGGTAAAATAAATAAATAATTATTTTTACCTTTTTTTCGTTAAGATAAATTCCGGTACTTCATTCCTAAACATTATTGAAGGCTGGTTTTTACTACGATGTATACTTTCCGAATTTATTCATTCTTTCACTGACTACAGCCCCACACTGGATTATTATCAGTTTATAAGGATGAGGTCTACTATATAAAGTATGAAAAATCCCAAGACTCATCAGGACTGGAACTCAAGTCTTCTGAACGATATAATAGAGAGGTTAGAGTAATACCCGTTAAGACATGATGCCATAGCGTTTCGTATGTTCTAACGCTATTTAGATTAATTTATTTATTTTAATTTAATAATTTTTTTTTTTTTTTTAGAAAAAAGGTTTTGTATTAAAAACGAAGTTACCAATTCGATTTACTTGCAGTAAAATTACGCATTTGCGAATTAATCTTTTTCCAGTTATCCGTAACATATAATATTTCTTTTTGAATAGTAGTAGTTCTCAAAAGCTTTTACTTTAGTCCGATTGGGATTCATTTTATTTTTGTCAGATGTTTCAAGGACTAAACGAATATAAAATTAATACGTGAAATCTTTTCTTTGAAAAATGAGTTATTCACTGCATTCATTATCACACGTAATTAATTAATGTTGAAATAACAATATGGTGTAGTCTAATTGTTGATTCTATCGCTGTACAGTGGCGCTTAGTTAATACTACTTTTTATAAGTTACGGGATATTCGATATGTTACAAACGAGAATCTTTAACTGAAAATATTTTCGAACAATTAAACAAGTTGGTTTTTAGTATATCGTTGTTTTAGTTACTAATTAAGCAATTTATGCGAGCTGAAAGAAATTCATTTTGTAATTTAATGGAAGTTTATTCATTATTTAATAGACGGTTTTGTTCATTTGGTAGTTTATTTAAAAAGTATTTACGACGGGTCTCGTTTCTTGTACCCAAGAATTACACTGTGTATTTATATTTTTTTATCGTTAAGTTTGTTGGACAGATTGTGAACTGGTGAGGAAATGTGCACTGGAACAATTGCTTTTTTATTAAAATTTATGTTTAGCAAAAAATAATGCCACTTTCTAGTTGTAATACATTATTAAAAAACTGAGGTTCACTTCTTGAATAAAGATGAATTTTGTATCCATTTACACTTAAATTACATATACTGCAACATTTTTTTTTAATGCATCTTTTTCTTGATTTTTTTATTTATTCTAATATTAACCCACGCATATTTTATTAATATTCTCTTTCATTAAATAGTTGAATAGAAACAGTGCTTTAGCGCCAGAATTGTTTACTAAAACTCATATTAATAGCCATTTAAACCGGTTTAATTTATTGTCAGGCTGATAAGTTGAAGTTTTTTTTTATTACTTGTATTTAAATTACGAGAACATGAATGAATAAGTATAATGTATCTTTTATATCTTTGATTTTCATGAACGTATGACTGTTTTCTTGATTTCTCTTTACTTTTTTCTTTAAATTCTTTATTTCAAATAAAAAAAGTAAAATGCTTAGAACTTACGAGAAATTTGATGTGTTTAGAATAGCTGCGTGGTTGAGATGTAATTTGTTTGGCTTCCATGTAAAAATTCGAGCTGTTTGATTTACAAAAGTATGTTAAATAATTTGAATAGTCGCTTTTATATAAGTTCAATATTATTGGATACTTTAATATGATTGGATTTAAAATTAACTAGTATGTAATTAAACGAAAATAAACCGTAAAAATAGTTCTACCTGAAAGGTAAAATCATTTTATTGAGGCATATAATAATGAATTAAACAAATCTTTGAATTATAGATAAACTGAATTACCTGCTTACCTGCTTTTTCGGGTACCAGATCTTATCTATTACATAAATAAATTCAAAAAACATTCCTACAAAAATAGTTCATATTTCTCTCTTTTTTTTTAATCTGCTCCTCCTAAATACAACCCTAAGAAGATAATGATGAAAAGCTTCCCCGTTTGAAATTTCTAAAAAAAATATTATTTGCTTTAATTTTCATAGCTTGATATTTTTGCTTAATTATATCACTAGGTGTACGATAGGCTTTTATATTTTTGCAAAAATAAAAGTAGAATCTTTCTAAAAAAAAAGATTTAAAAATAATTTTTGCATTTCCTATTTATTTATTTATTATATCCTCACCATATAATTATGTAAATTAAAAATAAGGTATCCCTAAAAAAGAATGAGTCTTAATATTTTGGCATTTTACTTTTTTTATGCTAAAATCGGACAAATTTAGTTTAATGTAAGTAATTTTATTCAGAAATTGAAGGAATACTGTTGCAAAAAATCTGATGTGGGCACCACATGACTTCCTTGTATGGCTATTAAATTACATATACACATTTTTAAAAAAATGAAAAGTACATAAAATTATACTTCATTCATAACTTCTGATATTTAAAAAAAAATTATTATTATTATTATTATTATTGAATTATTATTTATCGTAAATCTTTTTTACAATAAGACGTTAATAATGATTAATAAATCAATATATATAAATTTAAAAAAAAAAAAGTAGATGAAGTCTGATTCGAACCGATGTACTATTCCCTTTTAAGAACCAGTTATTTGATTAATTAAAATTTCATTTGGCTATAACTCTCGAACCAATGAAAATAAGTACCACTTATGATATATGGTTGAAAATCTCTCAATGAAGACTTATTACTGCAGTTAAGAAAAAGTAAAAAATCCAAACTTTTTTGGATTTTGGGCTATTCTGGATACTTTTGGTTCACTCGAATGCAATCAAAAAGGGAGGTGTACAACTAGATGTTACAACAGTCCTAAATCCAAAATTTCAACATCCTGCGGCTAATAGTTTTTGAGTTATGCGAGATAAATACGTACGTACAGACGTCAAGCCGAAACTAGTCAAAATGGATTCAGGGATGGTCAAAATGGATGGATATCTCCGTTGAAATCTGGAAACCGAAATTTCTTGCGATCACAATACTTCCTTTACTTCGTAAAAGGAAGTAAAAAAAAATAACTATAAAAAATGCATTATTATAATTAGATTAATCAACTTTTAAAAGAACGAGAAATTCAACTTTTGTTTTGTGTGAGGAGGGTTACAAGACTCCGTGAAATTGTTTATTGTGATCTACAATAGCGGGATGTAGCGAAACGATTTTCTTAAAAGAGTCATAATACAGACCCCAACACGGTGATGGAGTAAAGTGTTGAGTTTACAGGGAAAGAAGTTTTAATTTTTCACCCAGTAAGGATTCTTCTGAAAATTCTGAATAGAGTAAAACAAAATAATGAAGAATTACAAGAAGAAGAATTACATTGTAGGAGAACACTATTGATTTTTGAAGGGTATGCTGTTGCTGCGGTTCGGCGTATAAGAATTATAAGTAAATGGACTTGGAAAGTTCGGCGGGTTATTGGTAAACAGTAGTGAAAGTGACAGTATTCTACTGATTCATAAAGTGTAGGGTAGTTCTATTAGAGAAGTAAAAGTTATAACATTTGCAGTAAGTGGACTGTATGAACTTATAAACTTTTCTGTTGTTATCTTGTTAATGCAATAGTAGTTTTTATCAGTTGTTACAAACGTTTTTCGTAAACTGGACTGTATTTTAATATTTATAATTTAACTGCAATTAAATAAATATTATATTTTTATTTGAATTACTATTTTCCATGTTATATATATTTATTGTTATCATCATTATTATTACTATTTATTTTACATGCTTGTAGAGTAATAAATTATATTTATAAGAAATCCCTACGTCTGTTAGTCTTTCAATTTCCTTGTCGAACGGCGAACGCCCCAAAAATATCTTATATACAGTGTACCTAAATATATATAATAAACATAAATAAATACAAATAATGATGTGTCCAAAGAACACTGATCAAGTTCAAAACACAAAAAGCAAAGAAAACATCAAAACACACTGATATTAATCACACAAAGTATCATAACTAACTAATTTCAGCGAAACTAAATGACTTTTGACGATGAACAGCGCCCTAAGCCAGCTGATTCACCTCAAATCTCAGATAATTTGCAGATCTAATATATGTAGTCGTTTAAGGCGCCTTACGTCATCGCTGTTATCCAGAATGTTAAACGCAAGCCAGTGCACATCTCTCTTATGTGTCGTTTTGTATCTTGTACCGAATCGCCGTATCTCCTCTCGAACGGTTGGCAATTCACAATCGTGTATTTCAGTGTTTTTCGCAAAACATGGGCTTCTGTTTTATTTCTCTATAGTTTGTTCTGCTTCATGGTCTACTGTATAAATAGAAAAGGAGCCTTCCTCAACCGTATTACTTGATCCTACACAGTTACCTGGACAGACGTAAAATAAAGTCTTTTCTGCATTCTTTGATACTGGGTCGGTTGTTTCTCTAGGCTCAGGCTCAGGCTCAGGCTATACTCTATCTTCATTGCGGACCTACCGACTCTAGAGGACAACACAGTTGCATCGTTTGCGGATGACGGGATCCTGGCTGTAGATACTAACACTATCGTAGCTTCTTCTAAACTGCAAATTGTATTGGATCTAATTAACGAATGGCTAGGTAGATGGAAGATGAAGGTTAATCCGGCTTAGTCACGCATGTAACGTTTGCGATGAGGAGGGACTGTCCGCGAGTTCAACATAATGGCGTTTTCATCCAGCATGCTAACAGTGTACAATACCTAGGACGCATCTGGATCGCCGAATGACGTGGAGGATTCATGTCAGGGAGAAAAGGAAGGAGCTTAACGTTAAGTTCAGAGAGATGTTCTGGTTGCTAGGTTGGAGGTCGCAACTATCATTATCTAACAAGCAATAGCTGTACTCAGTTACCATGAAACCAACTGGACTACGGAATCCAACAGTAAATACGACAAGCGAGAGTTAAAATAAACGAATAAAATTATAGCAAATAATTACATAATGGAAATAATTACACATGAATTTCACGCTATTTTAAAGAACGAAAATTTAAATACTACATAAAATATAATAGTTATATAAAAATAAATATTTGTTAAGACATTCCTGAATGGGCGATTTTTAATATAACTAAGATTGATTTGATTTTGGGCCGATTTCAAATTAGATTATATACTCATAGCATAACAAAATATGCCAAAGTTACTGCCTGTTAAACAAAAACAATTTATATCTTTAAAGCTCGAATTTCATTTTACTGAAAGAAAATCTGATGTGCACACACATGACTTCCTTGTACGCCTATTAAATTACATTTAACACATTTTTTTTAAATGAAAAGTACATACATTTTTTTCATTAAAAACTTCTCATATTTTTTTATTATTGAATTATTATTCATCGTAATTTTTTTTTACAATGAGAGGTTAATATAATAAATCAATATATTTAAATTAAAAGAAAAAATTAAAAACAAGGAGATGAAATCTGATTCGAGCCGATGTGCCTTCCCCTAAGATCCAAATATTTCATTAATTAAACATTTACTTCATTATATCTATGGAACCAATGAAAATAAGTACCACTTATGTTATTGTTGAAAAGCTCTCAATGAGGGCTTATTAGTGTAGTTAAGAAAAAGTCCAAAATACAATTATTTTTTTTTGGATTTCGTGCTTTTTTGGACATATTTGGTTCAGTCGTTTGCAATCAAAAAGGGAGGTGCACAACTAGGTGTTACAACACTCCTAAATCCAAAATTTCAACATCTTACGGCTAATCGTTTTTGAGTTATGCAAAATACACACGTAAGTACAGATAACACGCCGAAACTAGACAAAATGGATTCAGGGACTGTCAAAATGGATGCTTTCGTTGAAATCTGGAAATCGAAATGTTTCGCGATCACAATACTTCCTTTACTTTGTACAAGGGACTAAAAAAATTAATTTTTTTTTCGATTAATATCATCCAGTTTACGACAAAGGAGGAATACACGAACAATATTTTTCGCCATCATGAATTATTTTCTCTGATAATTAATTGCTGTAACTGGCAGATATCATCAAAAATTAAGTAATAATTTGAAACTTCTAGGGAACTGGTCATTTTGTCTGTGAAGGCTAAGTTCTCATAGTTATCAAAGATTATTTATAGATTATAATAATTTATTCTTCCACACGTTATTCTTGACTTATACTCGGAGATTACATAATTATCCAATTATCTTTATACTACCTCATTCATACACTCTTCTACTGTCATCACAAAAATTTGATGAATAGGGGAAAACCATCTGTGAGGTAGCGCGGTTCAACAATATTGTATGATTTATTAATAAATAAAATAAACGCAAAACAAAGAACGTACACAACATAAATATAACGATGAATAAGGAATACATGTTGTTAATAAAAATAATTATTTCAATTGATTTTTCTTTATAAGATGTGAAAACGTTTCTTTCCTGGGAAAAATTATCAACGAATAGATAAGGGGCAAACATAGTTTTGATGGATTAAAATTTGTGGTAATGATTCGGTGGTACCTTAAAAATAATAACTTACAGATTCAATAGCAAGGTAAAATGATGATATCCAATCTCTGGTAAGAAAAAAACAATTTATTGATGTACACTAGGCTATTACGTTAAAAATTGAACTCTTAAAGAACAAAAAGATAAAAATCAACAATACGCAAAAGATACAATAAAAATAAGCTAAAATGTATTAACATAACAAAAAAACCGTAGAAAACACCGTACTATAATTAATTATCAAGTACCTAACTTAGAAGAAAAAAACCGGGTTAGATTTTTTTTTTAATGTATACGGTATATGATTTATATAACCAAATATGAATAAGACTAATGATTTATAGTGGAAATATTAAGATTAAATTACGAACACAGTAACTTTTTTTTCTTTTTAACATGAATACAATCTAACATTTAAACAGAGACGGCACCCCGTACTTTTTTGTTTTTAATTTATGGATCTGTTTTCGTCTCTGTTTGAACCAGTCACGTTAATTTTTCTTTTAAAATAACCGCCCTAGATTCTTAAACAGTGCTTGTTTCCTACGGTAGTATACAACTACTTTCGCACGGCGGTTAAGTCATCCATATAAATAAAAGAATAATCTAACACAGGAACTGGATAAGAAAAAAAATGCTAATAGAACACAAGATCTTCATGTGCAAAACATATATTTATTTAAAACCTAATACTAAAAGCATTTATTAGCAACTCACCGATAGAATTGTAAACCACAAGTTCAAATTAGCAATACGGTTATATTATGGATATACAGTTATCACCTATTTTTTAGTGGATTTATTATTTAATGTGGATGAGCGAGAAGGTTAGCTACACAGACTACCCATCAATAATTGATACAAATTGTAATCGATTCAAGAGATCCAATATTTTACGCACAGTAATGTTTGACCACAATTGACTGGTTCATCTGATTTTTGGAAGCCTCAGGAAACATGACGTATTAATTTTGAATCAAGTTTGCAGGCTGCTACAACCCTTGTTCTACTTTCTGTAAGTATCTGCATCCTAGTCGATTATACTTTGCCACTGAAAGGTATGTTAAGGTGGCAAATAAGAAAACTTATCTTCGCAATTTCTTTATAAAATTTATACTTATGTATACCAGTTAAATTTTAACTCAAACTAGAACACTGTCATCAAACAATAACGGACTCAAAATATCTTTCCTACGGATTCCGTCTAAATAAAATTGCAACTGATATCTCGGAGACCTTTAAATTACCCTAATCTTCAATTACACACCGTTGATGAACAAACAAAATAAATGATAATGAAGAAAACTAGAGTTGGTTACTCTCAATAATTCATAAAAATATTATTTTTTCAATAACTCAGTGAGTGAGTTTTTAATGATTAATTCACCATATAAGCTTTCTGGGAATATGAAATGGAAATTTTGTAGCATATGAAAAATGCCATATCCCTGTCTGGGATTTGAACCCGAGACTACCGGATGAAAACAGATCAGTTATTATTAATTTTTTTTCTTTAAAAAGAACAGTATTTTATTGATAGCAATAAAACTGAAATTGTAAATTAAAATTTTAATTGTGACATCTTTATACGAGTATATAATATTTTTTTGGGGGATAATATTATTGTTAAGTACAACTTGAACTCTGAGCTAACATTACTGGGCTGAAATGGTGGGGATTGATTTATGTGTGAAGGAACAGATGCATACAATTTACGTCGAAAAGAAGGAAAGCGTCATCACCCATTTCCAATTCAAGAAACGTCTGGGAAAAACATTACGGATTTTGCGTCTTGAGAAAAAACATCTCTAGTTTTCTGAGTCGCTAATAAATTAAAAAAGATTACAATTCGATATTTTAAGAAATAAAGTGGATTTTTCCAGTTTCTTTTCCGAACAAAGAGCACTTACAGAATTCCTGAAAATATATGCAAGAAAAGGTTCCTGTTACGTATACGTTTTTAAATTTCAATAATTGTTACATATAAATGTAGCATATTGTCCTCTAAGTTTTAGCTCTTCAAAATTTTAATCTACTGTGTAAATAAAAAAACCGTTATGGTCAAGGGAAAGTAAGATATAAAAGCACGTTTGAAATGTTTAAAAAAAAATATATTTCCAATTAAATTTGTTTTTATTATTCTCCTTTGAAGTGTTTTGATCAAATGCATATCCTCGGTGTATAAATCGGTAAAAAAAGATATTTCCATGAAAAATTATGCAGTATTATAAAGAATTTTTTTAAATTATGCCTAAAAATAATTAATTCTAATAGTTGTTGCAATTTGTTGGTTTGATTTTTCATATGAATTTATTTGTTAATGCACACAAAATTAATATCATAAACTCTATAGCAGGGGCATCTTAAACAAAAAATATTTTGCACAAAGGTATCATTTCACTTATTATCAAAATAGAGTTAATTAAGGCCTGAAAATTTATTTTAAATCGATTGGGTCGTTCTTGCGTATTCCCAGACAAACAGCAACACAAGATAAACGATTGATTTTTCTTTCATTTATATTGGAAGATATCATATTGGAAGATTGGAAATAAAACTTTTAACAAAAATATAAGAAAAAAAATATGACTTCAAGGGTCGAAGTTATGTATACCGCAAGAAGGAGAAATTAATTTCAAGAGGAGTAAAAAGATGGTGTAATGGATAAAATTGGATAGTAAAGGAAGATAGCTTTCACTTGAATTAATAAGAAAAAGAAAATTACAACGGATAGAATATTCTTAAAAAGGAAATTAGTTATTAAAATCTACCAAAGGAACGGTAAAGAATAGAAGGGGAATTGGAAGTAAAAATACTTGATGCCGTATGATATTAAGAAGATAAAAGAAAATTTAAAACCATCTCAAAGTGAATGAATAAATATGTATGAAAACCTATCATTCTCAGGCGACCTCGATTTAATAATTTAATTATACTAAAATAATCCGAATAATGTGAAATAAAATTTAAATTAATACTTAATAAATATTAGTACAAAATAAAATAATTTTTAACATACATTTAAGGAATGATTAAGTACCACTTTAATATTAATAAATAATTTTATAAATGAATTAAAAAAAAAATGAAACAGATTCAACCAGCATATATTTATTTGTTACATGCATTATGAAGCTAAACGTACATAATTAACATAGCTCACAAAAGTTCATACGTAAATAACCCACTACAATTAAATACAAGTCAGATAATAAAGTAACATTTAAAACAATAATATTTTATAAAAAAAAACCTGATTTTCTTCTTCTATGGAGTCATCTAAAATAGAAGTTCCAACCACGGGATCAAAAACTGTGACAAATGTAAAAAAATGTTAATGGACACAGTTTCCGGGACATACTAAATTAACTCAATTTTACTCGTGTTACGTGAAACTGTTTACTACAGTAAAAAAAAATCATGTCGATGAAATAACTAGAAGAAATCTTTGTTTTTTTACTAACACTACCACAGAAACTATCAACCAAGCTAGCTGAAATTTGTCGAGGCTTGAAATAAAAAAAAATTATTTTAATATTATGTTGCCATTTTTACGAAAAACATATGTAGAACGACTATAAACCGACCGAACTCTTTTAAGGAACCAAGGGATCTGAAAAATTATTGGATGACAAGATTATGTTTAGAAATATTTTAATAGTTAAAAAAGGGATTTTGAATTAGAATAAATTGTTACAAATTTAAACCATTATTAAAAAGTTACGCACAATCTATTTTTTTTTTCTAGGGTAATAAAATATATAAAAAAAAATGTAAAACAATAGTTTTATTTTTACCGAATAAAAGTCTACAAACATAACTAATCAACTTTCAATATTATTTCAAATAAAGGAAAATATAAATTTATTAAATATATTGAGGCTAATAACAATTTTACTTTTTATTATTATTAATGCTTCCAGTTACATAACTAAATTCGCATGTGACAGAGGCATTAAACATAATGTTTATTGCTGTACAATTTACCACTAAGCAATGAAATATTAAAAAAAAGAAGAAATTACGTAACTAATACTTCAATTAAACAGGAATGGGGATACTACTGAACACATTACAAAACTTTCACGCATTATCTAATAAAATGAAAAGAAAAGCAGAATAACGTATATGAATATTACAAATAATTTAGTTCATAATATTTTTTTTCTAATTACTTGATAAGTATAAATCATTCAAAAATTTAAACTGAAATGTAAAGAATTATTAAAAATATTATATTTAATGTCAAACTAGAAAAAAAAGTAATTATATTTTCATAAATTAACTAACCTACGTTTTTATACATTCAAATTTAATTAATTAGTTAAAATTAGATATTACTAATTAAGTATAGTCCGCCATTTAAAAAAATATTTGAGGTTTTTCTGCGTTATCAATATCAGTAACACAAATAAACTTTATTCGTAAAATAACTGAATGAGTTTATGATAATTACATTTTTTAAGTTTTTAGTTTAAACTAGCAGAATTTAAGATTACTATAAAACATGGAAAAAAATATTTAATAGTAATTTCCTTTTGTTTATTAAAGTGCCAGCAAAATTAATTAAGCTGGTGAACAAATATTTAACATCAAATACAAAAAAAAAAAAAAATCAAAAAGACAAGTGCATGCATCAAAATACTTAAAGCAAAATAATCTCTTATTTATAATAAAATTAAGGGAATGTATATTTTAAAAATTAATTAATTAAAAAAAAATAATAATAATTTAGAAAGAAATTTCGATAATTTTTTTTACAATGTAAAAACATGTTGCACAAATTCATAGCGGTTTTTTTAAATTATAAATTGTTGAATCAACTTATATGAAATCAATATTCTTACAGGAAATCATACTACGGTACTACTCATTGCATTACATCTTTAATGGCCAGTTTAAGGAAGGCTTAATATAATTTATTTCATAACTACCAGAAAAATCGAAGGTGTTATTTAATTTTCTAATATTTTATTTTTTCCGTTTCATTATAAAATTTCACTTCATTATTGTCTTCAAAAAACTGAAGGAAAACGAAGGCAAATTAGCCATATTTTTACTACTTTCAAACCTATCTAGAATAATACATCCTTGTGAAACGTGCAAAAGATTTATTTTAATATATTATACAACCGGATCTCATCCAGTTTCGACCAACGATTTTTCAGGTACCTGCCACTTTTCAAGTAATAGCTATTTTTGAGTCAGGAATAGCTATTTTAAAATGGTATTTCCTACTTATAAACTGAGAAAGAAAATGCGTACATTTAATCAAAACAACATTATTAAATCTCAGATGAATTTATATTGATATACAATTTCGCGCTGTTGTGGACGCGGAATAACTCTCGCAAGAAAACTATTAGCCGGCACAGTGTCTTATTAGCAACATTCAATAACATTTAGGGAAGTTCTTTATAGTACTCTAATCTTCTACAATTTATATATAAATTGATTAAAATTTATTTACACGTTTTTTTTACGGTGTAAGTACACACCAAGAAAGGATTTTTTAAATTCCCAATTTAAAGGGTGAAAATGGAGTAATAATGAATTTTTTTTAAAATTTCTCTGCAAAAAAAATGAAGACAACTTGATTTTTGGAATGTGTAATCTTCATGTGAATATCTTACAATAGATTTCTTTTTTTCAAAATTCAACCTTGAAAGGGGTAAAGAAACGTAAAAATATTTTGGACAATGATTGCAAATTTTCCCATTTCCGACTAAACTAAAAGAAATATTCACTAGATTTGGGCTGGTAAATACTCTTCGGATAAATAAATATCTAAAAACCATTTTCGGGTTTTCTGAATTTCGATTTTTTAAGCTGTAAGACAGTGTACGGCGCGCGGAGGCTCAACAAACACAGCCAATGTCACTGTTACTGTACGTGCGACGGGACCTGCCTCCTGCTAGGGACTACAACTGCCTCTGGTTAGTTAACCAAAAAACATAAAATTAAAAAAAAAAAACTGATCGCAACGGGAAACGTTAAGTAACCATACAGGACGGGTGAAGCGGCGACGGAGATATCAGCCAATAATTCTCTTTTCACCTTTTATCCCCCCTCCCTCGTATTAATTATTACAGTACTATAAAAATGTTTTTATCAAGTTATTAAATCGAACACACAGAACATTAAAAATTTGGTTACGTTTCACATGGACAAAAAGTCATAATAGGTTATAAAAGTAATCAAAGTGATACTTTTCTTCAGTTTTTCCTCATTGATGACAAAAATATCAATAACGAAATAAAACCTACAATTTACTGAAAAACTAATTAGGGATACGAAAAGACTACCTGTAACTTTTAAAAATTATTATGACGCGCTGTTAAATTTCAAGCAAACTAGCGCACAATAAAATTTAAGAAAGTCAATTAAAATAATCACAAACAAATGGAAAGAATTACGTGCTACATATTTACTTGTAGCATCCCGTAAAATGGTATAAATAACCTAGGATCTAACAAATGACAACCTATAATATAATGCTGCCATTAAAATTTTTTCCTGCAACCAGATAAAAAGCAGGCAAATACAATTATCTTAACAAAATATGCCTACATAAAAATAAAAATATCAATGTTTGAGAAAATATAATAAGCGATTAAATTAAAACTAACATTAAGATACGAGATGACAAACTTTCATCGTTTAACAATACCACATACTACGTTGACAATACCTAAAAATGATTGTCATTTAACACAAGACAATTTTCTGTTCCGATTTATTTGTATAAAAGTAAGGATTAAAACAATCAGAAGTTAAAATGCTTTAAATTAAAAATTAAAAAATGTTATCCAAAGAAATATTAGTTACACAAAATAAAACATATATTTAAAAGTGCTACAGTCGTGCAACTACTTAAAATATAAAATCATTAAAAAAAAAAAACAAAACACATAACATGCATTTCGCATATCACTTCAACGTGCCGTAAAAAAAAAATTATTTAAAACCAGAACATGACAAAAAAATGTATTTCATTCGCAAAATACATACTTGTAATGATCTCCAAATCCTAAGGTTACTCTACAAAACAAAAATAATTATGTATTAAATTAAAATAACTTACAGAAATATTCCCAATAAAAATAATGTACAAATTAAAAATGTTATACACTTTAAAAATTACAGTTTTACACAGTTTTTCTTTTTTTTACATTTGCACTTAAATCTGCGCACTTATACTTGCAAAGATTAAGACTGCATTACATAACAATACAATCTATTACAAGGAATCTAAGAGAATGAAAATATTAACAGGATATAACTTAACAGACCATGTATGGATGACTAACAAATGAATGGAACAAGATTCATTCCACGTATTGTTAATATTAACATAAATTATTAATTTTCAAGTTACATAATTTTGCCACTGATTTAAAAAAAAAATAATAATAACAATTGTGCAAACAATATATTGAACAAATAAAATTCTATGTAAATTTATAATTAAGTAAAGTATAAATAAACAAATACACAAACACACACACACACACACACACACACATTCTATTTTTTTATTCTCTTGGTAATTTGTAAATAATGCGTTTGTTTCAGACAAAAGATTAATTTATAATTGGTGGGAAGTGACTTAATTCATTCTATTATACGATATTGGTTTTAAAATTTTTGTTAATTACTTCTTCTCAAGAATATAAATATAAGTATATATAGTATAAAATTAATAAACACAACACTTAAAAAAACAATAACGATTAATAGCAACAGATCTACAATTGTAAGGAATCTACTTGTATTATTTAAACCAGAAAGAAATTTAGTAGCGTCACCGAGTCATCCACCTTGTAATAATAAATAAAGACATTTGCTTTTCATCAATTTATTTTATTAATTCATAACCCTTAATTTGTAACAAAACCAAACCAGCACAATAACTACCAAATCTTTTCTACTTGTAGTTTTGGAGATATCAAGTCTTCGTAAAAATCATTAAGAAAAAAAGATTAAATAAAACAGTTAGCGATTGTGATTCGGTAAATCAATTTAAATCATTATGACGAATAACTTTTCCAAAATTAAGAACAATTCGGTTTAAGGTTTTATCGAGTCGTAATCACCAAAAGATTTTTAGAATAAAATTTGTGAATACGAATTACTTTATTCGGATTCAGCTACAACACTCCCAAATAAAATATCTAAAAAATATTAAAAAGCACTGAGCAAACCAAATTGTTACAAGTACATTACGGAAATCTGATAGTCCATTTCGAAGATACCAGTTGTCATAGCTGACCGCACATCGCATTAATCGGATCATAGAGGGAACCTTGTTGTCTTGATGATACTCTAATATTATGATAAATAAAGAAAAAGTGGTAACATCTTACATAAATAAATTTTGTACACAAAATAAAAATTTAATGCAATTTGTGTTTAACTATGGCAGCACAAATGTTAATGCTATAATATTTAACTACAAAAAATCTACATACCGTTATCGTCAGGAATATTTTTGATACAATGTTGTTTATCCCATCGCTCTAATGACAAAAAATAATTCTATTTAAAAAATTATTTTATCTATGTTGCCTTGTGGTTAGATAGATTATTATTATTATTCCTAATGTGTACATTGCAATTTGTTCAACCAGTGAACAATAAGCAACCTCCGATGGTCCTATGAGGATATAAATTTCGTACAAATGCCCATCTCCCACTGGCGGAAAGACTTCAGAACCTCGCGGAATCAGGCAGCGTGAATGGAACACCACGACTAAGGAAAGGTCTTTGTATAATTTTATACAAGACTCGGGGGGAAAATGAAGATGGTTGTGGGAAAAATGTCAGTAAATCCAATGGTCCTGTGAGATGAAGATGATATGTATTATGTGGAAATGAGGTGTAAGGTCTTTGTTCTCAAGCCGACCATTCTTGAAATGTATGGTTACCTGAACCCAGCCGTCAAAATACACCGATATCCACTTTCAAATATACAAATCCGTACAAAAGCAACTAACTTTTTCTAAGATTTGATGCTCAGAACCTTCGATTTCGAAAATCAACTGTTAAACAAGTGATTCTACGTCGACGAGTTTACCACTAGTTCACTATTTTCTAACAAACAGTTTAAACAATAGTTTATAAATAAAGAGATGACTCTGGTGATATACCCAATACATAAATAAACAAAAGGAAAAAATGTTAAAAAAATATGGATTTTAGTTAGTAATTGAATCTAAATAGTACCGCACCAACAGTAAAAAAAAGAGAAAAAATGCAAACGAAGTTGTTACAGTATTTATATAAAAACAACAGTTGATGGAATTAAAGTATAAAAATGATTTTCCGCTCATTCTACCGGAAACAGAAACGATATTGAAACCGTTAACAAGGCACTATCAATCGGTCTAATGATCCTAGAATTTCCCGTTAAATATAAAAAAAAAGCCAAACGACTATTTAGTTAAATGAAATGTATAAGCTTTAATTAAGTATAATATATAAATTTGTTGAAATAAAATTAAAAGTGTAAATTTATTAGGCTGACTTATACATTTCTATTCCAAAGGCCGTTTCTATTCCATAAATTACCAATTCATAAGCCGTACAAAGTAAACATCATAAAACAAATTTAGAATCTTAAAACCTACGGAAAATAACTTTTAATTCCAAAAATTAAATTAATTATTCTAAGTAAAGAAACAAAGGTTATATGGGGGCTTTAATCCTTGATACAACAGTGCCTTTCGCAAGCAAATAAGCACGTATATTCCGAAGTTATTCTAGCATTATTAAACAGAAAAATATTTGGTGGGTTTTTAAAGTTTGAGATGTTATAACAAATCAAAGAAAAAGGAGCTTGTAACAAATTCCAATAAGGAGTAGTTTAGCATGTCAGATATTAGAAGTAAAGTTCAGTTATTTCTTTACTGGTTCATTATTATTTGATAATGAATTGGAAAAATAAAATTTAGCAAATATGATATACGAATTAAATAAAAACCAAAGGCGAGCAGTGAACAAATTAAGTGACTGAAGAATATTGAAATTCAACTTATATAAAATCTCTTACACTTAAATGTACTAGTAACCATTTGTGCACTTGCTATTTTCATCATTAGTAACAACTACACCAAGATACATGAATTTCGTAATCAGAAAAATATACCATGCTCATTAGAAAAATATATTTCTGATTTGTATATTTTTTATTTGATTTTTCTCGGAAGTTAAACAGGTAATTAAACCCCGAGTTAGGTTTTTCCTGTGAAAAAGGATTACGTTTCTATATAAACTTAATAAAAAAATGGACAGAGCGTAAAAAAAAAATTGGTTGCTAGGGGGCACAAATGTCAGATATTTTAGCATACATAAAAAAGATTTTTATGAAGTAGTAATCCCATTAAAAAGTAGCAGCAACACTAAAAGCTTTTTAACCGTATTTTAAGGTTATAATTTATTCATTTACATTTTTATAAATTAAATTAAAAATAATCTGCCTAGCATTTATCAACCGATTATTAAATAAGAATCGATACAACCTTTGAGAAATGAAATGACATCTTTTTTTCATAAAAATGCCAGGGGAAAGGAAACGAAACAAAGATATTTTAATTACTCTTAACAACAACAACGACGGAAACATATCAACAAATGAAAAAGATACGTGTCGTACCACCTGAGGGCATGCAGCATTCTAGTTTCTCTAATCTTAAGAATTCCACTATGAGAGATAGTAAAACAGAATTATTCCTTTCTCAACAAAAAATAATATAAATAGTAATAATGAGGCAAACTATCGTAATAATTATTTTTAAAAAAATAATAACGGATTGTCCTAGTTTAGTAACATAATTATAATGTACTAAAAATAAATGATGGTCAGCAGAAATGAGTAGAATACAATCCTTAACTTTATCCGCGTGAGATTTCAATTTATCTTTAATAAACTGTTTAATAAAAAGAATTGTACAGTAGGTAATAAACTGATTATCTGTAATCTGCTCTTATTTTCTAAGTGATAAATATAAATGTTCTGCTTATAACATTTATAATGAAGTTCTTTGTAATAAGAATTCTAAATGAAGGAATAGCAGTTGTTCATTGGCGTTCCTTTTTGAATTTCTATTTAAGTATAGATTTATGTATATTACAAATTCTTACTGATGTTGGCGTATTATTATAAAATGGGATTTCACTAATTTATACAAATTTTAGTGATTTATAATTTGGATGCTATGGAAATTCCTTGAAATTTTTTTTAGTGATGAGTCTGTTGAATTTGATAAATAATCAAGATAAAAATAGAACAGGATGAGTGATTATGTATTTATAAAGAATTTGGATTGAAATTATTGAAATATTCAATTTTGTTTGCTTATTGTTCCCTCACAGTTGATCTCTATGTACCCTAAATGGTCTGAGAACAGTTCTTTTTTTACATTAGGATTTTTTTGTGAACCGAAAAAAGTTTGATTTTCTTTTCTAAAATTCAATATGATTGCCGAAATTAATAATTTAATTTGTTCCGTTTATTCATACATGAATTTTCTGAGTTCGTTGTCTTTATAGATTTTTTCTGAGACGTACCGCCGACTCTGATACGGGAAAGTTAAATATTTACACGATATACTTGTTTCTCTATGCAGAGTAAAGGACGCACAAAATGTTTTTATTACCGTTTATCTTTGTTCGAAATTTCTTTTGTTGCTCTTCAGGAATAGATATTCTTAGAAATAATTCTTTACTCACATTCGCAGAATTTAAATCTATCACGATATCGCTCACAAATGTTGCTGTCTGCTATCGAGTTTTGTCATAACGGACTGATCATATGTAGGCAAATGGTTTTAATTGTGGTATCCGTACTATTTTTAGAAGGTTTATCTGATTTTTGAGTCTTATCACACATATGGGTTCTTAAAGATAAAATTCCAGTAATAGAAAACACCGCTCTCCCCAAAAGTATTGTGTTCAACAAGATGAGTTAATTTAGTACAGAAATGTTTTGTTTTGTAAAAATTCAGTAAATTTGGTAATTAAGAAAATTTTCTATCGTTAGAAGGTAAAAAATAGGTTTTATGCAAGGTCTGTTATTACACTGAAATGCAAGCATAATTTAAATATAAGTATATATTTAATATAATAATATTGTATAAAGTTTCCAGCGAAAAATAATAACAAAATTCAAGAATTATGATGTTTTATAAAACGAATCAATATTAGAAGAGATTATTTTTAATCTATAAAACAGACATTGAATAAATTAGCCATTAAACAATAGTAGTTTTTTTTTTCACCAAAAAAAATTATAAATCTACTAACGAAAATAAAATTCAAAATTCAACTTGCAATAAAATTAATTATCATTAGCTAATAAAATAATTAATTTTTTTATTTTAAGAATAGTTTAAAATTTAAAAATAAATAAAAATGTTTCATCTAATTTCAGAAAATTTTCATAATGTACTACTAACGTATCTTCAATTGTATTTATGAAGAAATATCAGTTCACATTTATTTACGGATATTTTAAATACTAAGAAAAATAAACTTCAAAGAACCATAAAATCTATTTCAAGACCATCGTTGAAAAAAACGTTTAGCAGATATGTGAATATTGTTTCGTTGAAACGGGAACTATTCAGAATACTCAGCGGCAATCTCACAGAAAAAAATATAAATTGTCCCATACAAAACTAACTGCAAATGCCAACGAGGTATTTTATTTAAAATAATTTTAATAATAGCCAAATACCATGTAAATAGAAAAATAAATAAATCCAAGAATTATAAATAAATGTTATAATTTATCGTATAGAGATTTTTCTTACTCGTACAAAGTTGTGTTTTTTAATACTTTTTTTTACAAACTGTAGTTACGTGTTTTATAATCTGAAGAATGTTCCTAATTGTCGCGTGCAGATCGAATTGAGTTAAGAAAGGGAAATAACCTTAGATTTCATAATATTAAATAGAATTTAAAAGAAAACATTATTAAAATACCGTCGATGGAAACTAAACAATAGGCTAATCTGTTACGTTTAATCAATAACAAATCACTTATGCATTGCAAATACATTCATACATATATGATAATCAGATATAAATAATACATAAGGTAAATTAAATCTAATAATACTAGTTAGTCGTATTCTTAAATCAAGGTTTAACGTACAAGGTAAATTAAATTAAGTACGTACATGTTCTTTTTTTTAATTTTGGTTTTCAATCTCAGGAAAAAACACTTGTGGGGCAAATTGATTTATAAAATAAAATTTTTGTACTTATCACTCAGAAATGATTTTTTCATGACGTCTTTGTATTTAAATACAAATCGTCCCAAAGTGCATGTATTATTTCAATCATCACAGAAAAAGAATTTACAAAGGGGTTTTTTTAAATCCTTCTCTAAATTACGAGTATTAGTTGATGTCAAAGAACTACTAACAACTTTGAAATCGTAAATTTGAAACCGATTAAAAATTTTAAAAAAGTTTTTGAAATGAAGTTAATTGTTTATTTTAATTATTATAATTTAATGTTTAATTTTATTTAAAATACAGAAGGTCTACATAAAATGCTGTTATAAGAACGAAGCCTTCCACAAAAAAAATTAGTTAAAATAATAAAAGTAATAGAGCAGATGCTATAGAACACGAGCAGTTTCTAAAATGAGTTAATGTGAATTTCCTACCCTATGTTTTCCCATTAATTTTCTTGAAATTTCGGGCGAGAATAATTTTAATACTTGAATGTCACCCAAGTTATACAACAATAAGTTACAAAATCCAACATTAAACAATGATGATAAAAAAAGGAAAATATATTCAAACTGCCACCATTGAGCAAATAATTTTTCTCCGTAAAAAAAAAAAAAAAAAAAAAAAACACATTGAAATCAGGGCATTTAATACTAAGGCGAACCACGTTTTTAAAAATGTATACATTTTACGGGCCGAATAGAAATTCTAATCGATTTTTTGTGAAGCCGGTAAAAATGGGTTTTGAATCGACTCATTCAGGTAACATTAAAATAACAATTAATAGAACAAAAATGTAACGCGTAAATTTTCAGAAATTTCTCTAGGAAAATTTACTCAAATTCGTTGATAGAGACTTCCTTCTGGTGCATATATTTATATAAGCATATATTTAATATAATAAAATTGTATATTAATTATTAATATATATATAATATTATATGTTTTATATTATACATATATTTATATAATAAAATTGTAACTAACTATTAATTTAAAGGGAAAACTGAGGAAAAAATAACAACTTACAATGGTTTTTTTAATGAAAAAAATAAAATTGAAATTTATCCAAAAAATCAGTCAATCCTATTCTCAAAAGACGTTTTTTTTTAACCCTTTATTCTACATTTATCGAAAGTGTTTTAGCACATTTTCCTTCAGTAGTTGATGCTGTCAATATTATGGCCTCCTATCACTCACTCTACTTACAATTTCTAAGACTTGCAGTTTATATAACTTCATGCTTAGAAGGAAAGAATTACAGTATAAAAAAAAAATTGTTGATAACAATGAATATTTTTATATATGACACAATGAATTACTTCGCAAAATACAACTTCTTATTGTTTTACTATTCTTTTTCCCTTTTTCTTCTTTATAAAAAAATAAATAAGTAACATACTTACTTAAATAATGTCATTCTTCTTGTAATAAACAATTATCGTTATTGTCGAAGATATTGCGTTTATTTTTGTATTTATTTTTAATTTTGCTAATTCGTTCTGTATCTTCTGATCTTTTAACTGAAATTTATATATATATATATATATAGAGAGAGAGAGAGAGAAATACTTAAATACACTCATTCTATCGTAATCTGCATGATATTATGGGGATAACAGTTTAGATATTGAATTATTTCAGAAGAGGTGAGCAGAAGTAACATAATGATATAAAGACCGCATGTAGTAAAATGAACTAACAATATCCCTTAGTCTTTAAAAAAAAAAGAAAAAAAGATAGTAAAAAATTTTAATCTAATTAAAATTAAAATAGAAAATTACAACTAAAAAAGAAATTGTAAAAACTATTAAAATTGAGTTTTAAGCTAAGATGTGGAGGAAAGGTGTTTTAATACTGATAATTTATCGTATATTCTAGCGAAAGATAAGATAGATACATTAAATAAAGTTGTCTTATTAAGCATGAAGTAAGATCAGCCAAATAGCCGGTTCCATTCACTTCACTCAATTCGGATAGTAACAATCACCTTAAATCAGACATAAATAAAAGTGTAATAAATTTAACGGATAATAATACCAGTATTTATCTAATTCAGAAAGAACAGGAAATTACTGGTAAATAAGAAATAACAGATCAATCTAGCATTTACTACCTACACTATTACGTTTCACGCACCTCTATATCATTAACTAATATATATATATATATATCGAAAAATAATTTAATAATAAACAAATAAATATCTGACACAAACTCGTGACTGTAGAACGTGTCTATTTATTTCTGCATAAACAAAAATTAAATCAGTGTAAAATAAAAAGGATTGTTCTGGACAACAGATGCCAGTTTCCAAGGACCTATATTTACCTCCATTCTTATATTTCTTCTATACATCTAAAAATAATTATTGGTGAAAAATAGTAACACATTATACGGCCAAAACATTAACTCATTTCGAATCTAAAACTAAAAATAATCATTTACCTTCGCAACTAATAGAGAAATATAAAAAAAAAATTAAATCGGTAACGACACCCCCCCCCCCAAAAAAAAAAAAAAAACACAATAGGACATATTTTATTTAAAAATATTATCTTTATTAATCTCTTGGGTTAACCAATCAAATTAAATTCACTCACTACGTTTCACTTAGAATTCTCTAAACTTCCTCAGGTGACAATACGTAGAATTCTCTATGATGTGTATAGTCACCTGAGGAAGCTTAGAGAATTCAACTGAAACGTAGTGAATTTAATTTGATTGGTTAACCCAAGAGATTAATAAAAATAATATTTTTAAGTAAAACACGTCTTCTTATAATATTTAATTCCATCCAATCAAGAGGAAAATAAAATTAAATAAATTACATTTAACTTATTTTATATATATATAATATAATTAAAGAAGTTAAAATTTGGCTAGACCATAGTTCCTGACAAAATTAAGTGTTTAAACAATCCTATCATGCATTTTTGTAATGTAGAACTAAGATTGGAGGTCTACAAAATTCTACCTTTAAAAAAAATGTATTTTTATCTATTAAAATGAAATATCTGATAAAAGTAAATGAAAATTATGGTAAAATGTGGGAATGATAGGATAAAATGTTAATGTAATAAGATTTATATAGTAATATCAAAACAAAACTTTTTCTTTATTTTATGTTTCTTACTTTTCCGAAATTATTGGTATTGGTCAAAATTCATCCTTTAATTTTGGTAATTCTCGACATTTTGAAATCCAGGGCCAAAAAATATTGAGCCAAAAATCTCGATTTTATAATTCTGAATCTGTGTTCGCGTGTATAGTATGTTAATAAGGTACGATATATTTGGCTTTGATGAACAGACAAATTTAACCTACACTCTTGAAATTACATGTGGTTACCTGTATATTTAGAGAACTGAATAAATTGTATACTATCCGTATATAATTAGGGTGATTGAAAAGTTACTCGCTATTTGAAAATACTTATACTTTATTTATTAACGACAATTTTTACAGGAAATGGTACGAGTGGAAAGAGTTTTGCGTGTGGATTTGGGCACAAAATTTCGCTACCACCAGCTTCTCGAGCAGTCCAAGAATTGCGTTAAATGATTTCAGCAGGAACTATTGTGAAATGGAAGACATTACTTCTCGTATTCGCCTTTCAAGTTCTTCCAGTCTTTGGTTTGGTACAGTAAAATTGCTCCTTTAATCAGCCCCAAAGAAAAAAAGTCACAAGATGTTGTTAGGACTCCTGGCTGGCCACTCGTATGGAACACGACGATCCATTCATCTTCCGGAGCCAACAAAGTCAATTCGTCAAGGAGCAAATTAAAGTGGATACTCCTTTCACACAATACTCCAAATTTTGCTATTGCCGCTGGTCGAGATGGGTCATTGTGGTCTGTATGAGTGGCCAATAAGGAGCCATGACTTTATTTTCTTTGGGTTTGATTAAAGCAAGTCTACTGTACTAACCAAAGACTTTGGAAGAACCTGAACGGCGAATACGAGAAAATATATATATTCTATTCCAGAGTTCCTCCTGGTGAAATCAGATGACTTCCTGGTAGGCTCGAGAAGTTGACAGTGAAACGTTTTGCCCACAGATTCATGGTAAACGCTGTCCACTAGCATCCATTTCCAATAAAATGCATAGTTTTATATGGGGAGTAACTTTTCAATACTGTGTGTGTGTGTGTGTGTGTGTGTGTGTGTGTGTGTGTGTTTTAGTCGGAAGAATATACGGAGATATAATGTGTTGTTGTATCTCGAAGGAAACTGGAATGAAAATAATTCTTTAGTCCTGGGTTTTATCAAATAAAAAAAATAATGTAATTAAAAAAAAATAATAAGAGCATTCCAATCTAAAAATTTGGATCGTATAAGTTATTTTGACAGTTTTAAATTACAGAATTCAAATTTTTATACAAAACTATATATTTTAAATGACAACCTAACCAAGTTTATTAAACCGCTGGCAGTTATTAAGCTACCGACCTTCGTGGAGAAGTGGTAGCGTTTCATCCTTTCATCCGGAACGTCCCGGTGATGAATCCCGATCAGCCATAGCGATTTTCAAATCGTACTCCCATGTACAAGTTTCGAATTTATGAAGCAAATTATTCAATGAAAAGAAAGATAAATTGGCAAACACTAGAGTAAAAAACGTGAAACTGCAGTCGATAAAAATAATCATAAAAGCGACTCAAATCGGCATGAGGTAAACTATAAAAAATTTTATTTTTTCCTAAATGAGATCTACTACAAAGGTGGTAAACATTTTCAAGCCTTATCGGAGGGTTACATGATAATAAATCACTGTTATAAATATAATTTCTTTAGCAAGTTTTTAATCTTTTTATGTAAAAAAATATGAGTAATAATAATTTTAAGAATATTCCAAGGAAGGTTAAATTTTAGTTATATGCTAAAACCGGAAAATTTTAGTAATATCTGTGGTAACGTTTTTGAATTTTAAATCGATGTTTTGAAAAAAACTTTGCTCTTTATCAACAGCAAACAGATATCTCATGATGTAATGTAGTTTAAATCAGGCAAGAACTAAATTATACACGTAAATACACCCAAAAGTATTAATTTTTCTTTTGTACATTTTTTTTTTTTTTTTTTTTTGTAAATACAAAGACGTCTTTGTGCTACCTTTGGATTGGCTGGCAATCTAACCTAAAATTGTTTCATTGTATATAACACCTGTATCAACATTCGTTACACTATAAAATTGTACGGATACATTTATATCTGTAACACAGCCTCTGTTTTGCTTTTATTGATTGATGTTAAAATAAACAATAATATTAATAAATATTAATAAAAATAAAACAAACTTCAATAGATTAATAAAATCCACTTAAAAACTCTTTTAATTCTTTAAAATTTAGGTTTTTAGATCTTCACTAAATTAAACTTAGTAAACTGCTTAAAAGTTATTTGATTTTAATTTACTGCCTGCTTCTTAAAGTTTAAAGAAAAGTGAAAAAGTTTACCGAGAAGTTATTTTTCTTAATTAAAAAATTAAATTTAATTTTTTTTTTTTTAGTTTTTTGTATGTTTTTTAAATGTTTGTTTTACTAATCGAGTCCCGATATATTTTCAACAAATGGAGTCCGATAATGTAATTATATGGATAGGGACAATAATACAATCGGATAACTTAATCAATTTATATATACACATTCCAATCATTATGAAGTTCGTATTACCGCCAATAGATCATAAAACCATATTTTCAAGTTATATACATTTATTTTTGTAAGTGAAACCTATTATTTTTTTCATTGTCGATTTTGAAATCATTTTCAATCTCAGGCGAACAACTCTTTTTCATTAACAGCAATTTTGTATAGTTCTGTTAACTGAACCCTAAAGATTGGATTAAACCAGTAATACAAGCACTCAAATTCAGATAAAAATAAAATACGTTCAACTGAATCTGAAATAGGTTTAAAAAATGTCACAGAATATAAATAGCATATTATAAACAAGGAATATAATTTTTTGTTTTGTTTTACCGAATGATAAAATGAAGATTGAAAAACTATTATTAAAAAAAAAGAAAACCAACCAAATAATACATATAATCGTAGCATTAATTAATTGGAGCATATCTTTCAATAATTCCCGTTGTATAAAGTTTGAAAAGTATATGACTGTATTGTGCTCGGATATAATTCATTATTTCTCACATTTTCTTTACTTTACATCACTCTTGTCTTACGAATCTTTATTTTATATTCTCGATATCTGCACTCAATATTTGAGTCATCCAGTTTCAATAATGTACGACTTGATAAATTTTTTTTTTCTGGTGGGCTCAAACGTTTTATGACGAAAACTGAAATTTTCATCATAAAATTCAAAGGAAAATATTAATTTTAACTACATAGTTTGATCAAGTTTATTTTTGTTTTGCAGTATGGAAATTACGTAACACTTCATCTCTCTGCGACTGAACTTTCATTTTAAATCGATGAAATGTAATGAGCATTAAATGAGCGTGCTAACACGAAAAATTATTAGATATCAAACTTACGTAATTCAATTATTTAATCAATTTAGTCCTACATTAGTACAAATATAACATTAATACCCGGTAATGCTCTAAATTTCTTCTGAAGCATGCCTTTTAATATCATAATATAAATGATTACATCGGTTGCAAACCAAAATAAAAAAGTACAACACATCAGACGGCTTGTAAGTATTAAATTTAATACGGTAGCAGTACCATAAAGATCAGTATGTATAGAAAACATAGTAACATGACAGAAGTGATGCACTGGAAAGAGTCGGTCGTGGTAAAAGAATTCGCTACGCACAACTTCAGCCGTGGGTTTTACGGCTGAATCCCGTGACATCAAGAATAAAAGGATGTCGTCATACGAAACGTGTTTTCTCAGCGTATAGCATCTCTTAGTGCTGTATTAACCATGGATAAACAGATTTAATTACTGTTAACATGCAACAGTCATTGGCCATTTCATCTTTCAGGATCTTCATGGTTCCGCCTCCCGTTTTTTAGATTTTATCTTTTATAAAATAGTAAGATTCTTTCCCCGCCCTCATCTATCGTATACAATCAGCTCACTGCGTTTTTAAAAATTAATCGTTTTAGTTTCCCCATCCTACAGACATTGTTTACTCATGTTTAAGCCAAAACACGCTTGATTAGTTGAGAAATACGTGTAATTTTACATTATTTTTTTTTTAAGATGACATTTAATTAAAGAGAATAAAATTGAAAGTAATTATAAATGATAATAAAAAGTAAAATACATTTTTATTGTTTAATTTTACGAATAAAATTGTAATGTATTATTATTTCATAATTATTACAGTACAGTAAATGTTCAGTTAATTAAATATTTAGTAACCTCAGAGGAATGTCTTAGGCGATAAGTTTTTTTATATTTCTGTAATTTCAGATGGATAGCACCGAGTTTCATAAAACAGTTACCAATATAATTGTTTCAAAAGCGCAAATGATAGTACCATTAAATGATTTTCAAAAAAATAATAAGGCAGATGGTAGACGCCATTTTTCAAATCATAAGTGTTGGAAACTCATCAAGTATCCTAAACTGCTAGCAAACAGAGAATTTCATATACAAACAAATGTACAAGAATATTATATTTTCCTCACTGAATTGAGATAATTATATAATGTATAATTTCACAGAAGAAAATTGTAATAGATATGTTAGCGTCCAGTTTTCCCCGTCGGTTTAACAATATAAAGCAGTAGAAGTACAAGAGGCAAATATTAGGTTGCATTTCTCTGAAAGTAATCATTTTCACGATACAAAGAGTTCGTATGATAACCGAAGTAAACAGCTGGTTCGTTTCTGAGAGCTTATCGTACTGATATGAAACAATATATTACGCTCAGTGAAATAGGGAACTGGTAACTTCACTCCTGACTGACAGAGTAGTCAACCTTTTTATACCTACCGCCCACTTTTGTATCTGTTTGAGGTAATAGAACCGCCCACCGGTTCCACAGTAATGATGATTTATAAAGTAGGGAAGTAACTTTATTTATAAAGTTGAGTTACAGCAAGTTAAAGCATATAATAATAATTACTTAAATACATTATGGCGGATTTTCGCTAAGTTTGGCAGAATAAATCTTTATAAAACAACTTTGCAGCTAAATCTATCTTTGCTTTGTAGAAAGATGTTCTCGCAATCGACGACTTCATTGCCTCATTGGATAACATTTTATGACAATAAACACATTGGATATAGTTTATTTACAACTAATTCTATGAAACTCATCTCTGCCATATAGCAGCCACAAACGTATATATTTTTTTGAGACATGGGCTCACAATTTGTTTGAAACTGTAGGCACGTCCTCACTCACAAATCTGCGTACTGACCAGACCAGATGCGTAAGTTATTCTGGGACGAGGCTCTTTTGTTTTCGGTTGTACTAAAGCGCCATTTAGTTTCACTACGTAACGTGAACTAAACTTATGCGAGGGCGATACAAATAGTATATTTTCTGAAATTTTAATCGCGGGGAATTTTATGAAAACCTAATGAAAATGTTTTTTAATAAAGCTATGAACATTTTTAAAAAGTCAATTAAAATTTAAAAAAAAGGAAAGTGTTACAGTATCGGAGAAAACCCTTACTGACCACCATGAAAGCTGGAACGCCCACTAATGAGCGGTAGGGATCAGGTAGACAACCACTGCTCTACGTAATAAGTTTGGCTTTCTATTGCTGAGAATGGTTATGTCATATTTCGGAAGTGACTAACGTCAAGTCGCTTGTAATTATTGTCGGTTGACACGTTTAAAAACAATAATAATTTCAGACATATTGAAATATATTTATAAAAATCAATAAGGTTTATTCAATTATTAATATAATTGAAAACGTCCTTTAAAATAACAATATTACAAAAAAAAATTGTAAACCCCCTTAACGTCGATTTTGGCGTTATTCCTACATAAAAAACTTGTACCATCTTTGTTAAACTAATTTAATAAAAATTAAATCCTAAGTCTGTTTTAATGCAGTCGAATTGTTATATCAAATACCGTTTTTCCTAATACAATCATCTAGTAAATTAAAATAACAAGCATTTTCTAAAATAAGACTAACTGAAACAAAAGAACAACATAAAAACTATCATTCTATTTTCGAACAAACTCGGGATTAGAGAAATATATTTATGATCGAATATAAAATGATTCATTAATAAATTATAAAATAAACCTCCTGGCAATCGTGCAAGCTAAAGAAATTTATGATTATTATAAGAGCTTAAATATATTTCAGATAGGATTCTATTCAAAGAATAAAATACTGAAAAAGCAATTACAAAAAAAATTAAATAAAAACAACTTTTAAAATTTAATCTCACAAACAATTAAAAGTAATCAGTAAAGAAAATGAAATTATTAACTGTGAATGTGGCCTTGAGAAGAGTCACACTTAACAACGATGGATGTAGAATAGTAATTTCTTTGACTTTTTGTTTGGGACATATTAAAAGGGATTAAGGCGTTATTCTATAGATAAAACCGCCTGAAACCTACCGCGTTGACCCAGCGCCATGCATACAGTTGTTTGTTTAATTACTCCCGTGCCTCAAAGCAACTCCATCATCAGTTGGTGAAAACAACTGGACCGTAACAAATCTCGTAGTTCATTATAATTTATATGCGTGAATGAGCCCGCTTATTATCTTGCGTGTGCGCTCTTGTTTGTGTAACTTACCCATTACCCATTAATTCTTTAAGAAAAAAATTCAATTCTTTTTATGAAAAATTATACTTTGATCATTTTTTTTTTTATTCATTCAATATTTTCAGTAAGATAGTAATAATTTGAATGAAATTTTAAATATATTAATAAACATTTAAAATGAAATATTCCTGAATAGAAGCAATGCGCGTGTGTTTTTTCTCGATAGAAAAGTTTTATTACATTTTTGGATAACTTGACTGTCCCATTTTCCCTTATGATTAGAAGCATATAAAGCAAGTGAGACGCACGAAGCGATTATCTTTCTCTAAAAGTAACACTTCATTACAGAGCCTCAGCCATGCTTTGATAAGAGTTAAATTGTGACTTGTAGAGATTTTAATCGTTATGATTATCAACGGCGAATCTGTACAAAAACAGATCTAAATGGATTTTTTTTTTGGCCATATCCTGGCCTGAGCCTGTATCTTTATTTCCTAGTAATTTCTTCCTAAATTCTACTTAACATTATTTTAAATAACTGCTTCTTTTTCTAATTATATTTCCTCATATATTATTTTTTAATTTTTTGCAAATATCCTCCTGTTCTTAAGAATGTGTTTTAACCAGTAACACATCTTTTTTATTGTAAAATATTTACGTTAATATTCTTCTTGCATGCCAAATATTTTTTCCCTTTTTTTAAATCCATATAACCTCTAAATCAGGTATTTTTTTCACGTTTTTTTCTTGCTACCTTCATTTACACCCACATCATTTAACTTTCCAAATATTTATCTTCTTTCATATAATCCACTTTTCAGAAATGTATATTGTACTTCACATAAAAGTTAGCCAATTAACTTTTGTGAAAAAAAGACAAACCGTTTTTTCAGTTACAGATTTATGTTTCTATTAATTATCAGATCGCTTATTTCCCAGAATAAATTACTTATTTCCCTTGCGCTCTCGTGCTCTTTATTTTCTTTGTGCGCGGTCAATTACATGCAACAGTTCTTCCTAAATATTTAAAACTATTAACTTGTTTATTCATTACGGCTACATTTATGTTGAGTCTAACCGACTTGAAAAATCCAACTCCTTTTTGTTTCATTTCATTATTTATCACTTTATTTTACTTTCTGAATATCACCTCCATTTCTACAGGTATGATATGCCCATGTGCAACATCGTGTTAACTCGGTGAAGAACGCAACATGAATTCGCTTCACTCGCCATTTTCCCTAGTAATTATCATAATGAATCCAGGCATATTTTATTCTATGATGGCTTTAGCCGTCACTTTTGTCTGGCGTTAGATCATCAACAATAATTTTTTGTCATAACTAAAACATATATGTGGACGGTAAAATATTATATATTTAACAGGTTGAGAAATTTTTACACTAGTTTAAGGTTAAAAAAAAATTATTATTCTTAACTGTATAAAACAAAAATAATTGTCTAGCGCCTATAAACAAAAGCCAAATCATTTATAGTAGACTCTATTAACTGAATGTAAAGTGTATATATATATATATATATATATATATATATATATATATATATATAAATATATCGATACATCAATATTCATCGGTTAAAATAACTTAAAAGTTATTTTAATCATGGGTTAATGCTTTCTTTTCGAAATACGACTGGCGAAAAATGTCTTCCTGATTTTTCCTGTAACAGTATTATAACAGTAAATTTTGTGACACAAATTATGGGATAAAATTGATGCTTTAATATTAAAACCTGAAAAATTAAAGAAAAAAAAGGTCAAAGAACTGTGTCTTCAAATGTTTCTGAGAAAACTGTTATAATGCCAAAATGGAAAACCATAACATTCTAAGTTCGGAATAAATTGACTAAAATAAACCGCTTGTAATCAAATAAAGTTTCGTAAAAAATTTTTTAGAAAATTGAATTCTACGAAAGTGATGAAATAAATTTAAATAACTGCAGCAGAAATATTACTTTTAAAGGATGAACAAGTAACTAAATTAATTTTTTAATAATAAACAGTATGCGTTTATTTTTTTATATAACCATAAACACTGCCCTACACGTAAAAAAGCGATCAACGAGAAAAGTCACTACCATTTCTCACAACAAATTTACTCTCGATTTACCGTGACGTGTCCTCTTCATAAAAGTATACGCAAGTGAACCATTGTAATAATGTTTGTAATATAACTGTCTCGCCTGACAAGTCACGTACTTATAAACAGGCAATAGTAAGAAGACTCCAGTATTTTACTTTTTAAATAACATCAAAACATAAAAAGGAATTTTTACAGTTTGCATGTTTTTTTTAAACGACTTATAAAACGTGTGTTGCTTAAATTTATCTTGGAATACGTCAAAATTACGCTCACCGTTTGTCATTTTTATTTTGTGTCACATTCTATAAGTTAACTTGCAAACACAACAATTTATTTTTTTACAGAAAAATAAAATTTAATTAATTTAACAACTCAAAAATTCATGATGATAATTTTTCACAAGTTTTATTGTAATCATGACCAATCGACCAAACGTTAACTTCGTAACTTGCTTGAGCTAATTTCTTATACGGGTATGAGTAAACGTACAATAATACTGTAACATATTTCAAGCAGTTTAGCGATTTAATATCCTGTCATCGCAGCATTTTTTTTTTTTGACTAATATTTATTCTCTCATCGTAGCATTTTTTTTTTTTTGACTTCGATCTAAGTTAAAAACAATTCTTTGTATAGAAAAACTGTACTTATTCAGTATATATTATTCCTCCCTTTAAGGGAAACTATGAGTATTTACTGAAGTTTTGACTGATAACTCGTTTATGAAAGTTTAACCCTAACTAATTAAAATTTAATTTAAAACAACACAAAAACAGCCTGAAAACTTAACAGTGAAAATTAAACTTTAAATTTTATTTTTAAAACGACTTTATCAACGACTCACTTTCATATTAGAAGGATACTATTCTGCTAAAAAATCTTTTGAAAATAATAATTAAATTTAGTAACAATCAGTGTTATCAGTTAGGATATTCTAGCCTTTATGAAACGGGCTACACTAATATTACTGTTATTGAAAAAGGAACCGTTTATTAGCCCGAAAGATTCGTAGAGAATACACCCGTGTAATTTTAAAATGAACGTTAATAATTTTAAAATGTTATCACGTTTAGGCATGTTTTTTAACGAATAAATTAGATTTTATACTTAATACTTAATTAGATTTTGTACAAAATACTTTAGAATTTGTGCAAAATACTTTATTATTTTAAGCTCTTATTTAAATAATTACAATACCCTATAAAAACTACTGTAAATATCTTACATGGAGAATTATTTGTTGGGCTTATTTTTTATGTTATCAGGATAACAACAACAGTGATCCTATCAAAGATAATTTTGATTAAAAAACTAACTCAAACTAAACCATCGTCCCGAAAAAAAAATTCAATTTGTCCTTGATCCATAATATATTCCTCGTCCTATGTGAAGAAAAATTAAAATAAAGAATATTGATGCTCCGTTTTCATGGATATTTCGAATTACTCATCCGTAATTTACTTCTCGAGTAATACGGATAATTCTTTTGAATGCTTGATTAATGTTTGGTTAGTACTTCTAGTCAAAATTAATAAAACTAGTGAGTGAAACAGGAATAAACCATTTCTGTTAAGATTCCGTTACATTAATTTAAAAGTATTAAAATTAATTTATTATCACCTAATACCGACTGATTTAGTGACACACAACTAAAAATAAAAATTCCCAACCCTTCGAGTTGTTCGCTATATTTTAGATGAAAACACCATACGATAAGTAAAGGGTTAAAAATGAAGAAAGAACAAAGAATTTATAAGTAAAAAACTATATAACATCTTCATTAAAACAGTAACAAACGAATTTGAAGTAAGAGCCTAAAAAAAGCTCTCATTAACTAAACAATAAACAACACTTTGACAAGGAGCGAGGAGGAAACGTGAAACACAAATATCCATAAAACAATAATTACCATATTTTATAAAAGTAATAAAAATAATATCAAAAGAAATTAATTAAATAACATCTGAAGAAATCTAGTAAAAAGAAACAAACATACCCAATCTGAGAAGTTGAGGTTATCGAGATCAGCAGAAGAAGCTGCTGCATCTGCTTTGGCTCTCAGATCTTTCGTTCCTTGCGAAACCTTCTCTAAGAAGGTAGATAACTCAATCGCCTCTGCAACTAGAGCTCTGCAAACAGCACGGTAATGGTTATCTGCCTGTTGCATAGTAGGAGCACCGACCCGAGCACTGCATACCTAGAAAATTTTAGTCAAAAAAATTAAAAGGTATTTAAAATACAACTCTAAAAGTACGGGAAAAGATATGGTTAAAGCAGTTGTAGTAATATTAATTTTGTATTCTAATATTATTGCTGAATGGCAGCTCTATTAAAATATATAATTCGAGTATGAACAATGAAAGGTTTTATAATTTTTTAATAGTATGAAAAGGATAAATAATATAATATAATAATTCTAACTGAGGATAAGATATGTTAAAAACAACTGAAAAGACATCAACAACTGAACAAGTGAAAAATAATCGAAACATTATCATTAAAGCGGTATTAATAGTATACTATCTTTAAACCTCTTTTAACAGACGAGTAAGTGTAAATGAAACTGAATCATAACATATTATAATTAAAATGAGAAGTAAGCCCAAATGATGTTAATGAATCATTACAATTTGGGAAAGTTAAATACTTAGGGACAAACCATATAATATTTATTTTTTAAGGATATAATATTTGCATGAAGAAGTACGTATGAAATAACCCCAAACAGTTAAAAATTAAATTTTTAACGATTTTATTTCGCAAACGTGCAATAAATCCCGCTTGATAGTAGCATGAGAATAACTGCATAACTCCAAGGTTAACTGTATTATCTGAACCTTAATTAAATAATACAAAAATTTCAGTTAAACACTGTTCGGTTTTACGAACATGGCACCGTTTGATATAGTAATAATTATATATAATTTTAAAAAAACAGCTTACCAAATTCCAGTTTGATTTTCTCGAGAGCTTTCGGCTATTCTGCCATCTTTCAAGAGGAATATAATTATGATTAAAATTATAAAACTACCATAATTGAATTATATATATGTATATAACAATTGATCGTAATTTTATTATTCGTCAAAAGTTGAAGTTTAATAACTACGTCAGTACTGTAATAGTTTCTCTATTGTTATATCTATATTTTTTATTGTTGTTCTCTACTGTTAACTTATTGAAGATGACAGAATATCCGAAAGCGCTCGAGAAAATTAAACTGAAATTTGGTAGGCTGTTTTTTTTTTAAATTATACGTATATAATAAAAACTTTCGCATAATCTCAAAGTTCCCGGTTACGTCATCATCACAAATCACACTTTCATCGTCAAAGTTTGAAATATTCCGTCGAATTTGTTGTCAAACCTTAATAACAGTAAAGATAAAATTCAAATTATAGAACTGAATATTGTTTTAGCTAAATATTTAACAAAATATCTTCTTCACAATTAATATTGTAAATTATCTTGTAGTTATTCACGTGAAAGCAATGTAACACTAACCTTATTTACTTACAGTTGTCATCAAGTGATTGTAAATTATTCTTAGATGTTAAAAATAAATATATCGGAAACAAATCAAAGAGCACTTATATATAATACGTTTAAATATTCCAGATTTCAATACCTGTGTCTTGAAAGTTCTTTAGCGAAGACGGTTCAATCATATTTATTTATCAATCAACGTTCGTATGTAAAATAAATAAAATTAATACATCCGCCTTACCTAATACATCTCACGATTTTCGGTTCTTAAATCATCGTCAAAAGAATTAAAAATATTACAAAATGTAGTAAAGATTAAAATAAAAAAATAACAGTCATAACTGTGCGGATATTATCAATATACTCAAATCTTCGTTTGTAGATTAAAAATAAAAATTAAATCAGATATGGATAATTGTGAGGATAGAAACTGAATAAGCAGGCCTGCAGACTTTCATACAATTATATTATTCAGATATAAGCCATCATACAAGGTAAGATGGCTATTTTTAAATAATTTTTAGAAAAAAATGTTTCCCGTTTTAGGGGAAAAACTTAACAGGAAGTTAACATCTTCATTTGTTTATAAAATTTACTAAACATATATCTTATAGAATCTTTTACTGTTAGAATAAGAAGTACCAGGAGTGGCTGAAATGTAATGAAAAGTCTCATATCTCGCAACTGAAAAGAAACAGTTAAATTAAACAAATTTGGAATAAAAATATATTCTACTCCCTACAATAACTTAATCTATATTTACACCTAGTCACCATTTATAGTTTATACATCTCCTCTAAAAGTAGACTCAGTTTTATAAGCGTTTTATCTTTCCTTGATCCACGATCTTCAGTCCATAATCCCGGGGGAAATTAATACTCTTAATTTTTTTTTTGTCTTCAGTTATTTGACTGATTTGATGAGCTCTCCAAGATTCCCTATCTAGTACCAGTCCTTTCATTTCGGTATACTCCCTACATTCTACACCCCTAACAATTAGTTTTACATATTTCAAAAGTTGCCTGCTTGCACAATGTTTTCCTTCTACCTGTCCCTCCAATATTACAGCGACTATACCAGGATGCCTTAATATGAGGCCGATAAGTCTGTCTCGTCTTTTAACTATATTTTTCCAAATGCTTCTTTCTTTATCAATTTGCCGTAACACCTCTTTATTTGTCACTTTATCCACCTATCTGATTTTTTAATATTCTCCTATATCACATTTCAAAAGCTTCTAATCTTTTCTTCTCAGGTACTCCGATCGTCCAAGTTTCACTTCCATATAAAGCTACGCTCCAAACATATACTTTCAAAAATCTTTTCCTTAATCTATTCCTAAATTGCGGAAAGAAGTGAAAATCGCAGGGCAGCAAATCTAGTGTGTAGAGGGTGTAGAAAATAGGTTCAAATGTCAACTTTACATGAGCATCGGTGACTATACGCAATGTGTCTAGTCGAGCACTATCGTGTTGCAGAATTTTCGGCTCTGTGGTTTATCTAACATTATAAAAACGTCTCCTACGGTGATTTAATGTATGCATTCAAAGAATTTTCAGTCGACCCACTTCTAGATAGTCAAGTACACATATCCCTACCCTAGAACACTGTCAAGAGAATGTTTCTGCAAGATTTATGATTTAAATTGTTTGTATTTCCAACCATAATGACGATATTAAATGATCTGCTATATTTCTTTAGGGTTGTAATGAAGCATCTAAATTTCCTCTCCAGTCACAATATTGAAAAGAATATATCTCTTGTTTTGATAACGTTTCCGTAACTGTTCACGAGATTCCTATCTTTGTTCGTTATTTTGGCACCCACTGCCGGTCAGTTTATGCGGTACTCAGCTGAGCAATGAGTCCTACTCGTTCTTTCGATAAGTTATGTGAGTAGTGATGCGTTGTTTTGTGATGTGACGTTTTGAACCTAGTTTTCAATCACCTTCTTTTGGTGCTTATCCGTCAAAGAAACTAGTCGAACACTAACAGTTAACCTTAATATTCACTTTAGCTGCTTCTAATGCACAAAATGTAATTCACTACCTACTCACAGTTTTTCAAAGTTTCTTTACCATAAATGGCTTTTAGACGATGGTGAATGATATAAGTATCGACTTTTTCTGGTATTAAAAATTTAATCACTGCACGTTGTTTTAGACGCGTTGACAGGCTTACTCTCGACTCCGTTAAATGGCGACTGAAAAAAAAATCTGATGATGACACCACATGACTTACTTTTTTCTCCGGTTTTATATACACCCCTCCCATGAATTCCTTGTACGCCTATTAAATTACATACACACAATTTTTTTTAGAATGAAAAGTACATAAAATTCTATTTCATTAATAACTTCTGATATTTTTCCTTATCTCTTTTTATTATTATGAAATATTATTTATTGTAGATTCTTTACAATGAGAGGTTAATAATTATTAATAAATAAATATTTTTAAATTAAAAAATGGAGATGAAATCGGAACTACCTCTTATGACATATCGTTGATAAGCTCTCAATGAGGGGTGATTACTGCAATTAAGAAAAGCCCAAAATCCAACTTTTTTTGGATTTGGGTTTTATGGACACTTTTGGTTCAGTCGATTGCAATCAAAGAGGGAGGTGCACAACTAGATGTTATAACTGTGCTTAATTCGGAATTTCAAATCCTACGGGTAATCGTTTTTGAGTTATGCGAGATACATTCGTACGTACAGACGTCACACCGAAAATAGTCAAAATGGATTCATGGGTGGTCAAAATGGATATTTCCGTTGAAATCTGAAAATCGAAATTTCTCGCGATCACAATATACCCTTTACTTCGTACAAGGATCTAAAAATGGGAAGATATTGGTAAACGAAATTTAGAATGTTAGTAATACGAGAATGAAACTATATGTCCAAACCTGTCGCTTTTTATGGAATTTTATTGTCCCATTATGTTCCAGTGCGAATTATATTTCACCCGTTCCTCGTACTTATATAACTTATTATATATAGCTATATAACTTAAATAATATTCTGCTCTCAATGGTTTTAAAGAAAAAATTTAGACCGCTAAGCCAGGCCATTTAAATTAACCATCTAAATTTAAGCGAGGTTTTGTATTCACCAACAGAATGTAAAACCGTAACAATTAAAAACCAATTTCAATTTAATTAAAAATTACAATACGCAAGGGTAAAAAAAATAAAATAGAAGATACAGTAGGAAAGGAAGATTCATCCAGTACCCACAACCCTAAAACCCTTATAATAAAACAGTCACAACCGAGTACTTCAAATTTTCTTAAGATTAATTGAATTAGGTACTTTTTTAACTATAGAGAAACAGCAACTCTTTTCTGCAGATAATATTTAAAAACCTAAGCAACATGGTTACTGACGTTGTTAACATTATGCAATGTGTTACACCGACAAAAATTACTAAAGAATTTCTTTTTTAATACTATGTTTTGCTGCAACCATACTTGATCTTTCTTAATTTCAATTACATCTTTATTCATTAACTGTTTTGCAATTTTAAATTAGCAGAAATATGTAAAAATTTATTTGTTCTGATAACGTTTTTAATTCAAATTATTGAATAATTTTCTTGGCGTGAACAAATGTGCAATACAAAAACATGAGAGAAAAATTTTAAAGTTTTATTGAAAATCCGGTAAAATAGCACCAAACCGGTTACCGCTACAACCGTCCAAGGTTTGAAGAATTACTAAACATATTGTCCTCTTAAGATTAAGAGACACCAGCACTAATTATTCCAAACAGAATACGAGTACCAGTACAGCATTTATTAAAATATTTCTACGCCATCAGATATCATATTGGTTACTTTTTAAATAAAAATTACAGCATTATCTTTTAACTTATTTAACTTCACAATGAACAAGCGCTTACGTATCATTTACTGATCTTCAACCCTGACAACGACAACGAGAAATAGAAGCATAATTCAAAAATAAAATTTATCTTTTGTAGAAAACCATTGATCAGTAAAATCACTGAGATCTCTAAATAACATTAATTTTAAAACTTGAACAATGATTCGTATTCAAGCGCAGACACGTGTAAACATATACACGCGGGTCAGTGCTATTTAAATTAGTATAACAGCCGTTTCGCTGTCTGATTTCATCGCAGAATAGGCAGTATAAACGCATTATAATAAAATGACAAAGAAATATCTAGCATCGAATAAGTTACGGTGAAATCTATAACACATTCGTAATTAAGTGAACTACTTAATTCAAGTTTTAAAAACCTTTTGCAGTCTAGAAAGAAGGAACCGGACTTCCCACATTCCGAAGCCAACTGGCTATTGCGTCACCAAATCTACGGGCAAAGAAATAGGGGACTAATATACAAGTTGTCGGCTGTGACCTATGACAGGTTTTTTTAACATAAAGGATATTACAAACAAACAGAAAAACAATAAAACAAAGCAGAAGCAGCAGTGTCTCCAGATTGTCACGAACTAACACAATTCATTTTTCTTTACGTTCACTAGCTACTTTACCCGATTCAAGATTCTTATGATCATTTGCAATTATATAGACAGAGAAAATTAATTTTTTTTTACAGTTTTTTCTCTTTTTATAAGTGGTACTGTATGAGAGCAATGACCTAACATCGTTCCCGAAAATACCTATCCGAATAGATTTTTATACATTGCGACAACTACCGCGCGCGCTGAAAATAATAATTTACTACTTCATTGCTGAGCCGACAACACCGCAATTCCCGCCACAAGTTATTAGTTATCTGAAGAAAATAAAGAGAGGAAAACATTGTATTCTATTATTATAGATGACGTGTCTCACCCGATGCCTTATTCTATACCAGAAGAAGGAGCGATATGATGCATTCCCTGTCTTTTTTTACTCCTTGATTTCATATTTATTTACTTTTGTTATACTAATAATACAATAAAATATCTTTCAACGAAAATCCAGATTGCTATAACGAACAACTAAAACTCACAAGAAAAGAATGGCAAAAAATAATCCTAATTAAAACATATCTCTCTCAGTTACACGTATTCTCTCTTTTTCTGCTTATCAGTATACGCGTAGGGCGCGTGCGTAAAAAAATTATATATATAAAGCATTATATTTTTGGATTTGATGATCTGAACAATGACCGTATTTTTTTTTTTTTTGGTGAAAACGATTACAAAAAGACCAGTATATACAGATGTTATCTGCTTCGAGACAGGACACCACTGCATTCCTTAATCGACCTTCAAGGTAGCAAAAACTGTACGAACAAAGGATTGGCCCGGTCCAAATATAACCCTACAATCCCCATAATATGAATATATCAGTTGTAAAGTAAAATTTTGTACTTCTTTATTTTTAATTTCAACTTACTTCACGGTTGTTTTATAAACGAAAAGAATTAAAATTCTACTTTTATGTTGTCGGTGAATCTTATAATCAATCAAATAATCGGTGGCATCTGATCGAAAAGAAATAGCAGTTGATAAAGTAAATGCACATAAAATCGTCAGTTGTCAGCAGTCCTGTTTGACCAATGATTAAAATAATGTAAAAATAGAGATCACATTGAAGATAAGTCGTGTAGACCTTTTACACTCCTGACTTAAGATGAAAAAGATACTTAGTTGTTATATGATAGTTTCTTTTTTGTCTTCATTTTCCTACCCTTAAATAAATGTTACTGTTATTAATAAGTTAAATTAATATTACAGTAGGCTCCCGATTTAAGGTCGTTCGCTATAATGACCTCCTTCATAGATCAATAAGTGATTGAACGTTTGCATAAAGTAAAAATTCTTCTCAAAAAGGTCTATTAGTTTAAAAAGATAAGCAAGCATTTTGAAACTAAAGCAATCAGGGATGACAGTAAATTAAATGAGCGCAAAATGTAAATTATTCCATTCAAATAAAAGTATATTATAAAAAAAGAAAAGGAATTTAAAAGAAGAAACTACTACACTGACGTTGGAACTAAGTCTCGTACCAAAAGTAGAAACAAATTTTAACGGATCGGATTAACAACACAGTCGGCTCGTATGCCTCTATCTGCAAACCGTTTCTGTAAAGACACTGTCAATATTTCAGAAATTAAACAAACAACCATATTTAATTTAGAAAGCGTAAGCGCGTTAAAGGGCGATTTGATCGATGTAGAAAGTACTAGATTTCACAACCACAGTATACTAGAATTATCTGCAAAGCATAGATTTTCACCTACTGAAAAACCTTTTTTAGCCAAATCGTTACTAAGATAACAGAATACACAACTCGTTTGACACTCGATGTCAATGAAACAGACCTCCGATTAAAACGTAAATCATCACGAACCACTGAAGAAAAAAGTGTCTTGTTTAAGTTCAAGACAGACCATACGGTTACTTTCTATGTAATGTAAGAAAAAACTGTTTTTACATCACGTAGAATAATAAAAAATCCGATTGTACAGTTAAGCTGTTGCAATTTAATTTAATCTGAAAAATATTTACGGATCCTAGAATCGAATCAGCAACAATGTGATTGTGTAATGCTAAAAACTCAATTAAAATCCCCCTATATAAACCCATGATTTATTTGTCTGCTATTTTAATAAGTAATTCCTTTTAATAAGGATTATTTAATTATGCGAAAATATCAAATAAATTCGTTATTTATTTTAAAGAAAAAGAAATATTCCAAGCACAATTAAATAATAATCACAATTATCACTGTAGGTTAAAAAAATATTAAAGATAATAAAATTGAATATTTATCTTTCAGGGTAACTAGAATTTTAAAAAAATCAGTTCTATTATTTTCAAACAGAGTAAAAAATTGAAATATCTATGTAAAGGCCGGATAAGTATTGAACTCCATTCCAGCAGGGCTTTTTGTATTAAATCTATCTGTTTGAATGAGTGAACATAAAAGATCAATCTATAAGTTATTAATGTTTTCTAACGAATAAAAAATTATGATCAACTGAATAAATAAATACGACCATCTTTTAGTCACAAAAAATCGAACATTTGTAAGTATATGCACTATTATTTTTTCTTTAACAATGAAAGATTTGAAATTGAAATACATAAAAGAAATTAAAAATCTCTAGCGCAGTCAAACTGATTGATAAAAACGAGCAGGTGAGCCATTACTTTATAATATAAAATAGAATGAAATGTTCTCTCGTGAAGGAAAGTACTGACTGACTGCTGTAAAAAAAAATCCTACCTCATCTGATATATAAAAATTGAGAAAAATACTCCGCAATGGAAAATCTGCATTGCAGTTCATACTAGATACTACAAATAAAGTACTAAACAGTTATTCAGTACAGATAGATATAAATTACCCTCATTTACAATTGTTTATTTAAATTTTCCGCATAAAATGTTTACGAATGAAGATAGTACTGAATAATTTTTGTTTATATATATAAATTATGCCAAGTATACAAGAAACGTATAAGTTTATATCACGAAAATATTAAATAATGCAATGTAATTTATTACATTAATTTTGTAGTAAACATTTACTTATAAGTCACGCATGAATTAAGTAAATTGTTAACTCAGAAGGAATTCTTAACTCTTTAAATTTATCTGGAGATAAACAGTGACAGAAATGCTTAACAATCCGAATAAATATAAGATATTTTATTTATAAACTATCTCCTACCGGCGTCAAGTACAACTAAAAAACAAATAACTGTAACAATGTTCTTCCACACGTCTATCAATAGGAAGACAATAGCAGTTATATTAATTGAAACTAAAGACCAAAGAAAAGCGTGGGAACAAATCTAACAACAAGCAAATGTTTTAACTGAATTTAACTGTTTAAGAATAATTACGTATTAACAGCTTAACCACTAATAACGACACTAAACCACCTCTCAACTATCGGATTAGGTAATTAACAATTCAATTAAAATTAGTTAATTTTCTGTGTGGTTTTAATTCCCCTGTAATCAGTCTGTACGCAGATATATGCACAATGAGATCCTGGTAAGGATTCTTTTATCTAAGAACCAGACAAAAAAAAAATCCCTTTCGGCATGCCGGAAGGGAGGTAGATTTCACCGATGCTAAATAGGGGATAAAAAAGATTTCCACCATAAAATTAAGAAAAACTTCAAATTTACTCAATACGACAATGGTGGCATGTGAAAAAAAATTCACATGTTAAGCATACGACAAGCCCTTATCTTCTTACAATTCCAGCAACATTTAGGTCATTCCTTGCCGTAAGGATTGGTCATATCAAAAATTATTTAAGACAAAAGTTTTAGGTAATGTTCAGAAGACTAACGACCGCTTTAAACCGATTCGATACTGTGCCTATTAAGGGATTTTTTGTTTTTGTTTTCAAAACCACATTTTTCCACCCCCTGGGCCAATGGATGGCAATATAAAAAAACTTTACTTAGATTTTAGGCCCTTATCTAAAGAATAGTAGGAACTTTAAACGAATTCGATATTTTAATTGATGAGAAAGTTATAGCGATATTTTGTTTTTCCAAAAATGCCCCCCATGGTCCGATTTTGCCCATTAACGAAGTCGATCGAGATTTTGGGTCGTTGTATTTTATGAATCAATTTGAAAGTGATTGGCGCAAAATTACGGCAATTATCCTGTCCACAAGAAAGTGAAATATATATATTAAAATATGTTGAAATTTTCCATTAGTTGAAACACGGTATCCATTGCAATAGGAAGCTTTCTTATCAAATTTAGATAATAGCTGTATTATGACTCACTCGCAATTTATGCAAATGTAACTTGGATAATCGAGATGCCAATAAAATCTGAAAAGACTATTCAGATCTTTCCCCGGAATCGAACCTACTAACAATAAAATAAGTAATAAATAAATAATTCTATTGGATAATTCTCATTCTAAAAAGAATGAGATAAAATATTAATCGATTTATCCTTTACTAACTACAGTTCTCCGTAATTCTATTTTTTTATTTAGGAAGGATCAGGAGACTTGGTTTTAACCGAAAGGTATCTCAATCATTAAGCTTGCATGTAGCACGGACCCATAGGCAGTCAGACCCATAAGTCCATAGGCAGTCCTTCCCATTAGACTGGTCAATAATGAACGGATTACAAGTCTTAGCAACCTAAGACTTGTAAACGAGCAAGTACCGTCTGAACCCAATATGTAGAAGATTTGAAGGATAAAGGAAAACGTGATGAGAAAGAATAAAACCGCGGTTAGAAACATCCCTTGAGAAAGGCAGCACAAACAACCTCACTCAGAGGAAAGTTCGAGGTCTCCTTGAGGTATATCATCTATCCTGTCCATAATACCTCGGTTTACAGTGATATTTTTACCCAAACGGTAGCAAAAATGTTACTGATCAACAATTTTTCGCTGACCAACTTAAATAGAAGCAGCATGTAATAAATTTTTAACAGGTAGTGAGTGGCGTTTCTAAACAACCAATTTTGTTCAGCCATAGAATCGGTTGCTTTCAGCTGACTATAAAACGTTCAACAAGATCCCTAACTGGAGATGCCTAAAATTAATAGCACTATGTAACTACAGATAGAATTATTGCAAATGTCCAAACTTCATTCCCGTAAAGCCCATCAGTGCTCGGAACGGGGGGGGGGGGTGTCGACCGGAAACGTCACAAGGCGGGTGGGTGTCTTCCCCTACGGGATTGGAATGTCCAAACTTCATGTCCTACATTATTTGGTGTGTCATAAAACTTTACTTGAATTTTTTACATCTTATCATTTTGATTAACTTAAATTCCTTACTAATTTATTCATCGAAATTAAAAAAGTAAAAAAGACCAAAAACAATTTTTAATACGCAAAGAAATGTGAATTTACTTTCGAGTGTTCTTATAAAAAAATCAATAATTGGTTTTCACTCAAAATACGTATTCACATTTAGACACGCACAAGTTAACATAACAACAGATTATACTTAAAGTGTTATGTCACGCAATCATTGTCTGGTAACTGCACGGCCAGATATCAAGGATTGTGTATTTGACCAAAGTAAACTCTTAACAAAGAAAAATATACCCAAACCTATAATTCAAGGGTATAAAATAGTAAATATAACCTACTTCTAAATGTAAAAATTATCAAACAAGAATGCAGGTTTGGTAATCTTGCACTTTTAATAGAATACTCGTTTTAAGGATTCATAAATAAAATAAATGAACGTAAATATCAAACACAAATGTTATACCTCATGTTTCAAATTTCTACATGTAACAAATGAAATCTCATCATATGAATCGTAATCAAACAAGCTACGTAATGAAACTGTATTAATATAATCATCTTAACTTCTATTAACAAAAGACAAAGACAATTTATTTTATTAGATGGAAAATAATTATGTTTGTTTTTTTAAAACTTGAAAATTTAGGGCGTATTCAGTTCTTTAACAAATAATAAATGGCAATTATTTTTTTCTTTACGATGTAAAAAATGACAGATACCAAAATAAAAAGGTAACGACGCTAACAAACTACTGAAATAAATTTTTTCTTCAAGCTAGAGACGTTTTAACCTCTAACCCATACTACATTTTGAAACAGTTTTTACATTTTGATGACAATGTTGAATTTAGATTCAAACTACAAAATTTAATAGTAGTAATGCTTTATAGTTTCAAATGTTCAACCATATTTGAACGAAAAACAGCAAATTTGGAAAAAACGTTGACTTAAATAGTTATTTGTTAATTTATGAGTGGCTCTGGAAAAAACTTTCATTACTTTTAAAAAAATGGTCCGAACTCTTTTGAGTAAAAATTTAAGTTCATTCCCAGTTTAGATATGATTCCTAATCCCCACCACCCATATGAGATGCCGAGTACAAAATTTCATTAATACAATTAATACTCCATACAAAAAACTCACCAAAGCAGATTTGAAGAATTTTTTAGTGCCCTCAAGGGATTAGCCGAGGTACACATCAATAAATAGACTCAAACACGCATATTAACCAATAGAATTTATTCCCACTTTTGTTTTGGCATTTCATGACCAAGGTAAAAGAACCAAAACGTGGAAAGGTGATTTTTAATACGATTACCTTTCATTTCCTTATTGTAGAATATTACACTAAAACTGAATGAAGAGTAAAAGCAATCAAAACTTTTAATTTTTAGTTTTCGGCGACTGTTTTATTACTTAACTCTCTCAATGTGCGTACTTAAGTAACAAGACGATTTGGAGCTGTATACCTTTCTAAACAAACAGGATAACAAAAATTGATTTTCAAATTTTCAGTCTTTTCAAAAGAAACCCTGTAATAATCGGAGAAAAAAATCATTTTCTGAAAGAAAAACTGCAAGTAACGATTAATTTTAATCATAAATGTGATTAGCTGAAAGGACATTGTATAAAACTAATTTGTACTATGAAATGTGCAAAAAATTAATAACACGGCTTTTCCATAATATAAAAGTTCATACTTTAATGTAAAATATTTGTAAAAAAAATTAAATCTTACTTTTAGTACAGTGTCTAGGGTTATCTGATGCTGAGAAGTATGTTCATCGTACACTTCTCCTTCACAAGCGTCTCTTTCGATACCCTCATCATCAGTCTCAGCTGCTCCGCCTCCTTGCCGTTCTCCGCCATCTACAAAAAAAAAAGATTAATTTGTTAAACGGATTTATTTTAATAACATCCATTACTAGAAATGTTTTATCAAAATAACCAAATTTTCTTTATCGGTTCGGAAAATCATTACACAACTTAACATAAATACTTAAATATTCTTAAGTAATAATCATGCAAACAGTAGTTAAAGCATAAGTCATCTAAATAGGTATCACAGTAAAACCATTATAAAAGCATAAAACTCTGATTGGATTATTTTAATTAATAAAATATAATAAATAAATTGCTTACATAATCACATGAAATGCCGCTGAACGTTTTTTAAAATGTGATATATATTAATATAAACATCAATATTAGAGCTGATCTGGATAATGGAAATGAAGAAAATATAGTTGCATTTTTACACGCCAGTGGACTTCTTAAAAGTCTATAAAATGAAAGTTTAAAGCTGTGGTAAAAGATACTCTAAGCGGTAGTTTATATATATATATATATATATATATATAAAGAAAGAAAGAAATGGTATTGATAAGTTTAATTTTAATTTCATGGTCTTTTGAGAACCTTATCTCAAATTTTAATATCGGGGCCTTTTACACCCCGTAAGTGTTTGTGATTGTCCTTGTCTTTTATGTCTTAAATGTTTTGTGTAGTTTGTGCTTTTAAATAAAATGTAAGGGCCCTTTACACCCTTACATATGACGATCCAGATGGTGATAGTAATTTCTTTTAAAGATTGTGACGAGGGCTAATGACCTTAGCAGTCGATGCCCGTAAAATTCAATATAAAAAAATAATAATAATAAATAAATAAAAATAATTTTGAATTAAAATTAATCGATTATAAGAGAATAAAAAGCTGAACCAAAACTGCAAAAGTTATGTTATTATAAAAATTAATGAAAATTTTAAATTAGTAACCCTATATTAAAAAAATTACATCAAGAAACGTAAGACAAGCAGAAAACAAACACATTACTGTAATTAAATTTAACCTGAATTACTCACGCACGTACATTTATACACGAACCGATATGAAAATATAAGTACACTATGGAGTACTCACAGATGTTTGCATGAAGTATGAAGTTACACAGATAAAATTATTACGTAGATATAAAATACATAAAAATCCTTTTATCGACTTTAATTAGAGCTGGGCTTTTCACGTAAGAGGTTATTATATAAAAGCATAATTAACGAATGAAAATCAATAATTATTTAGTATAATTATAAATTTACAAAACTTCAGAAGTATCCTCCAATTAATAAGGATATGTTGTAAGTAGAAATGCAAAGTAGTAAAACGCATCTACACTAACTTTCTTTCACATTTAGGTAACTTAAGATATGAACCAATCTGATAAAACTACTAAATATGTCAATACAACAATTTAAAAAAAAAGAAGACCAATACTTAAAAAAATCCTGTTTTTAACACTAATATGAAACATAATTTATACTTTGCTAAATTTACTTAATGACGATAAGGTGTTTTGAATATTTATTTTTATTTAATCCATTATTGTACGAAAAGTTAAGCGTTAAACATTAAAATGTATTGATTTTCTATTTAATGTTATGCTGCGGAAGTATCAACATTAAACTACAAAAACAAAGATGATACAATCCCATCTATTAATAAAAAACGCTAAGATACAGGTATATATACCAAACGTTAGACATAAAAACATGTAACAAAAAACAAAACGCAAAAAAGAACTTAAATAAAACAAGTGTGGATAGTAATCACATTAAATTCGTAAATTATAAGAAGGTGAAATAATGAACCCCTAATGGATGTTCAAAATATTAGTTGGAGAAATAAAACTAACATTATTTATAACTAGCCGGTTCGTCTTGCCAGAACCTGGATCCTCGGGGCCCAGGTAATTCTCGGAGCCAACTCAGGGGCTCCTCGGGGCCTCCCGGGGTCAAGGGGCCTATCTCATGGCCGCAGAGCTCGCTTTGCTTGCCATTCCCAATTTGCCAGTGGGCCCGGCGCTCAGGACAACCGCAGAGTTTGCTTCAGTCGCCATTCCCATCTACCCAGAAAGCTCCACTCCCCTGGACCCGCACTGTGTGTTACCCTCATGATTGTGAGAATAATACTGATAAATAATAATTATAGTAATCTTTTTTATAGAAACTGATAAATTATAGGCTTTATAGAAACCTGAAAAAGAAACTAAATTAAAAAAGATAATAATAGTAACTTTCTGTTTCTGTTTAGCCTCCGGAACCACTGTAAGGTATTACTTCAGAGGATAAATGAGGATTATATGTATGAATGTAAATGAAGTGTAATCTCAGGTCGACCGTCTCTGAGATGAATGGTTAATTGAAACTCAACCTCCAAAGAACACCGGTATCCACGATCTAGTATTCAAATCCGTATAAAAGTAAATGCCTTTACTAGGATTTGAACCTTAGAACTCCCGACTTCGAAATCAGCTGATTTGCGATGACGAGTTAACCACTACAGCTGGTGGGTTAGAATAATAGTAATTAAAGTACACACACCTCTGACGACGAAATATTCATAACTTATTTCTTCGCCACGATGGCAGAATATAACAATGAAGTAAAAGGATTAATCTAATTTTTCCTTAATGAATATTTTTAATTCACAACTTCACCCTCCTTGGGGATGAAGAAATAATATTTTTAATATCTTAAGGGAACTAGGGCCTCGGTCGATGGCTTAAAACTTTCCATGGGATAACACGAATGTATGATGCAAACTTGAAAATAAAAGATCGGTGTTGTTTCTCGCGTGATGCGATAACAAACAGACAAATTTTATATATACATTTCCGAATAACCGTGATCTATTAGATCGAGAGTGTACCTGATCCATGCAAAAGTTAGGCTTCAATCTAGTAAAAAATACCCCGTTTGAATTTTGAAAATCGGACGATAGTTGGGAAAGATATTATAAAAGAACACCTCCCAAAAGAGCGCCAGAGGGGCACCCGGTTTGTTACCTGTTGATGGTGGTGATTGGTCTAGCTTCCCACAAGCTGATCGCATACCTCACCATACTAGCCTCACACGCAGTCCCCAAGGGAAGCCTTGATACAGAAATTTTTTTAATTAATTTAATATTATTTTATTTAAAGTAAATTTAATTTTATTACTTTTGTAATATTCATTCGATTGATAGAAATAATTCAGTTCAAACCCAGCTCACACAGTGATAAGAGACTCACAGTTCATTAATTCAATTCATTAAAGTTTGTGCTTCAACCGGCAAGTCTCCAAGTGTGTAAACAATTTGGTAGCGATTTTTTGTTTATCCCGAACAAATAAAAACCCTCTTCGTCTTTGCATAATTATACATAAGAAATAAAAAAAATTGTTTTATTTTCTATTTGTAAGTAGAATATTATAAAATTTAATAATTTTATTTATAATAAGAACGAGAAGCCTGTCTAGTATGATTACTATAAATATATGTATATACATAAAAATATTTTACCATTCATTGAAAAAATAAAAATAACAATAATAAATAACGCTTTATTTTTGATAAAGTAATTTCCTAAAGAAAGAACTGTAACATTTAAAATCAGCAAAAATTAATACAAGATACAATGATTAACCGTATTCATCGTTAGTTTTCTGTTAATGTTTACGACCGTTGAGAGGATTCAACGAAAGGCTATTGTCTTAATAGTTACACTTCAACAGCCGAGTGTTTGTAATTAATGAGGGCTGAGAGCGTTTCTACAAGATTAAAATTTTTACTAGCTTCGAAAAGCTGAAGAGTTTAGAAAAAGATAACGGTTAGAGTATCACAATACTTCAGTTATGTTAACTGAAGAGGGCAACGGGCAGAGTTACCAAATCAATCAAATATCCTCTTTGACATTACGGAATTCTTTATTTTTCATTGAAGAAAATAATTTTTTAACAAGAATGATACGAATATAAAAAAGCTAGTCAATTTTTTGTTAATAAAAGGACCTTTAGGGCAAAGGTAGTCGAATGGCTAAGGAAACTGATGTCTAACTTTATCGTTACAATCAACTGATTTATTTGCATCCAGAAGTAAGATACTTAGTAAAATGACACGAAAGTTTAAAATACCACACCTTTTTTAAGGAGTAAGGGAGAACCAAATCCTCCTTAATACAAAATTGTTTTTACTTTGACTTTAAAAAGAACTCGTTTACGGGGAAAAACTTTTAATTATTACAATATCATTTTCTTTTAACTGAAGAAAAAAGTTGGGATCAGTACGTTTGAATCAGGACATATTAAAAATAAAGTACAGCTCATTTTATATATTGTCAAAAAGAGTGTAATGTTTTTAGGGTGTATGTATGTATGTTTCACTGTAGCAGCTTAACCGCTGAACCGATTTAGAATATGACCCCAGCGTTGGAATCCTTACGTTACCGGGAGTGTCGTAGACCATATAAATATGTATGTATTTGTGTGTGTGTGTGTGTGTGTGTATGTATATATATATATATATATATATATATATATGTTTAAAAAATTTGAAAAAATATACAAAAATACCTTATTCAAATTTGGCATCCGCACGCTATTTAATTATCCTACATTAGTAATTATCCTATACAAAACAACAATGTTTGTTTTTGGCAATCGTGTTTTTTAATTTGTAATATTTATCCCTTGTTCCAAATGTTATTCGGAGGGATTTTGCAAGTTTTCAGAATCTTCACACGGCTCAAAAAGATCAAACAAAATTGATCGCCTTCCTAATGGCGAAGAATCAAACACATGCTCTAGAGTTTGGTGGATTTTTGATCGACAGATTTTCTCGCAATGAGGCTTTATTACTTAATCATATAATTAATAATAATGCTTTCACGATGGTATATTAAAAAGAGTGAAATTAACTGATGATAAACTTGAATTATCGATTAAGTAGTTCTTGAAATTACACCTAACTTAGAAAAATCAACGCTATATTTTTACGTACAAGTAATGTAAAGATAAATAAATAGTTTATAAGTCAGTGAAGTAAATTTATAGTTACAATCCATATGAATATTCTACATACGAATATGAATGTAATTAGATCAAGAGAGCGTAAAATGGTGTACACTTGTTTCAGTCTCTGTGCCTCAAAAAGAGAAAGCAGAATTTTTAACCGTGAAGATGAATCAGCATACCACAACTCGTAAAATAAGTTCCGGGCATCCAGGATAGACATCCTCTATTACGTAGTAAATTTAATTGTTATTGCTACATTATATTTTAAACAAAACCTTAGAAAAAGATAAGCAACTAAGAAATAAATAAAAGGATACTCCGTAAACAGCTGTTAATGTAAGCGTCCTACATTAAAAATATAATAAATCCGAAGGTAGAAAAGATAGTTTAATCAACAACTTGTAATTTGCATTTGTAATATTTCTAATTTGTGAAATGATCATTGGTCATTCTCATTTGGTCTTCTCATTTTTATAGCTTTCATCGGGTATTACTATTGTCTCCAATGCAGTAGAATAGGGAAGTGAGGTTACATCAAGGTCATTTTTATTTTTTGAATGCATTCTCGCATCATTTTTGAAATTATAAAGAATCTTCTCAATTATAAGACTTTTTCAATGTCATAATAATTTTAACTCCTTCTTACTCGTTTCTAAAAAACTTGGCAACGGGTTTTTTGGAATTATTTCTAGTTCAGAGAATAAAACCAACATTACTATCATTCTCTTCTGAAAAAATAGATTACTACTCTCAACAAATTTTTCCGCTTTATCATAATTTTCATTTCACAATTTAGCTGATTTTCTTGGCAGAGTGTTAGCGTTTCGGGCTTTCATTCAGAGGTCCTGGGTTCGAATATCGGTTCGGCATGGCATTTTTCATACGCTACAAAGTTCCATTGCCATATTCCACGCACGAGCATCAAACTTACGTGGCGATATCAAGCAAAAAAAAATTCATACGATTTAAAGTATAAGAATATAAGTCTGGTAGCTTTGTTTTATCGCATCTATTCCTTACTGTATAAACCCATTTACAAACAAATCTCCGATTATTATTACTGACCAATCCTAACACAATTTTTCATCTACTACATTTTCAAAACAAAGGAAGAATACTCTCCAAGTTAACATGATATAACAGTCTCTACAAGCTTACAGGGACACCCGAATGAATTGTCATCAATTCTTTACGAGTATCTCCCGCGTTCACTATGATTTTCGAAGATCTATTTGATTTAATCCGAAAAATATGGAGAGGACTTACGCTGTAGAATAACTAATGCTCATTCAGTATTGTAGAATAGATGAATACTGAATGAGCATTAGTTATTCTACAGCGTCCTCTCCATATTTTTCGGATTAAATCAAACTGAAATAAAAAATCTGTATATATATATATATATATATATATATATATATATATTAGCAGATCCAGCAATGTTTCGCTATTGCTAGATTATAGTATATATATATATATATATATATATATATATATATATATAGAGAGAGAGAGAGAGAGATATTAAATGAACACAACTGAAAGTTCGATAAAACATTAAAAAAACTGAACTTTACGGAACTTCACAAAATTTAACCTTTCACTTTATAAAAATCAGAATGTAAATAAATCCAATTGTCAAAACAGCAATACCAATCGGATTTAATCCAAACTACTTTCTAAACACAGTAGTCAGTTCAAAATACCTCTAACCTTCTTTCTACTGGTCAGATTCTATGATTTTAATCATTTTAAACCTTCTTCGGACAACGCGGACCATTTTGCAAATAGATCGGTCCGGTAATTTTTTAGTCGAAAGCGGACACATACAAACATTGCCTTTTATATATGTAGAAAAAAAAGTCTGTATAGTTTGTTTTTTTAATTTTTTACACTTTATTCACTAATGAACTTTTTCATAGTCCTTTTTCTGACCACGTAAGAAGAAGTGTCAGACCTTAGATACTTTAGCCTGCGAGATCTTTAAGTTTTTTTTCTTTTTGCTTAGGTACTTTTTTGCTTGCGGGATCTTCAGGACAAATTTTTCAAAAAAGTAAAATTTTGTAATATGTATCATGTCCGCACAGGTAATCTTCTATCTTTTATAAATATATAAAGAAGTAAGTCTTGTTTGTATATTTTTTTTGTTTCGTAAATATCCGAATCAGCCCATAAATGCAACTTTTCAACCCCAGCGCAATCTAGCGGGTCCATTTTTTGCAGAGGTATTTCTTTCCATGTAACACATATTCTAAATACGAACAAATCGGTCCATTTATACAACTTTTCGAAATATTTTGACCCCAGCGCAACCTAGCGGTTACAAACTAATTCAGAAACCTTCGCGTGCGCGTTTATAACTCACCAAAGTTTCATCGCAATCGGATGAATGGTGCAGGAACGCATACGGGACAAATATTCATATATATATATATATATATATATAGAGTTTGCAAGCAAATACAAAAATAATATGATAACTTTTTAATGAAACTTAAGGTAGTTTAATGTTACGCAAATTCTAACTTATAGCACTTCAGAAATATCTTTAAGATGGTACTCCTTCTTGGTAAAAATAGTTTTTTGTCATAATGACGTATTTCAGTTAAAAAAAAATTAATCTCAGGTATAAAATTAATAATGTGTATTAAAATTTTGAACAACTTTTGTCTAAAACATTATGATGATTTTGTATATATTTTTTATTAACTTTATAAGAATAATGTTATTATTTGACAGAGAGATACAACAGCCATATGCCGCCACGTAATGGTTGCTCTAACGCTACACCAGTCTACCGCTTTTAACAAGTACTAATATGTAAGCGTCCTTTCATTCCCGCCAAATTATCAGTTCCTGAATCATTTTGGAACTATTCCATTAATAGATAATTGTTATAAATTTAAATCAAACATACATATTGAATGTACTTTTATCCACAACGCAATGCCTGATTTGTTTATTCAGTACACTGTTAGTTTTATGTACTATTTATCTATTTCTATTTATCAGTTTTTATTTATTTGGTACACTTTTAATAGTGGGTTAAATGAAAGAATCTTTATTGTATTATCCATTCATCTCAAAGTCTGTCTTGCACTGATAACAATATAAACTGCATATCCGATTACTATAAAACTTGCTGAATGAGGTTAATATATCATGATTTGCATTAGAAACTTTTCATAGAAAAAATTTAATGTTTCTTATTTTAGTGGACAAGGCATGATCCATTTGATAATAATGAAATATTTTATAAATAAATAGTTAAAAAAAATATACAAACTACTTAATTACGAAACGTACTGATATTATGTTAAAAATCATGCAAATTACTAAGCACTAATAGTCTTAGACAAACTGGTTAGTCATTTATACTATGGCGAGATATCCGATAGACTTGTTTTGAAGAAAAAATGTGAGCGAATGACAAATATAGTTGATACAATACGAATTCTAAAATAAGACATAAAAAAATATTATCAACACGACATAAAAAAGCTATAAGAACGAACATCAACTGGTATCATTTCGTCAAGAAGCCTCAAAAGAAGGAACACAAAATTATTCGTATATAAACATAGCAGTGCGATAAAACAGTAACTTGTTGCAGAAAGACAGTGTAAAGTTACTTCTATTTTTTATACCCGCAGTAAGCAACATATTAAGTAGCTTTGTCTTTCAAATGACTGCAGACTAAATTAATTTCTTTCCTAAACAAAAAAAAACCAATCTTCTTTGTATAGTCGTTATGAGATTTCCTCATCATCAGCATTTAAAATGCTCGGAAGTTATTTATATAGAGCAGAATACTGGTAAGTTAATAACGTTAAGAGTTAATAAATAACTGAACATTTTATTATTATATTAACATTTTAATATATGTTAATCAAAAGTGAAAATATGCGGTTAAGCCTTCGATGTTTGTTAAATATTATTATGAATTATGTACGGCACTTTTGAAATATTACAAAATCTGTTAATTTCGTTGTTATAATGTTTAAAAAGCAAGAATAATTTCTGAGTAAAAAATACAATTTTTTAAAGGGTTCAAAAATAATAATGTTAGTAAAACACCATAAACCGTTATGCATTTAAAAAACAAATACTTACTACGACGCATAACAGTGCTCTAGAAGAAATCAACAAAAAGAAGAATTCAGCTGGAATATTAACTTCTGAATCACCGAAAAAATAAAGTAACCTATGTTCAGTTTTCACTAGTATTTACAATAAAAAAACGATTATTTACGTGTGAAATATCCTACATAAAACTAAAAATGACCGTTTAAAAACCATGTAAATAAACGAGACAAAACAGCTTTGACTAGAAAAAGCTTACATAACAGTTTTTAAACGTATTACGTAATATAAAGTTGTGGATGTTACGTAAGAGTAGATTTTTTCTTTATAAGAAAATAACTACGTATGGATGAAACTTAATGGATCCTGTTTTATGGTTCTTGGCCAGCTACAATAATGTTTTTATTCTGTTACGTAAGTTTAATTAAAAATTTATATGTCGATTAAAGTTTTAACCTTGTCATGATGTTTAATCCTATAGAATAGCACAATTATGCTATAGAATATTAGTGAAATTATTTAAGCGTAAAAGATGAAATAATTAATAAAAATTTTAAGATTTTTCATTGTTCATTGACTCGTTAATAATACTGGTTATTTGCTACCAACATAAATAATTTAAGAAAGAAAAAAAAATGATTATCATAACGCGCAGTTTTACTGGAGAATTTATTATTACACTTTTATACTAAGTTTGGTATCAATATTATTTTTTTATTTTTAAAAATCAAGCTAATAATCGTAAAAAAGTAAGCATTATTACGCAGTAACTCTCTTCGTTGATTGATCAACGATTTAAATAACTTATAGACACCTATATACTGCAGTACAAAAATAAAAAAAAGTTGTTTATACGCACATACATTTCATTGAAATAAATGTCCAGAAACGTAGGATAGATTATTTGTTTCTTTCAGCGGTTACCGATGCAATAAATATTTCACAGCACGTGGAATTTGGTGCTTATTCAAGATGGCAACGAAAAAATGACTGGTCATTTTAGCGTATATGGTTTTGCCAAGGGGTAAGACAGCAAACCCGAACGGTTGTAAATTCAAAACACTTCTTTTTTTTCCATATTCCATCCTCTAAAAAACAACGATAAATCTTAGCTGCGAAACGAATTAAAACTACAAAATTAACATACATTAAGCGCAGCCCTACTAAATACAAGCGTATGTTAGTTGTCATAACTGTTGGGAGCTTGAGGTAAAATAACACTGTTGTCGTACGGTAAATTGTTGTTAGTATTATTTATAACCTTTCAGATAAATAATATATTCAGATAAATTATTGTTTATGTTTATATTCCAATTTAGCAACCCGTAGCGATATTTACAAAGAAAAGCGACCATAAAATATTGCTCAAAAATTAAAATAGAGCAATATCTTTTTCAACAGTAATACTTTAGGGTAATATAATAATGGATGTACAATTCTCAAAATGAGAAATTATACATCAAGAAGAATCTTTCTAGGTTATTCGATGTTGACTTTTTTAAAAATTTATTTGATATTTATTCAACCAACAATATACAAAGTTATTCATCAAAAGCCAAATTTATATTTGGTAAATTTATTCTTACGTATTGATCAGCTGATTTTCACCAATAAAGTAATACGGAAATCTGTGTGGAGCGTCTTCATTGACTTTTTAAAAAATTAATTTGATATTTATTCAATCAACAATATACAAAGTTATTCATCAAAATCCAAATTTATTCTTACGAATTGATCAGCTGATTTTCACCAAAAAAGTAATACGGAAATCTTTGTGGAGCGTCTTCATAAAATAAAAAAAACTTATAATTTACACAGAGTGATCCACAAAGGGCGTAAAATACTTTCATCATACGTTCTATTGGTAAAAATAAAGCAAAAAGTTCATATAAACATACCTTCGGAAACACTTGGTGAAGATTTTGCCCTGAATTCTGCGCCTTTGATAAAATAAAGCCAACTATAATTCTTGGAACCCAAGCCAAAAGGTAAAATTTTGAAAAATTGAAAAAAAAAAATTACCTCTTGGTTTGGGCTCCAAGAATTATAGTTGGCTTTATTTTATCAAAGGCGCAGAATTCAGGGCAAAATCTTCACCAAGTGTTTCCCAAGGTATGTTTATATGAACTTTTTGCTTTATTTTTACCAATAGAATGTATGATGAAAGTATGTTGCGCCCTTCGTGGATCACTCTGTGTAAATTATAAGTTTTATTTATTTTATGAAGACACTCCACAGAGATTTCCGTATTACTTTATTGGTGAAAATCAGCTGATCAATACGTAAGAATAAATTTACCAAATATAAATTTGGCTTTTGATGAATAACTTTGGATATTGTTGGTTGAATAAATATCAAATTAATAAAAAAAAATTGTTCCAAAAACTATATTTTTAGTAGTTTTCGAAAACTTTGGGTGTTAAAGACGAAATATTTCGAAAAACACATTATTTAATGTTTGACATAAAATAACTTTGTTAAACGAGTAAAGAACACATCAAAGCATTTTAAAAAATCAAATCTTCACGGTACTGAAGAAAGTTCCACGCAAATGTTTGATATTTAGTATTTTAGGCGACATAATATTGGGACCATTTATTTTCAATGAAAATGTTGCGGGTGCTTCGTACTTTTTGCAGAATAATTTGTCGATTTATTGTAAGTTCCTCTAATACCAAGAAGGCAGACGATTTATAAGCCAACACGTATTTTATTTCAAACATAAAATAAGAGCGTTTTCCAGTCCAATTTTTGTTTTCTTCTCCAAATTTCTCGAAAACTACTAAATATATTATTCTGGGAACTTTTGTTCCATATTTTCAGGTCATATTTCAAATAAAACCACTAAATTTACTGCTTTATTTGGATCACAAGAATTACTGTCTGGCTTAATTTTACGAAAGGTGCAGAAATCAGGGGAAAATCTCTCGCCAACCGGCACTTGATAACCAAGCGTTTCCGAAGCTATGTTTATATGAACTTTCTTCTTTATTTTCATCAGTAGAACATAACCCGAAAATTTGTTATATTCTTCGTGAATCACTCTGCATGTTATCTCTATTCGAAATAGTTATGTTATTTTACTTTTTGAAGGATTTTCATGGTTTAACATTAATATCACAGTCTAATTAAACACTACAGCAATAATTGCTGTAGTGCATAGAAGTATAACAAAAAGAAAAACGTTTTCATTTTCAACAACTCATTGGACTACCCGGCAAATTGAAACCTACAAAAATCAAAACTACATCCAGCATAAAACATCGGTATTCGAACCTCTTTATTTCAATGTATTTAGTCCTCGTTATACAGTAAACAAATAAAAGATCGTATGGAAAAATTATCTAGAAAAAAAATTGTTTAGTAATAAATGTGCTGTAATTTGTACACACACAATATAATTAACTTTAATAATAGTTATTACAATTTAAAAATCATAAGTAGAAATTTAAAAAATTCTAAATTTTTTTATAAGCACTTAGATGTAACAAAAATTAAAAAACTACAAAAACTGAAACAATGTAATTCTAATAAAACATATTCATATGATAACTGATCACGAAAATCCCAAAGTACACAATTTTAAACCTTATTAACTAAAAATTACAGACTTTTTGTAATAATTTTTTATTTCTTTTTTTCTCACAACATAACAAAACTTTATAAGATTTCACTATTAAAATTGCATTATTAAATACAGTATATTAAGTAATGGATTAATTTAATCTAGTCTTTTGATTCTTACAAAAATAATAATAAAATAAAATTTTACATTAATAAAAAACAAAACATGCAAATACAAAAACAGGAGGATACATTATATTTAAAATATAAAATCCGGAAGGCTGTGCGTGAGGAAAAAATCAATAGCCCGGCAACAATAAAATTCGAAAGAAGAAATGGAAGCCATCATTGAAGATGCCATTAACTGAAACAAATGATAGAAGTACAAAATAGAAAACATAAAACAGAACGACGAAAAATATATATGAGAAAAAAGTAAAAGACAATCAAAACAGCTTTACAGATAAAAGAACGAAAACATTTTACAGCTGACACTGAATCCATACAGAAAAACTGTCATAGGGAGAATGATGAAAATACAAATGATACTTTTGAAACAAAAACGTCTTTTTTTAGCACTTGTACGGAACACCAAACAAAACATATTTTTAATAATAACACTAATATATTCTTATCGGTGTTATAAAATAATAATTGAAAAAAAAGTTAAAACCGAAATGTTTTTAATTTTTTTGAATAAATATGATTAATAACAAAATAAAACAATGAAAATAGCCGAAGAAAAATATCAGCAAAATTACAAACAACAGTAAATTACATGAAATTAATTCTTTCGCTATCCATTACAAATAAATCGTACAAAAAGAAAATGGGGTTTATAAATGTCTATCAGTAAAACAACTTATTTCAGTAAGGACACTCAAAGATTGTTACAAAATAACTTTTATAATAAATTAAAGGATTAAGAGAAAATTGTTTTTTTTTTTAATAAGTATCAAATTTTTTATATTTTTAGCTACAATGGGCATTTGGCTGAACGGTTTATATAGAGCGTTCGGAAAGTTGCTGTGCGTTGGAATTGTGGAAGTGTAATGAAGAAACTTTCGTAATTAATTCTTAGTATTTTTATTTCATTATTTTATAGAAACGGATATTACAATAAGTGGAACAGATTATAAAAGGTGTTGAAAATGAGCTCCTCCGACATCAATACAACATTGTACACGTTTCAGTTTGTTTTCTAACACTTTAACCAGCCGATGTACTGGAATGTCTCGTATGTATGCCGTTATTGCGGTTTTCGGTTCGTCAATCGTGTATGGTCTGTTGGAATACACTGCTTATTCGCTGGGGATGGGCGATCGTACAAGCCACAAACCCCTCGAAATGATTTGTTCACTAAAAAAATTTCTTAAAAAAACATTGTCTTGTCTGTTAGCTGTGTGCGTTGTGGTGCCATCTTGTTGGGAACAACTGTTAGACCATCTGTTGGGACTCATTTCCACTTTTGTTAACCGAGTAATGAAGTTTGTTAAAACAGGACAATAACGATCATTATTAACTGTATTTTCAAAAAAGATTAAATTGACAATACGCGTTCTACTCGTATCGTACCAGACTCCAATTTACGCTTCGTGTAAAAATTGTTCGTGTAATTCACAAGGGGTTAGTTGTCGACTACAGTCGTGTATTTGTGAATTAATATATCCTCCACGCTTCATCTGTAAAAAAACGTTCAGTTCTTTTCTTATACGTTTACGTGCGGTAGTAAGTCTGATATCTTGTTGCTGTGCTAACACATTGACTTTGATGGACTTTCGGCCACAGCAACCGAAATATCAAAGCAGCTTCTATTCTTTTAGTTTGAGTGGTTCCTCATTTAGATCAACAGAGCCTGATACCCGATATTTTTCGATAAGAGTTCGAAATGCACTGCTGTTAGGAAAAGGAGTATTTGGAAACTTTTCAGAAAACTTGTGCTTCACTAAATTAGTATACTTGTTACCTTCACGAAAGGCCTGTTCCATCGAGAAAAATGCGTTCCTCTATCGAAAGAACCATTACGTTTCTCGCAACTATTGATTCACGAAAAATCACGAAAAGTAACGAAACATGTTCAATCACAACTCAACAACTGACGTTTTGGTTCGTCCTATGCTGAAAAAAAAGAATGCACCATATAATTCTAAAGCATACTGCAAAGCGACTTTCCAAAAGCACTGTAATTCTGTTGTAGTTTTTCATCCGGGATTGGGCAAAACGTCTCCCATAGAATCTATACCTCTTTTTGGATCGACCTTATAATTTCTGGAGGAAAAACCCGTTTTTTGTTTGAGAATATGTATAAGGAAATTAACGCAAAATCGTCGAACAATATAACGCGCGCTCTTATCTACATAAAAAATGATCCAATCTCCAAAGGATTGTAGGCGTGATAGGCTCTCTGTGTCTAAAGGGGTCCTCGAACTTTCCTCTGTGTAGGAATATTAGTCGTGTACTGTGATTCCTCTTAAGGTAAATTCTTCTTTTGTCTTACCATCCATAATTCTTCCTAATACCTTTTTTCCATTCTCGATTCCGTTAATTTTATTTAACTGTAATAAATTACCGATAATTATAACAGGACTTTTATGTCCAGTGAAAATTTGTATTGATGAAGCTGCGATTGGACAAATCCTAGAGCTCTTGTTTCCAATCTGTTGTCTGCACAATTAGTCTAACGGTTAAAATATCCATCGGTTTATTGCCATGTCTACCCATCCTTCTAAAATGCAAATATATTAAAAAAGGTTTACATTATAATATAGTTTTCAGAAAATTACTAAAAAAACTAACAAAATATAATAAACGATATTTCGTCACTATCAAAACTAAAAAAAATTGTCACAAAAACTACTACTTTTTTCTGTACCAAATCCTTCGTTCTTTTATAAAGATATCTAGATTTTAACTGATACTGTACATTTATAAGCCACTGAATTACGAAATATACGAGTAACAGAAAAAATTACTGTAACAGAGAATAACATTAGCATAATATGAATATACATTCTAAAGATATTAGACGTTCCTGGTATACCCTACATAAACACACAAAAGCGTCAAATCTTTTTTATAGATTAAATTATTTTACATTTCCTTCACTAACTGCAGTTTAAACAAGAAATGTATCTAAGTGAATTTACAATTTAATTCTTAATGAACTGGATTATGTAAAAATAAGTCAATGCTAAAAGAAACCGTTTATAATTATTTAATTAAAATAACACAAAATATTAGAAATAACAATTATTAGAATATTTTTGCCCCCAGGGTTGCTTGATTAGCAAAGTAACTGACAAAGATGTACGTTCAATTCTCTATTTAGGCTTGACGTTTCTGATCGTCTATAATTCACTTCAATGATCATAATCTAACCAAAAGCGAGCAATGAACCTTATCTTAATTAAAATCAACCATTACAAAGGTTTTACTTGCAATAATAGAAACGGTTTTTAAAATGTTTAATGATGAAATACCTGATAAAATGTAGCCAAAATACTAACAGAAATAAATAAACAAAAATAAAAAAATTAACTTTATTTAACCTGAAACACTAAAACATTGGCTTGTTTTATTTATGTACAATTTATTCCCTATTATTAATTAAGAAATGATTTTAAGGCAATTAAGTATTTTTAATATAAATACACATTCTATACAATTTAGTTATTAAATAAATGTTTTCAAAAATTTTGTTTTAGAAAGTATTTTTAAAATTTTTTCATGTATAACATGAAAAAAACACAAGAAACGTTTTAATATTTTTTATTTGTCATGTGCGGGATGTGGTAGGAAAAATAAAGGAAAACATATTTTTAATTGACAGGACGCTTGCTTTCCATACTAAAAGACATACAATCGTTTATTAAAAAGTAACGTTACCAATTCTTCCAAGCGCGAGATGATAGCGGGCGATATATATTTTCGGCGAGAAAGAAGATTTTTTGTAAAATTAAAAAAAAAATTTTTTTGTAACTCTAGAAAGAAAATCATTCTAGGATTGTATAGACATTACCTCAAAATTGTGTGGCCGCTGCATTGTTTAATTATTTTATATTAACTGCACAAATCTCGTCGTGTTTTATTTAGAATGGCAAAGGTCAATAATATAAGTGTTCAGTTTTCGTTTACAAACGTTGAAAATCTATACGTTAATGATATATCTCTTATAAACTATGTACTCGTACATTGATTTTTCGTCACGTATAATAATTCTTTTCTCAATATCAGGACATTGTAGGACAACGTCCAATTTCTTTTTAAAAAAAATTAAAAATAGTTTTTACTGTTCATTACAAAGCCAAAGAATTCGGAACAAATGATGATTTATGAGGCTTCTTAAAATCTGAATGAGGTTCGATTCTCATTCAGATTTGAAGTAAAAGTCGAATAGAGTGATCAAATGAAATTTTTTCCATGTCGATTAACACATTTTTGGCAAAACTTATTCCATTTCTTAGGACAAAAAAGAAAATATCTAATTTTTTAACATTTAAAAATCAAAATAATCACAAAAAACTAGTAAAACTTCATTATAACGAATAAAAATTTAAATAACTTATTTTAAATTACAACTGAGATCAAGACAATCAATTTTATCACATTTCAGAAAACGTGTAAACGAAATAGACTGCAAATGAAAATAAATTACGTAATCGTAAATAAAATTACATCATATCCATAAAAAACTAACATTTTTCTTTAGTGTATCAGTCACATAAAAATCACAATGTGACTAACATAGTTACATAAATCCCCAACAACCAAGAGAATTCTTTTTTTTAATTATCCTTTAATTACAGATAAATATATAAAATTAAAGATAGATAAAATTAATTTAAATGTAAATTTAAAAAATTTTAATTGTACATAAAGTTTCACAGAAGATATATAAATTAATTGAAAAGACGATGTTGAAGTTAAATAATGAATTAAAACGTAATATAACAGTTTTTAAATTTAATACATCAAATTTCATATGAAAAAGAAATCTTACTCTTTCATTTCATAATATACAAAACAAACTTTTATAATTTAAATTTATAATTTGTTTAGGAAGAAAAACATAGTAAAAAATAAAAAAATTAGCACAATAGAGTAATAAATAATTATTTACTTCTTAATGAATATTAAAATCAAAATAAGTGAACAGCATAGTATAAATCACACATTTTTCAATTCTAGCTAAGGTTATAACTGCCGACTTTTTTTAATTTCAGTAAAATAGCAACGCTTTCAGAATAAAAAAATATGTGAAAGAAAAAAAGTAACATCAAATAATAAATTAAATATCAAACGGAGTCTGAGTTTGGGATTTTAAAGAAATAGCCTTGTGTATAACTAAGAAATTATGTGCCGAGCGTAACTAACATTTTAAACAAAATCCGTTTAGCTAGATTACCGATGAAGGGTGATGAAAACTTACTTATACGTTTTTTTCGTCTGTAATCTCCTCGCCACCCAGAGCCGGATCCCCAATTACGCATAACCTCAGCTCTGAGGGGTGCTTTCGCCTCAAACTACCTCGGTAGGGCGCTAGGCACCAACCAGGTAGCCGGGACTCGGTCTTGTGTTACATGCCATGCCTCTAGCGGGGGAAAAACCCCTAAGGGATTCTCTAATGGAGAACCCTTGGAGGAATCTCCGACCGGAACTGCAGTTTTGCATTCCCCCCAGTGGCGTCTGCAACGGAGTCTCCACCCGATCATTGGTGGTGGGACGCCGAGACTCCCACCCTTCCTGGATGGGGGCTGTCCCCTATAGACACTACATCTTTGTTGTGTATTCTCCAGCGGATTCATGACGTGGGCGAAGTCGCCTTACATCTACAGCCTCCAGGTCCATGTCCATGTAATTTGCATGTGAGACACCGAGGCTCCTGCATACATTTCTTTCCCAAGTGGCCAGGCTCGGCACAAGTAAAGCAATGGCCGCTGCGACCTGGATTCTAACACCGAAAATATAAATCATCAAAGGTGCGCCTCATTATCCGGCAGACCATCCAATTCGAATTCGCCCATCGGACAGAAGCTTGTCCGCCAAGATGGGCGGCACTGTCAAGGTGACCACTTGCGTCGCCACAAATGCCGACCGCATGGATAGTATATCTAGTGAGACCGACTTCCCTGTAACCTGACGAAGTTTCTTTAGGAACGTAACCCTTCGGCCGCCTCTTCCCGTTAGAACCGTACTGGCACCATCTACCTTTTCGGCGATGTCCTTTCTATCAGTTCAACCGCACTGCTATCAACTCGCACCCGGAGATGTAGGTTCTCCCCCTGTCCGTTATACGTTTTTTTCTCCCTCTCCCTCGAATGGGATTCCACAGTAAAGCATAACACAATCCGGGGGAGTGTCCTTTTACTCTAACAAGCCGGCTGGATCTTAACTATTAATGCCTGCCTCTAACTACCAGAGTAGGGTTACCAGGCCCGAAAATGTCGTTCCTGTTCTTCCACCCTAGGAGCTGGGACTCGGTCTTTATATCTTGTTTGCCTCAAACGAGAACACCCAAAAGAGCATTCTCGCCGGGACTACGGTCTTTTCTGCAAGAAGACGAGGGAGTTCCCGTCCATCATCACTGCTACCCATCTGTGCATGCACAAACGAATAAAAGCTCAGCAGGGAACTGTCCCTCATCCCGTCGTTGCTCCAGCAGCCCTATCCTTTTGTTGAAGGACCCGTGTAATAAAATCAGATATAGTACGGAATTGTACCTCATTCGCCAACATACGGCCCACGATGGTCTCTACTGTAAGTGGCCCAGTAATCGACTCGAGATTGCAAGCGCTCCCTGTACGAGGTCCGACAGGCAAACACGACGTGCTCCGGAGTGTCGAGCTCCCCGCAAGATAAACAAAGATCCTGATATTGGTGAAATGAAAACCTTCGTTAAACAAATAACTGTACAACCTAAATATTAAACTTGGAGCCTAATAAGGCTTATTAAATAAGATTTCCCATTTCACATTTTAGAATTAAAAATTATAAGAGTTTAAAAAGAAAAACACCATTACGAATTCTCGAACAACACTCTTTCTCATTATCTTAAAACCGCTAACTTAACGACTTCACTTTTCACTGTCGTAGTTTCGTTAGTAGTATTCTGCAGTATTTTAAGTACTACTGCACTGTAATTAAAAATCTTAAGAAGTATTATTTCAGAATTTTAAATATAGAAGAAATAAAAATACATCAAAATAATTGAGTGTATAATTAAACAGAATCACAGAATAACAGAAAAAGGAAAAATTTAATAAAAACATAGTCGAGTGTTTATCCATATTATACGATTTGATAAATACCGGTGTACTGTAAATAAATAAAAAAACGTTTTCTTGCGTACATAGAAAATATACTTTGCATTCTACTTATTTTATTATTAAAACCTCTTAAATATTACAAACGTATTAAAGGAAGAAAATGAAATGATAGATGAAAAGGTGACTAGCCGAGAATTCAAACCGGAAACCTGTTGGTCTAAGTCAGTACATTAACCATTACTGTAACTGGTCTACTTATATCCAGTTCTCAATATCCTTATTCCTTATGTATTATAGATTACTGACGTAATTAAGTCCCAAAAAGGCCTACAGTTTAGAATAAAAAAGCTGTCAAAAAAAAAATGTTATAATTGCATAATGATACATGAAAAAGTTAAAAAAGTTGAAAAGTTAAAAAGTCGATACTGTTTTATCTTTTTTGATCCCCATCTCCAAAATCATCTTTTTCAATCTTTTTCTTATTTGTATATGTTTACTATGTTACATGGAAGAAATTAAAAAAATTCCGCTGAATTTATATTTTGGGGGAGCGGGTGAATGATGAAATTATATGGTAATGTTTAAAAGTTTAAATAAAACAAAAAAAAGTTACAAAAAATTCCAAAAAACAATATTTTTATAATTTAATCGGCTCCTCTACGCCCAAAGAATTTTTTTTTGGAGCGTTCCACTACTGTTGGGCGACAAAAAACAAATTCGGTTAAAAATATGCAATAAATAAAAATATAGCTTAAGTAAAATATGTAGTAAAATATATAGCTATAAATAAATATATATAATTTGGGGCATTTATTTTTAATTTTAAAAACGGTAAGATAATCAAGTACACAAATATGCAGGACTTATACAAAGTAGGGTTTTGTTTGCAAAATTTTGAGGAAATTGACCCCAAACAATCTATCTACTCATCCCCTTAGAGATATTGACCCCAAACTTTTACCAACAAATTTCCCTATATACACGATTCTCTGTGCAAGATTTTATTTAAATCGGTTTGTCCAGTCAATAGTTATTAAGCTTCAAGCACACATACGTGTACGTCCTTTTTTGTTTTTTCGTGTCCCTGGGTCACGAAAGGTCGTGAAATGTACAAAAATACCCCATTTTTCGACCGATTACTATATTTTCCCTCTTGCAGCAAAGCTCGAGAGCTATGATGCCCGGAAAGTAAAATTTTAATAGTAATTGCAACTAATAACAAACGATTGCAATAAAATAATCTAAATAAATAATAAAAGTTACGTAAATCTTCAAATGACAATGAAGATGTTGATTTTTACGCCGACATTTTACCACTTTAATAAATAACATGATAATCAAAACCAAAAATATAAACATAAATAAAATCAGAGAGTGAAGACTTTAAGCAATTTACATTTCCTTAGTGTCTGGAACTTCCGTTGTTACTTGTGTGAAAAACAACCGGTTGGTTGACTGCCTTTGTTCATTAATTTCTACAATAATAGATAAAGAGACTGAACAATTACTGAATAAAATAGACTGTGAAAATTTAAAATTTTATTTTACAAATTAGCGTAATAAATAAAGTTAAAAATTCAAATAAATCGAATGACAATACATGTAAAATCACGCAAAATTCTTAATAATCCATTTGCAAACATTTTAGTATTCGCGGGTCCACCAGCTAAAGTAAATAAAAATACAGAATGTTAATGTTAATTTTATTATTTTACATATACTTTTAATTTACTTTATTAAATAGTGGGGGGGATATTCCATTCCTAAGTGTATATATATATATATATATATATATATATATACATACACACATTTGATTTAATAAAATTAAATATGTTTACCAGTTTATTTTATTTTTAATTCAGTAACACTTTGAAATTAATCGATTTTATAAAAACTGCGTTTTTTTATTACTACATTAAATAAATGTAACTGAATTAATCCACTAGCTCAAACCGAGCTAGTCTAGTGGTTAACTCGTCTCAAATCACTTGTTTAACAGCTGATTTTCGAAATCGAAAGTTTTCAGGTTCAAATCCTAGTAAAAGTTAGTTGCTTTTATAGAATTTGATAATACTAAACAGTGAATACTGATGCAATTTGGCGGTTAGGATTCAATTAACCACCACACGTCTCAGAAATGGTCGAGATATGTCCGACCATGACAGAGGATACCATGACGTCTCGACATTAATGGTCGAGATGTGTCAAGAATGGTTTGAGTCTGTACAAGATTATAAACACATTTACATGTCATACATATCATCCTCATCTAATTGGGTCGTGGAGGGTTGCTTATTGTTCGCTAGTTAAACAGACTGCAATGTACACACTGGGAATATAAAGTAAATTAATTAATGCATTTAAAAAAAAAGTAATTTCATTGTAATTTTTTTTTTTTTTAACGTATTCACTAAAATATGTATGTTATACAACAGGTAATTAAGAAAATATGAAAAATCAAATTAAATTAATACCACTCAGAGTAATTTTTTCAATTATCATGTTAATTTAATTCGATGGCAACTATTGTGGGTAACAGTCGACAAAGCATAGGCCGTCTATCTATGCTTTGTCGACTATTCCACAGCATTTGACTGTGTTTATCACAAGAAGCTGTGTAAACTGGGAGTGCCATCATACTTAACTCACCTCATCAGATCATTACATACCAACCACGAGACCACAGTTCTAAGGGTATATGGAGACACAGATTCGTTTAAAGTTGGCCAAGGAGTTAGCCAGGGCTGTATCTTATCGCCCTTTCTCTTCAACATTTATGAAGAGAAAATTATTCGAAAATTAAACTTGGAGGAATCTAAGATCGAGTAAAAAATTGGAGTTCGCAATATCAATAATTTCCGTTACGCAGATGACACAACGCTTCTAGCTGAATCAGAGCATGATATGAAGACACTGATAAAGAGATTGAAGGAAGAAAGTGAATAAATGGGCCTACACCTCAATGACAAAAAGACCAAAATTAAGACAACTACTGGTAGAAAAATCAAAATCACAATTATTAATGAAGACATCGAGTGTATCAATAATTTAATCTTTCTTGGATCCACGATCACTCGAAATGGTGAATGCAGCCTAGAAATCAGACGCCGAATAACATTGGGCCGAAGGCGATATTAAACATGAACCGAATCTGGAAAAATAAAGATATTAGTCTTGGCACTAAGTGCCGGCAAGTCCATGCCATCATCTTCCCCATAACAATCTAAGGATATGAAAGTTGGAAGATTAAAGAAGAATTGACGCTTTCGAACTATAGAGCTGCAGAAGAAGGCAGCGAATACCATGGACAGCCAAAATGACTAACAAAGCAGTTTTAGAGTGGGTCAAATGTTTCTTGAAGGCAAAATACTTCGGCTCAAGTTCTCGTACTTCGCACACGTCATGCGGTCAAATTTATTAGAAAAATCAATGATGCTTGGTACGGTCAGCGGCAAAAGGAGACCCGTTGGCTTGATACCATCAAAGATAACACACACGGGCATGGCCATGAAACAGCTTAAAGAAGCGGTCATTGACAGAAACGAATGGAGAAAACTTGTCCACAGAATCGCCGAGGGTCGGACACGACTGATGGTATGACAACAACGACAACATTGAGTAAAATGTTGTCGATCTTATCCAAGATTAAAAATTGAAGACTATACTACTGGGCAGTATTAGATACTAACATACAATTTACTCAAAACACTACCCATTTTTGGGGTGTTAATAAATTAAATCACTGTTTGTAAGACCCAAGTTAGCACAATACCAATCACTCATCTCAAATATTCAGCTTTATGAAAGGAATATCAGCGACTGTAGGAAGAAAGATACTACGTTAGGAAATGTTTTTTCTGGTAGATCATGATTATGATTTATAATTATATAGTAAAAATCAATCCAATTAAGCTCACGTTAGCCAACACCAAGAGTTTTAAAATTAAAAGAATTGTAATGATTACGATAATAAATTATACATTTTAAACATCTCTTGAATATCAACCAATTAGATAAAGAATGAATGACAAACTGCTAGACACTGCATTGTAATGTTAAATTTGAATTCATTACAAATGTACAACGAATGCAAATTTAGTAATGAAATAAAACGATCTTTCATTTCTAATAATGAAAGATAAATAAAATTAAAATTAATTAAAGATGTATTAACTGTTGAAAGTGGGCGTTTATTACACGGACATCCGTGGTTTATTCATGTTATGAAAGAAGAAAGTATGTTACAATTACACGTCGGGCAAATGAAATTCAATAAAACTGAATAATATGGATGCAATTACGAATGGTGCCCCAGAACGGTGTACTGAAAATACTGTAAAGAAAACGGTACCGCTTGTCGAAAAAATCAAAATGAATTTTGCAAGATGAAGACACACGTAGATAAAAAAAAAAAACAATACCATAATTTCGTACCCGAGAAATTTCGCGTCCCGAAGAAAACTAGTGTAAACTTTAAGAAAGTAATTAAATTTTTTTTTTCGTGTCGGTAATTATCACTGGCCTTACTTATACCTACATCAATTTATAACCGTAATACTAAACCGTAATATATATGTAGAATACATTACAAAGCTCGGCTTTAATTAATAAGCATCTCAGCTGGAGCTCTGGATTTTGGTACGGGTACTAGATAGAAAACAGATCCATCGAGAGGTGGACGGCAATAAACAATGCAAATATTTTACAGTAAATATAGTAATCACACAAATTCAAAGTTACTATGTCTGGACGAGCAGCAACCATACAAGCCTCTGCAACCTTGAAGTTGTTTTCCTAGAAGCCAATCCAGCGATTACAGCTGTGTATGTATCGCAAGGGCCTCCATGTGTTGGAAATTGTTATGTAGTCATTTTGCTATATGCAATGATAATTAGTGTCGATCTTTGTAGTTACCAGCTCTTGGAGGAGTAAAAATCGCAATCGCTAACGAGTCTTTTTGAATTCCGTTGTAAATTCAGAAGAATGTCTTCTAAGAATAGAAAAGCTGCAGCATTTTTCCACTGACGAGAAAGTAATGTAAACGCAAGTTTTCGAAGAAAATGATGAGCAGCCTGCAGAGGGATCCAAAAATGAGAAAAACGCTCAATGAATGTTTCAAAGATCAACCTGAGAGTCAGCCATCATCCTTTCAAAAATTCGTCTGGTAATCATACTGATTGATGACTTTTTGTGATTGATGAATTAATTCACCGCAGAAGCTACGCCTGCACGTGAGAATATGAAAATTGAAATAAGTAAAATACGAAAAATGATATGTCTGACCGGGATTCGAATCCGCCTATTTCTCACTGTCAGTGATGATGTAACCTTTAAATCAGAATAGAATTGAAACATACCCAATATACGTAAGTTAAGAGCGAACAACCGCGCCATATTAGAGAAACCTAGGCTATTCTGAATTCTTTTCCGTAATTACGTTTTTTTTTGCCTTGTGATGTAAAATTATTATAAATATAATATTTAAAACAGCTTACCAATATATTATTTGTTTTCCTCAAACGTTTTCGGCTATTCTGCCATCTTCAGGAGGAATTTATAGTAATTTAGAATAAAAAGATATAAAATTCACAAGATAAAGTTAGAGACACAACAACTGATCATCTTAAGATAAGATTTTATGTATAATATTTTTTATGTATTTTAATTGTAAATTCCTCCTGAAGATGGCAGAATAGCCGAAAACGTTTGAGGAAAACAAATAATATACTGGTAAGTTGTTTAATATTATAATAATTATATTTTACCAACGGTGTCATGTTTGAAAAACTGATGTAATAATTATTCAAACAGACAATTTTATCATCTGTTGCAATATATACGCTGACTTATAATCTACGCTAAGTGTCGACAGTGTTTTAAAATTATAACTGGTATTTCATTTTCATTATTATGAAGTTTTAATTAATAAAAATATTCAAGAAGGCTAAACCATCGTACAATTACATAAATACAGAGAGAGAGGGGGAGATTCATAAAAGTAAAATGGCAGCTAAAACTGATAGTTAACAGCAATAAAGAAATTAAATTAAACGTAAAAATTGTTTTTATTCTCATTAACAACTTCCCGGAAAGAAAAACAGGCTTATGTTTGAATGACAAAAAAAATAATAGTTTTTAAGAGAAATAAAAGAAAATAGAACAAATAACATATAAAAATAAATGAAAAGGAGTAATATTACAAATCACTATCAAAATTATTCTTGCAACTTATTAAGATTTTTCACAACAGCTGCTTCTTTTCTCTTTCTCACTCTCACTCACACTCTCTTTCTCTCTCTAATAATTTATTTCTTATAGTCGTTTAATGAAAATCTATTATAAAATAATATAACGCCATTAGCTTCGTAATTTAACGTAAAGTACATATTTTACAGCTGGCGAGATAGAGAAAAAACCGTGATATGATGCACATCAGTCTCTCACAGCGCATGCGTCAATTCTCTCTTTCGTTGTTGAGTTTTATCCGTCATTGGCCAGTTCCCTAACTATGGTTCTTTCATTTATTCACCTCAGAATAGCAGCGTACATTACCCACAAAACTTTCTCGCTAAATGTTGTAGTCGTCAACAAAGTTAAGAACATACACAGACCTACCATCTTCTGCTACAAACTTTTGAAAGCAAAGTTTCTGTTAATTCAATAATATAAATTTACTGTTATTATCGATAAAGTTAGTAAACAGTTTTACGCCTATCCCTTTCGTTCCACGTATAAACAGAATGAGTATTAATATTTCACCAGACTAACTTAATTATACTGATAATTTGATCAGTAAAAGTCTATTACAACAAAAATTATCAGAGTAAAACATGTTAAGATCATCAATAATGCAATAAATTATCTATAAATCTACTTATGTGTAAGAAAAAACTAATGTCTAAGATGAAAAGCGCAAAAAATTTGGAGCGATAAAAAGTGAAACGGAGATTGAATGAAAGAAGCACGTTTAATTGCATAACCAGTAGACCTTAATCGTAGCAGGATTTAAAATTTAGATAAATAACAAATTTTATGGTATAATATTCTTAATAATCCACCAAACCGTGTAATATAGTTATTAAACCTGAGTCGCTACAAAAATACAATAATAAATATTACAAAATATTGTATAAATAGGTTACAGATTGATCACAGTGTCACGAAATTTTTCGTAACCCTTTAGGCTCTGAACACGTCCATTAAATATGATGCGTACCACTGATTTCAGTTTCATCAGTCGATCTAAACTTTTATCATTACAAACACGCAGATACCTTTATTCTAAGAGATATTTGTTCTTCGATCATGCTTTACTCAGCCTCACTTCATTGTTTACATCGCAAGTTTCTAATATTTATTTTCTTGTTCTTTTATTACCTACTAAAAATTTGAATAGGAAAATATCTTAGAGTCTCAAACCTGCGGTATAACTTTTTTCCTTTTGCCTGATAGTTAGTTGTCTCCAACATGTAAGTAAAAAAGTTGTAAATGATGATGCTAACATACAATGTAACATTAATTTTGTAATTTTAAATGTTATTATTTAATAGTATCTTTAAAAACAGTATAATATAAAAACTGAAACATTTTAATACTGAAATAATGTACATAAAAATGCGTAACTATACAGCTATAATAAATGAATATGGGAAATTCTGGAAAATTTAGCAGTTTTTCTGTAGTATCAAAATTTATTTAAAACGCTTATGTTAAATTGTAAAAGTTAATCCTTAAACCAAACGTTCTATTACGGGAAGGAATAAAAAAAATCCCTTTCGGCACGCCAGAAGGCGGAGATACATTTCACCGGTGCAAGTACGGGATAAAACAGATTTTCACCTTAGAGTTAAGAAAAAAACTTCAAATTTACTCAATATTACAATAGTTGTAGGTGAAAAAAGTTTCACATTTTTAGCATACGACAAGTCCCATTTCTGACAATTCCAGCAACATTTTTGTCATCTCTTGACGTAAGAGTTGGTCATATCAAAAATTATTTCAGACAAAAGTTTTAGGTAATGTTTAGAAAACTAAGGACTACTTTAAACCGATTCGACACTGTGCCTATTAAGGGAGGTATGATTTTTTTTTGTCTTCAAAACCCCATTTTTCCAGACAATGGTTGGTGATATCAAAATACTTTACTTAGATAAGTTTTAGGCCCTTATCCAAAGAATAGTAGGAACTTCAAACGAATTCTATATTTTACTTAATGAAAGTTATAGCAATATTTTGATTTTTTGAAAAGCCCCTCATTTCCACCCCCATGATCCGATTTTGGCCTTTAACGAACTCGATTTTGGGAGGAGTTATTTTTAAGGAACGATTTGAAAGTGATTGGCGCAAAATTACGGCAGTTATCGTGTCCACAAGAAAGTGAAATATATAAAATTAAAAGAAATATATATTAAGTGAAATATATATATATAATTTTGAACTGACGGTGGTTGTGGGGTCTGGGTGATGTGAAACGCGACGATATATCAAAATTTTGGTACCCATTAGAATAGGTAGCGTTCTTTTGAAATCTAAAATGGATACTAACATAATTTCCGATCGTCTTTAAAAAGAACTCATCAGCATAAGAAATAGTTTGAATACATGTATGAAAAATACGATTCTCGAAAAACAACGCATTTAATTTAACATAGCCAACATAAAACAAACTACGACGGTTTTAATAACTTTTCGTGACATTATTTAAGACGAAATTATAATTTTATTCAAAAAAGAATAAGTTTAAAAATTTAGTTATAAGTGAACACAACAGAATACTTGACCGATTCATTTTACTTATATTTAACCGACAAAAACCAATTATTTATTACAGGCTCTTTATCTTAATTAAAGAAGGGAGAAGGTTGAGAAGCTAACATTAATTGGTTGAGAAGCGAACATTATATTTTAATCGTTTTTCCGAGTTTAGTGGAAAGAAGAATCCTCTCTAAGAATTTATTCAATAAGATTTTGTTGTATTATTGACCGAAAGGTCATGAGGTCCTAATGACTATTAAAAGTTTGCTGTAAAAACTGCACCCATAATTGTGTAACTTCGATTATCTACGGGAACCTGTTTGCTAAATCTATATATGCACTTAGTATTTATTTATTTCCTGAGATGTCCATTTCAAATAGTTGGAACCGATTTGAAGAGAAGTGGAAGTCGTAGGTTATACAAAAAAGAAATATATATCTATATATAATAAATAAATTTAAAAACTGTTTAACGATATCTAGTGTTAATATTTCTTACATATCTACTGACAGGGTAATTTCCCAATAGCCCAAAAAAGACTGGTATCAATTTATCATTTATTCCATTCGATTAGATAACAAATTTTAAGTGGCGTAATGAAGTAATTAATTACATATAGATAATTTCATCATCGAAGTAATTAATTTTGGTGACATCAAACAAAAAAAAGTTATCTTTATAATCAGGTAAAAAAAATCTAATTTGCGCCTAGTTTACCTACTACTTTCATATTTGATTAAAAAAAATCTGTAATACTGGAAATATTTGTCAGTAAAATTCACAGCTTCTTTCCTTCTAAAGAAATATTTTGTCATAACAATATTATAAATAATAAGATTAAAATAATGAAAGAGTAAAGAATGTAACCGAAAATGTGTGGAAAAATTAGGAGAATGTAGCCTCACCAGTGTTATGTATAGATCCCTCAGAAGTATAAAAAATTAAAAAAGTAAAAATAAAAAAGTAATTTTTTTTCAAATAAATAAATATAGTTCACATTTATACAACACGTAAAAAATCTGGTTATAGGCAAACGGTAAAAACCTGTAACAAGTACTGATTCTCTTTGCGTTGTTCGAAAATAGAAAAATTTTCCACGAAAATAGGAATAAAAATCGTTAAAAATAATTAAAATGAATAATTACCGATTAAAATTAACTGATTAAATATAAAAAACCTATAGCTAATACTTTTTACAAATCTGAAAAATTAAAATAAAAAATTGTAACGACTTGTAACTACAAATTAATAATTCTGAGCGATATCTTACGCAGATGAGAGCAATACATTCCTAAATTAGTAACGATTAAAATAAATATTTTACAAATGTAAAAAAATAAATAAAAAGGTAAAAGTTACACTATACATCAAAATTAGAAACTACCAACATCGTCTATATGAACAGATCACCAAATTAAGTATCGAATAAGAACGCAATGTAATGATTAACGGATTAACTCACGAGCGTACTGTATCGAAGTACGAGGCAATAGTTAAAGGAGCTGAAAATGAAGGAACTTCAATTAATTACCATGATTGAATGCAACTTTCTATAGCGTAAAATGACGTCACAACACATTAAGTTAAAACTTATACACGATAATATAGCAGGTACATTATGGAAGTAATGTAATAATCAACTATATTTTGCTTCAATAAATTTTAATCTACAACCCAAGTATTTCATACAATTCAATTATATACACATATACATGACTTTAATCACAGGGTATTGACCTTTATGTAATGTTTATAGAATGTAGTAAAACACACGATATATATATACATAGCAAACATAAATATAATTTTCAAAAATAAATAACTGTAACATTAATAGCATTATAATGAAAGTTATACATGCTTTGTGAAAATAAATGAAAGTATACAGAAACTTGTCTATGAATTAATTTAACCGCAATAAATTACAAGGTTTGTGATTACCATTATTTATATAATTCAATTTCAACTGAGATATCACAATGCTATTGCAAGTCCGTTTTACAAATTTACGCAGGCGATGAAAAAATTATAATACAATAAAGATAAATTTCTTTTATAAATAATTCTACCGTGAAAAAAGTTATTTGAAATTATTTTACTTAAATTTATTAACTTAAATACCAATAACAAAATAAAAATACAATATTTGTTTTTAATAAGTAAACAAATATAGTTTACATAAGTGTAGAACGCGAAAAAGAGAACAATTTACCTATAACCAGTACTGGTTCTGTTTACGATGTGTGAAAGAGAGATTTTCTAATAAATATGAAAATAATTAAAACAAAAAAATACTACATATTCGTACTAATAAAAGTCATTACGTAAAAACAATTCTATAACGATCTATTTGTTGCAAGAATAAACTTCATTTGACAGTAACGTTAGATTCACACAAAGAAGAAGGTGATGAAGGAGGTGAAGAGGCACTTGGCGAACCAGGAGAATTCCACTGATGCTATCACTAGACATAAAAAACGCGTTCGGGGCTATTGGTTGGGGGGTCACATTAATGACGCAATTGCGGCTAGGGGCCTCAGCCCGTACCTGCGTAGGCAAATTGAATGTTACTTGTCCAACAGAGGATGTCTGGTAGAAGCACAGGAAGAAACAGTACATTTTCAAATGCACGGTGGAGTTGCGCAGGGCTCTGTTATGGGGCCGTTGTTGTGGCTGGTGATTATAGATGAACTCCTTCAGAAGGAGTTTCCTGTCGGCGTCCAGGTCCTGGCTTATGCAGATGACCTTGCAGTCCTCGTAGAGGGAAGGACGGTCTTGGAGGTGCGGGAGAGGGTGTATGCGGCCATCGACACTATACAGAAGTGGTTGAGGTCCAGGGGTCTGAATGAATTCTCAAAAAGAGCTAACCGGTAGGCCGACCTGCCTTGCCGGTAAAAAAAAAAAAAAAAGGTGATGATGTTCATTCATACGTGGAATTTATGAAAATTTTTCTGAATTCGTAATTATGAATTAAAAAAGTTATTTATAAACTTAAGCTATACATGTGATAAATTTCAAATAGTTAAAATACAATATATAAACAATCATTAAGAAATTAGAGATCGGGATCGTACCTGAACTATAATTTGTAGATTCCATAAGACCAACACCGGTACAAATATTTATCATTTGATTGATGTAGACAATGACAGCATTAAATGGAAAGTAGGAAGGAAACAAATGAAATCAGGCAATAGGAAAAACAAATAAAAAATAAACATCAAATATAAACCGATTCTACTATCCTAACCCACCGGGTTGGTCTATCGCAAATAGATGAACTGGTCATCGCAAATCAACTGATTTTGAAGTCGAGAGTTCTAAGGTTCAAATCCTAGTAAAGGCAGTTACTTTTATACGGATTTGAATACTAGATCTTGGATACCGGTGTTTTTTGGTGGTTGGGTTTCAATTAACCACACGTTTCAGGAACGGTTGACCTGAGACAGTACAAGACACTTCATTTACATTCATACACATCATTCTCACTCATCCTCTGAAATAATACGTTACGTTGGTTCCGGAGGCTAAACAGAAACATAAAAAGAAAGAAACTCCATTATCCTTCTTGTTCAAGAGTTGCGAACAGTTCAAAACGTTTTGTAGAATGAACAACTTCAAGGGTACCTCGTATCTTTTGCAGAATGAAAATTCACTTATAAATGAGAATTCTGACAAAAAATAAAGGAATTCCTAAGAAGCATACTGATGATGATGGACGTAACCGCGGAGAAATCCAAACCGCTAAGCCCACGCTTCTTTGCTCGATAATGAAAGTCCCCTGCTTGCACGCTGGAGGACTATTTTATCGATCGATTAAAGCTACAAAATTTTGCAAAGGAGGATATTATTGTTGTTATCAGGGAAATATAAATGCGTAAGCAAATATATATTATCTATTCATTCATTACCGAAGTAAATTTTTATCTCGCATTTCATGTATCTGAACATTCCGTTAGGATCGATAGACTACCCCTTTATATTATATTAAATTTTTATTAGTAATTTCATAACAGAAATGAATAAATAATCAACAAAGGACACAAATCATTTAAAAACAAAATGTAAATGTAATTAAGAATATTACTATTAACTTGTACGAGGATTTTAAACCGACACAAAACAACTAAGTTATTTCCAAGTAATCAAAAAACACAAATTATTATAAAACCAAATGTTTTTATGAGTTTTATCTTGCAGTTTCCGGGAGACAATATAATGCAAATATAAGAAGCTTAATTTAAACACAATAATTATCATACCGTGAATTTATTTTCTTGTATAAAATAAACATGTAAAACAATGTAACAGCATTCAATTTATGCAATTCACAGTAAGCTAATTAAACATAACATTCATCGAATTCCATTAGTGAACGGTTAGATAACTTAATTATTCAGTGTTCACATAACATAAAATTATTTGTTACGGCGGAAATTCCGTGTAATATTAAATACTATTATTTTTGTAAAATCTTATAAATATTTCACCAACATAAAAATTACAAATGAATTTAAGAGTAAAAAGGTTTATTTATGTTTTCATCACACTAGATTATTAATTAAGGCGATCAAATTGTGATTGCGATTCTTTAATACTTTTACAAACAAACTCAGTCTACATAGCACAAAGCGAAGAAAACCTTAAGTAAAGAACGCGTATTATATAAAATTAAAGTTAAATGAAGCAGAAAATCTTTTACATTTAGGTCACGCCGGTTACCTAAATCTACAGGTCGATACAGTTTAGGTAACTTATTTTAAACATTTCTCCACCAAATAATCCGATGGCTAATATAAAATATAAACATATCATTATTCTCTTTTAATTAAATTAGATTAAGAGAGAAATAAAGAGGAACATACAATATAAATAAAATACAGAAAATTATAACTAATATTCATACATAATACGGTTTCATAATATACAGACCGCGCAGCACTACTTTTTAATAAAACAAATTCGATCAGACGGCAAATCATAATAATCATGTGGTTTCACATTCATTGAACACAGATCTACTTTTCGGATAGTTGTGTACCGACCGCAAATATATCAGATGTTACCAAATAAAGAATTACAAATGATCTACTGAACATAATAACAGAAATGGAGCTAGGATCTCCTCAACTGAAACGCAATTTATTTTACAGTTATTCAAAACTATAATAAAATAATACTATCTAAAACATTCAATCAAATATAAGTTATTCGGCGTTAACTTGGATTCGAACTCGATTAGATAACACAGTACCCGTTATCGAAGTAAAACCGTTACATTAACAATGATCTTACCGTGCATTTACTCGAGTCGTCAATGCGTTCACTACATTTTACAAAGGACAGATTAAGGATTTATAATCTGTTCACAAGTAATAGAAATTTTTATTAATTAATTTTCTAACCACGCATTAAAAATTTAATGATCACCAATTCGATCAGTATACATTCTATGTCTAAGTTTATGTATATGAAAAAAATAGTCTTTAAAAAAATTTAAATTCAAAAGATTTTTAATTATAATTACAATCGTCAATACGTCTGACTAATACTAACAAATTAAAAATTGCGGAAACTTCAGATTTAAATATATGTCAGATTTAAAAAGCGAAAATTATACTAATTTTTAATGGTACGGTCTAATAAATGAATCTTAGAATAAAGACAAAGTAATTTACAATCACTTTACAAAACATCAAATTAGAAAAATCTCTTTCGGCACTCCGGAAGGCGGAGGTAGATTTCACCGATGGTAAGTAGGGAATAAAAAAGATTTCCACCTTAAAGTTAAGAAAAACTTCAAATTTGCTCAATACGACAATGGTTGCAAGTGAAAAAAAGGTTCACATGTTTAGCTTACGACAAGCCCCATCTTACAATTCCAGCAATATTTTGGTCATCCCTTACCGTAAGGATTGGTCATATCAAAAATTGTTTCATGCAGATGTTTTAGGTAATGGTTAGAGAACTAACGACTACTTTCAACCGATTCGTTACTGTGCCTATTAAGGGAGGTATGATATTTTTGTTTGTTTTCAAAACCCAATTTTTCCACCCCCTGAGACAATGGTTGGTGATATCAAAAAACTTTACTTAGATAAGTTTTAGGCCCTTATCCAAAGTTACCCATTAACGAACTCGACCGTAATTTTAGGTCGTTATATTTTATGTATCAATTTGAAAGTGATTGGCGCAAAATTACAGCAGTTATCGTGTCCACAAGAAAGTGAAATATAAACTTTTGAACTGACGGTGATTTTGGGGTACCGGGGATGAAATTTGGGGTCCGGGGTCCGCGGTGATAATGTCGAAATTTTCCGGAAGTTGAATCATGGTACCCATTACAATAGGAAGTTTTCTTATGAAATCTACCTAAAAAATTCATCATTTCGTAGAATGTCAGATACAAAAGTAATTTTAAAACAGCTTATTTACGTCCAATATTAAGAATTTTGTACAGTAAAGCTGACCTTCAATTAAAATTCTTAAATTTTTAAATATATATATTTTATGTCTTTATTTAGTGAAATCTAAATATATACATATTTATATCTTGAGATATACAAATCTCAAGATGTTTTCAGTATAAAAAAGTGGCAAATATCTTTTCTGTTCTAAAATTTTCTTTTCTTGTGCTGTGTTTTATAGTCTTTATTATATCGCCCATCTTTGGAATCTATGTTGAAAAAATATTACGTTAATAATAATGAGAACGAATAAAAAAAAAATCTGATGTGGACATCACATGACTTCCTTTTACGCCTATTAAATTGCCTATACACAATTTTTATTGCACTTCATTTAAACTTATTTCATTTGAAAGTGAGATACATGACCAATTCTTTCATAAAGTGGACAGTTACACAATTGCTGAAAATAGAGAATGTGTACACAAATTAAGATCAGAAGAATTATATCAAACCAAACAGCGATTAAATGATTGGCAGCAAAAAACAAACGAAATGATAAACTCCGATTTACGGAGAATTCTGTCCGACAATATCAAAGCAGTAATGAACTAAAAGATAAGATTTTTTGCAATTTATTAAAGATCGGGCATATATGTCTCAGTGTATATGTTGTTCTTGCGAGGGTCTATTTTTTTAGTCATTTTGTAGTTAACTTTAACGTAAATAAAATTAAATGGAAATTCCAGAATAATTAAAATTAAAACATAAAATCCCCAAAAAAGTATGATTCTAAATTATAATTTTCAATTAATATTAAATAATCAGATGTTTCACCAAATCTATTACATACACACACATATGTAATAACACCTATTTAATTACATAACACATTTTTAAAAGTACATAAAATTTTATTCACTAATGACTGCTGATTTTTTCTTTTTTTTTATCGTTATTGGATTATTATTTATTGAAAACATTTTTCTACAACCATGGGTAGAATTATTAATAAATCAATATATTTAAAAAAAAAAAAAAAGGAGATAAGGTCTAATTCGAATCCATCTGTGTGTGTGGGGGTAAAGGTTTTCTACCAGTAGTTAATTAAAATTTTATTTGGCTATAACTCTGAACCAATGAAAATAAGTGACATTTATGATATATCGTTGAAAAGCTCTCAATGAGAGCTTATTACTACAGTTAAAAAGTCTAAAATCCCCCAAAAATTGGATTTTTGGCTTTTTTGGACACTTTTGTTTAGTCGATTGCAATCAAAAGGGGAGGTGCACAACTAGATGTTACAACAGTCCTAAATCCAAAATTTCGATCCTACGGCTAATCGTTTTTGAGTTATGCGAGATACGTAAGTACATACAGACGTCACGTCGAAACAGTCAAAATTGAATCAGGGATAGTCAAAGTGGATATTCCCGTTGAAATCTGAAATTCTTCGCAATCACAATACTTATTTACTGTATTTATAAATACACTATAAGTTTATAATATTTTTCCACCAGTGGATAAAGTGTGTTAGACGTAGGTATTAAATAGAGAGCGGGGAAAAGCTATCTTGAAACATGTAATCAAACGGGAATCGAAGTTTTATGTTTTTCAATTACTAATTATTTCATTACACTGTGAATAAAGTGAAGGTCTTTTCATTTTTGCATACAATTTTTAAATTACTACTAAATATAAATTATTAAAAAATTACCAAAAACAAAAATACGCTGAGGTTAAATTTAATTTGTTATTAAATAAATAATATTTTTCCTATAAATTATAATTTTAATTACAATAATTAATATTAAATAAATTACCAATAAATAATAAATATTAGAAGGTACTTCAGAGGAAATAAGTACGGAAGGATATAATTAAGCGACAGACATGGCTACTGAACCATTACCAATAATAAAGGTTTTTTTCTTACGTACTATAATCAGTTTATTCCGTTCAACAATCATAAATGCCGTCTCTGGGTCAAAATTAATCGTTCTAACCTCGTTATTAGCAAACCAAAATACAAAAATGAAAATTAATCAATGTCATATCATACCGTAAAACATAAAATCATATTTGCACTAGTAAGTTTTACGTCGTTTACAGTGTGAATAAGTATTTTAATTCAGTGAAATCAAGTTATGACCGTGACGCTTACGAAGTAATTAACAACTAATCGTATTCGATAAACCACTATTAATAATCTGAATCTTGTCCATTAATCAGTGAATGAACTGAATTCTATTCAGGTATTTACATTATATGCTCAAAGGTTGGGGATTATGTAAAAAATCGAAAAGCATTAGTATTAAAAACATTTATAACAAGTATAACCACAACAAACACATCGCTATATAGATCTACATACAAATAAGCGAAGGTAGTCCAATGCTTCCGAGACGGATTTTGACGTGAGGTTTCGTACACTACATAATTATCCAATTATTAATAACAACTTAAAAAAGAATTTTATGAACTTACTCCAATAAACCTACTTTATTATACTAAAAAGAGATTGTAAATACACACATAAAAATAATAGAGTAATTTACAGGTTTCATAAATGGTTATTTTATTGTTATTATATTTATCATCATTTATTATGAATCTTTGTAATTGACAGTAAAAATATTTTTAAAATGGTTTGGAAAAAGTTTGCATAAAAATAATATAGCCACAAAATAAAAAAAATAATTATTACTTTCGAAAGCAACAATCCAGCATTCTTTGATTACTATAATTATGTCACTTAAGTTTTATTTAAGAAATATGTATAATAACGGTAAGAAAAAACCCAGAAAAATTCAACAAAAATGAAACATTTCTTGAATAAATATTTACCATTATTACTCCATAAAAATTTAATATCTGTCATAACATCAATGTTTTTCTAATTAGTTTCCATTTCTAGATATTTTTTTATAATATAAATACGATCATTACTTGTAATTGTAACGGAAAACAAAATTGGACTGAAAGACTTTATAAATTATTTAAAGTGCTACAAGTAACCAAAAATACTTACAACTAAAATTCGCTCTCGATTAACACTAAAATTAGACATTACAAAACTGTGGTTAATCCAGTAATTACTTACGCGAGCGAGACTTTATTTAGATTAAACCAGAAAAATAGGACTGAACCTTTGCTTAAAACTGAACGCAGGATTCTTAGAACCTGCATGAACAAAAAATATAAATACGAAAATCAGTACAGATTATTGCCTAATAAATTTCTGTACGAAAACTCGGAATCCTTAATTGATACTATGAAAAAGAAGCGAATTTCTTTCTGTGCACACTTGTTAAGATTACCTCAGGATAGGATTACTAAGAGAATTATCGATCAATTTTGGTCTTTAAAAAATCCGCCATTATGGATCAAAGAAATTAAAGAAGACATGCAAGAATTAATTTGACTTACGAAGATTTACTTAATAAATCCGAAAAATTAAAATTTGTTATTAAAGATCCGAATACCAACTTTAAAGTAAGAACTTTTAATTATACAAAAAGGGTTTATTCAGAAGAGGATCGTAAAGCAAGATCATTAAGAATGACTAAATATTGGGAGAAAGTAAAAACTAAGAACTTAAAGGGCCAAAAGATCGGCAAAAAAAGACTTGAATTATTCTGACTAAAGTGGTCCTTTGCGGCCTTAAAAGTAAAAAAAAAAAAAAATTATTTTAGAATTGACAAATAGTGAAGCCGAATGTAACAGGCAAAACATTTATTTTCTTAATAAGGATGTTATTACATAAAGATTTGTGAGGACAATAAGAAAAACACCTATAAAATTTGCAACAAACATTTATTCTTTTAGAAATATTTAATTTGAGGGCCTAACATTCACTTTTCTTTTACAAAAGTTTTTTTTAATATTTTCTCATTTTGAATTAGAAAAATAAGAGAACAGATAATGAAAGCCCTATTGAAAAAGGTAATGTTATTTTCTATAGGAGTTCAAAATTGTTCCTTTTAATTTCCTTTTCAATTGGCTATGACGCATATAAAGCATGTAAGGTACAATCAGAATTGCCTTTTCGTGGTAATTATAAAGCCGTTGTCCACGGTCACCAGGGTGAAGTTGTCATTTATCACTTTCAATTCAATGGGTTTAACACACTGATTTAGAACAGTACGATTGGTTTATTAAAAAAGCCACGAAAACCACTTCATTCCTTACTTTATAAGTCTGGCGAAGGAGGTTTGTTTCACGGTACAATCAATACCTGTGATATTTTACCTAACCGTTCTATATGAAAGTTAATCGTGATATACTTAAACTAAAACGTATAATAAATTTTCATTATTTACCAAAAAATGACAAGGTCATACGAGCTACATGTTATATAAATTTAAATTTAAAAAATTCATTTGTAAATAAACAGTTTTCCTCAAAATTAAATTCTTGGTGAATTCATAACTAATATTTTAATGGGCGGATTTTTCAGTCATCATTTCAACTAGGAATTATATTTTTGTAATTTTAAATTGACATTCATTTAAAGAACTGATTAACAAAATACATATACACCAGTATATAACAGCAACCATCAACGGAGAAGATGTAATATTTAAATAAATAAAAATAGCTAAAACAATAACTACTGTAGACAGCAAAAAATACAGACGTTGTCGTTTAATAATATTAAGTGCAAGCTGGTGTCATGGAATGCTGTGCATCAGGCAATGTTCCGGCGGTTAGTCAATTTCTTCTAACGAACATTATTGAACATTTCCGCACCGGCGCAAAATATCCAATCAAGTTTAGTTTACAAATATCAATTTATCCGCAATAGTAACGACTGCTTTTTTCATTAATATATTTTTTTTTAAATAAGTACAACTATCCAGAACACAGTAGTTGGAATTTCAATAAAGCAAGCAGTTTCTTCCCAAAGAACCTCCAATAAATATACATAATAATATATATATATATATAAAACTGCAATTAATTAAGACCGTTGTTGTTTTTATAGCTATCGGTAATTAAGTGCAATTAATTCATAAAGTTTTATCAAAAAATATTTTGATTAAACCGGATGTAGAACGAAACAAACTCTATTAAGACTACTAATATATAACCATTAATTAGAAAAAAGCAAATTTTAACTATCTTCGAATCTTAAAAGACTATTACTTTTAATATAAAAACATATAATAAAATTTATGATTAGTTGACTAGGGTAACATAAATTATTCAAACTTCATTACTTATAAAATATCTCAAGCAAGATTAATTAAGGTAAAGTTTAATGAATGCTGAATAATTTATAAACATACGTAGATCTATAAAATAATAACCACGATAGCGATATCAAGGTTAATAATCATACACAAATTTTTTAACTATGAGAAAAGAAATTGTGCGAACGGAATAAAAACAAAATGAGATGCAATATATTTATTAATAACGAACTTCGCTTCGTACTGGGAAAATTATTATTATATACCCTATACGTAAACCGTTATATTCTCCTCAAATTATTAAGTTTATACTCAATTAATAGAGTAGACCGGCAAGAGGGAAAGTACAAGTCTCGAGAGAGTACGAACATGTAACTAATTCAATTAACATAAAGTTTAATTAATTTACTATCACATCAGAAATATGTATGTAAACAGGATGTCGTAACATAAATTACTTTAACTAATTTCACAATATCAAAGTAAAATCTTATTTTCAAATCGGGCATAAAATTACGAACTTGTGTAATAATAATATAGCTAAGAGTACGAGAAAAATTGAGAAGAGTTAATTTGATTTGTATTTATTGAGAAGAGTTTTTTTGTATTTATATGCGAACTGAAAATGCGTGTACCGTGACAATAGCCTCGTTTACTAGCGAGGGAGCAGCACTTGTTCTATTTACACTTAGCCAAAAATAGTTTACGAAGATTGGTACAATCACTTTTGCAGCATGTACACGATTATACTAACAAAAATGACATAAATAAGATTTATATATGTCATATCAATTACATATAGAAATTTTTTTGTGGAATATCGTTCAACGGTTTGTCGCAAGTCTAAATCTAAAGCGTCATATAAAGTTTCATAACACTTTGGATATTTTATCCATAATGAACGATTTTAAAACAAACAATGAAGTTACGACATTAAGCAAAATTGATTAAATCAAATAACATGTAATTAAAATGTACTTTAAATACAATATGTATCTTTATAATTAATTTTATAATTTCTTTTTTGCAATTAACAATAAATACTGAGGGGGGGGGATTAATTAATTAAAAATACATCTGAAAGTAATTGAATTGGTAATTACAATACTAGAGAAGGGCAATATCCAAAAAAAAAAAATGTGACATCAGATTCATAAACAAGTTTAGTTCTCCTAACAGCCGGCAGTCAGTTTGCTTTGCAATTTAGAAACATTATTTTTTTTTTTAATTTCATAATAAATACAATCTAGGACTATTTCTAAAAGAAAAACACAACATCAAAACGGATAACAGCGGTTAAACAAACCTGAAACAAGTGAAAATAAAAATCAAAGAGATACTGGATAGGGAAACTTTAAAAAAGTAATAATTTTGTAGGGATTCCAAATGAAAACCCGGACGAAATAAATCAGGATCTACGCGGACTGAAGAAAGAAACATCAAATTTGGAAGAAAATTACACAAGTGAAGTGGTCAATAGTCGACCAAATTCGAAAAAAAAATCAATTTAGATGCTATTTTAGGAATAAACCAACTTTATTTACTTTCCATCTTTCAGTTTATCGACTTTCCAGTGACCTTATCATAACGATTTTTCGCAAAAAAATATGAATGACACCGACCTTGAAAATTACCTCGATAATGTTATTAAATACAACATCCACAAATACAAACGTTTGTCACCTACACGCCATCATTAACTAACGAGACGTATCTCTCACGTAGTTACAGATTTTTAAATGTCAGGTGAATGCCCAAACCTTGTATACCCAAATTTTAGTTTCTAAAATTTTACGCAAATTTTAAGTTCCAAAATATAAAAAATTCCATGTCGTACAAAACATGGACAGTACTCAATTTTTAGTAATTGATTAAGTATTACTACTGTATCAGGGAATATAATGGGATTAAAGATTTTTTAAAACTGTTCAAATGCTTCTTTCCTAGCATAAAAAGAAACTGCGTATGTTTAAATACGTACATAAAATTATTCAATAAATGCGACTTGACAAACAAATAACTTAATAAAGAAATCTACGATGTAAATGAGTTTCACAGTCACTTACAGCAAAATAAATTTTGAGGAGGTAAATACAGGATAATAAAGAAAAGATTAATACAAACATGAGGATAAACAGATAAAGAGATCGAGAAAAAGAATAAACAGAAAAAATCATACGTAGTATATTTTTAGACTTTCTTTGTCTGTTTAGCCTCTGGAACCGCGTAAGGAATTACTTCAGAGGATGAATGAGGATGATATGTATGCGTGTAAATGAAATGTAGTCTTGTACAGTCTCAGGTCGTTCATTCCTGAGATATGTGGTTAATTGAAACCCAACCACCAAAGAACACCGGTATACACGATCTAGTATTCAAATCCGTATAAAAGTAACTAACTGCTTTTACTAGGATTTGAACTTTACAACTCTCGACTACGATATCAGCTGATTTGCGAAGACGCGTTCACCACTAGACTAACACAGTGAATAGTATATTTTTAGGTTAACAGAGATTTTTGGAATTTTTGGCGCATTTTACACAGCTCAAGTTTGAGTTAAGTAAAAAAAAGGGCGTTTCTATTTAGTTGTTCTACGAAGAAAACTGTCAGTAATAAAATCAATTAGTGTAACTTAGCAGGAAAGTGATTAGAAAGTAAAATAATGAGACCAACCATCCGCGATTTTCTACCAATATTCAATATAAGAGTCATATTCAAAAGTAAAGATACAGTAGTATCTTTTTTATCATGAAAAAAATGTGAACCCGGTTTCATCTTATTATGGTCGAAGCGCACAAGTTAACCGTCATGAATGGAGCGCAAAGCTATGAAGTACAATAGAGGTAGAAAGCATTGATTGAAAAATGTATATTTATTTTATTATAATCCTGAAAGAAAAGCAAAACTGATTTTTTGTAACATTTTATATACTTTGAATATATCTCAGGGCTTCTGTTGAAGTGGTTTAATCTTTTCTTTTTTTTATATATATTTTATGATCGTAATTCTACTTTGCATATAATGAAAGAAGTGTGAGCAAAGTTTTGCTATTGTATTTTAGAGCTGGATAACACGTGAGTGATTAGCTGTAATTTCCTGAGCGGAGAAGGCTTACAAAAACTGGAATCTACACAAAAAAAAAACAATCTGGAAAACAGAATGAAAATTTGCAATTATTTATTTACATGGTGTATTAAATTCAGCATTTTACCGTAATACTATTAAAATTGAGTTTTGTTCTTAATGATCGGTAAAGAAAACAAATTGTGCGTTGAAGCCACGATGCATAAGTTAGCTGCACCTGAACCATTATGCGCTTCGCTCACGTACGATTCGACCACGTAACCAGCTTAACAGATTGTAAATTGTAACCAGCTTAACAGATTGTAAATTGTAACCAGCTTAACAGATTGTAAATTCAATCTCACAGAGCTACTGCAATATTAATCTAGGATTGTCCTGTTGCGGGATGATTAATTTGCCAATTTTGAGAAGATTAATTAGCAATCAGTACTAATTTTTTTTTTAATGTGAACTTTCACCATCTGCTCGGTTATTATATACAATTGTCCAGGGAGTGGGTTGCGTAATTCTACAATGAATTAATGAATTTTAATGATCCACTAATTATTGAACATGTATAAATGCGTTTTATTTTCTTTATTTTACAAAGGTAAAACGATTTTATTATTTTTTTTTTTTAATCGCTTATCTCCAAAAAAAAGGAAAGAATCGATGATTTGTACAAAAGAATTTATAGGTTAATAATATAATATGAATAAGTAAAATGTCTTTAATAAAATTAATACTAATGAATTAATTAATGTTCTGATATTAAATATTTAAGTAAGGTTACAAACACATTCCATCTCCTGAAAAGAGAAACAGCTTATTTCGCGGTAGGTAGATCGTGATTGATTAAGCGACTGTATAATTTATTATTAAAATGCAGTAGATAAATAATGTGACCTTAATCGTGAAAGGAATTTTAAAATTACCATGAAATAAGTAAATTTTAAATTAATTTAGCGTTCGAAAAAAGTAAAAGGTAAAACTAAAACCTTAAACTATTTATAAATCTACTTAATATAAGAACAGAAACTTTAAAAAACTAATACATGATTATTTTACTTTTGAAAACAAAAACGTTTAACGTAATTAATAAGAAGCATTAAATTAATAATAGTGACTTTAAATTTAATATGATACTAAATTAACGGTCAAAATAAGGAATATGTAAACCAACGTAGAAAAATTTCCAGATAAATTTTATGAAATAAAAAAATGTTGTTTAGATCAAAAACCATGTTAAATGCTTTTAAAAATTTCAGAATGTATATTTAATCTAATTTTGAAATTGTTATCCTATCTTGCGGTAACAGAAATACCACAAATTCATTACATCCATTAACGAAGAAATGTTATAATAAAATACAGGTCAACGCATATGGAACGCGTATGGAAGTGAAAAAAAGGAAAAAAATTAAAAATATAAGAGAAAAAAGATGTGAATGATGTATAGAAATAATTTTTTTATAGATACACATTATACATAGATAAACTTATAGGTTTAGAATCAAGTAAAATCGAGGTATTTTAATATTCTCTATGGTGTACTCGCGTCCACACCATACAAAACACACACACACACACACACACACACACACACACACACACACACACACACACACACACACACGAGACAGAGAGAGAGAGAGAGAGAAATACATTAGGTTAATAAGTACCTAATTAAAAACATATAGCTGTTGGTTTTTTTATAAAAAACAAAACTCACAAATGGTGACATAATCTTCCTTGCGTAACCCTCCAAATTTTTTCTTGATTGTTAAATATTTTCTACAAAAAATTTTGTTAACTATATCTTTTAAATTACCAAAATATAACTTCATCGAAAAAATGTATAGGAAATAACACGTTGAAAACATTTCAAAAAAATTCTATACTATTGAAATGTTCAATATCTTTCTCTAAACGAAGCATTATTAACGCAGGCCTCTTTCTATTAGCGACCCATACCACAGGAATACGGAGTAATTAACTCCAACCTCTTAAAAATAAGTATTCTATAGAATTCATAAACAAATTATTTTCTACAAATTATCTGTTATTTAAGAAATTGGAAACTTAATTTTTTTTTCTAAATATGGCACTACTCAGGCAGTTATAGTTTCATACTTATACAATAGGCGTTAATTTTTAATTATAAAAAGGGAATGTTTTCTTCAAATAGCCCAAATTCTTTTTTTGTTTATTTTCCTTTTTTTTTTGACTGATGTTCACCAAAGAAGCTTGTGCGTGGGAATATGAAAATGGATATTTGTAGCGTATGAAAAATGCCATGTCTGACCGGGATAAGAACCCGGGACCTCCAGATGAAAACCAAAGACGCTACTAACCACCACAGAAATCGGCAAAGTTTTTTTAAACTATATTTTATGATTATGTATATATAACTGAGCTAAAGGTTAAGTGATAGGTAGTTTATTAAGTTTTTATTGGTCAACAAATCAATTATGAATCACCATCTTTAAGAAAGGAAGAAAAAATTAAAAGACAAAGATAATTTCAAATTTTACCATTAAAGAAAGGTAAATCTTAATAAAATATATTAAAAATAAATCTTATTTATGAAAATATCAGATAAATTCAACAATATAAGTGGCATTTTTCTCTTATAACATTCCCCCCAAAAAGTGAAAAATAACGGCGCAAGCTCTTCAATTAAACCTAGATGATTCCTTTTTGGATGAAAAGGATCATCAACGGGTTTGGAGATTATGATGCAGAGAACCAATTTTTTTTTGTATAAGAATATAACGCTAACATGAATGAAATTAACGATAGTAATGTCAATATAAAAAATGAACACAAAGAGATTGATATGTATTAATATCACTGTAATTTTAATAAAATAAATAATCAAGCAGGACCATGTTCTGAAATATTTATACGAATGCATATTGGTTAGTTTTCTCCAACCATTTTTCCAGCTACTGCCGGATCTGGGCGTGAGTATATAGTGAAATGCAGTTATTGTTACCGGCTTGCCGGGCCTGACGTAGTTGCAGACGAAATACAATCTAAGCTTAAAAGTAAACATGTAGTCTTGAACAAACTCAGGTCGATCACTCCTGAGACTTGTAGTTAATTGAAACCCAACCACCAAAGAACACGTATCCACAAATGTGTGTATGTATATATAGACTCACGACGTACTTATTTAGTTCAAAACTAATTTAATAATATAGGAAGTGTACGTGTTTTTCCTTTCAACGTTTTAAAGTTATTTATTTTTTAATTTCTAAAATTACTCGATCGCTACGAAATCCTCATGAAAATGTGTAAAGAATTAATGTAGTAAGATGAGTAACATCAAAATAACTTTAGTAATATTCTATCAGTGAGATGCTTTACTATAAATATTCTTTAACAATAAATATATAAATAAAACACAAAAATAAAAAAATAGCTGTATCTTTATTCTTTCTATAATATTATGAACGGGAAAAGTTATTTTAAAAAGTAATAAAGAGAACAATAAACAGTGAAAAACCGGATTTAACTTAGATTACAAGTGGTGTAATACTTTAAGAAGTTTTATTACGTCTAGTAAGAAACAGTAATATTCAATTTAAGATGAAAATTATCTTTACAACTTTTATCACTACAATACTGTCTTCTAAAAATATCTTGAATCAAATATTATAACTTTGTAACAAATAATAGGTTACAAAATTATCATTAAAAATCCTGCATTAATTAAATAATGTTATTTACCCGATCACAAAAGTTCTCAATTGCAGCTGATAGTAATGATGGATATATACTTCAAAAAGGCAGTATAGATTAGACAATAAACTTAATATATAAAATCTAGTTAAAAAAAAAAAACTCGCACTGAAAAGTGAAAAAGAGCCTTTAAATTTCTATTTTTTGAAACTGACAAAAACTTACAGTACGTATTCTCACTTTTCTCAACAAATAAGCTTCGTTCTTTGTAATGATTAAAACTAAATAAACTGTAATATTTTGCGCAAAGTAAAAACAATACGGATTTTATATTTCAATTATAATTATTATAGCTATAAGGTATACCAGTAGGATATCAAATTAATTTACCAGTATATTACTTAAGTAATGTAGCGTAAATACAAAGCAAAATTATTTCATAAAAAAGAATTGAGAAGATAATTAGCATATGGATATAATTGTACATTTCATTAAGAAATATTATTCAGTATTAAACTGTATAATGAATATACTAATATAAAAGTATTTTTTTTAACAAAAAAACAACTTCAATTTTAAAGAGAAATAATGAAAAAAGTTGGAGATAGTTTTTTATCATTAAAAAAAAATTAGTGAACGTTGTAACGTAAACAATTAAATTACTCTTACACGGAAATTACAATATATCAATAATTCTAACTTATTAATATATCACTTAATTCTAATATGGTATTATTATTTTTTTTTTAATTGAATAGTTCATACAAACAAGGTTACATAGAATTGTATACGAATATACTGAAAATATAAACAATATTTTCGAAAACAAATAATCTTTTTTACGTATCGTAGATATATTACGAAATTATTAACAATAATAAAACCAAAAATAAACTTGAATAACTGTGTACAGAAATAAAATTCACAGCTCCTTACAATTCGGATAATGTGCCAGCAACCTGTTACATTAGTTGGGTCGACATATGTTATCCGATGAGTTTAAATTTTGCGTTCTAATAAAATTGAAAATCAAGCCTTACGTCTTAATTCCCCAATCTTTTTTTCTATTAGCCTAAACAATTGTCTGGAATTTATCTTTAAAAACTTAATAAATTAAACAGATATATATTCTTTATTACCATTTTAATCTAATTTGAAGATAAACCTATACGTAATAGCTATTATTTAAAAATGACCTGAAGGCCGGAAAATATTTTGTTCAAAAACACCAAAATTGAATGAAGACAATCGTAATTCTGAGTTAGATTAAAAAATACCAAAAAATGCTACTTTACTTTAGCTTTTCTGCAATTTTTTTAAAGTAATTTTAATTAATGAAATAAAGATCCTTTTTTTTATATATAGCTTAAAAAAATGAATGAGGAATGAAAAAGTTCACACTCAATTTTTTACCTTGATTATGCAAATTTAAACTTATCAGCGCCTCTTTTTTTTAAATCCGCCCGCTTTTCTGAAAAGAGGTAATTTAATATTTCTTCAATTATATATGTTTTTATTGACTTTTTATTAATTTAATATAACTCATTAATTTTGTATATTACTTCTTAATTTATAAACATTAAAATTTGTTTACTAATTTTTTCTTCTCATTGTTAAAGCTTGAAGCTTGTGCGTTGGATAACGAAGTGGAATTTTTTAGCGTATGAGAAATGTCAAACCTGACTGGGATTCGATTCCGGGGACCTCCGGATGAAAGGCAGAGACGCTACCACTCTGCCACGGAGATTTTATTTTTAGTTTTTAATCTCTTTCTTTTACATGCAGTATCTTTTAAAGATTGATTATTTACGTTTACTGTAGTAGTCTCCGTTTTTATTTATAAATTTAATTGCAATCCTCTTTCGAATACTGTGAAACTTTGAATTGTTATGCTGATTATACTATCCTTGATCTATTAAATCTTAATTCTGAAGCGAAAATTATTAAACCTAAAACTAATAAACAAAGATAAAACGAGACTGATACAATAAGCACTACCTATATTATAAGTCTGTAATTATAAAATCCAGGGTAGCCTGCCAGATTCACAATCGAGTGATAAAAAGGTCCTAGGTCAGAATCCTAGTTTGAAACGAAAAAGAAATTAAAATATTGTAAAATTCGTGAAAATAGAGGTTGTGAGCGTATTCTGAAAAACAGGATATCCTATTAATCAATCATTAAACAGCCAAATGTATTAGAACTAATCACAGACACACATGCTTTTAAAATAGCTCAAAATAAAAATCGTTACGACCAATAACACTCTATTTTTCAGTGATAACGTAGCATTCTGCTGGTAATATAAATCAACTACTTGATCGGCAATACAAATTTTGCGTCTTAAAGAAAATCCTATTTAAATTCTTCTAAACAATTTAGGTTTTAATTTCTGATATCCTGACCATCAGCCTATCGTAATCCTATAAAATCATTCTGTTTTATATATATTCATCTTTTGTTATTTTTTTCGGAAATTAAAGTAATGAAATACAAAACTGAATTTAATTCAAGTAAAAGGAAATATTTACAGCAATGAAATCGCGATGCGTCAACTGCGTGAAAATCAATAAGCACACTAAAGACTCGTTTATTATTAAAAAAATATTTTTATATATTTCATATTTTAACGAGTTATATTTAATGCATCAAAAGCTCTATTTACGTGTATTAAATAAAACTAAAATACATAAATTCAAGTTGTTCACAGCTTCTTATTGTGTCCATCTTTCCGAGTAGTAAACACAAGAAAAATTCAGAACACTCCTGTAATTAAATAATATAACAAATTTCATTCTTTAAAGAAACATAGTATAAATTATCAAGGTATAAATCATGAATTACGATAAAAAGTGGATTTACGTTAAATCATCCGTGACCAACAAGCTAAATTATAGTAAACGTTTGTATAAAATATAATATATATATATATATATATCGTTTTTATAAATACCATTTTCAGAATTTAAAAAAATTGTAATGGATTTTTCATTAAAGCGATTAATACACATTTTCCTTTCCAAACTACTTATTACTGTCAACGAGAGATCTGTAAAGTTTCGTTAAAATCGTTTAAAAAATCTGTAAATTAGATAAACGCATAAAAAATGTGGGAAATGACAATGAAAAATAATGTGATGGCAATTTAAATAGAATAAAAATTTTAGATTTTATTTTTTACAAAATGTACCAAGTCTTACATAAACAATTTAATGTTATAAGGTGTAAGCGTACAGGACAACAAAAAAATATAAATTTAAAAATGTTAATTAATTAGGGAAAAGTAAAAAAAATAAATAATCAGACATAAGATATATCCGAAAGATTTCTTTTAGATATCTATGGAAGGGTATACTACAAAGGTCATGCATGCGATAGTTTACCGAGTGGCGGATGAGCCCACACTCCCAGAAGCCACAATCGTTCCCCTCCTACCGTCTTGCTTTAACTTATCTCCAGATAAATACAGAAACCGCAACAGCACAGCATTTCTAATGAAGCTGTGGTTTTAATGTTCAGTAAATAATCCACTGAAGGCAACAGATTAACATAAAGAAGGCAGGTTTTCCCAGGAAACGCTTATTTCAGCAGTTATTATCAACCAGTATGGGAGCTTAATTAAGGCGTTTCAAGTTAAAACAATGATTATAAGATGTTATTTTGTTCACACGTGAACACTTAAAGTACCGCAAAATATACCAAACTGTTAATTATTTAAATAAAAAATTTATATATACGTATTTTTATCTGTAAAATTTATTAAACCGGAGACCTCGTGACCTAAACTTAATATAAAATGCTTTTGAAGTACCCTACTTCACATAATTTAAATCTTAAATCTAATTTAGGAATACATGTATTCACGTAACTGTTTCAATATCTCTACAATAGGTACTCTGGATAGAAAAACAAGTATTAAAAAAATGCAGTAAAATTATGTATGCAAATGAAATACCGTAGTTATCTCATTACGTAACGACACGCAAACAACTTAAATAAATCAATAAAAAAAAAACAAAAAAAAACATATATTAAAAATGAAAATGTATTTAAAAAAAATGTAAATTAATAAAAAAAATTGAAATAGATATATAAAATGTTGAAAATCCATATATAACTGATATATAAATCTCAATCAGGTATCAGAGAAACATTTAAAAAAATTTAATCCTCAAATAATGTAAAAAACAAAGAATACATTTTTTCAGACATCCATCTAAATGATAATTTATTCACATTTAAATCAGGGTCAAAAAATATTTCATGAAATAATTTCAACAGAAAAAGAATAATCATTTTGTTTTGTTCACGATTTTAGGTTAAAATAATTGTACTAATGATATTTCCATATTTATTGACAAATTATGTATAATTTTTATAAACAGTACAAAAAATTGTGAACGAATTATTATTATTATTTTAAAAGATAATTCAAATGATTTTTGAAACGTCTACCTTCTTCTTTTCCTAATACTCAAATTTGAAAAAACGTATTTTTTTTAATGAAAATATTTTAATTTACTTCCAGTTATGTTACGAGAGCAGCACCATTACAATATTATAAATTTGATGAAAAAATTACTAGAATTTCTAGAACTACAACATTTATAGAAATCTATAACCTATTATATAGAAAGTACTCTGAGATATGTCTTATAACTAATTAAAACTTAAAAATCCGTACTATTAAAACTCCTCACTAATTTTTACGACGTTATAAGACCAGTAAATCAATAAAAACGACATAAAACAGTGTATACTGAAAGAAACAAAATTCAGCAAAAATAATTATTAAGAATTTGACAAGAAAGTTATTAAATTAATTACCATAAAAACGGTGCGGTATTTACAGTACAAACAAAAATTTATCAATGAAGCAAAAGAAAAGTGGCATAATGTGCCACCTTTTTCGACACGTTCATAGAGCCGAAAATGCGATTTTCCTTAGTGATAAAATGAAATTATCCACTAAAACTGATTTATTATTTACATAATAAATGTAAGAATATTTTACAGAAAAATATTTAATTATTGCCAAATTTTTAATAAAACTTTTTTTTTCTGACATATCAAAAATTTATTTTTCGTCCAAAAAGTCACCCGATTATTCTGGTTTTTATTAAATTTTATTGGAGGTTGAAATTGAATGATAGTAAATGTCTCGTCATGTCCATTAATAGATTTCATAAATTTGTTTTATCACTACATGGAAATTTTAGCCATTACAGTACAGCAGTAAATAAATACAAGCTATAAAACAAAAAGTTAAGTATACTGCTTATACTTTTGTTACAAACTTTATTAATAATAAAGTTTGTAACAAAAGTATAGGCAGTATTTGAGAGATTTTTTTTTAATTTAGCTAACAATAGTTTTAATAAGCAAGCAGATAAAAATGAAAAATCAATGATGTTATTATTACATAATCTAACTTACAATAAAATTATTTGATTAAAACATAGCGCCAAGTTAGCTTATCTTGAAGCGCTATGAATTTTCGGATGACTTTGAAGTTACTTCATATCAGTAAAATGAACGCTAATACTTTCTTTTACGCTTCAACAATATGAACAACAAATGTAAACAATTTTCATCATAAAACTGTAGAAACTTTTTTCGCAAACTATTATTTACTTAAATTAAATATAATTCTTCAAGACTGTAAATTTATTTGAAAGATGTTAACAACTTTTTCATTTTTAATTAACGTAATGACATTTATGGTCGACCACTTTGTTTTAAATATTCAAATTTTAATTTTTTTGATATAATTTGCTTGTCTCGTACAGTCCATTAAAACAAACCCACCAGGTTGGTCTAGTGGTGAACGCGTCTTCCGAAATCAGCTGATTTAGAAGTCGAGAGTTCCAGCGTTTAAGTTCTAGTAAAGGTAGTTAGTTACTTTTATACGGATTTGAATACTAGATCGTGGATACCGGTGTTCTTCGGTGGGGTTGAGTTTTAATTAAGTACACATCTCAGGAATGATCGAACTGAGACTGTACAAGACTACATTTCATTCATCACTCATTCATCCTCTGAAGTAATAACTGAACGTTAATTCCCGGAGGCTAAACAGAAAAACAAAAAGAAGACTATTAAACTAAGGTTACCACACATGACCATATATCCCATTTAACATTTTTGAATCGCCCTGCTCGCCGCCCAACCAGAAGGCCGAATACTCTAAATTGAGGTTTACTGAGTTATCCTCTCTTACCGGAGATTTCCAAAGACAGAATCATCCAGGATATCTCAAATAACAAAAAAGTTAAATGGGAGCATACTACCGTAATTTTTGGCTACCTGAAACAAACACATTGCTGGCCGCCATTTTGGATCGGACGATCAGACTTTAATTTTAAGTTATTTTTCTCGTCTCATCGAGCTCGTTAAAATGATATATCAAATAATCAGTCACCCTATTTGAAATTTTGGAGTTCTCTCTCCCGACCAAAAATCAAAGAGTGAATATACGTTCATTGAAGTAGCCCGTAGTTACAAGGAAGAATTCTACAAACTGCATCCAGTTATCTCAATTATAAAAAAAATTACAGGGTGGCGTTACTTTTCTGCCATCCGGTAAATATGATTAGTTTAGAAAAAAAAATAAAAGTTTATTTCTCAAATTCTTTTATTTTTATATCAGAATCAATAAAATAAATTACAAAGTAACGGATTACTGCACGTACACAATATGATAGAAAAAAATTATTTAAGTAAAAGAAAGCTTTACAAACACGCGCTCGCCCACATACAGACGCATATATAATTGATAAATAGGATTTACATATAAGTTGCTCTCATCGGTACTAAACTGAATGCTTATATTAACAATACTACACTAAGTTTCATCACGTAGGTTAAAAAAATAGCCGTCAGGTATCCTTCCATATGTTCTTGTCTGTGGAGTGAAATCTAACCTATCACAATTTAAACATGTAGCCTAACTGTATTCAAAGATGCAGTAACTTAGAAATATACAAGTATCGTTTTGTTTTACTTTTATTAATAAGGTAAAAAAAAAATACTTAACACAGCAGTAAATTGAATTCAATATCACGCTGTATGTTTTTGTAATACATAAATTTATATTTTTCCTTATTAATTCTTCATAAATAACAAGTTATCTAGAATAAAAAAACAATAAAAGAATTGCATAAAGTATGATTATATAAGTCAGGTCAATCCCTTAATTTGTTAACTCACCATTCGATGTGGGCAGTATAATGTGTCACAAACAAGGTCGAATAATTATTACAACACTAGCAATCGTATAAGTGTGAGATCATTCCCGTACATAATCCTCAGAATAAAAATCGCATTTTTAAGCACGTGTATATATATAAAATTAATTTTATCTTTAGCTGTATGTATTTTTAATATGGTTCCCACTGACATTATACCGAACCTCAAACAAACCTACGTAAAAAACATATAATGTAAATATATTTCCTTAAAGAAATCACACTTATTTATAAACAGCAAATAATAACGTTTTGTTTTTAAATGGACACAAACAATTTTACACGTCTGAAAATGAATTATGTTTAGGCGGAACTAAACTTAAATGATTCATCGCTGAAAAAACTAATATGACAATAATTGTCATATTAGTAATATCTTCTGATCTTAAATAGTAATTAAAATGCCAACAAAAACACAATCAGTACAAAAAAAAACTCAGATACATAAAAGTAAGCTTAACTGAAGTAGTATTTGAATAAGTATTAAAAATAAATACTCTCTCACTCTCTCTCTCTCTCTCTCTCTCTCTCCCACATACACGCGCGCGCCAATTAAACCCAGTTATATAGACTAAAATATCAGTTAAATTAATATAAACACCATAATTTTGAAGCTAATTTTTAGATTTTTCCGTTTACTTCTACAAAATACAAGATCAAATGTGAATTACGAATTCGGGTTTTCCTCGTTTCTAACTTTTTAACTATTAAAGATATCGTACTTAAGTCATTAGGCATAGTAATCTTATTTAGAATGTAGTCATTGAATCGAACTGTTTAATATTTTTATATTAAACAGTTCGATTCAATTAAACAGTGGAAATTTTTTAATATGATTATTTTAATAACACTTAAGGATATTTAAAAAAGTAGTTATTGATTAAGTATCAATTTAAGTCCAGAATTTATTTTATAAAAATTATAACTTTACTGTATGTCTGTGCAGCTATATTTTGATATCGATTTAAAACACTCCTGGGTGCTTTATTTGGTTTATTTTAAATAATCATTAATATAATACATATGTATTTATATATATTCATAATGACAAATTATTATTTGTCTTATGAATTAGATTTGTCTAATTATTAGCCTCCAGAATCACCGTAAGGTATTACTTCAGAGGAAGAATGAGGATGATACGTAGGAATGTAAATGAAGTGTAGTCTTGTACAGTCTAAGGTCGACCACTCCTGAGATGGGAGGTTAATTGAAACCCAACCACCACAGAGAACTTATATTCTTGTATCCACAATCTTGTATTCAGATCCGTATCAAAGTAACTGCCTTTACTAGGATTTGAACCTTAGAACTTTCGACTTCGACATCAGCTAGAACTTTAGCTGTACAATATATTACAAATATACAATATATTTAGTAAATATATTGTACCAATAAAACGGTAGCAAAAGCGATAGTAACTACTTACTGGTGACGGATTATACGTAGTTGATAATATTTTGATGTTAATACGTAACTTTATAAATCTGGTTAAATTCGTTTTATTGTATAATTTTCATCATTGACAATCGGAAAAAATAATCATTTGAAAAGTTTTCAATAAATTAAATATATAATTTATTCTGTTATTAAGAAACTTAACCACTTAGTTTTGAAAAACTGGGGCTAATACAATGAATTTACCTAAAGTTGATTTTATGCTTATTAATAACCAAACCATCGTCAAAACACACATACACTCGCGCGCGCGCACACACCCAAACACACTCACATTCCTTCTCTCTCTTTCTCAAATTAAAGAAAATTAAAAAAAAAATAAACGTAATTCACAGTACGACTTACTGCGTACATCACACTGAAAATTGACTAGAGCAAAATATTTTAATTACGATACTTTCTTCCCTTAAAAGAGAAAGTAAAACGAGGCAAATAAGCGTCAGTAATAAAAAAAAAGTATATAATAATAAAAGACAAAAACAAATAGGCTACATGAATATTGATTTTCAATTTTACATAATTTCATTAACAGTATGCCATACAATTACATTGTTTTATACAAAAAAGCGTTACGTTATTAAAAAAATATATAGTGAAATTTTTTTATTGTTTCATGAGAAATGAATGCAAAAGTAAAACTGTTGAATATAACGAAAAACAAAAGGATTTCAATTCTTTATTTATTTAATACAAAAACGATCGGGGTGAAAGTGAAGATATTTATATAAATAGATTCCCTAAGGGTCTTCTTTTTTTCATTGGTTTATTTATTTTTTCTGAACACTACATAAAAGATTTTAGTTTTGTAATAACATAAGAAAAAAAATTCGAATTAATTGAATTTTTTAGGCCTAATAACAAAGACAAAACAAAAAAATTAATTATAACAATAAAAAAAAGTAATATACATTCATAATTAATGAACAACGCGAAAATGTATCAACAGATCGGCTACAATGTGTCGAGAATACAAATCTGTGTATATTTTCTTAATATAAAAGTTATTTAAAAAAGAGTTTTAACAAAAGAATTGTATACGTTCATAATTAACAATATTAAAATAAAAGAACTGAAAATAAATGCGCCAGGTGTGTGAATCATCATGCCAGACAAGCGGAACTAATAACCTTGGCAGGAAATGTTAAGGGATGATTTAATGGTTAAAGGAAGGTATACCCTCTCAGGATCTCAACAATCATTTTATCATTATTTTTCAACAAAAACGCAGACGTTATAATAAAATCAATTTAAAAAAATATCATTAAAACTTAGTGACAGATAACGTATATTCATTTTCGAATCTCTGTACGACAAAAAATACGCCAATTTTAAAAAAAACTTAAAATCTTGACCGCAATCTTTTATTTTTTATAAAACAAAAATTTCTTCGAAACCATTTTACGAATTTAGAGAAACGTTAAATTCATCAAAATTCAATTCAATACATCAAAAAGACGAACGGTTACGGTTAATTTTTTAAATGATTAAAGATCATAGAATTTTAACAATAAATATTTTTTAAGACCGTGTTTCTGGTGTTATAACGAACCAATTTCATAGTACTCAAGCACCAATATAAAAAAACTCAGTTTTAGCGGAGTAAAGTGGTTTTCATTCAACAAACTGTAGTACAGCCATTAGAACTTTTCCTTATCAAAACCGTTTTCACAATTTGTTCGGACGCTCAACTTTTATTTTATTACAGAATGTTTATTACTCTCAAAGCAATAATCCAGACGAGAAAACTCATTCTAAAAATTATAAATTTAAATTTTCTGATTGTATTGTTAAAAAAAATCAACAGTGATAAAAAAAATGTTTTTTTTCCATTAGTTAAAAGTAATTTTTCATCCGGAAAATATTAGTAATCAGTTTTTTTAACCATTAAAGTGCAGATTAATGATCTAAATATAAATAACCAACCTTATTCCATCAGCAACAACGTTTTAATCAGTCTAGTCTCCAGTATGGAATAATATGCAAGGCGAATACATTTAGATGAAATCGAATTGGCACAAAATAGTTTTACAGGACTTAAAAAACTTGATTTCCCGTTTTTGAAAATGTTAAAAAAAATTAACATAATACCCATATAATAGTTTTATATTTTTAAGTATTAATTTTTTTTAATAACTAAAATATATAAAACAAGTATAAAATCGGGTCTAGCACTTTTCCAAACAGTACATGGAAAGAAAATATCTGATACGTTAAATAAAAATATCAAAGATATATCCCTTGAAATAATTTTTATTAAGAAGTTAAAGGGATTGTAATTTCAAGCTAGAATGTATATAGTTAAAATTAATAAAAATTATTTATAACAATAATATACTCGTTAAGTTTATTTTATTTTTTAATTGTTGAAAGCCAATAAAATACAGTTAATATAAAAAACAAACTCCATCAGATAAACGTATAGAGTTTGTTCTCTTGCATCAGTATATATTAAATAAATTCTCTTTTACCAAATTTACATTTAGAATCAAATTATTAATCTTCCCTGGCGGTACTGGAGAATACAGAAGAATTTTTTTGTGCTTCTGAATAATTATTAAAATTTGTAACAGTTTAGTTCATAGACAATGCAAAAGGCTGACTAGTTAGTGTACATTTGTCACCTACGACAAATTTTTATTTTTATGCGTACGTTGTTAATGCTTATTTCAGAATCTCTTGGGGGTTAGTACATCTCCTTAGTCGTACACTGTATTTTCAAATATGAGCGCTGATGAATAAATACTGTTATTAAAAATAACGCACTTAACACGGTATATTCAATAATTAAAAGGATTTAAGCGTAATTATTGTGTTTATAAAGTGGTGAACAGCTAAGCTGTGTTGTTCATTAGATGTACCATTGCAATTAAAGATGCAGCAATATAAATTAATATAAAGTTTATTATTAGAAACTGATAGCTCATAAGATATACTGCAGCGAAGACAGGAATTCACGCAGTAAGTAGCTGTTGCGATTCTACAGCGAAATGGAAATAAATGATGCCGCGCAAATTTACTAGCCTATCAGTGTATTTAACACTTGCTAAATACTTTATTAGTTGTGAATAAAATATATATCGGTTTAACCATGCGGTGTGACTACTGTCACATAGCACGATTAAACCCATACGAGTATAAAAAAACTTACGTTAAATAAAGCTCTTTAGCTTTTCAATATGTACATTGTTCCGCAAATCTGAAATAAAGAGCTATTATACTTATCACTATATCACGAAAGATAAATCCATTTTCTAAATTTAAAAATAAATTATCCTATGTATCTAATAAGGTAATGATGTTACCTTTAAGAAAAGAAAACAGTTTGCACTCGTATATTATGTAAACGTTTCTGTTAATTATGTATTTTACAGCAATTAAAAAATTTAACTAATCCTAAATTTAACTCCGCCAATATAACACGTAAATTGGTTTTTTTTTAAATTTATATTCAGAATAATAAATATAAACCAATTTCAAAGATATTTTTGTATAATTAAGGAGATTTTAATTTTTTAATCGTGGAATCTTTACTTTGAACCCAAATCAAAACTTTGTGCGAAATGAGTTCTATTTAATAATAATACAATATTATAGAAAACCGAATAATTTATTTATAACGTAACTAATCATTTGATAGAATAATTCTATAATTGAATGAGATAAGAATAATATTTTAACAGCAATAGTAACAATAATATAAAAAGATTTTATGTAAAAATCCAGCGAATAGTGGTTAGCATTCTTACTTTGATGGAAGGCTTCTCACTGAACCCAACCACAATAGGGACTTCAGAGTTTAATTGTTTGAAAGTTAAAGGAGATCTAAAGCCTACAACATTTATAACTTAAGTGGACTACCATTTAGTATAAAATGAGAAAGCTTAACCTAAATTATACCCGTATTATATATATGTAGCATGGTGCGTTTTCTCAAGAACTATTCTATATTACTAACTGCTTAGGTAGTAAACAAATACAATTCTACGTTGCAGTAATGAAATGTAGAATAAGAAATAAACAGGCTACTGTAAAAAAAATTAAAAACATAAATAAATAACGTAATATTCGTCACGGAGCAATGGAACGGTCAATAGCCTACTTTTGCCATAAAAATATTTTACAAAACCAACGATAGTTTGGAAGATGCACAGAGGGAGTTCAAAGTTCCTGTTTTTTTTTTTAATCTAGTATATTTCAAATTGTTACATTTTTTCAACACTAATTAAATGAATCAAAGTTAATTGAAATATATGAATTTGAGTCCGTTATTTTTTGATAAATTTTAGCAGTGATTCCAAGCTAATTTTCAAAAGAACCAGTTCTTTTGAAATCTACTTCTAACAAAGTAGAAAGGTTTTTCTTAAAATTTGTTCTTACAATATGTGAGTAATGGTTCATGTAATTATTAGAAAGATAATTTTTTGTGACTTTTTCTTATAAATAAATTATAATCCTTTGAGTCATATGAAGCCATATTTAGCCTGTAAAGAAGGTATCATTTAAATCTTGAAGGTCTTTTCCTGTTCTTCTCAAGAATAATAGTTTCTAGGTTTCATGAGTATCTTTAAAATGCATCCTTTTTTTGTATCGCATCTTTTGAAAAATGTTGAAAGGGGATTCCGCTTCTTATTTAGGTAAAAAGTCAAATGGAATTCAGGAAAAAACAAACAAAAATATTACAGCGAATGATATTTACGAGAACTATAGAAAGTTACACTTCGGGCAAATATTTCCATACGCCACAAAATTCTCGGTTTTCTTTAAAAAAAATTCTGCAATCATTTTCAGCGACTATCAAAAAAAATTCTGCAATCATTTTCAGCGACTATCTTTAGTATTTGCAAGAAAAAATATTTGTTTCAGCATATATTACTGCACCCACCTTAGACACAGATATCTCCATCCCCAAACAATTCCGACGGGATCGATGTCCCGTGTCAGAACAGGGCGGTCGGATTGATCGTCTCGTCACCGACCTTATGTGGGTAGATCGCTCTTTTTCACTATTTCCCTTTCACCTTTATCCTTGACTGCTACCGAACCGATGATATTCTGTGGGTGTTGTTATACTAACGGATCTATGCTAGTGATGTGGGAATTTTTAGAGGTACAGCGATAATGTTATTTGCGTAGTTCAATAACGGATTTGACTGTGCTTAAGAATCTATTTTGTGACTTTATTTTCATTCCGGAGGTTGTACAAAATGTCTAGCATAATGTTTAGGTCCTTAGGAATAACATTTTTAAATACACACACCGAATCTCTTAAGAGGTGCAGGTTGGTGGCATAGCGAGTAATACCCACACGAAAACTGGTACAATTAACTATAATAAGGAAATACAGTATAATTACAGATTTAAATATTCTGTTAGAATTCAAGTTTTTAAAGTGTAAGATTCAAATTTACAATTAATAACAATATGAAGTATAACTTTCACAAATAAATTTACTTTCTCCATTAAAATGTAATAGTTTAACTATTTAAAAACATTAATAAAAATGATAACAGGATCGATTATTTATTTCCTGTTGTACATCCAAAAACTTGTATCGATTTTATTACTTAAAAACTAGTGCAATTGATCGCATCTCTGTTCTAGATCAGAATGAGATTATAAAAGTAATGTTAGAAACATGTAGGTTATACTGTAGTGTACGGTAAGATAACAATATGATTTTAATATGCAATTAATTACCGTAAATTTATTAGGAAATATATTTATATGTATGCTATAATAATAATAAAAATGAAATATAAAAATATTATATTATAATAATTTAATAACTTTATGGAAGTATATTAATAATTTATTCAATTTATCCATAATCCAAATTTTGAAAAATACGGATTTTTATATGTTTAACAAAATAATTTTTTCTATAAAACAGTCAAGTTAGTAAATTTTTCAACTTATTATTATAATTGTCTATTAAGAAGTATGAAAATTTATGTCGTAGAAAACCATTTGAATCTAAAAAAATGTTTCTAATCAACTATAGACGAACATAATTTTTTTGTGTTTTTCGTTTTATTTTTAATGTAAGTTACATAACTAACTAAAGACAGAAAAAGTAATGACGTCTAGTTAAATAAATTAGTATGATATGAAGAGAAAACGTAGTTAAGTTTTATACAACATATTGCAAGATAACTAAAGCATACAGAAAATAATACATATTTTATTTTTTTTTACATTATTCTATAATTTTATTCACATAATTTTCTCATTAGAAACAAAAACGTTTTTAAATATTCAACAGCTATTATACAAGGCAGTGCACCTAAAGATTAAAAATTCATACAAAAAAAGAAACAAAAACAAAACCCACGGTTACTACCTAAAAATCACTGAACATTAAAATTTCATGACTTGAAGTTCATTTTGATTTACAAGTGGTGAGTAATTCTGAAGAAATCACTATCTTAATTACTAGAAAAAATATTGCTTGGTATCATAAACAGAGAAATATTACGTTGAGGGAGGTGAAACAGGAAGTATCCTCACTAATGAGACGGCTAACGTAATGATCCACGTTTATATATGTTGGGAATATATACTCTAGAAATAGACAGTCACTGCATCTACTTTAACGCAATAATGGTTTACGTAAATTGCTAATAGCACATTACACAACGGGCAGTGACCTTACTTTATAACACCCAACTTAACATGAAAACATCTAGGAACGTATGGAGGTAGATAAATACCTTTCAATGGCCGGAAGAAATAAGAAAAATATATACGATAATTTAAAAGTCTTGATAAAGTGATAAGATATGTAAATGCCTTCAGGATAACGCTCACTATATATCTTGATCTCATAAATTCATAACAAGCAGGAGAAACGTTTCTCAATCAGTAATGCTAATTAATTTTCTCTAAGGATTTTCGAAAGTTGACTAAAGTACGGGATGTCAAAAATAAAGAAAATGATACAATAGAGAAAAGTATGGGTGTAAGACAAAGCTGTAAAATGGTCTGTAATTCAGAAATTTTTTTTTTTAAAGTAACTCCGTGATAATGAAATAAAATAGGGATAAAAGGACAAAAACAAAGAGGTAGTTAGATTAACAATACAAGTTACAGGAGAAGATCCTAATTTTCACCTACAATCGACTTTAATATTATCACTGATAATATTTAATATTATTACAGTCGAATATAATTTATTACGTTATTTTTCCCCACCAATAACATCAAACAAAAAAAATCTCGTTCTAAGTAAAGTTAATATAGATTACAGAACGAATCAACAACTTTTTAAACAATCAGATATTTAAGTTCATATAAGAGCACAAATATTTTCGATTTAATTTCTTAATAAATTCTATTTATTTTTTACGTTTAGCTTTATTCCTAAAAATAATTACACACAAAAGTATTATGTAACTTACTACGTTATACCACTGAAATTTAAGAACAATATACACAGCACCGTTTTGTCGTTACAAATTCATACAGTTTCATTGTATTAAAAATGAACTATGTTAGGATTTACAGAAAATCTTCTAAAACCGAATTTCTGTAACTACGCGTGGGCGAGAATTAACTCCCTACTGAAAATTGTTTATAACTTTCTTAATACTTAACCAATTTTCATGAAACAAAAAGCATTTTGTTCCTTACAATGGTAGAATTTATTACATGATATCTCATTTATGTCGTTGCAGGTATCAGTAGCCGACCATGGCACAACGTCTTGATGAGCGGGTATTCCGGTAAGAAGTATGGTGGTCCGTGGTAGAAGTATACAGATGGTGGCGAAGTGTGAAAGGATCTAGTGCCTCGGTATATGCAAAGACCATAAGGAATTGCTATTCGAAACTAATGGATACAGTTTCTGTATCAGATGTTAGGAAACGCGGTCGCTCCTCAACATCCAGGACGCAGAAAATGTGCAAGTGGTTCAGGAAATTTTCACTCCAAGTCCTCAGAAATCACAAAGGCAGACATCTCGCGAAAGTGGTTTAACCCGACATACAATCGGAACTGTTCTGAAGAACGTGTTAAATTATCGGTCATAGAAACCACATTACTGTCAGGAATTATCGCCGGAAGGCTGGGATCATCGGTTGGAATATGGGGAAATGATGCTTGGTTGGTATGAAGACTGTCCGATATTTTCGGTAATATCCTGTGGTCAGATAAGTCGTGTTTCATGTTGGGAGATTTGTTAACCGGCAAAATTGTTAATATTGGTCGACAGAGAATCCGAGGGTGGTTGTTGAAAAAAGCCAACATCCCCCAAATGTCACAGTGTGGTGCGGCATAACATCCACGAAAGTTCTGGGTTCATATCTCATTCGGGACATAATGAATGCAGAACGGTACCTTGAAATGCTTGAAGATTATGTTCACGGTATTGTATTCACATGGGACAACTGCAATGAATTAATCTTTATGCAAGATGGGGCCCCGTCTCACTTCGCAAGTCCTGTCCGTACATGGCTCGACACAGATTTTCCAGGACGCTGGTTGGGACGTCGTGGCTCCCTTGAATGGCCAGTAAGGGGTCCTGACCAAACACTGTGCGACTTCTTCCTCTGGGGGGTGAGCAGAAGAGGAAGTTTATCGCACAAAATCGAAATCTCTACGTAAATTGGAGGAACGAATTCCACAAGTTCTTGGAAACGTACCGCTGGATTATCTACAGAAGTTTGTAGCAAATATCCCCATTTACGGAAACTGGTGGATACTGGTGGATAATGCTTATGTGGAATTTTAGCAATGGTTAACAATTGTACTACTGTAAGGAACAAAATGTTTGTTTCATGAATATTAGTTAAAGATTAAAAAAGTTATAAACAATTTTTAATGGGGAGTAATTCCGGCCCACTTTGTACCTAGAGATTATTTTTTCACGATCCATTATCGCCGAAATAGATAGTCGGGTCTAATCGAAATTTCATGAGAAAAAACTGTAAAAAAACGACATATTTAACATACAATTAACACAAATTTTCACAAAAAATATTTTCGTACACTTACAGAGGAAAAAAATCTAGCCAGAAAAATCTCGAATTTTCCCCCTTTTCTTGAAACTGCAGATCGGATTTCTTGCTGTTTAAGACAATAACATAAAACAGATTATAAAATTTTTTTTATGGCTGTTGGTGAAAAGTTGCAACAGCTCAAACTCAAGTGTCTTCTGTTGTTAACCAAACTGTGGTTAGTTAATAATATGAGTAGAGAAAGAGGAGGGAAGACATAAAAGGATGTAATAATGGAAACAAGGTGCTCAGAGATTAGTCTATATGAGGAAGGCGATAGTAGGGGGAATGAAGCTAAAAGACAGCAATAGCTGTACATAAAAAAATACAACAGTCTTCATTAAATTAATAAATATGATTTATTCCAGTAATAACTGGAATAAAGCATTAAAACAATTTAAAAAAAAAACAAATAAAAGAAATTTAGGAGATAAATGCGTCATCGAATTTTACCTTTTTGTATGATACAACAAATATTATACAGCACACCAGCATACGTTACTAACTGGGAAGTAATATAAAAGTGTCATACATCCGGTTAGGAGAGTACGGATGTGTTTTTATATATACATATATATATATATGTTTTTCGTATTGTTTTTTTTTTTATGATCGGTTGGATAAATGCATTATATAAGATTCAGTGGACCATCACTACAGAATTAACTAAACATGGCTACTGCGTCATTGCAAGGCAGTAGGCTTCACCTCCCACATTCCATGATTTAATTCTAATTCAAAACAGTCTGTACAATACCAACATAAAAGGGAATTATAGAATAAAACTATAGTTGTATACGGGTGGAACACGGTGAATCATATTAAATGAAATTAATTTTATACGGAATCAAAACAGCTGGTTTATATTTAAAAATATAATTAATAAACTATACGTTCAGTAGTATGCTAGACAACAGGTAAATTTCTTCTGTAACCTACAATTATTTCAAAATTATAAATATTTTACACATAGAATGGAATTTACCTTGGGTTCAAACTATACTGAACTGAATTTATTACTATATCGTACATATTAATATTTATCTTCATAATCTTCTTCCTCCAGCTTAATCCCAAAACGATTAAGATAGAATTATTCCGGTATTTGTCTCTTAATTCATCATCTAAAATTACGATTACCAACCGATCCAACATCCAGGCTTGTGCTGTAGAAGATTTATTAGCATAAGAGAAACGTAGAACTTTATCTGTTTATTCTTGGTTCATGTTTGTTCTTTGTTAATGCTCTGATAAATTTAATTATTTAAATTTACTTAAATACGATCTCGGTTTACATATTAGGAAAATACGAAAAAGTATATATGTAACATAATGTTGGAATAATCAGTAAATATCGATACATTTAATTAAATTACGAACTTCGCTATCAAAAAGTAAATTGAAAAGCTAAAGAGTTGCGAAAAGTTGTAACAGAACTATCAGGTAATAATGCGGACGGCTGTTTCGCGTTAACAATATCGTAATTCTTAGACACGATTCGCATAATACAGTGATTAATATGGGGTAAATCGCGGCCAGACTTTTCCTTCTGACAGAATAAATTCGTGGAAAATAGTCAGTACTACGCACGAACCTTAAGACATTGTGTTATAAAATAAAAAATATGTTGGACTGTTCCAAGACCTGACATAAAACAAATACAACATATGAAACAACAATTCTCACCATTTTTAGCATCCGACATTTCTCCTTTTGACAAAGAAAAAAGTACCTGCGTTTTTTTCGAAAGAGATAGTTAAATTGAATACAGAAAAAAATTTACAAGATAATATGGACTTCGAATGCACAATACATTCCCAAGAGAATCCAATTACTCGATTGCTATATAATGATCGTAATTCTTTAAAAAAATACTAATAAACTGCAAAATTACATCATGTTAAAAGGCTAATGCTCTATTTGTAATTATGATAAAAAAGAGAAAACCACAAAAGCAGCATAAATTACTATCCAAAACAGAACTGCTTAAAAGAATCCCACACTTTAAATGGCAGCTAATACTTATTTCACATCTTTTAATTGTAAATTAAAAAATAATAATAATAACCCTAAGTAAATCTTAAATTTCTCTTTGGTTTGTAGTCTTATCGATACAACAGAAAAATTACATTTAGAATCGAATTTTTTTCTATTTTAAAATCTTACATTGTATACATCTGATAAAAATATAATAAAGTTATATAAAAAAAAGTGCCTTTGGGGTTCATGAAAAAAAGAAAAATTATTAATTTTCTGCAATTATCAGTGAAATTAAAACATGTTTCAAGATAAATACAGAGAAACATAAAAACTCTTGTGAACAAAAATGAAAAAAATTAAGTCAGCTTAGAAAAAAAGAACCGAAAAAAGTACAATAAGCGAGGGCATAATAGGGGAAAAAAGGATGCAGCAGGGAGAGAAAGGTTTTACGGTCACCGTATCGTATCTTCATGATAATAGCGGGTGGTTGTTCATGTCTACCGATTTGATGACTGACAGGAAACCCTTCCGGCATTCCAGGGCAGGTGCGTCGATTCAGCCGAGACCTTGACAACGCTGCCTGGGAACACGCATTCTATTTATATTACAAAACCGATTCTATTCCAGTTAATTAAACAGTATAAATTATATTACTTTAATGAAAACATTTTGACAGTATTAAAAAAAAAAAAACATTCAAATTACTGAAATAAACTACAGGCGATATTATCACAAATACCGGCAATACGTTAATTAAATTAACGAAAATACCCATTTTGACTAGTTTCGGCGTGACTTCTGTACGTACGTACATATCTCGCATAACTCAAAACGATAAGTCGTACGATGTTGAAATTTTGGATTTAGGCACCTCTCCATTTGACTGCAATCGAATTGTAACAAAAGTGTCCAAAAAAAGGCACAAAATAAAAAAAAACTGGATTTTGGACTATTTCTTAACTGCAGTAATAAGCCCTCAATGGGAGCATTTCAACGATATATCATAACTGGTACTTATTTTCATTGGTTCCTGAGTTATAGCAAAATAAAATTTTAATTAATGAAATATTTGGATCTTACAGGGGAAGACACATCGGTTCGAATCAGACTTCATCTCCTTTTCTTTTTTATTTAATCTAGATATATTGATTTATTAATAATTATAAACCCGTGATAGTAAAAAAAATGTTACAATAAATAATTATTCAATAACAATAAAAAAAAGAAAAAATCAGAGGTTATTGATGAAATAAAATTGTATGTAATTTAAAAAATTTGTCTATGTTAATAGAAAATGATAATTTTGAATCGTACTATTTTCGGATTTTGTAATTTAATTTCTGTTTATTCTGGAATTTCTGTTTAATTTTATCTACATTAAAGTTAACTACACTCCTGAAAAATAGACGACCCTCACAAGAACAACATATACACTGAGGCATACATGCCAGATCTTTAATAAATTGCAAAAAATTCTTATCTTTTAGTTCATTACTCCTCTGATATTGTCCGACAATATTCTCCCAAGTCGAGCTGATCATCATTTCCTTTATTTGTTTTTGTTGCCAATCATTTAATCGCTGTTTGGTTTGATATAATTCTTCTGATCTTAATTTGTGTACACATTCTCTAGTTTAAGCAATTGTGTGACTGTCCACTTTATTAAAGAATTGGATCATCGTATCTCACTTTCAAATGAAATAAGTTTAAACAAAGTGCAGCAAAAAATGTGTGTGTGTGTGTGTGTGTGTGTATGTGTATGTATATATATATATATATATATATATATATATATATATATACACATTTTTAATACAATAATATATATATATAATCTAATAGGCGTACAAGGAAGGCGTACAAAGAAGGTGTGCACAGGCTGATCAGATTTTTACATCAGGATTTAAAAAAAAATACCTTCTAATTACTTTTAACGATCGAATTAGGAAAGAAGTTTTATTTCAATTAAATTAAAATAAAATTCTTAACATATATGATGTGACGGTTGTGAAGGATAAAAAATGAAGAAAGTTTTTACATTAATCTTCTGCATATATATTCATATTTAATTCACGTACGAGTATAATTAAAACATTTCATTCTGTAAATTATTTCAAACAATTATAAATCCTAGGTTACTAGTCACACTTCGGGAAGACGTGTATAATTACCAACCGATTTCTCATACTTATGAGATTGTCCAGTTTCCTTCTTTCCTTTTAATAGCATTTCGAGTAAACATTCTTCAGTATAATAACAGAAGTGATTATACTATGACGATATTAACATCGTCTTACTAACATATCAGGATGTTAATAATAATAATAAGTCACGTATATATGTTACGAAGTTAAGACGATGATTAATGTAAAGTAAGTAAATTAATGTAAGTTAAGACATGATTGATGTAAATTGACTTATAGTAAATATGTCAAGCTTTATCAAAATTAATTTATTTTTTCTCTTTCCAAGAGATAGCATGAGCATTGAGAGAGAATAAAACTAGTTAGCTTCGTAGAACACTAATGTGATATGTATAAAAAAAAAAATATTGTGACTGCAAGAACCTCAACTGATGTCGTTCCAGAATTAACATAGTCACTAGCAACTATCTCATTATATGTAGAAAAAGATTTTTTCAAAGATTTATCTACAACGGCGAGTCAGAAATTATTTACACTTTTCATTCTATAATTCATTTGCACAAAGGTAGGGGTTCAATATGATCATAATTTTCCTACATAGTCACCTCCCTTGTCAATGAACTTGGTCCAGCAGTCCACAAACTTAAGTATTTCTTCAAAGAAAAACGTTTCTGGTTGGTCGCATAGCCACTTTTGCACCGCTTCCTACGCGTCTAAGTCTGTGCAAAATCGACACCCTCGCAAAGCATCCTTGAGCGGTCCAAGCAGATGAAAGTTTGAGAGAGCACAATCTAGACTGGAAGAGGCCAGTATCACAAAATTCAAGTTGATGGTACGTAAAGTGTGGCGGCCGTGTGCGTGTGGGCGTTGCCCTGCAACTTTCTTTGACAACAGACTTTAAGAAAGCCAAGAGATCGTCGTGGATGATTTGATGGGCAGAACCATGACTGATGTTCAAAGAAGACGCTACCTCATCGACGGTAACTTGCCTTTCTTCATATCCATTTACCGAGCTAGCTGAATCTTGTCCGTGGTAGAGGTTGACGGGCGTCCTGCACCCTCTTTGTGCTTCACACCCGTCCGGCTACTTTTAAACTATTGTTCCCGTATTGTAATAAAAGTCTACGATGAATTTAAGCCCCTTTCACTCCCTCCGATCAGAGAAATCGGATCACTGCTCGTTGTTCCTCCTTGCTGCAAACTGCTAGCGAAACGGACATGTTTACACAGTAATAGCCGGAAGGCAAATGACGCGATCGGGATTAAATTTTGCACACGGAACTGCAGTGTACTAACTCTTAAGTCGCATGCACAAAAGGTAGTATGACACACTTAAAGATGTGTTATGGTGAAAGTGTAATGTTTGACTCGCCTTCGTGTATTATTCTTATATCCACACTCGTTGTATTTCAACATTTCTGAGGTTTAATTATCGTAAGTTAAATTTTAGAAAACGATACATTATAAAATCATTGTATTCCTTTGAAATAGCAGAAATATTTATAAAATACTACTCATTAGTTCCTTGTACGAAGTAAGTTGGAAGTATTGTTATCGCGAAAAATTTTAGTTTCCAGATATTAACGGAAATATCCATTTTGACCATCCCTGAATCCAATTTGACAAGTTTCGGCGTGATGTCTACGTACGTATCTCGCATAACTCAAAAACGAAGAGCCGTAGGATGTTGAAATTTTGGATTTAGGACTGTTGTAACATCGAGTTGTGCACCTCCTCTTTTGATTGCAATCGATTGAACCAAAATTATGCAAAAAAAAGCCAAAATCCAAAACAATTTGAATTTAGGACTTTTCTTAACTGTAGTTAATAAGCCCTTATTAAGAGCTTTTCAACGAAATATCAAAAGTGTGGTACTTATGTTCATTGGCTCCATAGTTACAGCCAAATAAAATTTTAATTAATGAAATATTTGGATTTAGGGGCAGGCACATTGGTTCGAATCAGACTTCATCTCTTTTTTTTAATTTAAATATATTGATTTATTAATAATTATTAATCTCTCAGTGTAAAAAAATATTAAAAAATATCAGAAGTTATTAATGAAATAAAATTTTTTTGTACTTTCCATTTAAAAAAAATGTGATTTAATAGGCGTAGAAGGAAGTCATGTGTTGTCCCCATCAGATTTTATATACTTATGGAATTAAAATTTGCGTAGGTGTACTAAAGATATTTGTTAACACATCACCAAATCATACAACTATTAACATGGGTACGTACTCATAGTCTAATAATAATCTCAAATTAATGAAAATGTAATGAATTCAAAACATTTTTCCTGTTTAGCCTCCGGAAATTACCGTTCAGGTATTACTTCAGAGGATGAAATGTGTGAGTGTAAATGAAGTGTAGTCTTGTACAATCTCAGTTCGACCATACCTGAGATGTGTCGTTAATTGAAACACAACCACCAAAGAACACCCGTATCCACGATCTAGTATTCAAATCCGTGTAAAAATAACTGGCTTTACTAGGACTTGAACGTTGCAACTCTCGACTTCCAAATCAGCTGATTTGGGAAGACGCGTTAACCACTATACCAATCCGGTGGGTTATGGAATTCAAACCTGGACTAAATTAACAATAAGATAAAAATTAAAACCAAATAATTGAAAATATCAATATTAAGAAATATTTTTTTACACTTGTTTGCATTGATTCACATTAGCAATTTGATATAGTTATTACAGTTATATAGAGATACCACATTTTGTTAGTGAAAGACGTAAAAAATCACCCACCGGTCTATTTACATAATATAAAACTACAGTGCTTCTGCCAAAATTTGAAAATATAGAAACATAAAATTTGCCTATAAATAGATGACAAAATCAACATACAAATTGTATAAATATTAGAACTAATCAATCAATCATCTTATTATCTATAAAAAAAAAAAATATATATATATAAAAGCAAATTGATGAGATTTTAACGATACGTTCAGTCATCTTTACAGATATTAAAGTAAAATACAAAATAGAAAATATATCTACTTACATAATTCAATCTGCGCAGTCGTAAAAAAATACTAATATTATGAACAAATTTTGTAAAAAATGATGAATTTATTTTTAAAGTTACGAAAATATTTACGTACGAAATAATTTTAATTCTTCGTTTAATTTTTAACTTGGTGTTGTAAAACATGTATGAAAACACAATTTTTAATTAATTAATAGGACATACTATACGAATTTAAAGAATTGACCTTTGCAGATCAACCTGTAAACAATCGACATTTATTAACGGTTCAATCTCCCAATTTAGGGCTATGAAGTTTTTAATCAATCAACCTTTTATTTTATTACTTATGTGCAAGTCAAAATATATGAAGAAATCATTCATTAAAAAAGAGCATGAGAAATGGTTTTCAATGGGTTTTTACAATCGTAAGTATGACACTTAATTTATCTTACGACCTACTTTTAAGTTGCAAATTACGGTTCAAAATAAAAATGCATATTGATTTCTGACGTGGTTAAGATTAAATCAGTATTAAAGCCACGTCCACAACACTCAATAAAATATGCTTTAGAGTAACTTATTGAAGAAATGGAAAGAAAAATGTAAAACTTTTGTTCTGCTACAGTATTATGTTCAAAAAGTTTTGTATTTATCTATAAGAAGTCGGTAAATATCAAATATGCTTTTAAAATATGGCTAAACAAACCACTGAACACAGGACAATCTGAAAAGACTTATCGAATTTAAAAAAAAAAAAATTCTCGAGGACATATCAAAGTAGAAAAAAAAAACAAATACGATTGTATGAGTAAAATGGAGGTCGAGTTACGGATAGAAAACCAATCGAAAAAAAATCGTAACGTGTTTTTTGAACTAAAGGAGGGAAGCCCATCGATCAGGAGCACCGAAGTGAAAGTGTAAATATTTCTGATCGCTAAGAATGACCCGTGGCATTTCATATAAGTAATTGTTAGCCAAAATGAACGATAAAAGATGGATGCTGAAGTATTTCTCTCTTGATTGTAAAGATGATCGAGCCCAGAATTCTTTGATCATCTTCCTAAGATCAAACAAGTTCCTATCGCTAGAATCGGGTCCTGAACTTGGGAAGTCATTTTCATAAACGATTGTAAATGCGTAATTCGAACTTTTTAAAACTACTTAATACAAGTTCTACAAAATATGTGTTTAAAAACACGGTGGACCAGGCTTCATAATACAGATTAAATCACCCTATTGCACTAGACAGTGAAATGTTATACACAGAAAAAGTGAGATCTATTAAAATGAAGAGAATTTCATCAAAGCCTTAATGTTCTTTAAAATTGCCAGGAACACATCACCCTTTACGTAACAAACTATTCTTCCATTTGGATTTTAAATATTAGACGACAAAGTCTTTGTATTTAACCAAAAAATAAAAATATAAATAATTATTAAAGAATAAAGAGTAATTTCGTTTCAGAAAGGATTTTTAACAGGTATTTTTATAACGTGAATGATAATGAATAAAACCGATTATCCAAAATGATAAAGCCAATAATTTATAATTGTTTCTCTATAAATTAACTAACTTCCTAAAGGTAAAGGGTAAACATATAAATACTATCTACAGTACCATACACCGTACAAAACTTTCTTTATGAATTATGGCAAACGGAAGTCAAAGAATGTATTTTTACGTTAGTAATACCGTGTACACAGGTTTCACTAAAATAATTATTTGAACGACTCGGATAATAGGACATTAATAAAAATAACAAGTAATTTCTTCTAAGAATTTTGTTCCTATACAAATGAGTTCATTAGTAAAACAAACAAACAAATAAAGAATTCAATGTGTCTTGACCTATATGAATTTTGAATATTCAAAATTTATAACTGCTCTCCCACTACGACCCAACTCATCCCTTTTTAACACTCAGCATTAAAGTTATAGGAAAAATTTCACTTCTTTATTATTTAAATTTTTAAACCTCGTTTATATGTAAATCGCCGATAATTTTTAATAATTAATTGATATTAAGAATAACAAAGATATACATAAGAAAGTGGAATTATTTCCGAATAAGTTACTTCGTGAAACTACAACACTGATCGCACACAAAACGTTAATAATAGTGATTCATCAGTTTCTCCTTTCTTCTCTTTTTTTTAAATTCCGTTTGTTAATAGGATTGAAACCAAATAATAGTTGTGCATATCACTCCCAAATGTAGGCCGAACACTGAAAAGAAACGAAATAGTTAAGTTCTTCACATATTTTTATAAGTTTCTTCACATCTTAAAAAGATCATTCCATCCTATAGCCCGCTTGTGTAGAATGTGTGTAGATAATAACTGTGAATGAACCTGTATAAACAATGGGAAAAGTGTTGAAAAATGCGAACCATTGATGCTCAAAGGTCATATTATTAGCATTTTCAAAAAAAATAAAAAATATATATATATATGAAGGATCGAGGAGAGTAACACTATCAGAATTATTTGAAGAATGTTAAATTTAAAAAAAAATTTCTTATATGTTCTTTATACAAATCAATCTTTGAATAATTAAATCAGCATCGTAAGAGGAAGTTAGAATCCAAACGATTTACAGTATCAGAAAAGGAAAGTAGAATCCAAATGATTCACAGCGAAATATATTGAGCAATTACACATTTCACGTAAGCGAACCATCTATACCACTAAATTACTAAAAATTACAGCTGTAGGGAACTCTTACCATTTAATTTTTTTTTTAATATAATAATAAAAACCCACACATTTTCCGTTTCAATTGTCTTTACTTTTTATTGGAAAACAAGAATTTACAATCATCGTCTGTTTTTTTTTGTTATAAAACAGTAAAAAAAAAATACCACCATAACATGGAAAAAACAGATTGAGGCGGCTTTTTATTTAGAAATTCGACTCGACTATACCCATTTTCCGGGAAAATGGGTATAGTCGAGTCTTCGGTTTTTTTAATAATAGTAGAATGTAAAATAGTATTTTTAAATAAAAAGCCGCCGCAATCTGTTTTTTTTTCCATGTTATGGTGGTATTTTTTTTACTATTTTATATATATAAAAGACACAATGATATTTTTTTTAAAAGTAATCATTAACTCGTATTACTTTACTACTTTGTGCGGTAAAAATTGATCGAGGTAGAATTTATAAAGATTTCATTAAAAAACATTAGATTTTATATAATAAAACTTGAAATATCACATGAAGCCCATAAAGTTTATTAGATTAATTTTAATCACGTTAAAATAGATCATGTGTTCGAAAAAACATATTAATGTAAGACCTTTACTAAAACCTTAACCTTTTATTTAAAAAAAAAAAAACTTACTTTAAAAAAAAAGGATACACAAAACAGTGGATGAGCACTGAGTTCATGAGGATTAAAATAGATATAGATAATAAGAAGTTAAAACACACGACGGTGTTACACTGCTAAAGTTATACACTGTGATTGAAGCGCACAATTTATTTTTCTAATAACACCAAAATACAACTTAATTTTTGAAATAATACAAAATTTTTCATTACAGAATGTTATATACAACATACATACTTCAAGTGATTTAACTTGATTTAATTAAATCGATAGCTGTAAAGTTTCACAGTCTTTTTTTTAGACTGCAATTATGTGTGCAGGCCTCTCCGCTCGCATTTGCAATTAGTGATATTATTTCTCAAGTGGTATCCAATTCAAAAGCATAATAATACAGTCGTGCCCAAGCATCTCTTACCAAAATTAATGAGGAATTATCGAAATAAAACATTTTTAAAAACGTATAAAAATCTTAAGAAAGCGCTGTTGTAATAGTAAATATAATTAAAATAAAACCTTAAAAAAATATTAATAACAAAATAAGTTGTAATATAATAAAAAGATCTTTTGTATGCTAGACCCCGATTATTAAAAAATAGCATTCAAAAAATTCCTTAGTTATGCGTTTCAGTAACGGTAATTAACTTGTGCGTGCGCTTTTACCATAATACGCATCAAATCGATATTTGAGTCTACAACTTCAGGCATAATATAAGCTAATTTAATTATAACGGCATTCAAAATTACCACCGAAAATGATAATTGATATTAACGACGTTTGAAGTAAGCTATTCTGTACTTTTTCCTTCAACGGGAATATAATAATAATTTATAATCCTGAGGACATAGTGTAAACGTAAGAATTATAAAAACAATGAAACTTAACTATTTTTTTAACCTTGGTTTATTTAAAGCATTAGATAATGAAAGTTAATTTTAAACATTTGTTCACATTAGATAATTAAAATATTCTCGTATCAGTACAAAAATATTACACTGTATATATATTGTACTATATATATATTATATTATATTAAATATATACATAAAAGTGTAATACTTTTATAAATGATTTACAAATTAGCTGTTAGAAGTTGTAATGAATGCTTCATTCATTATATCAATTTTATCGGTTTTTAAAAATCAGAATTTTTTCTAATTCAATTAAGATCGGAACATGCAACAAAAAAGTTTAATCATTTTTTTAGATCTAGTAATTTACTTTTTATTTTAGAAAAATATATAACGTAAAGAATAAATTTATTTTTCCTAAAAAAAATTATCATATTAAATTCAAACAGAATGCAAATAAATACAGATTTTTAGATGGCGCCGAAGTATTTATTTTACAATTATTTTTTACACATCACAACGTCTAGAAATACAAAGAGCCTAATTAACTAAAATCACGAACCGTAACAAAAAAATAATTAAATCAACACATCAAAGTCTATTCGGATTTCAAGCTAAAAGAATGTACACCATTTATTTATTTAACATCCTGTTCTTAACTTAGATATTCAAATTAAAGTATACACAGGAACAGATAATATAAGGGAAAAAATCTTACATAAGATTTTAAATTTATATACAACTAAGATAATACGTACTTAGCCTATATCATTAAATCAACTTCTACTTATGACTATATTTATAAAACATAGGTACATCATTTTTTTTTTTTTTCATTTAACAGCAGAATAGTTTTCCCTTTAGTGAAAGTTATATTAAAGAATTTTTTTACCGTATTTAATTCGGGTTACCACAAATGATACGATAGGACAGGTCAAAAGGAAGAGTTAATCTTTGTTTCGTAATAGAAAATAAGAGTGCAGTCGACAAAGCTATACATTTTTATAAGATATTTATAATAATTTACGACAGATTAAAGAAATTATAAACAGAAGAAAATCTAATAAGATAAAAGAAACAAATACTTTTAATATAAATTACAAAAAAAAAAATAGTAAGATATCAAATTCAGGCACGTGTGTTTATATATATATATATATATATAAATAAACCCAAAGTATTTTACGGGATTAAATACAACTTTCCACTATATTAATGTAACAGTTTTTTGTGTTTATAAAGGTAATAAATATTGAAACAAATATTACCTTTTTTTCTAAATACATTTGTAGGTTCAAACAAAATAATATTTCATCATTAAAATACTTAAATAATCTATTATTGATATAACGTAATTATGATTAGATTACATATTTTGTGATAATCTTTTTTATCCATTAAATATTACATTAATAAAAAACATTCTGATGTGGACACGACATGACTTCCTTTACGCCTATAAAATTACATACACTTTTAAAAAACTAAAAAAAAAAATTGTTTAATTTTTTTTTTTCATAGTTCTATTTCATTAATAATTTCTGATATTTTTTCATAATTTTTTTTATTGTTATAATTGAATTATTTATTGTAATTTTTTTCCAGAGTTAATAATTATTAATAAATCAATATATTTAAATTAAAAAAAAAGTTAAAAAAATTACGTAGATGAAGTCGGATTTGAACAATGTGCCTTTCTTCCTCTTGTAAGATCCAAATATTTCATTAATTAAAATTTTTAATTGAAAAGCTCTCAATGAAGGCTTATTACTGCAGTTAAGAAAAAGTTCAAAATTCAATTTTTTTTGATTTTGGTCTTTTTTGGACAGAGTTAGAAATACGTTGTATTTTTCACGTTTTTTTTTTTGGATTTGCACGTACGTTCGTACGTACAGACGTCACACCGAAACTAGTCAAAATGGATTCAGGGATAGTCAAAACGGATATTTCCATTTAAATCTGAAAACCGACATTTTTTGCGATCGCAATATACTTCCCTTTACTTCGTACAAGGAAGTAAAAATTAAATGATCTAGTTGGCAGGTAAAAAAATCGATTTCATTAATTGTAAATAATAAGATAAGGTCTGGTGGATTTTAGTATAGAAAACAGTACCGGAAACGATGCAGAGTAAATCCCATGAATTTCGTTGTGGACACCCTCTTAACTGAAACCTTAACCTATACTTTTCCAACATAACTGATACAGGTATTGCAAGCGATAACATACATACACAATTACATTTTTGTGACTTTTAACCATTTTCAGATTCTTCTACTTAGCGTTATGCTATGATGATTAGTTTTCAGGACAAAAAAAATTTTAATCTGTTTCATTAAGCGAACAAAAAAGCAAGAATAAAAATGGCTTTCTCTGAAAATGAATATGTAAACCATGTACCCACTTCCTGTATTGTAGTAAGAGTCTCACATATAGGGCAGAAACTTCATTATTTAAGTGAGGATGAACAAATTATTGTATAGGAAATCATTCACTCCTTACATTTTGAAAATGCAAACGATGATTTCTTTTTATTCTTGTAAAAGACAATGGGATTAGCAAAACAGACCTTTAGAAAGGGATGTTAATTTATATTAGCCTTAATAAAAGTCGTTTTAGTTTTACGGAAAATCCTTTAACAAATCACGAATCTATAATGTACTGTGTATATTTGAAGGGAAGATTCCTGGTGATAAATAATGACCTAGATTTTGTACCGTTCTGATATGAACAGGTTGAAATTCTCAATAATCCTACAGAAACATTCTGGAACCTTATTCTAGGCACTTTAATACTTACGGAATATTACACGTAAAAATAATAAATTAACAAAATTATTAAATGTGCGTTAAAATTTTTTTTTCTTTTCAGTTGTCTCTCTAACTAGGTACTTTTATATAAGAACTTCTTAAAATCGGTATGGACGAACAGAATTCAGCTCTGGGGTACGACTAGTGACAGAAATATTAAAAGATCCAAAGATCACACAACAAAATAGTAGGAAAGAGACTCATCCGCTTTGGGTCATCAGAATTTCTGAATTACATTGAGTACCTGGAGATCCCGTATGTTCAGAATGAGATAGACCGTTTAAGTTCTAAATACATGATTTATGCTGGCACGAAATCTCCTTGCTTCGAACCTGCTACGCATAAACGATTTAAACGCATAAACGATTTAAACGCATAAACCTGCTACTTTAAACGATTTAAAAGGTTTCGTGTGCTAGGCCTTATTGATGGTCGTTGAAGATTCTGTGTTTTTATGGGTTTTTTTTTTCTGTACTTTTGTATCTTATCTGTTTCTGTTACTATTTTTTCCCTATTGTTACTACCTATTTTCTGTTGTTTTAATGCTGTAAGTGTTTTCGTATTCTCGCTTTGAATTTACCTATATTCGCTTATTTTATCAGCCTTTTATTTATGTCGGCGTTTAATTTTCATTCGTTTGTGTTGGACGCATGTGGCCCATACATTGGGAAAGTTCTAGAACTCAGTGATGATAGTGCTTATGAAACAACGAGTGTTTACTTCATCTTAGTTATTACTATAAGTATATTATTAACATAGACAATTACTGTTATTATAATTATTTACTGTTTGTTTTCGTGGGGAGGTCATCATTGGATGATCCTCTCTCATGGTGATATTTTAACATAAAACTTACTTATCGTCTGAGGAAACCGATTGTTAATTTTACAGCAAAAAAAAAGTTTTATTATTTGTATAACAACACCAGACGCTCGGACCGGCTTCACCGGACCTCCCAGCTAGGCCTCGCTTCGCTCGGCGCTTTGGTTTTCCAGGTTTCCAAAGTTCTTTTTTCAACTGGAAAATTTTTGACGTTATCTCAACTTTACTCCAAGTTAAGAGCTTAATGTTTTTAGAAAAAAATTCATGCAATTTAGATAACAAAAGCAGCTATTTATTTATGTTTTTAAACAGCTGTAAAATATTGTAAATGAATGAATCGTAAAAATTACATATGCATGTGCGCTAAATCAATTGAAACTTAGGAATAACTGTACGTTAAAACTTCATCCCTTTTCAAAATTGATTAATTCAATGTTGAAAAAAAAAATGTGAGCTAATAATTAAATTTTTCTTGAAAATCAAAGTCATTTTGAAAATGTAAATGCAAAAATGTCAAAATTGTAAAAAATTAACTTTTACGCGTATAACTCGATAACGCCAAATCGTTAAGTGTCGTCAAAATTGGAACTCGAATCCGCATGAAAAAACAAACTAAACTCACATGAAATTTAACTTTTAAAAGCATGCGAACAAATGAATCCAATGTTGTCAAAATGGAAAAAAGTAACTTTAACGCCAATAACTCGCAACTGTTATGTTGGAGGTCCAGAAATATTAGCCTATGTTCACCGCAGGGCTTGAAAGTGTAGGTGTGCAAAATGTTAGACAAATCTGTGAGGTAGATCAAGAGTTAAGTTGGAACAGATAGACAAACAAACATTGATTTTTATATATATATAGGTTATTGCAAAATAAATAATAACTGAAACATGCTATATGATTTTAAAATTTAAACAAGATAAAAAAAGGCCAAGAAACAATTGAACAACAAAGTATAAATATATAAAATGACTTACCAGCGGTCATATTTTCAATTAGTGTAGCTAAGTCGGTACTAAGATGTCGTTCTTCCTCAACATCCATCCCAAAATCCAAGGCACGGTACACGACAAATCCCAAGCCGTAAACCAACTAAAAACAAAATAAAAGAAAAACGTTAACATAAAATAAAGAAATGATAACGTTAAAATAAAGATACGATTAGATCTTTTAACGATTTTTCATCTGTAGTTAACTAAAAGAAACGGCTGTAATTACATTAAGTTAACGGCTTCTATTGCCTTTTCTTGAAATTTTTTGAAATCCCATGCAGCCGTGAGGTGTAGCGGCATCTCGACGATGGTTGAAGAAAGCAAATGTCACGCGGGACTCTGCGATGAAGCTGAGTGGTAGTAGGAGGTCTGTCCTCCTCTCCCTTATAGACCAGTCCGGAGACCGTAAATTAAGATAAAGTCAGGGGTATGGACTGAAACCCACCGGGTTGGTCTAGTGGTTAACCCGTCTTCCCAAATCAGCTGATTAGGAAGTCAAGAGTTACAGCGTTCAAGTCCTAGTAAAGCCAGTTATTTTTACACGGACTTGAATACTAGATCGTGGATACCGGTGTTCTTTGGTGGTTGAGTTTCAATCAACCACACATCTCAGGTATGGTCGAACTGAGAATGTACAAGACTACACTTCATTCACACTCATACATATCATCCTCTGAAGAATTATCTAAACGGTAGTTACCGGAGGCTAAACAGGAAAAAGAAAGAAGGGGTATGGACTGAAGTAGAGTTCACTAAGAGAACTACGACTAAATTTCGTTGTTGCGAACAACATTTTTGGTGTTATATTGTTGTAAATTTGCCTTGAATTTCGAGACATTTACTAGAAATTGGCTCAAAAAAAGAAGAACTAGGCACGGGACTCGTGCTTCCGCGAGCTCGGTTAGCTAGTTCAGAGGGCAATGATGTAGGTCATTAAGATGTCCGGACGAGGCCTACAGCGAAGGCAAAAGCCGAGTTTAAAAATCGCCGATGCAAATGTCTACCGAGGCATTTACATTGGTGGCATCCCAACGAGGCCAGACTTATTACTATGAGATGTAAAAAGTTAGAGGGCGAAAGACGACTTCCGATAAAGCCCGTCAGGGCTAGGAACTGGAGGGAGGGGGCGTGTGGCTACCGGAAGCGTCACAAGGCGGGTGTCTTCCCCTGCGGGGTTGGGATGTGTAATTAAATAGAAAACAGAGTGTAGTAAAAATGATGTTTTATCGAATTTGCACAGTTGACATATAAAATAAATATAGAAAAAACTAGAAGAAATATGAAAAAGACTACTTTAAAATTACCTGCGAGCAAATGGCATTAAAAACCATATTTTAGCACCACATTTAACTAATGAATTAACAGTATTTCTAATTTCAAAATTTTCCTTCACTTTAATTATAAATCAAGTTATCTTCAGGCCGTGAAATCGGTTTATTAATTATTAGAAAATTTGTCAACATTGTAAGGATTACTAAACAAAATTGTAAGTTTTGTAAATTAGTATAATGTTTCCTAGGCTTCTTTTAACAGTAAAAGGTAGTAATTATTTATAAATGAATTTACATATAAAAAACTGAATCGTATCAAATTTTATTAGCGGGGTTCAATCATATACCAAGGTTACTATGTTTCAAATCACTTATACATGAAAGTGATTTATTAAACATAAGTGGATTTAATAAGTTCAAAAAGAATCATTAGGCAGTAGAATTCACTGTACCTAAGAAAAATAATTATGATTATCTAGAAGTCGTCTGCGTATTATATTGTACTCAGCTATACTTTAGACTGTACATGTAAGAAGCTGTGTCCCTTGTTTGTAAAATAACAGTGCACTATGTGATGTATCCTATGTCTAACATGCCAGAATGCGTTGATAAAAGAAATAAGCACTAGTGAGCGAATGACAATCTGTACTAATACATAATCTGTATAATGTAACCCAAATTATTTTTTTATACACCAGGTTTAGGGCCTTAGCCTACCGGGCTAAGAAACAGAAACCAGGCTGGTCTAGTGATTAACTCGTCATCGCAAATCAGCTGATTTCAAAGTCGAGAGTTCTAACGTTCAAATCCTAGTAAAGGCAGTTACTTTTATAAGGATTTGAATACTAGATCGTAGATACCGGTGTTCTTTGGTGAATAACATCTCAGGAACGGTCGACCTGTGGCTGTACAAGACTCCACTTCATTTACACTCGTACATATCATCCTCATTCAGACCTTCTTGGTCTTATCCAACTTCCTAATGAAAAGGCAAGTTTAACCTCTGAACTATCACCCTAATATTTAGAAGGAAACAAAAATAATTCGGTGATATTTTTGTACCTAGATGGTCAGGAATAAAAAATAAACAAAATATATAATAAGGAAATATAACCAGTTGATCATTACTGTGAAATAGTCATGATAAATGAAGACGGTGTAGACTGTCAAGCATGGTATTTATGTTTGGATTATCCTTACTCCATTATGCTTAACTTGATTAGACTCTACTACAGCCTAGATGAAAACTATAATGTGAAATTGAAAACGATTTCACAAAAATGATAATTATTAATTGGCTAAATTTGGTATAGGAAAATTAAATTCCTACAATTCATAACTACAATATAAATTCATACAGTACACTATGGTAACCTTTCAACCACAATTCACACGCAGAAATTACTTATGGCTGTAAAAAAGATTTAAAAATCTGTATCACATAAAAAAACTAAAAATGCAATACGTAATTAAAATTAACAAAATCTTGATAAGAAGGGTGAATATTGATTTAATAACACAAAAAAGAAAAAATATAAAATTGAAGGATTGTGAAGGAAAATGAAAACTGAATATGAAATATAAATCAGTAAAAATTAAACAAGAAATAAACATAAATAAACGAATCTAAAACGAAAAAAAATCGTAATAGATCATATTTAAAATTGGGAAATAGAATTTTATACACACAAACAGGATAACTTACAAACAGGATGTAAAAAATATAAACATACATTTAAAGACATACATTTAAGTTTAAAACACCAAACATACAAGGTATAATTTATTACGATAAACGCTAGCACCAAACCATCGTTCTTGAAAACAAATAACCAATACAGAAAAATATGAACGTATCTATTTCATTACTTGCTTAACTATTATTCTAACATATGTTTAATTAGTTAACATAGTTAATAAATATTAAATTATATACACACACACACACACACACACACACACACACACACACCCACACCAATGACAACTCAATTTTTTGTACAGTCTTCATTACAATGACTATAGTTTGCTTATTTGAAAAGTAGTTTGTCTACTTTCCCACATACCTTAAAACCTAAATTCATTACTTATAGATGACTTATTATATTTAATGACTTTTAAATATTGTATAGAGATAAACGAAATGAGTTAATCAACTGTTTTGTTTCTATTATTACATGATTAAAAAGAGGGCTATTTATTATTATTAACTGAAATACGAAAAACAAACAGTTAATCGAACTATCGTAAACATATTTTTCCAGTATTAAGTTACATGGAAATGTACCTTTTTTAATAGCTAGATACTTTCCGATACCTCCATCCATTTTCTTCAGCGTCCTTTTGCCAATTCGTACAATTTTACAACAATTGTGAAAAAATATAGTATCAATGCAGTCACATTTCTAATCTTTTTTTTCTTTGTAAAAATTGAAAAAAAAGAACATCCATAAATTAAAAAAAAAAATTATCCACATTTAAAGTTTTCCCGGTTTCCAAATCATCACAACATTCTGAATAATATTTAAACTTCAGGTAAAATATTCTCCATACATATGGAGTATATACAAACTAGCGTCTGTAATAAAATAATAATTGTATCGTGTGGAAATTATAACAATATCATTCAAGTTTATTTCTAAATAACTATAGGTATAAAAAGTAAATTTCATAACTAAAATTCTGATGTGGACTTCACATGGGTTCCTTGTACCCCTATTGCAATAATTAATAAAAATTAATTATTTGCAATAATTAATAAATCAATATATTTAAATTAAAAAGAAAGGAAATGAAGTCAGATTCGAACCGATGTGCCTTACTCTTATACGATCCCAATTTTTCATTAATTTAACTTTTACTTGGCTATAACTCTGGAACCAATGAAATAAGTACCATTTATTATATATCGTTAAAAAGCGCTCAATGAGGGCTTATTACTGCAGAAAAAGACTTCACATGGGTTCCTTGTACCCCTATTGCAATAATTAATAAAAATTAATTATTTGCAATAATTAATAAATCAATATATTTAAATTAAAAAGAAAGGAAATGAAGTCAGATTCGAACCGATGTGCCTTACTCTTATACGATCCCAATTTTTCATTAATTTAACTTTTACTTGGCTATAACTCTGGAACCAATGAAATAAGTACATTTATTATATATCGTTAAAAAGCGCTCAATGAGGGCTTATTACTGCAGAAAAAGGTCAAAATTCAAATGTTTTGGATTTTAGACACTTTTGGTTCAGTCGATTGCAATCAAAAGGGTAGGTGCACAACTAGATGTTACAATAGTCCTAAATCTAAAATTTCAACATTCTACGCCTAATCGTTTTTGAGTTATGCGAGATATGTACATAGTACGTATTATGACGGACGTCACGCTGAAACTAGTCAAAATTGATTCAGGGATGGTAAAAATGGATATTTCCGTTGAAATCTGAAAACCGAAATTTTTCGCGATCAGAATACTTCCTTTACTTCGTACAACGAAGTAAAAAATTAAATTCGGAAAGATCTTCTTCGATTATTTTTCTTGTTTTTTAAAATTCTATATTTCGTTCGAAAAATAGAATATTTAGCAACACTAGTTTACTTACGCGTATATATATATATATATATATATATATATATATATATATATATATACGTTTATATATATATATATATATATTTTTTTTTTTTTTATTATTATTAATTATTACAATTTGGGATTTGAGAGTGAAAAATTCTGCGCGAGGGAGACTTTTTTGTTTCGTTGTTAGCTATACAAGATGAGCTTCGTTATTCAACACTACAAAATTAGTTGGATACGTATGAAGGGCCGTAACACATACTCGTATAAATATACAGCTTGATAACGAACAAATATAAAGAAATAGCCTGATAAAATACAAAATGTCCAGGTTTACAATCAAATGGTTGAATAAAGTTAATAACATGTTACAAAACGATATAAATACATTGGAGAAACAAATAGGCGATTTACAATCTTTCTACGGGTTTATTCATAGCATTTTCAATAATTACAAAAAGAAAGAAAGAATGAAAGAAATATTAAGTCTTATTGCATTTGAATAAAAATAAGACTTCAAAATTAGCACGGTCTCCCAGTAGGTAACAATGTAATAAAACAGCGCTGAGTCAAAATGGAAAGGTATTCCATATATCAGAATGATTAAATAACTACATAAGTTATGTAAACTTAGCGACGATTTCGATCACTATTTGAAAAAATCTGATGTGGTCACTACATGAATTCCTTGTACGCCTATAAATTACGTATATAAAATTTTTAAAAAGGAGAGTACATAACATTTTATTTCATTTATTTAAATTTTTTATTATTACTATTATTTACTGTAATTTTTTTTAGAGTTTAAAAATTATTAACAAATCAATACATTTAAATAAAAACAAAAAGTTAAAAAAAAAAGAGGATGAAGTCGTACTCAGCGATGTGCCTTCCTCTTGTAACAACCAAATATTTCATTAATTAAACTTTTATTTGGCTATAACTCTGAAACCAATCTAAATAAGTACAGTAAATAATTACTGCAGTTAAGAAAAGTCCGAAATCCAAACTTTTGGATTCTGGGCTTTTTTGGACACTTTTAGTCTGTCGATTGCAATCAAAAGGTAAGTGCACAACTAGATGTTACAACAGTCCTAAATACAAAATTTCAACATTCTACGACTAATCCTTTTTGAGTTATGCGAGATACATATGTATATACGTACGTATGCACGTTACTCTGAAACTAGTCAAAATTTCCGTCGAAATCTGAAAACCGAAATTTTTCGCGATCTCAATACTTCCTTTACTGCGTACAAGTAAAACTTCCCCTAATTACACTGGTATCACTAAGTGTTTTAAAAGGTTTTTCATGACGGACCACCTATGTACTCTTCTGCGACCGGGATTTCAACGACCAATCTTCATTGCCTCTGAATTACGTATGTGTGTCCCGGGAATACTTGTATATGCAAGCTTACAACAAATCAACAATTCGCAACATTTTTTTTTTTATAAGTTCTTTTTACAAGAGTGAAGGACAAACCCTATAAGTTTCAGTCGATAGAAACTAGATAAATATTAAAAAATATTTCACGGGAGGCAAGAATTGAAAATAAAAAATTTGAGTCAACTTTCATAAAAATTCTCTCCGTAAAAGAATCCATAGAATCACCGGATAGTTCAGCTTGAAATATAGATAAAAATGAATACATATCGGTTCTTTAATCGTAATTTCTTGTTCCATATACTTTTATATGTAAGAAAAATATACGAACAGGACAAAGTCCAGTAAATAAAATCGAGTAAACCTCATTCACAATATTAGAAATTATCCTTAAAACACCATTAATAACAATCAGGAGTTATTAATTCTTACTTTACCAAAAACATGTCCAGGTAAACAGTAAATTAATTATAGACCGGTTAATTTCACAGTTCAAAAGCCAAATAAATAAGTATCTGTTCTACTATATTTCAAAATTGCACATGAATTTTTTTATTTAAAAAATCGTGTATTATAAAAAAAAATATAAACAAAATAAAATCATTAGATCTTCAAATATTGTAAAGTAATTATTATTTCCACAGCTGAGTGGTTTCCTCTTTTTACGTTATACACATTCAATCATCATTTCGTTGTATTTAATACAGTTCACCAATAAGGCTTTGTTAAGCATTCAGTTGTGGGAAAATATCCGATGTTCCACAGGAAGAAGAAACCACCCTACCATAGCAGAACGTGACTCAGTTTAGTTCTTCATTCGTTGTACACGATTATCCAGCCTGAACAATGTATACAGAACACACACACACTCTCTCTCAGAGAGAGAGAGAGAGATAGATAGATACATTAGGATAATAAGTACCTGATTAAAAACATATAGCTGTTGGTTTTATAAAAATAAAAAAAAACAAAACTCAAAAATGATGACAACCTTCCTTTCGTAACCCTCCAAATTTTTTTCTTGATTGTTAAATATTTTCTACAAAAAATTTTATTAACTATATCTTTTAAATTACCAAAAAATAAATTCATCGAAAATATGTATAGGAAATATAACACGTTGAAAACATTTCAAAAAATTCTATACCTTTTAGAAATGAAATTAATTCCAGGAATAGTTTTAAAAACTTTAAGTTATTTAAAATTAAGATTAGTTTAACACTAGCTAATAATAATTTATGACGTAATATCAGTTGCAATAAGATACATTAGCGAACGGTCTCTACTAGTTAGTTTATATCACATAAGGTTGGTAAATATATCAAAATGTTAAATAAATACAGTTTTCTCTTTAAATTATTGAATATTTGTTAATTTATATTCATTTATCAAAAATTACATTTTTGATATTAATTTTTTTTTATTAAGAAATCAAATACTGTATTAATTATAAATTAATGACGTAAAGTTTTTTTGGTCAATGTTACATAAATTAAGCAATAAGAAAATGTTGAAAAATTAATATTTTCTTTTATATTTTGAAATTGAAAAAAATGTATGAAATGTAATTCATTTTTATCCAGAAATACTTTGTTAAAATACATATGAAGTGAGAGAATTTCAAAAAATTAAAAAATGAAACCTCTGAAAATATGTTTATATATAGACAATCAAATATTAGTAGTAATTAAAACCTGCCCAAAAGACATTACCTAAATACATATATGGAGAAAAAAATTCATAAGGTTAATTGTTTCGCCAATTCCGTTCAAATTGAAGTCCAGCCTTCTGCATATACGAGGATTATTTTTTTCAAGGTCCGATCGGTCGCGAAACAAAAACCCGGCAAAAATCAGATGAACCTTTACGCATATGTGTTGCGCAGCGTCTCTAGTATGGCCTTCAATCACGTCGCGTCACTTCGTTTAAATCTGAACACGCAACTAGCACGTAAACATGTCTACAACAATAGCATCTCCCGCCAAGTGTGAAGTGCGTGCGGCAATTCGATTTCTTCAGGCTGAGGGGTGTAATGCAGCTGAAATTCATCGACGAATAAGTAATATGTACGGTGAAACTTCAGTGAGTGACAGCGGTGCAGGAACTTTAAAGCAGGACGTACAGATGTTCATGATGCAAGGGTCAGGGAAGGAAGCGAGTGTCAACCGATGATCTCGTTGAGCGAGTAGATGAGGCAATTCGAGAAAATCGTCGGTTCACAATTTCTTCTGTATCGAGTGATTCGTTTCCTGAAATTTCAAGGTCAGCTCTCTACACTATTGTGAGTGAGAGACTTTAGTACCGCAAACTGTATGCGAGATGGGTTCCCAAGATGCTGTCCGACCATCACAAACCAATGAGAATGGACGCTTCCCTAAAGTTTCTCCAGCGCTACCACAATGAAGGAGATTTTTGAACAAAATTGTCACAGGGGACGAGACATGGGTCCATTTCGAAACTGAAGAAACAAAAGAACAATCCAAACAGCTGATGCATTCTCATTCTCATTCTCCCATTAAACCAAAGAAGTTCAAGCGAACCTTCTCCAGCAGAAAGTGGATGGCTACTGTGTTCTGGGACCGGAATGAGTTCTCTTGATGGAATTCATGGAACGTGGCACGACCATCACTGCAGCCTCATACTGCGTGACTCTTCAACGTTACGAAGGGCAATTCAGAATAAGCGTAGACGAATGTTGTCCTCAGGCATTGTCTTTCTCCATGACAATGCTCGGCCGCACACTGCAACTGTATCAAAGAAGCTCCTCCAGCGTTTTCGTTGGGAAGTGTTTGATCACCCACCGTACAGCCTGGACTTAGCTCCATCCGATTTTCATCTCTTTGCTCACATGAAACGCTGGCTAGGAGGACAACATTTTGGCACAGACATCGAGCTGCAGACCAGCGCAAATACATGGCTCCGTTCTATGACGAGGATATTGGAAAGTTGGTACCACGCTACGACAAACGTCTAAATCGGAGTGGCGACTATGTAGAGAAATAGCGTAACTATGTAAGTACTTGTTACAAATAAAAAAGTTTTATTTTCACTGTGGTTTTAATTTTGTGACCGATCAGTCCTTGAAAAAAAATAACCCTCGTATATTCACTATAAAATAAATTATAATTATGACTATTTCTTCCTACATTTAAGGACCATTTTATTTGTCTACTGCATGCCGTAAAATATTAAGGAACCGTTTTAAAATATTAAGGAATATTTGATATCTCTGCTGTTTTAGCATTAACACAAACATTTAACATTTACATGAATATTTTAGGCAGAATAATAAAGTTCTGTTACAACACTCAAACGATCAGTTGTGGAAATTAATAAGTCTTCTTTCCGTTTGTCTTAATTTGGCAATCACACACAATAAAGCTATGATTGTTATAGTGTAATGTAAAATAATGTGTTTAAAACTAATACCGTAATATTAGTAATTTTAAAATAAATGAAAACCTGTTAAAAGAAATAATAACGAAAAGTGGTCACTTATATTACCATGTTAAAAACCTGAGTTGCAACATAACATGTTTTCACTATTGACATGACCCAGCACGTAATTGTAATAAAGAACGAAATTTTAACTAAAAGATTTTTTTTATAAGTTTCTATATTATTTAAGGATAATAACAAAACAATAATAAAATGGAGAATCGGTATTTGTATAATAAATAACTTGTTATGTGTTTTTTGAGTGCTTTAATAAATAAAATGACAAAGAAGATTGTTTCCTGTACAAAATAAAATATTCGTCAAGATTGTAAAAAGAAAGTTATTTAAAAAATAAAAATAAATAAAAATTTAATAAAAAAACATCACAAAAAATTAAACGTTTAAATAATTTTATCATTATAATCAAACACTTTTCACGAGTTAAGTCAAGGAAATTTTATTCCACAATGTTTATTTACAATCAGTTCCACAAATAACATAGAACATAAAAAGTGAATTGGATTACAAAAACAATGATATGAAAAGGAGTTTCCATTAACATTTGAGGGAAGAAATTCCATTACAATTATCCAGGTCTAAGATGGAGTCGATTCAGCCGTCTAATATATTCACTATTGTCCACTAGGTTCACAGCCAGATAGTTTTCACGGTTGTTTAGCCTTAAAATATATATGTATTTCTAACTGAATCGTTGAACGATTCATCTCAATAACGTATGCTAATCCCAAATAGTCATGGAACCTTACAAAACACGGTGCCTGCGTTATGCTCCTGATTAATTTATTCAGGAACCGCTGGATAATACCAATGTTACATGTCGTTCACCAAAGTTGGATACCAAAGGTCCACACCGGCTTCAGAAGTACTTTCTACAGCAACTGTTTGTTAGAAAATGACTGTGATCTTCTGCCTAATAACCAGTGACGACCATCCAGACGTAGACCTAGATACAGAACGTGGTAAGCGTGCGGGATGAGAAGGCCATTTAGGCGGACCCGTGGGCAGTCCACTTTTCTCACTGTAAACGTCGAATGACTTGATTTCGTCGGAATAACTTTTATTTTTCATTTAGTCAGCCAATCGTTGATTATATTTAACGCAGACTGCAATTTACCCGAAGTTTGCGTCATGTCATCAAGCAACAATGACATGATTTGGAGTTGGAAGGTCTACAGTGAAAATGGAGTACAAAATCGGTCCCAAAACTGAGCCTTTCTGAGTGTCAAAAACTCGAGACACCTCCTGATTATACTAACCTGGGAAAAACTACCATCAAGGTAGCTACGCAGATCAAGTAAAACGGTTAAGGCAAGCTCAGTTTCAGTTTATAAAGTAGGCCAGGCAACCAGGCGTTGTCGATGGCTTGCTGGACATCCAAGAAGGCTGTCGAACAACATTCCTTCCGTTCCAAACAAAACCTGTTGACATTAAAATCGTACGTGTTTATTCAATAGCAGAATGACCACTTGGGGAGTCAAACTGATGGTCAGGAATAACATATTCTCGTTCTAAAACAGGCTAGTCTTCGATGAAAGAGTTATTCAAAGATCTTAGAGAGAATAGGCAATAGGTCTATTTGTCTGTACGAAGATACGTCGTGCACTAGTTTATCTGATTTCGGGATCACTACTATCTATGAATTATGATGCCATTAAAAAGGTGCGTTATGTACAAGACCGAATTAATGGTAACATAATTAGCATTTTGTTACTAAATCAAAACACCAGGAGCCGTTTTTTTAGATTCCGCTTCTTGATCTCTTGCGATACTTCTTTTGATGAAAAATGCTTTACAGGAAGACACAGAGAAAAACAGCTGCTCAAGAACTCAAGAATTTTCTCTTAATCACCTTTCGTCATGTTATGTAAATACACTAAAGTCAAGTAAAAATACACTTGAAACAAAAAAACAGATATTTTATTCTAAAAAAAATACAGAAAATACCTGATACAAGAAAATTAATAATTTATTTTTTTATTAGAACATTAATAGGAAAGATTACGTAGAACAGAAACTGATAAGTATCATATATAATATCATTTATATAAAAATGTGTTATTTACATTTAAACTAAACTGCCGAACTCCGTGGCACAGCGGTAGCGTCTCATTCTTTTATCCTAAAGGTTCAATGTTTGATTCTGTTCAATTTTAGCATTTTTACCTCGTTATGAAATTTCCATTCTTTCTTCCAACCACAAGCTTCCAGCTCATACGGCAAATTAATTATTTAAAAAAATTAACATAATATTTCAATTTCTTTTAATAAAGTGTTATGCTAAGTGTTATTCAGACATATCTACCAGCGATTCGCCATAAAGATTTTCGATTTCTGAAGAAAATAAATATTGCAATTCATCACTAGTAATACACTAGTTTCAAATTTATTACGAACCTAGATAGTCATATATCTGTCTATTCGTTCGGCAAAGATTGAGGTCAAACCGCTTAACCTACAAAAATTTAATATAATTAAATCTGCATGGGGAGGAGGCACAGAAAAAAATACTATTAAAAAACATTGTTGTTAAAAACCACTCTAATATTTAAATTAAGAAAAAAACTTTCATATTTGTTGAAAGAGACTAAAAAGCAAACATTAAATTTGTAGATAACAAATAGACGTTTACTTCCCATTATGAAGTTACATTAAATTTTTTGTCAGAATTTAAAAAAAAAACTGTTCGATTAAAGCGTAAAACCTTTCCGATTTCTACATAATCGGTCTTACACTTTGAAAGTGTCTGCTGTTTCCTCGTAAAGCTGATAATGCGGCGGTGTATTTGTTATGTTCAAACGAGTACGATAGGAATAAAAGATAAGAAAAGTTAATCAATAAAAAATCTTTTCTTTTTTTTACATTTTCGGCTCTAATAATTAATGTTTTAAAATTTATTTGCTGCTTCATATTCATACTAGCATCGGGGTTAAAATGTATGAACAAATTATCTAGTAGTAACATAAGTTTTTAAAAGGGGAAACACCCCTCATACGCTTCAACTTGTAATGAAGTATACTTCATTACAAGCTCTTGTTTTGTTAGCAATGAATTAACGTTGAAGTCTCATCTCGCATACAAATAGTTTATTTTCCATCTGGGACAACAGCTTTATCGGGAAACTTATAGAGCTATTCAGATGAAATTTTGCTTTTATCCAAACCAGCATAACACATTATTACAATTGTTCATACTATGTAACAAATGTTGATTACTCCAATAAAATTTCGTTGGATAACAACATTAAGACAAGCATAAAACTGGTTCTAAATATCAAATTAATTTTTTATAATTTCATATTATTGTATAGGGTCCGGCATATAAACCTGACGATTTTTGAGGGATAATAATTAAACTGTGTTTCGTACTATTAAAACATTTAACATATCAAATTAAATTACTTACATATATATTTTTTTAATTTGAATATTATGTCGTCCAAATGTTTTCCATTACTCCTCCCACATTCAATTAACCTCATTCTAAAATTTTACATTGCTCGCTCAATCATCACTTGTGGAACTGCTTCAATTTCTCGTTGAATGTCCTCCTTGAGTTCTGCAATTGAATGTGTTCGACTACTGAAGACTTTATGTTTGAGACACCCTCACAGAAAAAAATCACAAACAGCCAGATCAGGTGAACGCGCTGGCCAAGGAATGTCGCCAAATCGGAAAATCAATCCTCCAGGAAAGGTTTCTCGCAGAGGAAAGGTTCTCGCAGAACATCCATTGCGATTCTCGCCGTATGGCCTGTGGCACCATCCTGTTGAAACCAAATTTCATGTCCTTGAAAGTCATTTCACTTTCGGTCGCAGAAATTAATTCAACACGTTTAAGTATCGATGAGATGTTACTGTTACTCTGCGATTTAACTCCTCAAAAAAATACGGGCCAATTATGCCGAACTTTGAAACCGCACACCACACTAACATATTGACTGTGAAGTGGTTTTTAAAGAATTTTCCGTGGATTATGCGAAGCCCAATAACGGTAATTTTGTTTTTTCACAAATCCTGACAGATGAAAATGTGCCTAGTCACTTAAAAGAATAATGACATCTTGGTGGACATTTTCGAGGATGACCTCGTAAGCAGCTTTGCGAGGCGCCTAATCAATTGCATTAAGCTGCTGCACTAACATTATCTTATACGGATGGACTTTCAGGTCGGCATGATAATTCGTCGTACACTTCGATCAGAAATGGCTGAACGTCGTGGAGACCACGCAACAGCTAACCTTACAGCGTTAATGTTTACAGGCGTCTCACAGTCCGTTTTCGTCCTGTTAGTTTCATTTTTAAAGCAGACGATGTGTTCCTAAAATTCTTCACCTACAACGATGTCGTATTCCTACTAGGAACAGACGCATGTCGATTTAAATTGAAATGTGTTACAATAACAGAGTCATTATTTTTAAAATAGGCTCAAACAAACGCTCGTTGTTCACCCGACCACGACATACTGGCCTGAAATAACATGAATAGACCTGTCGATGTACAACACTCCCGCCTTCTCATTGACAGTGGTGCCAACATAACAATTATTACAAAATCGTCAGATTTATATGCCGGACCCTATAATGATGCAGAAAAATTGGTAAACAAAAAATTTAACTTACGAAACATATTAATATAGAGGCGATGTATGTATTGCGTTGTTTCCCAATTAAAGAAGAAAGAGTAAAATAATTTATTGCTTCAAACTAACTATCCGTTTTTTTTTAATGTTATGACGCACTTAACGCAAATGGGGTACAAAAGGCACTGATCAAAACAGCTAACCGTGGAAGTAATGATATCATCTATACACTGAAATCCCGCGCTAAACAGAATGAAGGTGTTACTTTATCAGCAGAGTTGAAAATCACCTGAAGTTTGGGGAAGAGACTCGAAATGACTGTATAGATCTGTGTGTTTAGGTCAGTAAAAACAGGATAACATATCATTTCATTCTTCATTTTTCTTAGTAAGTTTAAGCGTGGAATGCTTGACATTTTAGAAATGGAAATGCTGATTTCAAAAGCGATTGATATCTCTTCTCACGTACAATTTTTTTAATGAACTCAATATTTAATGAGATTATTATATTTTCAAGAAAGTGGATTATTAAATTTAATTATAAATGAAACTAAAGAAATTTATGAAAACTAGAATATAGGATAATATTTAGCCGTTGTACAATATAGCGGAGTAATGTAATTTACCATAAAAATCTATGATGTAATATTATTAACCCCACAACGCCACAATATACTTTAGTAGCCTTTAAGAAGATTTTGGCCTTACGGTAATAGCATGTATGATGTATTTATATTGCACATTTACTTTTACGAGTATTGCTCGCAGGAATGTTCTGAAAATCATATCCGGCTCCTCTGGATATAACAGTTACTAACGCCTCCCGTAAAATACAAAAAAAAAAGAAATTTTCGAACATAAGTAATTTCAATAATAATATATTTGCTGGAGTAAACTAAAATCTGTATTTTTTCCAAAATTATCAGATGTAGTTACACATATGAAAAAAACATATTTCAAAATTTATTTAAGGCTTCTAGGATGTTTGGTCCACAATGTAAGGTCTATCTGAAGTCCAATGTCCATTAATTATTTAGTCCATATTCCAGTTTCGTTCATCACAATTATGTGCACTTCAGATAATGTCCACTTACCGTATATTGTCAACTAGAAGACCTTTAAATAAAGTTCATCGCATATTTGTCTAGTCCATTTACCGAGATAAATAAAAGAAGGAGAAATATAATTTTGTTTTAAATTTATTTATTGTGTATGTATCCCAGAAATAATTATGGCATATACCTTAATTATTTAGTCCATATTTCAGTTTCGTTCATCGCACTTATGTCCACTCCAGGTAATGTTTATTTACCGTACCGTATTACCGTATAGTACGACCTTTAAATAGAGTCCATCACATATTTGTCTAGTTCATTTACCGAGTAAAAAAAAGGAAGAGAAATATAATTTTTTTAAATTATTTAATGTGTATGTATCCCAGACGTACAAGCTATCTAAATTTTTGGTTAAAATATTACAACAAATAATCGGAAAAAATAAATACAACATCAAAGATTCACTTGAATTCTATACATTTATTAATAAACAAATAATACCCACACACTACAAACTAATTTCGTTAGATGTAATTTCATTATACATCAGCATTCCGAAGAATATAGTAATTGAAGCGATAGAAAGCAAATGGAGTGAAATTGAAAAGTAACTAAAATACAAAAAAAAGAAAGAATTTTAAGAATGTATAAATATTTGCATAGATGATATGTATTTTAAAATTAAAAATAAATTATACGAACAATGCCATGGATTAGCGATGGGGGTCACCTAATCTCAGCCTGCTTAGCAAACCAACTATGGAATATTTAGAAAATAAAGTATTAGAGAAATTAAATAAAATGAAATCGATGAACACTCCAAGATGATATCGCCGAAATCAATTCTGCCACAATTTTATAAAATTTTATAAAATAATATCTCTTAGCAACGTAAGAAAGCAATGTTTTAATTTACAATAATGGTAAAAATATCTCCCTTGATATTATAACTCACAGTAAACTGAAAAAATACCTAAATCGGTGTGGACTAAAAGAAAGTTGAACAAAACTACCAGTGGAAGTTAAATAAAATGGACAAACAAAACAGTGGACACTGGACTTTTTGTGGACCTTAGCGAACGTGGAGCTTACCGTGTAGACAAAAATGACAGCTAATCTATTTGAGTGTTATTTTCTGCTCTTCCTAGTATTGTCACTTTAACATTTGTAGTTGCTACGTTTCGGAATACCTCCATTCTCAAAACTACTTTTATCACTCTTATCGAAGGGCAGAAAATAACATTGCAATTTGAAATATTGCAAAAAGAATATTTCAAAATGTAATAAAATAATTACAAATATTCCTTTTAAAAATAATATATAACGAATGAAAAGTAATATCTTTCAATATCAAATATAATTTAATTTATAAAATTAAACACAAAAATTATTTAAATAATAAAATAAAGAGATTTTAACATTTTAATTTTACGTTTTATATTAAATAACGATATTGACTGAGAAATGCAAGCAGTTAACCTAGCCTCCAGATGGCTAGACTAGCAGGAGCACTTCCTTGACTGGGTCTAGAACAACAAACCGATCGAAGTAATGGTCATGTGAATCCTTGAACTACAATCTTGCACATAACTTAACTAACCTCACCGCGACTGACTTAAACCGGAACGGGACGTTAATGGGTTCTAGTCAAATAAAAAGCTTCTGGCAACATTCGATTCTACCATCATCAAGAAGGCCAAACAAGCGTTATATAAACATAAAAATCAAAAACAAGTTCACTGAATCCCAATATAAAATTACTAATTATTTCCTGTACAAGAATCATTTTAAAAAACTGGATATTACCCTTACGTGCCACACGCATATTGATTAAATTAATAGAATACAAATAACTTTTAACACATGTATCAAATACAGAAAAAATTTTTTTTTTTTTTTTTTTTTTTTAACTTGTACATTGAACACAAGAAGGCTGAAAATAAAATAAATACATATATAATTTAAAGGTAGAATAATTTATACAAATAGTTATTAGTCAGTTATTAGTTAATAGTCAGTTGCTTTGAAGTGTCCCCTATTTTATTTAGGACACGGTGATGCAATGACATCATCGTTTTTTTATATATAACATTTTTTTATACATGTAGGAAATAGATTCAATGCTATTTCTAGTAGAAAAAGGAGTTCTACTGTAAAGGATGACTCTTACAAATAACTAGTTTGAGTAAACTATTTACTGTACTTCCGCTTCCAATATTCGGACTAAAACGATTACTCTATGAACTCATATTTTAGTAACTGCATTTCGTCTTCTCATATGTAATTCTCACATTAGGCAGTTCTTAATTATGCAGTGAAATTTAATGTTTATTTAAGACATTTTTTATGTGCCAGAACAATATTGTAAATAATGCAAAATGTAGAGCTTATGGTTTGGATATTATTATGTTACATTGGTGACTCTTTACGAGGTATCTTAAGTACAGCTTCATTTGTAAACTGTTCATTTCAACGATACTAAACTACATAATTTGTTATATTTTCAGTTGAGTATCACCACCTAAACAACTCAATTAATAATACAGCTAAACAGAATTCCACTTATTTTATTCCCCTATCAATTAAAAATTAATCGACGTGATCTTATTCCATTGGTGAAAGTTTTCGCCAAAATACTAAAAAAAATTAGAAAATGTACCGTTGTTTAATTATTTTTTACTTTAACACAAATTTACAGCTTGAGAAATATACATTTTTTTTAGTATCCCAAATATTAACTACTATTTTCTCATAATATTCTTTCCTCGTCCAATTTCTGACTTTTCGAATAGGTTTACTACAGCGGTATTGAAAGGTTCTGTGCACTGGACTTATAGAAGAGTAATGACGAAACGCTTTTAATTATTATTTGTATTTTTATTTTATTGAAACAGAAATTACAATTATTAAAATAGTTTATAAAAGTGTTAAAAATGACCTCCTACAATACAAACAACACTGTACACGTTTCAATCTGCTTTCCAATACTTTAACAGCTGATGTACTGAAATGTCTCGTATATATGTCGTCACCGAGGTTTTTTCATCAATCGTGCATGATTTGTTGCGATCACCAAAGAACTCACCGGGTTGGTCTAGTGGTGAACGCGTCTTCCCAAATCAGCTGATTTGGAAGTCGAGAGTTCCAGCGTTCAAGTCCTAGTAAAGCCAGCTATTTTTACACGGACTTGAATACTAGATCGTGGATACCGGTGTTCTTTGATGGTTGGTTTTTAAATTAACCACACACCTCAGGTATGGTCGAACTGAGAATGTACAAGACTACACTTCATTCAGACTCACACGTATCATCCTCATTCATCCTATGAAGTATTATCTAAACGGTAGTTACCGGAGGCTACCAGGAGAAAGAAAGAAACCACCAAAGAACACCGGTATCCACGATCTAGTATTCAAATCCGTGTAAAAATAGCTGGCTTTACTAGGACTTGAACCCTGGAACTTTCGACTTCCAAATCAGCTGATTTGGTAAGACGCGTTCCCACTAGACCAACCCGGTGGGTTACGCCCAACGAAACCTTTTCTTTTTCCTGTTTAGCCTCCGGTAACTACCGTTTTAGATAATACTTCAGAGGATGAATGAGGATGATATGTATGAGTGTGAATGAAAAGTAGTCTTGTACATTCTCAGTTCGACCATACCTGAGATGTGTGGTTAATTGAAACCCAACCACCAAAGAACACCGGTATCCACGATCTAGTATTCAAGTCCGTTTAAAAATAGCTAGCTTTACTAGGACTTGAACGCTGGAACTCTCGACTTCCAAATCAACTGATTTGGGAAGACGCGTTCACCACTAGACCAACCCGGTGGGTTACGCCCAACGAACCTACAAGCAACCAACCTAACGCCGAAAGAACTGAATGCACCACATAATTCTAAATCATACTGCACAGCGACTTTAGAACGTACTGTATTATCTGGCCATTTACCAAATGTTTCAGACAACAGTAATTTATTTTTTTAAATTACAAATGTTCGTTCTCATAAGGTAAATATTATATCAATAACAATGAAAAAAAATTTTCATTACTTCTCGAATGACATTTATAATAAAAAGAGATTAAAAGTATTTTCCGCCGGTAAATGCGAGCAATGTACAGGACCTCCAACAAAATATTCAGCTTGTTTTAATTTATTAGAAACTGTTCACAAGGCGGAGGGGTTGCGTCTAACCTTTTATCCAGAGGTCCCAGATTTGAATTCCAGTCAGACGTGGCATTTTTCAACGCTACAAAATTCATTTATCATCTAGTAACTGATGAGGGGGTAATCCTGTTGTTACTATGTAATTTAATAAATAAATATATAACAACTATGTCAATGTTATTTGTGATAATTAAAATAATATTTTCTCTTCCACACAATTTACTGTAGTTGAAATTTTAACAAATTTATCTTAAATACCACTTCATCCTCATAAAAAACGTTACTTTTAGTTCTACATTCACTTTCTTAATGAAAAAAGAAAAACAAGTTAAAAAACTATCTAAAAATAAATTTTCTGATTGAAATATTACTTGAAAAAATTCCCTGATTGAAAAAGATTACTTACAATAATTAGTAATAGTTGATGGTATTGGTAAGAGTAGTTAATAGGAGATATTATTACAATATTTTTCCGAGTTTAATTCGGGCATATAGTAGAGTTCCTATAAAAAGTAGTAAAAACGGTATCTTTTAAGTAATTTTTTTCAATTTCTTTGAATTCGTGTTTAGGTAATGGAAAATAAAATATTGGAGAATACTCTAAGGCCGTTCTCAATTTTTCCTCCATCATTACGGACGATATTCGGCACAAACTAAATGGAAAAAAATAAATAACGCGACTAAGTAACAATGATAGTTTATATGTTAAATAATATGGAAAGAAAAAATGTTTTAGATAATATCCTATTTCAATAGTGTTTTATTTGCTTTCACCATCCTTTTAACAGCTGTGAATTTATTCTGTAGGTCGAAAAAATATTGCGTGCGATTTTACACATTAGAAATATACAACAATACCAACAGTTTGTCTAATTTTATTGTAAAATAAACATTTCACGTCGATGATTTGACTGAAAGTAAAATCAGTGAGTGCTACAGAAAGCAAAAGTGTAGCTAGTTGATACACAATAGACGGTCATTCAAGTTATCAGCTGGTATACAAAAGAACCGCCAAGGTTAGACTTGTCACTTTCTGTTATTGGGCGTTGTTTATTCACATAGCACGCGGCCCAGTTATGTGGGCGTGCATATACACGCAGGGGTTGTCGACCCGATTGTATACAGACATATGAAAATATGTAGAGGAAAATATTACAATTTTCCTCTACTTTGTACCTATTAAACATATGTAGCTAACTACTAATTAAAAAGGAAAGACAATTTTAGAATATAATAAAATAAAAAAATACAAAAAAAATTTCAGAATTAACACAAATTTTATCACATTTCTAATAATATTTTTGATGCAGCATTTATATTTATCCCTGAAATGGTAAAAATGGATTTATAAGAGATTATAAGAGTGTTCATCAAAGGACTTCATTTCACCAATCATAAAAATTTACATGTTTAGACACAATAATTTAATTAAGCTAGCAAAAGTAATCCATGACGAATATTAGAAAAAATAATACAAATTTTAAATAATTAAATATATATTTATATGTTGTAAAATAAATCCAAACATTTTAAAAGAATTAATTAAAACCTCACAACTCATATCAGAGTCATAAGCGGAAAAGAATTAACTGATAAAATAATGTCAGAATTTTTTACATCCGCTCATGAGATAAACCAAGTGGTTTATCAATTCATAACGACATTTTCAGATTAGTTGTCGCCGCGACATGGTAGCTAGCTTAAATATTTTCGGCTGGAGATAAGGTGAAAAAATTTTCATTTAAGCAGTGATCTCCCACTGAGTTTTGTGGCATTATTAGCCCCTTCAACATGTCTCCTAGCGTTGCGGTTCTCATATATTTCGTTTCCAATAATCCAGCGAATTATTTCTAATGATCACAAAGTGTATTGCTCTAATAACTTTAAGGTATGCTAAGTTGACCTCTTGTGTTGGGACGGTTCCTTTCTCAATAGCTCGCTTTATTCTGGGTCAGGTTCAAAGTTAGTGAATCAATCTCGATTGTAATTCCAGAAAAATTCACAAGAAATGAAATTTTGATTACAAATAAATATTTACTTTAAAGAACAAAAACAATTGGTATATACTCGTATACCAATTTTTTTAACAAACGTTTTTACTTTGGAACAAAACAATTAACTTTTCCCTGTTTTACCACCTAGAAATAAGTTTTCTAAAGATATTAAAACATTCAAATGCTGATATAAGAAAATAATAATTAATGACAGATTTTTCTATTTAATTTTTTGTGAAATTTTCGTTCTATATATATATATATATATATATATATATATATATATATATATATATATATATATATAATATATATTAATTTAATTTTTGCTTCAAATCAAATTTTATCCTCTTCAGTTGTGTTGTTCTAGTGTAAATATTACAGTTACAGAATACAGAATCGGTAAATTTTTTTAATAAAAGCATCTGATAACAACTAACTTTTCAGATTAATGATCTTTTTCCCATTCGTATGAGGTATATTTCAAAAGAAAGCTACCTATTGTAATGGGTACCATGATTCAACTGCCAGAAAATTTCGACATATCTTCGCGTTTCACAACCCCCACACCCAAAACCACCGTTAGTTAAAAAGCTTATATATATAATTTTTTTTCACTCTTGTGAGCACAATAACTGCCGTAATTTTGCGCCAATCACTTTCAAATTGATCCATAAAATATAACGACCCAAAATCTCGGTCGAGTTCGTTAATGGGCAAAATCGGACCATGGAGGTGGAAATGGGGAGGTTTTTTCCAAAAAAAAAGAAAATATCGCTATAATTTTCTTATTAAGTAAAATATTGAATTCGTTTAAAGTTCTTACTATTCTTTGGATAAGGGCCTAAAACTTATCTAAGTAAGGTTTTTTGATACCACCCATCAGCCCAGGAGGTGGGGAAAAATGGGGTTTCGAAAAAAAAATCATACCTCCCTTAATAGGCACAGTAAAGGATCTGTTTAAAATAGTCGTTAAAAATAGTCCTCTAAACATTACCTAAAAGTTTTGTCTGAAACAATTTTTTATATAACCAACCATTAAGGCAAGGGATGCCCGAAATGTTGCTGGAATTGTAAGAAGATGGGGCTAAATTTGTAAATTTGAATTTTTTAATATTAACGTATAAAGCTTTTTTATCCCCTACGTAGCTCCAGTAAAATCTACCTCCGCCTTCCGGCGTGCCGAAATGGTTTTTTTTTTTTAAATTAATGTATATATAAAATACATCTAAATCCAATCTAAATAACTGGGTACAAACATCATAAATCTAAAGCTATTTATCACAAAGACAACCATTACGGTATTATCGAGCATTAAAATTTCCTTATATAGTATACAGAATTACGATCATAAAAAAAAAACAGCTAATGAATTCAGTGGGTGACTGAATGGAAATATAATTTGCTATTGATAAAGAAAACGGTTAAGTATATAAAGGATTAAGAAGAATAATAAAAGGTGTGAATCGGTGACTGCACGTAGGAAGGAGGATAATGATGCCGCAAGTAGAGGTGAAGGTCGAACCGCGATAGAAACTGTGACACTTTATTTCACTTACAAGTGACTGAACTAGAGCGTGCGACATGTCATGAGTGATTTATCTCTCGTTGTACATTCTCATAGACTAACAATTACCTAGTGATAGTAACTAAATAAAAAAATTCGTGTGGAATAAAACAAAATTGTCAGTGATTTACGCGGATAAACAGACATAATCACTTTATAAAGAGGATAGCTGAAAATACGGCATCCCTTACCTTTCGTTATAATTTAACACAAAATTAGTTTAAAAAATCAAATTTTATTGAAAAATCAATATATATATATATATATAAAGGACACTCTGTATGTATATAATATATATAATACACATAGAATATATGAGTACAAAATTGCACTGCGTTATCTCCAGTAGTTGTTGAAACAATTTTTTTTTTAAAAACACAAAATGGCAGACAGACAGAAAAACATGCGTTTTCGGACCTATGTTCACTGGACATTTTTCCTTTAGTATGTTAAATAGAATCACTTCATAGAGTTTGGCCTCACCTTTAAAAGACACTCTGTATATATTGTTTATATACTAATATTTTATTTTACAACAAATGCTGCAGATTGTTCCCTAATTAGTAAAGCACAATTAAATAATTACGCCGTACTGTATAAAAGATAAAACTGAATTTAAAATTCCGTACATTATTTGAGCTATTTCGCTACGTGGTTCAAAAATGGAATAATTTTTTTATAAAACTCGTGGGACTCCTGAAATAAAAGGTTAGAAACTACAAAAAAAATTATGTAGTATAATATTCCTGATATTATCCCAAAGATAATGTTCCTGATATGTTGATTGACTGATCGATTCAATCAATCGGGTACTTTTTTATTAATTAAGATTTGCTAACTCCAAAATATACAATTAATTTTTACAAAGCGTATTGTTGATAAATTAACCGAGGAAAAAATAAGCTTAGAAATGAGCTATCAATTATTTACGAATTTATATCGATAATCTTTGTGGTCTAAACACAGCATCATCTTTCGTTATATCTCAGTAAAACAGATACCAACAAGATACAAATAAAAGATAAAGGGAAGCTAGAGGTAATATTTATAAAATTAGGAAAATAGTTCCATTATAGTACTACTTTGCATTAAAAAAAAAAAACTAATTAAAGTGTTTTAACTTTACGAACCAATAAATTGAACAAAATAAACTTTATATAGTATTAAACCTTCTTCTCATCTTCTTATCCATATTCTTCTGATGAGCATCAATTTATTTAAAGAAGAGCGTTAGAAATTACGATGAATTAACTATTGTAAAGGAAAAGAACATTTTCATTAAAAATGGTAAAATTTGTAAGAAATGAATGCAGATGCCTTACAGGTGATTACCACAACGAAAAAGCTATACAGAGTAGTATGTACAATATAGACATTTTGAGTGAAATGAGAGTACTCTTTCCTAATAAGCGGTCCAGATTTCCACCGGCTTCAACATCAAAGTTTCTTTAACAACCTTATTACCACTTATTGACATTAATTAAACTATAAAATTCTGTACATATCGTAATAATGTTTAAAGAAGATTCAGTGCAAATATTTTCCAATTTTTACTCAGAGCCGAATTAAAAGTTTAAAAAATTACCGCCATATTGCAACTGACCGTTGGAAATATCTATTTTAAAGAATTTAAACGACTGATAAAAACTATTCTTCGATATTTTACAATAATATCTTTATAATGCTGTTTATGCAAGAGATGTTTTATAAAGTTATTTATATGAACTCTTACAGAACGTTGAAATTCCACTACTGGGAAAACTTAGAAAAATGGGACACTTTATATGAATCATTTTCTGAAATTTTTGCATTATCCCATCAAATAAATTGAAAACCGAGTAAAGAATAACGAAGAAAAGAAAAAGGTTTATCGTGTTATAAAACTTAACTCTCCCATCCAGCGATTCGTAAGATGCATATCGTAAAAAAAAAAACAAACTTTTGAAATAACGCTTGAAATATTAAAGAAAACGCATAAAAGATTACGTCACATACCGCATTAGAAATATCAATTCTTAGCAAATTTGTTTTAATAAAACGAAAACCACGAATTAAAAATAAAATCTTTTAATTTTTTTTAATGAAAAATTTTAAGGAGTTAATAAAAAAAAATATAAATAAACGACCTTTTTTCTGAAAAGAGTCCTTTTATTAAGTAAATATATACTAAATAATACGTATAATCCTTTACAATGTTTTGATACAGGAATATAACAACAATATTTCATTAAAATTAACAGAAAAAAGTTAAAATATAGAGATACAAAAAGAGTTAATATACTCTTACCAAAATGAAAAACGATGAAGAGATATCTAATAAATGATTAACGGTCGTTTAAAAAATAAAATATCGAAGTGACATTCGTATCGGCATAAAATAAATATTTATAGAATCAGCTGATTGAAATAGTAAACACACATCTCTATGACTATTTATTTAAACGATGAATTTAATCAACTTTAAGTTCTGATGAAGCAGAGATTACTGCGAAAATATTAAACGCCAATAAAAAAAAACAAAAGCAATAAGCGATTCAAGACTTGTTTCACGAGTATAGTAAACACAAATCTCTACAACGCGAGTGACAAAATATCTTCGAGTGTATTTAGTGTCCGTATTGATATGAAAAAGTGTCCCACAGTGAAAAGTGTTAGTAATAAGTAATTATTTGTTGCACTTAAAAGGCAACAAATTATCCCAACCGATGGTCTCTGACTACAGGAGTTATTTAAACAATTTCGTACTCAGTGTTCCTGCAACACAAACCAGAACCAACAACTACTCAGCAGCGGCCCAGAGTGACATGTTTCCCAAAAAGAACAAAGACGTAAATAAACCCCCAGAAGTCGTAAATAATCTTAGAAGTCGTTACAAATTAATTACGACACCACATATTGGATATATCCTACGACAGATATAGTTAAATGCTTTCTGTGCAAAGAAAATGGACACCTTCCAAGGCACTCCGTTACCGTTAAAAAATCAACACACCAATGATCGGTCCCCAATTCATAGACTTGGATAATAAAAAAAACACAAAATATTACGATTTAACAGACACAATCACCTAGCTTTAAAAAAGATAAGATTTTTAAAAATATAAAGTTTCAATTATTATTTTTTTTTTTTTGCAGATGGATTAAAATGATTTTTTCTTTCTCTTACGGTCTCTCATTTTATTTATGTTCTCACGGAGAAGCACCAAGTTTTGACAGACCGAACAAATTATAAGAAACATATACACAGTACACCATATATTTTCTAACATAAAGTATTACTTTTTTAACTTGATTCACAACGCCCAGAAATATTCAATTTTACAGTTTTATATTACCATGTATTTCTTTATCTCTCCTCTACACACTCGCGCGCGCAACAGATTCAATACATCATAGTTAAAGTAGGAAGTTTATTTATTATATTTCATACGAAATATAACATTAAAGTATAGACAGATTTAAATGTAAGGAATCCAACATAACATTCATTCCGTAAAAATAAATACTTCATAGAGTAGTCTGTATGAAACGGTTTGCCTCATGTTGAATTTTAAATACGTCTTAGTATATTTCTATCATGTAATGAACAGATATACCAAATCTTTAGATTTATAATTTACTAAGCATTTGTCACCGTTAGTATTAATACAATTGCATAAATTTAATTTCCACTTACCAACAATTTAAAAAGTGTAAATCCTACTACTTTCGGAGCTGATACTTCATCTTCAGGTATTTTCTAAAAGATATTAATTTAAATTCAAATCAATAATAGTTTTTAAATTAAAGTGTTATGTTCACAATAGTCAGTCGTCAAATAAAATTAATTCGTACATCAGTAAGACAGTAACGTCATGTTTGCGACTATTATGGAATAGATTTAACCTAAAAAAATATTAAAATAATATAATATAAATAGATTTAACCTAAAATAGTATTAAATATATAAAGTACTAGGATTTACAAATTTTAAATTGTTGGCAAGTAGAAATTTATACAATACCAAATCTTTACGGAAAACATTTTATACGCTATTATTTAAGTATGCCGCTTAGAGTATTGCACATATAATATGAATTTTTGCACTTCGCTGTGCAATCAAAATTGAAAGGAAGTCAAACTAATCTCAAGTTAGCAATATAATATTCATTAACCATGTAAACATTTAATGAATTTGATACTGTTTCTATCTTAAGTGAAGTTTATATTCATTTAGCGAGCAAATTGTACTCATCAAATTAACTTTTTATTAAATTTATCATATTAAAATTTAAAAAACAAAATGAATTTATTAAAATATTAATAAATTAATACAGAAAAATGGTACAATCATGTGAAAAATGTACTTGTGAAGAAAAAGAAATGTTATACATAAACAATCATTGCTAATAGAATTTTATAGTGCTATAAACAAATAAAGTAATAAATCGAGAAAAAATATTTTATGTCCTTGAATATGTTGTACGGTTAACGGCCTCACAACTCTTACCTTTAAGCTCAATGAAATAAAAAAAACATTGTTATGTAACAAAACACTATTAGAGATCCTTTAGATAAAATCTAATTTTGTAAGAAACGGACGTTACAGATATCAGTGACTTGTATCTGCCATGCGATAATAAAATCATTTTTAAAAATCCACGCTATATAACAGGCATGTTATACCTACAACTATAATAAGCATAACTATAGGTTATTATAAGAATAATAACTATAGTATAATAAGAATATTCATAAAACGATAAACATCGAATTTGACCTTATTTATTATTATAAACACAATTTTACTTCATTTTTTAAATTTATTTTATAAAAACATTATTAGTATTATTAATTTTATGAAAAATTATTTCATTAAAACAGATTCTAATATACCTTATTAACAGCATTAAGCTTAATGTGTTCTAGATGCAGTACATATTTTTTTGTATTAGTTTTCCTGACGATGTTTACTAAAAAATTATTAGGTCTGCTTAATTTAGGTTAGCAGGTAAAGCTTTTTTGTTTTTGTTTTTTTGAGGTGGAGGAACCCCATTTACGGGCGCCGAAGAAGTGTCGGACTCAGTAACAGGTTCCGCAAAATAGTAAAAAAAGGCGGATATATTGCTGCGCACTACCGACTAAACCTCCACCCCTGGTGACCAGCCCCTCCTGGAACAGCTTGTAAAGCATTACTTCCGAAGGAGATAAGCGCCCATACACATGAAGGTTAGCAGGTAAAGCTAAAGCATGCAAATATTTCAATATACTGGCTACATCTTTTACTTAAATAACTTAAATTCATAGCCAAATTAAACGCCATATAGAAACCCGAAGGACCAAACTAAAATCTTTAGTTTCGTAAAAGTAACGCTGCATAAAGAACAAAATACTTTATTAACCGATTATTAAATCTGTTGGCTGCGAGATAGAATCAAAAGTTTGTAGGTAGTTTCCGTAAACAAACACAATTCCAAATATATCAGTCGTTTACAAAAGTTAAAAACATCCACTCCATAATAGGAATAAATCGTTTTTCGTTGTCTTCTTCACTGAACCAAAGTAGCTTCTTCTATGAATAAATAGTACAACAGACCACTACATGAAATTTATCTAAATTCAGATGATACCTGCGCTGTCTCTGTTCAGAACATAAGCTAGTTATACATCATTACTACTGGACAGAGTAATTCTGGCTGATTCAACTAATACATCAGGTGGTATTTCTAATATATTTAACATCAAAAAGAAAACGGGTACAGATAACATTACGCAACAAATTCAAGCACTTCTATTATGAAAAATATATGTTAAACATAATCATCACGAGAAACTTTACTGTTTCTCGTGATGATTATGTTTAACATATATAAATTGTTTTATAAAATTTACTAAATACTAACACCTCTCTCACATAAAATTTATGATACTACCCCTAAAAATTAATCTATGAGGTGTCAGCACGAAAAACCACTAAATAACTTGGCTTAAAAATATTAAATTAATACAATTTTAATATTCGGTAAATAATCACATCAGGTAAGAAATAAAACTACATCCGTTTTAATAGATATTTCTTTTTTTTAAATTATTATAATTACGAATTATAATTCATAAAAAATATATGTTTGTTCATTTGAAGCTGGCCTATCTTTTTTTATTTGGGTTCAAGAAAATCATATCCTTTATTCGCACTCAACGACGAGTTCGTTGTTCTTTGTTTACTATAATTACCCTGTGTTCATTAAAAATAATGATATCACACCGTGTTCTCTGTGTTCAAATTATGTTTCCAAGTAGTAATGAATAGAACTCAGATGTTTAATAAAAGTATAAATGAATGGTCAAATTACGATTCAACTGTCTACAAACATATTAGTTTTAATACGGAATATTTGTACGACCTCATTTTATTCAATAAGAAGTTCATTATGAGAACACTTTTTTATCTCATTAATTTAATAAAAATGTAACCTTACTAACAAGGTGTACCATTTTCATAGGATCAAAATTATCACTGTAAACAAATATAAAAATGGACATCCTCAACTAGATTTTTTTTTTAAATTTTGATCGTTGAATGTAGTCTCAGAGGCTTCAAATGTTGAATTTGCTATTTAAAAATTAAAAAACTACTGCATGTTTTTTTTACCAAGTCCTATCAACATGTTCAAGATATCTTTTATTTATTTATTTTACAAATGAACTAAAAATAAAATTGTACAACATAAAATTATGGGACGTGGCTTGTTTAAATTTAATTTTACCGATCGCTGATCTATGCCATTTGTGTATTTAAACGATGAAGATAAAGATGAATAAAACAATAGGCGTAAACCATTTCGGAATCAAATCTAGAAATCAGTCTGTACAGAAGTCCATTTGCTAATCACTTTCCAATTGACTGGATTTTACAGGAATGATAAATAAAATTAAGAGCGAAATAAAATTTATTTAAATATTTCTGAGCTTAAATGCATTCATTATGAAAACTAAGCCCTTGACCGGATTGGTTGGATTAACCAACATGACTGGAGCTCCTCGTCCTGTACAGGTAAGTTTTTCTTTAAATCTCATAATTTACATATGGATACATTAAATAAGTTCTTAAAATTTTTCGTAAGGTAAAAAACTAGTTAATAAGATATCTTAACTTACAAAATTAAAAATTATATTTCAGAAAACATACATTTCATAATAGTCAAGTCGTTATAATTTAGTTAACAATCAACAACGACGAAATATTTTGTGACGTAACATTTCTTTTTCTCACCGGCCATTTTCCGAATCGATTCAACTAATTCATTATATTGATAATGTTATCTCAGTTATTAATAGAAATCGAAATGCATGTCCAACAATTTTTCAGTACAAAAATTGAAAAGATTTTCTAGACTTCACAACAAAAATCAGCTTTGTGGAAGACTATGATGAAATATTTTTTAACTATCACAAGTCATTAAAATTTCAAATCGCAGAAATTTGTTTTTCTAAAGCCCTTTCGGAGTTAATTACCACCACCTTCCTCAGAGTTTTCACTGGAACTCAACTCAGCACACTTTTTTCTTTTCACCTTTTCCCCTGGGCCGGATCCTGCAGTTAAGTATAACACAGTCCAGGGGGAGTGTCCTATAATCTAACGGGTTTTCCCGTCTCAGCCCGCCGGTCGGATCTTACTTTGCGTCCGCCTCAAGGATGAGATGAATGATTTGTTGCGTGTGTGAAAATGCCACGCCTGACCGGGATTCGAACCCGGGACCTCCGGATGAAAGACCGGTACGCTACCACTCGCACCACGGAGGCCGGCAACGCCACACTTTTAGTAATTTCCAATAGCACCTCCTTTGGAGTGCTATTTTAATTACACTAAGAAAAGAGCTGGTAATAATCTTTCAAAGGCCTTAGATGGATAAAATCAATTAATTTTCGACTTGTACATTTACAATTTCTTTTAAAAAAATCATTTTTTACGATTAATCTTAATTATTTTTAATATGTAAATGAGAACAAAGTAGCACATATTTAATTAACTCTACACCTTTAAGTCACCAGAATGAATTACCTTATTTTTGATTACGATTTGGAAATTAAATAAAGTGATATTTGTAACTATTAACGTACGACAAAATAACGGCAATTACCATATGTTCAGCAACATCGAACTGAAGTGCATAAAAATACAAATGAAGTCTGATTTTAAATAAAAAAAATTGGTATTATTGTTCGTTTTATACTTTGTTCTTTTCTCAATAAAATAATGTACAATAATGGGTGACAAAAATTTGTTAATAATGAAAAAAGTAATAAATTTTGAACTTCCTTCTCCCTCATATAAACTGACAAAAACCCTGTACCTCATTTTCTTTTTAGCGAAAAATATTATCCTTTTGAAAAGATAATCGTGTACATATTTTTTAATTATTACTGCAACAGCTATATAATAAAATACTAAAAGGAAGTTTTCATTTAACTGAAAAGAATCTTGAATGACAAATGTAACTCATAAATTCGAAAATTTAAACAATGTTTGACATATTCTAAAAATATTTTCAAATTATAATAGTTGGGAACTGTTTCTAATACTTGCCTAAAATATATTAAATTTATTTGACGTTTAAATTTATTTAATCAAGGATATTAAATCGTAAATACAGCTATATTTACTATAATTACTTGAAATTCTAATAATATGGTAACTAATAGGATAAAACTATTTTTTCCCAGATGAAGATGAACGAATAAATATAGAAAAGTTGAAACAAAAATTATGAAAAGAATTATTTTCATAAAAATCTGAATATTCTAGATATTTTTCTAAGGAGAAAAGTACATAGTAACTCTATATGTTAAATAATGATTTCAGTTCATATCAAATATAAAATAATACTGTAACGAAGCAGAGTTCAAAGGTCGCTTAACATAAGAATAGACCAATGACACATGAGAAAGTTGTAATAAGATCGGACGGTACAGATATTTATTACAATTCATATGAAATATAAAAAATAAGAGAAAGGTAAAAAGAGCTGAACAGTAAAAAGTTAATGAAGAAAAGGACTCCCCGCAGGATGTAATCGTTTTACTTCTCCAGAAGGAATTCTTTTAAAACACAAACAAGTCGTAAAATTCATTGCTAGAAAGGTGATAGATTTAATATTACGGCGCATCAATTAACCTTTTATTCAGTATTAAAACAAGCGTACAGTTTAAGAATTACGTACATGAATGAAGATACTTTCTTACATTAACATCCTCTGAGTCAACATTATCGATAAATTTTTGTCAATAAAAGAATTTAACAATTATTGCACTAGATTTTTTATATAAAACACAAACAAAAAAAGAAAAACTATAAAAAAGCCATACTTAACAATAAAAATATTTCTTACCGTGAAGGCTTCTAACAGAAACCAATATATAGAATTTATTAGACGAACGAATAAATTTTCACAGGAACGTATTTAAAAAAATAAAAATTTATAACGTATCAACTAAGTTTCACGAGACTTAAGTACAAACAATTTCTATGACAACACGTAAAATTCCAATTACAAATCAACAATCCCATCTTTTAAAAAAAATGTTCAAAATACAATGCTAATTATTTTTAAAAAAAGAAAAAACTAAAAAAAACTTGAATCTCATCAAATCATCTATCAAGGAACCAACTAATGTAGCAACGATAAGAAAATTAAACGGAAGCATCTTACAGATTTTAATCTATTTAATTCTGGTTATACAAAATTTTAATTTATAATTATATTAATTTTGTTTGTTAAAATTTCTGGTGACCAACTCAAGATACTATTTCAGCTTAAAAAATCTACTTATTGTTCCCCGTTGTGTGATTAAATATATGAATATTTTCATACTTAACGTAATACAAAAAAAAAACCGTTATTCTTGATAAAATGTACTGAAACCTTTAGACATTGTGCGATTCTTTACAATTAGTCTAGAACTGAAGTTGATTTTATAACTAGTTATCTTTAGACCTCAACAAAAAAAAAAAATTTTTTTTTATTGTTTTAATGTGAAAAAATGCTTGAAATGATATAAAACTTCCCATGAATTTTCAACAAAACTTGAAAATTAAACACTATAAAAGTATTTATAAAAATAAACAATTATTCTTACTGTAATAATGTGTAGAAGAAACGTTTTAAATAAAATTATGAAAAGGAAAATAATTTAAAAATAAGAATGAAGTCGTTACGTTGAAAGAGTAAAAAATTTAATCAAGAGTTGATAAATCTTCAACTTTTTATAAGTTAGGTATAATTTTCAATTACCTTTTGTATCGGTGATATTATTTTCATAAACTAAAACTGAAATTTTGATTAACATCAGTTCCGTTTTCGAGATAACTGTACCCGTATAACGACATCTTTATGAAAACTAAAAAAAAAAAAAGAATAAAAAACCCAGAATCAATAATGTTCAGATTGAACGAATTTAAAACGTCCAGAATAAACCCAAAATAAAAAACAAAATACATGGCATTTTCACAAGTTACAAAATCATTCATCCCATCCTTTGAAGAACGCCTAACGGTGGATCCGGAGGTTAAAAAAAGAAGAAAAATAAAGGCTATTATAACAACCGAGAAGGAAATTAAGCGATATCAAAGGTTGTGAAAAAAAATAATAGAAAAAAACAATGTTTTGTTTTTTTTTTTTTTAATGAATGATGATAGTTGTAATATTTGGTACAAATTCCAAGCGTTCCGTTTCCAATGCAAAATTTTACAACTGAGATGTATAATAGTACAATTGTAAATATTAATAATTAAATAAACCAATTATCCCGAGTGTTCAATATTATACAAAATATACAATAAAAACAAATATGCTGTCATTAACAAAATGACCGCAATGATTAATTTAAATAATGTCAATTATTTAACTTTAAGTACTATTCAAGTATTTCAATCGTCAAATCACAAATACGGAAAATTATAAACACTAATGCATTTGTTTATCAAAAATATTCGCCCACTCTTCACAAGTATGTAGATTATAAACCAGTTTTTAAAAATTTATACATAAAACAGAGAAAATAGTTTTCGAATGATTTTGAAAGATGTATTAAAGTTACCAGAATTGATAGTAAGAGGCACACCCAACAGCTGCAGACAGATGTAAACCGAGTTCCTGGGGAAGGCCAAAATGATATATATTGTTTCATATATTAAGAAGGACATATACTTTGCAATTATAATATATGACAATATAGTCGTTTGTTGGAGTGAAAACTAGTACTTATTACACTGTTTCTTATCTGAATTTACACAATTTTCATTAACAAAATTCTAATCCAAAAGAAAACAGAGAATTTATTAACATAAATCGGAATAAATTATCTAATTTATTCAAAAGTAGAGACATTTCCAAAAACAGTACAATATTCTAGCATTTAATTGAACACTCAATGCTTATAACAGAAAAATTAAAATAATTTATTCAATTACTAAAATCCATTATTGATATGAAAATACTGTACCTTATTATCACAAATAAAATATATCTTTAAACGTAATTCTTCAAATATATAGTCGTGTAATCCAATATAAAATTCAATATTAAGTATCCAACCTAAAGACTATAGTAATCGTACTCTTCTTAAATTTTAAGCAATAAAATAAAACACTCCTTTAAAAAACCTAATATTTAAAAACAATCCTGAATGGGACACTTTTTTTAACCTCCTGTTTTAGCTTCCGGGAATCACCGTCAGGTATTACTTCAGTGGATGAAATGTATGAGTTTAAGTGAAGTGTAGTCTTGTACAGTCTCAGGTCGACCATTTCTGAGAAGTGTGGTTAATTGAAACCCAACCACCAAAGAAAACCGGTATCCACGATCTAGTATTCAAATCCGTATAAAAGGAAGTGCCTTTAATAGGATTTGAACCGTTGGAACTCTTGACATAAAATTCAAAATCGAAAATTTTGAAATCAGCTGGTTTTGCGAAGACGCGTTCACCTCCAGACCAACCCGGTGGTTGAGACAATTAAGTACCCTGAAACCAACACATCTTCTCTACCCACACACTGTGCGTGAAATGGTATAAGCTAACGGAAAAATTAAGAAGTTGATTAGAAACAACAATTAAAAATTTGGCAAAACAATAGTCGGAAACCCAACTCTCTGAGAAGTACGGGAATTATAAGAGAAGTTTTAGAAGTCAAAAGAAGGTGCAAAGTAAAAGAGAGAATAATAATTAATATATACAATCTAAACGGAAATCTATGTTATCATAAATTCAACATTTTAGCTGGGAACAGAAAAGAATAGAGGCGGAAATGATGTAAAGAACCTTACGTAAAGAGATTATCGTATGATGAAGACCCATAAATTTTCATTTTCTTAGATTCCTAGATCGTACTATGAAAACTGTATCTGCCGCCGCACTGTCACCACCTATGCACCAAGTTGATGTTAGCTAGATAACCGGTTGGAAGTCGTTTCCTTTTCGGTATGGTAACTCTGTATTCGGCTTCGCCGGGGACTGTAATTTCTATGAACAAGGAACGTTTGTGTAAAATGCTAGAGGATAAAATGACTGTCGGATGAAGCTGAGCTTCCTACTTAACTCTTTTTACAATCGTAATCTTAAATTAAAACACAAATTGAAGAATAATCAAACTTAATTAAAAATGTAGGCAGACTTAATTTTGGTGCAAAAATATATTTTTATTTTTTTTAACAAAGATAATGTGTTGATTACTAAAATATAAATTAAATGAAAGAACGAGATTTAAAAGCGTATGCTCGCTTTTAAAGCTGTTGACTCTAGTCCTATTAATCCAATATTACATTATATTCGATAGCAGAGACTTTATAAATAACGGATTAAATCCAATAAACAAAAATAACGCTGATTTGTTGTCAGAATTAAAAACATTATTCTAAAATAATATTCTATAAATCGAAAATATCTTCTATGTTTTAAATTAAAAAAAGAAGCATTTACTCTAATAATTTTTTTAAAATAATTTATAATTTTAATAACTAAACAATGAGGTGAAGTAAGGTCCGAGTTACTTAAATAAAAATGATTAGATCTAATCAACAAACTGAAAAACTTAATTGATCATTAAATACATTCTCGTAATGATGAGAAGAAACGTTAATAAATTATCTTATTTGGTTTATAATACCGTTATATATCTAGTACTAAAAATAGTAATAAGGTCGTAATAATTAAATCATAGCGTAACACATGAGTAATAAATAAATAATAAAATAAAATTTAAAAAAATTGTAATAATAAAGAGATTATAGTAAGATTATCTCATTAAAAGGTTGGTACTTCTCCATTTCATTAACCTACCTAAACTCTGGCATTAAAAAAAACCGGTTATATAACAGTGTTTATACAATTAAAATAATGTTTAAAAATTATAATCTTATTAACATTAGAAGAATAGTAAAAAGAAGTAAATATGCTTTAATTACTTTTTAATAATCTTTTTATAACCCTTAAATTCCATAAACAGACTAAAGAACAAAACATTAATTTCAATCACTTATCCCGTATGTTTTTATGAGAACACTCCATAATACAAGGCTAAATTATGTGTCTCAAACTAAAACACATAAGTAGCTACAAATAGCATAGTTAAAAAAAAAACCTGCAGAGAAGCAAGAAACAAAGGTTTCATGCAAGCTTTGAAAAGCATATGAATTTGTTTGCAACAGAAGGCAGCATAGTGGTGAAAATATAATTAATGGTGCATTATCAGATACGATAGTGAAATTTACGAAAAAGAATCTGATATCTACTGCAAATAAATCTGATGTAGAAACTACATGACTTCGTTGTACGTATATTAAATTACATGTACACATTTTTTTTAAAATGAAAGTTCATAAAATTTTATTTCATTAATAACTTCTGATATTTTTTTCTTTTTTTTATAATTATTGAATTATTGTAAAACTTTTTTTACAATCTGAGGTAAATAATCATTCATAAATCAATATATTTAAACTAAAAAAAAAGAAAAAAAAGGAGATGAAATCCGATTCGAACCGATGTGCTTTCTTCCTCATAAGATTCAAATATTTCATTAATTAAAATTTTACTTGGTTACAACTCTGGAAACAATGAAAATAAGTACCTTATGATATATCGTTGAAAAGCTCTCAATGAGGACTTATTACTGCAGTTAAGATAAAGTCCATTATCCAAATTTTTTTTGATTTGGACCTTTTTTGGACACTTTTGGTTTAGTCGATTGCAATCAGAAAGACAGGAGCACAACAGGATGTTATAACAGTCCTAAATCCAACATTTCAACATACTACGGCTAATCGTTTATGAGTTACGCGAGATACGTACATATTTACAGACGTCACCGAAACTAATCAAAATGGATTCAGGGATGGTCAAAATGGATTTTTTCGTTCTGAAAACTGAAATTTTTCGCTATCACAATACTTCCGTTATTTCGTACAAGGAATTAAAAAATCACATCTAATTTTCCGAAAAAAATTATAAAGTACTTCTTTCATAAATCAACACCAAGGTATTTAAATAGCTTTTAAAATAAATACATATATATATATATATATATATATATATATATATATCGTAAAGAGAGAGAGGGGGGTACAGAGTGAGAGAGGGAGATGACAAGAAAGAAGCTGCAATCCTTGTTTGTGTAATGAACTGTATATAAAGCCTGGCGTTCCAAGGAATACCAGCCTAAATTCTTATTAATCAGAACCCAGGAACAGAAATTAAATTCAACCGAGATTTAATTATCTTAAATCAAAATGGACACGAATACATCTAATCATGAAAGTAAATAACCAAAACAAACACTACATCAATCTGATTTCTGTTCTAGTTTGCAAAATTTTTTTTGAACCATTACGGCCAGGGAATCAGAATATCTTTTCGGCATTTATTTAAAATTTCTTTTTTGAATTTGTTAGGATTTTAAATCTTTTTAATTTTCGTCTTATTTCTCTACATTTCATTTCATCACTACTCATTGCAGCAAATTCTAAACTAGAGTATGATCCAATTGAGATGCTCCCTTGAAGATGATAAAAATTATCAGATTTATCAACTTCTAATCCTTTTCAATCACCTATTACAAGACATAAAGATAACGAAAACTACCTATATTTTTTATTAAAAAAAAAACAAAAAACTGAGGTTTATAAATATAAAATAAAATATTTTCTCTTTATTGATTGCAATTTGATTGAAATTTATTTAAAACAAACAGAATTTTACGATTCGTGTATTATTCTGAATTTTTTATTTTCAAACATAAAATTTATTTATCAACAAACCGATAAAATATGAAACCATCAGGAATTTTTTTCAATTTATTTATTAAATAAATCAATATTATGATAAAGCAAAAATAAATTAAAATAAACTATTTTACACAAATAAATTTTTTGACGAGAAAAATATACATATCGAAGAATATTAACATTTATAAAATATTCGATTATCTCAGTTGATTTAAAATAAATAAAACCGAAATAAAAATAAACTATTTGTTTAAAAAATAACAAAATTTTATTTCATAGAAACGTTGAATAAATTGAAAATAAACAATATAATTCTACAAAATTCAAATTAAATTTATTTTTTGTAAACACAAAATTCAATACCCTAGAAAACGTAGTTAATTCAAAACCTCTCTTGTTTGTATTTCTACTAGCATAATGTTTTTTTTTTTTTAAACAGACATTTATATTTTGAATTTAGTATATATACTGACTGTATTTCATTAAATATTCTCTCGATTTACGATCTTTTATATTTGCTAAAAAGAGGAAATCAAAAAAAAATACACTTGTATATCAGTTCCTTAGAAGAAAAAAAAAACAGATTCAAGTACAATCATTGGTTTCTATTAATTAAAGAAAAAAAATTTGTCGCAACCGCTCTTAAAATAAACAAATTTTATCAATTTTCTCATCTAAAGAAACTGTGTATATATGTTAAAAATTTAATTTTCTATATAAATATCTTTTTTAGGAATTAATTATTTAGTAATATTTACATTAATCAAAAGTGTTCATACAACTTTTCATATAGTGTATAACATTTTCCACGAGTTGGATTAATACAGTATTTACAACAACGAAATATTACAATATTTATTTTATCAATACAATCCTCCTCATTATACATTATAACACCTTATGTAAATGATAAACTAAATTCTTTTTCTGATTAATCATAATTGTTACTAAATTATAAAACTCTGAGTTTAACAGAATATAACTAGATTACTGAGATTATTTATTTAATATACGATAAAGTTGTAGGGGGCTATAAATTAAATAAATGAAAATATAATTTTTAGACATTCAGTTTAACAAGTATAAAGTTTAAAATTACTAATAAAATATATAAAAATTAGGTTGCAATAATAACACCGGAATTTAATAAAACATTTAAAATAAAACAAACCGGAATTGAAAAAAACGCATTAAAAGTAATAAATAAATAAATACACAATAAATTAATCAATTGATTTTTGAGTTTAAGAAGTGAATTAAAAATAAGTAACAAAAAAATTTTGAAGTCAGTACCCTATTTTGTCACCGTTTATAAAAATATCGCAATTTAAATAATACTTTCAAACTACTATTTTTATTATATTTTTATAGATTTTATTATGTTTATGAAAAATAAGAGTAACCCCTCCGGATTGGTCTAGTGGTAAATTCGTCGTCATAAATCAGCTGATTTCGAAGTCGAAGAACGCAGGTTCAAATCCTAATAAAGATAGTTGCTTTTATTCGGATTTGAATACTAGATCGAGAATACCGGAGTTCATTGGTGGTTGGGTTTCAATTAACCATACGTCTCAGGAATGGTCGGCCTCAGATTGTCCAAGACTAAAACCTTAACGGGTACAGTTACATTACACTGAATTGTTGATGCGAGTATTAAAAAATAATAAGAATACGCTTACAAAAAAATTCTGCCCATTTAAAAAAAATTCCATGTTTAAGAAACGATAACGAGAAAAAGTAGTTTAATTAAGAAAAAAATAATAATAATAAGATGATTGAATATTGTTTCAAAATGAAATATTTCTATTAAAATAATGTTAACTACTTTAAGAATAAATATAGGTAGGTGGAAAAATTCCCTTCCTAATATTAAAATATCCCTTTCGGCACGCCGAAAGGCGGATGTAGATTTCACCGGTGCTTAGTAGGGGATGAAAAAGATTTCAATATTAAAGTTAAGAAAAACTTCAAATTTACAATTCAATACGACAATGGTTGCACGTGAAAAAAATTTCACACGTTTAGCATACGACAAGCCCCTTCTTAGAATTCCAGCAACATTTTCATCATCCCTTGCCGTAAGGGTTGGTCATATCAAAAATTGTTACAAACAAAAGTTTTAGGTAATGTGTACAGGACTTACGACCACTTTAAATCGATTCGATACTGTGCCTGTTAAAGGAGGTGTGATTTTTTTTTGTCTTCGAAGCTCCATTTTTTCCATCCCGTGGGCCAATGGTTGGCGATATCAAAAAAACCTTTTTTAGATACGTTTTAGGCCCTTGTCCAAAGAATAGTAGGAACTTTAAACAAATTCGATATTTTACTTAATAAGAAAGTTATAGCAATATATTTTTTTTCGAAAAGCCCTTCATTTCCAGCCCCATGGTCCGATTTTGGTCGTTAACGAACTCGACCGAGATTTTTGGACGAGCTATTTTTAAGAACTAATTTGAAAGTGATTGGCGCAAATATACGGCAGTTATCGTGTATAATTTAATATAAATACCAAAATGTAGTAAGATTACATCATCAAATTGAATGTGATGGAGTTAAATTGATTGACCAATAATGGATAGTGGAAAGCTGAAAACACTTTACTTTTATTGTTATCAATATTTCAACCATTTATTCCACTTTATTTTAATGAAAAAAAAAACGAAAAAAAACGCTATATAAATTTCATCAGGAATTCACCGCAATAAATAGACAGACATATGAAAAATCATTATTAAAAAAATCTTGAGTACGTTTTATATTTATTTTAACAGAATAAATAATTTTTACTGACAAATTTTAAAATGTTTAACGATATTTAAACAGCAATATAAACTACCGAATAAAGATTACTATTAATTTTATAAGAGTAACAAATGAATTACGCTATAAAAAAACAAATATAATAAATGATTTAAGTAGATAACTAACCAAATGATTAATGGGATAAAAATAGAATAACTATCAAAATAATAGTAAAATTGCAATAGAAAACAATAGGTATAGTAATACGTTACACGTAAAAGAGAATTAATATTACACGATTCGTGACGGACACATTGTCGAGAGAGTAAAGAAATCTTTCCAATTAAGTACCGTTAAACTAAAGTCATGAACTTGCACACACACACACACACTTATACAACAGACCCGTGCATCTTATTGCTGAACAGCATTCAACCGTCTTCATAAGTATCTTCTTCACGCCTCATTAAATACGTATATCATACAGATACACTTGGCGTATTATAATAACAATAATAATGTATTATACTTCGTAGTTTACTCACCTTTTTTTTACACAAAAATGTAAATATATATAATATAAATATTAATGATCTACTAATTCAGAAGTTGTTTACTTCTAGAATCAAACTGTGGATAAAATATTACAAAATGATAACGTTCAAGCATTAATATACTTTTAGAAAGAGTTTAAAATCACACCACAATATATCTACAAACTGTTCGGTAGATTAATGAATAGGATGTGGAACCTTTGTTTTAACTGATAAGATACACCTTCCCCCATAGGTTTCCCGTTAATGTTAATGTAATCGTACATAATAGATAAGTCGGCAGCGTCTTGTTTCAACCTTTTATGTGTTTCAGTGTTGTCATGCACTCGTAGATTTATACTGTAGCATTCCGGATTTTTAATTTCCTTTCTTAGTGGAAGTGAATTTTTAATTCTTTTGGCGTTAATATCTCTATATATTAAGGTACATACCGGAATGAGTTTGTGATGATTTAATGTTTTTTGACCGGAATCTGAGAAGTAACTCTTGTTACTGTGACTTTAATATTGTTGTATATTACTCATTTGTTATTCAGAGATAATTTTGAGTTTTTATTGAATATTCCATAAAGGGTTTTAATATACGTAAACTTAAAAATCGTCCTTCTTTACTTCCTTGTACGAAGTAAAAGAAAATATTATAATCGCGAAAAATTTTGGTTTTCATTTTTCAATGGAAATATCCATTTTGATCATCCCTGAACCCATTTTGACTAGTTTTAGCGTGACGTCTGTACGTACGTACGTATGTATCTCGCATAACTCAAAAACGATTAGCCGTAGAATGTTGAAATTTTGGATTTAGGACTGATGTAACATCTAGTTGTGCACCTCCGTTTTGGTTGAAATCGACTGGACCAAAAGTATCCAAAAAAAAAACCAAAATAAAAAAAAATTTGTTAACTGCAGTAATAAGCCCTCATTGAGAGCCTTTCAACGATGTATTTAGGTGATATTTAATTTCATTGCTTCCAAAGTTATAGCCCAATAAAATTTTAATTAATGAAATATTTGGATCTTACAAGGGGAAGACACATCGGTTCAAATCCGACTTCATTTACTTTTTTTAAATTTAAATTATTGATTTATTAATAATTATTAAAAAAACCTCCCATGTAAAAAAAAATTTTACGATGAATAATAATTCGACAACAAAAACAATCTGATGTGAGCACCACATGATTTCCTTGTACGCCTACTTAAATTACATATACGCAGTTTTTAAAATGAAAAGTACACAACTGGACAGTTACACAATTGCTAAAATATTAGTTTTTATTAACATCAAATATTTATACAATTATTAATGCAACAATCTTACCTGAAATATAAGGACAGAATAAAAGTCCCTTCATTACTCTTTAAATAAATCTAAGTCTTATATCTATCTAATACAATGTTTTTTTTTTAATTATTATGATGTAACCATCAACAAAATGAAAACAAAAAACGAATAATCAGATGTTCACCATATTTAATGTGGACAACACATGACTTACTTGTACGCCTATTGAATTACATATCCTTATTTTTTTTTAAATGAAAAAGTACATAAAATTTTATTTCAATAATAACTTCTGATATTTTTTCATTGTTTTTTTTTTGTTATTATTGAATTAAACATCTTTACAATCAGAAGTTAATAACTATTATTAAATCAATAAATTTAAATTAAAAAAAAAAGAATTAAAAAAGGGAGATGAAGACTGATTTGAACAGATTCCCTTTCCTTGTAAGATCCAAATATTTCATTAATTAAAATTTCATTTGGCTATAACTCTCTGGAACCAATGAAAATAAGTACCACATGATATATCGTTTAAAAGCTCTCAGTGACGGCTTATTACTACAGTTAAGAAAAGTCCATAATTCAAACTTTTTTTGGATTTTGGGCATTTTTGGACACTTGTGGTTCAGAGGCACTTGACAATCATAAGAGGAGGTGGCACAACTTGTAACAACAGTCCTAAATCCAAAATTTCAACACACTACGACTAATGAGATACATACGTACGTACAGATGTCACGCCGAAACTAGTCAAAGCTGATTCAGGGATAGACAACATGGATATTTCCGTTGAAATCTAAAAACTGAAATTTTTCGCGAACACAATACCTCCTTTAGTAGGTACGAGGAAGTAAAAATATTAAAGAAAAAAAGAAGAAAATATGTAATAAAAAGTTTATATAAAAAAATACATGTAATTTAATAGGCGTACAAGGAAGTCATGTGCCGTTCACATCAGATTTTTTCATACGTGCCCCTACATATTACGAAAAAATAAGTGAAGAAAAAAGGATTTGACTTTACTACAATCTGGACTATAATATTTATTTACCTGTATGTACGATCTTTAATTATGGATTTTCATTCTATGAGATCTCAAATTGGAATTTGAGATTTTTTTAAATTGGGTTGGATTACTTATATTTAAAAATAATTTTAGAATATTTCCCTCAGAGGATGATAAACGTGCATCCAAAAACAATTATTATATATATCTTACGGTGTTTAAATGCTTCACAAGAAAAATTTTTAAATGAAAACATTGTATAACATTACAATTCTCAACGGAAATCTTTATTTATGTAAAATATACCTTTTAACAAAAAGAATGGACTAAATATAAGAAATTTACTTGTAACAAGAATCAATTAAAATAATTTATAGTTTATTAATAATTGCAAAGATAACGACAATAAATATGTCGAAAAAGTATCAGGTATGGAAAGCGGTGGCTGAGGGGGACAGAAAAATCATAATTATCTCCTGACTGGTGATACTACATAGTCAATATTACTGAAACATCTTTTTTCTTAACCAAATCGAGATGGATCTGTTTACAAGTAATGCTTAAAACAGACAGAACTCTGTAAACAAGGTTGAAGTATTTCTGGATTCCTGGGAAGTAAAACCATAAAAAATACAAGAATTAAAGAAATTTTTTGATTGACAGCAGTATTTTACGTCTGTTTTATACTTGTATGAAAGCAACCGGGAAAGTTTGAATATTACGTAAAATAATTATATATAAGAATTATAAGTAATTCCAGTCTATGGAAACGCTTGATAAAACAATCATATTATGATTTTATAACGTGTTCTTAAAGCTATTAATAAACACGTCAGTTACAGGTGTCCTTAAGTAAAAGATAAATTCATTTCACAGTAAAAATTGCTTTCATTTAATTTGACACTAACGTAGTGTGAAAGTGGTTTGTAAGAATAATAAAATGGCGAACTAGAGCAAATCATTAGGATCTTATTTCAAACTATGATAGATTTATCAATAGCATACCGGCTTAAAAACTGCAATATCACGAATATGTTTTTAAATCAGATAACTTACAAAAAAAGTCAAAGAAAATCGTTCAACATTTAACGTGTTTCATAATAATAATAATAATAATAATAATAATAATAATAATAATAATAAAATTTACTATAATTATGATTGGTGAGTTCAGCTAGTATTTTTAGTTACTAGACGAAATAACAATATAATGGTGGAGGAAACAAGTTTTATCATTCATAGCAAAATACTCTTAATATTATAACAAACATTATATTGAAAATATTACTGTTTTAAATGAAATTACAGAATGACAAATCAAACTGTGCTGCCAGAAAAAAATAATATAATAACGGCAGTAAATTCAACAAAATTTTATTAAATACTGAGAAAAAAAACCGCTTACGAAAATTAAAACCCAGATGCGCATATCGATAGCTAAACACTCGTCATCGATTGGTACAGCAATAAAAAAGACAATTGTGAAACGCTACACAAAGAGTGATACTGCTTTTTTTTTTACAATATACATTGTTTTATACAATCCAAGCCGAAAGTGAAATGTTAGCCTACACATTTATCTCCCCATTTGGACTGACAAAGCGATATTGAACCATTTCACTGTAGTAACAAAATGAGAGATAAATGTTCATAACAGATGTACTTATACGTACACAAGCAAAAACATTTTTCTCGTAGTTTTTTTTTAAATATATTTATTTTTTTTATGTTTTGTTTTTTCATTTATATTTGCTTTCGCCCTACATCTATATATGATGACTTTGATAGCCATAATTAAGATTTGTAATTTTTGTAAATAATTTTTGAGCTTTTTCCTTTACATTTTAACAAACAAAATTATTTATTGTTCGTTTTTTTTTATCAATTTCTTGTAAGCTGAAAAGTTCAAATATTATACTGGAAAACGTAAATTATCGCTACATATTGGTCTATTAATTTATTCGGTAATAATTTATTCCAAAAGTTGCACAATGACGGTCAACATCGATCGGTTATATCTCCGAGATAATTAACGAATCGAAACTTTTTTTTTTTTTTTAAAGAAGCGTCTTTCCGAGTACTTTTAAGCTACGCTTTTTAAAATTATTTAGATAAAAATTCGTGAAAATATTCAATTTGTTTAAAAGTAAAAAAAAACTGCAAGTATATTTAAAAAATTCCCTAGGCTCTCCTAATTAACAGATTTAAAATTTTCAAAATACATTTGAAAGTTTGAGTGCTATTTTATATGAGATTAAATTTTCAAGTATCTTTATTCAGGCTCTATACAATTTGGAAAATCACTTTTATTTTAAATCTGAATTGCAAAATTATTGTGCAAAAATTATCAGACCTATTTTGTTGAAATTTGGCGTGTTGCTTTATCATATAAAAAGGTTCTTTGATGCAAACTATGAAGGTCCTATATCTAAGTACTGGAAAGGAATTCCCAAAAAATCTTGGTTTTTTTCAATTTTTTTGACAGTTATTGCTATTTTGGCATCAATAATAAAGTATTTTTCGATTTACAACCGATGATATTGTGAATTGAATTTTTGTTTTTTTTTTAAATTTTATGTGAATTTAATAACAAAATTTTTTCTCTAGATCTTTTCATTAAAATGAACACTCATCGAGTTATCTTGGGAAATAGGAGAAAAATGGATATTATTGCGATTTTTTCCGTTCTGTTTAATAAAAATTTAAGCACATGTTTTGCAAGTGGCGAATAACGAAATAATTGTTTCTGAAGATATTCCGGAGGCAATAAAGCAAAAATTAGCGATCATATAGAAAAAGTCAAACCCAAAACATATACCTCCTGCACTAATAGTCAAACAATTTGAACCGCAATCTCAAAAGTATAAAAAAAAAGTACGGGATTTATTTTGAAAAAATAAAACTTGTAGGAGTTTATTGAATACTTATAAATCTACGCTATGGAAAGAAAATAATGTAACAGATTTATACAAAATCCTTAACTAATTTAATTTATCTTCCCGAATAATTTATATCAGTTAGGAGAATAAAATGAATGTATTATTATCTGCATCAATTTTACTAATTCTATTTTTTATTCAAAATATATAGGACGGAAAAGTCTTTTTGTAAAAAAGAAAAAAAACAATTCTGATAGTCACGTATATACGATACTGCAGTATCATCAATATTTTTCAAGAAATAAAATTGACTGACTTACTGTTCATAAAAAAACGCAAATAAATAATGCATGACACTCTTCTTTAAGTGTCCGACAGAAACGTGACTGCTACCACCTTTACAGAAATGAAGAACAGATGAATTATTACTTAACAAGATCTTTTGTAAATTCAAGTACGTGTTTTACATTAATGTATACATTTTACACAAAAATTACTAGGGACCTAGCTGTAGCCTTAAAATTGTATCGGGTAAAAAATAATCATTTTCAAAAAAAAAAAATCGCGCCCGGCCTCGCGCGAGTGGTAGCGTCTCGGCCTTTCATCCGGAGATCCGAGATTCGAATCCCGATCAGGCATGGCATTTTTAATACGCTACAAAATTCCACTTTCATATCCAACGCACAAGCTTCAAGGTTATGTGGTGATATAAAACAGCATTTTTTTCGGGAGATTTAATTCATTTAATCGTTAAACAGAAAATGCATAATGTAAGAAGATTAGGAACAAAACTACAGGGAAAAATTTGTAAAAAAAATAATAGAAAATCACATCGTAAAAATTTCGTTGAAATAGATTAAAAACTTTAACAGAGAATTTCGTAAAGTATCACGAGATATATTCTACGATGGAATATTATCGAAATAAAAATCCTAAAAGTGTTCAGAGAGATTTTACTTCCTTTATTAGAAATTCTGTTATTTTCTTAAATGACTCTAAATATATAAATAGATATGTATATTTTTGTAGTTTCTGGAAGTTATTTTAATAGAGTACATTAAAATACTTAATGAGAATACTTAAGAAAAATGTTCACCTGAAACTGGCCCAGCACTGTACGTTTTACTTATTTTCTCAGTTCCTGCTTTAATGGGGTGCGCAGTTCCCATTCTACTTAATATAGCCAAAACAATTTAGCTATTAATATGATTTGTATCTAACATTTTCTCTATTTTTCAGACGGTTTTCAGTTTGTCGTTAATGGTACTGTTACATATTTTTACAAGAAAATGGTCGTGTAAGAATGATCGTATTAGCAAAAGCTACATACGAATCGGAGAATGTCGAATAACCTGACACTCTCGCTCTCTCTCTTTTTAACAAATTATTAAAATTTTATGAAAAGGGATTTTAACAAGAAATCTTTTTAGGCATAATCATACATTTCTTAAACGCAACGCAATATAATAGAAAACAAAATTTCCTGTACCCTGCTTATTTCATTCCATGTAAGTTTCCATGGCCCGAACACAGTACAGAATTTTGAATTCAGTGCTGTACCGTTTCCTTCAAGTTCATGGAAGCAGTACTGCTCCAGCCTTAACCGTTATTTTTTACTTTAATAGGTTTCAAGTAATACGATGGTAAATTAGATTTTAATTGTTAAAAAGATTGATATATTAAGAGTTTATACCTCGTAAATTAATAGTTTGTGAAATTACTGTTGATTTATTAACCTTTTTTGTTACCAGACAAACCCTGAATTGGTTAATCAAATAATTATTTAAAAAAATCATTCATAAAGAGCATAACAGTTAGAATAATTCATTTTTTTTACTGCAAATAATTGACAATCATGTTACAATTATTTTTTCTATTGTTACGCTTATTGTAAATCTATAAAGGTGTCTATGCATTTTTTTAAATACATAAAAGTATAATAAAGCCTTCCCAAATAAAAAAATAAACTATGATTTCTCAGTTGAATAATAATTGTTCAGTTACAGAAAGTAAAAGTGATATTCAATCAATAAACAAATAAATAAAACTTTCTTCTAAGAGGTCCAGATGAAAGCATCTGCGACCTCAGAAATCGCACAAAATCACGGATAGTAACCGACCTAATATAGTGTGATAAGTACTACACTCTACTTTCGAAACCCTCAAGCTACGTTTACAGTCACGGAACATCGCGATGCGATACAAAGCAGTCGCCGGCTTCATAAATAAATATACGGTGATCGTACTACTGTAACTTCAAAAGAATGTTGTGCGAATAATTTACTCATTCTGCTTTCAAATGACCCTTTAACTACTTCTATGTGAAACGTTTATTGGAAAATAATCAACAACACTAGCCAATCATTCCTTATTGAATCTTAAATTAGCAACTAAAATTATTTCTTTCATTAACATGGATAACATAAAACGTAAAATCCAACAATACTGATAAAATATTCCAGTATCCAATATAGCTTTTAGCTTCTAAGCGTAATGTATCAAAACTAAGACAGATCATTTCAAAATTCTTTTCGGTTGATTTATTTTATTTTATAAAAGAAAAAATAATAATACTGACACTATGTGAATATTTCACACCCCCCACCAAATATATTATGCCCACAGAAATGGAAAAATAAAAGTTGACTAGTAAGCCAAAATGGTTTCTTTTTTTCTGTAAGGCTCAAAGAATTGGTGGAACCGTTGAAGAATTAAGAGCTCTGTCATTTAACAAAAGTCCAACTAATAAATTTTATTTCTGTCCCATTGAAATAGAATCTCACCCCTGTATACCTAACATTTTTCAAAAGCCAACAATCGATAGTCTATAGCCAAAAGTATTGTATGGTCTTGAGTTCGGCAATAACAAAACTAAATTGTACTATGAATGACCAGTATGAAAGATAGTATAGGAGGAGGTGTACCAGATTTTCTTTATCATTTATATCAGTCGTAAAAATATTGTTCTTTTAATTAGTTACTGGGCGCACACCTGGAATAAATTGATTCTTCCTGATTATACACAAAACAAACGCACATTAACTACAGATCTATGTTAAAATATAAAAAAAAAAAAAACAGTATATTTGAAGCCACTTCATCATCCTATAATTTAATTCGGTCAAAACAATAAAAACCACATTTTTTTCAAATTTATAACTTTTAATATTTTTATTTTTTTTTTTTAATTCATCGAATTATTTTTTAAGAAACATCATATCTTTATTTACCACTTCAATTCATTCGTTTACCTCACACACAAAGGAGATACAATACTCAGAAATGATTTTAGTAGAGAGTTAAAGATTTGAATGGGAAAAAAGCTCCTAGGATAAACGGGATACCTGCAGAATTACTGGCAGTGCAGGTGAGAAAACGATAGACAGATTATATAAACTGGTGCGTAATATTAACAAAAAAAGGGGAAGTCCCGTCAGACTTCAAAAAGAATGTTATTGTCATGATACAAAAGAAATCAGGAGCAGATAAATGTGGAGAATACAGAACAATTAGCTTACTACGCATGCATCAAAAATCTTAACTAGAATTCTGTACAGAATAATTGGGAGGAGAATGGAAGAAGTGTCCGAAGAAGAGCAATTTATTTTCAGGAAAAGTATAGGGACAAGGGAACCAATTTTAACGCTCAGATTAATTGTAGAAGGAAAATTAAAGAAAAACAAACTAACATACATGGTACTTAATAACATAGACTGTAATAAAATGTTCAGCATTAAAAAAAAATAGGGTTCAAGTATAAAGATATTAAAAAAAACCTTTCCTGAGCGTGTTATTATTGCTGCAATTTGGTTCCTTAAATGTTAGCAATTGTTTTTTTTTTTGTTTCCTTCACTTCGTGAATCAAATCTTAGTAATTCTGGATTGAGAAAAAGAATATGACAAAGAAAGATTTTTATTAGTTCTAGTTTCTGTGATATACAATGGGTGGAAGAAGTATTTTAATTAAACGGATTAAGAGAAAACGATACATTTTAATTTCATATAACAAGAATAAAGAAAGTTCATTTGACATTTTTTTAATGACAGTTACATTCTAAGAGTTCTTAACTGATGGAAGAATACTTGGCAGTTGGTAGGGTCTGAAGAGAATCATGTGGTGGTTTCATGAGATTGTTGTCTTTTGGCTTTCCTCTTGCGAGTTCCAGAGCATCCCTACACACAGAACAGTAGTAAACAGCAAGCATTGCTTCTTTCCAATGGCCCTGATATCTTTGTTCCATTACAGAAATATCCTGATGGAATCTTTCTCCGTGTTCATCACTAACAACTCCATAACTAGGAAGCAAAAAGTCCAGGTGTGAGTGGAGAAAATGGATTTTAAGGGACATGTTGCATCCGAGTTGATGGTATTTCTTTTTTCAGAAGTACTGTCACCAACTGATTGTAGTTTTCATCTCTTTTGTTGCCTAAAAATCATGAATGACTTCCTTTTAAGGCTTCCCAAGCTTCTTTTTCTTTCCCCTTCAAAATTCGGTCAAACGCAGGATCCTTCACAAGTTGCCAAATTTATTGCCCAACAAAAATACCTTCCTTAATTTTTGTATCACTTAATGTAAGAAATTTATCTTAAATACTTAAAGGCCTGTCCTTCTCGGTTCATACTTTTGACAAAATTTTTAATCAAACCCAGTTTTATATGAAGGTGTGGAAGAACATCTTTTGGGTCCACGAGAGGCTCGGCATTGACATTTTTCTCGTTAGAGTTCAGACTTCTTGCAGACCAGTCTGTTTGAATATAATGTGATTTCCTATCCCTACTGTCGCACATAAAAAGCAGCAATATTTAGTACCAGTTGCATTCCTGAGTACAGCGATGACTTTTAGATCGCCACAATTTTCCACTTGTGTTCAACATATTTGATATCTAAGGGGATTGCAATGTTTTCATGTGAACTGCATGACCAACAGGAATAGAAGGAAGACGGTTATTTTTCAGCCATTCTCCTAATATGACTGAACAAGAGTTGCAACATATATGTGGAGTCCATGACTTATCCCCCTACCATTATACCAAAATAATGCTGATAAGCAGTCTTCACAAGAAGCGTCAGATTGCGTTTCTCTGACGAAAATGTTATTTCACCAGAAATGTAACAAAAATTATTATTCACTTAATTTATACATTTTCGTGGCATTTTGATTTAACAAATTTTTTACTTCAAAAGTACTCGAAAACCAGAAATTCTGCATTAAATACAACACAAACAATATGAAACTCAGTCACAGCAACAGTAATAGTTTATAACCTACAAACAGCTGGAGAACGTTGTGTTATGTCATTTAACAGGTGACAACTCCACAAACAAAATTACCCCCAAACTAAAAATGTAGATCAGATAAAAACGACATACAAATTTTATCTCCAAAGCAAGAGCTAATCGGTGATTTTTGAATTCAGCAGATGGAAATACATAAGAATAAGCTATTTTTGAACCCGAAACATTTTCATTGTTGTGCAGTGCAATCGAAGAGCGTAAGAAAGAAGCAGTAATAAAAAAGGGAGTCTCAGACAAGGATGTTCCCTACCCCCGTTACTTATTAATCTCTACATACAATTAGCAGTTAATGACGTTAAAAAATAGTTTAGATCCAGAGTAACAGTGCAAGTTGAAAAGATAAAGATGCTACGATTTGCTGATGATGTGGTAATTCTAGCCGAGAGTAAAAAAGATTTAGAAAAAACAATGAGTGACACGGACGAAGTCCTACGTAAGAACTACCGCATGAATATAAACAAGAACAAAACGAAAGTAATGAAATGTAGTACAAATAAAGTAGATGGACCGCTGAATATAATAATAGGATGAAAAAAGACTATGGAGATAGAAGAATTTTTTTATTTGGGAAGTAGAATTACTAAAGATTGACGAAGTAGAAGCGATAGAAAATACCGAATAGCACAAACGAAATGAGGTTTCAGTCAGAAATATAATTTGCTTACATCAAAAATTAATTTAAATATCAGGAATACATTTTTGAAAGTATATGTTTGGAGCGTAGCTTCATATGGAAGTGAAACTTAGACGATCGAAGAACCTGTAAAGAAAAGATTAGAAGCTTTTGAAATGTGGTGCTATAGGAGAATATTAAAAAATCAAATAGGCGGATAAAGTGACAAATAAAGAAGTGTTGCGGAAAATTGATGAAGAAGAAGCATTTGGAAAAAATATAAAAGAAATATAAGAAAGAGAGAAAATGCAAAAGAAGAGACAAACTTATAGACCACATTTTTTTACATTTTAATTCGATTAGTGATGTTAATTGTTTTTGGCATTTATTCAGTAACATTTTAAAAATAAAATTACAATAAGCGAATTCTTTATTGCACAGCAATCTGAAATACGGTAATAAGAATATAAGGAGAATAAATCTAACAATAAAATATTAAAAAAAAAGAAAGAATAACAGGAATCACGTGACAATTTATTTCTTACACCACTCTTAGTTTACTATAAAAGAAGCGTAGTTTGTAGAATGAACTCTTTTTTATCTTTTAATTGATATTAACTACATCTCATTAAAAAAACTATTCTTCTACTGCTTAATCGGCAAGCTCAAACGAAATATTTGTAATTGTAGCCAAGAAAAGTAATAAATTTAAGACGGTCAGATAATATTTAAGAAAACATCAGATTCGCGTATCAATACAAAATAATTGTATTGAAAATCACAAATATTTTAATATCATGGATGATAAAATATTCTGATGTTTCAAAAAAGTATCAATGGTTAAAAAAATACTTAACCTCATTTAAAAAAACGTGACAACACAGTTGTAGACTTTCCCGCCACGCTGCTAAAACATTCCGAAAAGTCCTATAACTGAGGGTTGTTTCCGATGCACGGCATACATACAGACAACTTAATTTAATTTATCATTCTATTTAAATATAATATTTTTTCGTTTATTTAATTCAATGCTTCTAAATAAAACGGCCGCGCATACCTTATTTAATTCGAACGGGTGTGGCGGTACTATCGGCCCCGGTCGGCACTCAGTAAACTAATGTAATTTCACAACTTACATAGAACAAATTTTTGCCTGTACGGTCCTGCAACTGGTGTAGCAGCGAGGCTTAAGGCACCGGGTACCAAGACAACCAGGCGATCGAGTTCGAAACCCATCCAGAAAAATTATTTTTTTACACTTTAAATATTATTCATTTATTTAATTCTACCGTTCACCTATGAGCTCACAACATAGTAATCGACTACATCATTTTTTGGGATGGGATGAGATTATGTAAAACGTTTTTTTTTGCAAATATTGTTATTTTTTAATTGTTAAAAATGATTTTAAGAAAAATATGACCTTAATTAAGCGAAATCTTTAGATACTGAGGGTGACCTTGCTCTACAGCCGAAACCCCTTGACATTTTACGTTGAAAATTAAATGGCATCAATGACCCATATATACAAGTAATCTGATCAAGTTTGGTCAAAATCGGTCAAGTATTTCTGGAAATTTAAGGTGGTTTAGAGGCCAACACCGAAAACACACACACACGCGCGCACATTAACAACGGGAAATTTCCATCTGGTTTTTTGGGTTCCTTACGGGTCAAAACCTCAAGTTCCGGTGAAAACCGCATATGCCAAAATTGGACCGATTATAATACTTTCCTTTCCAAAGCTATAGTGTTATCCAGACGGAAAAAAAATTATTTACTACATAAATTATTTTATGCTTACTTAAATAAAAATTAAATAAAAAAATCCCTTTTGAAATCAGTTAATTTAAAAAAAGATTGTTCCATAATAAAACAAAAACTTGAAGAAAGTAAACAATTTATCTGACATATTTTCAACAGATAATATAATAAACAAATTTTAGATTGGGCTGATTTTTTTGTAACTTTTTTTACACTTAAGTTCACCTGAAACGATGACAGAAATAAAATATTGTAGTGGAAAAACGAGTTTACATAAAGAGGGAGGCACTAAATGCTCTGATAACGATGCTACTGGGTGGAATGATTTAATGAGACTGAAGTATTATTATCTATATCCAGAACCTCCTAAACAGAGCCGCTATTCTTTTACATCTGTTGTTAAGTTATATAGTTTAACTGACTATACCAATTATCTAACAGATTTTATTTTCATGAGAAACAGAGCACTACTCAACAAAGCTGTATAGTAACAAAGAAGTTAGATAAAATTTGAAGATAAATATTATTAAGTGTGACAATAAATTGAATCATTTCCTTAATTTAGTACTTAACTGTTAAAATGTTTTATTACGCTATATTAAACTACATTCTAAGAAGGTAACTGTAAAATATTATTTTAAAAGTATATTAGTTAAAAAAAAAAAATAAATAAATAAATAAAAAAAATTACAGATAAAAATTAAAAAAAACACATTATAAAATTAAATTACAGATTAAAAAAAAACACAAATTAAACACCATAAATAGTTTTTACCTTGTTTCTTGTATACCTTTATCTGTGTTACACGTTAATACTTGGCATACTGTCTGATTCATACGATAAATTCAATTTTTTTTGTGAGGGAAGGAAGTAGACATAGAAATTAATACTCCACAGAGATTTATTCTAATACGTTAACGGAAAAATTCAGTTTTTTATTTATTTTTTGCCACTGTTCAATTTACAATCGGTTCCAATATACCGGAACCATAAATAAATTTGAAAACAAATAAATTATATGTAGAGTGGGGTTTCAATTGAAATCCCTCAAATAATTGTATATGTGTATACATATCTCATACAGTATATATGAATATATAATAAACGTAAATAAATACATACAAAGACTACTCCAAAGAACACTGATCAATTTCAAAAGATAAAAATCAAAGAAAACACCAAAAAGTAGTCTAATCAATCACACAAAGAATAACTAATCAAACAAAGAAACAGTGAATCAAATCAAAGAACTAAAAAGTAAATGTCAAACGAAATGAAGAATTTTTACAACGCACAACACCCTAGGATACACCTCAAATCTCGAACTTATAGATATAATTCGTTTTACGAACCTAATAACCTCATTGTTATGCAGGTTAACCGCGAAATATTTGTTCAGTTTTTTTTTTGTATCTTGAATGAAATAGCTGAATCTCCTTTCGAACGATTGACAATCCCATATAATCAAATATTTCAGTATTTTTCGCAAACCTCCGAGCTTCAAAAATGTTAAAAAAAAAATTGAAAAATACATGAATGAATTTACATCCATATATACATATTTTTTTTTTAACAACCGGGTCCACCTTCAGGTATTGCTTCAGAGGATGAAATGAATGATTTGTAGCGTGTGAAAATGCCATGCTTGACCGGGATTCGAACACAGGGCCTCCAAATGAAAGGCCGAGACACTATTACTGGCGCCACGGAGGCCGGCATCCGTATATATTAAAACCTGTTATCTCTGATATTATTATTTACGTAGCCGAAATGGAAAAAATAAAGAAAAAGCTGTTCTCCTGTTACGTAAGGAAAAGCCGATTCTCCTGTTACTGTTCTCACCTCATTACTAAAGTTCTCGGCCTCATGATACATCTTGTGTCATTTGAAATTCAAAGTATTGTGTGTGAAAATTAAAAAAAAAAAAAAAGTACTTAGAAATGTAGGGTAAATAATCCATATTCTCGTATTCCAGAAAGCCTGCATTTCTTTCATTTCATTTCTTCTCTTTACTTTTATCAAGAGCTGGTTTATCGTGTTTTATGTTTCTTATGAACGGAAATATCTCGTATGGAAGTCAGTTTTTTTTATATATACTATCCAAACATAAAAATAATTATATAAGGAGCAATAGTTTAAAAAAAAAGTTTTAAAACGCACTACTAAAAGCAAAGAATAATACAATTCGTTTTTAATCCTTTTGAAGTCGGTATCAAATTAAGGTTCGATTTTTAAAAAAAGTCAAAAATTAAAAAACATTTCAAACAATATTAATTTTGAATTACGTTTCTTTCTTAATCCGTTTAAGTTTGGATAACAATGCTTAGATTAACGTAACTGTCGGCCTCCGTGGTGCGAGTGGTACCGTTTTTCAGCCTTTCATCTGGAGGTCCCGGGTTCGAATCCAAGTCAGGCATGGCATTTTCATACACGCTACAAATCGTTCATCTCATCTTCTGAAATAATACCTAACAGTGGTCCCTCGGTTAAAAAAAAAAAAAAAATTAACGTAACTAACCCACCGGGGTCTAGTGGATTCGAATACTAGATCGCGGATACCGGTGTTCTTTGATGGTTGGGTTTCAATTAATCACACTTCTCAGAAATGATCGACCCGAGACTGTACAAGACTACACTTCACTTATACTCATACATATCATCCTCTGAAGTAATACGTGACGGTTGAGTCCCGGAGGCTAAACAGGGGAGAAAAAAGATTAACGCAACTGATGTATATTCCTTTAATGTCGATAAGCATCACATACACTGATCTACAAGTAAATCAAATTAGAAGACAAAAAAACCTCGGCAAAACTTATAATTTAATATTTTCTTACTTTTTTTATTTATAAAATATGACCGATACTTTAATTTTTATAATCCATTTTAATTTTATTTTATACAATAAAAAACGACGTAGGATCATCTTTGATTTGTATTAACCTTTTTCACTAAATAACAGTAATAACATTTTTGTTACTATTATTAAAATCTAAATTAAAATGTGAAATTAAAAAAAATAACAGAAAGATAAATTTTGATAAATTATTCTAAAATAACAAAATAATTCGTATTCATATATGATACTATGACATATTCTAATGGAAAATAAATTAGAAAATTATATTAACAACATAAAACAAATATAAAAGAAATTAATATTGTCATAAAAAGCAAACCATAAAAATATAAAACAATACAGGATGACTTGTAGTAATATAAATACAAAACGAAAGAGGTTAAAAAAAGATATTAAAAGAGTTTATTGCGTAAAAAAACTTAATTTTAAAAGTAAAGGAAATAAATTTAATAACTTATAATTAGAAACATTATATTTTACAAAAAATCAGACGCATAGATAACATTAATATTAGTTAATAAAATATTCCCTTCCCAGAATACTGTACAATAGGTTTAAAAATATATTTTTTACTTTCCCTGGTAAAACCCTCACACATACACACACGGAAAGTTTTTTTTAAAGAAGAGTAGTTATTCTACATAAAATCATTATTGATTTTATTCTTCAGTAGAAAGTTCAGTTTAAAATTGCTAAAGTCACGAATTTAATAAAGAAAACCATACGTCAAATGAAAGGTTCAATTTTGACTAAATAACAGATGTCATAACCAATTCAAAAGAGTAAAAAAAACTATTGTTAAAAATTTATCTATTATCTATTCGTGCAACATTATATACTTTTTAGTCTTACTTATTAAAATATACACAAAAAAAAAAATTATAGTTTGGTTCATTCATTCATAATACATTTAAGTATTACATTCAGCCTATTTTAGGATTTTATTTAACAGAAAACATGATAAAAAATGAGCAATCAACAATCTTAACGACTTAATCTTTATAAAGTTATCATGGTCACGAACTTTAAGTTAACTATTAAAAGTTAGCTGTTTTAAGCAAAACGTCAAGATTATTTTATGTAAAAATGAAGACACCGTATAAAAAATACAACAGACCGGCATAAATAAAAGAAAAAAATTAATTTCACATAAGTAAAAATTACACATAAGTTAAAGTAACAACTAATAATACTTCAAATAATATTCACAAATAAATTAAAATAATTAATAAATTAATTTATCAAAACAAAGTAATGATATTTGCGCCTGCCCGTTTGAACGGAAAACAACAGATAAAAATTTATAAAATAATTTGTAGGGTAGATTTACCTAAACCCAACTAGGTTAAACGCAGATTTTCTAGCATTAAACTAGGTTTAAGGCTTTCTTTCTTTTTACTGTTTAGCCTCCGGTAACTACCTTTTCGATAATACTTCACAGGATGAATTAGGATGATATGTATGAGTGTAAATGAAGTGTAGTCTTGCACAGTGTCAGTTCAACCATTCCTGAGATGTGAGGTTAATTGAAATCCAACCACCAAAGATTCCGGTATCCACGATCTAGTATTCAAATCCGTGTAAAAATAACTGACTTTACTAGGACTTGAACGATGGAACTCTCGACTTCCAAATCAGCTGATTTTAGGAAGACGCGTTCACCAATAGACCAACCCGTTAGGTTAGGTTTAAGGCTGGCAGAACTTTTTCCTCCCCTACAGAAAAAAAAAACTTAGTAAAACGAACCTGTATATTATTTAAATTTATTTATTGGGTTTCCAACTCTTGACAAATTTCTTTGGGTGGAGAGAATTTATTTATAAGATCATAAATAAAGATAGCTCGTTAACGCAAAATTTAAGTTTATATTTTACGTTTTTTATCTTTTAAATCGTAATCACTTTTTACGGTAAAGAACAAAGGGTGATAATTTATTTCTCGATCACTTTTCTATTAACTTAATTTTACATTAATCAAATTTAATAAAAAAATAATTAACATTTATTATTTAACTCGATTTTAACCCGTGTGAAATGCGCAAAAAGTGTAAAAATAAGCCTTATTAAACGCCTAATATGCGAGTTTTCATTAATACCTCCCGAAATTTGAGCCTTTTTGAACCAATCGTTTTCTAATTATCGACCATAATTCAAGTAATATCTGTTTCAGTCAGAAAGGTTGTATTTAAATATTGAAAATTATAATTTAGAATCGTATTATTTGTGGATTTCCTTAGCAAAAAAAATTGTATATTTATTTAAAAAATAATAATTTTATTTAATTATTTGACAGAAAAATAAAACTAATTTTTGAATTATATTCAATTTAAAGTGACTGCTGAACATTTTTTTCCCAACTGTGCGTAATATGCACAAGATTTCTGGTGTGTCGTATAAATAAAAGTTAATAATAATTAAAGTATTCCGTTTAGTGAATACTGGTTACAAATATTAATTTTGACTTAACGGTGTAGAATAATCAGTTTTTATCAATAGGATTATTTGGTAAACAATTTATTTAAAGATTAATCAAGGGACTTTTACTCTAACCTAAAATTTCAGGTAAGAGTGTTGAATTAACAATTGTATAAATATTTATTATTAATAAAAACTAATATTTTAGCAAATATCTAAGTGTCCACTTTTCTTAAAGAATTGGAGGATCCTAACTCACTTTTAACTATAAGAGTTTACAAAACAATCGATAACTGAAAACAATATTCATCAAAAATATTCTTCCAAATTGGGTGAACATAATGAGTTATTAAGCAGTTAATAGGGAAAAATTTTTTAATTTTTAAGTTTAAAAGTAGTAAAATAAGGAATATTTTTCTCTGATTTTTTTAAAGAAATTTCACGAATAAAACGAAATTTTAATTATAAGGATAGGGAACTAAAACAACACCTACCTGCGATTTTTCCCCCTTATCTCATACGGTAGCAAGTTATCAAGCATCATACTTATCGGCGAACATATACGGCGTTAAGTGTGGACTATTATTGCTTAACTTAAAGACAATTAAACCGATGTTCTTATTTATTACTGGCTACGTACAATAAATCAAATCATTCCTGATGTAAAAATTTCAATCGATAAGTACATTCGTAGATTCTAAAATTATGTTCAAAAACAGTCACGTAAGTATACGATAAGAAAAACATTATTATTTATGAAGTAAAAATAAACTATGAAGTTCAGGATATAACTTGCCTAAATTAACAACTAATTCAAAATATTCAAATTTGTTTGAAAATATCAGAGTTTAAGGAAAAATTTAATTTTAAACTTTAAGTAAAGTTTGTTGAATTTCTTTAAACTTATAAAAGTTTTTTCATGTAGTAGAATAAATAAATAAATAATGAAAGACAGGGTGTCAACCATCTATATAATAAACAAATAGCATAAATAAAATGTGTAACATATCATGAAAGCAATCATATTACACTATGTTAAACGAATTAGTTTCTGTACCTCACTATATTAACGGTTTACCATAAAGGAAGACATTTATCAGACAGTAATATATTTCATGAAAAACATTTTTAAAAAATTACATAACCTGATTGAATAAAAATAGTTTCAGGGAAAATACCATACCAGAAATGAAAAAAAAAAGTTTTATTTATATTAATATTTAATATCATAAATTAATTCAATTTAAATCATTAATTAATTTAAAAATTATTATGTAAAACATTTTGATGATGATTCAGTAAAAGCCGACCGACTAATTTTTATTTCTATAAAATAAAGAAACTATCTGGAGAACACAGAAAAAAAAAAAACTATATAAAACCTAAATATATCATTTTAACAAACCACGTCACTAATAACAGAAACTACTTGATCATGGACAGGCAGGTGTTCATTTGAGAAATTATAATAAATAAATTCCACCCGCACTGAATGTGATCGTTATTTAAGGAACTTCCCCGCCTTTTTACTACCTACCACAGGAAGAAAACCGACCGCTATACAAAAAGTTGCGTTTCATCTTCGTTACAAGTGAATTTTTATTTATTTTTTAACCGGTAGCTGTTTCCATACTTCCGTTGTGCGGTAAAATAAAGTTTTGAACGGTCAAGAGAAAGGTTATTGGTAGAGTCTCTGCCTTTCATCCGGAGGTCCCGGTATCGAATCCCGGTCAGGCATGGCATTTTCACTCACTCTACAAATCATTCATTTCATCCTCTGAAGAATGTCTAACGGTGGATCCGGAGGTTAAAAAAAAAAGAGAGAGAGAGAGAGAGAGAGAGAGATAGGTTATTCAAAAACTTTTATTATTTGTCAGAAGAATTATATACAAAACTTACAATATAAATAGGAGTTTTAAAAGTAAAAATAACGTTAGCAAAACTTACTTCGTAATGATAATTTCAAAGTGTGACATTTTTATAATTGTAAAAAAATATATATTACAGGAATAATAACCAGTATTTCACAAGGTGCGACTAAAATTACATGTACGAGGTCACACGGATCATGTGTAATGAAAAAAAAATACAGAAAAAAACAAAATTAGTTTTCAACTGCATTTTTTTTTAAATCTCAAATTATAAATTCAGCGCATACAATAATACTCTCCGAATTGCATACGTTTGGTATATTTAACCAGTACTTTTAAAACAATCGGTACAGTACTTTATCTGGAAAATTATTTAAATTTATAACGATTTAAATAAAATTTAATATAAAAAAATCGATTTTTATTTATTTATTGTAATTTGAAGCACTTTTCTTTGAACACAAGTTTGATTTATATTTTTTCTCTTCAGAACAATATTAAATTACAGATACTAATGCAACAAAATAGCCAAAAAAACGATAATACAATAATATTCTGTACTAATATTATACTATATTAATTATTCCTCCTCTATGAATCATGAGACCTTGCCGTTGGTGAGGGGGCTTGAGTGCTCAGGGATACAGCAGAGTAGCTGGACCGAAGGTGCAACCATATCGGAGAGGTATCTGTTGAGAGCAAGACTAAGGAATCATTCCTGAAAGAGATATTATATTGTAATATAAATATACGATATAAATATATTGTTCCTTATCACCGTGCCCAAGTCCACCAAAATCTAGGTGATATTCAACCTTAAACTAATTATTATTTTCCACTCTGTTCACCACAGGGTCTGGATGAATAATGAACATTTTTTACTTTCAGAGAAAGCGACTCGACTGTTAGGCTATTACCTTAAGAGACTTTACACTTATCATAGAAATAAAAAAGATTGGGAAAAATAGCACAAATAATCAAATTAATATACCGCCATTTTAAGAAAGAAATAATACATAATATACAATGTCTACACTCAACAAGGAAAGTATAAAGATACAAGATTTTTATTTGTAAGGTTTGACGTAATTTTAGAAATAGAAGTTATTATTATTAATTATGCGTATTTCACTACTTACGAGGTGTGTTCAGAAAATAATGAAACACTGTTAATTACGCACAAACTGAAATATTTAGTGACGTGTAATTGGCAGCAGTGTGTTCCGCATAACCTCCATTGTAACCACATGTTCTTGGATGTTGATATCTCGTTTACTTTTCGTGTTACTGTTTTTGAGTGTTAGTAGCTATTTTTGTAATGTGGGATATTTGGAAGGAACGATACAACGTAAAATTTTGCGTGAAACTGGAGAAAAGTTGCACAGAAACGTTTAAACTTTTAAAACAAGCCTACGGACATGATGCTCCGAGTCTAACGCAATTATACGAATAATTTACACAACTTAAAAGTGGTCGTCAATCAATTGAAGATGAACCTCGACTAGGAATGCCTTTCAACTTTAACTGTTGATACCCACGTTCAGAATATCAACAATCAGGTGCATGTAAATCACCGATTGACTGTCAGAGAACTTGCAGAGGAGGTTATCATTTCAATCAGATCATGCCGTGACATTTTAACTGAAAAACTGAACGTTTATCGAGTTGCAGCAAAGTTTGTTCTTCGTTTAACGACCAAACAGCAGAAAGAACATCGAGTGGACAATTACCGCAACACCTTGAACAAGCCGATGACGATGAAACATTCATTCAAAAGATCATAGCGAAGACGAAAGCTGGGTTTACGGCTACAACATCGAGACAAACGTTCAATCATCACCACGATGGATTGGCAAAGGATGTCCACGACCCAAAAATGCGCGTTAGCTTCGATCCAATGTCGGTGAATCTCTGTTTTTTCGATTTTTAATGGAGTTCTGCATTTTGAATTCTTGCCTAAAGGTGAAACAGTGAATCGTGCGTTCTTTCAAGGTGTTTTACAACGGTTACATGAAAAAATCCGCAAAAAGACAAAATTGGCAAAGCTGTGTGCCCACACACATAGTTTGCCAATTAGTCAGTATTGTACCAAAAATCAAATGACTGTCCTTCCTCAACCTCACAATTCACCAGACCTGGCCCCTTGTGATTTTTTCTAATTTCCGACATTACAATTGATGAAAGGACGCCGTTTTGAGACTATTGATGATATTAGAGCAAATTAGTGGTGGACCTTAAAGGCCATTTCAAATGAAGCTATCCAAGACTGTTTCGCGAAGTGGAAACACTACTGGGAAAAGTAAGTGAATATGAGAGATAAGTACTTTGAAGGGGACAAGGACCAATAATCTGTAAAATTAATAATAAAGACAACAACAAAAATAATTTTGATTATTTTCTGAACAGACTTCGTATGCTGAAGTATACAAGTTTACTTAACTGAAGTTAGGTACTTCTTTAGTAACCCACCGGGTTGGTCTAGTGGTGAACGCGTCTTCGAAAATCAACTGATTTCGAAGTCGAGAGTTCCAACGTTCAAATCCTAGTACAGCCGTTACTTTTAGTACTTAGTACGGCAGTTACTTTTATACGGATTTGAATACTAGATCGCGGATGTCGGTGTTCTTTGGTGGTTGGGTTTCAATTAACCTCACATCTCAGAAAAGGTTGAACTGAGACTGTACAAGGCGACACTTCACTTACCCTCATAGATATCATGCACATTAATACTCTGAAGTAATACCTGACGGTGATTCCAGGAGGCTAAACAGGAAGAAAGGTAAAGGTACTACTTCAATAATTTTACAAGATAAACAAAAAAAAATATCAAACCGGCGCGCGATAGGTAAAACTTAATATATCATTGAACATTAACTCTCTTTAGCTTGGCTATTAAGTATTCTCTCTAAATATAAAACAACTCCATTAACTGCAACTTGAAAATCATGAGGGAGAATGATAATAAAACGGTAAAGTTATAAATCCTCCATGTTTAGTCACAAAACGTTACGAACACTTCAACGTAACGTTGTTATTAATTAATTGAACTATGTAATATCTTAAACTATGTAATAACCTATGAGACGAGTAATGTCAGTAATATATGCGTATTAAAACTTGTTTAATATAGGTTAAAGTAATTTATAACTTGCTAACGGTACGTAAATTAGAACACGAGTACTTAAGTCGGAGTTACGTTAAAATACATCTTATGATCTGATAAATATATTCTTGTACAACTTTTGATACCGATTTGAAACCGTTTAAGATGCGCGTAAGTAATACTAACGGTCCGTATTGCCGTACGGTCGAATATTGTAATGAGCTCGGGGGAGGGTCGTGCAATAAACAGGGGGATCCATGGGAGTTATACCGTTAGGACCGCGTCAGGTGTATCTTACCTCTTAACCGACCGGCACCCATAACCGGCTAACCTAGAACCGGTCTTATATACACTTTGCTGTAGCCGTCTATACACCGGCTGGCAATTCATATACATAACGATACGTCGCGACAATCATTCATCTTTTTAGATCTTGATGTTACTAGTTTAATCTTTCTGTTTTAAATAAATCCTTAAAGCTGTAACAATTACTATAATAATATAAAAGAGGATTAAGTAAACATTCTAAAATCGAGGTACACCCAATAATTACTCGAATGGTTAACCGTTAAAAACGTTCTTCTTCATCAGTTTTAATCAAAAGCATATTTTAATTACGACTTTTGGTTAATAATTTAATACCTTTTTAGGAAGTTGTCAAAAATCACAATATCTACCTCTCTTTATATATATATATATATATATATATATATATATATATATGTATGTATATACACACACATATATATATATATATATATATATATATATATATATATATATATATATAAACATTGTCGAAGCCTCAACCTCAGAAAAAGCGGGAAAAATAGCCGATACAATACTTTTATCACTCTTATTGAGGGCTGAATTTACAGCGTCATAGTAAGTAATAAGTAACCATGTAACTTATTTTATATTTTTATAATCAATGAGAAACCAAAAATAATCAAATTGTATTAATTGAACTACATCTTTGCCAACATTAGTTCGAGGCTTTTAAATCCACTTGATAACAATGGTAATTTTATTTTCCCAAAACTATAAAAGTAGTTTTTCTGACTAGTTTTCAATCTAATTCGATTTTACAGCCTCCTTCTAAACCGCGCAAAAAAAAAGTACCATATAGTAATCATTGCCAAATTTCTCAAAATTGTCCACATTTAAAAAAGATTTTCAGATTTTCAAAGATTAGTTCAACGATAACGAAGTGAGTGAGTGGAATTTGAAAAAAAATTCATACTGCTAAATTAAGTAAGAGCTATGGAGAAGCAATAATAAATCGAGAAATACATAATAAAATATACCATAGAGCTGCAATTGTAGATAACTATCAATATAAAAATACCCCAAATAATCATTTATTTGCAAAATATTTTACATCTCCCATACTGTACGAAACTTTTTAATTTCATTTTCATTTAAAAATATCAATTAATCTACTATGTAATCTCGGTTATTTTTCTGGATTAATAACATTTTTTCTTAAATCGGCGTATAATTCTTTTTCAAAGTTTATTTACAATTACATAAATCTTTAATAAATTGGAACACATCTCTCTCCAATCATATTATAAGGAGCCTCAGCGAAACTCCTCAAAAATTATACAATAATATATTAAAACTTTTTACGGCACCTACATGCAATTAGCAATTATCAATGGCACTCAACACCACTCGAACAGAAAGCAAAATAAGAATCAAAATTAGTAGATGAAATAATGTAAAGAAAAAACGAAAACTATATGTAATTATTTTGAAATTAAAACACTGTAGAAACACTTGGTCTAGAAAGTGCAGTCGTTTCAACCTTCTATCGCAGTGGTTCCCAAACCTTTCCGAGTCGCGGCGCCCTTTTTTCAATTAGCATTTTTCCATGGCGCCCTATCCTAAGTAAAAGAAGTATGACTACTCGTAAGAGATAAAAATAAATAAAAACTTGTATTTTCTTAATTTTTTTTTTTTTTACTTTATTAACATTAAATTAATAATTATACATGTCTTGGTTCAATTAATTAAGAAGCTTTTACAATATTTCGCGGCGCCCCTGTGAAGAGGCCACGGCTTCCCGGGACGCCGCGGCGTCGCACAGTTTGGGAATCACTGTTCTAATATCCCCATTGTCTTGTAGGTTCACTATTAAGTGATCTGTGTGGTAGCGTAGCCGAAGTTCGTACTTTGAACAGAAACGTTTATCTTCTCCCGCACGGACAGTAATCTTAAATAATTCTGTATCTCACTGTTTCTTGTTAACCAAAGTGTCTCTGCTATACATCTCGCCAGCTTATTCTGAAACCGCTGTAAGATGTCGATGTCGATTATAAAAATAGTGCGATTAAAAAAAAAACCATTACTTATCAGAAAAAGTAATTGATAAACGAAAGATTCTGTCTAAAACTACCGAAATTATATGGCATAATTTTCGTTTTTTTTTTTGTGCTTTTCATATGCAAGTAAAATCGAGTTAGGCTGAAAATCGCTAAAAGAAAAACTTTTTCGTTCATTTATCTTTAGGTTTTTGAAGCAAAATTTCAGTATGAAATTTCATACCTGAAAATAAAAATAACTAGGGAATAACGTAAAACGAATCACGATATTTTAGAATTATTGTGAAGTGAGATTAAGCTTCTGTTATTTTCAAAGACATAAGGCGACAAGTATAATTATTAACACAAGTATAATTATTATGTTCTTCCTTTTCAGAAGATATTTAATTAAAATTGTCTATTAATGTTTAATCAAGTTTCCATTTAACTTTCTTCATTTGCTAATATTACATACAATTTCACTTTTTATAAGCATCAGTTAAAAAAATTTAAGGAGTATTAACTTGGAAAAATATTGTTAACCGTTTCAAATTATTAACAATATCTAATATTTATCTGATCTATAAAAGAATTTATGAAGCGTATTTGTTGTCCAGACTGAGATCAACTCAACTTCGAGAATAACCTTAATAAAATGTTATATATTTTATCATAGGAAACTGGTTACTCTTCCTGTTCCCAACACCGCCCTTTTCATCTATTTTTCTTAAGCACGCCTTTAGGAGGGCTTGCTTTTGTAAAATTTTAGAGTCTTAACCACGAATGGTTAAGAAAAGTCAAATTTTTCTTTTAATATAGGAAATGTACTATCTTGTTTAATCTTATCTATCTATTTATTTAATTCAGTTTAGTCTTTTCAAGGTTATACATAAACTCTTTTCTCTCAGAGAAATTTATCGGATTACTTATTTTCTGCTTACACTAGACATTGGTCGTTGATATATTACTACGTCATACGTTACAAGACTACGTCATTAATTGTAATCCTTGAACAAAAACTCAAAAAACACATTAGTAATTTGCCCTTAAAGTTCAAAACGATTATTATTTACGAATTCTAGCCCAATTAACTTTCAAGTAATTGTATAACTATTTCTATACATTGCATCACGTCACATTATGTCCTCAAGAATATGCTATTCGAAACAGAAGCCTGACGGTTAAACGTAAGAGAAAAAAACAATCATAAAAATGATTTAGCGTAAAGTTAAAAAAAAATTGATGAATATATATATAAAGGAGTAGATTATGAAATGAAGAAATAAAAAGCGACCTGAGGATTAACTAGTCATCACACAAAGCCGAAAAATGTACCATAAAATAGATTTATGTAAAGGTGAATGTTTAAAAGAATGAAATTATTAAATCGGGCAATACTTCGAAAAATTATATCAACCTTAATTTTGTATAATCAAAATAATCAGGGGTAATTAAAAAGATTAACGAAAATATATTAATACTTCAATATTATAAAGCGTAATTTACTAAAGTTACCATATCATTATAAGGGGTTCAGGGAAAAAATACGATAAAATGGAAGCAATATGAAGTTAAAATCATCAGAAAATATAAAGAATACTTTTCCATTCTTTTTTTTTTTATATTTTTTATTTAGTCAATTTAGAACAGAAAAATTTTAATTTCACATTAAACGTTTTAAAAAAGTAGGTTATTAAAAACGACACTTATTGAGAACGACGACCTAAAACGCATTAATTATTAAATATATGACAAATATTAATAATATATTATTATTTAATTTCACTTCTTAAAAAAAAAAACCACGATCTTCAAAAATAATTAGATATACTAAAAAGCTAACATAAATAATCCAAGATGTACATATCTTTTTCCAAATTTATGTAACTACGACTACATAAAGGTAAACGTACACAGGTTTTTCATATCTAAAAACCTGATATACAAGTAACATAGTTAAGGGACACAATATGCGGAATGAAGAAAGTGTAGCGTATAGATAAATAATTCTTAGCAGCTCGTCACGCTTCTATCGTAAAAGCAGTTATTATAGTAATATAGAACACACTGCAACGTACAATCGACATTTTGGATTCAGTACTGCGGTCTGCCACAGCACATTTCACGTCCTTATCATGAACATTCTGCTATTATACACAATATATATAAAACGAACAAGAAAAGAAGGAAAAAAATAGAAGATGAGAAGGAAAAGAGGAAGTGAACCGTCCCGAGTTCATGTCACGTCACATTACGGAACGTAATATAATTATCAAGAGCAACCTGCAAAAGCAGACCGCAAAAATCATCTTCTTCGTAAGTAAAATTGTTATAATAATGTTATATCCAATTTAAAAATAATAAGAAAAAAATTCCACGATCTATATACAAGTTTCATAATAAGTATTAATATTATTTTATATGCATCGTACATGTAAAGCAGTTTTTATTTTTTCATATGTTCATAGTATAAAGGTTAATAATATTTAATAATGAAATACAAAGTAATAATAATAATATGAACTTAAAATTAACCTGCAGCTTTCATAATTTTTTTTTAATATTAACAAACAAAATAAATAGATTTCATACGTTAAAAATTAATCAAATATAGGTTAAAAAAAATTCTAATATATTTCTAAAGAAGTGAAAATATAGTAGTACTGAGAAATATTAGAAACTGAATTAAGTTCAGATTCAAACTCAATAAATATCTCTCAAATTGACATTTCTGTGTTTATCCGCCCATAAAAGTGCGGCGGATTATTTTTAAATAAAAAAGAAGATTTTACTGTTAAAATAGGTTTGTATAAAGTAACAAATCATAAATTATATCACAAGAAACCGTTCGACGGTTTTTTTTTCTTGTTACAGAAATCATTTCGACACTTCCAAAAGTAACAATTTTTTTAGGACGGGCTAGACGCATTTTTAAGAATATCCAGGCCACTTCTGTAATTTATTTTTCTTTCTGTAAGGATAATAAACATTTGGCGAAATATCTGAGATGGTTGGTCACTAACAAGCAACTCAAATCACGGGAAAAATTAAACCTTCCCCTAAAATAAATCATGATACTTCGTTTATTTCCTTTATTTCTGTCTTAATTTCTTCGCAGAACATTTAATAATTAAAAGGCGATGATCCTCAATCTAATCGTACCTAAACAAATTATGAGATGAAGAAGTAGTTTTATTACTGCCACTGAACAAAATGTTTGCCACCGAAACACAACGATTCGGCGAAATATTTTATTTATTTATTATAAGTATATCAAAATTAATCGAATAATAAATAAAAACATCAAAATTTATTATTATTTCAATTTCGAATTAATTAATTCACAAGACATAAATTATTGTAGAACTATCATTAATTCTACATATATTATTTAAATATATATTATTTTAATACATAATAAATTTTAAAATGGATTTTTAAATAATCAAAATGAAACAAGTAACAAGTTTTCATCATTGGAAGTAGTTATACCCATATCAATCTCCAAGCGTATGTGAATAAAAGAATGAAATAACAATGTAGTGTCAACGAAAAAACGCCCAGTAGTTTAAAAGCACTATCATACAGTTTTAACTGTCAATATAAATTTTAAAAATACTTTGCCTTATTCTATTATAGTCGAACAACAATTACATCATAATAAACACAAGTTCAAATATATGTAAAAAAATCTCTTTCGGCACGCCGGAAGGCGGTTAAATATATGGTTAAAAGCCGTACATTTAACCGGTGCTAAGTAAGGAATAAAAAATATTTCCACCTTAAAATTAAGAAAAACGTCAAATTTATTCAATACGAGAACGGTTGCATGTGAAAGAAGTTCTTACAATTCCAGCAACATTTTGGTCATCCCTTTCCGTAAGGGTTGATCATATCAAAAATTGTTTCAGACAAACGTTTTAGGTAATCTTTAGAGGAATAACGACCACTTCAAACCGATTCGATACTATGCCTACTAAGGGAGGTACAATTTGTTTTGTCTTCAAACCCCCATTTTTTCCACCCCCTTGGCAAATGGTTGGAGGTATCAAAAAACTTTACTTAGATACGTTTTCGGCCCTTATCCGAAGAATAGTAGGAACTTTAAACGAATTCGATATTTTACTTAATAAGAAAGTTATAGCGATATTTTGTTTTTTCAAAAAAGCCGCCATTTCCACCCCATGATCCGATTTTGTCCATTAACGAACTCGATCGAGATTTTAAGTCGTTATATTTTATGTATCAATTTGAAAGTTATTGGCGCCAAATTACGGCAGTTATCATGTCCACAAAGTGAAAAAAAAAAAAAATATATATATATACTACTGAACTGACAGTGGTTTTGGGGTCTGGGGGATGTGAAACGCGGATATGTCGAAATTTTCCCAAAGTCGAATCATGGTACCCATTACAATCGGTAGCTTTCCAATGAAATATACCAATACATATACTAATATATACACAGAAACAAAAAAAAAGACTGAAGGATAGTGTAAGTAATTGTAATGTTAAAGATACTTAATGTTAGTTACGGTTTAAAAATTAAATGCCTAAAAAACTTTAAATAATTTAATCTCTCTTTAATTCAGAGAACAGATAAAATGTAATATATACAAATGGTCAAAACAAATTGTAAGAAATTACAAATTTTCTTTAAATACTTATTTGTAGAAAAATATATAAGGAATAAATGGATTACTGGATAACATCGTTACATTTCAATAATTAAAGCTCCAAAGGTGAGCATAACTTAATAAATAATATTATTATTTTGGGTTTATTGTTTAAATTTTACTTTCTTAAATTCAACCGAACATAATATAAAGCAAAGCAATTGCTACCTTTAATTTTTTTTGTGTTCATTTCCAGAGAATTAAAAAAAGCGATGTCGTAAAAGGTTTCACTTTTATAATGAGAGATCTGTAAAACACAAATACTATATCGAGTAACTAAGTTTAGAATTAATAAAAATGCAAGATATAACTGTATAAGAAATATTTATAAGATAGCCCAGAAAACTAAGGAATATATTGCCCAGGCCAGTCAAATATTGACGAAAAAACCAAAAAATGTGATGTAAAAAAGTCTCGTTTAAATACAATCTGTATCTACATTACATACAAAACACTAAAAAAGGGTATAGTTTACATTTAGAAGTATAATAAACCATAATTGTCAAAATTGCAGTCTAAATTAAAACATTATTTTTATAAACAATTATATTAATTATGTACAGGTTTTATTACGTCTTAACTTACGAAAAAGGTTTTCCCAACTGGAAATTATTCTACAACCCCGTAAAACCTTAGAAGTTACAGTTTATAATTATAAAAATGATACTTTCACCAGTGAAAAATTAATTTAGAAAAGTAATTAAATTAACTGTTAAAATACTAGTTAAAAAATAAATAAGAAGCCAGGGAAAAGAAACTTCTACGAAAATATATAAAACTGATTAAATTCTTTTTTTGTTCGATTTTTTTATGTACCGGTATATATTTTATTTTGGATAAATTTAATAATTATATCAAAATTATTTATAAATAAAAAAATAATAAGCATATTTTATCTTAAACAGGCTATTTAAAAAACAACTGCAGAAGAGAAAAGATTAGATATTTTATTTATATGAAGGGTGATGTCTACTCGTTTTTTTTTTAACAGAAAGACGAAACATTGTAACGCTATAAAGAAAATTCTTTTAAATTGCATAGAAATTGTTCTTTTATTAGGACCTTTCGATGTTAATTTGAAGCAGTCATTTCAATGGAATTCCCGGTTATCATGGTAATGGCATTCATCTTCAAAAAGTTGGAAAATCACTTTATTACATAATAATCTATCTGCGATGTATTTTTTTTAAACACGTTATTTTAGTCAAATTATATAAGTTTACGTATTTCATATTCTCAAATTATGCTGAAATCTTAGTTTTTATGAGGTATGTGCAAAATTTTCGTGTTGGGTTAAAAAAATATATTACATGAATATTTAATAAGGCAATTTACAAAAATTTATTCAATTAGCTTAGTGCCTTTCAACGAAAGTATGTATATATTCATTTATTTATTAATTTAATTAATTAAAATTATAAAGTTATTAATTTATAAATTAATCTAAGTAAGTCTATTTAATATATATTTTTTTTTATTCCTAATGTGCTGCAATCTGTTCAACTAGTGAACAAAAGTAACTCTCCCCCGGCCAAATGAGATGAGGATGACATGTAAATGAAGTGTAATCTTGTACAGACCGTTCCTAAGATGTGTGGTTAATTAAACCCCAACCACCAAAGTACAAAGGTACCCGCTGTTTAAATCCGTATAAAAGCAACCAACTTATACTAGGATTTGAACCTGAGAACCATCGACTTCAAAAAAGATCGAGTGTTAAACTTGAGAAGATGAGTTTATCACTAGAGAAGCCCACCGGACTAGCAAAATATTTGTGTACATATAAATAAATGAATAAATTAAGTAAAATTTAAATTATATCAAAAATAAATTTAATTTTAAATCTATTTATGGACTCTTCAAGACGGCTTTAAAATTCAATCTTCAACAACAAAAATATTAATAAATTTTTATCACAAAAAAAGAAACTTTTTTTCTAAGATGTAATTTTACTTTACTGAAATATATATAAACTTTACTTGAAATTATACAAAGTGCAACTATACAAGAAACGAGAAAATAAATTAATATTAAAATTAAAAAAAAGTTATTTTTCAAGAGGTTAGAGAATTCATTATTTATACAGGTTTTACGAAAAGTTACAAGAAAGGATAAATAATTAAGAAGCAGATTAAAAGAACCAAGTAAAGCTTTTTCAAAGACTTTTACAACAATGAAAAAAGCTAGTAAAAAAGTTAACAAAAAGAATGGAACGCAAGGAGTTTGAAATGGTTTTAAAATAAAAAGATTTAAACCAAATAGGCTGATGAATTATTAAATAAAAACAAATTAGGAGACTTTTTAGGATTCAGGAATATTAATGACAATTTAAAATATGGAGTTTAGAAATAAATACAATGAAATACAAAAATTCCTTATATATAACTAGTGTAAAATATTATGTACATACAATACGGAGATTATCCATAAAACTGAGATATAAAAGTAATAATAAATAGAAAAAGAAGTACAAAAAAAAACTTAAAATACAAATTGAGACTATAACGAAAAAATTGCTCGTTTTACTGTAGACAATATGAAAACAATGGAACTTAAATCCTATAAACTTTGTAATTAGTGCAATTACTAGTACATATGTCATAAAAAAGAACAATACTTTTTGGAATTACGTTAAAATATCATGAAACACCAACTGTATGTAATTAAAAAGATATAGTTTTCTTATAATATAAATTCTCTGTAGGGATAAAAATAAATTCTTTTAAATAGCGCAGTTTTAATCCATTAAATCTACTTCAGTGTCCTACTTATGACGATGTACAGTTCTAAAAGGCTAGAAGCATTAGTTTATGTTAATAGAAACAATGAATTAGTCCGAGTTCTATCCTGTTGTGAACAAAATACACTAACCTGTTAACAGCGCTCTTCGATTGGTTAACTCACCAGCATCATACAGAGCAGTTAACCGAGAGAATTAAGTGAATGTATAATTCTATTAGCATAATCAGGTTCTTGTAACAGTTTTACGGATTATATATATAAAATCGTCATAGCTTTAAAAATTCTAAAATTAATTTACGATACGGTATACGTTACCATAACATATGTTAATTCACTGTATAATTCTGTAATTTCTTATTATGTTTGTTTTAAATCAAATAAAACTACAGGTTAAAAAATGTATATATAATTATAAAGATAAAAAAAGAAGAAAAATATAATGTCGAAAGATACTGTAAGTCAAGTTACGCATTACGTATATGAATGTAATATCAGTACATGTTATCGCGGGAAAAGTGACAGAGCACTTGCAACCTAACGTTCCTGCGCTTTTCGGTCCAAAATTATGATTTCTTAACACCAGTTATCGATTACAGGCTTTCTAATCGAAGGTTCTAGTTTAAAGATTCGATTCATACAAGCTACCGTTTGAAACTTACAATAAAGCCACTCTACAGCGGCAATGTTCATTAATTATTCCATTACACATGCTGAATAAATTATCAGACTTTGATTTTTGGGGATTCTAAAAACATAATATTTCTATGTAATAATGATAATAACAAAAAAAAAAGAGCTAAAAAGATTTATATAATACAGCAATATGTTATCTAGAAAGAAAAATTATGAAATATATTCGAAGGTTTAATGAAAAATATGAAGTTGAAGAATTTAGAGATTTTATATAATGATCACTCACTAATGATCGGTAATTTCCTATTAAATTAGGTCTTCCTTATACAATTTTAATTGCATCAGGAAGTTTTATCTAATTAGTATTTTACTAGTACTTATATTTAAAAAATAACATTTTTTTAATTTTTATAACACACTTTTTCATAATAAAATAGAAAATTTCCTGTATATGAAACGTAGGCTCACAGGTAATATGACAAAACTGACAACGTGTTTCTAATAATTCCATCAACAGCAAACAATATATTGTGAAAACATATATCGGACCGCATAAAATTGGATTTAAACGGACAAAATACTGTCCTTATTAACGGTGATCCTTCAGATTATGTTAGTTTCCTTTTTAACGTTTTATTATAAAAATAGTTCTGAAATTTTTTTGTCGCATAATCAAAATATTAATCACGGGTAATATTAACTTAAATAACTTTAGGAAAACAAAACAAGACAATATAAGTAAATAATAATAATTACAACAAAAATTTGTAATTATGCTATTTCATTGAACGAAAAAAATAGGGATTCAACGCAAATTCAGATTCATAACACTACGCTTTTTAAATACAACTAACAAAAATAAAAATTAAATTTTTTCAAAGAAAATCATGTTTATTCAACGCCAGATAGAAATTATATTATTATAATTCGCATTATCCATCCTTACAATTGTATATACTCGATTAACTCGAAGAAAAACTAAGAGATTATAATCTATAATAAATAAATTTTTTCATCCGACTGGAAAATAGTTATATTTTAATCACAAACGACCAAAAATCAAACACAACAGACCAAAATACATAAATTGGAAAAATATAAGATTAAATAAACAATCTTAATTTGTTTAAATTAAAATTATTTAATTTAAATTAATTAAACAATATTTAGTTGAGATGCACAACGAGGGAAGGATCTATTAATTAAAACTGTGCAAAAATCTACAGTGGAAGAATCAGTAGGTGCAAAAAAAAGAAGGCTGGGAAAAATTAAAATGACGTAAAGAAGTGGGGGCTTAAAAGTTTATCTGGAAATAGAGGAGAATAGAAATACAGTGCAAAAAAAGCTGCATTTTTCTTTTTTTCCTGTTTAGCCTCCGGGAATCACTGCCAGGTATTACTTCAGAGGATGAATGAGAATGATATGTATGAGTGTAATTGAAGTGTAGTCTTGTATAGTCTCACGTCGACTATTTCTGAGATGTGTGGTTAACTGAAACCCAACCACCAAAGAACACCGCGTATTCAAATCCGTATAAAAGTAGTTACTTTTATACGGATTTGAATACTAGATCGCGGAACTGCCTATACTAGGATTTGAACGTTGGAACTCTCGACTTCGAAATCAGCTGATTTGCGAAGACGCGTTCACCACTAGACCAACCCGATGGGTAAGGAAACTAGCTAAAAGCAAACAGTCACACGATGTTGAATAGGCTACATTATTCTGTTCTATTTATTAATGCCAAATTTTCTTTAATAAAATTTTAGAAATCTTAACTAATAAAAAAAGCAATTTCGTCCTCACTAGCAAATTCGTATAAATAAAGAAAGAAAATGATGAGTTTCATCTGTCAACAACAGTATATAATTAATAATGTCTCAAGCCTCTAAAGAATAACAACGCCAAGATAAACTGAGCAACCACTTCTAAATTCTGGTTTGACGGCCGGTTACCACTAGACGATATAACGTTAAAGAAGATCAAATGGAACATCCAATAATGTTAAAGAATAATTTGTTTACCTTTGTTCGTATAGTGTGAAAGTCTTTTAGAAAACTTCATTTTGCTGGTAGTAATTATCATTGAACGTTAAATGTAGGGTTATAGAACTGAACACGTGTGAGAAAATATGTCGTATATTCCAATTATATAGTTCAGTAAAACCGCCTTAAAAAAAACCATTAAGAATTTTTTTTTTAAAAACTTTTCAGTTATTTTTTAATTAAGTACTAAAACTTGTTCTGAATTTATTAAAGAAAAAAAAAACACAAGGATTTATATAATTTGTAAATATAGCCTTTTAAAAGTTAAGTAAGATCAATTTAAGTTCATTATTAAACATAATAACGCAATATAAAGGTTACTATACGGGTCAGTTAAAAAAAAATCATTGAAATTAAAAACACAAAACCAAATTAAAAACAAAAAGAAATACAACAAATAATGTAATAATACGAGTATTTCATTTAATATTAAAATCTGGTACAGTAAAATAAATTCTTATAAAAATAAACCGATGTAATTTTCATTGTCTTTTCAAATAATACAAAACAAAAAATAAACAATTTTAAATTTATGGTTGCATAAATTTTTAATAAGAAAAAAATAACAACAATCAGGGTTAGTAACCGCAAAGTAATATTCGTATAATTAAACTCACGACTGTATTGACCAAATATTAATAATGTATGCAATAACAAGAAATTGACAATTATTGAAAAAAATCCTTCGTAATATAATCCGTATTCATGTTTAAGCTAATTTTAAAAAGAGTTTTACGTTATTATTTACATAATTTCAAACAAAAGATATAATATTAGTTTAGCCCAAATCCATTTAGATAATATACGCATAAATACATTGTTTCGTAACGAAAGCTACCAACATCCATATTTTTATACGTGTGTAATATATAATCGTATATTTTACGGAATTGTATACGTTTCAGTATCAAAGTAAAAATTATTAAAAAAAAGTAGCAAAAAAGTATCAGAAATTAAATCACAATAGAAATGAAATAGAATAAATTAACACTACATACTGAATGGTGAAGGGAAGGGGAAATCACCTAACAGTTCCTATATCATCGGATTCTTATTGTTCTTTTTGACTTATTGAGAATGATTATATGCATTTTCGGGAATGAATTACGTCTCAGAAAAGTTCCTTACAACCATTACGGTACTGATGCTTAATAGATAAATAAATTTAAAGCACATTTTGCAAAACTGAATCTATGTGCTATAAAAAAATATACCTAAGCAAGTTATTATTATTATTACATTTTTATTATTTCAAATTTTAATTTACAATCAATTAAATTTTTGTAGAAACCTTACGTAAATTCGCATATACATTATCAATATATCGCATATAAAAATTAACAAGTAATGCCCATTGAAATTACTCAAAAATGATGTACTAGTACTATATAGAACTTCTGAGGGTAGAACGATCTACGTACACAAATTAGTTCTTAGCTCTATCAATAGTATAGTATACATCAATACCTTTAAGATTTTCTTTTTAATGAATTAAAAAAAAATAATTTAAATTTAAAAATAACCGTAGAAATTTGATTTCATTAGTTACCGATAATGATGAAAAACAAATTATTAACACGTGATAATGCTATTCAAGACCGGTGGAGAATGGATCTCCATTTTCTTCCTTCCTTTATCCTGATACCGTTCAGGTATTACTTCAGAGGATGAATGAGAATGATATGTATTGACTGTAAATGAAGTGTAGTCTTGTACAGTCTCAGTTCGACTATTCCTGAGATATGGTTAATTGAAACCCAACCGCCAAAGAACACCGGTACCCACGATCTGGTATTCAAATCCGTATAAAAGTAACTGCCTTCATAAGAACTTCAACGCTTGAACTCTCGACTTCCAATTCAGCTGTTTTGGAAAGACGCGTTCATCACTAGACCAACCCACGGATCTCCATTATCTAGTGATCTACCATAAAGAAAAACGAAGAATACAAAATATGAAGAAAAAACCCCTATTAATACTTTATTAATAGGGGTTTTTAAGTATTAAAAATCAAATTCCAAAAGCTACAATCATGTGCCGTATTAAATTTATCCCTTACAGAAGAAACCGATGTCATCGACCAAGGATTAACATAATTCAAAATCCTAGTCAAGAAAATTGAAATAAAATCAGTTTGTGTAAAGCTTTCTGTATACGAATACAAGTTCTTGGCTTTTACCTTATCGTTAAAAACATATTTTAAATGGAGTAATCAATATTTAAATTTAATATATTGTATAAATCACTTGGATCTCGGTTTGAAAGCCGTCAAAGTTACATGAAAAGATATACTAAGCCAAAAGTTACGGATAATATTCAGTTCCTGTCCTCATTTTTTATATACAAACAAACAGTTTATAAAACAGCTAGGAGAATGATTCCAGGATTAAATAATTCTGTTAATTGAAACCCACAGTCAAATGTACACCGATAACACAGATAATCAAATTCATTCTAAGTTAATTCGAGTTAAGACATTTAACTGAACATAAAGTACAGTGTTAGAACTTCATTAAAAATAAAGGAAAAAAAATAAAATAAATGAATTTAAAAAGAAAATTAAACATTTTTTCACACAAACCAACTAAATAACACACTCTTTTCATACTTCGTCGTTCAAAAGTAGACCCTAATTAAACATTTAATTATTTGTCGTTTTCACCTTTTTATTTTATTTTGTTTTGTTTTACTTTTCTTTTTTTTTATAAAAATAAAATCATTTCCTCTGACACAAAATTTCCCATAGTTTTTATTTATACACCTAACTGTACAACTTTCTTTCCTTGAGAATTTAAAAAATAAATAAATAAATCATTGTAACATCGCATAGTTAACTGTTTTAAGCATTGTTTGAACTTCTAAAAACAATTAACAAATGAGGAAGGAAATGAAAATTCTGAATATATTTTTTGTCCTAAAATAAATAAATAAAAATAAGAACTACTTCAAACAAAATTTAACTATATTAATCATATGGCAAAATAAGATGGATTATTTTTTTCACGCGCGAAAATTAAAAAAAAACGCGTACACAGTAACAAAACGTATAATAATAATTTCAAAACTCCAAATTGTTAAGATTTTTACCAATATTAACAAAATTAATTCTTAGTACGATTACATAATTTTGTTATGACAAATTTAACACGAAAATATAAAAAGTAATAGGATAATTCATTGCAAAAATATACATGAGATAAAAACATTCCGTTTTGATTTGGCAAAATTTACAGTTACTGTCGTCATTTCTTACTTTTTTACGAGTAATGCTATGCGAGAAACAAGATATGTAATTTTGTAATTTTATTTTAATCAATTTAGCATAGAATATATATAAATAAGAAGTTCAAAAATTTTAATTTACTTGTACTTAGTAAGGTTTACTTGTAAGACCGGATTCCACAACGAAGCATGACACAGTCCGGGATGTCCATTTACTCTAACGAGCCTCCCCGCCTCCGGCAGTACGTCCGGCGGACAAGTCGGCTCGCCGGTCGGATCTTATAATATCGCCTGCCTCTAACCCCAGAAGTAGGGTTACCAGGGCTGACTATACCGTTCCTGTTCCCCACCCTAGGAGTGTGGACTCGGTCTTGATGCCTTCTTGCCTATAACAGAAACACCCAAAAGGGCATGCCATCCCCGCAGGGACTACGGTCTTTTCCATTCCCCCTACAAGAGGACAAGAGATTCTCTTGCCTCATCACTGCCATCCACCTGTGCAAGCACAAACGAATGGCAGCTCAACAGAGAGCTGTCTCTCACCCCCTGGTTGCTCTAGCAGCTCTATCATTCAGTCGAAGGATCCGTCAAGCAAGCAAGCAGAAAAATCCCATTACCGGGCTCCAGCGTGTAGCCATCCCAACTACAGACGCCACACGTCCGCAAAGTAGGCCATTGGGCCCGCTGATGACCCTCCAGATCACAATTGAACTACGGTTTGGTGCGGTCAGAACCCGTACATCCAAACAACACATGCCCCTCAATCAAAACGGGAAAGAAACGCCATCAGATAACCATTAAATACGAAAGTAAACACAAAATCAGAATAATGTAAACACACCCGCGTACAGCCAAATGGAAAAACCCGCCCAACCAAGCGAAAGACTACGGTGGCGAATAAAAACGGAAAATTAAACGAAAAATCACAGCAAAAACATGAACAACGAATTAAAACAACACAAACGACAAAAACGGAACAAAAAACGAACATATGACGTAAAAAAGGGAACTCCTGGACTGGAGTCGGCATAAACGCGTTGCTTCGTAACCTTTTTTTTTAAATCCGGGACCACCGTTAAGGTATTGCTTCAGAGGATGAGATGAATGTAGCGTATGTAAAAATACCATGCCTGACCGGGATTCGAACCCCGGACCTCCGAATGAATGGCCGAAACGCTACCACTCGCGCCACGGAGGCCGGTAGTCTTTGCACCCCTAACCTCTCTGTGAATAACGGTGACCTTATATTTAATTATCCACATCCACCCACAAACGAATTTAAAATACATGCTTTAGCAATTTTTCTCTCCAGGAATTAAAGAAAGGTCCCAGAACATAATTAGTATTTCTTAAGCCTACTCATCATCCATCACCATATTTATTTGGCGGGTGGTAATATGAAACTGAACTAAAATATTTAGTAGTATACACAAACAAGAATTCCTCAGAACAAAACTGAAGATAAACCATTAATTATGAAAATAAACGCGGATTATTTTCATAAACGCCTATCTTTTCGTGGATTTCTCATTTGTTAAATATTATAATAAATAATTCATGATCAAGAAAATAATAATTCAGGTTTAGGAAAAATTCTGTTTCGTTATTAAAATAAAAAAAAATATATATATATATATAAATTGAAATCAATAATAATTATGAATACCGGTAAATTCTTTTAGTAGCCTTTTAAATAAAATGAAAATAATTATCGTTAGAGATAAAAAATATAAACGAAATCCTTATTTTCGGATGATTTTTTAAAAACATTTTTACGACGAACACAAAACCGCAAGTAAGCGAAAAAAGTATTTCTAAGCATCAGAATTTGTTCGGTTAATAAGCGTTAAGTCGTATAATTCTTAAACAGAACTTTATTTAATTTAACTTTATTCACTTCTTAATTAATTTAAAATAAAATATTGTATAAACGTAAAAATGAGTAAATATTTATATCATAGTTTTATTTTACACAATACTACAGTATTAGTTCTAGATGATAGTTGTTAATTAAGAATATTTATTAAATAAATTGCTGCGCAAAAATACAAAGGATTTATATATTGAAAACGTTAAAATGATGTTAAACAATAAAATATGTTGCCCTTTTATATGACCATCTAATCTGAAAGTTCGCAATTTTTCCTTTTCTACTTTATTTTACATCCACACACCGTTACCAATAAACTCATAATGTTAATCCTAAAATTAATAAAGAAAATTACTGAAGATTATACATAAACTGTATAACAATAAATAAATAATTAATGAAAATAAGGGCAATTAAAATGAAACACATCCTTTAATTACCTAAACATATACAATCAAATTGAAATTTTTATTCATTAAAACAGTATTCCATAAATTATTTAGAAAGTTTAATTAAAAATAAAACAAAAAAAATATCACCAAAAATGTAATTATAGGTTATTTATTTACTGATGTGCCGATGGATCACAAGTAAGAATATCAACATCCGTTGATGAAAATGATATGCAAGATTAATAAGGGCATTCATTTATTAATCCTAATTAACAATGTAATTAATTTAAAATAATTACTTACAACCTGTTCTCAATTGGTTTTTTAATTATATTTTTTTAAATTAGATGTCATGATGGTTTTAATAATTAATAGAACTGAAAATCCGTCATGATTAAAAAAAAGATGATTAAATCAATCAATAAGTAAGGTATATATAATAACAGTTGCTGATCAAGATAATGTACTTTTTCAAAGTATATCGGATTAGTTGAAAAAGTTTAGTATATTGGTAATGAAATGAAAACAAAACACTTAATCAAAGAAAAGTGTAGTAAAACTTTCCCAAACGAACATTCTTATTTACTATTACTGTTCTCACAATTATAAATTCATTTCAATTAACTGTCTTTCTTAGTTTTCATTAATCATAACGTTATATGACTGGCTCATTTTCGGTGTAAAAAGTTACACTTTTTTATAATTTTAAAATTAAAGCTTCTTTTTTTAAATCTGCAGATGGCGCAAATGAATTTTTTATGGTTTTAATAAATCTCTATTGGGGGTCCTACGTAGGCCAAGTTAATTTAATTTATTTATCTCGTGTTTTGGCGGTTTATGACATTTTTTTTTTCAATTATTAAAAAGTTAGTTTTTCCACCATTTTGGGGTCATATCCTTGATTTACAAAATTGATATTTATATATTTAAGAATTTTAGTAAATCTTACATTAGTGCGTTTGAACCAACTTGGTAGTTTACACTGTTATCGCATAATGATTACAAAATTTTAATTTTGACGGCCATTTTGAGATGAACCCGACGGACGATAGCGGCCATTTGTGTATATTTGTAATCCTATAACGATGCTTAATCCGAATCCAAAATGAAAATCAGAATCCGAGACAAAAAGTATTCACGTACATAAGTACTGAATTCAATAACGAACTGTTGCTGTTGAAAATAATTGTAGTATGCAAATATAAGTTGTGGAACGTTTGTTTTAATGGTAATTTTAAAGCAATTTATTTTTTTACACTCGTTCAACTCTTTATATAAATAAAAAGTATAAGAAACGACTAACATTTCCAGGTTAAATTAAACAAAGATATCGTACTAGAAATAGTCTACCTTTATTAATTAAGTACAAAATAGAAAATAGATAACGAACACATTCATTACCAGGTCATTATCAAGTTTGCTTTTTATTTGAAAAAAGTACATGACTGTAGTACTACAATTAAATATAAGTATATGCATCAATTTAAAATAATTATAAGTTGTATTATTTAACAGTATAGTATACGACCTAAACATATAATCAGGACTAAAAACGTGTCAAGATGATTACGGTATATGGACATCACAGATATTAAATTTTCACTTCTAATACAAACCCTACATCACACTTTCCTTTACAACATATATCGATATAAGAGATTAAAATAAATCAATTATTATAATAGAAAAAACCCCGTGGAATTTTTGTATAAATTATCATATATCGTAATGTGAATGTAATTACTAGACTAAAATTATTCCTGAAAGAATTATTTAAATATTAAAACAATTATTTAATAATCGTAATTATAATTAATAAAAAAATTAACAATCATAATTATAATTTTGTATTTCTTAATTTATATTTTTAATTAAAAAAAATAATTTCTGGATGAAAATCTAAAGGAAGCTAACGTAATTACCTCATTTTGTACAAGTAAATAAAAGAGTTCAATTATAATATAACTAAAAAAAACTTTTACCGTTGATTAAAAAAAAGTAATTACTTTAAAAAAATATTCCTTTAAAAAAAGTAATTACTTTTATAACTATTCTCTAATTAACGGTCTTTTTAGATTTTCTAGACTTTACAAAAAAAAATTATTTATGCTAGATATTTATTGATTAAGCTAAAATTTACATTATAAAATAAATTCTCGATAAAATTAATTTATTTTATATATTTAATTGATATAGATTTAAATTATATTTTCTGTGTTAATATAATTGTGTTAATAATAATATTTAACATAATTTTTTTGAAAATAAAAGCAAATAGCTCGTTTATGTTGGATTATTACCGCTGTGTTCTTTCTTTATCTTTTTCGTGTTTAGCCTCCGGGAATTAACGTTCAGGTATTACTTCAAAGGATAAATGAGGATGATATGTATGAGTGTAAATGAAACGTAGTCTTGTACAGTTTCAGTTCGACCATACTTGAGATGTGTGGTTAATTGAAACCCAACCACCAAAGAACACCTGTATCCACGATCTTTAGTATTGAAATCCGTATAAAAGTAACTGCCTTTACTCTTACTTAAATGCTGAAACTCTCGACTTCCAAATCAGCTGATTTGGGAAGACGCGTTCACCACTAGACCAACCCCCGGTGGGTTACGCTGTGTTTTCTATTTAACACGAAAATTATCTACTTTATTGCATGTTGAATTACACACTCCGAAACCGAACAGTATAAAAATATTAATTTATTTAAGTCTTTTCTCACTACTGGTAAATTTACATATCACATTATCGTGAACCATCTCTTATTTTTACTAGCGCACAAACTTTACGTAAGTCTACAAACTTTACGTAGGTCTAAAAAAAATGAGTACTGAATGCAGGTTTGCATATATAGCTACAATTTTTTAATTATGAACAGAAATACAAAAATTAGCCAAATGATTCGCCTTTTATTAAAGTTATGCGTTATTATATTACTATATAATTTTTAAACTTTTATAATCCACGGAAAAGGAAAAAATCAATTAAACTACCAATTATTAGAAAAATAACTCCTGGCGATAATTATCCGATTTAACTAATTATACGAATAACGTAACATAAAATAGTTACGAATTAAAAATTAAAGCGTAAATCTTTCAACCTTTCATTCAAAAAGAAAGTGCTAAGACTTTTTTGTATAGTTACTTTTCTACAGTACTTCCTTTCTTTTTTATTTTTACAATATGGAATTAATCGTTAATAGTGCAATCTGCGTTACAAACACTTTCCGGTTACCTTCTCAGTTTTAGCTTAATAAAGTAGTTGAAAAGAGTATTATAAAAAATCTTTACCTACGTAATAAAATAAATAGTCTAAAAATAAACTTATTTCTTAATGAATTTACGGTATAGGTACTCAATTCCATTACTAATACATCGTTGCCGTAGAGTTTTTACTTATTATTTCAACGTAAATGTATAAACAGTTACAAAAATACAAAGAATTTTGAAAATAAGGAAAATAAACATATATAAGTAGGCACGTAACAAAATACCTAATAAATATTTCATAAATGAAAGTTATTTAAAATTAATTAGTGCAATAAACTTATTCAACTTGAGTTAACAGTTTAGATAAATAATTGTAATTCTGTATACTAATTTGATATCTTATTTAACAAAAGCTAAAGTTTTTTTTTTGTTACTAAATTCTTGGATTTAAGTACGTATTTTAATGAAGAACACGAAACAATACATGAATATAATTTCACATCTTTAGTGGTAATATCATTGGATATATAAAGCACTTTATTCCACAGAATGTGCTATTATAAAATATTTAGGAAATAAAACAAGTTGATAAGTTTGTTTTTGAATATCGTAACTTATGACATTTTATTACTTCCATATATTTTTTGAGATATGAAGAAAATTATTTACATTATTATATCTAAGCGAATTCATAATTTTTTGATGGTGAAATTACTTTTGTGTCGTAGAATATATGAGCGGTTGATAAATCCGCTATTTTTATATTGCACAATAACTGATGTTATAAAATTTAGTGTTTTGTTACAATTTGTATGCCTTTTACGTATATTTTATACGTGTTTTCACGTTTTTAAACCCACTGGAAATAAATAATTACACACAAATTTCTTCAACTATTAAACACTTTTTTCTATTTGTAGCGCTTTCGTAGAGAATTCTGCTTTATCAGAACATATATGGAAAATTATTAAAAAGAACACAGTTATTGATAATCTATTTTATATCAATGGATAAAAATCGTAAAAATATCTTTCTTTATTTTTAATCTATATTTTCATTTATAAATTCTGATGAAACAGAGATCTCTGCGAAAACGCTAAACGTAGAAAAAATAATAAAGCAGTAAATGGAAAAAATCTATTCTTTAAACAACTACAAATATATCCTGTTATTAGGGTGCTATTTTGCTAGACTACTTATAAATAAGAGTATAAAGTTTCCAGTTAGGCTTTAAGAACGGATCACAAACTAATAGTATTAATAAATTTTTTACATAGGTATACATAAAAACAAATCAATTTTATAATGAAGTTAAAGTAAATGATGATATTTACACTTTTTTTTTGTCTTCAGTCATTTGACTGGTTTGATGCAGCTCTCCAAGATTCCCTATCTAGTACTGGTCGTTTCATTTCAGTAGACCCTCGACATCCTACATCCCTAACAATTTGTTTTACATATTCCAAACGTGGCCTGCCTACACAATTTTTCCCTTCTACCTGTCCTTCCAATATTAAAGCGACTATTCCAGGATGCCTTAGTATGTGGCCTATAAGTCTGTCTCTTCTTTTAACTATATTTTTCCAAATGCTTCTTTCTTCATCTATTTGCCGCAATACCTCTTCATTTATCACTTTATCCACCCATCTGATTTTTAAACATTCTCCTATAGCACCACATTTCAAAAGCTTCTAATCTTTTCTTCTCAGATACTCAGATTGTCCAAGTTTCACTTCCATATAAAGCGACACTCCAAACATACACTTTCAAAAATCTTTTCCTGACATTTAAATTAATTTTTGATGTAAACAAATTATATTTCTTACTGAAGGCTCGTTTAGCTTGTGCTATTCGGCATTTTCTATTAATAAATAGGGTCTTGTAATTTTTGGCGGTAAAACTGATAAATTACGACATTTATCGTAATATTTAAGTAAAATTCAATCCTTTCAATGAAAATGTAAAAATTACAAATACTGCACATTTAATGCGCATAAAATAAAAGGCTACGAAACAAATAACTGGAATGAATAGAGTTAATTGAGAATATTAATTGACCGAAAGAAAAACTGAATGAAAGTTTTTTTGTATGTTTAAAAATAGAAAATAAAATTGATGTTAAAAGATATAACCTATTCCTTAATAGATTAAATACACAAAACACAATGGGTATTTGAGATTATAAATGCTATGTAAAGAATGAAATATTACAATTCACTAAAAAAACAAAAGTTTACAAATAATTAAAAGTTTTAATTTTATTTAAGGCTAAAATAGAATGAATGTAATTAAAATAAATAAAACTTACGAACAATATTCTGAATATTCAGTGAAGAAATTAAATCCGCTATTAGTTAATGATTCCTTTCGTGTTAATAATAATAATAAAATAACCATTCGCTTACGGGATAGGATCTGAGTTTTTGAACTGGAGGTCGAGAAGAAAGTAGAACTACTTAATATTGTATATTACAATCAATAGATCTGTACCATTCATATTTGAAATATATTCTATCAGAAAAACAAATTAAAACATTAAATAGCTTCGTTTCATAAATACATTAAACAAACGGTAGTTTGTATCCGAAAGCGATATTATTATACCTAGACTGATTTCATAATGAAATATCAACAATAACTACTTGAAATGTAATATCTTTTGAGAAGTATTATTTAAAACTACACATTAAAGAGTATAACTTTACAGGATAATATACTTACAGGCTTGATAATGCAATGAAATACTGAAGCCAAAAAAGCACAACATATAAATAAGATATATACTGTATAAACAAATACTACATCAAAACGAACTGACAGAATGCAGTGGTTTTAAAATATTTCTATATCAAAACGAAAAAGAATCCAACAAAATTATAATAAAACCTTCAACAGTGAACAAACATTAATCCGATTTTTAAAAAAATCAAAAAAAATCGACCGTTCTACTTGACTTGCAAGGATTTCAACTGTCCATTTAACTCATAACAACCTGAAAGCATAACTTATTTTTATATTACAGATAATACAGAAAAAATTAAATAATTAATCACATTCCCTTGTGTACCATCTGGCACTAACATGCCAGAAGAGTATAGTAGAATTCTTTTTTCTTTTGAACATATTAAGAAATAAGTCTAAAACTGGCTTTAATTTTCAACAATATTTATTTGTCATTTGCATATAAATGCTAGTACATGTAGGGTTAGTTCATTACAAACCTTAATCGTAATAATTTTATCCAATAAAAACGTAAGAAGAAAAAAATTAAAAATAGTGAATTTATCAATAAAAAAAAGAAAGAGGAAAATATAAAATGACATTGCAAAAGAAAGCAAAATCATGAATAGATCATCCGTTAATAACAAAATTCAACAGTTAATAAATAGTATTGTGTATTACGGGCGTCCAAAAGAATTTTAACTGAATCTTATCGTTAAAAAATAATTTGAATTTTTATGTTGTAAATATCTAATGATTTTTCTTTTTACCTCGATTCAATTGAACCAGTCATCATCAAGAGAAGATATTTCGTATGTGAATTTCTGATGTAGCATAAATTATTGATTCCAAACCTTTTTGTACCCTAGATCACATTCTAAAATACCTGTACAGCGCCGAGTATCATCTAATTTACCAAAGAAAATTTATGGTTGGATGTAGTTAATAATACATGTAATAAACAAAACATATTTATTTAAATAATTAATGTTGAAGTACATAAAAATTATGATTAAAATTCTTATGTTAAATGAATACATACAAAGTTTACATTAGTATATATATAAAAATATCCTGTTTAAAAATCCCAGAAGTTCTCATCTAATATATGGGATTTTAGAATAATGAGATTCTGAAGATCCAAAATGTTAAACTCCAATTCTTCAGCCGTTATTTAAAATAAGCTCTACAATGTATGCACCCATTTGTATAATATTCACTTGGCAAGTAAAAGGATTGTTAGAAATGACACCATCGGCTCGATGAAAGTAAATTGTAGAAATCTCTTTTCAAACTGTTCTTCAAGTACTTGAAGAAACGTGACAAATGATGACAAATTAAATACACGTTCGCCTACCATTTTCTTCATATTTGGGAAATTAACGAGAAATCCCATCTGCAGCTTTGTTATCCATAAAACCAGTTTTGCTTTAAATGAGTTTAAAGAGCCTATAATTTTAGCGAAAATGTTGCCTTTTCCTTGCAGCTCCATGTTTAAAAAATTCATTTCTCCATGATGTCTGTGAAAAAACCCAAAACCATCAGCCAGGAATTAGTTCATTGGGATTTTCATTTTTGGCGTTAAGACGTTTTTAATTTCTTCAATCAAACTTAAAAATCATAAAACACGGTGATAACAACACACTGTTCAGTGTTATCGCTGAGTACTCAGCTCACTCGTATTCTACTTCACAATCAAACATCTCCTAAGCCTTTACATCAAAGATAGTTTTTTCTTAAGTATCGTAAGGTAAGGGAAGCCGACCGGACTGCTGCATTCGAAAACACAAAGCTCGTGTCGCTATCAAAACGAATCCAACGAGTATTTTGAATTCGATTCTTTTTAGTCATATCGGGATAAGTATTGAAAGACTTCGAAAAAAAATTATCGCTTACACCCTACGAATACTAAATTCCTAATCGACACTGCCAATCTCTATCATCATTACTCAATGGCCCGCAAAAGCTGGCCATTAGACGGGCGCCATATGCCCGAGGGTATAGGGTTGGAACCTTGAACATAGATTGTAACGCAATTAATAAGTATGAACTTTAATTCATAATTGTTCACTTTCGTCGTATCTTTTCCAATTTCCACATTTATACTCAAACCGGTAGAAAAATTTGATCGCAATACGAAACAATAATTTTCTATATAAACGGCGCTGCTGATGAAGTTTAACAAAAATGTTTGATTTATTTTCTAAAAAATAGTAAAATTAATGATCAAGACATCAGGTTGTAAACATCAGCAATGGAAAATCTATGTTACATTTCAAAGTCGTATTCAGTCGGAACTATTCCTTAAACCAGTGGTTCCCAAACTTTTCTGAGTCGCGGTGGTCTTTTTCAATTATAATTTTTCCACGGCGCCCTACCCTACGTAAAAGTATGACTACTCGTAAGAGATAAAAATAAATAAAACTCCTATATCTTCATTATTTTTTCACTTTATTAGCATTAAATTAATAATTAATTATAAATGTCTTGGTTCAATCAATTATGAAGCTTTTACAATATTTCACGGTGCCCCTGTGAAGAGGCCGCGGCTCCCCGGGCTCCCGCAGCGCACAGTTTGGGAATCATTGCCTTAGATAAATAGATTATCTGTAGCACTACAAGGCTGTAAATCTCGCACAATACTTTTATGAATATTAAAAAAAATAACAATAAACTAGCTTATAAAATTTAAATGTTTTATTTAATAAAATTGTTTTATAACTTTAAACGGTGAATATCACAAACAATTTGCAACGATTTCCATTAATCAAAGGCATGCAAAAAATACTGGTAAATAAAGTAAAAAATGTATTAATTTATTTTACAAAAACGAAGTGTAACAATTTTTCTTTTACTGGATGACTAAAAAGGAGAAGAAGAAAAACAACTGTTAGGGGTGAGACATCGCTGATGAACTCGGTTACATAACTGGTTATAGTTGTAAAAACAACGGACCTGATCGGAGCGTCCCACAGCCAGGGGGCAGCCGACCGCTCGATCAGTCAGGCAGTCCGGCCGCTTAGCATACCGTCCGGTTTACCAACGATAGACTACTTAGCATATTAGAATAATGCGGGCACTGTTGGAAGATAAACAAGCGCTTTGATACAAACCTATAAATCATTGAGCAATTAAATTCGCTCGGTCGTCCCGATCTCATGATAAAATATCTTTAAGCAAGTACAGTATGTACATACGTACCGGTAGTAAAAATTACAACTCTGTTAGCACAGCTGCAATCTATACACACGGCCAATATCAATACCATATACAATAAATTAATAACTGATAAAAACTAACTTAACTGATGTATTATTACTATTACTGGTAATATATTCTGATATTTGAATACAGTTAGTACCAAAAAAGAGTAAGTTATTAAAACCGTAAGTTATTTATTTTATATATATATATATATATAAAACACTAAAACAGACGCCTTAACTTTGGAGTTTTTAAACTCAAAATATAACGATTAACTTAACTTTATGATATTTAAAATTAAAATATCAAAATATAAATTTAATAAAATAAAAATAACAATTATTTGAATGGTATTGAATTACGTTTAGGAGATAAAATTTACATATTTTCGCATTATCTAATTTACAAAAAATGTTGTTTTTTTTAAAATATACACACCCTTTGAACACTCTGAAAACTGAATTACAGTTTGTTACGGTTCTGCCCAGTCTCGGGTTAATCAAATCTGAAAATGAAATTCACTGGTTTCATCTTCACTTGGTTTCCCAAAATTATGTAGTTGTTTTAATGCGTTTATTTAAAATGCTTTCAGTGTATACGCTCGCGAACACAAAGATAGTTGCCTTGGCGGTCGATCCAAAGCAGCATATTTTCCCAGAGGCATATCTGATGTGCTGGGTCTGCCCCTTTCAAAGTAAACAAAATCGTTTCAATTATTATTAATTTGAACGATAAAACTAAAAATTTTTTGTCCGTTTTTAAAAGGTAAATGCTCCGAGTACGGCAAACTTTACTCGGGGTGGAACCAACTTTCTCCAGCGGAATAATCATGGGAAGTAGAATCGCTCCGCCGATGAACAACATCATTGCGACAGAGCTATCCCACTAATGTGTAACATGAAAATCTAGATCTGACAAGAAAAGGTGTAAAAACAAACCTCAAACTCTAGTTCAAATAAGAGGCGACCCGGAGACAGCAGAGCCTCCCTCGTATTTGGAGGCGCCCTGTATTCATCTCTGCCTTGAAGGATTTGACACACCGGCAATCCAACGGATCCAAACCACAATCGACTGGCGCAGTGAACGTTTTGACCGTTGTCTTCATGTCAGTGGGAGGTAATATCTACACGCAGTAAACTGATCAATATATTCGCACCCCGAATTTAATATCGGCAATGGGCTTGGGCTGCGAGTTGGCTCTATTTACTTTGTACTGAAAAATAATTTTGAATAAATTCTGTTAACCTGTTGCTCCTATAACATAACAGTAATATCAAAGATAATTCAACCGGATAGACATGTCAGAATAAGGGATTATCAACTACATGGGAAAGGAGTGATGAAAATTAAAGTTGAAAGTGTTAGAAAAGATAAAAGGATTATGCAGAAAGGAACGGAAAGGTGAAAGGAATAGTGAATAATTATACGAACAGAATGAGAATAAAAGTCAGGAATTTAATCCGATATAAATGATCCATTCGTAAAATGTTTGATTTTGTTTGTTGAACCGTTAAAAATTTTAACAACTTCCATATCTTTAAAAATAATAAAGTCTAACTATTACATATTTTTACGAAATATCAAAAAACATCTTTTTAGTCAAAAGCTTCAACCTAACCAATACAACCTAAAAGTAGATATTGCATTGAAGTTTAATTAAAGAGGATGGTGCACATGAAAATCTCTGAATTCTTGACGAAAACGGAATTAAAACCAAGCCAATAATACAAATTCATGTTTAAATTTAAAAAAAAAAAAATATATATATATATATATGAAAATACATTCTCAAAGTTTTTAGATCTTGTCTGTACAATCAATTTTAACAGAACAGATCTGATATACCGTCCCATAGCTTGTTAAATATAACTAAATATAATGTAATTCGAACTAGGAACAAGATGATTGGGAACTTGCTTGCGATTCGTTGAATATATCAAATAATAACGTAATGACTTCATCTTCTTCTGTAGTAGATCACAGTATGATTACAATACACAGGCGTGCATAATTGTACACGAGTAAAATAAGATGTCATGTTTACTAATCTAAATTAAAAAGTAACAGTAAAAAACAAATTAAAAAATCTACAAAATATTCAGCCACGAAGTTAAACCTTGCTAAAATATAATTTTAAATTGCATACCGACCAAAAATGATCTAGAAACTATTTAATTTTTTAATTCTATCGTGCGGCTGGTTAGAGTTGATGAAAAGCTAATTAAGAACTAACATTAAGTTTTCTAAAAGCTTACCGTCACAATCATTAGTCCAGATTTTCACGGACAGGTGTATTCTGGAATAAATTATCGGCATTGTATCGGAACTCTGGGAAACAACAACTGCTTTTACTGAAATTCGACTATTGCAGACAGTATAATCTAAGATTGTTATAATGTAAGTCAACTGGTAGTGAAACCAACTGATACATCATAGTACCGGGTTTCATTTAAGTAATGTCGTGTATTTTTTTCACCAATCATCTGACTATTTACGAATAAGGGAATGTTTGTGTAAGGAACACTCGTAACAAGGAATAAATTTTGTGAAACACAAAACTTTCAGCACTTAAGATAAAAGAAAGAATCGCTTAACGCTGGTACAGTATCATGAAGCTGGGGGCTGTAGACTGTTTACAAAAACTGTAGTAAAATAAAAATCTAATACCAAGAAAATAAATAAAAAACCGGAGGTTCCCGAGTTCGAAACCCGATCAGGCATGGCATTTTTCGTTGCTACAAATTTCATTTTCATAATTCCAAGTACAAGCTTCTGTGGTGAAATAATTCATCAGTTAAAAATACCTTTGAAGCATTACAAAATACCATATTTGTTCGTACTTTGCAAGATAACTTTCTTTTTAAGCGGTCAAAATGCAATAATAGCTTTTTAAATGCTGTTTATTGCTGTAATAGTACCTACAATCTAGAAACGCGATATAATTTAGCAAGAATTCTGAAAATTCATTTGAAAGAAAATTAATTTTTTAAAATTAAATAACAAATATTAAAAAAAATTTGCCGTACGCCGTGGCGCGAGTGGTAGCGTCGCCGCCTTTCACCCGGAGGGCCTGGGTTCGAATACCGGTCAGGCATGACATTTTTCATAAGCTACAAATTGTTCATTCGGGTTAAATAATAGCAGTCGATTCCCGCACAAATAATAATAAAAAAAATAAAAGTATAAAAAAATAATAAAAAATAAAAATATTTAAGCTAACTTAATTCTAAAAGAAAAAAAAAAATGAGGAAAAACTGTTCTCTTGGTATAATGAACGATTTTAAATTACTAAAAACGGACAGGTGGAACAAGCAGGCAAGTATGGTCAAATGCAGTTATTAATCTTCTGAAACAGTTAACACAAAAAGAAAACCAAATCGGTTGTTTGAAGAAAGAAAGAACAATCTCCAGTAAAAAAAAATGCATACTGAAGATAAAATGCATGTCTGTAGTATGCAACCTTAGCGAGGAAGGAGAATCAGAAGGACCGCAAACAGGAGACTGGTTGTCCGTCACCCGACACACCTGACGCTATATATCTTGTCTTCTGGTCCAACAATGTAACTGCTTCTTAACTGATTTTCATCATCGGCCTAGGTCAATCCTGACCAAACACCGGTTACCGTGTACATCTTCCAAGAAAAAAGATTAAATTCATACGTACAACTGCTGGTTCAGCTACATAAAATACGATTACCGTATGCATTCGCTTCATGAATAAACGCATAAATTATTACATAATTACACTATAACTATTGAAACACAAAAAGAAAAATATATCCTACTGTTCGAAGATACAGTAAGAAAAAATCAAGAATTATTTCCTCTGAGCAGGTGCATTATATAATTTACTTGCAAATGTTAAAAAAAAAAAAACAATTTGAATAAATGAATAGAAACCGATCTATCAAAACGCTTCAGAAGCGATGTGAACTTAATAATAATCAATCAAAGAACTCTTAATAACTTCAGAACAAAAATAATCACAGTTCCCTACAATTTATGTCTATCTCCCAAGAATATTTTAACTATTTAGATCTAGATTGATCAAGAACCTTTACTTGGGGAGGACAAATCAAAAATAGTTATTTTATTTTCCTATGCATAAACAAATTATGTATTTAAAAGATTTTTTTTAGGGATAATTATAAAATTCTAAAATTAATAAGTAAAATGCTGTAGTTTATTTTTTCAAAAAAAAAAACTGAAGAATGTATACGCGTATAAACAAAAACAACTAAATATCTTGTTTAAAAATGTAATGTAAAATACAATAACTCGGTTTCAAGTGGCATCAACTCAAGTTAGTCATCAAACGTGTAATTCAAGAATACGGAAGAAACTACTGCACTACAATATTATAAAAATCAAACGCAAGATTATTTAAAAAGCAAATTCAGGAGTTTTTGCAGTTTCAAAAATTGTGGAAAATCTTTATAAAACACATCAATATTTCAGTTATATACCTGTAATAAATACTACATATATTGATTTAATTAGTTTAAATCGATCTGAAATACAATTCTTAATTTTTCATTAAAAAAGTCGTAATTAAACAAAATGAAATGTAAGTAGTTTTGTGTTTTTTTTTTTTTACAATAGAATAATACTATTTTTACTAACAGTTTAAAGAAAAAGATAATTTCCCGGATAGGAAGATTATTATTATTGTATATAGCTTTTAATAGAATTTTAAATAATATTTTCATTTTACGTTTGTTCGTTTTAACCTTTATTACTAACGAACAAATCATAATAAGCCACTAAAAAGAGGTGAAATCTTATTTGTACATTCATAATACGAAGTATAACAAAATTTATAAATATGAATTTTTAATTTCTCGGAAGCCTAGAGGCCTCGTGCAATGCATGAGGTGTCAGCAATATGGGCACTAAGAACAATTGTATGAGGCCTTTCCACTGCGTGAAATGTGGGGAGGGCCATCGGACAGCTGACTGTCCCAGTAAAGACAGGAGCACTCCTGCAACCTGAGCCTTGTGTCAGTCCGACCATCCGGCAAATTACCGAGGCTGTAGAGTATATCAAGAGATATTGGAGAGGAAGCGTAGGCGAAAGGCGAATTGGAACTCGCAATTTGCTCCTAGAATCGAACCCGCTAGCCGCAAGGTGGCCGGCCTAGCGCTTGATGATAAGAACTTCCCGTCGTTGGGTCGTGGGGTGCCGAGGACAGTCAACGCGAAGCCTGAATCTCTCCATGAAACGTATGCTGCGGAGGCTGGGCTAGTGAGGGCAGTGTGGACAAGCTGGACAGGCTTTCATCAAATATAGACTTCCTGGTACAACGATTGGGACTCTGATAGCATTGCTCACCCAGATGTTCTCCAAATCTGTTGATTTCCAGATTTCTACGAATCGCAGCATGTGACATTAACGGTCTACTTTCTAGGAGTGAGGAGCTAGGCGTTATGGGAGTTTCAAATTCCCTGGACGTCATTTTGATATCGGAACCGCACTTTACTGACCGGAAATACCTCAGACTTCACGGTTATTCTGTGTATGTGACGAATCACCCAGATAGGAGGACCCATGGAGGAACCGCGATTCTGATTCGGAGTTCTTTGCGGCATCATCAACCTTCCGGGCTTCTGCACTGACCAGATTAAGGCAACCACGGTTGAAATTACAGACAGGTTGGGGCCTATTAGGCTGTCCGCTGTGTACTGCCCTACACGGCATACTGTAACTGAAGATTTGTTTTCTGATTTCTTTGCGACTTTGGGTTCTAGATTTATTGCCGGAGGAGACTGGAACGCAAAAGACCCATTGTGAGGTTCTCGGTTGACTACCAGCAGGGGTAGATCATTGAAGAGATGTGTTCAAAATCTGCACCTGCACGTGGTATCGGGATTCCAGCCGACATACTGGCCTACGGACCTGACGAAGATCCCGGGTTTGCTTTACTTTTTTGTTACTTCGGGTATATCATCTGCATACACCCTGCAGACGGAGAACAACTATGATTCATCTTCGGACCACTCGCCCGTTCTACTTACGTTGAGCACGACGGTGCTAAGGAGGAGAGAGAGAGGCCTATTTTTCATATGAGACGAACGGATTGGGTTTCTTACCAGGATTGGATCGAAGAGAAACTGACTGACCCGTTTCCACTCGATACCCCTGGGGATATTGAATACGCGGCGTACCTTTTGATGTCAGTCATGCAGGAGGGAGCATGGCGGTCTATAGCTGATAATTTGCACTTGGGCAGAGACAATACCTATCCGAGGGAAAAGACAAAACTACTTGTCTCGAAGCGGCTTCTTCGACGGAATTGGCAGCGTTTCAGAAGGCCAGCAAATAGGACTCTTCTTAATAGGACGGCGCGGAGGCTGAGAAGATTGTTGAGGACTATCAGGGACGAGAAATTCAAGGAGTACATAGGAATTCTTTCTCACCTGAATAGGAACGGATGCTCCTTATAGAAGGCTACAAAGAGACTGCAACGATCATCAGGAATTCTCCCTGCCCTACTGGATCGTGGGCGAGGACTGACAAAGAAAAGGCCGATCTGTTTGCTTTACACCTAGAGATAACGTTCCGACCTCACGATTCAGAGGGCCCCGGTGATGTGGATGTTAACTTCCTTGAGAGCCCGATGCCAATCAGCTTCCCGATTAAACCGATCTCTGCAAGGGAGATACTGAAATTATTCAACCAAGGAAGACGATTAAGGAAGGCCCCAGGCTTTGACTTAGTGACGCACAAAATGCTTGTCATGCTACCCCTTAAAGGCATCGAGTACATCAGGAATTTGTTTAACGCTGTTCTGCGGACGTCTTACTTCCCTGCGGAATGGAAGGTGTCGCAGGTGGCGATGATTTTGAAGCCAGGGAAGCCTGCACAAGAAGTTTCTTCTTACAGACCAATTAGCCTGTTACCGGTCTTATCTAAATTGTTTGAGAAGCTACCACTGCACAGGCTTAGGCCAGTGTTGGAGAGTAAGGGATAATTCCGGGCCATCAGTTTGGGTTCAGCTGTGGTCATTCCACAATCGAACAATCCGATAGAGTCATCAGCGGGTGTCTGGAGGAGCAGAAATTCTGCTCGGCGGCGTTCTTAGACATCCAACAGACCTTTGATAAGGTATGGATACCTGGCTTACTCTACAAGTTAAAGCTACAACTTCCTCAACCCAACTTCCTAGTCTTGCGGAATTATCTTGAGGGGCGTTTTGCTCATGAAATGTAATGACGAGTTTTCAAGGTTCTTTGAGAATGGATCGGGTGTCCCTCAGGGCTCTGTGTTGTATTCCATATTCGCTGCAGACATTCCATTCCTGGATGATTGCATCGTCGCCAGTTTTCGTTAACGGCAAGGATAGCTGATGACACTGCTATCCTTGCCGTTAACGAAAACTCTGGCCTAGCCTCGCAGAATCTACAAATGGCGCTGGATCGTGTGTGCGTTTGCCAGAAAAAGTGGAGGATTAAGGTTAATCAAGGTAAGTCGAGGAACGTCACATTTGCCATTCGGAGAGGTGACTGTCCCGGTGTGTACTTCGATGGTGTTTTGATCCCGCAAACGGAGACTGTGCGGTATATGGGACTTCATCTGGATCGGCGTTTGACCTGGAAGTGTCACGTGAGAATGAAGAGCAAACAGCTAAACGCAAGGTACAGGGAACTTCACTGGCTGCTACGGAGGAACTCAGGTCTCACGTTATCCAACACGATCTTAATTTATACGGCTATCCTGCACCCAATCTGGACGTACGGAGTAGAATTGTGGGGAACGGCTAGTAGTAGTAATATGGAAATTATACAACGATTTCAGAACAAAGTAGCCAGGGTAATTGCCGAAGCTCCGTGGTTTACGCGGAATGGTGAGATTTAGGATTATCTGGAGCTCCCATCGGTTCGTGAGATTGCACAACGCAATTTCAAATACCTGCAGAGGCTGGAGAATCATGTAAACTACTTTGCAATTAATCTACTCGATAACAGCAGAGACGTCCAACGGTGGAAACGAGCCCTTGTACTCAACTTAGTGTCTGCGTAACAGTTTGGAATCTCACCGTCAAGTTTAGTGGTGTTGTATCTAATTTCCAGTTACTTCTCTTTCTTTTTCTTTTTTATTTGTTATTAATGTTTGTTTTGTGGAATATATGGTACTGAAATTAATGGTTTGTGATTTATGACTGAGCTTGAAATTTCATATTTGACTTTAAGTTTGCTTGGAACTACTTGTGTATTATTTATTTTGGGGATTCCTTAAGGACCTTCTCATCACGTGCTTTTGTCAGGAAACTTACTTAAGGCTCCGCAGGAGAGCCGATTGTAATTATAATTGTTATTGAGCAAAAAAAAAAAAATGTAAGCGTTTTAGATAACAGCGCGTTTCTTTACAAATAGTCTGAATATTTTGATTACATATTCAGTAGTAATAAATTTCTATAAACATACTATAAATTAAATATAATTTTAAAAATTAAATTTCAGTGAAAGGATAGTTCATATTTGGGTTGCAAAGGTAGGCATTGAAAAATCTGTTCCACTCGAAAACGGCAAAAACAGGCACATTATATATGTCTTTAAAGTACACTGGATTTTCATTTTAACATTTCTTAAACAAGTTTTCGTTTGTTTTTCAGGCTTGTATCATTTCGTTTCTCAGATAAAACAGAATCAACGAAGTATTTTGCAGTAGGAATACAGATGGAGCAGAAGAATGAGATGAGGCGATAGGGGGGAGAGAGGTATTTTAGATCCTTTAACCACTCAACACTTTAATCACTCTGCTGCAATTTGCAAACTTTTAATTTTTTTACAGTAATGTATGGCGTATATATAATTTTATATAAAAGTCGAAATACTTTATTTTGCGGTAAACGTTCAAAGAATATTTATAATTTGATAACAATAGCAAGAAAAAAATGCCAAAATAAATAACTTATTTATCAAATACTGTATATTAATTAGTTATTAAGATGATAACTAAAGATCAAAATATCAAAATGCTAACGATTTAAAATATTATAAATTTCTTAATAATTGGTTAAAATAAATGATTTTTATTATAAGGATCTACTGAAAATTGCTTTCAAACAAATAGTAGGTCATATGTCAATTTAATTAACTTACATTTACGAGGATTATAATGAGTTAAAACGTTATATTGCCGACTTCACACATTTTTATCTATTTTTTTTTTAATCAACAATCAAAATAATTCATTTTGTTCAAAATGGCTGAATTACATCATTTTGTTCTGTTTATTTAAAATAAAAATACACTAACGCAACGAATTATAAATTGAATATTTTTTAGCTATGTATCTAAATCGCACAGAAAAAATTTAAGTCTATTAAAAATGTATAATATTAATTCGGAAATCGTTTCGATCACCTTTCCCGTCACGGTTCCTGAACACCCTCATTCTAGCACCCCTCCCCTTACTCCAATCCCAGCCTTTCATCACCCGCCAATACAATAATGTAACAATCTCTGGTATGTAGTGAGGTAGACATTGAATGAACGCAGCGTGTGAAGAGATAAAATCAACGGAAGAAGTGGGGGTATGCAGTTTTAACGTAAAGATTTCCCGTATGGTCCGAAAGGAATCTATACATAACAGCTCAAACGAACATGAACGAATGATTGTTTTAGACGTCCTATTTTATAGAACCATCAAATCAGATTAATGTTTGTCTTCATTCACAAATGTTCTTTAATAGAGCAGCTTTGTAATATCAAATTTATGTATTAATTAGAAAATAGCGTATATTTACTTTAAATAAACATTTTTTAATTTCGTTTAAAATGTAATCGTTTCATTACCATAATGACGGAAGACGTAACTAAAGACCTATAACCTATTAAGCATAACAAATGTTGGAAAAGAAAAACTGACATTTGCATGTAACTTATTCAAAGAATTGTATTATACTTATATCTTTGATAAATCAATTCGATTTGAATGGCGATACAGGAATGAAACACCACACAATAAGAATTTTATTTAAAAATCTGTCTAAATGACAGATGAAATTGATGAAGTTTTTCTTAATTAAAGTGTATTTTGTAAACTGAAATATCTATTTATTTAGCAATGAATAATAATCATTTTTTAGTTTGTCGAACATGGCACCGTTTGGTATAATAATTATTATATATAATTTTAAAAAAACAGCCTACGAAATTTCAGTTTAATTTCCTCAAGCGTTTCCGCTATTCTGCCATCTTCAAGAGGAATACGATTGTGATTAAAATTATAAAACTACCGTAATTGAATTATACATAAAAAACATTTATCGTTATTATTCTTCAAAACGTTATTATTTATTACAAAACGGACGTAGTCAGTTGGACTTTAACTTTAACTTTTGAGGAATAATAAAATGATGATCAATTGTTATACACATAATTCAATTATGGTAGTTTTATAATTTTAATCATAATTATATTCCTCTTGAAAGATGGCAGAATAGCCGAAAGCGTTCGAGGAAATTAAACTGGAATTTGGTAAGCTGTTTTTTAAAATTATATATAATAATAATTATTTTACATTATGTAGTCATTACGATTCCATAATTTATATAAGTGATTCTTTTATCATAACTTCATGACAACAGAAAAAAAGTTTAAAATGGAGAGTTTTATTACGTAGAAAGAAAATTATAAATAGACTTACTAAACCCGTACTTTCTCGGGTAATACGTGCACTCCGATTTTAAGAATAGCAACCACGGTTCAACATATGTGTGTTCGGGAATGAATTTCGGTATTTTAACACGAATACTGTATGTATGGATAAAAAATTCGTGTTCGTTAACGATTATTCGATGTTTGTAGCCGAAACAAATATTTTTCTTTTGGAATCGGTAAATTAACGCATATCAAAGTTAAATGTTAGCACATACAATGTGTATAAAGCCGACTACTACAAATATTCGGCCAAAGAAGCGCATATGTGGAGGGATAGTAATGGCGAAAATTCGAACAATAATGTTCCTACATAAATATTCGCTGATTAACCTACATTAATCAACGCTCGTGAGGAAATGGAGTAAACCGTGAAAAATAAATCATCATTCAACATTTCACGGCACATATAATCAATCATTATACAGAACACATCACCATGAGTATGTTGTATTCAAATCGACTCGTTTATTATTATCACTGCCCTCCCACTTTATTACGTTTATCGCTTTTGTTTTGACACAAAATATCCTCACTATCTTGAAATTATTTTATATACAATACTTTTTAAAAGAATTCTAGATTATTACTGGAATTTCAACTCGTTCACAAACTGAAGTGCACATTACCTTCTTAATTTTACCCGAAATTGTTGTTTCACAGCTACTTTCATCAATCCAGATCAAATAAAACTTTCGCTGTGAAATGGTAGATTTATAAACGCATCAACTGTATGAAATTAAATTTTATCTCCAGGAATGATAACTTGGTCACATTTTTCAGTTGCAAATCTTCTTATTTGCCATTAGTCAAATAATACCATAAAAGTCCATGACTAGCATACACAATTGTCCAGGCTCTGTTCCCAGACATAATTTACCTTACTAGAGTTTGTTTCATTCAATCCTACTTCTGTATACAATTTTAAGATCTTGAAATTATGAATTATTTTTACGTCGAGTTTTAGTGCTTCAACAGTATGAAGTTTACAATTAAATTTTGAAGTCTACAATTTTGCAACCAATTATAAATAAATTACGTTTAATGAACATTAAACGTAACATAACACAAAAATTATTTGAAGAGAATTCACTATTTATATATATAACAAATTCATCTTATGAAGAAATATGCATTATGTTAATAATAATATACTTATGAGGAATATACAAACGAATCAACTAGAACCTACTCAACAACCAATTATTTAAAAATAGTTTAAGTTATCTTAAAAGTTTTTTTTTGCCGCAGTGTTAATTTACAACCGGTTCCAATTTTCCAGAACCGTAGGTACATTTAAATACACAAAAAATAAGACATGTAGAGAAAGGTTTCCATTGACATCCCTCAAAGAACTGAATGTGCACACATATTTTATACAGTATACAAAAATATGTAATAAAAACAAACAAATATATACAAAAATGAATCCAAAGATCATTGATCAAGTCCAGAACACAAAAATCAAAGAAAACACCCTAACCCGCGGTTATGATCAAGTGGTGAACGCGTCTTCGTAAATCAGCTGATTTCGAAGTCGAGAGTTCCAACATTCAAATCCTAGTAAAAGCAGTTACTCTTATACGGATTTGAATACTAGATCGTGGATACCGGTGTTCTTTGGTGGTTGGGTTTCAATTAACCACACATCTCAGATATGGTCAAGCTGAGACTGTACAAGACCACTACTTCACTTGCACATCATCTTCTGAAGTAATACTTGATGGTGATTTCCTGAGGCTAAATAGGAAAAAAGTAATTTTATCGATCACACAAAGAATAACTAATCAAACAAAGTAACAGTGAAACAAATTAACGAATCAACAAAAATAAGTAGTGAAATGAAAAGAAGAATTTTGACGGTGCACAAACCCTAGATTGATTCACCTCAAATCAAGTAAATTAAACAAAATTTCTAAAGTATTTATAATGAATGCTAAAAATATCCTCTGCGTGCTGCTATATAAATCTCAACATGTTTGTTCACCGACTACGCTTCAGTGTTTGTTCACTTACTACACTGATGGACATCTCGTCACTAAAGTTTTGCATTATTTGGTAAATTGTATGTGGGCAATTTGTTTCAGATAATAAAAAAAACAGTTGGGGGAGTGTTTAATTTAGATAAAATGAACATATACATATTTTCCACATATGTAAAGAATTATTTTTGATAATGCAATAACAAATTTTAAGAGAACGTAAAACATATTTTAACAATAACTTTGCCATTTGACCCAATTACTGTGTCTAACACCATTTTGTGTACGTTCCATATGAAACTAAATTTAAAAACAACAGAATAAAATTATACACATAAAACATAAGTCATAAAAATTCGGTATTACAGTACCAATAAACTTTAATTTACAAATAATAAAAAAATAAAAATTTATTTCATCATAAAAAATGACAACGCGCAACAGCAGTTGCAACGTGTTGTGAGGCAGAATAATCTCAAAATTAAAAATAATAAAAATATCTACTATTAATACAGATGTAAGAAAATTTATAAGAAAATTAATCAAAAAAGTGGGTACATTAAAATTTTATTATTAAAGTTGTAATAAAATCTTAACGTATTTTAATCACTGTAAAAACTGATTACAATATTGTAGGTACTACAGTATTAATTTAATCAGTGCTAACATTTATATATAAAAATAATCGGTCTAACGAAGAAACTTTACCAAGAATTATATATTTAAAATAAATTGTTTCTATAGATAATAGGTAACAGAAATAAAATGATGGTACGGAAAAAGTCACAAATGAAATGGGTAACTCGAGTAAAATGTAACCTACTTACATATCGAATAAATATATTTCTATAGATAGTTCCAAGAATAAATTATGTATGTTCAAATAAAATCAGTAATTAAAAAATAATGAATAAATAAAAAACTATTGAAATCTGAAAAATATGCGCTTAAAAGTTTATAAGAAGTTGTTGGCACTCCATATTTTATTAAAAGTTATACAAGGAAACTTTGCCAATAAATAACAGCTAAGAGAAATATTTTTTTAAATCTTAACTATTTATTCTACGCTTTATTATAGTATAATGAAAACCAATTTTTCTTTTTCTAACAAGGAATGAATTCGTACTTAATTATAAACAGGCCGTTCGTTGTAGGCGTCCCGCCAACAATGAGTCTGGGTTAGAGTCTATGAAAAACATCGTCTAAAAGAATATTTTTAGCGAATGATTAACTTGTGTATTTTTTATAGCTTTACGTAGATTTTGATGGAAGGGAATCTAGTTTCCTCATAAATATTCCGTCATAGTCAATCTAAAATTACAAAGGACCACTACCTAAAAGAAATCAGATTTAAATTGGTGACAATCACAAATTAAAACTTTTGTTACATGAATCGAGGTTAAGAACCTGGGTAAAATTATTAAAAAAAAAAACCGGTTAACATTAATGGCTTGTTTAAACGTTACTGACAATCATAAGTTAATCTGTTGGCAGTATGTAAATCCATAAAACCATGTGCACTAAAGAAACAAAAAAATTTATTTGAGTTAAAGCATCTTCTGGAAAGTTTTCCATAAATTGACAACTGCTACTTTCGTTCTAGTTGTTATAAATTTTTCGACAAAAAAATTGCCATTAAAATGTTTCCTCTCACTGGACACAGCTTTTGAGCATCCTCTTTGTGACAAAGGAAATATGAAGATAAAAACAATGACAACAGGGAGATTTTTTTCTAAATAATCCAACGGTTTGATTCTGCTTAAAAATAAAAAAAATATCAAAATAATAAATACATAGTATAAAAATGCTATTTTACGGACGTGATAAGCAGATAAGATGAAATTTACTCTATTCAACGAATCAACATAAAAGACGCGAATATAAATGCCGCTTACGTTAATTTCTACCACCAACATAAATATAGGTCATGGAAAAATACATGATCACATCTTTAACACTAATGTAAACGACAGCAATGAAAGCAAATTTGAGAATTACCTTAGCTTGATGCTTTTTCATTCAAAATTAGCAGTCTAACCCTTATTCTACGGACAACATCAATGAAGACTTAAGGCAATCGTTTATTAGGGGCAGAGTTGGTTTTATACTTTAAATTACGGGGAAATTATCAAAAATATAATGACAACAGAACACAAAAAGACAACTCATTCGAAGAAGCGCAACTAAATTGTCAGCTGCGACTAATATACTTCAGTTATCAACACTCTTTTGCAGTGGACTAAGGAAAAGATCTAAACGGAAGGATTTTTAATATTTAAATAACTAAAAAAAAGGGAGGGACAGACTCTATGAAAGTAAAAGCGGAAAACGTTGGACGATTAATTTAAAAAATAAGAAGACAGTTTACTATGTACAGAACTTTAACTTAATGAACTTACCAATAAATTTTATCAGTTAAAATATAATCTTTAAATCAGTTAATACATAAATGGTGTGAAATTTCAACTAAGTTTACAAACAGCCTAACGTTTACTAGGTACACTTTAGTAAACCCACCGGGTTGGTCTAGTGGTTAACGCGTCTTCCCAAATCACCTGATTTGGAAGTCGAGAGTTACAGCGTTCAAGTCCTAGTAAAGCCAGTTATTTTTACACGGATTTGAATACTAGATCGTGGATACCGGTGTTCTTTGGTGGTTGGGTTTCAATTAACCACACATCTCAGGAATGGTCGAACTGAGAATGTACAAGACTACACTTCATTTACACTCATACATATCATCCTCATTCATCCTCTGAAGAATTATCTAAACGGTAGTTACCGGAGGCTAAACAGGAAAAAGAAAGAAAAGGTACACTTTAGTAATCCGGATTTTATTATGAGTAACCCGACAAACTTCCAGTCCAGATTGTCAGATTAGTAACATTGGACTGCATTTCTTAATATAAGAAATTGTATAGTTAATATTACTTAATATAAGTAAAGTATTTTAATTAATGCACGCATTATAATATTACAACTGAAAATATTTCCTTTCTAGTAATTATATTAATTTTAGCGTACCTGTACGTACCATCTTGTGTGTAAGCGATTACAAGTAAAGTGTTACAAACAAACATACTATTCATAAAATGTGTATGTCACATCTTGGTTATCCATATTCGGTAGTGAGATAATTATGTTGTTTCAATTTTTATCCTGTATGGTATACAACCGGTGAATGAGGTCTACCATGTGATGATATTCCTCAAGGAACTTTCGCCTGTCTTCAGGTATTTTATTTAATTCTTGGAAGAAATAAATTTTTATAGCAAGATATTTAAAGCTGGTCAACACAAAAAACGAAAAAGTTGATCAGTAATGTATTGCTGCTATCCGGTCACAAATCTTCCATTTCCAGTTCTTTCTCTTCACCTTACCTTTTCCATAGTCCTTCATATTTGTTTGCCATTATCCGTTCCGTGGATATAAGGCTGGCTCTTCTACATTTTGGATAGATTAAAAAGAATCGTCTATATAGAATATTAGGACCTATAAAACGAGTACAAATATAGTTATTAATAATATAGGTTTATAATATGGTTAACGGGGTAACCTGTGGAACAACGGGGAGTGCTCACTAGCATACGGGCCGAAGTGCCTATCAATTAAAGGCCGGTCTTAACTTCTAAAATACAAATTATATTATTATAAAGATATTATTTTGATAGATTTTTACCGCTAACAATTGTGATAATTCAACTACGAAACCAAACTCTTTTCGCTATGAAAAAACTTTAATCATCATTACAGATTTTAGTTTATATTTTACTGTTGAACTCAAATTTTTCTTACCGGAAAATACTGTATTTATAGGCCATACTTAAATTTAAATTATCTATCTTTCTCAATTGTAATTCTTATTTAATATAAATTATCCGGTTGTATTTTTAAGAAAAAGGTTTTGTTTACTGAAACTGAAAGATCTTTAAGTTACGAGTATATTGACATCCACTATTATAAAGATACTACCATAAAGCATACATTATAAATAAGACGACATATTAGCAAAGTTTCTCGACCATGATGAACGAGGAAATTAAATATCCTACAAGTGTAAATACAAACATATATGAAAATAACTTGAGGTCAAAAGGTCATTGAACCGCTCCTACGAAGCCGTAAAGAAGTTAATTTTTCACAAAAGAGGTTTTTTTATTAAAAAACAAACTGTAATTACGTCAATGCACAACTAAGTTTTTAGATAAAGAAAACTTTAATGTCTGATTTCAATATTTAATTACCAACTCTTCAAATGTATCATCCAACAGAACCAATGTATTTAGAGTAGCTTCTAATAGCATCATAGGGTGTATAACACCAAGTACGCATAGAAGAGTGTAAGCGGATTCCTCCACCCGAAAGGGAAATAACGGTAAATACATGGGGTAAAGAGATTTGAAATATCATTATGTATAGTTATAAATTTGACGTAAACGAATTGGTTATACGTGGATTTTTTATTATACAACTACATCTTATAAAGCTGGTTTTTAATTTTTCAAAAAAAAAATTTGCATTAAAACTAAAACTCATACAATCTGAACGTTATAAATCTGCATTTATTTTTAAGTAAAATAACGCCCGCGCTTACACTTCGTTAAAAATTAAATAAAAATAAGCTTTTTTTTTACCGATAAGAGTAATTTTTAAAAAAATTCGATATTACTTCTTTATCCAAAGAAATGAAGTACCGTAAGCACACCTATTGTAGTTTTTGGAAAGTTAAATAAGATTCAATCAGTATTTGATGTAAAAAGAAAGTGTCCGAAAAATTCTTAAAGTCAATCAACACACAAAAACCTGATTTTTCAATTTTAATGTTTACTTAAAATTGTTAATTGTTTCGAAGTATTTAACCTCAAACTTCATCGCACATAATTTAAATTGGTTAACAGCACGGGAATCATTTCGAAACGTAATTGTAATACAAAAACCAAAGTAAATTTATATTAATCACATTTTAAATATATGACGTACCACCTAAATGTTAATTCTAACCGCTCCTTGATAATGTACAATCTGGCCACAATTCTGTTATTATCCATACTGTAGACATTATCGCTTAGCCATCTATGAATATACAAGCTACGTAAACGCATTGTACGAATGATACTGCTGCCTGTGGACCAAGAATCCAAAAAGTATATAAAAAAATAGATAATATTTTTATTGTCATTAAATAATTTTAAGTCATTACAGTTTAATCGGTAAAGGATAACGAGATTTTACATTGACTACCTCAATTTATTAAGTACGTAGAGAGTACAAGGAATTACATTATGAAAAGGAAGAAAAAGGTAGGAAGGAATAGAATGTAAATTTTTATTAATCAAAGAATAAAAAAAAAATTATATTGAACAACACTCAAATACCAAAACTTTTTTTGTAGGCCTACAAAAAACTATTTATTTCTGGAAAATTAAAACAAATCTTGAAACAGATTACTTTTTTATGTATAATAATAACGTAAAATATTTGATTAATACATGAAATCGTCTTACTGTTGTCGAAAGTTCAAATTTTGTTTAAAAGCATAAATTTTTTTCTAAGCTCAGTTCATTTTAATTAAATTATTTATACTTAATTTAATAAATTACAGTATACATTGACATGATTATTTATCGAGTATGTTCTACTTAATTAGAAGCGACGGATTTTTTTCTTTCTTATATACCTATAATTTAACGTTAAAACACTAACTTGAGCGTCTACCTAACGACACAGTTAATGCGCCTGTTCTAGTGTACTGACCGATTTCTTCACATATATGCCTAGCTAGTACACCACATTCTAACAACAAGGAAAGAAAATTATATATAAGAGAGAAAAAAGAGACGGAGGTAGAGAGTGCTACATCAAAACAGCCGGTTCACCTGTGCTAGTATGGTAAACCTTCCCGATGCATCTGTTGATTTATATGCATATCTACACGTACATTACATAGTAAGTTGGTATAAATATATGAGTTAAGCATCATGATACAAGATAATTCAGAATAAACCGCTATTTGATATTTTATAACATACCGCACCTAGATACTAGTAAATCGGTTAATTTACCAGATTAACCGCAAATATTTTTATTTTAACTAATTTATTTTTTGCGCTTATATTAAGTAAGTTCAGATTCGTTTAAAGTAATTCCATAACTATAGATATTTAACTGTTGAAGAATTAATACCACTCGCGCTTAAAATTTCAACCACATTTACTACGCTTATCGATCGATCACCTTTACTTTTGCTTTTCGATATTACTTTTAGCAAGGACAAACCTGTATTTTTTTCGAAGGCAAAAATCCTTACAATTTACGTAACATACATAAACCGGTATTAAAATTGAATTACATTTTTCATCGGAGAAATAGATCATCTAGAAGAAAATAAATAGTAGATAAGTCTGATAAATTCAATATCCCTTGAAATAAAGTGAACGTAATTTATAAAAAAATGAAAAAATGTAACATATAATAAAATAGATATTTGACTAAAATAGGCATTTGCAACAGAAATGAATAAAGGTAAAAAGAATACTGCACTGAAGACAGAAAGAAGCAAAAGACTCCCACGGCGGCAGTCGATCGAACTAGTCTTGGAATAGCAGATTTAATACTCTTGAGTATTAAATAAGAGCAACTCCTAACTTATTTTTCAAATCTAACATTAATATTTTCGTAGAAATCATGACATATTCCTTCCCGCTGGTTCTGAATGAATATATATGAATAAATTTCTCATCATTTTATAACTTCATAAAACTACTCAAATTTATATACTGATTTCTAGTAATAAACATTTTAGGTTCAATTTCTTCTAGATCGTTTTTTACTGGATACATAAAGCAAAATTTATTACATAACATGCATTCCTATATCTTCGCCCTATTTCGGACATGTTTCATACGTTTTTTCGAATGAAACATGTCCGAAGGAAGAAATGATGGTGAAAAATACAATCGAACTCGTCACGGCTAATCTAGAAATGTGCTTGAAAATCATTATTCAAACTTGGCCAGTCGTAAATACACACTTGCCCGATGAGTTAGAAGCTTATAAATAATAGCTCGCTCCATAATAATTGTATACAATCCATGCAATCTTACTTGTATTTTACTTCCCCAATCACTTTTCTAACAAGCAATTTTTTTCAATACTGATTTTTTTTTAAAGAAAAAAAAATACCCTTTTTATCTAAATTTACCTAATTCGAGAAATATGTAATATGTAAAAGAATATAAAATACAATCTTATGTTATTAATTTATTCATAAAAATTATTTTTTCTATTTTTTAATTGTTTGCTCTACATTAACGATTTGGCAGAGAAATTTGCTTTTCTTTTTTAATATTTATTTTCCGTTACAAAAACTTTTTTGGAAAATTCCAATTTGTTTTTGTATTGAAAACTGTTGAAAACCGAGACTAAAAGGAAATTAGAAATAAAAGGAAGGAAGGAAGGAAGATTAAATAAAAGGAGACTAAAAACCGAAATTCAAGGAGTACACTCCAACAACATTCACTGAAATTAAGTGATAATCATTTGTATTTTAGAAGTTATTATATATATGTTATATTATTATATGTTACCGACCTCAACCAAACATGACAAGGAACGTTTTTTAACATGTAAACATACTTTAAATAATTAGAAAATTTTTAATAATCTATCGACTCATTTAAAAGATTTTCCCACCATCTTAATTAAAATAAAATATTTTTTTCTTTTACAATACGTAATTCAGTAATGAGTTTTCAAATAGCACTAATTATTTTTAATACACTTAAACTTCTTATTTTCGTTTAAGTAAACAATTAATAAATGTATGCATGCAAAAAATAAATAATTGGATATTGTATGATGCCGCTCTCATCAAGCATTAACCGTCGTTTCCCTTGATCCGACCAGGCATATGCTGGGACAGTTCATTTTATCATCCTAATACCTATTAATGACATTGATCTATTAATGTTATTATGCAAAAAATCAGAATAAAAGCTTTACTTATTTAAGACTGCTTATATTAGAAAAGTAAATTAAAAAAATTAAAACCGATTCTTTACGACTGCGTTACGTGGCCTATAGGAATCGACCTGAATGAGTGAAAGGTCATAAGGTATAAATATTTATATCAGTCGCAGTGGGAAATAGGAGAAAGCAGAAAAATGTATTAAATTTAACGTTATTTGATGATATCTGTATCATTATGAATTACAAATACCATATACCAGATAACTTTTAACTTGACGAAATGTATATCTCTTACGTCGTAGAGAAATTAAGAGAATCGATTATAATAAATGTGCAGTTACACTAGCAAATAATAAAAGATAAAAAAAACAAGCAAAGGGACGTTTCACGACCTCCCACAAGGTAACAATTTTTATTATACTTTTTCCTTTCCCTATTAATAATATTATAATACTTGGTAAATATATCTCAAATGTTCCAATTATATATGTATATATATGAATATGTAAACAACTTTCTCATCACATACAATTTCTATTATAAAAACTGTAACTTACTTAGTTTACATATATATATATATATATATATATATACACACACGTATCACAAAAAATAATATCATTAGTTTTACAATAAAAATATTTATTTTAACGACTAAACTAATTAAGAATAAAATTTTACTTTTACTAAGAAAAGTTAACCTACTTTCACGGATTTTCTAACCATCTTATACTAAAAACTGTAGTATGTAATTCTAAAATAACCGGATCGGACAGGATTTAAGATTCCGATTAGATTAATGATTATAATGCGCAATCAACAACAGTAAGGTAACCAAGATGTGTACATTTGGAAAAGACAAATCAGATTATAAGCGTTTTTGAAACTACATCCCATTTCTACACAATCTTTTTACACAACGAAATTACGACCAAAAGTATTTCTCTGACATTTATAACAGTTTGCAGTAATGTTCCTCGCTCCAAAATTTGATCATTAGCTGAAATGACGTATGTGTAATGTTTTTTCATAAAATTTTCTATTCCAAATCTTGGCGAGTACAGAAGCCGAGAACACTGATTATTAGCAGCCATCCGCCCACTGTCACCGGCTGTTGGGAGCTCTTTGTGCATACCAATTTTTTAAATACTAACCTTTCTGTGTAGATAGGTATATAGTGAAAATAAATAAAAATATTGACTTAACTAATTCAATTTCGTTGTACAACTGAATTCGTAAAATTCAATAAAAAGTTAGCGAGATCAATTATTTACATAATTGTTCGATAACTTACGATTATTTTCAAATCCTGATAACTAAGTGAGCGAATTATTTAAACCAAAAGAATACTTCAGTGTTTTCGATAAAAAGTAATATATTTTCTCAATGACTATATATTGAATAAATGTTTTCTATCACGTTAAATACTAATCTTACATATATATATATATATATATACAAAAATATGAATGTTTGTTTGTCCCGTATGCGTTCCTATACCATTAATCTGATTGCGATGCAACTTTGGTAGGTTGTTGTACGCACGCCCGCAAAGGTTTCTGGATTAGTTTGGACCTGGTAGGTGGCACTGGGGGTCGAGATATTTCGAAAAATTGTATTTATGGTCTGATTTGGCTCATATTCATTATTAGTTACGTGAAAATAAATATTTTTGGAAAAAATGTACACGCTAGGTGGCGCTGAGGTCGAGATATTTCAAAAAATTGTCTTTATGGGCCGATTTGGTTCATATTAAGAATATATATTAGTTACGTCAAAAGAAATGTTTCTGCGAAAAACGGAGAGTAGTCACGAAGAGGATAAGGAGAGAAGATGGGGAAAGGGTAAGAGGGAAAATGGGAAAGGTTAAATTTTGTGATTTCCGTAATGTTCAGTTTTTTAATGTTTTATCAAGCTTTTTATATATACTCAAATTTAGCAATAGCGAGGTATTTCCGTGTCAGGTAGTTGATTAATAAACAAGATGGCAATTTTACAAGAAAAATAAAATGTTTACCATTCTATTTCAATCGAAATAACTATATCAGATTACTTAGACATAAATGAAGGTAACCAGATTCATTTTCTGATTAAATTTTTCCCTACCGAGTGAGACGTAACACAATGTTTCCACTACACAAGAATAGGTACATTTTTTGACGTTTCTCACCCTCTACACCCCTGGACTGGATCTGCAGTCAATCACGACTCAGTTAAGGGGCGTGTCCTGGCGACTCTAACGGGCCTCCCTGACGGCAGTAGGTCCAGCATGGCAGGTCGGTCCGCCGTTTCTGGGTCTTCTTATTTTAATTTGTTTTTTCCTGTTTAGCCTTCGGGAATTACAGTTGAAGAATTAAAGGATGAATGAGGATGATATGTATGAGTGTAAATGAAGTGTAGTCTTGTACAGTCTCAGTTCGACCATTTCTGAATGTGTGGTTAATTGAAACCCAACCACCAAAAAACACCGGTATCCACGATCTAGTATTCAAATCCGTATAAAAGTAACTGCCTTTGCTAGGATTTGAACGAAACTCTCAACTTCCAAATCAGGTAATTTGGGAAGACGCGTTCATCACTAGATCAACCCAGTGGGTTTCTTATTTTAATTTGCCTGTCTTTAACTTCAGAGGAGGGGATAACCGGGGCCCGGCATGACATCTTTAAACAATCTCTCCCAACCTTATATATAAGTGTAGCCTATGTAAAACGCCTAAGATAGAAACGACACTAGTTACAATTACTGTCCCTGATAGTATTGATAAAGTTCATTAAACAGCTTGGATCTGCAGAAAAAGGTTAAGTTTGTCATTTGTGGAGTTGAACATCATCAGCATTTAAGAGGCCATTCAAAAGTACAGTCAACTCGGTAAAGAAAGCAACAGAAAAAGATTCATTCCCGATTCCCCTAGAAGGATACTTATTTACTTTTTTTTATTACTCTTTGGCAAAGCTACCACCTTCGTCTCTGAATTATAATAAGTTCCATAACCGGAACAATTATGAGTAACCAGATATAACCCCATAAGTCACTCCCAAAAATAACACGCTGTCTTTAAGAATATACAACGCTGACGGCTCTAGAAAGACTGTCATTGGAAAAATCCCAAATATTCCTTAGGATTCTATACCCTTTTTGGGAATAATTGCTCTCTTATGTCAGGTTCTCTAAAACTCTTTAGTAATGGTATCTACCTAAATATAATTATACATTGATCCATATATTACATTAGTCAAAATTGAAAATTATCAGAAAGATGGATTCAAGTCACTCCCGATAGAAAACGAAGCAAAAGTAGTTGTAACATATTTTCCACCTTTTTTAAAAGATGGAACCGTTTTGTAAACAGATATCAACATATGATTAGAAATTTTAACAACCACCATTTTATTTATCTAAATACTGTTTTACTTCACTTCCCAGTTTGAATCTGCTGAAATTTAAAAAACAAAACTGCAGTCATCTTGAAAATTGTATTCTAGTAAATCGGGTTATAAGTTTAAACATAAATTACCCGATTAGATTGTAATTTCCGAATTTGAATCTTTGTTACACTGAAATTCTTAAAAACATAAACGCAGAATGATTATCTGGCATAATCACAGCCCCACAATATATTTTCTTTGTTGAGCGGATAAATTAATATTTAACGTTCTTTTTAATCGAAATTATGTATTTAACGTCAAGAAATCCGATAAAATATAAAAGGAATCCGGGCGATTTCTCCTAATCATTCTGTTATAATAGTAAACAGGTTAAAAAATGTTGAAGGAAAATTTATGAGCACATTTATATACAATCAACAAATATAAAGTGATAAATGTTACATATAAGGACATGTATACACATTTTTTAACTACTTTCACAAAAATAATGTATATCTGAATAATAGTAATAATAACAAATCTTATAACACCTACACTTTACTAAAAACAATCGATCAATAAATAAATTATCCTTAAATTTTCTTTTCACTTATTTATATCATACATACAAGCACATTTAAACAAACTGATGGATAATGTTTGATAAGAAACAACTTGATATTTACGGTAACATCATAGCTTTCTAGTAAATTATAGTTGACAGAGGATAACAGTTTAAGAAACGGATATATTTTTAAACACAAAAAGGTCGAGATGGAAATTGGAATAAAAAAAGGAATTCGGTTACTGAAATTTTTTAAATAATACGTGATAGGTCAAATAATGGATTTAAGTTCAGTATTATACTGATAACAATAATCACTATATTTACTCTAAAAATAGAAAGTGGAGACGTTTCAATGACTGACTACTAGTTTAAATTGTAGTTAAGTAGTTAACAAATAAATGTCCTCGACCTATCAGCATTAAGTGGATATAAGTAATCATTGTTGTGAAGCCGGTTTCAACTTAAAACCACAGTCAAAATTATATAAAAATAAGATATAAAAACAAATAAAAAAGATTAGTGGGAGGATATCTTAAAAAAAATTCTTCCTTACAATTCTATATATACACGCACGCACACACACAATCACTCATAAAATTATAGTATATTATATTCATTTAGTATTTGAAGAAATCACAAAAAACAAATATAACTGGGTGAAAGTGTTGAATAATCGATTTTGTATACATCTGTTTATAATTTTAATTAATTATAATAAAATAATAACAGTGACCATAGATTTTCAACTCTTTTCTACCGAAACATATGCAATAGCTTATATTAAGTTTTAAAAACATCCAAAAATTATTATTTACCGAACGAGTAAGGTATATTGATTTATCTACATAAATAAAAATGTAAAAATGTATTCGTTTGTTCAAAATCTTAAATCTCCGAAAGTTCTTCACCGATTGCTTTCAAATTTTGACACAACGTTGCATTCGAATACACACGTTTTTATATAAATCTAAGATGTTATACCTGTGACAGGTTAAATTTTTTTTTTCTTTTAAAGCTCTATCTGTTGGACGTAAAAGAAACACACGCTGTACTACATATTTTACGATTCCATTTCAATGTTTCCGATATGTGTCCGCTATACACTAAAAGACTACTGGACCGATCGATTTACGCGCGAGGAGAAAGGGAAAAAGAGAAAAATTGAAAAAGATAAAAGGAAAGAAGGGGAAAATGGAAAAAAGAGAAAAGGGGAAAACGGTTAAAAGGAAAAACGGGAAAAGAAATGAAAATAGGAAAGGATAAAAAACAAAAGGGAAAGAGGAAAGGGGTAAAGGAAAATAAGGGAAAGAAAAATGAGGGAGGAATGGGGAAAAGAGCACCGGGGAAATAGTGGAAAGAGAATTCGGTAAAAAAATGGGAAAACTGAAAACGGATAAAAGCGGAAAAAGGAAAACGGGAAACATCCAAAAATTATTATTTACCGAATGAGTAAGGTATATTGATTTATTTATAATATGAAATATAAATAAATATAATTAATAACTCAGGAAAAATGATTATTAGATTCTAAAGTTTTACAGTAAAATAAGAAATGAATTCGAACTATTGTCAATTAGTCACAATTAAACTATACTATCATAATGGAATTTTATAATTTACATTATACCGTAATAAACAGATAGGGTCAAAATCTTTATAAACATCTTTTAAAGTAAATTTTTGTGCTTTTTGATTTTCATGCTATATTTTATTTATAATTTTCTTTTATTTATAAGTTAATTTTTAATTTTCTTTTATTTCTGCAGTTATAAACTGCAGAGAATTATACGACATTATATTAGAAAGGTATTCCTTATTTACAATTAAATGAGTGAATTGGGTACAAAGGTTAGCTGCTACCATGTTTTACCTTTGAAGTCAAACATACGTGAAAACAAAGGGGGCCGGTGATGTTATTAGAATTACAAGTAATACGGAGTTAAGAAATAGTAAATAATAAAAAAAAAAAACAGATCGGAGAAGTTCTTGCTTTTTTCGGGTTCTATATAAAAAAAAGCACAAGTTATTTCATTTTTATTTTCTAATAAAACAATAAAAAAAACTAAGATTTAATTTGGTATTTAGATTTGTTGTTTGGAGGTGCCATCTTATAATTAAAAAAAAATTGGGCTGAAAACCTATTTGCAGTCCGTCTGGGCTACTAGACGGGTCGAGCCGATTTATTTTTATATTAAATCTCGGAATGACACACAGATATCATCAAGCGTCATCGGATTCCTAACTTAAATCTCAACTGAGAATTCCTCAAAAAATCCTCATATATTACTTAATTGAGGAACTTTCCGAGGTTATTACGCACAGGAAAATCACTCTGAAAGTCTGCTGATGCTTGATGACATATCAGCGGGCCATTCTGAGCAGAAAAAAACAGCCCAATCCGTACAATAGAACATTTGGACGGACTGAAAATAGATTAGATTTTAAACACGCATTTAACCTGTGGTAGGAAAAAAAGAGAAAAGCAAAGGGATTGGGGATGAGACGTATTGTAAATGAAATAGGTTTTTAGCCGATTTTTACTTCCTTGAACGAAGTAAAGGAAGTATTATAATCGCGAAAAATTTCGGTTATCATATTACAACGGAAACATCCATTCTGACCATCCCTGAATCAATCCATTTTGACTAATTTCAGCGTGACGTCTGTATGTACACGTATGTCGTATAACTCAAAACGATTAGCCGTAGAATGTTGAAATTTTTAATTTACGACGTTGTAACATCTAGTTGTGCACCTCCCCTTTTGATTGCAATCAACTTGATCAATAAAGCCCAAAATCGAAAAAAAATATTGGATTTTGGCCCTCAAGAAATTTTCAACGACATATCATAAGTGGTATTTATTTTCATTGGTTCCAGAGTTATGGCCAAATAAAATTTTTATTAATGAAATATTAAGATCTTACAAGGGGAAGACAAATCAGTTGGAATCCGACTTTATTTCCTTTTTTTTAAATCTAAATACATTGATTTATCAATAATTATTAACCTCTGATTGTAAAAAGAATTTACAATAATAACAATAAAAATAAAAAAATCAGAAGTTATTAGTGAAATAAAATTTTAATTTAAAAAAAAAATGTGTATATGTAATTTAATAGGCGTACAACGAAGTCATGTGATGTCCACATCAGATATTTTGAAATATATAGCGATACTTAGTAATAATAACAACAACGCTGCAGAGCAGGTTGTTTTTTTTTTTTTTTTTAATTCAATAAAATTGTTGTTTGGTAGGTGTCATAATCATAACATATGTTGGTTACCATCCTATAAGACTTAAAATGGTATCGGCTTACTCCCCATAACAGGCTTAATTGAAAGGGCTTACCATAGAAAGTAAAGGAGTAATTTTCCATTGGCTTTTTTCTTATTAAAATATACTTTTTGCACGTGAGTATAACGAAGCCATAGAAATGCAAGCCCTAAAGTGGTACCTTCGTTGTATCTATCGTAAGGGTTGGTTATAAGGTGAACATCCGTACTTTCACAGAAAGCAATTATTATTTCTTCAAATCAACAGCAGCATTAACACTGATACAGGGATAGTTCAAAACTGCGACGATCAGTTCAAAACTATTTGAATACTTTTTAATGATACGAAACAATGGATTAACCCAGTGATTCCCAAACTTTTCCGAGTCGCCGGCACCCTTTTTCAATTAAAATTTTTCAATGGCGACCTACCATAAGTAAAAGTATGACTACTCGTAAGTAAGAGATAAAAATAAATAAAACTCGAGTACCTTCATTATTTTTTAACTTTATTATCATTGAATTAATAATCATAAATGTCTTTGTTCAATTAATTATGAAGCTTTTACAATATTTCGCGGCTGCTCTGGGCGCCGCGGCGCACAGTTTGGGAATCACTGGATTAACCGATTAGGGAAAAGTATAAATTTATAAAAATTTAAAATTCGGTATTTTCTTCGTTAACTCCTTAAGCAAACAATTACTGACGTCGCTTTTTATGAAATATGAGTTAAAAAAATAACTTTGATAATACTAACGCTAATATGCAAGGGTGATATGTTTATATTTTATATAAATATCTCGTATAAAAATACCCGCGAGATTATCATCTGCATGACGTATCAGCGAGAATATGGAAGCAGAATATGTAAAAAAAAAAAATACACAAACAATGAAGAATTAATTTAACTTAGACAAAAATAAAACAGATAATATAAAACACGTAATTAACAACCACGCCTAATTTTAAGTAACTAATAATAATTATAATACTTTTCCATATAAAGCGGGCCAAGATGGAACATTCACGACAATTATTAATAGACTTATTAAAAATAAGTTGAAAAGTAAATGTAAATATTTAGTGAATGAAGGAAGGGTACGGAACGGAATTAACACGTTCATCATGTTCCAGCGTTGGTACAACGTGATAGGTTAAGTATGAATGAACGAGTAGGCACACAACCGTGAACTCCACCTTGATTGTAGTTTTGGTGCCAGTGATTTTGTGCCTGGCCAAGGTTACCCGTTTGTTATTGTTATACAATAATACTACCACTTGGCACATACCATCCGATTGTTTGTCTCTCACTTTCGTTTGCATATTTTACGCCCATTGATATTAATACAAAATTTAAGGTGTTATTGGTAAAATTATAATTTACTTGAGTGTATGATTAACATATCAGAATGAGTACGTAAGTATGCTCATTATAGTTCCGTATTTTATTTTTTTTAAATTATCTATTCATTACGTATTCATATCTACTTTGTTCCTTATAAATAAAAAAGATTAATTTTACTTAATGTAAGTTAAAAGTTTTATTTATAAAATTTCACCGAGTATCATAAGGCTTTACAAATTTTATAGTCATCACACGCTTAGATTTAAAAAGAAATAAGGAAGTCTGAGATAAAACTAGTTAAGCAAGATTAAAAGCAAAGTAGAAAAAGAAAATTACGTACACGTAATTTATTTAATGAAGGTAGTGTGATGTAAGAACACATGAAGTTTGGCGCTGATTCTTAAATAATTAAAATCATAAGTTGATGTTATCAATTCTTTATTAAACTTGAAAATACTTTTGTGTGTATAAATTGAATGTATAAAAATACTTGAAATATTAAATCAATTATTTACATTATTAAATGTTTTTTATAATTGAATTATGGACTGGAACTGTTAATGATTGCGAATGTCACTGGTAGGCGATTGGCTGTAACCTAACAAGGGTGACAACTTAAGAATGAATAATGAATGTCACAAGAATGACGATGGACTTATTTTAAATAATGTTGCTGGAGCCGCTGCTTCGTCAGGAGCCGACTGCATCCGAAAGGAACCGTGTGATGTCGTCAGCAGCCGAATACAAACGAAAGGAGCCGAGCGTACTTCGAATATCCGAATGAATCCGATCGAAGCCGAAGACATTTAAATTTAAAAATCCAATTAAATGCATTAGAGTTCCAACATTTAAACTAAAATAAAATATAAAAACGTAAAGAGTATTTAAAAGTTAAAGAAACGTAAGTCCGAACAGGCAGTTAATTATGTTTTGTGTGAAAATCGTTAACTGCTCGTCTTACAACGCCTTGATCAAAATTGTCAATTCTATTTTTGAACGTTGTTTAAACGTTGGTTTTGAACGCTTTTTTTGTGTGCTGAATTCGTAGGACTGCGATTTAGATTTAAGAAAATTCTGCTTTTGTTTTTTGAACTTGTGTTTTGAAATCCCACAAGTTAGTCATCTTCTACTTTTCCAAACTTTATGGCTTTTTCTTCATAAAATCGTATACATTATCAACTATTTCACGAGCTTGACTATGGAACTTTTTATTCTCTTCATGAACAATGCATTCAATAAATAATATCTTAATTTTTTCAGTCCTTCCACCCACTATCAACACCCAAATCAAAAAAATTTCAAAACAAGTTACTTCAAAAAGTAACACTATTACCTTAGGTAATAAAGTATAATAAAATTATATTTAAGTAGATTTAAATTCTGGCATAACAAAAAAAAAATTCACTAACAAAAAATAAGCAAAAAACATACGAATTCATTAATACACAAAACATTTACTAAAACGCCACACATTAGAGAAGGAAGCTATTACAACATTTGTGCCGGGTCGGGTCACGCCAAGAATTGAACTAAATATTTATTGAAAATGAGAAATAAACATTAGTATTGAACATTAGTCAACAATGCGAAAAAGGATAACTTAGCTAACTATGAATACGTATTAAAAGAATACAGTATTAATAAATTATTATAATTTGTAGGGTATAGGCCTATTTATTTAATGATGATGTTTATTATATGAAAACAATAACAATATCCATTACAACATGTAGATGTAAATATGATTCAAATGAAATATTTTGATATCCTTTATTCATATAAAGTGGTCATTCATTTTACGACTCACTTGATGGAGGGAGTGTAGTAATAATCTATTATTACAAGTATAAAGTATTCGTTTTTGTACTATATACAGTAAGAAATATTTTTAAAGAAATTATTGTCCGAAATTAAACAAAATGATAATACATTTTATTGCGCAAACAATTTTTGTTATTTATGAAAATAATTAAACTCCCTGTATTGCAGAATACTCGGATTCTGAATGAGCCTAATGTAACGAGAAAAGAATAATAATGCTCTGTACAGCGACTGTATGCCTTGTGCAAATAAGCTTTTATTTCCATCTCCGTCGTACGCACTGTATATATCTCACATAACGGCCTATTAATCCAGTTGTGAAGACAGCTATGCAGATTTCACCCATTAGCCTGTAATTCATAGTGCAGTCAGCAGTTTTTAAACAAATCCTACGGCCCATCAGAATAATCTGACTTAATGGACTTAACTACAGAAAATATGTAATTTTATAATTTAATTTCAATAAACATTATAGATCTTATTTAAAAATTAGTTTTTTTTATTACTTATTAGATTATATTGTTTAATTTCTTCAAAATATTTTCAATACTCAATTTACATTGTTCTGGATAATGAAATCGAATAGAATCATTAAAAACAATCTAATGTGTTTATTTATTTTTTTTCCTATTTCGCCTCCGAGAATCACCGTGTCAGTTATTACAAAAGAGGCTGAATGAGGATGATACGTATGAGTGTAACTGAAGTGTAATCTTGTACATACTTAAGGTCGACCATTTCCGAGATGTGTGGTTAATTGAAACACAACCACCAAAGAACACCGGTACCCACGATCAAGTATTCAAATCCATATAAAAGTAACTGCGCCTTTACTAGGATTTGAACGTTGGAACCCTCGACTTCCAAATCAGCTGATTTGCGAAGACGCGTTCACCCACTAGACCAACCCGGTGGGTTAAAGTGTTACTTATTAAAATAACTATATTATACCGAGTTGCTCGCAACTGCCAACCTTTCCATAGGTTGGATGTTTTCTCTCATAAAAGTGTTTTTGTGTTGCAGAGAATCCTTCAATCAAACTGATCAAAAGTAGATACACTGATTCTAAAATAAGTGAAAAAAATCATCTTCATTATTTTTTAGATCGTTAAAAAGTACATAAAATCCCCACGATACTTTTCCTTCATTTATTGGGTCAACTCGCTGAAGTCTATTCTTCCATCTATTCCATATTTTAATCGCCTAAATAAAAACATTATCGCTATAATGCGTTCGTGCTCCATGTACATAATATGACTAACATGTATATAATAAAATCTGAGTACGAACCGTCCATGTGTGGAAGAACGCGTTTACATAGCACATCGTGTAAACGGCATCGCGCTCACGGCTGCCGTGCAAGTGTGAAACTAGCCTAAAATTACCGAGAACACACTAAATAAAAAAATTATCTACATTCTTAGCGTGAATTCAGTGGGCACCCGACAAAAACCTATTGAACAAATAGGGATTAAAAATTGGGGAAGAAGGGTGGACATCCCAACCCCCGTAGGGGAGACACCTAGCCCCCCCCCCCGATCATATCCCTGATGGGCTTTAACGGGGAGGTCGTCATTATACCGTCTAACTGATTACATCTCACAGTAATAAGCCAGGCCTCGATTTGGATGCCATTGATGTAAATGCCTTGGTAGACATTTACATCGCGATTTTTAACTCAGCCTTCGCCTTCGCGGTGGGCCTCTTCCGGACATCTTGACTGTTCTACTTCGTTCCCCTCTGAACTAGCTAACCGAGTTCACGGAAGCACGAACCCCGCGCCTAGTTCTACTTTTAAGTAAGCTACTAGCGACTGTAAATGTCTCATAATAAACGAATCTAATCGGTAAATATAATGCACACCACCAGCGATCCCAACAACGAATTAAGTCCTAGTTCCCTTAATATTTTTAACTTGATCTATCTAAGCCTTCAATTTTATTTAACTAAGGACTCCGGTCTGGTTTACCAGGGGAGAGGGGTGGACGATGAAAAAGAGTTTATTTACTCTTAAATGTAATATTTCGTGTACCTACAGATAGTTGGGTGTCCGCACAATTTCTGGAGGAATCAGCTTATTACTTCGGATGGGAGCAGGTGAACGATTTTATAATATATGTTCAAAGAAAAAAAATAATAAGTCCATCAAAGTTAGGAAACGTTCTTGTTTGAGGAACTTTTACAATTAGTTATAAATAGCCCTACCAACATTTAAAACAATACCATATTCAGCAAATAAAAAAATTAATATTCATGAATATATATAGTGCACTCCCTTCGCAACACAGTAAACAAATTACCTCTAATTAAAGAATTAAACTTTTTTTTTTACTTTCCATTCATTTAGTATTAAAACAGGAAAAAAAATTATTGTTTCCTAACTAATGTAACTAAACAATAAAATGAGAATTGTCCCCACTTATTGTCATTCCAATTAAGGAAAATAAAAATTATATTCACTGTTATTATTACAGTTGTTAGTCACTAAACGAAAAAAAAAACATATTTTTTTGTAAAATAATCCAAACGATGCAATCCGAGGAAGAATAACAATCATTCTATTATATTCTAAACCTCCATCTGTTGAAATGAAATCTTAACTTTAACGCACATCGGTAGCAACAATATTTTTTTTAAAAATAGCTAATAAAAGCAGAGGGATTCCATAAAAATGTTCTACTCGTAGTTTTTGATTATAATGTCAGCAAACGAAATAAAGTTGGGTATAGTATGTAGGTTAAAACACATCATAAGGGTAACTACGTCACGAAGATTAAGCTCAAATTTCAGAAGGCTTCATCGTCACGCAAGTTGACAACATTAAATTTCAGACGTTCGCATTAAGGCGATATTAGCGCGTTTAATAATACAATTAATTCTTTCTCAGTCAAGAATAATTTATTTATGTAGAGAAAATTAGATAACAAAAGGAAATATTTATTCTTCTGACAAAGAAACACTGTGGGAAAACTTCAGAATAGTTAAATAAAATTTAATTTTAACGTTTATAATAACTAAGTTTTACCAGGAAGTTATCTGTACCTTCAATTTTCATTATAACAACCAAAAGAGTTACGAAATTAAATGTTACAATTATTTTACATAATGTTCGCAATTCAATTCATTCACAAATGTAATCTTTTGATGTAAATTACAATGAAATCATACATTTATACAATTTTACTAGCACACGATATATTTTCCGATGAGTTTGAAGCTTAATTAAAATTTGCATCATAATGGTAACAAAACTAGCGATCTTATTTATAAAGTATAAATGAAATGATATTTCATATATATGCATATGATCTATTATCTAATAATAATGGTGAAATACGTTCCTTTAGATAAGCTAAATAAGAAACTGTATAAAAACAATTATTAAAATGCTATAAAAATGTATTATTATGACAGGTATGAATAGTTTTTTAAAGCAATTAATTTTAAAACATTAAAAAATAACTTAAAATAATTATTTAAAAAAAAAACATCTACTATATTAACTGCCGTGAAAAAGAAAAAGTAATGAAACGATCAATTAATAATTAACCTCTTTGAGAACTGAAAGCTCAAAGCTCAAATATGGAGGGCTTGTCGTAAGACAAATTGTTCATCAATTGCGCATGTTTTTGTATATTGATAGAATTACAATGCACTGATACAAAGTATTTAATAACATTTTTGTTAACAAATATATCATTTAATCCGTGATTTAAACATTCTTGTTCTGAAATTGTTACTGGTAGTGTTCCTCAACTTAACAAAACGAACACGGTAGTTAAAAAAAAAAAAATTGCTAACTAAAATAGTTAAACTTTGGGAAACAGTCGTTATTGATTGGAAAATTGTTGGTCCAAAAACGTTCAAATTAAATGAAAACAAGAAAGGTTTTTTAAATTTTGAAAATAATTTTCTGGTAATTAAATAAGGGGTAAGGGTATAAAATAAGAACACTCTTGATTTTTTTTACTATGTTTATGAAGCAAATTGTAAGGTTTCAAAATTTCGTGTTTAACTCATTGACCGGTATACATACAAGTTTTCTAATTTTAAGATATATAAAATATAAATTTTATTATATAAAATATAAATTAGAAGAATAAAGGATTCACTACAAGTAGTACTAGAGTACAAGTACTACTTGTGAATCCTTTATATTTGTAAGGGTATATCCATCACCCATTTGCTCACCAAATCAATCAAGTTGTTTGGCATATATACTTAACCTAAACCCAAAGGAATGGAAACAGAACAACCATAATCGAATCACTGAATTTAAATGGCATTGTTTAGGATGAAGTAAACAACCGGATTAGCCTCTGTTTACCCTTCAAATATGCACAGAGGCATAAAAAAAGTATTTAACAGATAACAGTTTTCATCGTTTTAAGTAAAACAGAGTTTACCACAAAAAAATACTGAAAATATTTGGAACTATATAGTTGTTGAAATTATCATACGTAAAAAATAGAATTAAAATTATATTAAATTACCAGTTATCATTCACAATATTACCTTCCTTACAGCATCAATAAGTAATTCACGTTATAAAATGCTTCACATTAATTCAATGGCAACAATTCCATACAGAACAATTTATTTACAATTCAGAATAAGGTAATATTAAATTACATTTCGTTGAATATTAAAATAAAGATAAACGATAAAAACTGACCTTTTGTTCAGTCGGCGGTGAACTCCTGGATGTCCCTGAAACACAAAGTAAACCAGTTGTTACAACTTATTCATGTAAAAAAAAAATGAAAAACAAACTTGCATGTAAATAAAACAATCCAAACTTCACAAAATAGCTTCAAACATTAATACATGTAAAACCGATTATCATTAAATATTATTTTTATTAACTTCATTCCTACTTTTAAAACAACTATAAATAAATACACGACAAAAATTTAAAATACATATTTTTAAAACTAATAAAACAGAATTTTTCAAACAGAATTACATATAAATAGAACTTCCAGAAAAAGGAAATACACTTTAATTTAAAAGAAAATTATCTAATTATGTAAATAAGTATATACAATTAAATTCTCATCAATCGTATTAAATATATACTCCAAGAATCAAGTAATAAGACAAGTAAATTTAGATTACTTCATAGCAATTTGTTAGGGAATGATATGGTTATTACTAAACATTAAACCTTAACCTACAATCGGTAAATCCATATTTAGCCATGAAATAGGCTATAAATAAATTATAACGAATCTGAAAAGTACGGATTATAAAACACGTAATAAGATAAAGTTATAAAATGTTCATAGAAGTAAAATTTCAGATTACATCTTCGGAATTTTTCATCGATTCATTTTTTTGTATTATCAAATACTATTTGACAAGTTTGCTGCTTATTCTGTATTCTTCTCTATTTTGTATCAGTGTTTTAAACTATAAATTATCAACAACCTCCAAGCTGTCTTACTTAAAGAATTATGATAAAGGAAAATATTTCTGTATAAATGTATATAAACTAAATCGCAGATTAGAGTTTGTGATCATGATGTGAAAACACTTTTCCAAATAATATGCAATTGTAATCAGTGGAGGAAAGAACAAACCGTCAGGATAAGTGACAAAACTAGATCCCGGTTATGACTACTATACTGAAATTCAATTTTAAAAAGCGTAGAGGAATTACTACCGTTCGTAGCAAGTGTAGATTGCTGAGCAAAAAATAAGAATCAAAAAGATTCTTATTTTTTGCAAAAAAAAAAGAAGTTGCAATAAATTATCAAATAAACTTTAGGCTTAAGTAATATCTAAGAAAGTAAGTTATTTTTATATACTGAGTGAGCAATATAAAACCGAACCCATAACGTAACCGCTGCAGAATCAATAGGTTATGTTGGAATGAAATTTTATGAATGATACGGAGAAATTAAATAAGAAAAACATAGAACGTAATATAAATGTTGCATTTAATTACCGTATTGTTAAAACAGATGTTCAAAATGGCCACCCTGGGCTTCGATGCACTTTTGTGCATAATTGATCATATTGAGAATCATCTGACGCAAAATGCTGTTGTAAATTACGTTGATTTCTCGTTGAATTTTCACCTTCAGTTCATCAATATTGTGGGTATTAGATGGATAAACTCTTCTTTAAGTAGCCCGAAAGGAAAAAATCGCAAGTAGACAACTCTGGGGAATGTGGAGGCCACCATCCTCTACTGACAGCTAGTTCATTTGAGAAAACTGCATGAACGCGATTCAGTGAAACGTTTAATGTGCAACACATTGTTCCGTCTTGTTGAAAGAAACTTATTCTTTTTCATTATCAGTTAATTGCGCATAGAATTCTTCAAAAATTGTGAGATAAACTTTTGTATTGATAGTTTGGTCAAAAAATATTGGTCCCACTATACGATTACCGGAAATGGCAGACCAAACACCAATTTTCTCATCGTGAAGTGGACGCTCGAATATCTCATGAGGATTCTTCGCCATCCAGTACTTGGTGTTCTGCGAATTAACATGGCCGGATAACTGAAACCATGCCTCTTCTGACATGAAATACGACATCGGGTCTATCTGTCCACTAACAATTTTTTCGAGAAGCCAATTGCAATATTCAAGTCGTTTCGGTTTGTCTGTCTCCCACCTTCAGTTGTAACGCGGTATGGTTTCAATTTTAATTCATGAAGAATTTTACGACAAGATATGTATTTAACACCAGATTGTTGGGATAACTTGCTTCCTGATTTTTTTGGACTGGCAGTAATTTCCTTTCAATATCGGCAATGGCCTGTGGAGTCCTAATGGATGGTTGATTATTTCGTTTTGAATTTGAAGCCGAAGCTGTTGCACGCCATTTTTTTTACAAAATCGTGTATGGTACTCTTCGCTGGGATACAGACATTCGGAAAGTTTTCTAAGAATACTTGACGTGATTCTTCAAACGATCTAGAACGAATATAGGCCTCAACTATAGCTATCCTCTCCTGAATTGAATAAGCCATTTTACACAAACACAACTGCACTCACAATACTGCACTGCAACAAAACGGCAGCAACAATCAGAAGTAACATGTACTGGTCGTGCTAGTTGTGCGAGTATTCAGAAATAGTGTTGGGTAGCGGTTTCATTGTGGATTCGGGTTTATGTTTTATACCCTGTATAATGAAAATCTTCAAATTTTAAATATAATGAAATTATTTTTAAAGAAATTCAAGATAAAACAACTACTGGTTTATCGATGTAAAAATGATTAAAAAAAACACTTTACAATATTTTACAAAATCTTGAGGAAGAATCCCATAAAGTTTTCAAAGAACAAATACTTCTTAGAAAACATACAGTAGTAATGTAATTTATAACCTAAGTTTCCCCAATGAAAAGAATCATTAAGATTGTGTAGCATTTTATTCTTTTTTAGCATCTCTGAACTGTACGTTCAGAACCTTGGAGAAAATAGTTTGTTACATCGAATACTGGATAGACTCCCATCTGATAAATAAATCATCCACTATCTATTATTAAATCTGGTACTTTTCCATCCGGTTAAGTAAATATTTTTCACTGCAAATAACACTGTGCCAAAAAATAACTATTATAGTAAATTTATATAATTAAAATACCAGGAACTTCTATAAAACCGCTTAAACATGTGTGTTCGTGCGCGCGCATGAACACACACACACACACACACATATATATATATAATTTTTTCTTTTAACTAGGAATCATCGAATTAATTTCTTTATTTTATTCACTTCATATATATTGAAAAATGCATAATTAAATGTTTACACCATACTGAGGATTAATTACCGAGCACATGCTTGTATTAACCTTACCACCCGCTGTAGTTGGTCACTCAATACGTTTGGAGAACGCCTATTCGGATAATTAAAATATTTCCCTTCATTTATCACATGTTAAAGTATTAAAAGTCTATGTAATTTTTACAAACAAATAAATAAACTAAAAACAATCAGTTAAAATAATAATCATAGATATATAAATGAAACGTAATAATTTTAGTTTAGTAGCATAAATTACACAAACAATACGTGGGTTGACACACGTATGTTTTAAGTAATCTGAGAAGGAAGAAATACAATATCGTACTACCAAATTTAAGGTAGGTCAAAGAATGTATAATATTTACAAGGTATATAAGTTACGAATAAAAAAAAAAAAAAAAAAAAAAAAAAAATATATATATAGACGAAAGGAGAAGAGTAACGTTACAACAGAATATATATTATATGTCAGTACACATCAAAGTACAATTTTGCGATACAACATTACAAAACTATGATTTGGTCGCACAACAGTATAAAAACTAACCGTAGAAACTGTTCCATGTTCACACCTATTTTATTTCCAGCAAAGCAGCAATGAATACAATTGTATATATATTACGCTGAAATTAAAAAATGGAATTTAAGAAACTATTCATGGGAAAATTGGGATTTTAGCGGTTGTTATTTATCCATCTGTTATTTATTTTCAGTAATTTGAAGGGAATTCAGAAATGAAGTTTCGATCTTTGTAAACAGTGAAAAACACTTCCTCCAAACACAATAAGGAATAAACAATCCGAGTTCCCATCTCAAACACTCGAAAAAAACTAATGTTCTCTTCAGTACATTAAATCAGTGATTCTAAAAGTATACGCCGCGGCGCCCCGGGAAATATGTAAAAGCTTCATAATTAATCGAACCAAGACATTTATAATTATTAATTTAATGTTAATAAAGTAAAAAAAATATGAAGATACACGAGTTTAATTATTTTCATCTCTTACTAACGAGTAGACACACTTTTATTTAAGGTAGGCCGCCAGGCTAAAATTTTAATTGAAAAAGAGCGCCACGGAAATGTTTGGGAACCACTGAATTAAATGATATGAGTAACATTTTAATGTCTCTGCTTCTGAAAACAAAAAATTGAGCTGCTCGATATATTTATAATTAATTTAATGTTCTTACCAAATTTAGAGCGGTATTCCAGGTCATTTTATCCAAACAGCTATAATGAATACTAGCTTTATAGAATGAAAAGAGCATGGGGGGAGATGTGTGATATAATTACAGGGTACAATAAAATCACACTGAAAAACTCTTTTTTTGAAAAACGTAGAATACCGTAAATTTCCGCCGCAAGGTTTAGTTGGTGTATTACATCGATGCAATATAAAAAATAAATAAACAAAGCATCTAAATTGAAACCACTCAGAACTGTTACCTTACCTTATCAAAAATCCATAAAATTGTCCATCTTATCGTTTTTTCGTCGTGAACTTGATTAATGGTTCCTCCAAAAAACTATTAGTGGACTACTATGAAATATTACAATCAGAAAAAATGAACTGCACTCAGATTGCAGTCGCGCAAAGGAAACAAGAATAAGCAAGAAAATGGAGATCAGTTCATCAAAGTTAAACTGTTATAAACTAGAAGTTTATAACAGTTTTCAAAAATAAAGTTCTACGGTTAGTTTTTATACTGTTGTGCGACCAAATCATAGTTTTGTAACGTTGTATCGCAAAATTGTACTTTGATGTGTACTAACATATAATATATATTCTGTTGTAACGTTACCCTTCTCCTTTCGTATATATATATATATTATTCGTAACTTATATACCTTGTAAGTTCATCAGTTATAAACTAGAAGTACAGCTGTTTTTCTTAATAATTTTTCTATGCCAAGTCGTTCTAAACATCTCAGGAGCAATGTTTGCGGGTAGCAATATCGACAGGATAAATTTTATATGTAATTAAGAAAAGTAAAACCATTGTATTCGTATAACGAATCTGTTTCTTAAAATGTAAACAAAGGATTATGTATTTCTGAGAGAAAAACCGTCAAGGTGTAATCGTTTTATTATTAATTGCCGCGTAATACGTTTGCGGAATTTTAACGAAGAGAAGACTTCATAATAATTACGTATTTTTCTGTAACCAAAAGCGAAGCTAAACCGTTTAGCATAAAATAAAAAGAAGAAAGTGACAAAATAACTCTTTTCGTATTCAGTTGTTTATATTAGCAAAAGATTTCAAAGCATTAAAACTGCTGTACAAATAAATAGTAAAAGTTAATTATGCCGATACAATTAAGTGTATACATACATACACATACACACACACACACACATATATATATATATATATATATATATATATATATATATATATATATATACAGAGAAAGTAATACGTAAAACATGTTTTTAAGAATTCTTACAAGTTTTCATTAAACGGTTTACATGATATACTGATAAAATCCATGAAGAACGCCTCTGTTTACCCCCCAGGTTAATTGTTTCCTGTTTCATCGTAATTAAAATGATAGCATCAGTAAGGGAATTACAGCCATCGATTTTTTTTAATATTGAAAGGAAACGGAGATGACAAATTTCTTTAACTGTAAATAGACACTAATTATAATGTTGAAAACATTATTTAAACGTCTGAACATTTTTTTAACGCTACAAATAAGAAAATTTCAACAAAAAAATCTTTACATCCAGAAACAGCCGAAACAAACAATCCGCAAAGATTCAACAAATAAATAATGTAAACAGTTGTAGTAAGCTTCTTAACAAAATAATAATAATTATAATATTACATTATAGAATTAAAATATAATATAGTATAATATTATAGAATAATTTTACAAAAAATACGCGTAAATTTAAACAAAAAATAAAATAAAAATAAAAATTTGTAGGATATGTTATCTTGGACCGAATAAAAAATGATTAAATTGAAGAAAAAAGCCAACTGATTTGATTTAGACTGGGGATTAATTACAGTAAAAAAAAAACCCACTACCGGAATCAATATTAAGAATGGATCCGATACAAACTTTTATTAGTTTCCAGATTCAAAACAAGCTAATTACATTAATCCCGTTCGCCGATGACCAAGAAGCTTAAATAAGATCCTTCAAAATATCGGTTGCTAATTTTTTTTGTTGTCACCGAATAGCAAACACTATCCTGGAGTCGCCTTCACTAAACCGTACAAATACTAATGACCTAAAAGTAAAGATACATATCCTTAGATTGGTTCCAGAGAACGATTAGCCTAACTATAGAACCCATTACGGAGTAATGAATCAAGAATAAAGGGATATGGATAGCGAGAACGAGACTAATTTATACTCAGAGGAATTAAGACACGAAACAAACACACCTACTCAAGGGATTTGATTAACAACTTGATTGTCATGAGGTGCCATAGGAGCCTGACCTTGTGTTAGTAACAGGGCATATGAAAAAATTTGTTTCCGGCTCTCCATTATACGTTTTTAGCAAATACTAGCTCGATATTTTCCTTAGTTGTTTTTACTATCGTAATAAAGTAATACAATCTTTTTTTATGGTCTTATAGTGTGAGATCCCAAATGGGATCTCATGGCCTTACAGTGGCGGATATTTTTTCTTACTGTACTTCCATACAACAGGAATAAAATACATATTATATAAAATAGAAATAACCTTTTGGTTAATTAAACTTTATCAAATGGTTTCTTACTAAAAATTGTTTAAAATTTACCCATTACTTTGAGATTCTAGCTGATTGGTTGGCGATTGTTTTTTTTATGTCTGTTCTGGTTCTAGCTAGATAAATTTTACTGCTCAAATTTTACAATTAAAGTACTTCCAGAAAAAACTAGAGATGGATTCGGGCCGAGTTTTGTGGTCCAGCTCGACTTGTAATGAGAACTTTGGCCCAACCCGAAACTCGGTCCAGGTAAAACGGTCTTAGGTAAATATGATCAACGTTTTATACTTTTAATGGTTATGTTAAAAAAAAAACATATTTTCATATAACATCATTTCCAATAATTTCAGAAAAATTTTTAATTTTTGAAAAAAAAAAACAAAAATATTATGCATCTGATTTTGTTTAAGTTGGAGCCAAAATTGGAAGACGACTCTGGATTCAGAAAAAATTACCCAGGTTCATGACAACATGTACCAGTATTGTACATAAAATTTCACTGGCGTCGGAAATTCGAGCTATTCGGATCGGCCCATAAGGCTAAAATCGCCAACTCGACTAGAAAGCTGGTCCGAACGCGAAACTCGGCCCGAAAAACGTCCAGCTTCCCGAATTTGGGCCGAGCCCGAACTGGAGGCCCAGCAATAACCTTAATTGACTACTAATAATTATTATCAGAAAAAAGATGTTCTCAAAATACAATCTTTTTTTAATAAAATTAAAAGGTTCTGTATATCAAAAAAAGAAAAGAAAATTAAGATATGTAAAAAAAAATTTAAATATGTTCGAGATAAATTATTAAATTAAAAATCCGGATTACGTATATAACTGTCAAATCAATCATTTTTTCACAAACTAGTTTTATAAAACATCAAAACACACACGTAATAAAATGAAATTCATAGTCACATTACTAGGATATATTAAACTTTTTACAATATAAATCACCTTACATAAGGTTCTGGATTTCACGAAGAAATGACCGCTTTTTTATTATCTAATAACACGACACGGAATAAAATATTAAAAATTAAATAAATCTTACTCTTAAAGATTTGTTAATAAAAAAAATCACACTGTTAACTCAAGAACTATGTAACGTAGAATACTCGAAAAACAAAGCGAAAAATGTAAAATACAATTTTAACTTCCTTGTACGCCTTAAATTACGTTTACACTTTTTTTTTTTTTTTTTTTTTAATGAAAAAGTACACAAAATTTTATTTTATTTAAAACCTCTGATATTTTTTCTTTTTTTTTCTTTTGTTAATGAATTATTATTCATCGTAATTTTTTTTTTTTAATGAAAGGGTAATAACTAATTATTAATAAATCAGTAAATTTAAATTTAAAAAAAAAGTTGTAAAAAAAAGGAGATATAGTCTGATTGGAACCGATCTGCCTTCCCTTTCTAAGACCCATATACTTCATTAATAAAAATTTCATTTGGTTATAACTCTGGAACCAAAGGAAATAAGTACCACATATAATATATCGTTGAAAACCTCTCGAGGCTTATTACTGCAGTTAAAAGAATCCCAAGAATCAGTCTATAGCTATCAAAAGGGTGCACAACTATATTTTAAAACAGTCCTAAATCCAAAATTTCAACATCCTACGGCTAATCGTTTTTGAGTTTTGCGAGATATATACGTACGTACGTACAGACGTCACGCCGAAACTAGTCAAAATGGATATTTACGTTGAAATCTGGAAACCGAAATTTCTCACGATTACAATACTTCCTTCACTTCGTACAAGGAAGCAAAGAAGCGAACAGTTACCTTATATTTTGAAAGTTTTTTAAAGACAAACTCGTAAAAGGATATATTTTCATATCAAAAATTATCTTAACACTAACCGAGAAATATAAGTTAAAATACTAAAAAATACAATTACGAAGAGAATAAGAAATAAATCACTGAGAAAGGAATCACAAAAAAAAAATAGTATAAAACGTTCTTATATAACAACAAAAATGAAGGTGTAATACACTGTAAATTGTACAAGATTCAAAGAATCAAAATACGACTAGAACAGTGAGAAAACTAAAAAATTACAAAAATCGAAGGTTTCTGAAGGACAATTTGAATATGAAAAAAATTGGGTCATTCAGAAAAAAATATGAAAATTAATGAGGACCTTTCAACCAGCAGTGAATTGGCAACATCTGAAAACGTATATAACTTAGAAATTAAAGCAGGAGTAATGTAAGAGAAATTCCGTTTAGGAGACACTCTGGAACGCGGATTTATTCTACTATCTTACTGTTTTATCTGTGTTACTAGAATTAAGCAGTATATTCTATGTTTTTTTCTGAATGTTGAACTTCATTAGCTGTTTTGTAGGGTGATGATCCAGAAAAAAGTTCACATTTAGTAGAATTTTATGCGTAATTGAAAAAAGCCTGAGTATATAGAAATCTGTATCTTCTGTTCAAACAGAACAAATTAAAATATTTACTAAACAATAATACTAGTAAAATAACAATTAATATAATCCACCTTACCAGCACGTTGATATGTACTCTAGATCTTTCGGCTTACTTGGAAGCCATTATCAGGAGTTAAAATTAACACATTTAAAGTCAAAAGTTCAAAATTTCATAGTTCAAAATTTAAAAACAGTACGACTGTCCCGGACATACTAGTATACTGAAGGAATATACATATACTTTATATATATAAAAAAAAAATTAAATTATAAATTAAAAAATTGTTTAAATTTTAACTCCTCGGCTTCCAAGTAAGCCGAAAGATCTAGAGTACATATCAACGTGCTGGTAAGGTGGATTATATTGTTAATTTATTCATTTAACATATCAGCGGTACCATGCTTGAGAAATTAATAATACTAGTACTTAAAAACTACAATAATTTTCAATAATTATATAACACAGATAATTCAGAAAGTTTGTGTGTTTGTTTTCTAAAGCATCACTCGAGAACCAACAAACCGATTGCTTTCAAATTTGCAAGATACGTTCGAGTTATCCTGGAGAAGATTTTAAGCCATAGATCGTGACCCGAGCCCCTTTAATGGTGATGTTGTGAATTAAAGATATTCATTAAAGAAAAGAAAAATGAAAAATGAATTTCTTTACTTTATTATTATATTTCTGACACAATGGCAACAGAAAGAAGTCGTGGAGTTTTCCTCGTCAAAGGTCTGTGTATTTTAGTTACCATACTACTATTCTGTCTTTTCTAATTTAGTTTCTTTTTCAAGATTCTATAAAGCCTGAATAAATTGTTATTTGAGTATTATTCTCACTACCATAATAGTAACGAACACTGTGAGGTGAAGGGGCGGGCCCCCTACCCGCACGGGAATGGCGAGCTCTGCGGCCCTGGTGTCGGCCCCGTGACTGCGGAAGGCCGTGGGGAACCCCTGATGGTCCCGCAGCTCGCCTTGACCGAACTGAGTCCCGGGGGCGAAGCCCCAAGTAAAATATATATATATATATATATATTTGTGTGTGTGTAGAAAAAACTTTGAAGTTTTAACCATATAAATTTCATGAAGATCGAAAATTACTTTGAAGTTTTCAGTTAAATAAAACCCAACAGAGGAGATTTATTTCATAAGTTTAATAGCCGAGAAATAGATGCGGAATTATAAATATATTTAATCATTGTAAATTAGACGAGTAAAACTAATGTTTTTTAGGACTATTAAAAACAATTTACTGAAACATATATATAATTTTAAGTAAAAGAAATAGTAAAAATAACTCATAACAAAAGTAAATTTTTAAGCGAAATTAAACAATTGAAATGTATGATTATGAAATTTAATCGAGGAATAATCTTATTAAATATCTATTAAAAAATTTTCATAATGCATATTAAAAAAAAAAATCATCAATTACTAAATACAACCAAATTTTAATTTTAATTAATCTAGTAATAGGAGGGTTATTAATTTTTTTATGTTTATTAGTAAATTTTAAACACTGTTTTAACAAAAAATTTTCAATTTTCGTAACGATATTACATGTTAAGAAAAGGGGATTATCTACTACAAGAATGTAATTTTTATTTCGGTTAATCGAATAAAAGTTAATTTAAGTTAAAAATAACATTAGTCATAATAATCTGAAAATTCATACTCGTACGCGATTAAAAAAGTTATCTAGGACATTATACGTAGTTTATAATGGTGAGAGCAAATAAAACAATCTTATATTACAACAGCCGAGTTAGAATTAGTATTATGATAATAGTTAAGAATTGTAACCGGGTATGTATGCGCGCGCACAAACATAGCTAAACAAAGATACGGCCAAAATAATGCCGCCGGTTAATGAAGTAAAAAAAACAAAATCATACGTTTCAGTTCAATCAAGGCATGACAATGCACGAGAGTAAACAAATTATTCTCCTCTTTCAAATTAAGAATCGGAAAATAAAAGAAGTGAAGGTACAGTCCAGAAATTCTATTGATTAAAATAACCTAAAGGTAATACCGTATTGCAAAAGCATCGATGATAACACGGTTCTGAATGGCTGCTAATACTGCTCCCCGACTCAACTCTCTTATAATACAATTACAAAACCGTGTAACAAATTCTCAACAATTTTTTTTTTTTTAAGGAGACCATAAACAAATTTTATTCGTTATAATTATGTGAAACAAAAAAAAAAATTATGTTTTATTTCAAGTGGCTTCAGAATTATTATTAAATATAGGATACCCATCGGGTTGGCCTATTGGTAAATTCATCGCCGTAAATCGGCTGATTTCAAAGTCGAAGTTCTCAGGTTCAAATCCTAATAAAAGTAGTTACTTTTATTCAGATTCGAAAACTAGATCGTGGATACCGGTGTTCTTTGGTGGTTGGGTTTCAATTAACTACACGTCTCAGGAGTAGTCGATGCGAGTTGGTACAAGACTACAAATTTACCGTTACAGTTGCATTACACTGATAAGTCGCTAATGACTTTAATTATTGATGCGACTATAAATAAAAGTATTAAAAAATATATATATAAGATACTTCACTGAAATAAACAATCAAGTATTTATTTAACATAAGCCAAATTAATCGTGCTGCTAATTCTCGTATATTAATGTAATTTGGAAAATGTGGTTAGTGAATACGTAAAAATGTATTAAACATACTGAATTCACTGGCTCGTATTAGTAAATACATTAATTACTCAAATCATAAAAATCATTTCGCCTACTTTTTAATAATGGATAAAATAAGTATATTTTAACTGAAGTTAAAAAAATATATATATATATTTATTATTTTTTTTATTATCATATTCTGCAATACAAGTTACAAAAATAAAGGAAAAATTATATTACCATATATTGTGTACTTGGTACAACAAGGTTGTACGAAGTACAACAATAAGTTAAATTAGATTGCAAAAAAAATTGGAAAAATGGTATTAAAAATAATGGATTTCTTTAACTAAATATTTTCAAAAAATGAGAAAAAGAATTTAAAGCTATTAAATTATAAAATTAAATTAAATCTAGTGGTAAATTCATCACAACTCACTTATTTAACAGCAGATTTTCAAAGTCGAAGGTTCTGAGGTTCAAACCCTAGTAAAAGTTAGTTATTTTGTTCGAATTTGAATACTAGATAGCGGATACCGGTGTACTTTGGTGGTTGGGGTTAGATTAACCACGCGTCTCATGAATGGTCGGCCTGAATCTGTACGAAGATTACAATTAACTTACATGTCGTACATATCATCCTCATCTCATTGGGCTAAAGGGGAGCGCTTATTGTTCACTAGTAGAACAGATTATAATGTACACGTTAGGAATAAATAATTATTATATCATATTTTTAAAAATCTATTACGTAACATTAGATTCACGGATGGTTAAAGTGGATATTTCCGTTGAAAATTGGAAACCGAAATTTTTCGCGATCTCAATACTTCCTTTACTTCGTACAAGGAAGTAAAACGCTAACAACACAGTTTTAGTTGTTGACTTTCCCGTCAAGCGGCTAAAGCCGCGTTCCGGGAAAGTCCTACAACGGTGGTTTGTTTCTGATGCACGGCTTACACACATAACTTAATTTAAACTATTTATTATTTTGTCTAAATATAATATTTTTTTCGTTTATTTAATCCAATGATTTTAAGTAAAGCGCTTACGCATACCGTATTTAAATCGCACGTGTGTGGCGGTACTAACTAAACTTATGTAATTTCACAACTAACTAACATAGAACAAATTACGCTTGCACGATCGGAAGACTGGTGTAGCGGAGAAGTTTAACGCACCGGGTACCGAGTCAACCGGGCGATCGAGTTTGAGACTCAGCCCGACCGAGTTACATTTTTAAACTTTAAATATTATTTAATTCTACCGCTCACCTGTGATATCACAACATAGCAGGCAACTACAACAGCATTTTTTGGGGTGGGGATGCGATTTTGTAAAACTTTTTTACAGATGTTATTTTTTATTGTTAAAAAATGTGCCTAAGAAAAATATGATCTTAATTAGGCGAAATCTCGAGATAGTGAGGATGCTGTACAGCCTCATCCCCTTGAATTTTAAGTTGACAATTTAATGGCATCAATGCCCCACATATAAAAGTAATCTGACCGAGTTTGGTCAAAATCAGTCCAGTAGTTCTGGAGATAATGTGATTTAGATGGCATCACCGCACACACGTACATACGAACATTAACATCCGGTTTTTTGGGTTCTTAAGGTGTCAAGAAACAGTGAACACCTCATATGCCCAAATTGGACCGATTATAATACTTGCCCTTCTATAGTGCTAGCTAGACGGGAAAGTGATATGTATATTAACGTACTTTAAAAATTAGTCCGACAACTGTCTTAAATGTACGGAAAATGAAAATATAATCTACTGTAGGTAAGTAATCCGATGTCATTTGTCTTTGTGGTTAAATAATTAATTTTTAAAACATTATATGTACAAATTTATATATTTTATTTGGAACATTTATTTAACTGATTTGATCCTATTCTCTATTTTTTCTGTTCTGCGATAATCTTTTAACCATTTACATATTTATTACATCCTACATTCTCAGTTCCTCCTTGCTTACGCATATTTAATAACCTATGTACTATTAAACTAGAAGAGATACCCAAACATCCAACCTTTTTACAGTGAACTAGGATTAATATCCTTGACCCGTACATCATGGATGAATTTCATAATACTTGTCATAATATTATTAATCAGAATTTGCTTCCATCTTCTTCCACGGATATACTTTCGATAATGGTTTTAAGTATTTAAGTGCTAATCTTTTTTATGGAAAATCAATCTTACTGTTTGTTATATTAGAATGTAATAATTTATAATATTTGTGAATAATCAAAACCATTAAATTAATTAATAATTTTAATATGAATAAGTTAGAATTGTTGCGAAATTATTGTATCATTTTAAATGACTTGCTAAATAATATAATCTATAAAACAAGTGAAAGAATAACGAATATTATTATAATTTCCTTCTATTTCCTTTAAAAATTCAACAACAAATATATCTCGCCCTCTTCTTTTTATTCATCTTAAGACCACTTCATTTTGAACCCACCTAATTTTCAGGATCCTTCTATCGTTTTCTTTTATAATTTGCTAATTTCTACGTTTAATTACTAAAAAGCGGTACACTTCACTTGAAAAATTTTAATGAGTTAATAACTGAACTCATTAAATTAATGATAACAAAAATTTAACGGAATGGAATTTATTGTTTACGTAAATACATTAATTAACACACAAAAAAATATATATATATATATAATCTAATAAAATAAATAATAGATTAAACATTTTTAAAGAAAATTAAAAACGGAAATCGCACAACGTCAATTATCGGTGTTAACTAATATTTTATTACTTATAACTTTAAATCGTACTGTTTTTAATATTAAATAAAACTGGTATATAAATATCTACAAACAGATGTATAAAATTTTTAATGATCCGAGTAAAAGTTATTACAACTTGGAAGTACATTTAATAACTTAACTTGGAATACCGGCAAAGCACATCGGTTTATGAACTCTAATTTTATGTGTTTGCTATAAGTTGTAAAATAGAAAAAGATTGACTGTTATGAATTCTTAATAAAATTATTTATGAATATTATTAACTGACATAATATAAGATCAATGAACTCTACGACTAGTAAGTTATTTAAAATAGCATAACCTAGAATTGGATTGGCAAGGTGGTTCATGAATCAATCGAGACATGGAAATTAAACAGTAAAAGCGTAACTGAATCGAATGATAAATCGAGGAAGACAATATGATGTAATACATCACGGTTTCTATTAAAAAAAATAAAAATTACAAAAAAAAAACAACGCTTCGTAAGCTGCAGACTGAACAGATTTAAGATTAATTAGATTATACGGCATAATTTATTTTTAACAATTTTTATTTTAATATTTTAAATTTTCAATAAATAACACCATTTTTAATTGTTTTTATACAAATGTGAAAAATATAACCTGTTTATAATAACAGAAAAACTAAGGTGATTGATGAAAACTGATTTAAAGCAAAAAGATGTTTTTTTTTTTTATATTAAATAAAATGAACTATATTAAACAAGATAAAAATCTGTTCTTTCATTTGTTTACAATGGTTTTTATCTTTTGTTTACTGCTTAAAAATAAAACTTAAGAAAACTACAACGTCACCGTCTTTCATTCAGTAAGTTCTACGTTCAAATCCCATTCATACTTGACATTTTTCGTGTAAAATAAATATTACATATTTTCCTTTGCGCATAGGTACAAGAATTGATCATCTTCAAAAAAAAAACCTGTTAATCATATATGTGTAAATTATATTCGTATTAAGTGTTAATATGGAAAGAAGTAAAGATTTTATACTAAAAAATTAGAAACATAACAAAAAAACAAAGTTTCTAAGTTCAGCTATCAATACCATGAAACCTTTTGAATATAACCCCTTTTCTAATAATAAAATTTTTCTTTTACAATTACGATGTACCTATTTAATTACTTATTTTTGTATAAAGATAAAAATAATTTAAAAATATTTTAATCTGTGAAACCCATAAAAAATCGGTAAAACTCATAAAAAATGTTAAAATTGCAATTAATTGCTACGGCATTGTTAAAGATGCAAAAATTTCTAAAAATATTCATTATTACTTTGCTGATATTGTTTACTATTGTCACATTCCTAATTTTGTTCTCGCCAGATTGGATTTTTGATTTGATCGTTGATTTTCCAGTTATTTGTCGTTTTTCTCAAGAATTAGCGATTTCATTCAAGAATGGTTAATAAAAAAAACACATATCATAAATAAATAAATACTGTTAAGTTCGTTTTGATAAGATGGATAAGAAAATATATAGATAATAAGCCAATAACCTGCAAACTACAAATTCAAAAACTCAGATTTGGCTAGGACAATAAGAAAAGATCAGTTATACAATTAAGGAATATATTTAAAAATTTTTTGCGCGTTTCTTACAGAAGTAAAATTTGGTTTTATGTAGTACATGATAGTGTTACTTTAATCGCTAATACCTGTAATTGGACTGTATAAAAAAAAAAAAAAAAAAAAAATAGGTTACCTTAAAAAATATTCAACAGAGGGTTAATTTTCTTTAAATTTTGAAGAAATATTTTGATAAAAAAATGAAATTGCCTGTTTATAGATAAGTCAGTTAGGGAGTAAAATAAGACCATACATATTTTTTATTGTTATTTTGAAACTAACTTCAAATTCATTGGTGAAGGCAGAGGCGAGTAATACATACCTAATGATAAAATAATCTTAAAAGCATGGAGAAAATATAAAAAAAAAGAGCTATGAGCACAGTGATGGAATAAATTAATATACCAGCAACCATACAAAAACAACAACGTTTTAGCAAATATTATTTATACTTTATTACAGTATTTTTGAATTCACAAATCACAAAACGTCGAGAAACAAAAATTTGGGGTGGGGTTCAGTTTTACATCGATAAAATTTATTTCTTCTGTTTTAAATTAATTGTCGCTGTCGGGAAAGTAATAGAAATCATAACACACACAAATATATATTTGTTAAAAAAATAAATAAAATAATTCCAACAGACTGGTTATTCTGCATCATTGAAAAGTTAAAGATTATTTACCGCCGCACAATATGAGCTTATTTCCAGCTGGTTGGTCAGGTGGTTACCAACCGACCATAACTGTCAAAAGTATCAAAATGACAATTACGTATTATGACAGCTGCACTATGATTTTGTTTAGATTCAGTTTAAGTTACTATTACCTATAAACTGAATTCTTAATGTTCACGGTTGAGTTTAACAGCTCAGGTTCAATTGAATGTATTATATCTGAATTGATCGGTCTAAGACAAAACCAAGTAATGTAACTGTAATTTTGTCTGTTACTAGGTAATAAAATTTCAAATACCAAATAATTATAATCACTAAGGGATAAGTGTTAACAGTGTAATTGTAATTTTATAACTATATTAAACCTTGTAAAAATCATAATTTAAAATAATGTTAAAGAATATTGGTCTATAAATAGAACAAAGTATGCGTAACAAATCGTGCGATAAAAATTACTTCACGTACTTGTACTTTATGTTAAACGAAGTAAACAAAAAAAAAAAGTTAAATAAAAATTCTTAAGTTATTCTGAAATCAAAAAAATAAATTTAACAGTAAAAATACAAAAAAGTATAGTCACGCTACAGCATGAATAATTCTACTGAACTAATTAAGCTGGTTTTATATATATTTATATGCCACCACAAAACGTTTTGTTGACAAGCATACTAAATACAATTTCCACAGAAATTTCTAAAATTGTGTAAATAAAACTACATAATGTATTATTTTCATGCAGAAAATTTTAATATAAAATTAGTAAAAATAACTCATTTTCCTTCGAACTTTTATTAGTATGCATTTGTTTTGTAATGCAATTTCACTCTTCTTCTTCGTATAACATTTAGCAAGGCTTCCTCTTCTGCTAACATTTGATCATTTCTTTTCCTATCCACCCAGTTTGTTCTTGTTATTCTCCTCCAAATCTACTTAGAGGAATCTCAACTATTAAACAAAAAATAAAGAAATCGGTATATTTTGTAAAGAATTTGTACATTAAAAAATTCATACGAAAGAAATTAACAATATGCATTTTTGAAATTTATAACCATTTAATACAATTAAATAAGTATAAATGTTTGAAACTGTTAGAACTTTCTTTTGGTACTAAAACCAAAATTTTAGGAACGTGTCGTACAACAGTGAAAAACGATTCATTTTATATATATATTGACCTAATTGGTCAAGATTTACAATTTTTCCATTAAAATACGGCTAAATACAGTTTTTCCATTAATTCGTGATCAAATTGTTTTAAAAATTCTTTATAAAAGTTTGACCGCGGAAAACGAAATCCCGTAATGTCATAGCCACGGCCAATTACGAATTCCAGGTTCTGACTAATCAACTTTCAATCGTACAATAGAAATGTTTCGATTTACTTATTATTTATTAATAAAAAATTCATTCTTATATTCAGTAATAGAAACTGAGGCATTATTATCAATCACCTTTTAAGATTTTATAAATTTTAAATCAAAATATTCCTTTCATGACGAGAAATCTATGATGAAATTGAAATGTATGCGATATTATTTATACTATCCGAGAATGAAATGTTGGAGAAATAAAGAATTTTTGTATTGCTTCATTAAAATCTGAATTTCTATATATGATGGGTAAGGAAGTTATTTTTTTCGTTTTGAATAACGAAGTTAAAATAACAATGACTTTCATGACTAATCATTTATTTAAAAAAAAATAATAGAGAAAAAAATTGAGCTTTTTTTATTAGTTTTTTATTGATATGAAGAAATAAAAAAAAATTCAAAAAAAAAATCATCTATTATGTGATGTTTCGGGTAAGAACAGTTTTCCGCGACTGTATACAAAATAGGCTACAGTATGGGATTATTTAAAGGTTTAATGAGATCACTAATTCGATTTCCTGTAGACTAGATCTATATTTATTTTCGACAATCATGACGTAGATAATCCAAAAAAATCCCCCTCCCCTAAAAAAATTTTGCCATTGGTAAAAGTGAAATTGACGATGTTTTCATTCTGTAATCCACGTTTCTTTGTATTATATTAAAAAATCTTTTAGGTCGTTATCATCGATCTCTGTGGGGCGGATTGGTAACGTCTCAACATTTCATCCGGAGATCCCGAGTTTGAATCCTGGGTAAGCATATCATTTTTCATACGCTACAAAATTCCATTCTCATATCCCACGCATAAGCTTCAAGCAGATGTGGCGATATCAAGAAAAAAAAACAAGTTTTAATGAGGAAAGAGATACAAAAACAAATGTGAATTTAGCTAATTGATTAAGATGATCAGATTTTTCTATACTGTGACATGTAAGTGGACTGCACGCAAAACAGTATCGAGAACCGAAGTTTTATAATTACAAAGGTACAATTTAAATAAAATCTGCCAACAATCAATCAAATAAGGTATCCATCCAGATCTATTAAGAAAAAAAAAATATATATATATAAATATTGTGATGGGCCAGTATAACGGGTTTTTACCAATTAAAATGAGAGAGAAAATAAAGAGAAGAATCTGGAAGGAATTAAACTAGAAAAAAAATTCAGTAAAAGGGATTCTTTATTTCGAATAATGAGTCCTTTTAACAATTTGTTCTTTGTAATACAGACAATGACACTTCCAAAAGCTCCTGTTCGACCAGACAGATTACTGGAATACAGAAAAACGTAAGCGCACAATGAAAATTATTACACTTCAACAATCAAAAGGATGGTCGGGTACTGGTTCTGCAGACCAAGACGTATAAATACTGCAGGGTACCAGCGGACAGGGTCAGTAAATTTGCAAACCCGAGTTCAGTGCAGCGTGCGATACATCGGACTGTATTTTGGTATTCATAATTTAATTGTCATTAAATCGATTCTGTCTTTTTAATTGAATTACTATTTTGTATGTTTTATAAATTTATCATTTCATTTATTTTCAGAGTAATAAATTGTATTTATGAGAAAGTTTTACGTTTGTTAGTCTCTCAATATCCTTGTCGAACCGTGAACACGCAATAGTATATAAATATATATATATATATATATATATATATATATACACACATGTATATATATATATATATATATATACATATGTGTGTGTGTGTGTATTTTTAAACTGTAAGAGCTATGATCAAATAAATAGCAATATAGATAACGTTTAATTAGCAATTAATGTGCGTTGCAAGCACAGCAGGAGAAAACAGAACGAATAAAATAAAAGACATTAAAAAAAAATCTAACAGAATGAATGAATAAATGAAGGAATGAATGAATGGCAGGCACGACAGTCGAGCACCGACACACGTCACACGCACTCACGATTCTTATTCACACAGAAGAAGAGTCTGGACTGTTCTTAATTGCTTTTATTAAATCGTGTCTTTTGTTAAACAAAATGTCTTACGTAAAATAAAGCGAATAAGTAAATAGGAACGCAGTTAGATTACATCATTAATAACAACTGAATAAGGAAGAAAACATTTTGAAATCGATAATTAATTTTACTTATAGTTTAAATAATAATAGATGAAAAGATACATGTATGTACTATACAGATCACAGATCATACGCAGTTTTAATACTTAAAACTTAGAACACTTTTAACGCATACGCATATGATGTTAATCATTATCAATATTCAAAAAATGGTGCCAAGTAACCACAGCTGCTTTACAACATAAATTAACTACGTACACTTAATTATTTTAATTTATATAATTAAAAAAAAATTTAGGTGTTAACTTTTTTAGCATAGACAATTAAGGTTATATTTCCGTCCGAGCTTAAACGCTTAAAACTAACGAAGGGGCAGATCTACATTCATAGTGTAAGGAAGCAGAGTTAAATGACGTCACATATCTTCGGTATATAATCTTCAATGCTACGAAGTGATGTTTATTCGACATAAGTACAGCCGACCTCTCTGTATATCAACGCCCTTAATTTACGATAAGTAACCGATTGAAAGGTCACGTAAAGAAAATAAATATTTTACTGCTTTCTATTTAAGGGCCCTTACAGTAAATACTACCCCTGTAATAAAACTTACTCTTTCGTATAAACTAAAACATCCTTTTTATGGAACGTTACTTTAACCGTTTCACTTTCTCTGAACTTTAAACAACCATGAAATATCGATGAAGATTTTTATAGTGGGAGATTTAGGGTTTTTAAAAGGTCTGCTTTCTTAATTTGCATGACTTGCGCGGTGAAACGTTTTTACATTTATCTCAACACTTCAATCGAAGATTTCTATTACCGCGCGTTTGCATCGCGTACTGCTCAATCATTATTTTGCTTAACATTCGTTATAATCAATAACTGTCGTCAATTTAATTAACAGCATAATTACAATAATATAAACTGTTAGTATTATAATGACAAAAAAATAAATCAACAAAAATAAATCAAATAAATCAATAAAAAAAAAACAATAATTTTTTAACTAAACGAATCGGATACGAATGTAAATGAAGTAGAGGCATAATGTAAATTTTCGCATTTGAATTATATTTCAAATAAAAAGGACAAATAAACACGCTAAGGATTTACGATTATCCTTCGAGAATCAATGAGGTCGTAATATTTAGAAAATTTATATTGTACATTCTAACGATAAAGGATCATTGTTACAATACAAATGACCAATGCTACATAAAAAGAAAAAAAAATACTAGTTCAATTAGTAGAAAAACTAACGGAAATCCTTACTCCTTATCCCCAGGAAAACACAAAGCTTTTTTAAAGATTTTGTTGAAGATTTCCAGGTAATTACAGAAAAAAGTGAAATTTCTAAAAACAATTAAAATTACTCCTAAACCATTAAAATTTATTAACAGAAGAAATGTATTCACTAAATTCAGGTGAAACCATTCATTTCACGACCAGCGATGAACGGAGAATGATGGTGCCAGAATCATGTTACACAGTCTTTTAAAATAAACTGTATAAGAAAATATAAATAAATAATAATTTGTAACTTTTGGATTGAAATTAAAACGTAGACGAGTAGATCTGTTAAAAGCAGTTCAAACAATTACACTCAACAACCGTTTACAAAAATTGTTAATTAAAATCTAAATGGCTATTTTGATTGTTATAAACAATCAGTAGACACTTACAAAAAAAGTACAAATAATAAGTAATTATGAATTATTAACTGTATTTTTAAAGTGAGAATAAAAAATGCAAACACGGTTTTTGTTTCCAATTAGAAAACGCAGACATCTGAAATCCACTCAGACTGCCCTCCAAGGGGAATTATTTTTTTTCTTTTACTCAGTAAACTGAATAAATAATTTTGCCTTAGTGTCGACTGAGGATAGTTTAATAATTAAACTGTCACTCTGTTTAAATTTTAAGAAAATTGTAAAATATTGTCAAACTCAATTTTTTTAAATCTATTTCAATAAACATTTAGCACGGTCCTTTATTTTCATTAAATGAATAACCCTTTAAAATATAGTATAAAACTTAATTTGTGGAAGTTTTTTCAACTATTTTTTTTATTTTAACTTTTTACTTAATTATTTTACCGTTACATTTTTTTAAGGAAATAAAAAAACATAAGATCAGAATTTTTATGTGCAATTTTATCACTAGAAAAGGGGGATAAAATCTAAGCTCTTTACAAATACCACGATAGTTTATCAACATAGTGTCAGATTCTGTTTTTAATAATATTTAAGAGAATCCAAGTACTAAATCAAAGTTAGAGTCTAAATTTTGATCTTGACTATAGGAGGAGGTATGTGGGAGAAATGTGGCTAGCATTTTTCAAGGTTATTTAATTTAACTACATAACATTTACCGATCGGTTATCGAGACATTTTAATAAACCATACATAAATCATAATAGAGCAGCTGCGTGTAAAAGATAAGTAATCTAAAGAAAAAAATTATCATGAATACACTATTTTTTTTTTATTTTGTAGAAATGAACATGTAATTTATTTTTTACTGTAAAAGCATTCAATCCTTTAAAACCTTAAAAGCAAGATATAAATTCTACTGAATTTTTTTTCCTTAAAACTAGTCACCAGAGAAATATTTGATTTTTTTTGAACTGAAGGAATTTTAATTAGTACAAAGATTATCAATTTAAGTAAAATATTTTACAAAGATGGAATTTTGAACAGGAAGAAGGGAATTTTGAGAAACGTTTTTACTTCACTATTACAGTTTATTAACAATCACCCGTCCCTTTATTTTAATTATCTTAATTATTGTTACACAATGTTAAATGACAAACAAAAAAATTAAACAAAATGGGCAATAAATCGATACATTTTGTCATTTCCACCAAAAAATTTGTTGGAAGTCATTAATAAAAAAAAGTGATTTTATTTTTTAATTGTGCAGAAGACTCAGTTTACATTTAAAACACATGAATAATGTTATGTTTAAATAAAAAACCTTCGATAAATAAAATAAAAAGAATAAATATTAAATAAAACAGAACAAAAACCTTCATTAATAATTTATTTTTAACAATTCAATTAAATAACTTTTTTTTAATGGTATTCTTCAACCTGGAATTTACCAAGAACGTACACTAATCAAAATGACTATCGTAAAATAGAATCCATAAAATTCTATTTTATCGTAAAATAGAAAATACATGTTGAGAAAATAAATTAAATTACTTAGGCAGATAGATTTAGACGTCACTGAGTAACGTGTAATTACAACATTTAAAGTAAATTACTAGCAAGAGATTTATTTAATGCAATTACGAGAAAATACTTCTGGTAGAAAAGATTTACGCGGGCGTGCATGTACGTGCGCGTAAGTTTTAGTAATTGATTATCTTAATTTAAGCGCTTTCAAATCTAAAACCACGGAAATAAATTTAAAGCAAACATACTTAAGTAAATAAACTTAGATAAACACTGTTTTACGTGATATTCTATTAACTCATCAGAAATTGATATTATTATTATTATTTACTTACAAGTATAAATAACTGCTCTCATTTTTCATTCCACGGAAGATCAGTTTTTTATTACCTATGCCAATAAAATCAATGAAAATAATATAAGCAAATAAATACTCATATGTTGTGAGTATAAATAAAATAACTGAAAAGAAATAGAAATAGCTTATAATAGAAAAATGATTTTTACTGAAAAGGGCTGATTTAAAAACATTAAAAAAAAAATACTATTATTTAGTAGCAGTTAGAAGACATTTTTAACAATTCAATTCTTTGACAATTTAACAATTCGAGTAAAAAACAACAACCTATCATTGAAAAAAAATTGGGAAGAAGATTACTTTGTTATCGAAAATAAGAGAAATGTATTTGCTTAATATAATGATAATATATTATATTATATAATTATATATTATATATATATTATATAATATAATATGTATTTGCTTAAGAGTTGTGTCAGGAGCAAAAAACATAACGTCGATCCTCATTAGAGAACCAATCACAGTTCTTTGAGGTTAATTATCCGCCAAAATCCGAGCTAAGGAAAATAAAATTTAATCACCTAAAATCGGGGTTATCTACTCAGCAAGCATTTTTACTAGCCTAATAAATAAAAATGCCACTATTGCTTCCTTGAAACTTGATTTCTTATTTGTTGGCAAAACGAAAAACCCATTTTTAGAAAGTGAACCAATTAAAAAAGCATTTCTCGTCGAAGCCGATTCGTTATTTGAAGGATTTTCTGATAAGCGAAAAATATTTCAGCAATATAAGATGTACCGTTATGAAACGATACAAGTACAAGAAGAATCCAAGCGATTTCAAACAGATTTGCAAAGTCAATTGAAAAATGATTTGAAAGAATGTAAAATATTTCTCATTACAATTAGACTAATCAATTGATACATGAGATACAGCACGATCGGCAGTAATGATAAGAATGGTATTTAGTGATTTTAGTGTGAAAGATCTATTAAAGTTACTATCGATGCAAGAGCGAACAAGGAGTGATAAAATTTTTAAAAATTACTCAACAGAAATTAATATGGCTTTGCACAAGTTATCAGCAATTATTACTGACGGTGTACCAACAATGGTGGGCTGCAATAATGTATTTATTTCCCACCGCAAGAAAGATGAATCTTTTCCGAACATTATGCGTTATCACTGCATCGTACATCAAGAATCATATTGTGCCAAAATATCCCCTTCAAACATGTTATAAATCTTGTTGTTAAAACAATTAACCAAATTCGAGCAAATCCTTTATCACACAGATTGTTAAAACCCCTTATCGAAAAGAACAAATTTTCCCAAGCTGACCTTATAATTCATACAAATATAAGATGGTTAAGTAAAGGCAAAGCACTTGCCCGATTTTATTATCTTTTGGAAGAGATAAAGAAATTCCTTATTTTAAAAAGTCTAACGTTTCCATAATTAGATAACCTACAACGGCTGATGGACTTGGCTTTTTTAACTGACATATGTTAAAAATTGAACATTTTAAATCTGGATCTCCAGGAGGAAAAATAAAAATTTAGTTGAAATGATTAACTCTATAAAAGCATTCAATGGCAAAATACAGTTTTAGGTAAATAATTTGTCGAAAAATTCTCTTGTAAACTTTCCAAGGATGGAGAAAATAATCTGGACCTAGCATTATTTATCACTCGTCTTAAAAAAACTTTTAGAACAGTTTGAAAATACATTTCAGCAATTTGCAATTATCGAACCCGTGGCTACATTTTTTGTAAATATTTTTACTGCACAATTTTTGACATTACTGAAACTGCTAAATTTATAGTAGAACTTCAAGAAGAAAAACCATCGAAAACTGAAAAAAAAACTGATTAGGATTGTCATCTTACACTCCCAACTATGAGATTAACAAATGAAATACAGTGTCAAAGATCCCACTAATTCGACTTTTATAATAAATATATATGTTATAGTAAATATATGTTACACAATGTAAGTAATATATGTTTTGTATGTCCTTTATTATAATAAAGAACATAATACTTTTATTTACTTATTTTTTAATACGATTGTGCCTGCCACTATTTTTTACAATCTCAAATGGCCCCTTGCCACAAAAAGGTTGAGAACCTCTGAATAAGGTATTGAGACAATACCTTATTCCTGATGTGAGCACAGGGTACTTAGGTATGCTGGATCGTCGATTGACCTAGAAAGATCACGTAAAAGAAAAGAAGACACAATTAAGCATAAGGTTTGTGCGCTTACACTGGCTACTGGTACTGGACAGGAATTCTAAGTTGTCTACGTCACATAAGTTATTGATATACAAAGTATTCCTAAAACCAATTTGGACTTGCGTATACAACCGTGGGGAACGTGTTGGGTCAGTAACGTTAAGGTGATCCAACGATTTCAATACAAAATCCTGAAGGTTACAACGAAGGCACCGTGGTTCGCAACGAACGAGATTCACGATCATCTACAGATCTCCAACATACAGGAGGAAATTTGGAGATTAAGCATGACATATGTATATCACAACTCAATACACATGATAAACATTTAGCCGTAAACCTGTTAGATAACAATAGGGACGTTAGACAGCTGAAAAGACTTTACGTGCTGGACACCACAGTGATTTCTGACAACGTCTCAAGACATAAATTGTCGTTGATAACACAAATCAATCACATAATACCTCCGTGTTGTATACCAAATTATTCTTAGTAATTTGGTATAGTGTACAGTGCTGTCTTCAAAATATGTATTGGCGTAAAGGTATGTGTATCTATCGCCATTGTTGCTATTCTAAACTCTGAGAGTATTATTATCTATTGGCGTAAAGGTATGTGTATCTATCGCCATTGTTGCTATTCTAAACTCTGAGAGTATTATTATCTATTGACGATGCTACTTTTCTGGCATTCTAGCATTCTGATACTGATTGTGAGAACTTAGTAACCGTCATGATTATATTTTTATTGACTAAAAAAGTATAACTGTGTGGATTTTTTTTTATATTTCATTTATTATCATTGATTTGTTCCCTTAATATCTTCTTAATTTTAACTTTGTTATAATTGTTTGTTGTTTTATTGTTACTTTTGACCTTCATTGGATGTCTTCATTTTTATTATTCATTCGATTTACTTATGGTTTCAAAATGTATTTTTGGAAACCGACTGTAAATAAAGCAAATTAAAAAAAAAAAAAATTGCTTTTTTGTAATATAAAAAAGATACTTTTTTTTTTGTTATTCAGTTTTTGAAGAAATATTACAGTAATATAATGAGATTTTGTGCAAACATAAAAATTAAGGAATAAAATTAAACTACTTTTTTTTTCTAGACTTACTACAAAGCTTCAGATTCAACAACTATGCGAGTATCAAGAAAACATTTTCAAGCAAAATTTAGAATTTCACTAAAAAACAAAAGTTTTTCCAACTAAGGCAATTAAACACTAATTATTTAGTTTTGTTAAGTTTCCAAAACTGGAAGTTATATGAATTACTACTAATACTAAAAGCAGTAAAATCTTCTATAAAATTATTGGCGTACAACCAAATATTTTGCAGCATGCTATTTGTTCTATAACTACTGAGGAATGAGTTTGAAAAGCTTTTAATAACTCGTTTCATAATAAAGGTAAAAATTCAAAGACGGTCTTATTTTTTCCTCTAATCAGCTTTCTTACTTAAATTTTTCTTTAAAAAGTCAAGTAGACTTTTTTCCGAATGATCTTCCTCAATTTTACGCTAGTATGAAACGTGCAGAAAACCTCCCTTTTATACTTCCTATTGGCTAGATAATAATTAATCTTTTCTTATATCTTGACCAAATTTGGTAAATTTTTGGCAAAAGGTTTTGCAATCATCGGACACTCTCTATTTAATATTTATTTTCGACAGGAATAACTGTTCATAGGAATACCAAAATACATATACCGGTATAATCCTTTTGAAGAGTTGCAAAGAATCTAATTATTTATTTATTTTTTTAAGTTATCTAATTTTATTTAAAAAAATTAAATACACGTAAATTGAATCTAAAACGCGTATTTACTTAAAAAAATGTTGAGAGGAATTTTTTAATAAGTTATTTGATAAATTTAAACAGGTAGTAAACAATCCTAAAAAAAACCAAAAGAAAGAATATTTTACTTTTAATTAATCGGATGTTGTTTTCAGTTTATATTTAGAACATGACGTGAGGGCAAACAAGTAGTGAATAAATGCCATCTGATTACTTGATTGCCTACATATCGTAAAAAGTATCAAAAAATTAAAAAGTAGTTTTACATAATACTAAAATATCAGATTTAAAATTATTTTTAAAATATTAATAATTATAATCTCTTTTTATCTACAAGTTACAAATTTCCAGTTACAACTTTCGACAGATTCTCCGGTTGAATCCAATTTATCACTAAAATCCGTGACGGTTTTTATTACAATAAATCTAACGCATAATAGGCTAATTAGTCACTTAAAAATCTAAAAACTTTCTTAAAGTTTACACACACGCTCAGACATTGGAAATTCGATGAAACCTATTTTTTATTTTTAATTACGCTTGAAAAGAATTTCTTTAATTTGTACTATTTTCCCACAATCATGGTGCTACACGTTTTAAAATGTAATCGATAATAAAATTCAACCAGTCTTATAATAACACTAATCGGCTTGTAAAATTACGTAGTAATAAAATTATTTTTTAATTATGATTTTTTTTTTTTAATTTTTAAACAAATTCATAATTTGTTATTATACAAAACTTGTGAATTTGATGGTTAATTCGAAGAGAAATAAAACAAAAATCTCAATTGACAAACACCACCCAGTAACGTATTTGAAGTTTTGTATTTTCGAGTGAAATAATTAGCTGTTAATATCTTATATAAATTAGAATATCCGTATGTTTGTGTACGGATACAAATATCGTACACTATATCCGCAAATAAAAAATTTGCTTCATTAGGAGACGCTGGACCGATTTGAAACGTATTTTACTACAGTGTAGTAAACTTTTAATAGTATTTTAGTCGTAATTCTATTCGGGTAATTAACTTCACCTATGATGAGAAATAAAGCTTCAATTGGGAACGTTTAGTATTTAAAATTTCATTTTTCCATTCTTCTTACATTTATTCCCTGATTAAATCTAAGATTCTATTAATGCAACTATTAAGGTATTAATAGTTAAACTATTAAATATACTGATATACACTTATTTAATTTATTCAAAAGATTACACGGTTTCGCTGACTAAAATTAAGAACTGTAGGTTGAATTTTATTTTGATATTTCGCGTATCAAAATCGATAAACTTTTCTTCTCTCTGTATTAGAGATCTTGTAGAAAGTTTAATTATTTCATATTTTTTGTACAAGTGAGTTATATAAAATATTGATCGCCACCTATATATACAAGGTGCAATTAAATCTTTAATTATTAAGAATGCGTTTCATTTCCGTGCGTTTCATTTCTTATTTCATTCAAAATGCAAATTCCGTTTGATGATGTCAGCACACGTTTTTTCCACTAGTTATGAAAAAAAACTCATATTTATTTAAATTCTGTTCGTTATCATAATTCATTGTATGGATTTGTATCTGGTTTTCTGTTTGTATGAGATTACCCATGAACAGAAAAACTGAGTAACAGAACTTGCAGAAAAAACTTATTTCAACCGGATAACATTTGTAAAATTAAAATTTTCGTTTTATCTATTATGAATTTACTTGGAATATTTACAAATGCGTTGCACGCTTGACAATAAAAAAAGGAGAAAATGGATAACAATAAACCCGCTTTTCTTTTGGTGAAAAGTTTTTTTTTTTAATGTACACGTTAGTTTACTGTATAAAATTAAAATTACATAGTTAATTATTTAAATTTTATAAATATATCATTCGGAAAACTTAATTTAAATTTCTAAAAGTTTAAATATAAATTTATAAAATTTCTAATATGTACATAAATAATATTTTTTGTAAATTCGTTTTAAGCATGCAACCTACATAGATTACCTCGAACCGCCGTTAGGTCTACTAAACGAAATTAAATATTATGACATGTTAAATTTTTGACACAAAAAAAGACCAATAAAAATGTTCTATAGCCTACTAGTAAATAGAGAAGAGATTTCGCTGAGGATTAGAAACGGCGTACACATTCCACGCATGTCTACCTTGACCCAGGGTCACTTCCTGGCCCAGTACATACATTCTACTCTCAGCAATGTACAATTGTTATGATTATTGTTCTTTTATAATAATTATAATTACTTCATTAGTTGAGTTTCATAAAATACGATCTGTAATTATGCATCCATTTGTTATTTTTATGAATTAATTTTATAAATAAACTGTACATCAAAATGTACTATGAACAAAGAAAGATAATTGTGTATTTATTTTAATTTATCTGAATATATAAAGTTAATTACTTTTTTTTTCTACATGCTCATAGAGTACTTTCAATTTGTTCATCAGTGTTTTGTCGCGTATAAAACTGACAAAAATTAACACATTAACACGATTTATATTGATTTAAATCTTTTGTTTGTTCGTTATTCAGCCTATCAAGCCAAATAATCGTACAGAAGTTTAATGTAACTGCAGAATGAAATTATCTTAAATCAGATTGAAATCTTAGCTACATCAAAATTTAAAAAAAATTAATATATAAAATTATTTTTTTTAGTTTACTTGCTAATGAGTAAACAGTTAAATTCAAAAGAACAAATTGAAGATTGATACTACAAAACCGTTGAAGAAATTACTACATAAATTTAAGACAAGAGTTCTAAAACCTTTTTAAAAAGAAATTTGTTTAATTTAGACGTTTGTCTACCAACTTACCAAAATCAGATCCAACGGTCCAAGAAAAAAAGAATTTGTAATAATTTCAGAGATAGAATTCTCAGAATTGTGAGTGAATTATAACTGCACTGCCTTCTACAAATAAATCTTTTATAATTCAGTTTTAAAGACGCGTAGGGAAGAAAGAAAATTTGCATGTGTAATAATAAAGCAAGATCGCTTAAGATATGTTTATAGTTAAATACTAAGCTTCAAACTCAATATGAATATATACCACGATTAATGCAAAACCTACAAATTTGGCTATCTTCATTTAATATAAAACGGATTTTATAATAAACAAAAACATCTGAATTAAATATGCAATAAACGCTGCTTAAAAAATATATTAAAATATGTATTTTACGGTAGTTACCGGAGGCTAAACAGGAAAAGAAAGAAAGAAAGTTATGTTTTACACACACGCGCGCGCGCACGTACAGAATCAGATATGTACAGAAGTACATATGATTCTGTACATATGTATAGAAGTACATATCTGATTCAATGAAATTTACGACGAGAATTCTGGATATTGCATTATTTTATGACTGTTACAAATTTAATTTTATTTAAAAAGTCCTCTTTTAAAAAAAAATAAATAACTTACGAATCTATTTTAAAAACAGGAAACTAATATCCATACAAAAAAAATATTATAACTTTGAAGTTTCGTAAGATTATTTAATCTTAAACAAATTAGGAATTTTAGGTGAATATGGGATAACTAGAATAGTTCATACATAATTAGAATATTCATGTACTGTACAAGAAAATGAACAGTTAGTAGTGTACACATAGATGTGTAGTCTTGCACAGATACAAGCCGAACATTCCTGACACGTGCGGTTAATTGAACCCCAACCACCAAAGTACACCAGTGTCTAGTATTTTAACAACACTAGATCAGTTCGGTGGGTTACAATACAAAATAAACGAAAAAAATGTCGCCGTGAATTTAAAACAGGTAGGTGACATTTGGTAACGTAGAGTAATTAATTCTTTCCTTAACAGCTTTTTTCCAACTCGCTTCCAATTGAAATTATAACAATATGAACATTATTCAAACCGAGTCTTTTAACAATACTTTATTACTGCAAACGTAATAAAGACGTTGTAATAAGGTTTTGGCTAAAAATGACCCATTTCGGTGTAGAAAAATAATTTCTTATCTTTTCCATTAATCAAAATAGCCGTTTATAAGTATTCACCACATTAAAACCGTTCGTAAGAAAACCTTTGTTTTTTTTTTAAATATATACATATCAACAGAAAAAACTGTAAAAAAAAATATTATAAATACGGTAAAACATTTTTTTTAAAATAAATTTTTTAACGACGTTATCAAATATTGAAATGGCACTACTTTGTAAACAAGCGAAAAACGGGATACCGTTTCAGATAATTCTTCGAGTTTTCGTATAATAATTTGAAACTCTTGCGATTAAAGTACTTTTCAACAAAAAAAAATGTTTTCGTAAGATGAATTATTTTTTTGAGACGACTAATGATGTATAATTATGAACATTATAAGCGGATTGACGTGTTCGAACGTACAATAAACAAAAGAGTAATAATAATGTTAATAAAAATACGAGTAAATTCTTGTAAAGGAAATAAATTTCAAGTAAAATATAAAGACGTGGGAAAAAATTTTAATCAGACAACAAAAATAAATTTACCGCTAATTTAAGTGTTTGTACATGAAACTGATATTATCAAATACTTCAAGAAATACTGGTAGAATTTTGGAATTACTTTACAACCGTACAACATTTCTTCATTACAATTGTTTTTTTTTTTTTTACTTTTATACTCACTCACGTGCTTCATATAAGTTAACAATTTACAATTACTGTTATTTTACAAATGTAATTAGAATGAATAAATGATTATTGAACTTGGTGTAATAAAAATCCGAAGAAAAATAAAAGAAAAAAGCGACCACAATTAAAAAAAAAACAAAAAAAACCTGGCAGTGACTGTATATAACAAAGTAGCGAAGCGGGAAATTGGATTCGTTAAAAGAATTACTTAAGATCTATTTATAACAACGGTTTATTTCATTTGTACAAACGGAATTGCACGAAATATGTTAATAACATAATTGTTTTTATTCGAGGTAGAAATACAATGATTTTATTTTGTTTTTCTTCTCTTTTTTTTCTTTCGTAAAAATATTCAGAAGACACATCGTACTTCAGTGGAATGAATTAACATATTATGCAATAGTAGTATACTTAACTCTTTTCAGAGGTTTACTTCTCGCATTCTTTCTACAAAATGCAAAAAAAAAAAAAACATAAACAGAACAGTAATTATGTAATAGTTTTATTACGGTTAATATAGTTTAACTGAACAAAATAATATTCAGTTAAGTTAACGATTTAAGTATTAAAATCGGTAATACATTTTTTCTATATTTAAGTCGAAAGCTTTAACTGTAACTAACTCAAAACGTAGAACCTCATCAATAAATTTTAATTGAAGTTAAAAAAAAAGGAAATTAAAACATCAGATTTAGATTTAATTTCATCAGTCTACAACTCTAGTTATTAAGCATTTTGAATTAAATCTATCTCATACATAAAAAAACTTTCCAAAAACATTTAATTAATTTTCAATTTAAAGCCACATCCACATTTGTAGGATGACAGAGTTACATGATTATCCTACTTGGACGGTGATCCGTAGCATCAGATTGGCTGGGTCATGATACAGCCGGGGATAATTGGATGAATCTTAGAAAATGTCTGTATCTTCCCCGTCTCATTTTATTCAGTAGGCAGTTAAACGTAGCAAAACCAAATTTTTAAAAATAACATCGTTTTAAAAAAGAATCATTAATACACTAGCAACTAATTTTGCCTCCATACGGTACTTATGCATATAATTTAAGCTGTATTATTCTTGCAACGAAACGGAATCATTATTACAAAATATGTTCGCGTAATAATACTGGTTAGTTTATTGTGATTTGCAGTCCGTAATTAATTACAATTAAGTTTCCAATATGACAAAGCACGCGTTACGATTCATTCGATGAGGAATATATTCATTTTGATTTTTAGATTTTATTTAGAATTAAATATGAACAATTATAATTCTCATAAAACATTAAAAGATTCATTTTTTAAATATATTATTACATTTTATTTTCGTGATGAATTTACAAACATTATTTCCTTTTAGTCCGAGAGCTAAAGGTCTAATTACAAGTCGTACCCGTTTTTATTCCAACCAAAGACAATGATCTTATTACTATGCGAATCGTATTTAATTTGAAGCACTCGAATTTATTTATTCTTAAATATATACTTTACATTACACGATTTTTATTAATTAAAGTAATGCAAATTATTTCTACACAAGATCTTAATTTAAAATAAAAGCATATCGCTGAATAAACTGTTTTACATTAAACGATTTTTTTTAACAAGAATCAAAATCAAATATCAACGAAAGCAAGGAAATATAAGTTTTCAGGTATGATTAAAAATTACGTCATCGCAAAAATACGGAAAAGATAAAATAAAATTTAATTATTTCTAATGAAATAATAATTATCTAAGATGATATCAATAAAAATATGGTTAGCGAGTGAAGCGACCGTTAGGTTATGTTGATATAACCCGCTGGGTTATATCAACATAACCGCCGGATTATCATCCGGAGGTCCTGAATTCGAATCCAGGTCAGGCATGGCATTTTTACACACGCTACAAATCATTCATCTCATCCTCTGAAGCAATACTTAACGGTGGTCCCGGACGTAAAATTAAAAACCAAAAAAAAAACCGCTGGGTTAGTCTAGTGACTAAACTCGTCATCGCAAAATCAGCTCGAAGGCGAGAGCTGTAAGGTTCAAATCCAAGTAAAGTTACTTTTATACGGATTTCAATACTGAATCGTGGATGTTGGTGTTCTTTGGTGGTTGGGTTTCAATTAACCACACATCTCAGGAGTGGTCGACCTGGGACTGTAAAAGATAACACTTCATTTACATTCGTACATATCATCCTCATTCATCGACGTAAGTAATACCTTACGGTGGTTACGATGCTAAACAGAAAACGAGAGAGAAAAGAGAGGCTATATAAATATCGTATTAGTGGACGCTAGCCGACAAGTACCAAATTAGCAATACTTCTAAAAGTTCACTTAATGAAATGGATGAGAAAATTACTTTGAAATCTTAAATTATTTATTTTATTTTTTAATTTTTAAATATATAAATTACATTTTCTTTACTTGTTTTTATAAAGTATAGTACACTTCTTTCAAATCAGCCTAAGTAAAAAAAAAAACATCCTGTGACATGACAAGTGACTAATTGATAACAAAAAAATATATATATTTAAAATTAATTAGCATTAGTTTCTGTTTGTTTTTTCCTTTTTTTTCTATTAGCGCTTTTGAATAGATTTCTTTTCTTAGAAATAGAGAACTCCATCAAAAACATGCGGCCATTCATTATAATATGATTCAAATAATAATAATATGGTTTAAATAACTATCGAAGAGTATTATTATTTACTGTTAAATCCAAATAATAATAATAAATATTACTGAAACGCAATTTACTGAAATGAAGTATCAATTATATTAGGATGTTAAAAAAAAGTGTAGTTACGATTACTATAACGATTGAATCTATAATCAAATAAATAATTTTTATAAACACACAATAAATCTGCCATGGCTCATGCAATCAAAACATCATAACTATCTCATAAGAATAAAGAACGCACTAAAATAATTAACGTAATTATAATAAACATGACAGCTGGAATTAAGAAAATAAAATAATAAATTACAAACAAAAAATTATTCATCAACTTTGAAATATTACAGAATTATTTCTAGTCGTTTTATTTTTTATTATCACTGTTTATTTTAACTTAAAATTAACATCCCACTGCGTTAACAAGAAATAAAGCCGACCACCGTGGCGCGAGTGGTAGCGTATCGGCCTTTCGTAAAGAGACCCAGGGTTCGAATTCCCAGTCATCGTATTTTTCATACGCTACAAAATTCCATTTCCATATCCCGCGCACAAGCTTCAAGCTTGTGGTGATATTATGAAGCAATAAAAAAAATATTATTATTAGTTAAGTTAATCATTCAATTTGTGATGGCCGTCATCCACGTGTGACTCGATTACATGTCAAAGTGTATATGAAGTACGTTTATTTCCTTTCACAGATAAAAATCGAAAATAATTTTAGTAATAATGATACAAAAGAAATGTTATGACAAATTAATAAATAATTAACGTTCTATTATTTTCTATATTCCGGTTTAATTTTCCTCGTAGATTGCAATTCTGCGTTTAAAAGTATTTCTTACGAGGTATCACATGCAATTTTTGATTACAATACAATCAACTGTTCATACTTCTTAATAAAACATGAAAGACATGTTAAGTTCCAATTCGCCATTTTTTTAGGTCCCTACGTCTCGTAATAAGAATAACAGTAAAAGTAGAATTGATTAAAGATAAAAATGTAAGGGTAAATAAAAGAATAGGATTACAAACTCAACTACCATTACACGAACGGACTGTATAATAAAATTAAAATATTATTCCTCTTATGCACTCTCGCTATGTTATTTAACTTAAGCGTTTTGACCTTGATGAGATTCCTCCACCCTTTGATCGATAACACCGATGAAACAAGAGAAGAAATTAACAAAGTAAAAAAATGTAATTGTTAGAAAAATAGTATAAAAAAAAAAAAAATACATTAACCTAATTAATTCAGTTTAAAATCTTAGTTATCCAGCTGCTATGAACAAATTCGAAGCTGCTATAAAGTTTTAGAACCTGAAGAACGAAGACCATTACTCAGTTAAAACTGAGAAATAACAATTACAAGATTTATACTTAACTTACAATAAGTCGTTAATCCTCATAAAATCACACGAATAATAAATACTTGAGAATATATATACTTTAATTAATGTTTTTATCACTGGTTTGAAATCATATCATAGGAACGATGAAATTTCAATTCACTAAACTATACTTATGACTTCGTTACCTTTTTAAAGAGACAAACTAATTTATCGTCGATAACGATAATTGAAGGAATACAAACATGTAAATTGCATGTTTTACATTGTCATCAGATAATTTGTTATCAAAATCACAACCAATTTAAAATTCAGAAGATATAAAATACTACGACTCTTCTATGTTATTTTTCTACGTTTATAAAGCTACCATACAACGATTTTATTCCAATTTGTGGCAGATAGTTTTATTTAAAATTAAACTTTTCTAACGACACATCAAATGAAACAGTATAACAAAAGGTTTTTAAAAACTTATTTAAAAATATTTTCTACTGTCATTGCTACTTTCTGTCTTTAGCGACTGGTGGTGTTCTTTTCACACTGGCCTTAGCTTCTACTGCTTAGATTCTACTGCTTACTGCTTATTTTTACTGCTTATGATTTTACTGCTTACTGCTTAGATTCTACTGCTGCATTTTTTCTTAATTAGTTTTTTTTTTAATTAGAAAAATTTATGATTTGAAATTTATCTATATAAATACCGTATATATCGTGTCTTTTTGTATGTTTATATACTTTATACCAACACCACGTGTTATTCAATTTTTGCAATATGTTTTAATTTTTCTATTTCGATAAAAACCTTTTGTTTGAGGTTTTTTTTACTCCAGCTTTAAAAAGTATTCGTAAACCTAAAATGCCCTTTCAATTCAATATTTTAGTATGAGTATATGTACACGTTAGAGGCGAATTTACTATCAGCAAAATGAGAAGATAATCAAATCGCAAATATTTAAATTGTCAAATAAAAATAAGAATGCTTAAGATTTTCCGCCTTTATTTTTTAATTTTTATCTAATAAAAATCGCCATTTCATCTCTTGTAATTATTCGATGTGAAATGCCCACACAAATGTAAGTTACAATAAAACAATGAGAACAAAGGGCGATTAAAACAATAATCAATATAACTTCACGACCGATAACATTCGTTGTGGTAAACAGGAGTAGCTTTTGGATTTACTTTGGGGCCTTGTTATTGTAAATCCAGCCATATTTATAATCAGAACAACCAGATTTAATAATTTAACATTTTTATTTTCTACTTCATAACAAAGCTAATTTTGAAAGGCTAATTTCCACATTTTATGACAAACAATAGAAAATAAGGAAATAAAGTTAATTAACTCGTACAAAATTATATACAGAATATTAAAAACGAACATAAACTTTTAAAATAAATCGGATCGAATGTTGTCAAGTTATAGACAGGCAAAATAAAACCTATAAAGTTTCTTTAAGTTATGTATATCGAACTAAGAAATCTGTTCAAGGTAAGGCTTCGAAAATGTTGTTAAGTTCATTTTACTGCCATATTACTCTGAAAATAATAACATAAGTAATTTCAATAATTTCTTACGATGTTCAAGAAAATAATAAAAATAACTTTTTAACTGAAAACAATTAAGAAAATAAGAAGGAACCGTACAATGTTATAAAATAAATTAATAATTCAGCAAGACGTTATACACACAAGAAATATTCATTGTTCTAACAGTGAAAACAATTGTATTATATTAATAACTGTTAATTTCTATTTAATTCTTTCAACAGATAAAAATCTTTCATTTTAATCAGAAAATAATGAAAAACAAAGGGATTTTTTCTCATAGTAATATTGTATTATCCATTATAAACATAACTTAACAATACATAATTACTCCACTTTCTTTAAAAAAAAATAATTGTTTTATGATTTTTCATTAGATTTTATCATCTTGACGCTATTTTACAATATTTTATTAAATGACCGTAAACATTAATTGCAAATTGCACAGATATAACAAAACATAATACAATTGGACTTCGCTAATTTTTTTTGTCACAACATGTAATAATATAATTGTAATTAATAGCAAAATCAATCTTAAAACTAACCTTTCTCATATATATATATATATATATATGTATCAAATTATTTAAATTAATCTTTTTGTAATCCATAATTCCTCTGTACGTTAAATTTTACCTATACATATATATATATATATATATACACTTTAAAAAAAGTTTTTTCAGTCAATCTGCCAAGTACAGAATTATAGAAACATTCTTATATATTTTTTTTACTTTACTTCCTTTACATTAGAGCGCTTTCGGGCATAAGCCCATCCTCAGTAATGTTTTCTGATTTATCTTCATTTACATTTACACGTATAATTACTATTCAACACCTTTACACAATGGTTACTTTTTATAACTTTGGTTATCGAGTACAATATATAACATTTTAAACACACATTTGTTTAGTCAAAGATTTTTTTTTAAATTAAAAACATTTACTAAAATTTACAATTAAAATTTTTTCTAATATTTACCAAAAAAGACACTACTGTATTAAAATTATATGAAACATGTTGAAAGAAATTTTAAATAAATTTTGATAAAAAAGTTTATTTTAATTGTAATTTTCAGTAAATTTTAGATGTTTTCACATTTTTTTTTAAAAATGTCAGACTGAACAAATGTACGAAGAGGTAAAAGCTAACACCTTTATCAAGGAATATAAAGTAGCGATAAATGAAGAAAAAGGTGTTAGGAAAGGCGACGCTACACATACCACCCATGCATGCTCTTCTCAGCCTGCCTCGAGAGGTATTTAGAAAACTGGAATTGGAAGAAGAGAGCACACGAATAAATGGCGCATATCTAAAGAATCTGATATTCGCAGATGATATAGTTCTCTTTCCACAAGAACCAGAACTACGAAGATGCATACAGAAATTCCAGGTGGCTGGCGAATCCTATAGTCTAAGGATAAACCTTAACAAGTCATGTTAAGAAGGAAAGAAGGATTTTTGCCTCTGGAGAAAAACTTGAACAGGTACATCATGACATATACCTTAGCCAACAGATATCAATTGAATGCCATATAGTTAAAGGAATTGAACGACGAATTAAGCTTGAAAGGCAGACATTTGGGAGACTTAACAGCGTTTTCAGGAACAAACTCCTCTTTTGCCTTAAAAAGAAAGTTTTCGATCAATGCATCCCGGTCAGTCATTACCTATGGAAGCGAAACTTAAAATTAAGTGTTCAATAATTCAGAAGTTGCAGGTAGTACAAATAAATACGGAACGATCGTATGCTTAAAGTTACCAGACGGGATAGCAAGAATCAAGTGTTTATTAACCCTCATTATAACTGAAATACCTTTTATACTACATCAAGACATATATTTTTTCTTACCCTTGGACAACGCTACTATTTATAACTACTATTATTATTTATAATTAACTGATGATGAAGGTACTGAATTACTGAATAACTTTTGTCAGATTAACATTTCGTCTACCTGTGTGTGCTTTTGAGGGCGTTATGAAATTGTTCCTAATGAATTGTAACACGTAATAATTTATTTAGTATAGTGCTCCCTACGTTTTCTATAACTGTTATTATCGATTATGATCAAAAAAGATATTTAACTGATACGCGCGTACTCACAAACACAACATAAACCACGTTATTATCGTGAAAAAAGTCTTAGTGCCAAAAAATGTTAAACGTATTAGTTTTTAGGAACACAGTTGCGGAATGTAATCCGGTGAATAGCCAAAGCAATTTTCAATAAGCTCTCCTGGTTTCTTTTTCAAAACCGCCGAAATAGTATAAATATGTACATTTCATAATATTTCCACTGCATCTGTATCATAATAAATCATCCATTGATAAACATTTTAATGACAAAAAAATAAAATCGATCTAAAGGGGTCCGACTTGAATGTGATATATTACACATTTCGCTCGAAGCTTCACTGTCAGTTGTTCAAGGATGCCGACCATTACCGTCACGCTTCGCGCTTTGAAATAGATATGTGCTAGAAGGGTTTAATACGACCCAAGGTCAATTAAAAAATTTTAACTTACTTTTATACATTTCATTAAAAAAGAGTTTCATTATTGTTCTTACCAAACCCAAAATTATCATATCGGTTACCGTTTTATTTTTGTATAACGACCTCGGATGTTCTTTAGAATGTACAAAGAGAGAGATGATGTATACAAAACATTACGTGAAGAAAGCCAATCCCACCAAGGAATATTACCCCGAGACGAATTAATAAAGAGAGGCCTACTGTTGTGTAAGCTTAAGTTATTGGCCGGCCAATAATTTATAACCGTTCTAAATAAAAAAACAATTGAATTGAAAATTAGTTTTTTTAAATCTGATCTTATAAATAAATAAATAAAAAATCATTAAAAATTCAGGTTTTTTCTAAAAATATACATTCAACTGATTTAGTACGTTAAACAGGTCTCTACCGATATTTCATTCAATTTTTGCAGCGTGATAAAATATTTTTTTCAGGGCTGTAAATTTTCAGTGCAATCATTTTTTAAATATAAAAAGACGCTGTCATAATAGCTATAAATAAACTACATATAAATCAAACGTCAACATGAACACGTTATCTTGTTTTAACCGGAGATCGGCTAGAGAAATAAAGAATAAAATGATTTAATGTTGTTTGAATTTAATGATATGTAGCACGATGTTACTTAAACTGTTTAATTAGGTCTGGATATAAAAACACAATAAATAAAAAAATACGTAACAAAAATGTATATAATGTCTCATACTTTAAAGTAAGTGAGGGCAAGAGTCAAATAGATAACATAACAAAAGCATTATTTGACTGCGTATATATTAAACAACGATTTAATTCAATACCATATAATGTTACCATTTAATCTATAACAGAAGCATGATAAAACACAAGGAAATTTAAATTTTAAAATAAAATGTAAATAAATTAATAAAATTATTAAATCAAATGGCTACATCTGAAATAACGGGATAGTTTTGTATTCAACATTTTTTCATAACTTTAAGAAACAACATAACTTCATTATTATGTAATCTGTTTAGAAACAACTTAAAAAATACACCTAATAATAATTCAGTTCTTATAAGCAAGTTTCCTTTTTGTCTTGCCCAATGTGGACGGTTTCTCCATCAACGGTTTTCCACGTAAGAAATAAAAAGTTTAGTTTCTTTATTTTTTTTAAAATGATAAATTACAGGGATATGGACTAAAAATCTTAATTATCAAACTTACTTTTTTTTTTCAAAACAGTATTGATGTTATATACGTTTGCTGTGGGTCAGCTTCAATCTAAACACAACTATATTAAAATAATCAGAAAAATAATATTACGTAAAAAGCAACTGTTTAAACTGAATTGTGTAGAATTTGAATCGCTCATCAATATTAAATTTTCACCCCAAGTTAGGAATTGATACAATTTTTAACAATTATGTCTTACTTAGGCGTACGATTATATCGTAATAATGTATAAATAATAAAAGCTGTTATAAATGGAATTAAACATTGATGGGGTCGTTAAAAATAAACGAAATCAAAAATCTAAATTTAATGTTATTATTACAATAGTTATCCGTAAGAACGTCATATAAATTGAACGTGTGAATTATATAAGTTCCTAGCTAACCCGGCAATGCTTCGCTATTGCTAAATTTGAGTGTATATATATATATATATATATATATATATATATTATATAAATTTATCTATATATATTATAGATTAAACGAACACAAATTAAAGTTTGATGAAACATTAAAAAACTGAACATTATGGAACATCACAAAATTTAACCTTTCCTTTTTTCTCCTCTTTCAATCTCAACTCCTCTCCCCCTTCCATTCCTTCTCCCATTTTTCGCAAAAAAATTTTTTTTTGGCTTAACTAATATATATTTTGAATATGAGCCAAATCGAACCATAAATACAACTTTTCGAAATAACTCGAACCCCCGCGCCACCTAGAGGGTTCAAACTAATTCAGAAACCTATGCGGGCGTGAGCACAACTCACGAAAATTTCATCGCAATCGGATGAATGTTATAGGAACGAATACGGAACAAACAACATTCATTTTTATATTTACATAAGATTAATAAAAGTATTAATACAGCGTATAGATAAATTGATTTGTAATATATTCTTTTATTATTAAAATTCTAAAAAAAGTAGAAAAACTAATTCAAACCTAAATAAAGACTCGCATTTAAATCAGCGTATAGTAAGGCGATTATAAAAACAATCAGCGAACACCAAAATTGCTTCAAAACGAAACAAAAAGAAAGCTTTTATGTAAACGAGTTAAAATACCAAGGTTTATATTAAAAAAAAGTTTCATAAAAAATGTTATCAAAATATCTAGAACTTTTTTCTTCTGGTATAATTAGTGTTTACAAATCCGTTAACAATCTTCATTATTCTTTAATATTTCGGGCTGGCAGGGATTTCTCTCATTACACAAACTAATGACTTAACAGTAATTAGCGTACTTTAAATTTTTTCTTAATATTATTTTAAATAATAAATGTAATTTCTTTATTTTAAAATAAATTAAGAAATAATTTATTTGATTACGTAACAATTACAAAAAATTAATAGATCCACAAAAAACAAATCAACATTCCATCGTAATAAAATTATATTTGAAAACAGTTTCGAAATATCTACCAACATTTTTTATTTAAATCATTAATTAAATATTACAAAATTTTACTAGTTTTATTATATACATATTTATATTTAAAAAAAAGTATCGCGAGATTTAATAATGCGGTAAATGTTGCTTACTATTTAAAAATGTTAAATGTATTTAAAATTTAAAAATGAAAACCCAGCTATATTTTCTTGAAAGGTGTTGAAGAATTTACAGCTGTCGGTAGCCACCTGCCGAAACACTATTACATATCCACATAAATAATTCATTCTTAACCTTCTTGGTCAACAATTCAAGATAGACCATTAAAACGAAAAAAAAAAAGTTGGAAATACAATGTACTTTTTATTCACATCACCTTTTTAGGGATGTATCAATGGAAATTATTTGTAAACTTTTTTGTGAATGCACGAACTAGATTTAATGCGTGGGAAAAGAATGTGTATTTTTCATTTTATAAGTAAATATTTTACTATAAGATGCTGCACAAAGGGTACCAAATATTTTAAGATTAATACAAAATTCTACTTCTAACAATTATTTTATGAAACCCCTTTATTTAATATAAAAAATGTACATCATCTTTTACATTCGTACTGAAAACTCCAAAAAGAACCATAAAATCTTTTTAAAACTAAACATAATATAATTTACCATTATTTCCGTGGTAATAAACATTTAATAATAAAATAATCTTCAGTATAAAAAATCAGTATAAAATCAATACAGTATAAAATTAATTAGGTCATGGAAAGTCTTTTTCCGGTATCAATAAAATTACATCATCCTAGCTCTTCCATGTTTTCTTTCACCATTTCATTGTAGTATTTAAACCCTTTAAGGAAAATTTATCTTCTTCCATTCTTTTTAAACAATAAATCCTTTTATGACTTTTAATAAAGTCCTCAATTTCATAAGTATGAATTCATCAATGTTTGCGACTTCATATGTCGTCACTAATATTATGATCAAAACGGGTAACACCTTTAATTGCTTAAAATTTTCAGCTTGCTGATTCTACGTGGATTTCATATAGTTTTACTGCTATTCCATATTTTGCTATCGTACAACTAAATTATAAATCACCTTCCATAAGGTAAAAAAAATAATATTTTAATATGAATAAATACAACCAAATTTTTCATCTACTGAGTACATTGTTTTCGAATAATATAAACGAAATATAAAAACACTAACGCATTACTAATACATTATATTAATAGCTCGTTCACAGTGGATGAGAAAATACACCTGCTCTAAACATGGAAAGTAGCCTTGAATACCGACTCCAAAGTAGGGTTAGAAGAGTAAAGAGGACGACAAGTAAAAGGGGATGTTGTACTTCCAAAAATATATTATTTTACTTAAATGATAACTTAATTGATCAGATCGACCAACCTATAACTGATATATAAAGTTTTCAATATTATCAGCTTTTAAAATAGAACATATTTAAGGAATTCCAATTATGTACTAAATAAAAGATCAATTTTTAAAGAACACAAAAATTACCTGCCGAACTCCATTTCTAAGGAGAAAGGCTATAAAAAACATGTCTGGGTGGTTTACTGAGCCCTTACATAATAATTACATACCTACAGGATACTTTTGTGAGACACATCCTCGTTTAAAAGGCTAGATTAATCAGTTTTATGTATTTCTGACTGTCTTCATGGAAGGGAGTTATTGAAATAGTTCTAAAAGGTGGGATCAGGTAGATCAAATAAATAGGCTCTAGATGTAGACCAAACGAAAAGTGAGGAGAAAAGTATATCCCAATGGAATGCTTGATATAGAGCGCTTTTTGAGTAAAGATTGCAAAATCTACCAACGTCAAATATTTATTACTCTCTTGTATGCTTAATATTTGAAAAAGATATCGGTATGACAACGTTGGTAAGACTCCACTTTTTCGGAATTTTCGATTTTTTAAAATTTGTATAACTTTTGAAAAATAAATATTTAAAGGTTGAATGATTATGCCAAGATTGATTTTAATAAAATCTGAGTGATAATTATTGTTATAGGGCATATAATAACTCTTAAAGAAATAAGTAAGAAATAAATATGGCGTTAGAAAAATTTGTTAAAAATATATTATATCAATTAATTTGGGCCGAAAAGTAACCGAACTATTTATCTAAAACTTTCGCTTGCACTATTGGTGTAATATGATAATTTCCTAAGAAAAACAGTTTGATATACTCAAGCCTGGTCTCTTTAATTCCTACTTTCTTTACTCCATTATTTCTCTTTCCTTCTTTACGTCTCATTTACTAATTCGCAAAACAGCATATGTTTCAGCTATAAGCTAACACATAATGCTTTAATTTTATTATTATTTTAAAGCAATTTTTGTATTTCAAATTTGTTTTATTTACGCATTTAATAATGTAATTACAGGGTTGTAATTATATGGGTTATTTTAGTGATTAGAAATAAAAATGTAGCGTATAAAAAATGTTTAGCTTGTTAGGTATTCAAATTTAATCTGACTGGAAAGGTAAAGATGCTACAATTCAATCACGGAGATTAACTATTTATATCGCCTTATTTCTTCAATTTGATTTATTAATTCATCTCTATAACCATGTTTGTTTAAATGAGATCTGCATTTAATAACATCTCATCAGATGTGCTTTGGTAATAATTCTCAACTAAAAAGTATTATTTTTTTATTTATAAAATTTAACTGGAAAAGAAATATAAATCTCGCTTTTTTAAAGTAACAAAAAGGTATGAAAACTAACGAATTTGAATTAATCAGTTTCATTAAAATAACTCCCTCAGAAAAATATTTCAAATTACGAAATCATAAAATTTTAAATCTTGTTATAATAAAATATAGTTATGCCTTACCATGACAATATAATATTAGAATAGAGAAAGGATCGATTTGTTACTAACGAACAATGCAAATAAGCAAGTTGTTTTTACCATATTTAGCCTATACTTCATATTACGAGTAAAGGTATAATAAAAACAATAATAATAATAATTGTAAATAAAACGAATTCCAAGTACGATGTATTAAATTACTGAAGGAAAAATTAATCCTAAATATACCAAACGAAATAAAATTCTTATCAGATAAAAATAATCTGAACTATTTTACATGAATTGAAATTACGTGTAAAATAGAGAACATAGAAAGATGTGAGCAGCAATAAACTTTTATACAAATTTTCCATTAGATTAACCCCGTTACAGACTATTTATTAATGTTAAGGTTAAAAAATGTTTCTATTTAATTTTAGGAATAATTAATGATTTGCACTCAACAAGCATCGCAAATAGCATTACTTAAATACTTTCCGTTAATAATCTATTTCAATTCAAGCTCTAAGTAATCGAAAGGAATGCAGTGAATCATGTTATTAGTGACAGACTCATATTTATATTAGTAATGTCTTTCTAGGCTTCTCTTTGTATCGGTAGATGGAACTAATCGAACTGAATAAACTTACTTCATTTAGCTAAACAAACGAATTTACTACTGTACAAATACCGCTCATCAAAATCTAACTAATTTGTATGAGTAATATTATTAGTACAAGTATTACGTAACATACTTGTTCACCTGACCGATCCTCTTTATACGGTAAATATAAGGAGTTTAAATTTGGGTAGTAACAAAATGTACTATCGGTTGCAAAATTATAGGGTCTTGAGTTTGGAGTAATACAGAATACATAGATTGTCATTGTACATGTGTAGATACTAAAAGGCAAAGGTTTTACAACACATTTTCCAATTTTTCGTAATGTACAAGTTTTAAAAATGTTTAAATAGTATGATATTTTGTGAAAAATCATTTTAAATCTTTATTTAGTTTTTAACTAAATTAAAAAAAAATTAATACGTACATACACTCTCTAAAAAAAAGAAAATTAACAGAAATTAAAAATATAATACAAATTTTTACCCTAATTTTTGCACCAGTAGCAAGGGAGGTGTATAATTTTGGATACTATAATTGCTGTAATTTTATAAAAATAAGTGAAGAAATATAGTAAACTGATATATCTCTAAAGTCGTAGTAAAAAATACAAAATAGCATCAGACGAAATACTAATTTTCTTACAAATTCAATGCGACTGAAATCTGTTTATATATATAGACCAGACTCTTGATCAAAGTTTTGTTTCACATTTCTCATTTTGGGTATCTATAATTTCCCAAATACAATGATATAATACGTTCTACACAAGTACATTTTTTAAAACAATGAAAAAAGTTACGTTTATTCTTGTAATCATTGTACTGTATTCCATTTTATCTCACAATTAAATATAGGCTGTATAAAATAGCACTGTCTAATGATACCGTCATTACGCTTTAAAATAGAATAAACAGAAACTATTCTACGGTTACTTTAATAGATTATTACGTAATATTGGTCATTGAAATAACTCTCCCTATAATTAATATGATGAAATTTTTGAGGACAGATTACTGTACAAATTTTTTTATAAGAATGTTTTTTTCGTTTTCTGCAAATGTAGCATAAATCGTTAACAATTATTAAGGTACACTCTTATTTACAACATATATAGTTACGTGTTATTTCATAACCATTTGTTGTTACTAATACAATAATTTTTCTAAACTTAGAAGCTTTAAACAAATTTTTTTCAACCTCTATATTTTAAGCGTTCCTAATTTTTTCGACAGATCGGTTTCTATACCGAATTTGAGAATTATATATTGGATTTTTATTTCATAAACAATTAATTTATATTACCTTTTTCCCGTAGACACAAGTTTTTAAACGTAGCGTAAATTTTATCAAACGTGGAACGTAACTTGAATATGATACACGGAACCATACATGCACTGAAAAATTGAACCATGTATTAAACAAGATATCACAAAGTTACTACCAATAGTCCTGGTAAATTTTCTTAACTCCAAATAATTTATTAAGCCACGCAATTAGGTAGATTTCATAAGAAAGCTACCTATTGTAATGAGTACCATGATTCGACTTCAGGAAAATTTCGACATATCTTCACGTTTCACACCCCCCAGACCTCAAAACTACCGTCAGTTCAAAAGTTTATATATATATTTATATATTTCACTTTCTTGTAGACACGATAACTGCTGTAATTTTGTGCCAATCACTTTCAGATTGATACATAAAATATAACGACCTAAAATCTCGGAGTTCGTTTATGGGAAAAATCGGACCATGGTGGTGGAAATGAGTGGCTTTTTTGAAAAAAAATAAAAAAAAATATCGCTATAACTTTCTTATTATTAAGTAAAATATCGAATTCATTTAAAGTTCCTACTATTCTTTGGATAAGGGCCTAAAACTTATATAAGTTGAGTTATTTGATATCACAAACCATTTGTCCAGGGAGTGGGAAAAATAGAGTATTTAAGAAAAAACATACCTCCCTTAATAAGCACAGTATCAAATCGGTTTAAAGTGATCCTTAGTCCTCTGCACGTTACCTAAAACTTTTGTCTGAAACAATTTTTGAAATGACCAACCCTTACGAATGACCAGAACAAAAAAAAATATTGCTATAATTTCTTATGAAATAAAATATCGAATTCGTTTAAAATTCTTACTATTCAATAGATAAGGGCCAATGGGTGGAAAAAATGGAGTTTCATAGATCAAAAATATCGTAGCTCCCTTAATAGGGTAAGGATCGAATCCGTTTAAAGTGGTCATTAGTTCTCTAAATATTACCTAAAAATTTTGTCTGAAACGATTTTTTATGTGACCAACCCTTACGGCAAGGGATGACAAAAATATTTTTTGAATTGTAAGAAGAGGCTTCCCCATATGTTAAACATGTGAAACTTGTTTACATATGAAACCATATCGTGTTGAGTGAATTTGAAGTGAACGCATTTAAATTGCTGTGACTTAGTACTGTGTATATTTTAATTTTTGCAAGTGACAATATTTTATTGCCATAAAATTTGATTTTTCTGTGTGTTATCCGTGCTTAATGTGAAAGTGTGTAATTATGCTTAAGGAGAAAAGTTCGGTATATTTAAACAAGGTAGGGTATCTAACGTAAGCTGTAATACTTAATGTGGCCGATGCAGGCCGTTGTACTTTCAAATCATCTTCTCAATATCACTGTTGTTACACTTACACATGTTTTTTAACAAAAATTTCTGAAAACGTTGTCTTTTTTGAATAATACAAAGATACAAACCTAGAATCTTCCACTAATCCTCAAGTAGGTGTGTTGTCAAGCAGTTCAGGAAAAATTATAAGAAAATCTTGATAAATTTAGCAACAGCTTGTAGTCTAATGAGAAAACGTAGTGTCCGTAAAACATGGAGAGTAATGTTTGGATACGACCTCGTACAATTTGAGTTCGCCAATCCCTACTTTGCCCCGGTGAAATCTACCTCCGCCTTCCGGGAGCCGAAACTAATTTTTTTTTTAATTCACGGATTACATCTCTTATGTGAAAATGAAAGAAAACAAACCTATAAGTATATTTTAAAGATTTGAAACAAGTTAATTGAAGTTTATTTTTAAATAGTCAGGCAGTTAAGTGTCACTATACGGTTCGTCAACTAAGTTGTTTTCGTACTTCTATTGCGTCAATTAACTGTATCTATTTGCGTCAATTGAACAGATTTTATGGTTTATAACATCTAACAGTGTTTTTATCAAAGACAAAGGAAATGATATGATTTTTTTTAAATTTTATTCAAATCAAATGATAAAAGGGAGTTTATAAAATAAGATTGAAGTGGACAAATGTAGAAAAACGGGTTACAATTCACTAGCCTTTTTTTTCTCATCCGCACTGACCTGTAATTAAATGGTCAATAAACATTTCATCATACAAATATTACGTAATAAATAGAGGAGCGATTTTGCTGCAAAATTTATTGATCGTTTATAATACACTGTTGGTCAAACAATAAATACATATTTTGTAAAATACAGGCCTTTAAAAATTTATCTTTTGAACCTTTATACAAAAATTTATCAAAACTTCTTTTGATATTATTAATACATATACACGGAAGGCAAATCAAGTTATAGTGTAACTGAGTTGTACATTTGAAATTTTATTAAAATTTTCAGTATTTTCTGCCTCAACTAGATTAAAATGAACAGGTTAAATAAAAAAGAAATACATAGTTAGTTACCTACAGCGTAAAAGCCATTTCTGTTTTCAGTATTGAAAATGATTCAATTACTGCTATCGATTCTATTACAAACTGGCTTAGAAACCCTTGGAATTAAAAAATTAACACTGCAAATACATTTACGTAAAAAATCAAATATGCCCTACATGCGATACGTAATAATATAAAGGATGAAATAAATACATTCCTCATCCTTAGTTTAATCAAATCTTTCATTTATTATATTACGGGAGATCCGATGTTAGCGACTGTCAAATCCACTGAGTCATGGATACATATTGAAAAGGCTTCTTTACTACACGTAGGGTTTAACTAATTGAAAATATACACTCCCGCCGGCCTCTGTGGCGCGAGTGGTACCGTCTCGGCCTTTAATCCGGAGGTGCCGGGTTCGAATCCTGGTCAGGCAAGGCATTTTCACACACGCTACAAGTCATCTCATCCTCTGAAGCAATACGTAATGGTGGTCCCGGACGTTAAACAAAAAAAAAATTTGACGTATTACATACTATTTTTTTTTCTTAAATTATTGATACTAGAGACTAATAAATACCACTAGCGAATTCTAGCGACTACAAGTGACTAACGCCGATTACGCGACTGTTAGCCAATACAAAGTGACTAGCGACTACGTACAACTAACGAGTTCTTTCAACTACTAGTGTCTAGTAGCTCAAGGAATATCATCGACTGCTTGCGACTTTTAGCGACTATTAGGGATTAACAGGGTTTACACCGACTAGAATCAATTATTAGCGAACATAAGCGACAAGGGAATAGTTGGGATTATCGTCTTCTTTTAACTGCAATTGACTAATAGCGTTCAGAAATTACAAGCATATACTAATGCCTTAAAGCGATTACTAGCGAATAATATAGACTACGTTACTACATGCGACTACGTCCATCTACAAGCGCCTACTAAAGACTACTAGCGGCAGCCAGCCGACACAACTGATTGCTATTACTACTAACAACTAAAGCCGACTAATAGACACCAGCGATACTTGCGGCTAAAAAAGTTTACAAGCGACTACTAGGGATTGCCAGAAAATTTAAGCGGCTACACGACTACAAGCCACAAGATGCAACTACGCGACTACTAGCAGTTGCTAGCAAGTGACCTCTAGCTACTACTAACGACTACGCGACTACAAAGATTTACCTAAAAATAAAAGCAACTACTTACGACTGAAAGCATAGTATACTTGCTGTGTATACATAGTATACACATACTATTACATAGTATACTAGAATACTTGAGTATACTAACGACTACAAGAGACTTAAAGAAACAACCATCGACAAGCGAATACTAACGACTACAAACCTCTACTCTCGACTAGCCACTATAAGCGAATGTAAGTGACGAGTAATGATTAAGCTACTATTAGTTATTACCAGCGACTGCTAGCGAATACAAGCGATTACTGTGACTACTAGCGACTGCTTATGGCTACTAACTACTGGCAACTATTAATACAAACAACTTGTAAAAACTAGCGTCTAAAAGTGGGTACTTCAGATTAGTTGCTAATCACTAGTATCAAGTACGAGCGACAACTAGCGACTATACCCACTACTTACGGATACAAGTGACTACAAGCTTCAACAGGCATCTACAAGTGACTACTACAGACTACAAACGACTAAAATGATTAGAAACTGCTTGCAGCTAACGGTGTTTACAAACGACGATAGGCACAACCAGCGACGACATTCGTCTGCTATCGAATACTATCGACAAGCGACTAAAAGAAAAAACCAGGGACTACAAATGACTAATAGTACGTACTAGCAACTACGCGACTACAAGCGATTACTAGTGAATACAAGTGATTGCTAGGAATACTAGCGACTAAAAACGCTATAATAATAGGGACTAGCGACTACTTGTAGCAAATAGAGTTTTTTAACAACTGCTAGAGAATACAAGTGACTGTAAGCGACTAAACTTACCAACTACGCGACTACTAGCGATTACGCAACTACAATCTACTACTAGCTAATACAAGCGACTAATTTCGACTGCATTCTATTAAAAACAACAACGCGATTACAAGCAACAAAAAAAAAACCGAATATTAGTGACTACAAGTGGGCTATAGACTACTAGTAGCAACTAAGGACGACTACGCGACTACAAGCAACTACTAGTGATTAGTGACTACTTGCGGCTAATAGCGTTTACGAGTGACGGCTAAGGGTGTACCAGAGTTTACAAGACGAATAATTCGACTACTAGTAACTGACAGCGAATACCCGACCTCAATGTACTACTAGTGAATAAAAGCGACCAGAAACTACTTGCGATTAGCGACTTCTTTCGACTGCTATTTACTAGTAGTATCTGGCGACTAACAGAGACTACAAGCAACTAATATAGACAAGTGATTAGAAGCAACTAAGGGCGACTACGCGACTACTAGCAATTGAGCGAATTTAAGTGTTTACTATTTTAGGTTTACTAGTGAACACTTGCAACTAATACCGTTTACAAGTGACTACTACGGTACCAAAGTTTACAAACGACTACTAGCGACTACACTACTAGTGAGAAATAAAAATTACTTCACTAAGCAATACAAGCGAATACAATCCACTAGCGTTTAGTTGCGACTAGCAGCTTCACAATCGACTACTAGTTTCTAACGACTTCAGCGAATCGAAGCGACTACTAGCAAGTATCATCTAAACTACAAGTGAATACAACCGAATACTGGATACGCGCGACTAGCGATGTCTTTCATTTGTAATCGACTATTAGCGTCTGGGGATTTCAATCGATTACTATTTATACAAGCGAGTAATAGCGTCTTCAAGAGTTTAAAATCAACTACTTGCGATAACCGAGTGACTACAAACATTTACAAGCTACAATAATTAACTACTAGCGAATACAAGCGACTTCTTCCGACTAAGGCGACTATGTGACTGACAGCAATTACTAGAGACTACAAGCTAGCGTATACAAGAGATTACTGTGACTAGTAGCGACTACTTGCTGCTAACAGCGTTTATAAGTGACTAATAGCAAGTACGCGACTAAAAGTGACTAATCAGAGTACTAGCGACTAATAACGTCTGCTAGTGAACAGGAACTACTTGCGGCCATTACGGTTTACATATGTCTTCTAGGGTCTACCAGTGCTACAAGAGACAAACAGTAAATACGCAACTACTTGCGGCGGCAAGCGACTTTTAGCGGCTGACAGCGATTACGTAACGACAATCTACTACTATCGAATACCAGCGATTAGCGATTTCTTTCGACTGCATTCGATTAAAAGCAACAACGCGACTACACGGTACAATGCCAGCGACTAATAGCGACTACAAAAAACTACTAGCGACTAAGAGCGTCCACGCGACTACTAATGACGACTAGGAATAGTAGCAAATGCAATCGCGATTACTAGGACTACTAGAGACTACATCAACCACTACAGATTTGGCTAACGGCATTTAAAAGCGACTGCTAGGGACTACCAGGGATTATAAAAGACTGCTAGCGAGTAGTCGTAGTCGATTGCAATCGACTACTAATGTCTAGCGACTACAAGGGACTTATAGTTACTACTAAGACCTAGTAGTAGAAACATCCGGAAGTCAGATAAATAAAAAAATTTATTTCGTAGCCGCAGACATTCATATTTCTTCATTTATTTTAATCCATGATTTATGAATTTATTTTAATGATTTGTTTAATGGATGCTGAGGTCTATCTATACAAGTAATAACATCAGAGCCTTTCCATTTAGAAGTTCAACAGGTCGAAGATGACAGCAAAAGTTACATTTAAACGTTATCGGTTCATCAGTTCCCTTTCACTGCCATTTTGATTTCTAATAAACATCTCATTCTGGAATAGTTTGAAAATCTGGAAAGCTATACATGTACTGTACGAACCGAAGCGCCGTGTAACTGTAATTTGAAAGAGGCAAACAGGTAAGTATTCATACGGAGGTAAACATATTCACGAGCATGACGTACTACTTATATTAAAAAAAAAAATAATCAATCTTTGATTACTAGCATAACACAGCAGTGCATTTCAGTCATTTGCCAAGATGACTTGTCTCGTAAAGATACCACTATTAAGATATTTCTACAAATTAAAACTAATACAAATGCACTCGGCCATTACTATAACAACTCCATTGGAATACTTCCAACTTCTCAGAGTTTGGAACAAACCAATAAAACGAACGATTATTCAATGAAAAAACTTTTTTTAACACAACAATTTTTCATGTTTCTTGCGAAATATGTTGAATATAAAAGTCTATTGATAACAAAGAAATAAGAAATTTTTTTAAAATAATTAAAAGGTAGCCAGGAACATTTTTGGAAATTTCATCGATAAATTTAACAAATTGGCTGCTTTGTACATTTTTCAAGATTCAGTCACTTCACAAACGAGGGACTATCTATTTGCGGGCAAAGTAGTTTTAACCGATCCTAACCACCCAATCATAGCACCAGAGTTGGAGTTTTTTCTATCGACTCAACAGTCAATATATTTTTAAATTCCCATATTACTGGTGTAGTAATATGTCAGGTCATCCAGTTTTATCTTGACACAAAGGTGGAGTTTACTAGAGAGAATACACGCAAGCGATAAAGATAAAATTTTGACTCCTAGAATGAAAAAAGGTAGGATACGCAAAATAACAGATAAAATTATAAGTGAAAACATAAAAGATAATACTGACAATCAAATTGAGTTTCTACGTCAGCAGTTACGGATTAATTTACGGATACGATACTTAACGTTTTAATATGAAAATGAGCTCATAAAATATATAAAACAAGACTACAAGGCCTTCAATTCTAATATTTTTATTAATAAATTTTCAACACAAATTATATTATCACCCTTTATTTAAATAATTATCATACCATAACAATATATCTTCATATACATTAATAAATACTAAAATTATTTAAACTATTACATGTAAAACTGCAATGTTTTTAGGAAAATGTTATACTAAAGTTTCATTGAAAATTAATTTTTAATAATTTAAAAATAACATATCATGAGAAAATAGCACTCGGGAAATGAAGTAACATAGATATCCAACCAACCAACCAACAGCGACAGCATCCTTCCTGTCAACGGTTCACTTCCGTAGAACTGTCCTATTTCTACGTTAACTATGAGAAAATTCAGAAAAAATATAATTGTATTAACGAAATGAGATGTCATCTTCCCATTATAACAATGTTTAATTATAAAATTATATCTGTGTTAATTAAGATTTTTTATTCACTCCAACACATTTGTGTCTACGTAATAAAAAATTAATTCATTAATTAGGTTTACTAGATTCTTAACCAAGTAAAATTATACTCTATAAAAAAAAACAAAATTACTTTATTTAAAAACTAACGAAGCAGTAAAATGACACTTTGACGCTTTTCATTAAAAAAAAAATATATCAATTTAATTTATTTACTCCACTTTATTAATTGTAATGTTAGAGAAAAATGAAATACTTGTCAGCGTTGATTCAGGACTACGTGTATTTATTGTCGGAAGTGTGAAAAATTTACTCCATGTAGACCATTCGTTCTCAAAGTTGCTCCATTCGTTCTCAAAGTCCTCCAGCGCCCTTGTGGGCGCTGGACTTCAGGGGAGGCGGTCGAAGGCCCACCGATAATTGGGAGCGTTTAGGCGGTCTAAAAAAGCGATGGCTGATTAAAAAAAAAAGGCAAAAATTACGCTTTCATAATATTTAAAACTAAAATTAAATTCCTATTACACTCGCACAAATAATATTACAAAATTTTTAAAGGTTTTTAAAAATTTGCTTTATACTTTTTAGTGATTAAATTATTATCGTACATTGAATGAGTTTAATTAGTAGGTTAATTTGGATGTAAAACCCAGCATCGCCGTTTTACAGATTTTGCAATTTTTTACACCCGCACCCTTAATTTACCCTGTAAGGAAGAATGTCTGCAAAAGTAATGGTGGAATATTGAATTGTCACCCGACCTTAGTAACCGTGCAAAATTTCATCAATAGGCAATATCAGGAAGTACGTTATTAAGGATGGAAGATTTGTGGACAATTTGAAAAGACATTGGGAGTTAAAATAAAGCAGATAAAAATTAAAGGGACACCTATATTTTAAGATAAAAAAATTATTGAATTCAAACTACTTTAACTTTGCAACCAAGAGGCTTAGAAAGACGAATAGAAAAAGAAACTACAGCTTGAATACTTTACGTTTTGACAGCATTTCAATTTTAATACAAATACTTCCAAATATGATTAAATATGCGTTTTAACTGCTCTCATTTAAAATGTAAGTTTCAACTCAGACATAGGATATGCCACGTTTAAAAACAATAGTTGTAATTTTTTTTAAGAGCGCTTCTTAAAAATAGCAATTGCGATTATTATTTTTAACAGATGATAAGTTTAAAGATTTTGGGCGCTAGAAAATTTTTGATTCTAATTGTGGGCAGTGGGCGAAACATTTTGAGAATCAATAATGTAAACGGTATGCTTTCGAAACGAAAAAGTATAGTACTTTTGATCGACTATTGTAACCAATTAAGAATGGATTATATAAAGACATTGAAGTTCCTGATTATTAAAGCCGTATAGTAAACTTGTAAGTTTATATTTCTTTTTGTAAGAGGATTTTTAAGTCATTTAACTGTAGTTGCTTTGAATATGGTGTCGCACCAGGAAAAGATACGTCTAGTTGGAGTAAGTTAGTAATACTCGTATGTCAGCTGAACAAATACTGATTCATGGAAATACATCACGGATTCCGAGCAACAAACCTCCCTCGATTTTATTTATCTCTAAGTTTTGTGGAAGATATTACTAGGGAGATTAATAAACTATTAAACACCTGTAGTGGCGTAGCTACGCTATTTGATAGCCAGTGCGGAACCCAAATATATCACCCTCCTGTAATTCTATCCCAGCATTTAAATAAATTTGAGTAATGATCTTAAATATATCATAAATAATAATACCCAATGACTTTGTCTTTATATTTTAAATATAAATTTTAGGTTTTTATTTAACAATGCGAATTCAACATTTAATAATATTCCATACATCAAAACAATATTTACGGGTAGTCATAATATGCATCTTTTATTTCATATTAAACGTGATTAGCACACAATCCTAGAACTGCACTTCATACAACTCCGTTATTGTTATCAGGATCAATATTATAGCTCGCTAATAGTAAAAATTATAAAAAGAAATACGGATTTTTAACAATCAATTATAAATCGATTTAACCTCACTTTCAGGATCTTAAGTAATTTGAAATTTACCAAATAATTAATTGATTATATATAGACATTTACGTTTACGATAAATCCAGGAGGAAATTCAACGTTTCAGTTCAAAGAACGAATGCGACTTAACAATCACGTGAATCACTTAGCTCCTAGACAACGTGGATGACATGAGAAGATTAAAACACGGCTTCACGTTCTGGACCTTAGTGATTCTATAGAATCTTAAGTTTAATTACATCAGTGATTGCTGTGCATTATATCTTCGATTTTTGTTTTCAAATCTACAGCATAATCTTTTCTTTTTCTTCTCATCCTTTCGTCGTTTTTCTTACTATTTATAACTTCTTATATTTTTCTTTCTGTTGTTCTATTGTTAGCTGTTAAATGTTCATAATTAATTAGTGTATGTGCTGCTTGCCGTGAAACGAAAGTTCATTGTAATACTAGTGAATAATTTTTGAAGGGTTTCGCTGGGAACTCCTTATCATGTGATTGCGAATGTGATCCAATTACTTAAGGTTGTTATAAATGTAACTGATTGTAAATAAAACTTTGAAACTATAAAAAAAGTATAAAAAGTATTTAAAAAAAAGTATATATATTCATATACTATGTTAATATTGCTTTCTTTTACATTTTAGGATCATTACAATTTTTGTCTTCCTACTTGGATTTCAGCAAATTTACCGATATCATCAAAATTAATTTGATCAGCTATTTTGTGCTCGACTGAAATAACAGCCAAATTCGAAAACCTTGATTGGCTCATGGTGAACAAATATAACTTTTAATCGACTTAAGTTTAGAAAATCTTCGTTCGCATGACGTAGCCGATATGCAAATTTCAGATAGAATCTTAATGCCAAGCTTAAGTTTGAAAAAGAGTCAAAAGATTTCATTTCAGTTAAAAATTCAAAACGTTCAACGAAGACCACTTCTTAGGATCTTCTTAGTCGATTTCATTCGCTGGCAATTAATGTCTTCTCAGTCTTTCAGTCGATTTCAATGATGATGCTTCTTTGAAGAATTCATCGAACATTTGGACAAAATTTGATGAAAGAGCTTGCGAAAGATCTGCAACTTCTTTCAACAAATGACATTCCTTCCTGTAGATGAGACTCACTGGGGAACCGCACCCTACGCCACTGTATGTTCTAGGCCGGTTCACAATTGCTGTAAGGAAATGTTTCCTTCCTGCAAAGGTCAAAGTAATTTTCCAACCAGAGCTACAGTAAGTACTTATTTGCTTTATGTACTACAATAAAAATGTATAAAAAATTTGTTCGTTTTTTCGTTTGAAAAAAAATTTAATACAGATTTCGATTAGTACCATAAAACTAAAAATTACAGAATAATCTTAAAATGTTACTTCACGTTAAATTTATATATGCTACAGTTTCACCAAAGTGAAATTTAGTACGGTTTGAGTATACAAAGAGCCGCACGACAAATGTATGGATATCTAAATTGCACACATAATCCGGAAGAAGCAGCACCTTAATGAAATGAACGAAAAGTTGAAGAACTATATAGTAAAATGAATAGTACGAAAGGGATGAAATAAATTACCAGTTATGGAAGATTACTATTCTCTCTCCCTTAATAAAAAAAATAATAACCCAGCGATCAACTTTTAAGCCAAAAAGTACAGGAAAGCTGATCTGCCAATGTTCTCAACCTTGTTCTCAATTAGAGTATCATTTAGGTAAACCTACATAAATGACTTACTATTACGATTACAGACTATTTTAATGAGAGAGAATAAACAAACAGGAATAACGAAACAGGTAATAATTAATAATTTTGTAGCAAGGAAGTAGCAGACCTAGTTATCACTGAAAAAAGTGCTGGAAAAGTAGGCTCGTTTTACCGTAAGGTCAATGTAGGTTTGAGAAGATAAAAAGTTCTTTAATGTTTTATTTTTAGAAAAAAGAAAGTAATTATAATAAGTGGCGCCTGAATATTAATTCATATATTACTATTTTTAAGCAGACTACCATAAAATCATTAGAAATGACTTTAATAGATATTTTTTAATTCTAAATTTTTAACAGCAATCTATGAAAGGGCAAAAGTTAATAGGTATAAAGTGCTACATATTATAAATATAAATGATAATGATAATAATAATAATAAAATAATGTCGAAGTAGTTGTAAATTAATATTAAAAAAGTAAGCTTATTTGAATGAAAACCAGCTAAGATTTATCAGTTGACATTTTAATATTAATATATAGGTTAACTGCTGTGCCAAGAAATAACATTTAAGATCTTCAGCCTGACAATTAAATAACATTTATTTTTAATTTTTCACATGAATTAGTCGAATAAATATTAATGTTTTTATAAAAATTAATTGATTTTATGACATTAATAAAGCAGAGGTTACTTATTTATTTTATTAATCACAATACTTGAAAATATGAAATCACCAACTACTTTACATAATACATCAGTTTTGAAAAAAACTGTTTGATGTATCCTTTTTAATATTTTAATTCAAAATGCCGATCTCCTGGCAGAGTGATAGCGTCTCTGGCTTTCATTCGGAGGTCCTGGGTCGAAACCCAGTCAGGGGTGGCACTTTTCATACTCTACAGATTTCGATTTTCACATTTCTATGTAAAAGCTATTGTGGTGAATTAATTCATCAGTCAAAAAAAAAAAATAACTTTTTAAGTTATAAATTTTAGCTTTATTAAATAAAATCTGTAGTTGCAAATGTCATAGCAAAATTAAGTTGTAAAAGATTTAAAAATGCTTGATATAATGTACGAACTTTTGGCGGTATTATAAATAATTGTACTTTTACTTCCTCCGGAACAACTAAGTGAAAATGAAAGATTGGCATCGCACTAAAAGAATTAAAATTATTAATTTTCACTAAAGCATTTATTGTGTTTGTAGCGAACGAAGTACATCATTTTACCATGATTAATCTTCCAAATAATGTTACAAGACGAAGGAAATTAACCATTAAGTAATTTGTCCGTTTAGCTCCGCTGGAAGTCCGCCTGAACAGCTAATCACGAAAAACGCAAAAAGAGCGTACACAAATAGTGTGTCCCATGAATCGGTGTAGTGAGGAGGTTTCTGCCTCTAGAGCTATCTTGGAGCTCTGTTTCCAATTTAATGGCTGTATAAAACGCAAAATCTGGAGGGTTACTTGGTGGATAAAACCGGAGCTCCCAATCCTTCCATAAGCAATACAATAAAAATTATCTGTCACAACTTCATTTCATTCCATTTGATAAATTATTATCTTTCTTTTAATTTATTCTAATGTATTTTTTAAGTTAGATATATATTTTACCCGCGTGATTGAAGAGTAACTTGCACCAAATCTAACGTTTTTAATAATTAAGTTAAATCGTATGTGGTTTGCGGCATTCTTTCTAGAACCGAAGGGCTACTTCAATTAACGTATATTTCACTATTTTTGGGTGGCGGTGATGGAGGGACAACTCAAAAATTTCAAAAGGAACCAATGGTCATTTGATGTATCATTTTAAAGAGCTCAATGAAACGAGAAATATGATACAATTAAAACTAAATTCTGTTAGCCCAATTCAAGATGGCGACCAACACTGTGTTTGTTTCATATAGCTAGAAACCAAAATGGCGACCACTAGAATATCATTACGTTATTTTTAAATGAAATAATAAAGTAATTACACATGAAATTTTCATAATTTTTAATTAACGTAGTGACCGCCATTTTGGTTTAAAAAGGTAAATTTTAATTCTTTGATACCGATTTTCTTGACTCACTAAGACCTTTAAAACAAGGCCACATGACTGTATGTCCCATTTAACATTTTTGAGCCGCCCTTGCCCCCCCTCCGCCATCACCAATCCTGAAAACCGAATGGTCTATATTGGAGCTTAGTGATATACGCTTCCCATATTGGAGAAGATTTCCAAAGAGAGAATACGGATACCTCAAATAATAAAAAAATTAAAGGGAAGCATACCGACACAGTTCTAGCTACCTGGAACAAACACATTGTTGGCCGCCATTTTGGATTGGGTGATCAAAATTTAGTTTTAATATTATCACTTTCCTTTTCTCATAGAGCTCTTTAAAATATATATCAAACGACAATCGGTACCATTTAAAATGTTTGAGTTGCCCCCCTCTCTCGCCGACGAAAAATAAAAGAGTGAAATGTAGTTAATTGAAGTAGCCCCCTCGGCATAAGAAAGAATACCGCATCCAGTTGTCTTAATTATAAAAACAGAATTTGGGGGTGCAAGTTACTTTTCAGCCACCTGGTATAAATGTAACCGTTTTGTAACGTTACAATAAAATGTAATGGTATAAATGTAACCGTTTTGTAACGTTACAATAAAATGTAACTGATTGGTTAAATTGTTCTGTGCCGGTTGGTCTCAACTTCTACCATAAATAAGAACATTCATACGTAAGTCATGCCATATGTAAATTATATTAGAAACATAACAAAGAAAAAAACCCTGATGTATTTTTTTTTTCATTATATGCAAATATGAAAAAAACTTAATTTTCTAAGCATTTGGCGCTGGTATTGATACAATTGTATAAAGTTCCACTTACCAACAATTTTTAAATATATTTCCAAGTACTTTCGGAGTTGCTATTCCATCAAGGATTACTTATAAGATGTTAATTCAAAATTCATGAGATAAAATAATAAATTTATAAATTATTTTTTATTTCTTGACGACCGACTATTACGAACGTACCAATTTTAATTTAAATATGATTATAGGTACGACATATGAATTTCGAATTAACATCTTATAAGAAATCCCTGATGATGGAGTAGCACCTCCGAAAGTACTTGAAAATATATTTTTAAATTGTTGACAAGTGGAACTTTGTACAATGAAAATCTTAGCTTGCTCGTTTGCAGCGTGTACTTAGAGAACGTTAATAAGTAATTAAAGTAATACATTAACCAATTTAAAGTCTTATTAAAGTTAGATGGAAATTGCTAAATAGGAATTTAACTAAAAAGAATAAAAGAAAAAAAAATTAAACCTAATTATTTAAGTGTGTACTACGGGCACGCAAACGAAATTAACAGTCCGCTGAATGCATAATTTCAACTTATCCGGTAGAAGCACGTCCCTAACAATCACGTAATCGATCAGCAATAACCGTCTGTTTAATAAATAACATACAGTACTGTTAAAAAACAAAGTAATAAAACACAATCTCAGCAATCATTATAAAAGTTTTGTTTACAAATTTCTTTTCCTTTACTCAACACAAATCGATATAAACATAGAACATCTACAAATTGTACTTTTTTCAGCTCGTTACCAATATTTACAAGTCTACTGGTAAACTTCAAAAACAAGTAAAAATAATTCCAACTAATAAAAAAAAATACACTAATAAATTTATAGATAATCTAATAAAAGTAGGCCGAGACATGAGGACTTATTTGGAATGTGGGGTAAGGGTCGTGAACCACGACAGCCGCAAACAAAACAGATCAGATACGCAAAAGATGATAGAAACAGACGAAGCGGTAATGTTCCTTATTTGGTCAAATTATGTTACTTGTGACTGCGCGTTCAAAAGATTTAAGAACACTATTAATTTGGATATACGTCAAATTATATATAAGCAAAAGAATTCATATAATAAAATAGAACGCTAACTATTTTTTTTAACAATAAAATTACTGATGCGGTTTTTTTTCGCTTCAGGCTAAGCGTTGAATAATCATCGTGAATAAGCTCACCATTGAACTTCAATAAAGGCATCACGATCTCATCAATCGATCAACTATGAACTTCAAAAAAAACATCCGAGTAAAATAAAATCAAACAGAGTAAATATAGAAAGCTAAGTAATGTTGTTCTATTTATTCATATTATCTTTAAGATTACGTAACGAATTAATTTTATTATTCGAGATACAATCATTTTTTCAACAAATAAATATTTAACGGTTAGTTCATTTGAGAATTTAATTTTAACATTACAATGGTAAAGTTATATACAATATACAACGGTAAAATAATGTACAATAAGACGTAGGTATAATTTAATACATAAATTTGAAATATATTTTTGTATTATGTTCAGACCGTATTCTTTCCTTAGAATTTTAAACAAAATTGAAATCTAACCCCCTATTGTAATCTACGCTTTATCTCTGTTGAAATCGATACTATATCATTGTTAAGATTCATTTATTTTCTTTGCCCTTTACCCAATGTAAACAAACTACTGTCATGTTCTTATAATCTAGTGAACAAGCTGATATTAAATATTGTTTGACTTTCTTAATTCTACGGTCACTTTCCTTTGAAATGTTAAATAAAAACACATTACTATAACTGTTCTAGCTAAAGAGAATGTTAAATATATAATTAAAATATACATTTAACTACAAAATATAACATATTATAATGAATAATTAAAGTTATCGTAAATTAAAGGTGAATAAAGGAAGTGTTCGACAAATATTAGTGTATCCGGCAATTACTTAATGTATACAGTTTACATAATCTTGGGATTACACCGAGGCTGGAATTGTTGTACAATCATAAAAGCTTTCACATCTTTTGCTAAAAAAATATAATTATAAAATTAAAAATCTAATTATTCCGGGTAATTTAGGTAAAGTTTAAATGTTACAATAAATGTTTAAATATGAAATTTAACAAATCTTTTCCAAAATGTAATTTTTGGATGAATAAATTATTAATTATTATTAGTAGAAATTAATTATTGGTATATACAACTAAAATGAAAAAGAAAAAAAATTACACCTTATAAAGAAATATTAAAAAAATATAAATAGTCTTTTTTATGAATTGTGCTTTGTTCGTGTTAGAATCGTATAAATTTTAGTTAGAATCGCTGTAACAGAGGAATTTGATTAATACTGTTGATAATTCTAACAGCAACAAAATTTCTCCGAGTAGACAATGTCTAATAAAGTAGCGGCGGGAATAGTGGTTAAGGCAACATCTAAAATAAATGACCGTAAGCTGGTAGTATACGTTACCGTAACAACCACTATTTTCCATCAAATACTTGGTTCCTGAAGTTTCTGCCCATCCGAGAAAAAGCTTCTGCAAAATTAAACATCTCTACACAACAGAAAAGATAAACGTTTAACAGAATAATTAACAAAGTTTACATATTGCATAATAAAACGTAATCAGATTAAATTTTTTTTTTTTTTTTTTTTAAATTATAAGAAATCTTCAATTTTATACTTTAGTCATTATTATAGTACAATTTTTATTAGGTGTTTATTTATATCACATTATGTAAACTAAACGTTTAAGAAGTACGATTTATTTTTATTTTCAGGCGACAATGCACTAAAAACTTCTGAAAAATATTTTTTAAACTTGTATAACGGCAGACTTTCTTTCTTTTTCCTGTTTGGCCTCCGGTAATTACCTTTCACATAATACTTCAGGAGGATCAATGAGGGTGATATGTATGAGTGTAAATGAAGTGTTAGTCTTGTACATTCTCAGTTCGACCATTCCTGAGATGTTTGGTTAATTGAAACCCAACCACCAAGGAACACCGGTATCCACGATCTAGAATTCATATCCGTATAAGAATAACTGCTTTTACTAGGACTTGAACGCTGGAACTCTCGACTTTCAAATCAGCTGATTTGAGAAGACGCGTTCACCACTAGACCCAAGCCGTTGGGGTGGGTTGCATAACGGTAGACAACCGAATAACTTAAAGGTAATTAAATGGCGTCGCCAAACATTGTGATCTTATTACACCAAATTTTCAACAATTGTAGAAATTATTCAGTATCATTATTCCCTGCTGGTATTTAATAAAATATGTTGTCGATCATGCCGATTCAAATTAAAGGCAACTAGTTTGAGTAATAAGGTAACAAATTTTAATGATGAGGATTTGAACATTTTTCAAGCTAACGTTTACAGCTAATTTTTATATTTTTGGAAAATGATAAAAAGGATTGATTAATCGACAAATACATTTTATTATAATTAAGAAAATATCATGTAGACTGCGCTAAAAGATAATATTTTTTTTTTAAATCCGTAGTCTGTTTTCATTGATTTTAAAACAAAGTATAATGTTACCGATTTTTATTATCGTAAACCTACTGTCTAGGCTCTTTCAGTGGGTCCACACTCACTGCTGCATCATGATAGCTAAAAAAAAAATACGGGTTGAATAATTAATCTACACTAAACTTTACAACAGAAAGATATTTTGTAGAAAAGAAAATATAATAAATATAAGATAAAATAAATATTTAAATTACAATACATAATTTTCAATTTAACTCTCGCTTCTTTAACAGAAACACAATGAAAACAACTTATTCGCGGTGTAATATTGTGAGATGTCTTTTCTATATTCACAGCTAAAATTTTCCGTATTCGCGTACATTACATTATGTAATGACATTAAAAATAAAGGTATTAAAAGATTTAATGACACAGGTAGAGTCTGAACGTGAACAGGTAGAAGATACGATCCCTCGAAAACAATTAAATGTCAAAACGCTTACCGAAGGCATTAAACTATTCCATAAACTTATCCAGTTTTTTTATAGATATTGATTCACTTTTGAATAGAAGCTTAATCTTTAAGCGTAAAATTGAAGATGTCATGCAAGAATACACAGATTTCACACGGATTTAAAAACGAGAGTGAGACAAGGAAAAATTACAAATTTTTATAAATGAAATCCAAAATATTGTAGGTTGGTTTTGTAAATTTCCTTTACAGGAATTTTATTTTAGTATTCGTAGTACTGTTTTCTTGACTTTATAAGGCAATTACCGAATACGATTTGAACATGTAATACCGTTTTCTAATACAGTGAGTTTTTAAATCAAACAGTTCGGTAAGTGCTTACGAGTAAATTAGAAAATATACTATATTTTGTTAAATATTTTTTGTGTAGTGTACCTATGTACTGTACTAAATGCTCATAATTATTGTTGCCGTCTATATTTCATCAATAACATCGCCCTCAGTAAGTAAGCATGATTTTTTCATTTTACACAGAACCTAACCATTCTACATTAAGTGAGATTAATTCCTTTCTATATTCGCAGTTTTCTAAATTCGCGGAATTTTTACGGTATATAACCCCCCGTGAATGAGATTTTACTGTATATTAATTTGAAATTTTCTTGTTGGTTGTACAACGAGCACGGTAAAGACCGGCCAAAATCATAATATAAATTTCATTAATGATAAATAACCAGTTCAAATGTAACAATGTATGTTTTGTTTTTTTTTTTTTTATTTAAAAATGTAAAATATAAAAAAATAATAATAAATCGAAACCGCAGTGGATATAACTAAAAGAAACCATGAAAAAAATTATTATAAACTAACTGGATAAATTACAACAAATTAAGAAATAAATGCCTACTTTAAAAAAAAGTTATTACGTTTTTATAACTTCTTTAGTGTATATGAAAATGTTATTTTAATTTTTTTTATTGCGTTGTTTCGCAATAAGCAATGAAAACTTAAAGAATAAAAAGAAAGTGAAGAGAAAATTTGAGGTGTAATATTTAAAACAAGACAAACAATAATAGTTAAAAACCCCAAAAATAAGAAGATAAACCAAGATTGCAACTTAAAATTAATTGAAATACTTTCAAATTTATTATTATTCATGATTCTATTTCTTTTAAAAAATACAATTCAATTTTTAATTTTTTTATTAAATTTTTGGAATAGATGTTTGTCATAAAAATAAATTAAGCGAAATTTGACCGAAAGCAATGTTCTAATAATTTGAATTTCATATGCGCCACTTAAAATAGCATCCAAGAATATTATCACAGTATTTGAACACTGAGCATAACTTGGCTGATGTTACTGAAAATAAATTTATTTTATTCTATTCTTTGATTCGGTTTCTCTTTTTTTATATCAAAGTTTATCAGAGTTCAATCTGAAGGAATGTTGTAACGATAAATAAAAAAGATCGATTCACATTTCTGTCAAATAACTGGTGGTTATTTTCCTGTAAATTGTTTTTTTTTCGTTAATGATGACCAATGAGTTTTTTAACGAAGTAAAAACAAAATAAAAAATATGGTACTTTTTCGTTTTATGGTACCCAAAAATTCTTGCCCAAATCAACTCAAAATCACCCCCAAAAAAAAAAATATGTTGAAAAAACAACAATTTTTAGAAAAAAGGTAAAAAAATCTTTTTTCAATTTTTGAAATAAATTTATGACAAAAAATGAAATAAGCATTATTGCTTATAATTGTAGATATAAATTAAACTTAACCTACGCTCGGTAATCTTGACTAATTAACAGTAATGTTTTGATTATTTAAATAATAAATAATTACTGCACTTATTATTTAAATACTCAAAACGTTACTGTGTCAAAAAAAAGGTTTTCAGAAATCGAAAAAAAAATTTTTTTTACTTTTTTCTCGCCTAAAGTTTTTTTTAACATAATAATTATTTTTGAGCGATTTTAAGTTGATTTGGTCACGAATTTTTGGCTGGCATAAAACGAAAAAGTACCAAAAATAAATATGTTTATTCCTACGAACTATTCTCCAATTAATAAGAATGACTACTTTTATAATGACTTTTTAATCATTAAAAAATTACTAAAAGAAAATAATTATTATTATTAAAACTTGTAATTAGTATTTTTAAAGGCTAAACTTCACTAGAGCCTAACAGCTAACCACGGTATCAGACACTTAGATTTTTCATACGCCCTTATTACATTCATACAACCGAGCACTAGCCTTCCTGCAAGAAATTGGGCTTCTATTAAGTCTAACAGTGGCAGCTCGCGTATAGGCACTGTGGAACTGCACACCCCCTATTTACACTTGATGTAATCGATAAAATTTAATATATGACTCCTTTTTTCTTTTATTCTTTCTTTATACTTGTATAGAATATAATCCTTAAGATTAATGTCAGTAGCCATACCCCAGTTTATGAAAAAGATACAAAAATCATTGTAAGGAACTGTTTGCTTCATAGTTCCAGCGGCGTGGTGTTTGGCTATTGTGAGCATCCGCACATAGGAAGCTGCACGCGAGGCTGCGAGGGAGAGAGAGCACTGTCGCTCCCGCAGTGCCGATCCTGGAGTGCTGGTGGAACATAGTTTTTTTTACTCCGCGTGTATTATGCTTAAAAACCGTTACATATTCTTGAACGTGATAAAGTGTTGAATTAGATTATTATCCTGCTTCCAGTTATTCTATTTGATTCAATTTTTTTGGTTCTTTTATTTTACAAAAAACTTTAACCGTGGCCTTGAAAAGGCCCAAAAAAAAATTTAATGGAGTAGCACCCTCATTAATTTTAGCTACGAACCGTCTAATGTATTAAAAAAAAGATAAAATTTTTAGGAATGAGGTACTTCACGAAACATTTTACAAAAGAATTTCATTATAATTTTTTCTGACGATATCATTTTTATACAAATTAATATTATTTAAAAATGCGTTAAATAAACGCATGAATAAAATTATCAAATCTAATTTTTTTCAAGGTACAACAAACCTGAATATTTACCCACTACCTTATCAGATTCTTAAAAAAATTATCAATTAATACCCCATTATACGGTTACTACATCAGAATATTAAACTCCGGGGAGGGATATTTTATTAAACTCTGGTATTTACTCAAACGTTTGGAAAAAAAACAATGTTTTCCATAAATATTTTGAAAGAAAAAATGTAAAATGGATCGGCATTCTTTTAAAAATTTACTTAAAACATGATAAAACTCTGTACATTCGAGGAAATATTGTTAGGAAACTCAACAAGTTGTGATATACTTCAATATAAAATTAAGTTTTTTTTAACTGTTCCCTTGAACAACTGTCTATAGCCAGCTATTTTCTATATAATAAATTCTAAATGCTGACCACGTTTGGAATACCTTCACCATTAAATATAACAAATACAATTAATTATACACAATTGTTAAGCTCACATCTGAGAACAAGTACTACCAGAATTAATCCTTCCATTTCCCGTTTACTCTTCATTATTTCCTATCCCTTGTTACATAACTAGATGTAAAAAGAAAATTATAAAAAAAACCCAATGTCCTAGTCATAAAAAAGGTTTTGAGAATATTCCGACAAAAATTCACACTAAGGGCATACATAGCAAAGGTACGTTACTGTATGTCAAGCATAAAATCAGTAAATTACCTCAATTTTTTACTTATGAATTAGCAATGTCTTACAAAGGTTTTATCAGGAAAAATAACATCCCAAAATAAAAATAATTTTTTTTTAAAAATAATAGTTGATAGAGGTGACAAGGAAACCATTAAGTTCATTTAACATACTCGTAACTGAATAATCGAAAAACGATAATAAAAATAAAAAAAATCGTATGGAATTATCGCTTAAATAAAGTCGTATTAACCCACCGGGTTGGTCTAGTGGTGAACGCGTCTTCCCAAATCAGCTGATTTGGAAGTCGAGAATTCCAGCGTTCAAGTCCTAGTAAACCCAGTTCTTTTTACACGGATTTGAATACTAGATCGTGGATACCGGTGTTCTTTGGTGGTTGGGTTTCAATTAATCCCATATATCAATAATGGTCGAACTGACAATATACAAGACTACACTTCATTTACACTCATCCACATTCACCCTCTGAAGAATTATCTAAACGGTAGTTACCGGAGGTTAAACAGGAAAAAGAAATAAAATAAAGTCGTATTAGAGAATAGTTGCAAGTATTTTACGATTAACAACTAGAATGAAATCTAACCATTCATACGAAGCAAGATCAATAATTTATCTGCCAACGCTCAGTTATAAAATAATTAATCGGTAGGGAATATCTAATTAGAATAACTTTAATATCATAAGAAAATATTTTTCAGCAATTTTGTTACTGTTTTTTAAGAGACACAAATAATAATTGTTTCACTTACTTTTTTTTTAAGTTAATTAAATCTTTCACTAACAGGAATATAAAACGTCGAAACTTTCCATATAATTGCGCAGAGAAAAAGAACTTTTTTTTAATAAAATTAACTTCAAAATAATATAACTAAAAAATGGATAATATATGTTCTAAAATTGGTCCCAAATTAATTTGCGCAGACTTCAATTCGTTGAAGAAATAAATGAAAAGTGTTTTGCAATATTTTGAGAGGTTTTTGAATGTCGAATTTAACAATTTATTTAATAATTAAATATAATATTTTATATTTAAAATATGGATAGGATACGAAAAAACCACGCTCGAAAGAAAAAACCCGTTTTCAACAAAGGCCATGCAAAAAGTTTCCGTCATAATTTAAATAAGAAATGGGGAAATTATGTAAAATGTCTGCCGAGCGTGAACAATAATACTCTGTAAATTTTTAATCTAAAATTTCCAATAACTTTATTTAATTTTTGCATTAAAGTACTTTAAATTTCTGAATGACAAAAGAGTTTATCCCCACTCTGGACAAACCAGCAATAATTTACCGCTAACAAGTCCTTAATACTATTCTCGGTTACCATTCCTTGTGAACGGTAAGAAAAGTATATTTTGTTCTGACGATTTATACAAATGTAGCAGGGTGCAGGTGCATTCATTAGACGAACAAGGAACGCAGCTGTCTAAGGGCAGCACCAAATCAAGGAAACTGCATTTCGAGACTTCCAGTCATCCAATCAATCAGGCAATCAGAATAATACTAATAAGCAATGATGACAAAATAAAGAGAAAAAAAAATTCAAAAAGTCTATGAAGTTAGCGAAATTTTTCGTCCAAAAAAATGTTCCATTTATATGAATGAACTTACTATGGAAATAACCCCCACAAAAAAAAAAAAAAACATTACGATTCGAATTGAAAACTTTCTCCATTTTGGAATTGGTTGAACACTAACACCTAGAAAGATTTAGTAAATATTACAGTAAAACTTAGCACAAATCTAATCCCTAAGTAAGACTCCTCAAAAATACAACTAATAATCCCTGCTTTTTTTAAAAAGAAATATAAGAAGTATTTACTTCTTATATTTATTTTTTTATATATATATATATATATATATATAATTTTAAGCATTAATTTTCAAAAACTACGGATTTTGGTGATTTTTTTTAACTTGTACAGCAAGTTTTTTTTTTCTGTAGGACCTGTTGTACGTTGCTTACTCATAGCTAAGAAGAGGATTTTTAAACAAAAACGACAATGTCTACACACTACTCAAACGACTTAAAGATTCACTTTTAAGCGATATTTAACTTATTCAGTAGTAATTTCCAGTATTTACAATATTAGATGTCATTCCAGTATTTAAAGTATCTTTAAAGTAAGTTCAAGAAAAGCTGTAGGGTAAAGAAATAATATACCTGTATTCCACAGAATCTTGGCTTTCGCTCTTTTGCACTCTCTTGGCGCTTATTTGGCGGCATTATTTTCAACAAGCTCTTTTCGTTTCTTATGAACGGCTGTTTTTCATAAGAGCAGCTGTTTTGCAAATATATATACTAAGTAATTAAATAATTTCATGTCATTTTTTAAAAGGATAATAAACTACAAAAAAAATTAAAAATAACTTGAAAATTCGACTTCATAACGGGCGAGGCCAAATTAAAGAGTTAGTAGATGTTGGTAGTTATTTTTAATTTAGCTCAGCCTTCGAAAAGTCGAAAGTTGAAGAAGAATTAAGGAATTACTTATAATTATTTTACTTTTCAATTCCAATTTGTTATTAAATAAGTTTTACTTTTTGATAAGATTTATTTTATTCGATAAACACTTTTTTTTTCTTTTTTCCTGTTTAGCTTCCGGTAATTACCTTTCAGATAATACTTCAGAGGATGATATGTATGACTGTAGTCTTGTACAGTCTCAGTTCGACCATTCCTGAGATGTGGTTAATTGAAACCCAACCACCAAAGAAGATCGGTATCCACCATCTAGTATTCAAATCCGTGTAAAAATAACTGGGTTTACTAGGAGTTGAACGCTGGAACTCTCGACTTCCAAATCGGCTGATTTGGGAAGACGCGTTCACCATTATACCAAGCCGGTGAGTTTATCTGATAAACACTGAAAACTATTTTCGCCCAGATATTGTCCCATTTATTATAATAATAAAATATAAACTTCATATATTGAAATATTCGTTATAAATTTTATAACGTAAAATTTTTTGGGTGGAGAAAGAGATTTTTATGAAAAACTTTTGAATGGTATTTTTTCCAATGACATCTCTGATAGTTCAGAAATTACAATTTTCTTAATCTCTATATCTGAAAAAATGCCGACCCACGCCGAGTAAAATTTTCAAAAGTTGTATCCTTAACCACTTTTATTAATAATGGCAACGTTTAACGTTTTTTGTTAAACAGACATAAATTTGGGCCGGCCTCTGTGGCGCGAGTGGTAGCGTCTCGGCCTTTCATCCGGAGGTCCCAGGTTCGAATTCCAGTCAGGCATGGCATTTTCACACGCTGCTACTTGTAATTCATCTAATCCTCTGAACCAATATCTAACGGTGTCCCGGAGGTTAAAAAAAATAAAAAAGTAGACGTAATTACATTTTAATTTAAAACCGTTAAAAATTTATGTAAATAAAAAAATCACGGGAATAATAATGGTAATAATGATCTGATATGATTATAGTGAATGAAATTACCATAATAAAAAGTACATTAATTTCGAACGGTTATTATAAAAATTTCATCCATAATTTATTCATCTAAAATAAAAGGAAGGAGGTCAAAACACAAAACACCAGTAATATGTTGCACTTAATAATTTACTAATTTTTTCACATACATTTAAATAAATGTATATTTCCATATTTCGATGCGATTTATTGGTTCTGGGTCGATAAAATCACGAACTGTTAAGAGATATCGGCCGGGCGACGTGAACGATATCGACCTGTTGTTAGTTCTTGCGGGTTACAGGTACTGTATAAAATTAGCGACCAAATTGTTGTTACAGACACTCCCATCACTAAAACCAGTTTCTTTCCTTTAACATCAGATAAAAGGATCACTAACCTAAAATAGTCCATATTACAACAGTTTTTCGATCTTATTAACTTTTCAACCTGCACTGTATAGACTAGACCAAAGATCTTAATGTAGAAATCTTTTTATTTTTAGGTACCATTAAATAATAGATTTATACAACATGATTCACAATTTTATTAAATAAACATAACAATATTATACATTGAAAATATGGGGAATAAGAACAAGTTTTTATGTACATTCAAGTTAACATAAATAGTGTTGTGTATTTTGTAGGATTTTAACTAGAAAACTGAGAAGTTAATTTAGCCTTTCCTACAAAACTATTTACATGATATCGCCAATTAAATTATATGGATAATTAACGTAACGAACAACTAATTTATCAGACAATTTATTTATTATGTAGCGTAATATTCAAACTTTTTTTCTTGAGAGGAAGGTTTTTTTTTGGCTGTTAGGTTCCATAACTGGAAATGTAGGAGCCAACCTGACTTGAAATACAAGTCACTCAAAATGGAAAAGTAATTTTTTTCCAAGAAATTCGTTCAAGGGCACAATTCATTCCAGTGTAGGTACGCTCGGTTTAGTAAATACAGAAGTATCAATCAACAAAATACGTACATCATACATTGCAGTACAAAGAAATAGCTGTACTAAAAGGTATTTGCAATAAAATCATGAAAAGACTATAGCTCAAGAACTGTTTAAAACAATGTAAGTAAAAAAAAACGCATACTTCCATTCTTAAATAATATCAGTAGACACGAAAAATTAGAAAAAGTAAACATAATAGGCTATTAATGCGTAACTTTATCCTTGCGTATATGTAATGCACTAAGGAGTATTTCAACTGGCATTTATAAAATTAAAATAAACATAGGAGTTAACTTAAAAAAAAAATAAAATTATCATCGAACAAGCCATTAGAGATATCAGTTAAATAGTTCACATTCTATTTTATCAAACAGTTTCACTGCTGAGATAGCATTGCGTATAACCACTGCTTAATAATAGAAAGAAGAACATTTTTTTTTTTGCTTAATACTGTGTTCTCAGTTTGTCTTATGGCTGTAATACACGTAAAGAAGCTTAAAAAAAAGACTAATCAAAAATCTTTTTCTTTAAGAGTAATGATGTTCACTACATATCCAGTTCCTATCATGAACAGAGTGGAAGTAGACTTGTAGGCTAAATACAAATGAATTTCGATGTGCTTGTCATGCTGACATACAATCGCATAAGTGCATCCAGAAAGAAGGCGATGAGAAACCATTTCAATACTCACTTTCCTTAGTAAGTTTTGACACGAAATATTTGCTTTACGGGTATGATATTTTTGGAGGGAGAAATGACTTCTGATTCATGTCAAGTCGCCTACAACCATATGGTTAAATCAATTAATGTACAAACCAGCTAACTATTAATTTTTAACACGGATAATCCAAACGCGATATTATGTCAATTTTTAGATAAAAAGTTTTTTTTACGTTTTCGTAAACAACGGGAGAAATATTTTTTACAGCGTTTCATAGATATTTGTTAAATTTTCAATTTTTCTTCGTTATGTTAATTTATTAATATTTCTTTTACATCTATTTTAACTTTTATTTCTGTATTTAAATTATACATTATTTTTGTATATAAATTAAGTCCTCTTCACCTCTACTGATCAAAACGCGCATCTACTTCAAATTATTATTATTTGTACATTGTTCTTGAGCGTTTTCTCTTCGTAATCATATATTTTTATTCAAAAGCAACTAATAAACTTTAATTCCTTTTTTTTATCACTCATACGGCAGTAAGCTTAAACCGTGAATAAATGTAACCAAGAGAAATCTTACTTGTAACAAAATATTTTTTTTGTGAATATGAAAATGTTAATTAAAATAATATATAAACTGATAGTACATTAAACATTTTCTAAATGTAGAATTATTCTGATTTTGTAAATTATGGGGAAGTTAAATGAGAAACGAAAGTTAACGGTAGGCTTGTAAAAATGCCACAGATCTTCACTAAATAACATGTATTATCACTACTTCGCCAATTTAATAAATTCACAACTTTACCTTTATTTTATTAGATCAATCTTTATTCCAAGCTTTATTTCAGCAATTACATAAAATAATAACTACTTCATTTAATATCGGATTTTTAACATAGTAAAGTTTTTAAATATAAAACCTATTATTTATAAAAATAAAACTTAACTTGGCCCTACTTATGAATTGTTCAAGTTCATTGCTGTATTTAAAATAACTTCTTTGGAAGGGATGAGATTAAATTTGTTAAATGAAATTCAGGTAGAAAGAAAGAAGGAAAAAAATTATAACGATACAACCAGGTAAACTTCAATCACGAAGTACTATTCCCTCATTTTTAACAATACTCTATTATTATACCACAATGTAGAAGGGACAAAACCAAAAATAACAGTATTCATAATACTGAGATTCATATGAACATATGAATGTAAAGTTAAACGGAGATTTACCTCTTCTTCCTATCTTTGGTCAGTTTCTCATAGCTCCAATCCATCGTTTTTTGTTTTTTTGAACGGTGTTGTCAAGTGTAATTTTACAATTTTGTATGATGAAAGGGTAGAATATTAGAAAACTCTTTTTTACAGATAAAAATTATGAAACGATAAGAAAATCCCAAAAAATCTAATTTTCAATATTAACAATCATTATATTTTTAATGTCTTTTTCTTCAAATTACGATTGCAAAAAAAACCTGATTTTTTTCAGAAATTGTCTTAAACGCAGTAATGTATAAAAAAAGGTATAAATACTGTAGTAAACTACTTTTGTTTTGGAAAAAAATTTCACTCTTTATTGCTTTCAAAATAATGCAATACAGATTGTTAAAAATATGAAAATTAAGGTTTTACTTACCTAATTTAGCAAACGTATATTCAAATGGTCTCTAATTCCGTACTATCAAATTTTGTAGCATGTTTGTATTTAGATAAACTTTATTCGTAATGAAACCTTACAAATATTTATTTCATTAAACTGTGGAATTGTGCATTTGACCAATGTTACATTGAGCCTGCCTGGTTTTCGATACTACACAGCAAGTGGAATATAAAAATGATGATATCACTGCAGATACGAATGAATTTAAGGATCGTGGCAGCGTACCGAACGGTATCGACGGATGCGGCGACAGTCCCGGCCGGGGTATCGCCGATCCAGTTACGAGCAACCCAAATGAAACGAATTTATGAAGGAATAGAGAGGGAAGATGTCACTAATCTCTTGCTACAAGAATGACACGAGAAATGGAACGCCGCTACGACTGCGGCGTGGACAAAGAAGCTTATTCCTGTTGTAGGACCGTGGCTGAGGAGGAAACACGGCGACGTGGGATACTACCTTTCACAATTCTTCTCTCATTGGTGTATACTCATACAGGTTTAGAAGAAGGGAGCTCCCAAATTGTGCGTACTGCGGTCAAGAGAATACTGCCTCCCACACCTTTTTTGAATGTGCAAGTTGGGAGGATCTGATATAACACAAAAGAGATTACCCCGGAAACTACAACAAATAATATGTTGAGGGATAAGGAGGAATGGTGACAATAGAGAGATTCGTAGCTGAGGTTATGCGAGCAAAGGAATTTGATTACAAAATGGGAGGAGTTACTTTAAGAAAAAAAAACCGAGACCCGGCTGCTGGGCAGGGCTCGGGAACGGCATAGCCGGGCCCAATATCCCTGGTTTTAGCGGTTAGAGGCAGAGGCAAATGAAAATAAGGAAAAGATCCGGAACCGGTGAGCCGACCTGCCATGCCGGACGTACTGCCGGTAGGTGGGGAGGCTCATTAGAGTCGCAAGGACACTCCCCTGGGGTGAGTAATACTTGACTGTTGAGCCGACCCAGGAGAGCAGGAGAAAAAAGTCTTTCTTTCATTTTTAAATTTCTTGTTTACAAATTTTATAAAATAATCTTTGTTTACAATCCACTTATACGAACTAACAATTTCACAAATATGGCTGAATTTACTGGATAAATAAAATTACGTATTCGTACGTTTTTGTTTTTGCAATTTAAAATATTAATTTCATTACATGTTCTTGTGTAGTCCTAAACTTCTAACCTTTTTAATATAATTTATTTTTACTTATTTATTGTAAATTAATACGAGGGATACAATCTCAAGCTCCAATAATAGTGTGACATACTGATGTAACACTAAATAAAAAAAAACAAAAAAAATCAAGTTTCATATGAATTTGGTATGTTCCAAACAAAAATTGTAAAGGGACTCTGACAAATAAAAAATACCACGCGATAATGAACACAATAAGTTCACGAATTAAGATGTTTTAAGTTCAGTTATACAAGAAATAATCGTACGTCATTATAAAAAATAGATCATTCAATCAGGATATAAAAAAAAAACGATTCAAAACGGCTATAAAAATGATGAGGGTGAATGTAAAAACCAACTAGAACAATAATATTGCAATATTTACGTGAAGTAAAGAACTAACCGTCCTTAAATATAATGTAATCTAAGTACAATCAAATACCCCTACGGGCAATGCTCGCGTTTATATTTTTTAACTGATAAGCTAGTAATGTACATGACCGAGTTGAACAACCCATGAAAAAATAAACATTGAATGATATCTCCATCGTGTTTTTCTCATAACGATAACGCAGTATTTATTTAACGGTACATAAACGTGTATTTGTAAAAACATTAATTTTTTCATTCTTTTCAATATACGTAGTTGTGGAAGAGAATTTATGTATATAATTTCGTGTACAAAATTTCGTGACATCAACGAACAAATTAAAATGCTTGAAGTAAAACCAATTTTTACTTCCGGGAATCTTTCATTTAAAGATGTAACGATTTCTACACTTTTAATGTCATAAACAAATTAATCACAAATATTTACTTACAACGTCTCAATTTAAGTTTTTCATGTTTACAGGAATTTTTTTTAACACGCTAATTGAATATAAATCAACCTGGTATTATTTTTATTGGTTCTTTAGACGGTAATTTTTAGTGATAACTTTAAAAAAATATTTATTAACTGTATTACAGAAATAATCGGAAAATATCGCGATCGACTTGAAATAAATTCAGGGTATGTACAGGACTTTAAGTAAGTACAGGCATAATCGGAAAATACCGCTATAGTAGTAATTTTAAATTTTTAATAAAATTGGGAGTGGAATAGCTGATCTCTTTTATTAAATAGATTTTATTGTTATCTGTGTTGTAATAAACGAACCACATATATATATAGAAAATAAGGATTTTCCAATAATTTTCTACCCCATTTCTCAGAAAACATTGTTTCCCGTTACAGCAGTGCCTATAACTAAGATTGTTACCGAATCGTAAAATGAATAAAAGGACACAACTGTCTCTCTTCATACACATGGATGCGAACACACACACATACATGAAGAAAGAACCACCGGAGAAATCCAACAAGTTAAACTTATTTTTTATGTACATAAACTGCAACAAAAAATGTAACATTCATTGATGTAATTATATACTAATAATAATAAAATAGCACATTAGGATTAGGGTTCTACATTATTAAGAAAAAAGTTTTTTTTTTTATGCTGTAGCTGCTAATACTACTATTGCAACTTGCTTACTTATATACAGTATTTCTTTTTAATTATCTCTTGCATTCAGCACCTACTATAGCCATCACCTGAGATACACACAAATTCTAAACGTACGTATCAACTATAAACAAAAGTGGATTGTTATCCATGAGCAATGTATAAGTAATATCATTCTTTAATTCAAAAATATTTAATATCTTTTTGTTTTGAAACCGTACAGACATACAACTTACCTTAAACCAATTATAGTTCCACAGTAGGTTTTGTTCAGTTCCAGTAAAACTGTTCTGGAATCAATATTCTAAATTGAATCTTAAAGATCAAATAGACGATATTTATTTTATATGACTGTATAAGTTTGCTCGTATAGTTACTACATGAATGATCGATACAATATTAATAATTTACGTCATATTATTTTATTACGTAAGTATAAACTATCAGACGTACGACTATCAATATCGAAAAATGAATCCTATAGAAAAATTTTAATAATTAAACGTTATCTCTAAATTAACTCCAGTTGAGGTATGGTCGAATTTGAAGGTAGACATTTTTTCTCATCATTTATCCCATATACTCGATCCCTTATTCCTTAATATCTTTTTATTCATGTAAATTTGATTCTGCTAAGTTTCAGCTAAAGAACTGTAGAGCCAATGAAACCTATATGTGATAAAGTGCAGCAGGGAAGAAGCGCCTTTGAATTCTAGATCGTGATACCGATGTTCTTTGGTGGTTGGGTTTCAATTAACCACACATCTAAAGGGGTGGTCGACCTGAGGCTGTACAAGACTACGCTTCATTTACATTCGTACATATCATTCTCATTCATCCTCTGAAGTAATATCTTACGGTAGTTCCGGAGGCTAAACAGAAAAAGAAAGAAGAAGGGAACAAGCGATGCCTGTGAACCGACCTCAGAACTCCATCTTTTTGTGCGATAGCTTCAAAATAAGCGGCTCAATTTCCTGTCGGATTAAGCCGACTCTCCAAATTTCTATAAAACGAAACACTTCCAGAACCAAAGATCAATGTTCATTTCCAGAACATTTACCTCATATTATGATATGGTTTAAGCAACTAGAACATATCGTTTCATATTTAACAGTACACAAGGATATGAAGCGGGTAACAACCGACATTTATATTTTCACGACAAGTGGAAATTTAAAGGTGTCCAGGGAGGATTCTGCTAAACTAAATAGACGTATTTCTCTCATTAAAATAATGAAAGAAGTTCATATGAACATGGGTCCGAAAACGCTTCGTTAGAGTTATGGCTAGTGAAAGATTTTGCCCGATTTCTGCTCCTTCGCTGAAATGAAGCCCCGCTGGAATTCTGGGAAAGTAAATTAAGGGGCGAGTTTGGTGGTTTCTTATGGTTTTTGAACTGAAAAACTTTTAAAAATGGGTCCCACAACTTCATCACCATTATTTTCTACGAAATAGTTTAGTAAACAAAAAAAATCGAGTTCAAAAACATGTTTTAGCTTTGATATAAAATAACTTTGTTAAATATTCGATAAACAAATAAAATTTATCCGCTAAATTGATAATAGATTTTAATTGTGAGAAGAAACATGTAAATTATCTACTAACAACATCCCACAACAGTAATTTAGTTGTACTTTCATGTGAAATAATAACAGAAAAATTACAGTAATACGTATTTGTTTGCCAGCAGTATTATGATATTTCTTAATTATTAGTGCAAGTGCATTAATCTCCCACTAGGGACGCTGTAATGCTGTACAATATTAGTAATCTGTGTTTACCAAAGAGCAAAGTTCTCACTGATCTCTATATAAATGGATAGAGGAGCCCATGTATTGGAATTGGTAAAATTTGAAGCATAAACTAGCGCCATAAATGAGTTATAGAACCGTTACAACTAAATAAAATGAAATGGCACATGCGCAGAGGTTAAGTGTATGAGTAGGGATAAAACCACGTTTTAAATTTAAACCGACAGTAAAAGTGTTCTAATTTTGTATTTTGAATAAAGTGACCTATTTTTATCGCATTAAAACTGATTGTGATTGTCAATACTTGTAACTGAAAATAATTTTGCGAGTAAAAACCTTGTGGAAGTGCGTGTTTTGTAAAACAAAAGATACGAAACTGAACAATGTATCTTGCTTTAAGTAAGTACAAGGTAAGATTTGAGGTTATAACAATGTAAGAATTGCAAAACTTGAGTAATTATTGTAAAAATATTGATTAAATATATACAACAGTCGTAAAACTATTGTCCAATTCGGTTATCTTTTTTTTCCTGTTTAGCCTCAGGGAATTACCGCTAGGTATTACTTCAGAGGATGATATGTATGAGTGTAGTCTTCTACAGTCTCAGTTCGACTATTCCTGAGATGTGTGGTTAATTGAAACCCAACCACCAAAGAACATCGGTATGCACGATCTAGTATTCAAATCCGTATAAAAGAGACTGCCTCGACCACGATTTGAAAGTTTGAACTCTCGACTTCGAAATCAGCTAATTTTTGAAGACGCGTTCACCAACAGACCGACCCGGTGCGTTCAATTCACTTATCCGACTTGAGTAAAATAAACATCCCTACCATCACGATTATAGTCGCACAAGCGTAAAATGGTTTTATTTAGTTCCCAACATCTCATTCTGCGGCACTGGAGTATGCTTGCAATATTGTACACTTAATTGTATTTTACGCCATATCCAGTTATAAAGAGATCAGTGAAAGCTCTACAAAAAGAATTTTCAAACATCGTTGCGGTTATGATTCAGAGTCTTGCTTCAGTGCATTGTATTTGTTATTGCAAAGTTAATCTTTCATATAAAATCTTATTTAATTTATGAAGTGTGCATTCAAGATTTATGTATTTAAGTACCTCATTTGCACCGATTTTAAAAGCTACTGATAATAATATTTAGCAAGTGATTTATTCTGTAAAAAAGGAGAAATGTTGTATAAGTTTACAAATCAGGAATATGGCGACATTCATTTCATCTGTGGTTTTTGTAACGGCAATGCTACAAGAACCGTCGAAAAATATGGTCGCCGATTTCCCAATCGAAACATTTCTAACCGGCAAGTATTTGCAGATACTCACCGGCATCTACGGGACGGTAAAAAAAATGTGAATGAGTAGATTTTACGTATGATAGAGCGAAGTCAAACTACTAGTACTCGTAGATAAATCTGCACGTTTGGGGATTTCACGCAACAGTATATGGCAGACATTACACAATGAAGGTCTCGCTAGACTATCCATATCATCCTCAACCGATACACACCCTATTTCGTAAAATAGTTATTTCTAAAATATTTATTATACCATATTTCCTAAAAAAATAATGGTTACATTCTGGGCCACATTTTTAAAAGTTTTTCGTCAAAACCCAATGAGATCACTAAATTCACGCCTTAATTTACTTTCCCAGAATTTCAGTAGGGTTTCATTTTGGCGGAGGAGCAGAAATCGGGGCGAAATGTTTCACTAGTCGTAGTTTTCGGACCCGTGTTTATAGGAACGTTTTTCATTATTTTAATGAGAGAAATACGCCTATGTAGTTTAGCAGAATCCTGCTGAGACACTGTATTATATGTATATGCACATGTATATGTACATATACATAGACTTGTGTGTATATATATATATATATGGCTACTTTTAAGCATTTCTCCACTTCAAGGACAATTTATTTATACATGTATTAAAAAGTCATTGTTTTTTGTCCTCTAAATAAAACTAAAGGACGAATATACTGAAATACAGGAAATTAATTAATTAATCGATTATAATAACAGCTGATTAATAAACCTCATAGAATTATATATTCAGAAAAAAAAGGATGTTCACATCTATTTCCGGAAGAATTAATACGATAAGTTAATGAGTTTAATGTACGATACAACTACCCAGTTATTCATTAAAATTAAGGTAAAACAATTAAAATGACGTGAAATTTGTATATAAATAGAAATATATTTATCGATTACTAACTGAACAAATAAAAATTTCTCTTTTATTTAAATATGTTGTTATTACACGAATAACAATCTTATATTTCAGTTCAAAGTATGTTATATTAAAATAACAAATATCTAAAATATAGATAAACCAAGTCAATAAATTAAACATTGCAGTTAATTCATAATCCACACATACACCAATTAATAAGGCAAAAGGTTGATTTGAATAACCCATGCTAAAATTTTTATTTTTATCCTATGTATTTTAAGTATATATTATTAAGCTTCAAACATTGATAGATCAATACAATTTGCAATACTGCAAACTTCCGCCCGTTAAAAAAACTACCTAAATGAATAAAATCTGTCATTTTTCGAGGAACTTCCAGTGTCTTTTTGAATTATTATTTTTTTAATGGATTTCCTCCGTATAGATTATTCTACAAGAAATAATATCAAAAACAAAATAAAGAAAATTAATAATATTGAAAACAAAAAATAGAACTGAAAATTATACAGGCTAAATTAGACAAGAAAGTGAGAAATTTATATAAAGGGATGTTCCTTAGTAGCAATAATAATAATCTTTAACCTTTACTGTTTATAAGTAACCAAATTTGTCCACTACTGGAACTTAACCGTTTTCCGACCTTAATTGTGTTGAAAAATTCATAATTATCTTCAGTTTTATAACTTAGAGAATATCATAACTATTTGAACATTAAATACTAGTATACACGAAATCAATATTTAAACCTTTCGAAGTATACAATAACGTTGATTTCAAACAACTACGTACTTTTTTAACAAATCTTGTTTGGAGTTCCTTAAAAAACATTTTTTCTCATTCATGAAAATCAAGGACGTAAAATCAAGCTTCTGGAGGGGGAAAGCGAAGTCAGTTTTTCAACAAAAAAAAAAGTGCAGTTGTTGGAAAACGAATAAATAGAAAATGTACGATTTAGACAAAATACCTTAATTTTTTATATTCAGTGTAACAGTTTCCTCGGAGCATGCCATCGATTGATTAATAATTGCTATCTATTCAGTACATGATGCAGATATATTAATTTTTCCATAGACACATTCACGTACAAACTAACCGAATGCGTATGCATCTGAGGGTGAAAGAACAAGATAACTTTTTCGACATTTTATCGGTGTTTTTTGGACTACATAAAATAGCTAATGACATTACTAGTGAACTTGAAACCGGTTTTTGACTTTTAATCTAGATATACGTACAAGCCCGAAAAAAAGAAGCATTACTAAAATGCAATATATAACAACATTCTTTCAAAGTTACCTACATTCAATTTACGAGTAATTACCCAGAATCGTTTAAAAATTTAAATTTAAATTGAGAAAATTAAGTATACGTAAAGCGTGGCGTAAATAAACTATTGCCTCTAAATTTACCTACATTTCCCTTTAGTTAATATGTATTTTCTTCTTCAATTTTAATTGCTTGTAATTTTTAGTTACTATTTCTGCTGATACAACAGAAATGTATTTTGTCTTCCTTGAACGCCCTTTCAGCACACTATACCAGATTATATATATATATATATATATAAAATAATAATAATTAATATTTTTATTAATCTATTTCTTTTAAAATAAAAAATAAAAAAATGATGTTCAAGGAAGAAAAGAACTTAATTACAATGAGTCAAATGGATTCGAACTATTAGTTTATTCTTTCTTTTTTTAATTATAAAATAAATGATATTAACATATCATACCCACGCATTTCAGGAAGTAAACAAAAATAATATCTAACTACATTCAAGGCTAAATATAATACACAGAAATTGGACCAATCCTATAAATAATTAGTTGACATACAAATTGTATACAAACATCGTATGTCTAGTTTGCTTATTAATATAATAACAACTCTCAACATTTACTGAATTAACTTCATACAAATTAATAAACATTTTTCCTATATATGGAGATTAATAAAAAATTACAGAGAAATACAAAAACATGAAGAAAAAAGTTATAAACTAACCTTTTTCTACGAAACAAAATTATAATTTACCTCCCACTGAAAAATAAATGCAGAAAAAGATGATATTAATAGGGAAATTATAGGGTTCTTTTTAGCAGTATAAATGTAAAGAAAGAAAAATCTAAATTTACTCGTAATTCACACCACGTAAATTTATAACTGTGTATCGACTAAAGCCAAACTTATACAAAGAAAAATTCAATCAAAAATTGTTAACAAATTTTAAATATTTTCCGTATAGCTTCGTTAATGGGCATATGAAAAAAGCGTTTCGGAACAATTGTTTCATCATCAGATTTATAAGATTATGTCATGTAGGTCGTTAAAAAATTAATACAAATGAACAAATTGTCATAGTACAAATAGTCATTAAAAAATACGTGCAATATTTTTTAAGGGTATTGTGTTAGCTAAATATATGACTATTGCGATAAATCTGATCATTTGTTCCAAAATCCCTCATTTTTATATACTCTTCAATAAAAACAAAAATACACAAGTATTGCAAATTTTTTATATTCCTGACGCGGTTCGGCATGGCTAACGTGGATATAATGTTGAAAATGTTTATCGCAAATTTTATTAATAAAATTTCATGTTAAAAATCATTCAATGAAAGTTCCCTCATGAGCAATTTTGTTTTCTTATTTAGAAATTATTCATAACGCACTACCATCAGCTGAGACGTTATGATGTACAGGAGATACACAGATCTGTATGAAGAAACGTCTTTATTTCATTTCTATGGGGAAACAAATAAAAGGCAGGACGTAAAAAGAAATCATGATGAAAAACTTCTAATTGATTAATGGATAATTTTGATTAAGTTGATGAAAGAAACCGGAAAATGATTGAAGTATAAAAAACTACTATCTGGAATAAAATCTAGGAGGTCATACGACAGATTATTTCATTTTTCAGGCTGACGATGAAGAAAGTAATAGGACAGATTTTTTATGGGTGCTTCCGATTCAATCAAACATTTGAAAAATAATTCCATCCAAAGGGGCAATACGATATGTACCTAAAAATGACGTAAGTAGGGTTATATAATCGTATAAAAATGTACAACCGGTTTACGACGTATAGGTAATTTCCTCCAAGGTTATACAACGTACTAAGATTTAAGAATTTCAACAATCTATCTAAATATCTTCTGTTATTAACAGAAGTCCAAAAACCTTTCACTATGAAGCATTTCTAGTAAATAACAAGATCATAAATAATAATTAACCACACAATCAATAGTTTGACAAATTTAATGCTAAATCTATTGTTTATCTAGATACTTTTATGATAAAATCTACCACCAAATTTTCACAATATTTCAATGATAAAATAAATGAAAAAAAAAGTTAATTAATTTACTCTCATTAATTTAAAAATTGTTTTTTTTTATTACATATTATTTCTTTCTTAAAAGTTTAATTAATCATAAAGTTAAAAGTGTAAATATTAACGCTGGATTTCACACTTATCAGTAAATATTTCAATCACATTAAAAAAAAAAATGAAACAATAAAAAACAAAAGCTAGATAATTAATTATTTTATGTAAATTGTCAATCGGCATGAATTAAAAAAAAACTGAATCCCTGTATTAATAATGTATTAAAAATCCGTAGGCTAGTAAAATAAAATTTTATATAAATAATGTTTTACTGGAGAATATTACACGAAAACCAACCTATCTTTCACTAAAAATATAGGGTTTCTTTATAATAAGTATACTATGCAGATAATAACAAATAATAAATTTTATTGCAGATATTATAATAGTCCAATGTAAAAAATCACAAAATTTACACTATCACACACCAAAAATTAACGACCAGTTTGAAAGAAATTCTTAAAATTTATTTTTTTATTAAAGAAAAATATTTGAAGACATTTTGAAAATATTTTTGTTCTTAATTGTAATAAAATTAATTAATATTTTCAAATACTGTATTAATTATCAAATAAATAATACTTACAACAAAAATATATTTTATTGTATATGGTAACATCCGAATTTTTTAAACTAACTATAGCCAAACAGATAAAAAAAAGTTTCTTGAGATTATGAAGACGGATATGCGGGTCAGGTTCGACGTTTACTTTTAAATATTAACAAAAAGGATAAGATATTATTCGTTATAAACTCATCCCGTCTATCATAACAAATTTTCACCTATTGTAAGCTAATTTTTTGACAATAATATTACAAAGTTAATATATTTTGTATAATTAATAAAAATGTGTAACTTATAGATTTATTAAAAAAACATTAAGAAAAATATATAATAATTATTTTAAATTTATAGTGATATATAATTTATTTTTTATAAATTCAATACAAGATATTATGAAAAATCTAAATATATGAAAATCTAATTACAGTAATAATAAAAAATAAACATAAAGTGAGGGTGAATTCAATCGGTCAAAAAATTTGCAAGTGTTAAGTGGTAGTCGCATATCCAATTAGACCAAATAAAACAGTAATTAAAATATTATAATAAAATGGATTAATAATAAAAAATTAAACGTTTATCACCACATAAGAAAACCTACAACTTAATACATAACACTGTTTCTTTGTGTCGAAAAAAAATACATTAATACAAAACAATGCTGCAACTTTGAAATTAAAATATATTAACCAACTACAAGAAAACGTTTTTCACGTATACACCTAACAACAATAAAAATACAGAATGCAGTTTATTGCTTATGTGTATATATTAGAAAAGCAATCTTTACACCATAATTTCGATATGATATAAGATGGTTCCATGTATACAAAAAGAGTTTAAAGAAATCAATTCTCTTGGTTGAGATTGTGAATGAAGTCAAACTGCAAAGGCAAATATTGATACCTTCATACACCATTAAAAATATAAAAACCACTTGCGTTGGACCAGACATCCTTAGAAAGTGTATATTAAATAAAATCTTTGAATCAAAACTTAACATTTTTCATGCAGAATAAATTTTGTAATTTTTAAATGAAAGGGGTAATGTGATTATTCATTATTCCTTTCTCCAAGAGCCACACCTATATGAATTTGATATACAAAAAGCCAAAGCAAAGCAAAAGTGAAAATATTAATCCAATTTTTTAAATAAACAATTAATGAGTATACTACTTGACTAAGATAATAATAAATACAGAATAAAAGTAATCTGTTATCTTTAATAATTGAAAAACAGCAATTTAGATATGTTAATGTAGTTAAAAGAGTATACTTTAATCTAATTTTACTTGTAAAAAACCTTCACACAATATAAAAATAAACGTTAATAACAATAAACCTTTATTACAGTAAAAGACTTTGCGCACAAAAAATTACGCGAATAATTAGTTAACGCTTCTAAATATATTTTAACGCATTTACATAACAATGCTTTTGTCGGTAATTTTTAATATTTAATTATGCTGTCAGAATGTGATGAGGTTAGGTAATAACAATAATGATCACTCTAGTATATACAAATTCATTTTTGCGATAACCACAGTGAAATCATTTTTTCCTTCGAAAAAAAATTGCTACTATCAATGTATAATAATTAATTATTAGAAGTGTCAAATATTAAATTTAATATATATATATATGTAAATTACGTAAAAATTTCCAATATAATATTTTACTAGGATAAAATTTATTTCATGACTTTTTAAGTTGTCACGAAAATTAGAATACATGCGTACATGATAAATATCACAAAGGTAAATATAACCAGAGTTAGTTAAATTAATTCATTACATCTATTACCTAAATTAATTAACAATTCGACCCTATTATTACACGGTAAGTCAGGAATGTTCTCATACTTCAGCTATATACAATTCAAAATAAAAATTTTCAGTATAACGTAACAATTTACAGATAGGACTGTCTATATTCCAGTAAGAACATGTTGAGTAATATACTCTAACGTTGAATAATCGTGATATTTTCTAACGCAGACCGACACGCAGCGGTTAGGAGTATTGATTTGCGCAAAGCCCTTGTGCCCCATATTCATCTATTTGCAGTAGTTTCAGATAAAGAAGAACAGCGATTTGTTAAAACTGTTACAGACGGTATACAGTGGAATATTAAACAGAAATAAATAGTTGATTTCTATTTCGGTTGCTAAGTAACAGGGCACAATTTATCGATTAAGTAAATAATAAAATAAATTAAACTTACCAGCATCTCGTTCATCTGCAGTGCCTCCTCCTTCAAATACGGTACTGGAATGCACGTGTCCATCCCTATGTAACAATACTTGATGCAAATCTTCAACTACCCTACACCTTGTTCTGTCACTCAAAAAAGCATTTTTTAAACACTTAGCACATTGAAAACACAAAGCCCATGCGTGTTCTTCACTAATCGGGGCATTAAACGATTTAAGTATATCTGACAGGCGAATACACTCGTTTTTATCTAGTATACACTTGTTCGGTTTTACTGTGACGTCTCCCGACATCGTGCCGACCACAAACAGATACAAACATCACTGAACAACTGCGGCATTGCAACCTTCTCTTCTCAACTCAAAGTTAGTGGTTTCTCTATCCACACGATAGATCGCGCCAGTGTACCAAACAACACTATCAGCAGGCCAGAGCGGGATAATAACCGAACAGCTATTCAATACATGTGTTACTCTAAACGGTACTATAAGTCATCTGCTACAAGATTTTGAAATAGAGCTATACAATAAATCAATTTCAGTAATATTATGAATAAATTTGATTAAAAAAATTAAAAGTATTATCGAAAATGATCCTTATCTAACGTACTACATAATCTTATACATTTGATCGCTATTAAGCTATATAATTTAAGGAATAAATCGTTTCTTGTAAGACTGACAAAGAATCACATAGTTTTTCATGTTATCAACTATAAACGATCACACAGCTAGACACTAGTGATGTCAGTCAATACCACGTTAGAAATGATAGAACTGTTTCTTTTTCATTAATGTAAAAAAAATCATTCCGGCAAGAAATTGAGCTGGTTTAACTGGTGGGAATATGCTTTAACTTCATAAACCTACGTATGTTGTCACTCAGTAAACAATTAAAAAAAATTAGTACAGTTGTTACATAAATGTATAATATAAAAACAATTCATATGAAATAGTACCTTCTATTTATTGCATTTCATATTAGCTTCTGGCAATGGTCACAAGAAACTTCATTAAAATTATATTAGTACAATGTAAAGGAAATTATTACATACAAATCTATAGTTTTTTTTAGATTTTCTTCAATATAAACATGCAGTTTTAACTTTCAGCTGCAATAAACTGTCCCAATAAATGAATTTATTGTGGGAGCTAAAAAAAGGAATTTGTCCATTCCCATTTAGTAAATGTAATCATTCAACAAAAAACTGCCATTCATCCGATTGAAATCTTTTTAATAGAGTATTACAACTTAACTGCTTCTATTGTTTATTATTTATGTTGTTCAAATACCTAATGAGCTCTCAAATGGACTCTCGAATAAATTTTATCTTCTCCATATTTTTCTTTATGAACAGGTATAAAAAATAGCTAAATTTAAATTAAATTTAATAAGTAAATATAAAATTTAATTTAAATTTGATTCTAATGAAGTACAATGAATTTTATTAACCACTAAATTGCATACATTCTAAGTGTTACTGAACTATAAAGTTCAGTTTAGTATTTTCTGAAATTTACATACATTTAATTTTTTTTGTGACTGGTTATTTATATATAAAAAAGCAAAGTTAATTTTTGTATTCAAATGTACTAAATTAACTTATTATGCATTATTTACATGAGTAAGAAATAAAAAAATAACTATAAATAAATAACATTAAAATATAAGCAGGCTACATTACTAATCTTAACATCTACTTCTCACTTTTGGTAAGGAATGTATGTCTCCTCTCCCAACTGCTTTAAAATTGTTTTGTTTAATTATTATACATAATCGTTAAAAAGTAATAGAATATATATTTTTATTTTTTAATTTATTGAAATATAAATTATGATTCATGCTGAAGTTGATTATCTGCTAACCTTTAATTTTTTAACATTTAACTTTACTTTTTCAATAGATTGGTAATTGATACTTAAACAAGGGCTCAGCACACTTATGAAAATTATTACTTTTAAATGAAAACAAACAATAATAAAAAAACAGCTGAAGCAACTATTATAAATTTTGAAAAAAATACTTCACATATTTGTAACTTTTTTTTAAGTTTGAAATGGTAAAAAAAATTATTGATGCAAAATTACATTTTTTAAGTGGTTAGAAACTACAATAAATAGTTAAGTAAAATGTTACAATAATTACATTTTGAAATTTAAATAATTTTTTATTAAAGCCTAAGAATATTATTTATTACTCTTAAAAGTTTAGAAAGCTCAACTTCCTACAGATGGGAATGGATACTGGTTACTTCTTGCAACTTCCTGATTCAGTATACTCCTTTTCCTGTTTAGCCTCTGGAAATTACCATCAGGTATTACTTCAGAGGATGATATGTATGAGTGTAAGTGAAGTGCAATCTCAGGTCAACCATTTCCGAGATGTGTGGTTAATTGAAACCCAACCACCAAAGAACACCAGTATCCATGATCTAGTATTCAAATCCACATAAAAGAAACTGCCTTAACCAGGAGAACGCTATAACTACTTCTACTTCCAAGTCAGCTGATTTGCAGACACATTCACCACTAAACCAACCCGGTAGGTGTGATGCAGTATACTACAGCTCTTCTATTTTACTAGAAGTGCCAACACTATTTCAGATACCCAGGTATTTGAAGACATTTCTGGATGTATGCATTTATGCATACATCTAAATTATATTATAAATTATATCTAAATTTAGATGAGTTAGCTTTATCTTTTCATGCAAATAAAGTTGAAAATTAAAATTGTATAATAAGGAATGATAATCAATCACAAATTTTTGGGGTTTTCCCCACAGTTGATTGATGCATTATACCAGAAAGAAATATTTGTGGCTTCTTTATAATTACTTCAGGGAGTAGATGCACTAACTGGTATGAAGGAGCAATATATGAATACTTTCATGCTAGTATCTAATAAATTTTTCTTTATTCCTGATATGCAGGCCTAACAGACCATGCTTTATTTGAACAATATAGAGATATTTTAATAACCAAACCAGGTAGTAAATTGTAACTCAATTTCACAATTTCTTATTAAAATATATATTCAGCGTCTGAAGTGATAATATTAAAATTAATCTTTATGTATAGATTTTCAAATTAATTTTGTTAATGAGTTTGCCTGGCCTACATTTTGCAGGCTGATATGGACTATTGGATATATTAATCAACTCTGTAAAGAAGGCAATGGGAAACAATTTCATTGTTCTCTGCTTAGGGTAGTAACAATGCCAGGTTTACTACCTGGCATGAGAAGCTTGTTATTTTGCAGTAATCATTTTCAGAACTGATGTCTCGTAACAGATCAGACACAAAAGTTACAATTATAATTAACTTGTATATATTAAATTTTATTATCAATAATAAAATATATACAATTACTTAGATATAATCATAAAACAGAAACAAATGATTCATTTTTCAGATATAAGATATTTCATGCATGACAAAAATTCTTGATTATTTCAGTCTAAGCATTTTCTATTAATTTTTTTCATTGAATAAGTTATCAGATTTGAAAAATTTTTCAACTCGTAAACTCTGAACAAGGTTCTGTAATTTTTTTATTTATCCTATTGACTTTTTTCTGAGCAAGTCATTGTAAGTGTAGATACATATTTTCAAATTTTTATCAGAGGGGTAGGAGGAAACAATTTAAAATAAAATTTTATGTTCAAATGGTCAAAAGTTTTATTATTCAAGGTCATCTTAATTATACTTTTTACTAGTTAGGAACACTATTATAATTTTTAATTAGCAAGAAAATAAGAATTTTTTGAATCCTTACCTGGTTTGATCTCATAATTCCTTAAGGAGTAAATATTCAGTGTCACAATCCTGAAAAACCTAATCGGTAAATTCAAAAATCTATTTTAAACGCACTATGAAGCAAGATTAAGAGATGGTTTAAAAATTGTAGCAGCTTAGGGATTCAGAAAGTAGGGTGTTCACATTGGATTTAACTATTTTCTTATAATGATCTAGTAGATACATTCTTGTTAAAAATCACTTTCCAATAATAAAAATAGAACTGCAGAACTTTTACTTACCTCCTTTATAATATATTATACATAAGAAAACTTATTTTGTATAAAATTAGTATTTTTGAAGATATTTTAGTTACATTTAACGTTACAGTTAAAATATACCTGGTTACAGAAAGGTGTAACTGGATATATTTAACCTCGGTTTATATCCCCGGGGTTTGTAACTTAAACCCCTAAAATATAAACCAAATCAAAAAACTAACAGATATACAGTTCAAAACCATAAGAAAACGTTTAATTAATAACAAAACAACTATTATTATAGACCATTTAGACGGAGCTACCACAAAAACAAACAACTCCGCTGGTGTTGTGTGCTTAAGTCCTGTTAAAATGAAGAACATGACCTCTGGTTAAGCCCCTCATGGCTAGGTATGGAGGGGGTGGTGTAGCATCCGGAACAGTCACATGGTGAGTGTCTTCCCCGTCAGGGCCAATTTGAGTTACATTTAACATAAAAAAATTAAAAAAATATTTAAATACTAAAACTTTAAAATCTAGATGCCCAAATTTAATGTCTTTCTGGATCTCTGTGTTTAAAGCATAAATACTTATGAGAAAAAAACAAAGCCATTTTATCCAATAAAATGGCTTTTACAACAAATTCATGATGATATCGTAATTGCCAAAATTACACAAGGAAAGTAATAATTATAATTATTAATATCTTATAATGGGATGTAAAATTAAAAATTCCACTATGGAGACCCTTTAAAATGCACACTTCCTCATTGAAAGAGGTACATAATTTTTTTTTTTTATTCTATCATAACTTTTATCAATGTGATATCTGGAAAACATCTGCGGTTCAAATAACATAAGTCAAACTTGCTTCCTCTGAAAGTAACAATGTTCATCATAGACCATTCTTTGTAGTGAAAAGTGAAGGCGACCCACTAGGAGTAAATATCACCTGGATTTCAGTGAGCATGGGATGCTGATAGATAAGCTATGTTTGCCTCAGTGAAAAAAAAACAAAAAACTACTTTTTTCTCACTTCTCTATTAAGCCTGATATGGAATGTTTGTTATGCTTGGAAATTTATATGATTTTTCAGAGTAATTTTATCATCTGTCAGGTTGCCCATATACCATTATGACAATGACAGATAACATACACACAAAATTAAAGAAAAAACTTAAATTAAAAAAAAAATGTACAAATTTATTTTTTACATAAATAAAAAAATATATATATGTAAATTTTTTTCATTAATCTCACCTCAACTAAATTACTATAAAAACAATAATTTAATTGATTGAGTTTTTATGTACAAGGGTTATTTTTTTTTCAAGGTCTGATTGGTCACGAAATAAAAACCCGTGCAAAAATTGGATGAACCATTGCGCATATGTCTTGCACAGCGTCTCTAGTATGGCCTTCAATCACGCCGCGTCACTTCGTTTAGTTCTGAAGACGCAGCTAGCACGTAAACATGTCTGCAACAATAGCATCTCCTGCCAAGTGTGAAGTGCGTGTGGTAATTCGATTTCTTCAGGCTGACGGGTGTAATACAGCTGAAATTCATCGACGAATAAGCAATGTGTACGGTGAAACTCAATGAGTGACAGCAATGGTGCAGGAACTTTAAAGCAGAAGGTACAGATGTTCATGATACAGGCAGTCGGGGAAGGAAGCGAGTGTCAATCGATGATCTGTATTGAGCGATTCATTTTCTGAAATTTCAAGGTCAGCTCTCTAAACCATTGTGAGTGAGCGACTTTAGTACCGCAAACTGTGCGCGTAGAAACATGGCTGAAAACACAGGCAGCTCCGTTCTATGATGACGGTATTGGAAAGTTGGTACCACGCAATGACAAATGTCTAAATCAGAGTGGCGACTATGTAAATACTTGTTACAAATAAAAAATTTTTATTTTCACTGTGGTTTTAATTTTGTGACCAATCGGACCTTGAAAAAAAAATAACCCTTGTATTTTATATATAATTTTGATACAATAAAAAATTCAATTTATAGTTTGTTATTCTCCCTGTTAATAAATACCCATGTGGGCAATATTATAATATAACAGCAGCAACCATATTTTATAAATACTGTTAACTTTGGCAACAGCAGCTATAAGACATAGCATTGTGATGTTTACTATGGTTTGCACACAGAATGGCATAAGAAACATTTCCACCAAAAAGTATGGTAAAATGCATATATTTTAAATATAACATTTCCTTTTTGTAAAAAAAAGCAGAAAAATTGAAAAGCTATAAACAAGGATTATAACAATTTTGAGTAAAATCAAATTTTTTAGTTAGATATTTATAAAAAGAAAATTTTATCACCCTTTTCCTCATCCATTAATCTACCTAACTTCCTGGGATTCTCCATAATCTTAATAAGTGACTACTGCTAACCATATCAAACAAATAGATCAATGGACTGTAATTATTTTCTTATTAAATCCTCTTTTTGTCTATGTCTACTATAATAATCAATGAAAAATGTAAAATAAGAAAAAAAGGAGACTTAGACTTAGACTAATATTTCTGTCAGTTTTTACATAGTTGCTTGTATTCATACTACATAGAGTAATAATTTTAACAGCAAGATTTTAATTATTAAACTTCTGTTTCTGAAGTAATAAAAAAATGAAATCCAGAAAAATAACATGAACTTTAAATAGAACAAAAATTCTTACATTTTAAATTTTGGTCTTCCTAATCTGCTAATAAAAATTTATTTGTCAGGTTCAGGTTATATTGAAACCATATAAATGATACTGAAATTACTGGTGAATTGTCAGATAATTTAATAAGTTAGATAGAAAATTGTCCACCTGCTACAGTTGAAAAGCATAAAAATCAGGGAGTTAAAAATAAATTAAGAGGGCAAAAAATGATTATTGCCCAAATACAAAATCATATAAACACTGTAAAGTTTACTAAGTACAAATCCCCAAAGTTAAAAAAACAAAAATATTTTATAGACATTATAAAGGTTGAAGAATAAACACAATAGATGTACGATGTACATAGGACACAAAAGAAAACAATAACCATAAATGAGGTTGAAATAATTATTGCTTTGATCAACACTGAATTTAATTAATAATTTATAACATTGAGAAAAAAGTTTAACAATAAATTTCAAATCTTATTTTCTTAAATTAAATTTATTTAATAAATTGTACAGACTTTAATGAAAATAACTATTATGTAATCACAAGTGTTTCCCTTGTATATAAAATGTTTTAATATCCTTTCATCAAATAAAATAATAAATTAAAAATTTAAATACTAAAATAAACTGCCTAACAAAAACAAATATTAATACACAGAATAAAACACTATGTGTACAATAATGAAACATAAAACATTATTAAAGTAAAATAAAACAGGTGTAAATTAAAATAAAATAGCCTATTAAACAAAATCTTCTATTTTTATTTTTTAATATAAATACTGGTATGAAAAGATATTCAGCAATAATAACAATAATAAAATAATAGTAATAATTATTACTCATAAATAACTTAATAATAATAATAATATACACATTAAGTATTACAACGGAATGTTTTTCTAGCGATATAAATTATCACTGAAACCGCTTTATAGGCCACATTGGATCAATCTGTCTTAATGGATCTTCACCATTCTTCTGTTCAACACCTTCACCAACATTACTATTTGATCCTGAAAAAAAAAATTAGAGAAATAATTTTTAAATTGAAAATTATAAGATAATGAGAATGAATAGATGTTACAAAAATGAACATTTATTTCATACCAGAACTTTTAAAACAGGATGACCCATTTTAATTTTTTTTTTCTGTAAGTCTTTATCTTTCATATGAAGAAAGCTGTGTAAAAGAAATATAGGAGATAACATTAACATTTTTTGCTTTACACTATTTTTTTTTTTAAGATGTGATTATAAACTATTTGAAGTTTGTGCAGCACTAGTCAGCATTACTTTCTCTGAGATTATAAGGCAGATTCCTGTGAATTGAAGTGAAGGACTGAATATTTAGCCATATTTTGAGAGTTTGGCATTCTGATATACAATAGTATATTTGGCTCCTGCTGAAGACAACAGGAAACCACTTTGTTGCACATATCCTTCCTCAACAAAGCCTGACATGATCATGATGTAAAGAAACATCATGATCAAAAGTGAGTTTGTGTAAGATTTAATACTTTATTGAAAAAACTTAAGACCTGTGTTTTAACACTTTCACTGCCTCTCCCTTATGAATATACTTTACCCAGGTGCCATCTATTTTTTTGTGATTTATTTACTTTTATGTATACCTACATTTATTATTAATTGAAAATTATCCTTAATTTCTTACGGCAAATATAGTAAATACAACATCCGTAGCATATACTGAGGTGGCACATAGTGCAACTCTACTGTGCTGTTTGCCACTTCAGTAGCATATATAGCGATCCAACCGGCTTTGTAAACTGCATTATTTTACCATTAAAATATTATGCTAGACTTATATTTGTATTTCATGCACAAAATGTAAATCAGGCACATACATACTATTTTGTGGATGTGGGTGTATGCTTACTTGGACACCCATACGCTTGTGCACATGTACCTCCATACAAGTGAAATTATACATCACACATCCAAGTAAGCTAAATAAACATATTTTTATCATAATGCTAAGTTTGGGTTTTATATATATTGTTATTATAATTACATACTTAATTTTAACACAAACTAATTGATAAGGTAATAAAAAAATAAAATAATACCTCCAAGTTTCTACAACAGAATATTAATTTCTATATTCATACAGAAAATTAAAAAAAAAAAAAATATATATATAAAATACTTTACTTGTCTACTGATTACAATTAAATATTATGACATTAAAATTAAGTGAAATTAAAATAATTTACTAAATAATTTTCATTAATGCTGATATTTGTGGTAAACTGCAAAACATTTATCCAGACCCTGGTTGATCGCAACATTTTGGACAGTAAAAAGTGCTATCACTTTTCTTTTTGTTTGCAGTGCATACCTTGCATCTTTTTTTTTTAATACTTTTACTTTTTTAACATTTTTATCATTTTGTGGCAATAAAGCTGGCAAGTGGGGAATTGAGACAGATGAAACAAGACTTTGTCAGACAGGATCTCCTATTAACTTTTCTATAACTATATTTCTAAATTCACAATAAGGAGTAGACGTTTTGTTATGTTTTCTATTGAATAGCAGACAGAAGTTGAAAAATATGGATGCCTACCTTCTTATACCAACATAGTGTTTTTCTTTACCGTGAGTAATAACTCATCATCTGATCCTTGTTATTGATTCTACCCATGTATTTACTGTATTCCGCTACAGCTTGAGGAATTTATTTTGTAAGTGCATTAGTTTCAGTTTGAACTTTGCTTCCATCAAACTTCGATGAAATCATAAGAACTTCTCTCCACTTCAAAACATAGACATTCTTCTTGGTGAAGCATTGCACAATTTTTTCCTTTTTTAACTTCTTACTTATAACGTCACATGGATTGTATTTCCTTTGAGAATTTAATGTATTTGTACAATAGGTACCTTTGTTGTAAATTTGATACCAATCTAACATTAGTAAAAAAAAGTGTCTATGAAAAGAGAATGTTCTGAATTAAGTTTATTTTCCATTAGTTTTTCAACAACTTTTGTGACATGGCCTGATCCACTCAAGTCGGGGTCGTTTAATCATACATAAACAAAACATTTCATTGTCAGTCCATTTGCTTCGTTTAGAATGTACAGCTTGATACTGTATTTATGGTGCTTGTTTCAATAAACTGTGGAAAATTAACCTTCTTCTCCGCAAGACCATAGATTTATCTATATAAAGTTCTCTCACTGGTGAATAAATAAATATTTCCAGAAGGTTATTAAAAAAATTTAATAACTGCCTTACTCTGTGAAGAGGATCTCTACTGATTTCTGTTATCGGATTGAAGTGTAGAGCCGGAAGTATTTAAGAAAGTGGTTTCTACTAATAAACTCTGGAAAAATTGGAATTTTGTACAGCAAGTCTGTCCTCCAGTAATTATTAATTTGCAGAAGTTTTATTGTTCCCATGTGTAATAATAATGATAAAATGTCCAAAATTCTTGCAAGCTTACTTGGTTGAAACCTTTTATCCATAATTGTGGGCCTCTTGCTGTCGAGTGTAGCTGAACCGTTTGCATTTGTTGCATTTAATATTATTTTTAAAAATGTGGAAATTGCTAGTAATAAATAAACCTAGAGGACTATTGTCAGTCGTGTGTTTAGTAAACAGGTACTATTGAAAAAGATATCAGTGAGGGAGGATTGGAAAGCGGGGTGTCAGAAAATACAAAAGAAGAATGTTGTTGTGTGTGCCACGGTACCTGGTGAGATTGTGGTGGTGATGAATGTGATGGCAGTGAAGAGGGATTTGTCGCAGAAGGACTTGAGAGCTGCGAAGAAAGTGGATTGGTAACAGTAAATGATTGTCCATCGATATTGTTGTCAATGTTCTCTCAAATTCAGATATCAAGCAATCATAATCGGGTTCAACATCACTGAAATCTCGTTCTGATTCTCATGTCTCAAGCAATTCTTTTATATCATAGGTTGATAGTTTTTCTCTTTTTACTATGAGTAGTTGTTGCACTTTCAGAAAGTCTTTTTAATGGTCAAGAAAAATTGACATCATTTTCAGCCATGGCTAGAAAATGTTTATTACAATTAGTTGACATTAAAAAGAACCTAATCTCCCCGTTCTGTACATTATACTCGGACAGAAAATACAAAAAAAAAAAATATTTTACCAAACACACATATTCTCCACCTGTTCTATATCTAATAACATTATATGTAAAAATAAAAACTGTGATCGAATAATACATTCTGACAAAGTTAAATCTTGTTTAGTAAGCAAGTCTTGTTTCATCAAGAAATGTTTATAATTTTTTAGATTATATTTATTTAAATTGGAATAACATTGAATCTGACAATGTATTAAAGTTTTTGTTTTTTCTATCGTTTACAAGATGAAATGTAGAAGAGATATTTATCAAGAAATATACCTAAAATAATAAATACAAAGACAAAGAAACAATCTTGAACAGAAAAAACTATCATTCTATTGAAACTACGGCTACTGGAATATAATGAGTAGGGGGGGGGGGGTCTTGCTGTGTGCCTGGCTGACAGACAGAACATTAGCACTAGCTGCCACTTGTTGGAGGGAATATTATATTCAACATGTGCAGTTCAGTTTATGCTATGGAGCTGGCACATAGGTATGCGTATTCCTCTCCATAGCATAAACAGAGGTGGCAGTGAAATTGTTGAGTAAAAAATAAAAATTACTCTCATTTTTATTCCTTTTTCTCCAATTAATTATATTTATTACATAACTGTCCAAAAAGAAGTGTAATGTATTTAGAATATATGTATGTATGTTTGTTCCACAGTAGCAGCTCAATGGCTGAACGGATTTAGATGTATGACCCCATGTTGGGATCCTTGTATTACTGGGAGTGTCTAAATATATATATATATATATATATATGTTTAAATTAATTTAAAAAAATTTATTACACAAATGAGTTGTTTCTGAATAGTTTGCATCTGAACACTCAGATATTCTGTATCATTCAGTATTCTGAATGATACAGAAACCTTATATCATATGTGTGAAGCTGTTGTCTTACTAGTGTTTTTAGATTACCCAAAAAAGAGTGTAATGTATTTAGAGTGTATGTAAGTTTGTCTACTGTAGCAGCTTAATGGCTGAACCAATTTAGATGTATGACCCCATGTTGGAATCCTCACATTACCAGGAGTATCACAGGCAATATAAATATATATATATATATATAAAACTTTCTGAAAATTCAAATAATTCATAAACATACTGACAACTGTGCTAATTAAACTAAAAAACACTTAACCAAATTATTTTTTTTCTATTTGTTGATATAATTGTAGAATTATGTACAGACTGATGGGGAGATCCCACAAAAGTCGACTAGTGGTATTAATTTTCTTTTGATTTTTCTGTTAATGTGTTTAGTGGTTAAGTTATTGTTTTTTGAAATATATATATATGTTTAAATAAATTTAAAAAAATAGAAAAAAATACAGTATACAAAATTGTCACCCGCACACTCTTTAATTACCCTATATCAATGTGGTAAATTTTTTGAGAAGCGAGTCAAATTTTGTTCATTACTTTTTTCACTAAGTTAGTGGAGTCACTTGGAAAGTGAGGAGGGAAAGGTATGGTAAAAACGGCGCCAATTTGGAAACACCAAAAATTTATTAAAAGAAAAACTTGACAGTTGACCCACCTTTTTGGTTCTCACTTTTAAAATCCTCTAAAAAGGTTTGTTTCCTTTTTGTTTTAAAACTTTTACTTAAGTGAAGGGCAAAAAATAAAGATTGATATCAAAAACTTGATATCAATGGGGTGATACCTTGAATTACCGCACCAGGTGACACCATGCCTAGTGGCGCCTCTGCACTGAGTAATTGAATAAACAAGGAATAAAGAAAACACATATATATATTAAGAAATATTTTTTATTAATTAACATACTAACAGATACGTGCATGTATAATAAAGCTGATAAAAGTACATTTGATGTGAAATCTGTTATTGCTTATTTTTAGATAGTTTCTTAATATTAGGTTCAAATTTCGTACTCATTTGTTAACGCATTTCGCAGTCAAGTCATTCCAAGTTTATTTCTGTTGGTAGATTTTACAAAATTAACAGAGGAAAACAATTGTTCACACGAATATGGGAATCCAAACATTGTTAAAAGAGCGTTAGCAAGTTTCTTCATTGATATAAAATTGTTCGGTAAAGAATCCCCATACATTAATACAAATATTTTCAATTTATTTTTCTGTACTATGCTATTTTGAAATTCAACTAATTCCATTTTTAAATCACGGATACCTAGCCACATAAATTTAGTTAAGTCTATTGTTTCGAATTCTGTTTTGCATGGATATAAAACAAAATCAAATGTATTTTCCAAATTTTTAAATTGATTAAATCTCTCCTGAAAAGTTTGTTTTATTTCCTGTATAATGACTAAATATTTTTTAATTGCATTTTCTTGAATGTCAAGCGTATTTCCAAAAATTGTTCTGAAAATGTTTTTTTAATTGAGGAAAATATTTCATAATTTTCATTTCCAAATCTTTAGTGATGTCAAATTTTATCATAAATATCTGAATATTTTCAAGCATCATTAATACAATTTGTCCATTTCTCTGAAGTTTTTATTCAGTTCATTGAAATGCTGAATGATTCACATAAAGACATTAAATCACTTAACCAATTTATATTTGAAAATTCAAATATAAATAAATTAAAATTTTTGTTTTTTCATTCAATTTATTTCTTCTAATAAACTAACAAACTGATTAACAAACTGAGCTATGAACAATGTAGTAGGTCAAAATCCCAGAATATTGGCAATCAATTTCCTCTAATAATTGTGCAAATTCTCATTTATTAAGAACCTCTTGTTTTATAAAGTTGTTGACTTTTATTACAACTGGCACTACATTGGAAAATCTTTTTACCTTGCATTGCATACAGAACTTGCTGGTGTATTATACAATGAAATTCAATCAGAGAATGTCTAATAATATTTTGCTTAAGCTGCTTAATAAACTAATATTTTTCCCCACCAAACTGGGTGCACCATCTGTTACAGAAACAATTTTCTGTAGGTCAATATGCATTTCTTTAAACGCATTATCAAATTCTTTAAAAAAAAATCAAGACTGGTACAATTTCCTTTCAACATTATGAACTTTATTAGCTCTTCTTTCATTATATTGCAAAATTTATATCACACAAAAACTGCTAGTTGTAAATAATCATTTACATCATTACTCTCATCTAAAGAAGCTGAATATATTTCTGCATACTTTAAGTTATGTACTTATGAAGAAATATTTCTTTCTCACTCTATTACTAGGTCTTTAATTGTATTGCGACTTATTTGTAACTCATTTATACACTTTATAATAAAGTCTTTCTCTTTAAAATCTACAATCAAAATAGCACTACATTCTAAAAACGCTTGTTTTACAAACTCTTCTTCTGAAGATGTTTTCCATGGTGAGCAATGCGATGGACTCCTTGGAAAACTAGCAGCTGTAATGTTATTTTTTGGAATAAAAAAGTTGTTAAAACACTGATTTGTGAATGATTCTGTTTTTTCTTTTGTAAAAAATATACTTTCCTTTCTTTATCTGTTGAGAATATAAGATTTGAATGCAACTTTTCAAAATGTCTTTTTACAATGTATGTATGTGAAGTGATTTTTTCATTACAAATTTACACACACAGTCACATATTCTTTTCAATCACACTACATTTATCAAACCATTCTGTTTGATGTGGTCTGGAACTTGTATTGTTTGTTTTTATTTTTTTAACTGCTGACATAGTACAAGGGCTACAACTATAAATATTAATATTTAGAATACAATAATTATAGAAAAAATTTCTTATTAAACATACTTGACATATACACATACGTAAATGAGAAAATTTAATAATAAAAAAATTGAATTATTAAATACTGACCAATAAAGTTGAAGTAATACTAAAAATAAGTAATAAAAATTAATAAAAAAATAACAATAAAGTTGAATTATTAAACATTTCTAGATGTGTATGCCAAGGCTGCCAATTAGTTCATCACTGCGAGCTGGTACATCCCTGTTCTACAAAGCAATGAATATGCACACAAAGTTTATTACTGACTGTCATGAGTCATACACAGATACAGTGATATAGAATATCAGTTAGTCAGCATCCACTTAGAAATATATTTTTTTATAAATTTGACATTAGATACTTATACTTTAATTTCTTAATATTTTAGATGTCTAATTTCTCTTTTATGATACAAAATATAAGGTTATAAAAATCAATATGTGGGTCATTTAAAAAAGCCTTTGTGGGTCAACCTGCACGTCATAGGTTCACCACTGCTGTTCTATATTAACGAGCAATGTTTGTCAGCAATGGTTTTTTTTTGGCAGCTGTGTTTTTAATTTTTAACATTTAGCTCTTGTTTTATATATCTCACTTATATAAATGAAATCATATATTATACACTTATTTAAATAGTTAGTAATTTTAAAATTAAGATGAATATATAGTAATACAATTTAATAATGTAGGAGAAATGAAAAACAGTTCAAAAGTTCTTTTTTCATATTTACTTTTAAATTTTAAAACAAAGTAATAATTAAAAATTCTAAATTTAAAACAATTTTATTAATTAAATGATGGAACTCAACAAAGAACACATTTTTTATGTAAGGATTGAAGAATTGGTGACCAGAAATGGATTAATTTGTAAATCAGGAATACCAAAACAGAGAAAGATGGGGAAAGATACACTAACAGCTAATGAAATTAATAAAAGGCACATTTTTCAGTTTAGACATATAAAAAGAAAGCGGTTAAAAGATGGCTGAAATAGGTATTGAGTTAGAACTTGCTAGAAAGGAGGAGAAGCAGTACTGTAAAAATCCAGCAAAACACACTCATATTTAAGTTTTAAAACAACAAAAATACAATAGTTGCCCAATAGTAATGATGAAATTAAATATCCCAAGTGTCCAAAAACTACATTGCAGAAAAACATTTAAAAGCAAAATTATTATCTTTTCAATTTTCATTTTTGTTTGTTTAAAGGAAAAAAATTACATAAATAAATGAAATATATTTATATGAAGGTATTTTTATAGAACAACTGATTCTTTGATAAACAATTTTCCCTTATCGGATTGTACCAGTTCATTATAACAAGATTATTGCCTTTTCATTTTTAAAAATGCCTTGCTATGATAATATTTTGAGTGAAGTAGCTAAATGATGATGTTAATTTACTCACAAGTGGAAAACAATATAAATTACAATTTTTATGTTTAATAAAATCCTATGAAGAGAATTAAATTAAACACAACTAAGCTAAAATGATTGCTATTTGGTTTTCATATTTAAAGCAGTTATGCATGATTAATTATAACTAAAATATGTTACAAGAAATCAGAAATTTACCTGAATGTTCATATTCCCCCATATTTGTATTAACTTCTTTAGGAGGTCCTAATAAAAAGTCTTGTGAAGGGTGCCGTGTATGTGATTTTGGACGCTTTTCTTCAAATGATGATCTACTAGCCAGGATTCCACCTAAAAACATAATGGATAGATTACTAACTGTTCATATGTTATTAAACACAAACAGAAAAACAGATAATAGAACAGAACATTATATCTATTATTAAAGGAATAAACATTTAAAAATAAAAAATAAAATACTAAGTTATGGAGTTCAGAGGCATGAAAATTTGAATACAATGATGGAATTTTAATATTGTCATAGTCAGATAATTAAACAAGTTTTACAATGTAATCTAGGATGGAGAAGAAGTAATCTAGTTTAAACATCATGAGTAGAAAAAAAAACCATTTGGGCAAAGATTCTTTGCTGAAGGATATGACAAAGGAATGAGATTTACAGATTATGGATAATGAAGAAGTAAAGAGCCCTACTGACTTTTATCAATATAAAAAGAAGGGAAATGTACAATATATAGCATTATGGTAAAATAAGTACTACCTGCAAAGTAGAAAATAAAAAATAAAATTACATTTCATTTACACTCATAAATTTAACTTAAAATAGGAATATAATAATATATGTCACACTTAACCTCAATATCAACCTAATTAATTTGTTACTAGAACAAATTTAAACAAGTAGATAAAATAAACAGACGAGAAGCTTAAGATAAAACCTATCTTCACATAATTATAATAATAATTAAAAATACTATAAAATCATCTAAAATATAATTTAAAATTAAGACAAAACAGATTTATTTTAAGATCACAATAATACTTTTAGAATAAATTTACAGAATTAGTGTATTTGATTTCTAACTACGACCTGACATTTTTACTGATGACTGCCCATTACTTTATTCATCTCATCGTCCCTCTTTCCATTCTACTTATTTCTATATAAATGGAGTTATAATAATTAAAATCAAATGCAGAACTTTTGTACAGCCTAAACATTTTATACTCAAGTCTAAAAATTGTGGTCTTCAAGTAAAAGAACCATATAAATTTTTAACTACAAATAGAAATATACTGCTCAAAGAAAATTCAAAATAAAGCACTGTTGTGAATGTCATGATTTAATCAGTTGCATGAAAGACCATATAAAATTTTCTGATCCTTTGACTATCAACTGCCATTGTGAGTAAAAACAGCAATAATTTTTTCTGATTCGCTGACTTGAGTAACAAAAATTCCAAACAAATCAGTCATTCTGCATTTAGTCTCACAAAATTACATGTAATTGAAGACTAGATGAAAATAAAATTTATTTACAATGTTCTTATTTAAAAGACAAATAAAAAATAATGAATATAAGTTACCTAACTGAAAATCATTAATTTTTGTTTCCTGAAATTAAAACCCTAACTGCACCCAACTCTAACCCAAACTATAACTGTAATGATATCTTAGATCATTTGTCTTGAATGCTATGCTAAATCAATAAAGTACTCTTAACATTCTGAAGTCAATCACAGATTATTGATAAGAGACATAACATGTATTGCACCTGGCAAAAACCAAATAATAGTGGTACTACTACACCTTACTGTACCTGCTGCTGAAGTAGCAAACAAAGCATTAAAAAATGTTGTAATTACTTCAGTACACACTCATTTATATTATTTATAATATAAGAACATAAAAAGTTCATTTCTTGATCTATAATAATAATAACACTAACAACAATAATAAAAAATCCATCTGTAATATGCAGAATATAACAAGTCATCAAAATTAACTTCATTTAATCTGACATTATTAAAGGATACCATAAAGTCTAGATTTATAATCTAAAACTTTATAACACACTGAAAAGTAACAAAATAATGTACTAAATTCCAAACTATAAAAACATACGTTTCATAAGCATGTCCTGGGCATAATATAATAATGTTTGATATGCAAATTTAAAATGTTCTCGATCATGTAGAGCATTCTTTCTGCATGAAGATACTGAAGCAGCTAATGAGATGAGATCCGGAAGACCGTGACCCATCTGTATTTCACAAACAGCAGCTGTTGCGACAGCAAACAATCCACTTCTACCGACACCAGCAACACAATGTACAACAATTGGACCTGATCCCCGTTGCTGTCCCCATAAACTCAAAGACTCACTCGCCAAACTAAGGAATGGCCCAGGGGAAGCTGGAAATGAGCTGAAATATAAAATATAGAGCTGTTATAAAATAACAGGAGCTTTTAGTTTTATTAAAATTAAATACTTAAGAGTGTTTAGTTTTACTAAAAACTATAATAGAAATTTACTCGTAACTAATGATACTTAGTAGAAAACATTAGCAGTTTATTAAAAGCGTAAGGAAAAACATTTATATTTAAAAAAGGAAAAATTAAGTTTTAACCTTTAACTGTTAAAATTCCAAGAATTTCTATGGGCTGAATTACATCTGTGTTCAATTATTTATATTTCAAATACGTTTTAATCTTGTCTCTAGCAATAATTCTCACACTGGCTAAGTTGTTAAGATCAACTAAGCATACTTACTTTTGCACTTCTCACAAAAAAGAAGTTTTATTATATATGTCTCATGGGAAAACAAAATAATTGGGATAAGTAGTAGTGGAGAAAATATAGAACCAAGTTTGTATAAACATTGAATTTAAAAACTAAATTATCAAAGAAAGTTTTTATTACATAACTGAAAATATTAACAGCCGATAAACAAGTTTTGTATATTCAATTGGAATAATCTTGAAAGTTCTGACATGAGTAATGTATTATATTGCATGTATATCACCACCTAAAAACATATTTTTGATTTTGTAATTAAAAATATAAATATATCATACAAGGTGCTACCCAAAAATTTGGGGAATTTGAATTGAATTTCACCATTGCTGGTACGACCTGCTGCCGCTAGATGTGGTTAACAATACTCTTTGTGAATCAGTGTTCCAACAGCTGTGATGGTGAGAGGCCGCATTGTTGACTTTCTTGCGGTTGTGTAACATTGTGTTTTGCTGCTTCGGCGAAGTTCTAAATGGCAGATTTTAAAGAGCAAAGAACCTGCATCAAATTTTGCTTCATGCTTAAAAAACTGGTGCAGAAACCCATCGCATGCTTGTGGAAGCATTTGGTGCCAATGCTATGAGTAAAAGTAAAACTTTTTTGTGGTACAAAGATGGATGAACGACAGTCGATGACGATGACTGTTCAAGAAGACCATCAACAAGCGCAACACCAGAAAACATCACGAAAGTGCGAGACGCTATTGTTACAGATTGTAGACAAACAATCCATGATGTTTGTGCAATCGTACAAATGTCATATGGGTCCGTGCAACGCATCTTGTCGGACAATTTGAACATGAGATGCATTGCTGCAAAATTCGTACAGAGACTGTTGAACAGCGACCAGAAACAAAATTGCGTAGCTATCTGTAGTGAATTGAAAAATTCAGCAAGAGATGACCTAACTTCATCTTTATCCATAAGGAATTTGTTCCTCTTGGTCAAAGTGTCAATGGGATGTTCTATTGTGAAGATGTTCTATTGTGGATGTTCTATTGTGAAGTTTTGAAGCGGTTACGTGAAAGCATTAGACGCAAACATTCAGATCTGTGGGGTAACAATAGCTGGGTTCTGCACCATGAAAACACATCTGCGCACACATCACTAGCAATTCGGAATTTCTTGGCTTCCAAAAAGACTGTAGTGATTCCCCATCCACCCTATTCCCCTGACCTTGCCCTGTGTGACTGAAAATAAAATTTCAATTGAATGACGGTCGTTTTAATACAATTGAGGAGATTCAGGAAGAAACGCAGAACGTACTTCGAACACTTATACCTGCAGACTTCCAGGGATGCATGGAATCATGGGAAAAATGCTGGGATCACTGTATCAATGCCCAAGGGGATTACTTTGAAGGAGACAGTGGAAATTATAAGTTATGGTAAGCTAATTTACTTTTATGGTAAAATTCTCTGAACATTTGGGTAGCACCTCGTATTCTGATGGGTTGTAACTGATAACTATGCAGAATTCATGTTTAGCAAAATTGTTAATAAGTATTGAAGTGTTTATCAACATTGTAATATATTTTAAATATTGATTGTATATTAACCAATTAGATAAATTAGAAATACTTATAGAAAATGATATACTATAATAAAGTAAATCATATATATATATATATATATATATATATATATATATATATATGTGATGGTGGTATGAAATATTTCATTGGCATTCAAAATCAAAGTCCTAAACAACTGAATCTGGATTTATTTTTTATGTTGAATATTGTTTACCTTTCTTAGTTTCACCATTCTTTTATCACATGTTGATGTGTTTCGGAACCAATTCATCGTCAAAACTTATTGTAGAGCCAGAATCTATTTCTTTATTTTTTATTTCACTGTCAAATGAGTTTTAAAATTTAATCGATTTTGGAAGGTTGGGAAGAAGTAAAAATAAAGAGAAAAAGCTGAATAAAGAAACAGAGAGATAGATAAAGGAAGTGAAAAGAGAAGAGATGATCACCTAAAATCTGAAGATAGATAGGCCGAGGTACATAAATTGAAAAACTTTTTTAACCCACACGCACACAAAACAACAAAATGATTAAAAAAGACATGAGATATATATATATATATATATATATATATATATATATATATACTTATTTCATGTCTTTTTTTTGTTATTTTAGTGTTAATTTTCATGTTTCAACTGTTTTTTTTTTAACAAATTTCTATGTTGTTGCTGTTTGGCTTGGTTGAAATTACTACTTTTTTTGATCAGTTTTTTTAACTTATTGATTTAATTTATTACAATTATTATTTTACTCCCATAATTTTGGTTCACAAGTGTTGTTTTTGATTTTTGAAAGTACTTGCCTTCCAGCAGCCATTGCTTACACTGTATGCTATTGTAGTTAAACTTTAGTTGTTAAAATATTAGAAACTTTTTTAACTACAAGTCTTTTTTTTTAATTTTGTAAATTTAAAAATTAAAAAGTTAAGGTAAATAATTTTAGTAATTATGGACTGTACAGCCTAAAACTGGATTAAAAAAAGCTTATGCCTTGATTAACTCTACATTTAGGTTTCACCAATAAAATGCATTTTTTATTAATCTTTTAAGCAACATATGACAAATGTATAAATTTTTCACTTTAGAATATGTAGCTTATGTATGGCATTAGAATGGTTACATGGATTTTTATTTTTATTGAGGGGAGAAGAGAGCTATCAATACAAAAATATGTTGGTGACATAATAAGAGGAAAGTGATATAGTTTAAATTTTTAAGTATGGTGAACTAGAATGTTTCCATTTTACTAGTGGTTTCAAAATGCACTACAAAAGAAGATTGAATTGGCGTGTAAAATAAATTAATAATTGAAATTATTTTATTAATCCAGGTTATTTTCTACTTTTGGATACAAGCCTTTCTTTATTTTCTTTTTCCTGTTTAGCCTCCGGTAATTACCGTTCAGATAATACTTCAGAGGATGATATGTATGAGTGTAAATGAAGTTTAGTCTTGTACAGTCTCAGTTCGACCATTCCTGAGATATGTGGTTAATTGAAACCCAACCAACAAAGAACACCGGTATCCATGATCTAGTATTCAAATCCGTGTAAAAATAACTGACTTTACTAGGATTGAACGCTGGAACTCTCGGCTTCCAAATCAGGTAATTTGAGAAGACGCATTCACCACTAGACCCTAGTGGATTTGGATACAAGCCTACAAACCATTTAAGTTTTAAGATGCAGTTTTTATACAACAAAGACAAAAAGTTACATTTTACTTCACACAATTAATTAAAAGAAAAAAAATAATTTTTTCCCAATTCAGAACATTTCTTCCTGTCTTAGTATAATAGTTTTATCGATTATGGTCAACAGCATATTCTTACTAATTGGTAATTAATGCTTTTTACATAAATAATTTAAGTGCTAATAGAAAAGTGATCACAGAAAAAAGGAATGCACATGAAGACAATGAGAAATAACATTAATTATAATTTTATATATATAAAAAAACAAACATCCACACACCAGAATTACAGCTATAATTCACAGCAAAATGATTTAAAAATAACAATTATGATTAAAAAAAATAAAATGTTAACAGTGGAATTATAAAGCATAAGAATGAACAATGTAAATTACCTTCCAGGCCACTCTATGAATTGAAGATGCACAATATTACGAGCAAGGCGACCATTACTTACAGATATTATACGTTCTACCCAATGTTTATGAATGTTAGTACTTTGCAAATTAACAGTCACACGTCCTAACACTTCTTCTTGTCCTTTCACTGTAGGCCAGTACACAGTATCCTTTATCTACAAAAAAATTCCATTCTTACTATTAATGTAAAAATATTTATCTAAAAAATATATATTAAAAAATACACATCTTTTGTAAAATCCTATTTCAACAAATTATTTTGACAACAATAAAATTAATATAGTATTGTTTACTCATTCTTCTGGAATTAACATGTATACTTTTGGCAAAGAACTGCTTTTAAATTACAACCAAAATACTACAAAATAATGGGTGTCTGAGCTAAAGACCTAAGAGTTATGCATATTAATGATTTATTTACAAGTAGTGTTGTCAGTAAAAATACTATTAAAAAGAAAAAAAAATATTTAGATAATTACTGAATTATAATCTACACAAACTGCTGTAAAAAGATAATGTTTTTTTTTTTTAATTTTACTAGAATTATTATTATTTGAGTATTGTTTGTGGAATACAGAATACATGACAGATGATAAACAAGAGAATTACACAGTTAGTCAATATAATTTTACAAGGAAATATACAAGAATAAAAAAAAAAAAATCAAATTCAGTACTAACTGAAAGATCATGAATATCCAGCCATATCAATATGTGGTTAACAATTATTGTGATTTTATCATCACAGATACATTTTTCAGACTTCCAGAGTAAGAGAATAAGTTTCAATAATAATTATCTATCATTTAAGTACAATAATATATATAATAGAATTTTTTGTGTAGTAAATGGTAAAGGCTAGAATTTTGCTGTTATATTTAAATCTTCATTTAATTTGTTTTTAACACAACATTTAAGTATACATTAATTATTAATTAAAAAATTAATACAATAATTTTTTCTATTAATTTATGTAATAAAGATTAAGATATAGATAAATATACAGCTTTTGTGAAATGTTCTATTTCAAACAATCTACAGTAATTAAAATTTATCTGTAATAACTGTTAAAAATGAAAAAACATACATAAATCAAAAACCATAATGTATGTATCATTTTGTTTATTCTTGAAATCTTTCTACACGTTTCTTGTTCAGTATGTTCAACAGGTACATTAGTTATGTAATTATTTTGTTGTTCTAATGAGTAAAGACAGCACATAGAATGCTCTGTGATGAACATAGTGAATATATCACTTGTACTGCTGTTGTTCATCGAGTTTAGTATGAGGAAAAAACAGTACACATGAATCAGTGAAGGGTTCGACTTCTTACTTTTTCTGATAAGCTTGGCAAGGAGTGCTGGTTTTTGAGATAGGTACGCTGTTTTTGGGAGTTGCTGATGCATCATGCCAAATTGACTAAATACATTTAAATGTAGCAACTAACAAATGTGCAATTAATTGATCAGACTTCACCAGTTTTTTATCTATTTAATATCAAGAATTACAGATTAAATGCCAAATTACAGTTTTTTATGACACATGAGAAAAATTAATTTTTGTAACGTATAAAAAAATTAAAGTATCACTGGCATTTGAAACCAGAACCTCCTGGATGAAAGCAGTGAAGATGCTTTCACTCTGCCATGGAAGCCAGCAGAACTGATTTTTTTATGTATAATCAATTTCAATACGTGTTTTCACCAGTCGGCTATTTAAGACACTATTAATGATCCTCAAATTACAATTAAAATTAATTTTAAATGGATATAAATATTATGAACTATGGCTTTGGAAATTTGATTAAAGATACTGTTTCAGGAATGGTTGGTCTGATCCATTAGAAATATAACTGGCCTAATAACCTACCTAGGAAAAAATTCTAGTACAGATCTCACGTTTGATGAACTCTGCAAATATATTTCTTAATTTTTAATAAAATTAATATTTGTATACCCAAAGCAAAAGTGTAAACACAGAACTAGCTGGATTCACAGTGAACTTAATTAAGATACTGTATATTGAGAATTAAGTCAGACTACCCGAGTAAAAGTTAGCAATGAATGGATCTTAATTATCAGATCTCTTATATCAGTTATAATAATAATTACTCTTTTTACTTCCTTGTTCGAAGTAAAGAAAGTATTGTAATTGTGAAAAATTTGGTTTTCAGATTTCAACGGAAATATCCATTTTGACCATTCCTCAATCAATTTTGACTAGTTTTGGTGTCATATCTGTACATATGTAACTCGCATAACAAAAAAAATGATTAGCCATAGAACGTTGAAATTTTGGGTTTAGGACTGTTGCAACATCTAGTGGTGCACCTCCACTTTTGATTGCAATCAACTGAACCAAAGTGTCCAAAAAGCACAAAATCCAAAAAATTTGGATTTTGGACTTTTCTTGAATAAGCCATAAGTGGTACTTATTTTCATTGGTTCCAGAGTTACAGCCAAAAGAAATTTTAATTAATGAAATATTTGGATCTTATAAGGGGAAGGCACATTAATTTGAATTAGACCTCGTTTCCTTTTTTTACATTTTTTTTTTAATTTAAATATATTGATTTATTAATAATCATTAACCTCTGATAGTAAAATAAATAATAATTCAATAACAACAAAAAAAAGTATGAAAAAAAACTTTATTAATGAAATAACATTTTATGTAATTTAATTCAAACATTTTTTCAGAGGTTATAATTATTAATAAATAAATATATTTAAATTAAAAAAAAAGTTAAAAAAGTATATAAAGTTAGATTCGAACCGATGAGTCAGTGGTTACTGATGTGATGCATTCTCACTTACACCACATAACTACTTGAGCAATGTGAAACAAAATAAATATATAAACGAATATTAAAATGGTGATATGGACACCACAAAAAATGTGATGTCTACCACAATGCATTTGTGTAACTGTCCACTTTATGAAAGAATTGGAGGATTGTATTTCATTTTCAAATGAAATAAGTTTATATGAAGTGCAGCAAAAAATGTGTATAAGTAATTTAATACGTGGACAAGAAAGTCATGTGGTGTCCAGATCAGATTGTTTTAACAGACAATTACCTCCATATCATTTAGCAGGCAAATGACTAATTCAACCTGTTGTTCAAGCACCATAGTCCAGAAATCAGCATATGTAGATGGCAGTGGTGACTGAGTTAATATAAAATTTGGAGAGTTTGAAGAAATATTCTAGAAAAACAAACAATCAATACAACAATTATGCATTTAAAATAAAGAGTGAAACAATGTAAAACAATTTATGCATGATAATTGGAATAATACTATTTAGTCAATTTTCAACGTTAATTCATTGCGCTAATATAACCACAGCAACTGCATAATATGTAACACTAATGGAGTTAATACAATTTTTTTATAAATACTAAAAATGTAGCATTGTTTTAGATAATTGTGAGAAATAATTAATAAATGGATGAGTAATAAGTACCTCTTAATAATGAGTACATTATTTAATTTCCAACCAGTATAAGTCTTTACCAAAAGGCCAAATAAATATATAAATAATACATTCAATTATGCATTCTCTTCTTCTCTATTAAGACATTTTTGAGCCAACTGCAGTACATATGAGTGTTATCAGTGTACTGTAAAACTGTAATGACACATAAATCTGTTAAATTGTAACTTATTTCTTATTGTATTAAAAAAATAAATTAAATATAATTAAGTTTTGATTTTTACAAAAGAGATTACAACTGAAAACCTTACAGAATTCTTCTATGCATGTTTCTTTTACAAAAAGAAGGAAATTGGAAAGACTGAAAATATGTTGATTTTTATGAATTTTACTGATTTTGTACTGTGTTAGTACAAAGTGTCAGTACATATGTGTTGTACAAAGTAAGTATATTAACTATATGTACGTACTTACATGTTCTTTTACAACACAAGCAGAGTACAGGAACTAAACTAAAGCATTGATAAAATATGACTAGTCAAAGGTGAAGTCTGGACTTCTTGGTGGCCAATACATCAACACTATGTTTTCGTCAGTTGCACAGCCAATCCAGCACCTTGAAAGGTATTCATGCAGATAATTTTGAACCTTTATATGCCAATGAGGAGGAGCTCTATTTTGTATAAGAATTAAGTTCTCAGTATTTTCCTTGAGTTGAGACATTAGCTAATCACTTAGCATGTCAAAATAAATTATTCCAATTATAAGGAAAGTTCAATAATTAACGAGACAAATTGATGTACAAAAAACTATTTATTTAACGACAATGTAACAAACATTACTTTTCAACATAGTCTCCAGCAACAATCAGACACCTGCCCAACATTCTGTAAGCTTTCTAATTCTCACAGCATAGAAGTTTTTACCCTGCGGTTTGAACCATTCTTGTACTGCTTTATTGTTGTCAAACGTCTTGCCGTGAAAAATCCTTGAGTAGGACAAATAATTGAAAATCAGATGGGGCGAGGTTCTGGGCTGTAAGGAGGATGTGGTAACACCTCCCAACCCAACATCTTGAGCATTTCTCCTACTACCTGAGCGATGTGGGTGTGCAAGAGAATCACACCTTTTGAGAGAGCATCCTATGTTTTTGCCTTATTGTTGATCTCACTTCCTGTTGGAGCAGTTAGAATAGTACTAACTGTTCATGATATATTATTATTCTAAATAATAATATAACTAAAAATATAATATTACTAAAAATTGAGCCTTGTAAGTGCCAGAAGACCATCAACATCACTTTAACAGCTGATGCGTGAGTTTTTGAATTTTTTTTTGGTGGATGAATACAGATGTTTCTACTCAAGACTTTGCAGTTTGAATTCGGGTTGAAATGATGTATCCGTGTTTCTTACATAGAAAGCAGAAATTACCTTCTGCTTCAAACTGTTCTTTGAAGTCAGAACAAATGCGAATCCAGTGTCTTTATTGCCTTGAAACCAACCCATCTCGAACATGTTTTGCGATAATAAAGCAATGAATGATTGAATGCATGGCTCCAACACTAATATTAGACAAACAAGTAATTTGGGAAATTTTGACTCGCCTGCCTTCGTGAATAAGATCATTTATGCGATTTTGAAGCACGGTAGTCAAAACTTCCAACTGGTCTTCCAAAGGAATGGAGATCAGTCATACTTGCTCTGCCTGAATTAAACTGTTCCAGCCACTTATACACACTACTGTAGTTAAAACACTTTTCACCATACTGTTTCAACAATCTTGAGTAAATTTCTGCCGGTTTTACACCTTCTGATAACAAAACTCTTATCACTAAACATTGCTCTTCTGGTGTACACATTTCAAGCAGAGCTGACATTCAGATATCAACAAAAGAGGTTATGTTTTAGATTAATTATGACTGAACAGTTGATTAAATACGTTCTCAAAATTGCCAACTTGACCCTGAAAAAGATTCATTGTCATTAAATGAACACACTTCTATACCACTTTGCCTTGTTAATTATTGAATGTGTCTTGCACTATGTGCTAATGAAAAAGTATGATCTGTAGGCTTTTTTTTTTTGCAGGAAACAGCACAAAACACATCCACTTTTGGCAAATCACATATACATTGAGCAGTTTCTTTAAGGTTTTCTGTTTCTTAAGTTTGTTTATTGCATCCACTAACATTTCCACAAATGTAAAACATACTTGTAAAAAAAGATTAGACAAGAAATCACCTTAATAAATATGAAATCTTTACGCAAAACTTCAACATGATCACTTAAACTTTGTACCAATTATAATCAGATATCATTTTCAACCATTTCCAGAAAATTTTCCACAAAGTTGGTTGAGGAATTTTTAATTCTAATCTTGGTGATCCAGTTGATTTACTTGCACTAAATTGCCACATGATTGAACACAATTGACTTGTTCTTCTTACAAAGGCGTCCCGTATTTTCTAATTGCTTTTTTCAGTCTTAAGATGGATTACCTTGGTAGTCATTCACCATACTTTGTTCTGAAATACTGCTGCATGACAGTAATGATTTTTCTTTTGGTAATTTGAGCAAAGAAAAAGCTTTCTCAGAAGAGTAGCAATAATTTTCTTAGGCTTCTTTTGTGGCACAATAATCAATATGGAAAACAACAATTATACAAACTTAAAAACACCTCGTACAAAACAAACTGTCTTTATATCAAATTTACATTTTTTATAAACCATCAACAAAATTTCTATTGCATTTGTAATTATCCTATATATAAAGTTAGCAGCAAAAGACAAATTACATCATCAATACATAAGTGGAATACATATTGCTTACTTTAACATGAGAAGCATTGATATAATCATCCTTTGTAGATGGTAATTCAACTCTGGAAACATCATATGGCAATATATCAGGGAATCTATTTTTCATAGGATAACACCTTGCAACCGATATTAATTTCTGAGAATCTTTGTCCTATAAATAAAACAAAAATAAGTCTTTTCAGTAATTATATACTTAAAAATTAATAAACTACAAAAAAGAAAAAAAATATATATAAAACTTATCAAATCAGATAATTGAAAATTTTCCACAAGCTGAAAATAAAGTTTTTAATTCCATGATAGAGTGGCAGCATTCATACTTTTATACTAAAGTCTCAGGTACAAATCCTGGTTGGGCTTGACATTTCTCTTATGCTAAAATATATACATTTTACATTAATATGGAAAAGTTCTAAGCTCAACAATCTCACACTAATAATTTACATTAGAGCTCAAAATAATCATAAAATGGCATTATATCTAATTACAACTTGTCATATTAATAGTAATTATACTATAATTTCATAAAGCTTTCAACATAGTGTACAAATGAAATCATTTTTACAAAATACCAGTAAAATTATTATTTTTTAAATTTATTACCCCTTAAAACTCCCTGGTAGTCAAGACCCGTACTCCAAGATACCTACTTACAGGATATCACAGTACTAAACTTACTGTAATAAAGCAGTACTGAAAATATTATCTATATTTGAATTGGATAATTAAATTGGGATATTTTACTTTAGTTACAAAATACTTGCATTATTTTATGAACAAAAAGCATTTATATACAAGGGTGCATTATATACTAAAATTCAAGTTATGAAGAAGTAATACCTGAATGTCCTGCAATTCCTTCCATTTAATATCCAATGGTGTAGGTCCGTTTAATGTTTTTGAAGTAAGACCATCAACAAATTTTTCAAATTTCTCAACTTCCATAACAAACTGACTAAGAACATCTGGATCTGAATAAGGATCCTTTGGAGGATGCTTATTTTTGTCTTCTTTATTTACAACTGGTACCTATAGTAAAAATAATGTATATTTAAATTCAATTCAGTTAATAGATATACTATACAATCAGGGGGGGGGGGGAATTACCATAATATGTTCTCTTATATACAGTGCCTAGAAATGAGAAAATTAAAAAAATAATTTTTTAACAAAGAAAATGGTTTTATTGAAGTCCTTGACGTATTTAATGGTAAAAAATATGAAATTTATGAATTAATACGCAAAGATTATGTCTTGAGATGGGATGACTGCCGTCTCTGAGGAAATATTTCTCCATTTTCTTAGTGTTTTTATAATAATTCAGTACAACATTTTTACAGAAATTTTTTCAGTTTCCCAACAGTAGTGCAACATAACTACATTTAGTTACTGTTGTAGTTATATATATATTATCTGTCAACAGCAACTACAACATATATTACTTTCAGTTAATTCCACAAAATGATCAACACACTGTCATGTCAGACCTAAGAAATCAAGGATTATCATTAGTCTTAAAATATACTGTTACATAATAATCTTGCTGTATGTAATTTCATCCATCTTATGGAAACCAAGAATTTTCCAATCATTACTGGAAATATCTGTAGTGCATCAGTAAAAAAAAGTAAGCGAGTGCTAACATAATGAGCATCAAACGGTTCATACTCTGACAGAATTAGAATCCATTTATGATCCTCAAAAATGTAACATTCTATAACTCTATATGACGACATAGCTTACCTTATTTTAGTTATGACACAGCCTACCTACACTATTACCTTCTTTCTAAGAAACAGACACTGTTGAAGCCAATCAGGATTTTGTACAGTTCAAAAGTAAAAATTTAATTTATTCCAAAACCATTCAGAGTAAATGGACGATCCAGCGTCCAAATTCTTTATCCAAATTTAGCTTTGTCATTATTCTTACACAGATTTTTTTTTCAAATTATTTGAGCACAGAATATTTGGTATGCATTCTTGCACCAAATATTAAGTTTAAGTCTTGGTAGAATTTTCTAATGCTTGAAAAACACAAATTTACAGATACAACTTTACGATGAACTGAATTTGTAGGTTTCTAATAAAAACAATAAAACAGTATAGACATTGTGCTTGTTATATAACCAATTATATCTTCACACTAGCTGCAATTTTCTGTTGCAGTGTAACCTGCTTATTCATAATTGTAAGCTCCTTAATTCTAATATTAATAAATTGAAGACGCTTCAAATTAGAGGCTTGTGAAGACACAGCCTTTTTGTAAAATCTTTTGACTGTAAAAGCAGGTTTCATACCACTTAATTGTTTCATTAAAACTGTCATTCAGGTTGCAAATTTTAGGACTACCATTACAAATTTCCCGATTCTCTACACCTCCTCAAATGATTCTGAAATCATTCAGAACACTTGTTTTATATAAAAAAAATTTTTAATAAAAAGTCAATGAAATTTCCTTTGGAATTTTATTACACTAAAGAATAAGGGATCAGTGGTTTGGTCAGACTGTAAATTTATTAATACTTTTTCAGGGGGGAAAAAAGTCCAAAAGAATTTGGTTTACAACTGTTAATCTCGAATAGTAATAAACTGAAATAAGGTTGTAGTTTTTTTATAAAAAAATGGGTTATGTTTTTTCAAATAAAAATTAATTCTATTTAAAATTATGACCCAGTACAGTAGAAAAATGGCAGGAGACAACTTCTTTTCCTTACAATTTGTTCGGGAGGATGGTGAAAGTAGTTGAATGATAAACAATATAATGGGAACTGATACCTTAATGTTTTAACAGAGAAATTAATGTACACCAAACTGTTCACATTATTTGAAAAAAATATGCAATAACCTAATGAAAACCTAACTGAATTTTTAAACACCATGTAAAATAGTTCAACATGGTGTTCAAAAATATTTTCATCACTTTAATTGCACTTTTGAGATAGTGATGTGAAGTCTCAAATAAGATAAAATAATAAAAGACTTCATTACTATTAAAACGTATTTAAACAGGCAAAAAATATATAGAAAACTTTCAGAGGTATAGAATACAAAGAAAAAGGGGTTGTAAAATAATACTAAAATGAAAATGGGCATAAAATCATAATTCAGAAACTTTAATTTAGAAAATAAATACAGTTAAGCGGTCCAAAGAAAAACTGAAAGTCGATGTAACAAGGCCAATTGCTAAAGGAAAAATAAATTTAAATAATTTTATTATCAGTACTATTACTCGTATTTTTCATATAATACACTGTTATTTTTTATTACAGTCTGTAATTGATTTCTTTCTTTTTCAGGGAGCTTTCACAAATAGTTTTCTTAGACATTAAACACATGATTCTTATACTAAAACATCACATAAAATGACAAAAATAATAAAATAAAAAATTAGTAATATTACACTCTTGAATACTTACTATTTGAGGAACTTCCACTTTATTAACTGGTTTTGTAACAGAAGTCTGTGTCTGCAGTGAAAGCGTTGACAGTCTTTCTTCTATTTTAACTTTCTCAGACGCTCTTGATGAAGAATTTTCAGTAGAGGTGGACAAAGGAACAGATGCTGCTAGAACTTTATCTTTACCAGATGGTTCAGGGACCAAAGGTGTCTCATTTACAGAAAAATCTAGACCAGCAAGAAGGTCCACATTTGAAGACATTTCTTTCTTTTCCTTCTTATCATCAGATGACGCTGAACTTGATGAAGGCTGTTGACTGTATGTCATTGTTAAACCAGAATTTGATGCTTGCATGTAAGTCATTGGACTCATTGGTGTAACTTGGGCTTGTTGATCGACAGGGCTAGCGATCTGAGAATTGTTAGTACCATTTGTGTTATACTGAGGTAATTGATAACCATACTGGTGCGAGTAATAACTTGCATTGGGGTTATCTGTTGCTACTGCTGCTGTTACTGGCGGTGCTGCTGGTAGAGGATCTGCTTGAGTCGGAACACTATACTGCGCTGCAAAGGTTTGGCCTTGAACAGAGGTTTGTGAAGAATTAGTTTGTGATGTAATACCTTGGCCTGCATGTGTATAATGTGAGAGTCCAGGCACTGCCGCATACTGATACTGTTGAGGATAACTTGGAGGACAGTAACTGTGCTGTACCCCTTGTTGAAGTTGTGATATTTCAGGTGTTACATTAGGTGCCGGTACTGTATTTGATGAAGATACATTACTATATACATTGGAATAGCTTCCTGTATAAGGAATGTTAGGATTTACAGCAGTATTATTGTATGTTGTATATTGATTTTGTTGTAACCATGTTTTCTGATCTGTACTGACTGACTGCTGCAATTGTGGGGATGGGGATGGAGATGGCTGTTGTAGAGGCTGCTGACCTTGGTGATAAGGCTGTTGCTGTGTAGACTGTTGGCCTTGCTGATAAGGCTGTTGCTGAGTAGACTGGTGGCCTTGCTGATAAGGCTGTTGCTGTTGTGGCTGCTGTAGAGATTGTTGATCTTGCTGATAAGGTTGTTGTTGTTGCTGCTGATATGATTGTTGTGAATTTTGATATGATTGCTGCTGAGCAGGCGTTTGCTGCTGCTGCTGCCAGTTGTAAGCAGTACTACCAGAAATCTGGTAATTTTCTCCATACTGGTAAGTACCAGTAACTGGTGTTTGATATATATAAGGAGACTGGTTACCATACTGTGCATATTGATTAGGATAAGTTGTTGGTGTAGTGTAAGTACCGGTTGAAGTTGAAGGAGCATTGTAAGCTGGTACACTGTTAGGCACGCCTGTTGTAGGCTGTGAGTATGAAGGCTCTGGCAAGACCTTACTTTTATTTGGATCAACAGCACTATGGCTTGGAGAAACTGAGCTTGAATCATAACCAGGTAATCTAGAAGAGTAAACAGCACTAATCTGTGAATTATTAGTACTCGCTGTTTGGTACCCTTGTTGATAACCTTGAGTATTACTGTTCTGATAGTAACCTGCTGGCTGGTAAGCATCAGCAGTATAAGCCTGAACCTGCTGTGAAGGTAAATACTGATTAGCATATTTCATATCACTACTATTGGTTATATAATTAGTAGAAGTAGTAGGAACTGGATATGCAGGATACAAAGCTGGATTATACTGAGCACTGGCTATTGTAGATGACGGATTAGTTGTTGACAGCTGTTGTTGATAATTAAAAGTGTTAGAAGCTGCAATATTTGTGGTTAAAGGCTGCTGTGATTTTCCTGCATTGTAATATGGTTGATTATAAGCTGCAGGTGACTGGGTTGATCCATAATAATACTGACCATCATAAGCTGCAAAATTTGTAGATGGAGGATAAGAATAATTCTGAGAAATATCAGTTTTTGAATCTGGAACTTTGTTGGCACTAGAAGAGACTGGTGCATTTCCTTCTGATCCAACAGGTGCAGGACGAACTGAAGGAACCCATGGCTGTGTTGTATCAACATTAGGCAAAGGATCAGAATATCCAGTGGTTTGAGTTGGAGGTGGCTGAACAGTTCCATAATTTACAGGACTTGAATTGTAAGGTCCTTGGACAGGATTACTTGTTGCACTTGGAACAGAATAAGTACCACCTTCCTTCTTCATATTTTGTAAATAATCCTTCAATTTTAAACCGCCGCTGCTAGGTATATTTTTTGTATCTTTTTCATCTATTTTCTTTGAAGGTAATCGTTTTCCATTTTTTATTAAAATCTGCTCCCTTTCTTCCTCCTGCACTTTGCATGTTCCTTTAACTCTTTGTAACAATTTGGTGACATTGGTTTCTAATTTTCTGTAAAACTCTAATCCTTTATTTGACTTTGCTATTAAATCTTCATAAGCATCATAAGAAGACATAAGAGCTGTTAATATTATGTTTCGTTGCCTTATTATTTCAGCAACTGCTTTACGAGTATCGGTAAATTCTGCATATGCATCTGATAAAGCTTTAAGAATTCTTTCTTGAGCAGAAAGATTCTGTTCAATTAAAGTGACCTGTAAAACCAAAATATTTTATTAATAATATTTTAAGTATTTTAAGTTTATATAAAAAGTATATTTAATATTATGAAAAATAAATAATAAAATTATTCAAGGGGTTTTTTTTTAAGATAATCAGCATAAAATAAAATAATAATGAAAAGTATAAAATGAAAAATACTGGTAAAACTTTCTTAATCAAAAGTGTGTAAATACTTATAAAGCTACAGTCAATTCATAAGACGGAATATGTGCAATAACCAATAAAAATCTTGAAACATAGTAATTATGTGTTGAGTAGCTGAGTAAATTAAATAACAAATGCAATTAGAGTTTAAAAGACTTCTATATAATTATTAAATGTATTCTAAATTGTACAAGAAACTATACTGTTATAAAATTTAACTCCTATACAGCAACATAATGGACTTTCTAAACCATATTCCAGACTAGATACACAAACACGTTTCTGTAGGTTAGCAAAATTTAAGTAAATCAACTGTTTAAATTAGCCTCTAAAAATATCACACTTACATAACGTGAATGTTTTTGAAGTTCCTGTGAAAATATAGTCTGTAAATTTTCTGATGGTCGAGTAACAAGCTGTGATGTAATATCATCATTACACACGGATTCTCGCAACTGAGATGCAAGCATTGACCTTTGCCTTCTCATTTCATCGACTTTTCCAACTAAATGTTGTAAATCTTTTAGTCCTTTGTTATCTTCCACTGAAAAGAAAACAGAACAATTCAAAATTGATTTGCAAACCAAATACCTCTTATACATTCAACAATTTTTCTTACTTTAAAAATTATATTTTTAAAATTTAACTTTTAGAATGAGCGGGCTTTAACTTTTAATAAAGATAAAGGCTGAGATATAAATAAAATATTTAGATGTGTGGATTGAGTGATCAGGTCTCTTCAGCAAACATATTATGGAATGTACCGTAAAAGCGGAAAAAGCAATCTGGACTCTGGGTAAGCTCATGGGTAATAGATGGGGGCCTAGAGCAGATAAATACAGGGTGATACTATCAGCTGCCACCAGTGTTATTATATGCTGGCCTGGCATGAGGCACTTCAGTGGAAAAGGAATGTTCAGAGGCTAGCCTCCCTCCAAAGAAGGGCAGCACTAAAAATAACGTCTACATATAAAACGGTTTCTAGGGAGGCAATAGAGGTTACGCAGGTGTCCCACCTATACACCTCAGAGCTAACCAGCTAGTCAGATAACCCAGCATAAGCCACGGCTCAACAGGAAATACAACCAAGTGAGCTTTCACTAGACTTGGACATGGTAAATTTGGTACATACCTTCACTGGTTCAGATAAGGGATTCCTGTGGTGTACATACTGTAGGGAAGAAGATTATTCTAAGCACACCTTTACCTGCCTGAGATGGATTCAGATGAGAGAACTAGGATTTGACTGGTACTGGTTAAACCCAGAAGAGACCATTCAATTACACACTCACTGGACAGAAAGAATGTAAGCTGTCGAGAAATATATTGCAAAGATGGTAAAAAGCAAGGAGGATCATCATGAATGGGGTGAAGACTAGATCTTGGACAGACGACGAAGCCCTGAAGAACAATCCCACTGACCACAGTGGAGGTTGAGTAGAACAATGCAAAGTCCTCTGAGGGAGGCAGAAGAACATGACTGGTGGGCAAGGGAAGGAGGACAGCTTCCTACAAAGCCATTGTTGGTCTGTGCTTGTGTGGAATGGTGATGGTGATGAGGCACTGGAGACTCTGAATCCCCTAAGCCTGATGGCACCTCCTGGGATGGCATGACAAGACTTAACTGCCAGTCTGACCCGGGAGTGGAGGATTAGTCGGTAGGATGCAGGCACACACACGCACTCTTTAATATCTTGCAGAACCTATTAGCAAGTTCGATACTCAATATCTAAATGGTATTCCTCTGACTCACCACAAAAAAGAAAGCTTTTAACAACTAAAATAAAAACTTACTATAAATTTTAGGAATAAATTATTTCTCTAAACAACTTAGAAGTAGTACAATAATTTTGAATTTTTAGAAACCTATTCAAAATTTATAAATTAAATCACTTAACAAACTGACTACAGATACACTGATATACATTTGTGTAGTGTTATGTGCTGTGTTCAAGGTGTGGTAAGATTTAATATTTTTAAAAATGCTTGAGGAACAACTGTCTTATTTAATTGAAACTGTTCTTGTTAAGATGCCTTGTCTATGTTGAGTTGAAACTTATATTACTTCTCAAGGATACATGTCAGAGAACTCTAATAATGTTTATAAACTTTTTTTGAACACATGTTATGCTCACAGGTGTTTATCTTAGTGTGTGTGTGTATATATATTGTATCACCCTTATATAAAGTAGGCTGCTTTATGTGATTTTACATTGTACTAATGTAAAAATAACACAAAACTACTTAACAATAGCAGCTGCTAAATAATTAATTTACAGATGACTCAATTACAAACAGTTTCTTTTTTTTAGAACTTATAATTTGTGGGTAAAATACTGAATAATCAGAATAATCCTACCTACAATGATATAAAAAAACACTAAACTTGAGATAAAAAACCCCTAAAAAATAACACTGGTTAAAATTAATAATAAAATAAAATGCTGACTGCTCATAATGTTAATATTGTGCATTGCAAGTTACCTAATTCAGTATGAAAGCAGATATATGATCTTTAAAAAAATTAACCTTAGTAACACAACTTTTTACTTTTTTTACTGATTAATTTATATTTAGGGATAAAAATGTACATCAAATGAAAACGAGTGTATTTTTACTTAATAAATATGGCTACAAGTTCATATAAACAATATATTACACTTTTGATTTTAGGAAGAGATAAAGTTCTGACTTTACCTGGTAACTCGGTCATTACCAGTTTTTTAGTTAGGTAATAAACAGTCCAACAGAAATGACTGCTCTGCTACGATCTGATACATACCAATTCCCATGGTATACATATCCAAAGAAGGATAGGAAATAAGAATATAGATACATAAATAATTATATAATATATATATATATATATATATATATATATAAAGTAACATGTCATTCATATACAATGCCCAACAAAAACTACTAATTGATGAAAATTGAATTAAACATGCTTTAAGTGCACACTAAGTTTTGAAATTCTGAGTTTACAGGGTTAAAATGGAGAAATGAGATTTACATTTTTTTTAATTTTTCAGTAAATTGATTTTTGGTGTATATAATCTTTACGTGAATATCTAAAAACCAATTTCTAGATTTTCTGAAATTCAACATTGAAAGGGGTGAAGGTAAAATTTTTCAGCGATTGCAAATTTTCCCCATTTTTGACTATACTAAATAAGATAATTAGTCGATTTGGGCTTGCAAGTACTCTAAACAAATTTCTAAAAACCATTTTTGAGTTTTTTCAAATTTTGATTTTATAAGGGGCGTGATGGTTTACAGTGCAGTGGCTCAACAAATACAGCCATGCCCACTGTTACTACTATGTGTGCGATATAATTGGATGCACCTGCCTCCGGTTACTTGCCTAAAAATCATAAATTAAAAAAGAAAAAAATTGACCACGTAAGTAACCATATAGGACAGAAGCCATACCATGATGGGGATGATAATTATATATAGACTTTTTATGAAATGTGATAAAAAGGAAGGAAAGGGAAAAGGGATAATGGACTCCAAGAGCGAGTGCCTTTGATTGGAGCAAACACAGTGTAGTTAGTGTTCAAAGTAGTATCATACTACTTTGAATGATACTACTCTTTGCAGTAGATACTAAATGATACTACTTTGAATGATATGACAATATATAATTTCTTTTTAAAAATGGTGATAAATGGCATTAAAAGATGTATATTAGAAAGTCTGATGAAAAATGGATAAGAAAAAATTTGGTAACGAAAATCCTGTGACTCTCAGATGTTTTTAGTCTAGTTGATTAACTTATAATTGTACAATGTGCAATACATAAAACTGAAGGAAGGTATATGTAATCAAGTATCTTTTTGTTTACTAATATTATATTCCTAACATGTACATTGCAATCTGTTAAACTAGTGAACAATAAGCAACCTTCCCCCCCCCCCCAAACGCCCAATGAAATGCATGATGTAAATGAAGTGTAGTCTTGTTCAGACTCTGGGACCATTCCTAAGATGTGTGGTTAATTGAATCTAACCACCATCATACACCGGTATTCAATACCTAGCTAGTATTCATTCAATTACTAGTATATATCAGTACTAGTAAAATAGTATATACTATATACTATAATAGTATATAGTATATATTACTAGTATAATATACTAGTATATTATTACTAGTATTATTCATTCAATACCTAGTATTCAATTCGTATAAACGTGGTTTATATGAACTTATTACTTTTAGTAACTACTTATTACTAAAAGTAATAAGTAGTTACTTTTGGCTTTTACTAGGATTGAACTTCAGAACCTTTGACTTCAAAAATCATCTATTAAAAAAGTAATTTGTAATGACAAATTTACTACTACGCAAGTGGGCTATTTCTCCAGTAAAAAAGCATGGTGCGTTGGTTTGTTTGTTTGCTATGTATGTTCAATTTTTATTTGAATTAAGTCCAAGAACGATCTATACTTCTCAACTGACTTGATTCATTTAAACAATTAACAATTTATATGTGGTTACTGACTATACAAAAAATCAACGTGCTTGTGATGGAAGTCAAGTGATTGAGAAGCAACATTCATGTTTATATGTTCAGAAAAACAAGATTAAGAATTAACAAAAGTAAATACTCTTATATGGATGGTATGTATAGTCTTGCTAATCTGAGTTAAAAATATTGGGAGTCCTCAGATTAATTAAAAATAAATAAAAGATTGATTACTGGAAAATAATAAAAGTAAAACTAATTTATATTTTAAATAAATTCCATCCCGATTATATTTTTTAAACAATTGTTTTCTGTAGTCCACAGTTACTATACATACTTAGAAATCATGACCTACATTAGTGTCTTGCCTTTTTGATATGTTCTAAAAGCACCTTTAACTTTTAGCAGTAATGTTTTCATTTATAGTTCAGTCAGGAAGGCTATACTAGTCCAAAATCAGGAGTAAAAACAACAGTATTTTTTTAAGTTAAATACTAAAATTAAACAAATTTTTCTAATAAAACTACATGGAACACTATAAATACCAAACACAGTTATCTACAGTATGAATAAAATTATTATATAAATGTGAAATGTGACAATTAAAAAATGTTAGAAATTTATTTGTAGAAAAAAAATCTATATAATTATGAACAATAAATTTCTAATCATATTTTGCTTAAAAATTCACTACAAAGTGATGACAAAAACATCACTACTACATAAGTTAATCAATAGAACTCCAGTAAGAATATTTTAAATGCACAGAAGCTTATAGTTAGCCTAAATTCATGTTAACATATTTCCTGTACCAAGGAGAATGTTGGTCTACAAAATTAGTTTTAATAAGGTTGGTTTATGAAACTTTGATTAAGGCAACTCTACTATTTCTAGGAAGTACTATTAAAATAAGATTACTATTGCACAATAGTGTAAAATAGAATATAATTATACACAGAATAGAAATTTATCACTATTTCTATCAGATTACATTAGGTTATAAATACAATTAAAAATTATATTCATATTAACCGAAATTTATGTAGTGCATTTCTGCAAAGGAATAAAGTAACAGCATTAAATTTAATGACAAAAATTTGTCTCTACACATCTTGCAGCCAAGAAACTGTCACAATATTTAGCACAAAGTTAAAAAATAATCTTATGGTTTAAAAAATACACATATTTAACCAAATATACAAGATGCAAGCATTCTTTTTATAAGCATGTTTCATAAATAAAAAACGTTTTTAACAAATTTATATGTAGTCAGCAGGACTACATAAATGTCAACTGTTAGAGACACTTCCTTACGATGCTTATGTAAAATTTAAGTATGGGTTGGGAACAGAAGGTACCAAGCTACATCATAGCAAAAAGCATACAGAAATTTGATTTTCTTTTTATCAGTAATCACAAGGGGGATTTCATTTTCAGAAAGATCAACTCACCTGTCAGAGTGTCAAAGAATTTAATAGTTTCAACCCCCTTCAGATACCACATGGTATCTACTATAAAAAAATGTTTGACTGATTTAAAAATTTCAAACCAGATATGACATAGATAGGTATGACATATTACCAAAATATGCATATTTTATTCATAGATATAGTAAAAAAGAAAGAAAATAAAAGACAACATACAATGAAGAACACTTAATGAAGGTAGTTGTTTGTGTAATTCTGACAAAGGTAAAGACATAACTCTTAGGTTAGCAATATGTTGAGCCATAGCTTTGTGAAGTGTTTCATTTGATTCAGCTGCTTTAGCATGTGCTTCTTTATATTTATTAGCTTCCCTAGTCAAATCAGTAGCAACAATTGATGGTGGCCGAGTTCCCATAACTTCTTGATATTCTTTTTCAGCTGCTTCTTCAATCTGAAAAGAAAACAATTCTTAATCAATATATATAAATTTTATAGTAAAGATTAATCACCTTACACAAAAATCACCATATGTTAAATGAAGATTGATTAAAATAAATTAGAAAACACAGACTTATATAAAAGTGTTATGTCTATTCCAAAAAGTATTAAACAGACATCCCTTTTTAAATAAAATAAAATATGAATATAAAAATTATATACCTGCTTAATTACTAAAATAATAGAAGATAACCTGAACTAATTCAGGTTTTATGGAAAAAAAATAAAAATTTTTGAATACAGCAAATTCTTAAGAGTTTAAACAGGTTTTAATTCTTAACAGGTTTAAACTATACTTAATGAAATTTGTTATGAATAGCTGGATGCTCATTCTAGGAAAAAACTATTGATAATAAAAATCTTTTTAGATCATATTTATGTAGAATCCTACAGAAAATTAAAATTTACCCTAATCTATTCAATGAATTCATCCACATTTAAGGTGAATTCATTTTATCTTAGAAACTTGGCTGCGATGTTGATTAAGTTGTATGTAAAACTTTTATGATAGTCAGATGAACATTTCAGGAACTATTGTATAAATAACTGTACAGACAAACACTTTATAATAGAATATGAATAAATTCATAAAACAATATTCACAAATATATTTAATGTAAACCTTAAGAATATAAACTGCTTCATTACATGTAGAAAGTGTCAGGTACATTCCACATATCAAGAAATTGATTATTGTAATATTTTAGAAAAAATTCCAGAATAATTCAGTTTTGGTACATCAATGTAATAGCAAAATTACAGCTCACAAAAATGTAAAACAAAACTATTTATATATTATAATAATCAATAGGACAGCCTTCTCACTGATATAACATTTTTATTTCAGTGAACTGAAACAGATTAATGTACCGATAGTAAACATACATTCTGCATTTATTCCATTAATTAGGGTATAATAAATTGTGGTACAATTTACACAATATATTCAAAAATACTGAATTATTTATTAATATCTACAAATTTTTTCTACTGGTGGATCATCTATTTTCATCTTTTGATAATAAAAAAATTAAATGATATTTTCCACTACTTGCATTGTATTTTCCAATAATACATGATAGAAATATAATTACTGTATAAAAATAGATAAAAAATTAAAAACTTTATTCTAAAAAAAAAAAGGTTAATTCTAAAAAGTAATAGATATATCCCATCAACAGAACCTCAATGGGTTTTGTTTTTTACTTTAAAAAATTCATTTATTTTTTCATGTTACAACAGACTACTGCCCAGTTATGTTATATGATGACAATACATGAATTTTAAAGCATACAAAAAAATGACAAGTCTTATTAGGATTCAAACCCAAAAAATTCCAGGGAAAAGGCAGATATTCTATTACCTCACCAAAATGTATGGCAACATAGAAATAAACCTTTAACTGGGGAGTAGTAAGTATTATACATGCAAGCTAATATGTACTAGATACACATAGAAGATAAGAGAAGTAAATGGAAAATGTACAAGGATAAATCAAATATACAGAGGATTTTTGTTTCTGAGCATCTATGGTTGATAGGACTGGGCTCATGCTTCTAGTATGCTTGAGTGGGAGAGCCAGCCATTCCACACTCCCAACCAATTCATCAGTAATGCTCATGATGTCAGTGCAACAGGTGCACCCTTCCACTGCACAATGCATAATTATAAAATTTCTTGCTCGTGAATGAGTTCAAGCAACGGAAATTTTCCAGAGATTGACTGCACAGTTCAGGGACCAAACACTGTCAAGGACTCGTGTGATTGCCTGACATAGAGTTCAAGGAAGGACAAGAACAAATGGAAAATCAGGAACACGATCGCCATCCTCGGACAAGCATTATAGATGAAAATATTCATGTGGTTTGACACATTCTTGAAGACGATCATCGGGGGAGAGCATCTGAAATTGCAGAACAGGTTGGAATAAATTATGGGAGCTGTCAAGCAATCATCACAAACAACCTACAGTTCCATTAAAAGTGTGTGCCAGATGGGACCCTCCCCTTTTGATCGCAGATCAGAAGTTGAGACATTTGGAGGTCTGTCAGAGGCTTACAGCAAGGTTTGCAGAAGAAGGTGATGCATTTTTGAGTGGGATCATCACCTGTGACGAAATGTGGGTCCACCATTACGTTCCCCAGTTGAAACAAGCCAGTATATGGAATGGCAAAGGAAAGGAGAGGCAGCTCCAGTGAAAGCCAAGACTTGGCTGTCAGCTGGCAAGGTTCTTTCAACAGTTTTTTCGACTGGCGAGACATTTTGCTCATTGATTTTTTTGCACGAGCGATGCACAATCAATGCTGCTTACTACTGAGAGCTGTTGAATGAGTGAGGGTTGCATATCGCTGCAAAAGACAAGACCAACTGATTTGAGAGGCCATCCTCCTCCACAACAATGCCAGGCCCTGGCATTGTTGTGGAGGCATTGGCATTGAGGAGGGACCCCAGGCAAGCAAGAGAAGAATGATCCTCTCTGTGGTTCCCTATATTCTGCTGTACATGGTGCCCATATGGGCTGATGTGCTGGACAAGAAGAAAATGTCAAGATGCTGTCATCGCTGCAACGACAGGTGGCCATCTGGATTACGTTAGTGTACAGAAATGTGTCAAGAGAAGAAGTGGAGGTGATTATCGGCATGCTCCTGATTCAACTTCGAGCAACACAGTTGGTTGACACGTACGAGGGAATGACCAAAACAGAGGCTGCCATAACAATCCAGTTATGGCAGGCAAAGTGAGATAGGTCGACCAAGAATGTGTGGATTAGAAGGCTTATCTCGTGACTGGAGCCGTGGATTTGAAGGAAACATGGGGAGATGGATTATTACATGACCCCTGTTTCTCTCCAACCATGGCAGATTTGGGACATAACTCCATACATTCAAAAGGAGAAGATCCGCAAGGTGCATCTACTGCAGACTGCAGGACTTCCCAGAGCACACCTTTTATATGTGTCTCAGATGGGATGAAACCAGGAGCAGATTCAGGTTGGAGTGGCTCACGCCACAGGACACCATCGCCTATATGCTCCATGGGATGAGAGAGTGGGAAATCGGTGGGCAGGATGTTTGCCAGTATATTAAAGTCAAAGGAGGAAGCCAGCAAAGAGTGGGGTGAAGATGCTAGCCAGCAGTATTCAGGCAGATGTCTCGGGGATAAAAAAAGCTATGATACAATGTAAAATTGTATCATAGTCATTGTTAACCTTAAGAATTATTCGTGGATTTTGTATATATTGTACTGTTAATTTGCCAGAGGGCTCGCATGTCTTCTTGAAGGTGCTGGGTGCTAGCCTCATAACAGGGGTAGAGTTAGTTGAAGTTATGGAAAATTGTCATTGTTAATTTTGAGTATTAATTGAATTTTGTTGTAAAAGGATAATTGCGGAATTTGTATAAATGTATGATGCTAAACTGTCAAGAGAGCTTGGACGCCTTTTGTGGCGCTGGGTGTAACCCCCAAAATATGGATAAGGTTAGTTAATAAACTTATGGTGGAACTTTCATTGATAGTCTTATGTATATAATTGAATTCTGCAGTAAGAGTTTAATATAATTAGTGAACTTTGTAAAACAAGTAATAATCAAATGCCAGAGGTCTCACGACAGCTTTTGTGGGTGCAGGGCACAGACCCTATAAAAGGGGTAAAGTAGTTAATACTACTCACGGTGTATAGACGTTTAAGGCCTGGGGTGCTGTCTCACCTTAACAGAGAGGGCAAAGAGCAACAGTGAAAGGAAAGTGTAAAATAAAAATTATCATAAGGATTCAACCACATTATAATATATGTAGATCTTGTGTAAATAGTGAAAAATTAAATAATATTGTAGTCTTAAGTGTTCAACTGTATTCTGTTGTAATGTATAACATTCTGTATTTTTGTGTATATTATGTGTTATAAATTTGCCACCTGGATGTCTTCCAGCAGGTGCTGGGTGCAACACCCCGCAACACGGAGAAGTCGGTATATATTCCTTCAGTATATACAGGTTAGAATTTCCACGATGTAATTTTATTTTCAATAACATTTTACCTGCAAGCCGCACGAATTAGCTCAGTAAGCTACTAATTCTTTTTCCATGTCCGAAACTTCCCCCTGTTGCGAACAAGAGAACAGGTGCTCAATGGCTTGAAGCACTAGCTCCTACATGTACAAGGCGTAAAAAATACTGACACCTAGGGTTGAAGCGTGACTTCATGTAGAGCCAGTGAGGTAGCCTTTCTGCTGAGGATGTCTTGGCTCAACCACACTCAAAAGTGGCTGGGTCAGGGTGCTTCTGATGAAGCATTAAGGGCCCTCATGGTATGAGGGGAGGGTGCACATAGTGGGGGACAGATATATGCAACGCATGCCTGGACCCTGGTTAGGTTATGGCCGGGAAGTGTAGCTCTCCTGGGAGGGATATCTCAGCCATCCAGAAAAGATCAGGATGCTCTTATGATCCAGGAGAGACTTCAATGGGCGGTTCCCATGTGGATCTTAGACAGTGAGTGGGTAGGGTATTGCCACGACACTCGGGAGCAACTGATGTAATGCCTTACGTGGATGCCTGTTGCTCCTGGGTTGTTTTTTTTTTAAAGTAGTATTCTGAGATTGTGATTTATATAATGACTTGAAACAGAATGTTTTACTGAACCAGAGCTGATTTCACAACCCACTACCTCACATTTCCTATTTGAATGCTACATTATAGGAGCTGACAAAACTGCAGCATCAGCATTTGTCAGTTGACGGAGAGTTACACAGTACAGTATAGTGTTCTGATTTGTATTTGCTCCTTTTTTTTTGGGTAGTGGCACAATAGGAGTGCTGTTTTTTCTGTCATCACTAATGAGTTTTTTCATACATTTTGATAAATCGGTAATGGATTTCAGGAGTTCAAAGAAGCAATTGATGCATAGTGTTTCGTGAGATAACCCACTTAAAGAGGATGTACAACTGTTCTTTTTTTTTTAAAAATAAAATCTCCATTAAATAGAAGTTACATTTAAAAAATCTTCTAACAATTTTTTTTTTTTTTTAGAATATCTACAAAAACACACCTGCTACTAGTTTGGAATATTAAGATTTTAAGTGAAAATTAATTTATACTTTAATTTATTAATAATTAATATTTTATTATTTATTTATTTATACTAAGTGAAATAACAATAAACTTTCAGAAAATTTATATTTTAGACTCACCTAAGAGTTATTAATGAAGAACAAAAAAATAGAAAATGCTCCAGTGAATATTAAATTACTAAATTATACATATGGAAAATAAATTATTCTTATAATAAAAATACATTATTAATTAAAAATCGTTTATCTATAGTTTGCACTGATTTTCATTAGTGTAGAAGTTTCTACAGTAGATTAGTGAGCATATATTTAAGTTTTTTAATTAAATAAAAAAAGGAAGGAAAATGAGAAAACTATAACTGAAAGACAACTTCAAGTAGAAGACAGCATTGTGAAGAAAGCTGAGAATGATAAAGACAGGTGGGGAACATATTGACTGCTAGTGCTATGTGAAAATGAAGACTTGTCAAACCAACTAGTACTAATAAAAACAATTTCAGATAATAAATTCAACAACTACTTAGGCTTTCATTCTTTATGCTGCAATTAATAATGTAAAAATCCACGTTATTATTATTATTATCATCATCATCAAATTAAGAGTGTATCATGAAATACTAATAGCACAATCCAATATTTTATAAATCATATGTTCAGTGCAATATACTCAATTTAAATTGAAATCTATAAAATTCTCAAAACACAAAATCTAAGTATAAAATCAAATTAAAAAAAAAAAAATTACAACAGATTTTAAAAAACCAAATAATTCACTTGCCATACCTTTATCAACTCCAAGATTTCTTTCAGCATAGCATCTACATCATGGTATAAACCGGTAAGCCTATCCATTGCATCAATTAAATTCTGTATAGCATCTGGTTTAGCACTTAGAGCAGCACATCGATCAATAAGTTCCTATAAAGAAAAAAATAACCATACATATTTCAATAAAATGTAATATTACAAATAAATAAAATACTGTAATAATATTACTATAAAATAAATAAGCCAGTAATTAGATATGTAATACAATAATATAATAATAAAATTATTAATTAAACTCTCAACCTATTAACTTTTTAGGACTTTATCTAGGTACCGAACACTGGTACATTATCAAGTGGCCTTCTAACCTTTGGAACAAAAACATTTCAATGATTAAGTTCAAAAAAGAAAACAATGAAAAAGAAAACAACATATTTGCAATAGTTTTAATGAATCAGTTGACGTCAATAAAAAAATAACAGTAATAACAATAAATATTTAAAACATGCTCTTTTTAATGAAAATCTAACTTAAACAAAATTTTAAAAAATGTTACTGAAAAAAAAACATTGAGGTAATTAAATTACAGAAAGAAAATAATAAAAAAATTATGGATAAGAACTGAATCAAGTTAACTTAAAATAAAACAATGTGTAATTCAGTCATTCTAAAAAAAGTCAATAAATAAAAAATCTGATGTGGACAACACATTTTATTAACTAAAATTTTATTTGGCTATAACTCTGGAACCAATGAAAATAAGTACCAATTATGATTATCGTTGAAAATCTCTCAATGAGGGCTTACTACTACAGTTAAGAAAAAGTCCAAAATCCAAAAAAAATTGGATTTTGGGCTTTTGTGGAGACTTTTGGTTTAGTCGATTGCAATCAAAAGTGGAGGACAACTAGATGTTACAACAGTTCTAAATCCAAAATTTCAACAGCCTATGGCTAATCGTTTTTGAGTTATGCGAGATACATGTATGTACATAAATACATACGTACTTACAGACGTCATGCTGAAACTAGTCAAAATTGATATTTCTGCTGAAATCTGGAAACCAAAATTTTTTGCATCACAATACTTCTTTTACTTCGTACAAGGAAGTAAAAAGATCTAATTTAATAAAAATAATATAAATCTAATTAAAATCAAGTTTAAAAATGTAGGGATAAATGGCATTCAAAATATACACAATAATTGAAGTTAGGAAAACGGGTAAAACTTAATTTTTGGGCTTTAGTAAAGTATAATTCCAGTCTCTGAGTAACAGCAATGGACACATTTTGCAGGCACACAAATATGATTCTTTAACCTAAATCATGATCCTAAATATTTAAAATATGAACATTCAATTTATTTACCTTCCAAGTCAGTCATATGAAATTTCATGTATGTTGTGTGTATAGATAAAAAATAAATATGCATTACTTTGAGTATATGGAGATTATTCATTTTTAAAGATAAGAGCATAAGACACAGAAGACATTTACATAGGAATAAAAATCCCACTCTGCTATGAAATGAATAGTTCCTAATACATACCAATGCATCTAATGGATATATTTAATTAAATTCAAGAAAAAATTATGTTTAAGATTGTAAACACAGTTTTTCAAACATCTGTCCATTTAAAACAATGAAGGCAATTGATGGAGATGTTTTCCTTATGTGAATCTTCATCAGTGGCTAAAGTACACTTGTAGTAATTGACAAAGTGCTTAAATTAACATTTCAAAATGTTGTAGAAAATTCTCAAACTGGGAGAATAAAGCAACATGCTCTCAGACTGTTTTACATTCTGTGTCAATAAATTATTTTATCTTATCATAAAAGAGATGCTTAACAAATTACATGATACAACTACAGTTTTGTAATTAACAAATCAATTTCTGTAGATCATTAAAGCTGAACAAAACAGGATGTGATGATCCTTTAGATGGGCAACAGAATAATTGGGATTTAGTGGTTAAAAAGTTGATTCAAAAGTAAAACATTAGCAGTAAAGTTGATTTAATAAAGTATAATGAAAATATGCATTATTTTGAAACCACTATTGGATAAAGTAAATACGTACAATAATATGAATCATTGAATAGTTATTTAGACTAACAATGATTAAAATAAACCATATCAAACATACAGCAATCCATAATGGTTACAGAAATAGTTTTATAAAAAATTATATAGAAATTAACACAAATAGAAAGAAAATACTAACAAAAACAAACAAAATAACTTAATAATAAATGTGAACATAAATACACAAAATACGCTGCAAATCATTATCATAATTGATATTAAAAATTTTAGTAGAATTAACAAAATAATATACAGGCTCAATAAATCAATAAAACGTATGCTATAAAAAAAACCTAACTATGACTAAATTTATCATATTTATTACATAATAAATAACAGATATAATTTATTTAAATATATCATATAAGATTTCAGTAAATATGGCCTATGAACCAACTCGTGTTTACAATCACAACCTAGATGTATTAAAGTCAAACATAACTATTTACGATAAGCTTTGTCTGTGTTTAATAGCAGTCATTATATTAAAATTCCTTTTCCTACTACAGTTCTATGGTAGATCCAAAATTTTCAAGCAACTTGAACAATTCATAAGTTGTCAAGCGAAATGCCAGAAATGTCACTGAATGCCAGAGAATGCTGATGCTGTCAATAAAAATCTTTATTTACTAAAGTGAACAAGTCAAAGTTTATGTTTTTCAATAAGACACCATTCGAGATCTTTACTTTGTCAGATATATCGTTGAATCTTGCATAAAAATTTACTGTTTCATCCTAAAAGATATAGAAAAGTAGAAACTTTTTCCCAATGATTGACCTTCAAGATTTACAGCTTGTAATAAATTAACAAGTAAATATAATTTCTAAGTCAGTAATCAATGATAACAGATTCTCAAAATTCCACACTTTAATAAAACAACTAATACTTTGGTATGGTGCTTTATCATTTGGGATCCTGGAATCCTACATTATTGAAGAAGATGGACTGACAGTAATAAATAAAAGTTGCAGATAAGATTTATGATTCCTGCAAGACAATTGTCCTGCAGAAACCATAGTGTTGTGTGAAATTCAACAGAAGAACAAAGAAACATCTCACCCTAGTCTCAACTCAAAGTAGAGGAAATATTGCATGATATTTGTATGTACAAGGGTGGGGTGTACGGATCTGGGCCTGGATAAGAATACAACATTTTTCTGGGTACATTTTGATTTATTTTTCAACTAGTCACCATTAAGATATATATATATATATATAAATAATTAGCCCAATGTTCCACAAGAGGGATTATCTGAATTTATCAAGCTACTTAAAATAATAATCTACAGCAGTAATAATTTCATAATTGGTCACAAATTTCTTCCTTCCAAGCCAATTTTTTTAGGTTAGGAAACAAGTGATAGTCACTGGGAGTCAGATCAGCCTCATCAACAGTCACAAATCTATGTAAAAATTCCTCTAGATTGCACTGAAAGAACTCAAGACAATCGCTTGAAATGATTTTTTGGCACTGTTTTTGGTTGGGTGTGAGGCGAATGTGGCACCCAACTAGTGCACAGCTTATTCATGCCCAAATGTTTGTAAAAAATATTTCACATGTATTCTGTTGACATACCTACAGACTCTGCTAATTTGTACGTCAACACTCAATCTGCCAAAACAATTTTATGCACTTTTTCTATCATTTCTGGCATAGTCACTGGATCCACTGTGTGTTTCATCGCTGCATGTTTGACCCATTTTATACTCTGCGACCCAACATTTAAGTGTTGTATTTGATGGAGAAGTGTCTCCCAATGTGATATCAAGCTATTCTTTAATTTCCCTTGCACAAGCCTTTCAGAAAAAAAGTACTTAATCACTGCATGAATTTCCAGTATTTCCATTCTCCAAAAATGCCTTGATTCTCTACTTTAGTGGATTGTAAATATTATACTAAGTGATGTACCGACTTGAAACTCTTATAGTAAACTAATGAAGAATGGAATCATGAGATGCCATTGAGAAATTAGTGTACTAATGCCATCTGTACGTGAAACCCATATCTTTTCACCCCCACTCATGTATGTAAGTATAAGAATGTTATTCCTGCATGTTTATGCTTAATGTGTAATTTTTTAGTGACTTTAAAAATACACATAACTAAACCTAAGGACATAAATGAAACCAAGCAAAATAAAAATAACAGTACTTCACTACAATTAACAAATAAAATAACAACATTGATAAAAACCTCTATCTAAGAACAAAAGTGGTCCAAATCAAGAATAAAACTAGTTGGGAACTAAACAATTTTGCAAAATGTTTTTTAATTTATTGTATGTGCATGTTCATCTTCATTAATAAAAAAAAGTGCTTTAATATAAGGGAGGTGTAAAATCTCTTATTTTCAATTTTAAATAATAAAAGTTTTTTCAGAAATATAAAGGCTAATAATTAATTACTATAAAAAAGAACATAAGATACAACCATAATATATTATAGCAATATTTTATAACAATCTACTTCAATAATCAAAATTTACTTAAGTATTTCAAGGATACAAATGCATGAATGAAACAATAAATCTTACACTGCACAATTTTCATCCTCTAAATAAAAAAATTAAACCATAATTTTAAATAAATAATCTCACAATATAAAATTTAAATTAAAAAGTACACATCATCACAGAAATAACCTTTAGTTACATCAATAAATAAAGCAACATCACAAAACACAAAGTGAAACTTCATAAAAATGTGTAATATCTGTACTCTATGAACAAAGCCGTATTATGAAACAACAAATAATTATAGTTCAGTAAACACAGCTGATAAAATAAATAAATAAACTACAGCTGTAATATGACGTTTTTCACAAACAATACCAATGGCTATTTGCTAAGTTTTATAAGATTAAATCAAAATAAAATTTTCACATTATACATAACAAGTTACAAAATTCAAATAATTAATGTATAGAAAGATATATTACATACCACAATACATCAAAATATATATATATGTATGAACAATGTAAAATAATCCTGGAACGTTTATGTGCAACATTAATTTTCCTAGGTTTACTGGATTTAAAAAATTGATTATTGTTACCATAATATTAATAAGTTGTTAGACAGTTTCTTGAAACTGGATTAGCAAAACTGAAATAAATTCTATTAGTAAGTGTTATTCAAAGTTAACTCATTCAGCATATTCATAAAAGGAAACAATCTTAAAAGGGCCTCTTACAGGAATTTTCTTCCAGTCTAATAAGTATAATTTAATTTCCCATTAAGCTTCCCATTAATTTTATGGACTTCATAATTTATTTAATAATATTGATAATCCAATTTTTAATTCACAAGAACAATCCCTAAAAATAGTTATACTGAATAAAAGAAAATGAAGAAGGTATAAAGTACAAAAAGAGAAAGTCTATAATTGTAACAATTTTCTACACACAAACCCACAGTTGGATATGGTCGAAAATGAACTTTCTCTCTCTCTCTCTCTCTCTTAACTGATGACCTCTCCCCTACTTCTATTATTTATTACTAATTACTTTTCTCCACTAAACAACAAAACCTTGAGCACGAAACAGCAGTAAACAATTCTTTGAATTTTTTATTTGATCATGGATTACAATTTTTTTTTAAAGCAATATGTTCACAGAATAATGATAAGCAAATAAAGATATAAATAAAATCTGTCACGAATTTATAAAATAATTTTAATTGATTTAATCAGTTTTATTTAAATTTTAATATTTCTGTGTCTTATTAAACTTCATAAACCTGTTTATGAAGTTATTAAGTTTATTAATAACAATAATGACAACAGTACACAATAATAATAAACAAATAATAATCATAGTAATCACAACCACAACAATAATAATAATGAACAAGATTACATACAAAACAAAATTTACAGTAGTTCTCAGGATTTATTTACAGGTAGTAAAATATTGAAAACCACCCATTGACAAAAGACATTAGAAGGACCGCTAATCTTAATACTTTTAACCACTAGTCTTGTGTAAACAACAATAGTACAATAGATGAGACAAGTATAAAGTTCTTATACTGCAAATACCTTTAATGTTCATAAATAAAACTACCCTAACAATCTATGAATGAAATTTAGTATATTTTCTCTTTCACTTATAGTCTAACAGTAACTCATCGAACCACTTCTTATTTTCATGTACTGTCTGTACTGAAATTATTTGTGACGTCTCCTTAATCGCGTTGAATGTGTACGCACTAGAAATTTGCTCTTTCCCTGACTTCCTCGCTTCAAACTTTCATAATAACTCCTTGCTTAGAACTCTCTCGCAGACTGACTGTCAACTGGTTCTTCCCTGGAGTATTTATACACCTATCCCCTCTTTACCTACACGATCTGACTCAATTCGAAGCAAGAGAATGATCGTCTGCCCTCACATTTTCCCATGAGATGCCTACCTGTCCAGTAACCCTTCTCATGGAACAACATCTGTTTCAATGTGTCAGCAAGCAGTTGTGGCTCATTTAGTGGTTTACTATTTTGTTCAACAAAAATTTTAAAACATTTTTTTTAGTGGTCCAAGTCATCAGCTGATTCAGCCTCAATTTCAGTTGTTAAATCTATTTATAAATAATATTCATGATGCCAGAGTTTGCTAAGTATCAACTGGGAGACTAGGTCGGCTGTTAACCTTAAATTAACATTTTTTCTATAATACTTATATTCTATAATTAAAAAGTCTATCATCAAGAAGCCAGACTACTAATGATAAGATCTTTAAGACACAATTAAAAAAATTTCTTACTTGTAGTATAATTGCAATATTAAATGTATTTGATAACAAAAATTAAAAGAGTAATTGGCGGAGGTCCAACTAATTTAAAATTTGATTTGGCATATTTGTAAGTACAGACAATTCTCGTTTATTGGGACACAATGAGACCAGAAGAATTTGGCCCATTTAAATGGCTGGCTCGAATAAATGTATTTGTAAATTGTAGTGTATACAACACCCACACATTCACATGCGCATGCATACACATACATTCTAAGTGCAAGTTTTATCGGTATACATATGGGTACAGTATACGACAGTCGCAAAAAAAATACATACTGAAATTCATAGAAACCATGATTTAGAATGGATATGTTAAACATTGATCACATCATGGGTGATGTCATGTGCAAAAACAAACTCCTTTGTTATGATTTTATGATAATTATATTTATTATTATGATTAACGTGTGATTGATTATATTTGTTATTTATGATTAATGGACTGAAGCATCATTACTGCAGTTTATCTGTCGGAATATTTACTGCCTCTATCCCGTATCATTTTCTAGCCGCATAATTCTCAGAACCAAAACGTTTGTTATTCACTGCTGGCCTGTATTTGTTTTTAATAAGAAATATACATCGAATATTGGTTTAAACAAAGTACTTAGTGTAAAATATTGTTATGTTTTTGTTCTTTAAAGAACTGTCTCAGAAAACTGGCTGCCCAAACTAACCAGTGGGCCAATTATACGGAATTGACTGTATTATATTTGTTTAAACAGTTATATATAAATATTTATAAAATTAATTTTTTTAAAAAGTACAAATATATATACGAGGGCTATTTAGAAAGTAAGGAACGTTTTGGAATTTTAAAAACCAAGTACAAGAAAATCCTTTTATTATATACATGTGAAAGAGGGACTAAAATACTACTTTTCAACATAATCACTATACAAATTCAGGCGCTTATCATAGCGGTGGACCAGCTGTGAAATTCCTGTGTCATAGTATTCTGCCGCCTGTGATCTCAACCACTCAGTGATGCACCCATCTTGCACAAAATTTGTAGTAGCCTAGCTTCTGTGAAACAATTTCAAACAATAAAGTCCGTGAAACTTGTGGGAAACATAGAGAAAGCTCAATTATTGTGAAACGGTGGTTTTCACGAATCTTTTCGTCAACTTTGGAGACCAGATCGTCAGTCACAATGCTCGGACGTCCACTCTTCTCTTTATCGTGAACGTTTGTTCAGCCATTTTTAAACTGAATGCACCACTTCCTGACAGAACTTTCACTCATTACGTTGTTCCCGTACGCTTCACACAGTTCCCGATGAATTTTTTTGCCAACAAAAAACGAATCACAGGCCGCACCTCACAACTGGCGGGATTTTCGATTGCAGCACACATTTCAAATATGTATATAAAAAAAACGGGCAGTGTGGAGATGTTCCCGTTGTCACAGCTGAACACTGACTGAGGTGTGGGGCATGGGCACACCAATATATATGCGATTGCCATGCGCCTGGCGGCACAGCAAATATTATTTATACCTCCCATTTTTGGATTTTTGACAACACATGAACAGGAAACAAAGAGTCTTCAAAAAGTCCATAGACTTTAGTTCCTACACAGGCAGAACTGATGACTTATACAATTTGATGAAGGATAAAGAAAGGGAATATTTAATATAGACTATGTCTAATTGAGATAGTTTATTATTTTTCTGAGACAAAAATTCTAACACCATATGAGATCAAATAAAATGTACTGTTTCCATAACAAAGCATCTTGTTCCAAAGCGAATTAAACAAACACTTGGGTCAAGATGGAAGACTTGAAGAAACTTTTAAGATGATGACCCAAATAATAATGGATTATGGTGTATAATAATACATTAATACAATAATAATAAAGGTGGTTGTAAAGAAGGCCAGTGAAAGGTACGCTGAATAATGACAAAGAATACTGCTTAACTATAATACAGACTTAAAGCTTTAACATATTAAATTGAATTAATAAATGTAAAAAGTTGATTTTTAACTCTTTTTTATCTTTATAAAATATCAGATATGTGGTATATTAATCATCTTTAAACCATTTTAAAATATAAAAAGTTATTTTACCTTACAATATAAATTCAAATTTTCATTGTTTAAAATTAGTGATTTGACAAATTTTGAATTTTCTGTTATATTTTCATGATGCCTCATTCAGCAGCATTCATTTTTATTTCACAGTTCAACACTTTGTTACACAATTATTATTTTCAAATCTATCTCTCAAGTAACAAAATGTGTATATATAAATTACACTTTCATAATTTTTTTCATTACCCTGGTTATAATGCTACGTTATATTAAACTTTAGTTAAGAAAATATTTTCTATGCATTTCATAATCATTATTATATACATGATTACACAGTCTCAACTTGATCAAAATAAAGATTTAATACCAGTACAAAAAAAGTTTTAATCACAAACTAATCGTAAATTTATACACAACTACTAACAAGTTATAGTGAGTCCAAGCCGAATTGGCACAGATCTGAACTAGGCAATGGTTGCCTAGCTAGCGCAGGGCTGTAATATGCTACTCGTGGATGACAGTATATATACAGTGTAATAAATTTTATCTTGCAGTAATTTTTTTATATTAATCTACAGGATAATTTTTTTTTTTTAAGTATATTTTATACTAATGTTTATTTCAGTCAATAAACAAATTCACATTATACATTTTTTTATTATTTTTAGTTTTATATTTATATATAAAAATAAATAAATTCATAACCGAATAAAACAATACACAAATATTGAACTAATTAATTTTTACATACTAAAAGTAAAATAAAAAATATGTAAAAAAAAAACACCACTCTTAAATGCACTAAATGGTAAAAAATAATTTTAGGACTGACCTCAGAATCGATTTGACAACAAGCTTTGATGATGATATGTAAGATTATGAAAAGAAAGTCATAGCTTCAAATTAAAAATTTGATGTTTTCTTTACCTTTTAAGAGTGGTTTTTAAAGTTTTTATAAATATTTTTTAGTTTCTACTTTTTAATCTTCATACGTTTATACTTTATAACTGTGCTAGTACACAAATTTGAGCATATTTAGCAAAAGATCAGATTGGTATGTTTTACAGCAGGCGAGTGCAATCAAAACATAAGGCTAAGCCATTTAATTTCCATATAACCAAAATTAGGTCATCAAGAGTGTACCTGATCCATTAAACAGTTAGTGCTCAACCTGCTGATACATACACTGTTTGAATCATGAGACTCAGATGAGTGGTTGCAGAGATATTACAGTGGTACCTTATCGCACCCCTTCCCAATTTCCGAACGGTACCCCAGGGGCACTTGAAAATATATTATCATCCAATGGGTACCACTGGGAGCAGGTGAGGTACCATTAGGAGGTTGAAAAATTTTTCAGAGCACTAGGAACAACTGTTTTTGAGATATTTGTCTGAAATTTCAGATCCGGTTAAAAAGTACTAAATTTTCCCGAACTATTAACTTTTTCATCAATTGTTTCAACATTATCATAAACTGTTGATGATTTATCATTTTCTTTATCAAGTTTATCATTATCAATTAAAATTGTCTGTATTAGATAGACAGTGATTTGTTTCACTTTTAAATTGCTACTGTCAGCAGATGTTAAATTTTGTTTGGTTAACATTAGTTTTATTACTATTGGTTTTTGTGTCTTTTTTATTAATATCATTTGATGAACTACTTTCTAATTCTTCTGATGTTTTATCAAGTGATTTTTTTTTATCACTGTTGAAATACTGTCAAGCAGTTGGGAACGAATCTCATTTTACTACTGGTGTGGATAATTATTATCCTTTCTCCTTTTGAAATGGGCACTGCAAAACACTCAGGCGCATTTGAAGGCTGCCAACATTAGATGATTGGTCTTCCTTCAACTTTATTCAAATACACAAACGGTTTGTACCAACTATCGTGTTTTTCATGAAGAATAAGAATAAGAATTGACCTGTTATTTCTGATTCTCTTGTCTGTAAACTACTTTTTTGCCCATTAAATACCCCATTACTTTTTAGTTTTTATGTTTCCTTAGAGAAGGCAAGCAGCCCTCGTTTAAGTAAAATTTTAACACTTTATGTCATATGGCATTCCAATGAAAACTGTCCAGGTTTGTCACTTCTTTCTTGCATTTTATTCCTATGCGAGGATAAATGAACTTTCTTCCAAAGCTATTTCACCAGTAATTCATTAAATTGTTCTTTTTGAGACTCCTGTGGCAAATGCAACTCGTTCTACAACTTTTTTGGGGTCACTAACAAACTTTGAACTGCAGCTCTCCTGCCATGTAATTAAAAAGTTGTGTATAATTTCTTTCCCTTGGCAGTAAAGGTTTTTTCCACATAAATCAGACATAATATCCAAAATAATAAAATCAATTCATTACCATAAGAAGAGAGTCGACAAAAATTTAGTAATTTAATGAGAATAAATTAGTTTTAAAATTTCACTTAAGACTTCAACTACTTTCAAGTATTGAAACTCAGAGACGCTATAATCGGACGATAATCTTATACTCTTTGGATGCGCACGATTAACTGGACAAGTTTTAACTGCAAATACAGTATAATATAATTTATATTCATTTATATTTATCTAATAATATATATTAGAACGGAATAATTTACAAATACAAGTTAGTCTCTTAATGAATCTGTATTAATGAATTGTATAAATAGAGATTTAATGTTTCGTTTGAATCTTTATAATGACATAACGTTCAGTTATTATTTACACATACCCGAATAAAGAAATTTTTCTTACACTACTAATAGCATAGGCTAGCATACGGTTGTTCGCCACTCCCAGAACAAAGGGCGAAGAGTGTAGCATAAACAATAGATCAATCTTGTGTGTGTTTGGCTTGGTTATTTCATAGTTATAAAACTATAAATAAATACATTTAGGCCTAACAACTTATCAGTAACAGCCAATTAATCAGCATAATATTGCATAAAATGTCTATTTCAGTTGTAATAAATAAATTATCAATTTAATAATATATAAACTCAGGATAAGCAACTAATAAATTTAAGACGTGAATTTGTTCATTGATTGAAATAAACAATTGTCATATCATATACATACTCTCTTTAATTGATAGTATTATAAATCCGTGCTTGTTAGGCAGCAATATATATAGCTATGCTGTTCATCAGATCTGTGCCAATTTGGCTTGGGCAAGCTATACCAAACTACACAAAACACTAAACAATTAACTATTAAGTGGACTGAGTTGTGATCTTACGTCTATAAAAATGTAAATAGTGCTACAGTCATAAAGTGTTACTGGTACACCAGGGAAGCATGAAAAATATGCTTCATTATGGGTACTTGCATTATGGCTAAATGGATACTTCTTCTAAGCATATACTTTTGGTATCTACTTTAGGGAAAAACCATAACTGCCTTTTAAAATGGTGAAATAAATCCACTAAAATTTAAATAAAAAATGTAAATTAAGTTATAGAAGTATGAAAAAACAGATTGTTTATATTTAAAATAATTAAATAAACAGATACACATAGTAAATTTAAAATGCTTTCACATACTTCATTTTATTACATTAAAGAGTATCAAATTAGCAAATTAGATGGATAAATAATTGAACAGAGAATACACTGAATTTCAGTAATGAGTTATAATTATAACACTAGCAAAGAGCATAAATCTAGATGTGAGAAATAGCATTGCCAGTAATAATAATTATATGACAACAATTATGAATCATGGTAATAAACACTGTATATGAATAAACAGGAAATTTGAAACAAAAAATAAATAAACAGATTTAAAATAATTAACAATTCTTGTCCACTTCTAATTTCTTCACTTCTAGCTTAAGTGTTTGAATTTGGTGCAAAAATAAAAACAATTATAAAAAATTACTAACGTTTGATTTGGCGATGACTTCAAAAAGCAAAAATTTAAATAATAACTAAAGTGTTATTTTTTAGATTTGTAATGTTTTAAAGACAGTTAATTGTTTTTTAAAAGTTTATTTTACAGTTTTTTTCAAAATTGAAATATTTATAGGTCTACAAAAAGAACGATAAACGTATGAAAAAATCACCTCATAAGAAGGGGCAAGTCAAGATACCTTGATCTTCAAAAAAAAAACAGATTAAAGAAATGACTACAACCACATACTGTGAGTTAAACGTTCTCAGGAAAGAAGAATTATATTTATTTACATATTTTTAATATACTGTAACAAAAATAAAGAGAGGCTCAACAGAAACAGACTGATACTAATCATGAGATAAGGCTCTCATGTAGGATTATATATTTTTTATCCAACATTTTCGAACTCATTTTCTTGAATTTTTACATGAAAGTACCCTGAATATCAAAATGACTTCAAGCTATATATCATTATGCTACAATAATTTGATAATAAGCAATTATGATGATAAAACTAATGAAATATATCTATCAATGCACAAAAGGTAGTTTTGTTTAAAAAATTTCCTATCTAAGTTATCTTATAAAACCTTTCAACAGAATTATCATATTAACTTAAAAAAAAAGAAAAGAATCATTGAGAAATCAGTCCATTTCGTGGAGTATGGCTTTAAAAAAAGCCATAAAATAAAAAAAAGAATTCTTGCGCAATTGGGCAAGAAGATGGACTTTTTATTTTATTTTTTGTATTTTTTTGCGGAAAAAAAAAAATAGTTATAAAAAAGTTATAAAAGAAAAATAGAATACACAAAACATAAATTAAATGAGAAAAATTAAGAGGTATATTTTTTTTTATCTAATATTAAAATACATTTTCTGTCCATAAGAAAATTAAATTATTTGAATTAAATTAAGTTATATAACTTAATAAAATAATTAAAAATATGAATGGACCTTACACACAACCATCAAGTTTAAACTCACTCACCGCTGTGACTTACTGCATAAGCGCACATGAAAAATTAATTAATACAAAGTCAACATAATCTCAATTTGAGGTTATGTTGTCTATTGTTAACCTTAACTGAGTGTAACTGAAGAACGATTCAACCAATCTTCAAAAAAATTTCATATGAACAACTTCAGATACACTACTACAGCAATCTAAAATTCAATGAAATTGATCAAATAGTTTTGGTGATTTTTGAGCTATAATATTCTATACATGAATGGTGTTTTTGTAATCCTTATATCGCAAAACATAAAGAAAATTCATTTTCACCTACCCGCTTGTGAAAAATACCTCAAATTGAGGTACATTATCTGTTTTTACACGCCTTTCTTCAAAAAGTTGGTAAAAACACAGTTTGAATTGGGAGCACTGTTCTTTTAAAAACACAAACTTAATTATATCAATAACAAATTTTAAAGACCAATATAATTCAAGTAAATTAAAGAAAAAATTTTTTAAAAATATTTATTATGTATTTTTATTAAACGTATTATATTAATGTACACTTTGTAAAAAGTGTACATTAATATAAGATTAGGATGGTAATAAAGGAAAAACTGTAAAATCTTACACTGATATTTTTCTCTATGATAAAAAGTCACCTATATCAGCATTTTTAATAAATTTGTTTCTTTAATAAAACCAATAAAACAACTACAGACAATATTTTATCTTTATGCATCATAACATCAAATAAAATCAGCAAGTAATTAGAAGTAATAACAGAATGCTTTTAAAGTTGCCTTATCAATTAACATAAAACACACCTACACACCTGTGGTAGAGTATCTGGTTCTAGATGAGCGTTAATATGTTCTATTTGTAACGCAGACATAAAACTTACTACTTCTTCATCCTTTTCATCAATCATTGCTCCAACCTTACGAAATAATTTTGCTTTCTCCTCACTACAACGTCATGAAAAACAATAATAAGTATTTAGAAAATATTAGAAAAATTGATATCATATAAAATAAGAAATAATACTGTTGACACCAAATAATACTAACAGCAATTTAAGTTTCATTTATGTTTTTTCTTTTTAGGCAGTGGCAAAAAATTCCAGTGGTTAGAAAGAAATTAATCTCAAATAAGAAATGCAGAAGTACAGACAGATGTAAATCCACAGGAAGTTATGAATATTGACACTTAACCTTTTCAGATCATGTAGCCATTAATAAACTGGCTATGTACGGCGTCAGTTTTAAAACGCTGTTACAAAATCATTTTATATGGGATCTAAGTTGGTTTTCTTTTTTTATATTCACAAAGGAATCAGTTTTATTACACAATTTGAATGACGTTTATACGATGTAAAATGTTTTATTTAGACTAGAAAGAATATGACCATTTTTTTCTCAGAAATGTGCTTGTGTGTGTGTGTGTGTGTGTGTGTATGTGACTTGTGTATTATAATTGCTATGACGGTTACGGATTTATTTATTATTTACAAAAATAGCTTATTATATTAGCAACATATCGATGTATTGAAACACATAATAAATTATGTTATACGGCACACACAAAAAAAAGGAATTTGTGTTCATAAATATGTCACTTTTACTTGAGGTCTAAAATATCTTTTCTGACAAAAGATATCGGCAAATATGAAACGCATAACGATTCATAATGAATAACAGTATACAGTAAAAATGGTTTTTTGTCAATCTGAATAGCCTTTTAAGTGGTGGGAATTTTTATAAAACGTAGTTTTCTGAATCTACTTTCAGTTATACTAACATATGTTACTTTATTGTGTGAGGACGAGTGTACACAGCTATTACATGCGTACAACTGCAGTTAGTTCTTACTATCGCATACCGTCGTTCCGTTGGTAATATATTATTTCATTATTTTTTTCAAAATTACATCGGTTTTTTTTTTTTTATTCAGTGCCATTTTTTTTCACATATTGGGCGTTTTTTTAAATTTGTGATTTTTTTTATTTGCCGTAATTTTTTTTTTTTATCAAGACAATGAATGACGAACAGATTAGGTTTGCTCTTGACGAAGGAGTTTCAGATTATGACGAAAATGACAGTGACGACCTTGAGGGCTTGGACGACATCAAAAATACTGAAATTAGGGGTGTTGATTTTTCGGAACCGCAACTCCTGAATTTTAGTAGCGGCGATGATGATCCAGGTCATTCGAGTAGTGATACTGACACGGGGCAGGAAATAAATGTAGCTGGTTCAGTTCTACATTCACCTGCTGAAGGAAATAATAATTTATTTCATGAAATCCATTATTGTTCTCTAGTGGAGTTGGATGTTGAAATGCAACCAGCTGTTGAGTTTCCTCTCCAAGATGAGGAACTTGACATGGCGGAGTTACAAGAAAATCCAACTGACCGGACCCAAAATGATGAAACAGTTACAGATGACGAAGGTTACAAGTCGGAAGGTTGTCTGCCGGTTCTTGGAAATCTCTGGTTAGTTTGTACTGATAGGTGTAAATATGACACACTAAACAGTTTGCCTTTTACGGGTCCGGAACCAGGTGCATTTGTAAAGAATCCCGACCTTTTGGCTAAATCCGCTCCTCGTAAGAGAGGTCGGCCTAAGAAGCGTCATAGGAATTTACAGAATGAGCCTGAATATATTCCTGATCCCCGTATTCATGGGCAGACGCCATATTTATGTTGTTTTTTGGGGCTATCCTTGAAAAAGAAACATTACAAACTAATTTGTATTTTCAAAGCCGTAGACCTGATGGACCATTACCTAAGGACAGAATTCAAGGTGACATTAGTCTTGATCAGATGAAACGTTTCTTTGCAATCATCCTGGATATGGGTCACACTGTAAGACACACTTTACAAGAATACTGGTCTACTGACGAGGTTTCCCTAGTTTGGGAATACATTACCGAGAACTGTCTTTCTTCATATTTTGAAGTATTTACACTTCACTAACCAGGATCCACCAATAGAATCAGAAATGTAAACTGGTAACTATGACCGTCTCTGGAGAGTACGCAAAATATTTGAAATTGCACATCAGAAATCTCATGAACTGTGTAATCCACAACAAATCGTAGTTGATGAGGTTTTATGCGCCTACAAGGATAGTCTTGTTTCGGCAGTATATACCTAGTAAACGAAAACGCTTTGGGATAAAGGTTTACAGACTTTGAGACAATTCTGGGTACACATTCGATATGAGTGTATATCTCGGGAGACGAGAGGAACTAAATGTAAACGAAATAATTACTGAACGTACAGTTATCAATCTAATTGCAGGTTATGAAAATTGTGGATATCATTTGTATATGGACAATTTTTTTTCATCCCTGCAATTATATCGACGACTGAAAGATGTGGGAATTCTAGCTTGTGGAACAACTCGATCCAATCGTGCTGGAATGCCAGCTGAATTCACACGATACCGACGTAAGCAATTAGGTTTGACCAGACACCAGCTAGCCTGTCGTACGACACTGGATGGAATATCTTGTATTCTATTCAATGACAAGCGAATGGTAACACTTCTGTCTTCTATTCCCATGAATAGAAGACAGAAGTGTTACCCTTTTCAGCAGGCCCATGCCTGCTGAAGAGGGTAAATACAGCGTAACAATTCGCGGTACAGAAAATGTCGTGAAACCTGTAATGATTATAGACTACAATAATTACATGGGGGCTGTTGATCTATCTGATCGTCTGTCTTCAAGCTATTACTTACATAGGCGGATGACAAAATGGATGAAAAAACTTTTTTCTCACATTTTTTATATGCTCCTTGTCGGCTTATACGTCAGTCAATAAGATGGAGAAGAACCAATCCTTCAGATGGTTTCGAAATGAGATTTTGAAAGGGCTTGTTTCATCATCTCCTATGGGATTTTCTGCACGAGGATCTTATGTAAGAAATCGTGAATTGTTACGTCTTGAAAGTTGTGAAGTAAGACATTTTCCTAAACGTGAGGGAACAAACAGTTTTAGACAATGCGTTGTGTGCTCGGCAAACGGCATTCGCGTAAGATCAGTCTGGAGGTGTGTGGGCTTGTGAGGTACCACTCTGCATAGACGGATGCTTTCTTGTGCATCACACACGCCAAAATATCACCAACTAGGGGTAAGTGCTTTTTATTTATAAATTTATTACTTCATTTTATTTGTTTAGGTTATTTATTATTTGTCATCTATTTCATTCTTTTGTTTTTTTTTTTTTGGAATCTCCCATACAGCGATTTTTTTATGTGTTGGGGTAAAAACTAGTGCACACTCGTAATTTCTTATTTTATATATATATATAATATATATTACGATTTTATATACATAGTAACATAAAAAATACCTGTTTTTTTGTACCGAATAGCTTGTAATTACTGGGGTAATTATTTATGCGTTTCATGAACTTTATTACCCCCCCCTCCACCTGGCGTGTATTAGCAATACTCTGTTGTAAAAAAATTTTTTTCCACATAATAAATGCTCTTAGGAAGTCTTATAATTTTTAAACAAATTTTTACATTATATGTAATTCTAAGAAAAAATAAATAACTATAAAAATTTCTTGAAACTGATATGCTAATTAATCTGTGATTATGACACGGGATTTTCATCATATTTTGCCCAACTTTCAACCGATTTGCTTGAAAGTATTATTTTTAAAATCAGCAAACTATGTTTCATAAAAACAAATAAAAAAAAAAATTTCACTAATAAAAAACACGTTAGAAATGCGCAAAAAAATTCTGCAATTAAATTATCGTAGTTTTTGTACGGTTTCAATTTTTTTGTTGTTACAGGCATAAGAAATATCCAATCATAAAGGTTCTTTTTTTGTCAGAATCTGTTAAATCTCGTTAATATATTGTAATTTTTTGAAATTTTTTTCACAAGAGGGTAGCATAAGACTATGAAGAGGCAATCAGATACCAACATATTTTCGCGGAGCGCTAAGAAGCGCGGATCATTGTGATGGGAGAAGGTTAAACATGAATATATGCACAATTACTCCACAGAACAGCTTCATGCAAAACTGTAAGGATGATCTAGACATTCTTTATAACACTTCTTACAGTGAATTTTAAAAAAATAACAAATACACAAGTATACAATAAAATAATACACTAAAATGAGTTATTACATCAAAACAAATGAAATCTAGACTCAGTAAAATTTCTATTTAAAAACACTGATCAGATCACTGAAAACTTAAATTCCTGTTCTGAACTTCAAACTACTCTTCTTAAAGTATATATAGTGAACTAGTAAAAACACAAAAATGCAAAATATGTTAGTAGTTTAAATAGCTATAATTACCTTGTAGATTGGACAAAACTCAACAAAATTATTCCACATCAATGATCATTTTACAAGCAGTTTATTAAACTGATGTTATCAATTGTTCTTGTACAGAATATGTAAAATTACAACCATCTTATATAAATTTTTTTTTATCAAACTCTGATTTAGGAGAAAAGATAAAGAAAAAATGATAGAATAGATTCAAGTTTTGCAGCTTAAAATTCAGTTGGAACAAAAATAAAAAAACCTTTAAACTGAAATTATTCACAACATGAATTAAAAATCGTAAACATTTTTTATGCAATCTTCATTAATTTAAAATTCAGAAAAGTATTCATACATAATGTTCAAAAATAGAAATTGGTATTTCAATTCTGGTAATATCTATAATCCTATAAATGAATAACATCTATTATAGAAACATAAAAAAAAGAAGAAAATCAAAATCTAATCCATAGAATCTTTAAAACAATCAACAGTGTGAGCATAAGCATTACTAAACAAATGATCCAGATTTATTTATGTATTCTTAGTTTTTACTTACTTAGGAACTTTATAAATAAATTTACTTTCAATTAATAATTTACTTACTTGTAATAATCTGGTTGTCATCCTGTCTCAGGTTAAACCATCTGATGAATATCAAAAGATCTTATGACTTTATCGTGTAGAATATTGAAAGATTGTAAGGATGAATTAATCATTTAAAACTGAATTAATTAAAGTAAGTTGGAAAAGTTAGAAAAGTAAGTTACTAGGTTATGTTGGAAAATTTATAGGGCAGCTGTTTACAAATTTTAATTAAATCATGTCAGAAATTTTATCATAACTAAACAAAAAAAAAAAACAAGAAAATAATGTATGTAAAAAAAACACTATACTAGAGGGATACATTTATTATTATTAGAATATTTAATAATTAAAATAAATAATTCAGAAAAATTCAGATTTACTTATAGATCATTTGGAAGGTTCTGGGATTGAATTCAATCTTGTAACTTTTAATAAGCTACTAAATTCACTTATCATCATAAGAAATACAGGGGCAGCTATAACTGGAAATCAACAAATCAGTGATAAAGTAAATAATAGGTATAAATATTTAACACAAAAACCTACATAAAAAAAAAATCATATTTCCAAATAACAATTAAGTTACTCTTATTAAATTTTGATCTATTATAAATCAAATTTACAAAGTTCATATTTGAAAACAAAATAAAGCAACAGTAAAATACCTGAATTTAAAATAGGAAAACAAATAATTGTAAAAATTACAATTTTACCTGTACATAGATGATGCCTCATGAGCTTTCATAGGAACTAATTTTGAAAATATATCAGGACCAGATATATCAGGGTCATTTATACAGAAAGGAGTTCCTTTAACAAGAGCAGCACCTTTCACATCAGGCAATTCATCTTTCTCAGGTATTTTTTCATGATATATAAATTCATTTTCATTTTTAGCTGCTTTTCGTTTACCTTCAACAATATCCATTACAAAAGCTAATGTTTCACCAACAGCCTACAAACAAAATAAACAAAAAAATAGGAAAGTAATAAATGAAGTAAAATATGGTTATACAGTAAATCCTAGGTATAACACATTTTTGCTATATCACAGTTCTATCTATAAAAACTACTTATACCTTGTGTATCCACAGCATAACAAAAGAGATTAACAGTATAGAAACAATGAAAGAATATGCATTATTCATTTTTCACAAACAACACAAGATCAATTTCTTCACCAGTTTTGTATGCAATGTACAAAGTATTATTTTTATGTCATAGAATTTGTAATAGCCTTTATTTATTGAATGTACAGTATGACTCGCAAACAAACGTACTAAACTTTTAAACACATCCAGTCTAATAGAAAAAGAAAACTCAGCGATACAAATGCATCCTGCTGGCAAACAAAGTCACAATCACATTACTAATAAGTCTGCAGTGTAACATAAGTATAAGTATATCTGAGATTCTGGAACAAATCCCTTGCATTAAACTCTAGTTCTGTACCCTGTCAACAAGAAACTATAACACATCATTAATAAATAACCCTATGCTTACATCAGAGGGAATATTAACAGATAAAGAAAAACTGGGTTTGTATATAGGCGAAATAGATGAAAACATCATACCAGAAAGAAAATGTCAGTAGCAAGATATAAACAATGTACAATTTTAAATTATAATAATTTTTCAATATTACACAGTACAGAATATGACTTATACTTCAACTATTATTTTCTGTGCACAGTTGTAGTAATGTGATTACTCACTTAAATAGATTTGGCTTGTCTTAAATTGACTTATAAAGGATCTTCTTAATAACTGAACTATGAATAAAGTGTAACTGAGAAGAGGTTATAATTGCTATTTAGTATATTTACCTCAGGTTGATCTAAACCTTTAGATAATCTGACAGCTTCAGTCAACTTATCAAATGCAGCTTGGAAATAAGTAACTCTTTCTCCCATCTTCTGTTGTTCTTCTGATTGCATTCCTTGATACAATAATGCGATGCATCCATAATAAATTGCTTTAAATTTTACATATTTCTTCCATGTCTGTAATATACATCATAAAAATATTAAAATAATAATTTAAAATGAATTAATTACAAATTTAACAATGATATTTATCAATAAAGAGATGAGTGCGTCTCAACTTCTTGGATTGAATTTTTTACAGCAGGAGTACTAATACTGTGTACTAGAATTAAATGGAACTTGATAAGAAATCCTCACAAACTTTTTCAGCAAATGAAATTAATGAAGTAATCAAGAATGGGAATTGTGCCAAAGTTATATTTGTTTTTTTTTTTAATTTAAGATGGGTGTGAAGAAAGAACTAAGCATTGTAATAAAACTTTGTTGCAGCCATTTTATTAGCCATGAAAAATGTTGAAGGATTTCAGAGATGTGGCCGTGACCTGATCACAATTTTTTTGTGATATACATGTTTTTATTAGGAGTGAAACTTTGTAAAAGATAACAAAAATAGTGACTGCCCAACAAAAACTTGAATTGGAAACTTTGCTGCTTCTGCCTAACTGATCTGACAAGCAACAATTTGAATAATAGCTAAAGCAATCTGGATGTTAATTGAGAGTTTATAAAATTTCCAATATGGCAGTTTCACGTTTCTCTAAAGAAGATATTTTATGCTAAAATCCTTTTACATTTAATGCATACATTATGCTCACATTCTTTTATTAGTGTTGCACTAACTCTAAGTTTAAAACAGTATTATTATTACAAAATTTATATTTTTTAAAAGCTACTGTGGTCACACATCACTTATTGATAATTCTTAAATTTATTATTTTACTTGAATGTTGAAGTGCTGAAATTTTTAGGTTAATGTGATTTATTAACTGTTGCGGGATGTGATTTACTTTTATTGTTTATTCTAAGAAATATAAGACGCATACTTTTATCAGAAGTAAATGCAACATTCTTATTTAAAAACTCAGTAGAAATTACAGGTTAGATTTTGGTTACATGATATGGTATTGCTACTCATTCATAAACCACCCTTGTCAAGAAGGCGCTACATCTCATGGCTGCACAGATTACCATTCCCTCAGCAGTGCAGTCGCCGTCCCGCCGACAGCTATTCTGTTACTTAATTCCCAATATGTTTCAAACTAACCAAGGTGCGATGCCAATGCACCTACCTCTGGCCGATCAACTGTCCAGCAGTACCCTAGCCACTCGGGCTACTACTCTACTCAGCGCAAGATACTTCAGGAAGCCAACCACTATTAACCATTCTCTGTGGGTCTTCCAGTTGACCCGCAGATCTAGAAAGAAATTGGTTGTCAAGTTTCCTAACAATTCTGGTGTGTTCAGTCTTGTACCGAAGACAAATATAAAGGACATGGTCCACAGTATCATCAACTCTACAGTCTGGGCAGAGACACAAATCAACCAAACCAAACCTAGTCAAACTTGTCCTAAAGGCAATATGTCCTGCCAGAAATTGTGTAATGTTCCGATTGGGGAGACCCATGTAATCGCTCGCAAACCTGTTACATCTGGGAATTTTCCTATGCATATAACGACCAGTAGAAAATTCGTTACACCTAACTTGCCTAGATTCAAAACCTTGGTCTTCGATCTCATGCATATGCTCTGAAGTAAGAAGGCCTTCCTTCTTGAAAATATAATGCTTCTTGCTATGTTCCATTGCTAGATATCTATTGGTTTCATGCCGATGATTACAGAGACTGCCTCTTGCGAGACAGTCCTGAAGCCCCTGACAACTGCTAACAGAAGATGCTGGGGTCAGAGTAGAACATCCCTCTGAAATTGCATACGATGAGCCCCCAGATGGGTGCAGCATACAACATTATGGCCTTACAGACACCTTTTTAAAGAATCCATACGTTACAGATATTGAACCTCCAATCTGAATGGATGACGACTCTTTGAACACCAAAGAAAGCATCAATAACCTTCCTTGCGACAAACTGAAGGTGCTCCTTGAAGTTAAGTTTCTCATCAAAATTACACCCAGATATTTGTGAATAGTGACATACATAATAGGAAGACTAACCATCAAAACTTGTCCGCTAAGTGGCCTTTCAAAAACATCATCATGGTCTTTTCTGCGTTAAAGATCGCTGAAGACTCCACGACCTGAGAACTTTGCATGCCTGAGTTGCTCTGAACTCTTATTTCATTCCGTGAATTTCCTTTGACCAGTAGCAACCCATCATCAGCTTAAGCAATGATGTAGCAGCCACGGGCAACCTCAATTTCTAAAATGGGCATCCCAACCCCCATAGGGAAAGATTTCGCCTTGTGAAGATTCCAGTTGCCATCCCTCCCCATTCCTAGCCTTGATGGGCTTTAACGGAGGTCGTCTTTTGACCCTCTAACTGTTTACATCTCACAGTAATAAGCCAGTCCTTGTTGGGATGCCACTGATGTAAATGCCTTGGCAGACATTTACATCAGTGAATTATGACTCAGCCTTCACCTATGCTGTAGGCTTCTTTCGGACATCTTGACTGTCCTACTTCGTTGCTCTCTGAACTAGCTAACAGAGTTCACAAGAGCACGAATCTCATGCCTACATTTAGGTAAGCTGTTGTGAGTAAATGTCTCATAATATTTGAGGAAAATTCAGCAAATAACATACAACAAGAGATGTTGTTTCCAACAATGGAATTAATTCCTAGTTCCCTTAGTGAACTCAACTTATAGTTCAAACCCCTAATTTGATTACAACTATGGACTCCTGTCTGGTTTACCAGAGAGAGGAGGACAGACCTCCTACTACCACTCAGCTTCATCGTGGAGTCCCGTGTGACATTTACTTTATCACATAAACTACCATCGTCGAGATGGTGCTACGCCTCATGGCTGCATGGATAACCATACCCTTGGTAGTGCAGTCGTGGTTCCACCAACAGCAAATATACTAATTAACATACTTGTTTCTAACTAACAGTGGCTTGATGCCAACACGCCGACCTCCCGCCAATCAACTGTCCAGGTGGTCCCTAGCCACCTGGGGTATGATACTACCTATATCCCTTCAGCTGTTCTGCTCAGTGCGAGGAAACAGAGGAAGCCAGCCACTATAGTCTACTCTCTGCGGGCCATCCAATTGACCTGCAGATCAAGAAAGGAGGAGTTTATTCTCTCAAGCTCCCTAACAAGTTTGGTATGTTTACCAGGGACAAACATAAAAGACATGGTCCACTGTGTCATCAACCCTAAAGTCCGGGCATAAGCGCAAATCAGCTAAACCAAGCTATACCTAAAGGCACCATGTCCTGAAGGAATTGAGTTATATATAGATTGGGGGAAACCCACCTAATAGCATGCAATTCCCTACCATCAGTAATTATACCATGCGTGTGTATTGAATAGTAAAAAATTTATTCCATCTAACCTGCCAAGAGTCAAAACTTTGGTCTTCAATTTCTAGCATATGCCCAGTTGTAAGAAGGCCCTCCTTCTTAGAGATATATTACTTTCTATGTTCCGTAGCTAGAATGTCAATGGGTTTTATGCCGGCGATTACAGAGACTGCCTCACTAGAGACCGTTCTGTAGCCTTCAACAACAGCTAACAAAAGAAGATACTGAGCTTGTAATATAATGTCCCTATAACAATGGAATTGCAAATGATGAGCCCAGACAGGCACAGCGTACAATATTATGGCCTCACAGACATCTTTGTAGAGAATATGTATGGTACAAAAATCCAACCCCAATCGGGATGGATGACTGTATGAACACAAAAGAAGGCATCTATAGCCTTCCTTACGACAAACTGAAGGTGCTCCCTGAATTGAAGCCTCTCATCAAAGATTATGACCCAGAACCTAATTCGAAGGCTGTCCATCACGACCTGCAGGTGACGGAGCGCGGCTAGACGACCTTTGAGAAATACCAGTGGTTTTCTTCACACTGAAAGCCATTTTACGCTGAAGACTCCACAATCTTAGTACTTTAGATGTCTGAGTTCTACCTCAGCACACGAGTTTCCCTCGACCAGCAGCAACCCATCATCAGCGTAAGCCATGATGTGGCGGCCACTGGGCATCCACAACCGCATTAGAGATTTGAATTCAATGATCCGGACAAGGGGACCTAAAAAACTGCCCTGTGGACAGCTTTTTGACAGGGTCTTTTCTTCTTCCAAACCGCCATCATGAAGGACAATGGTTCTGTTACTGAAATAGCTCAAGAGAGTCTCAATCTCATTTTGTGTGCAACCACACTGCAACTGAAACAAGGCAGAGGGCCACTACAAGTTATTGAAGGCCCCAGGAATGTCCAAAAAGCAGAGTACATATTTGCACTCGCTGGTTCGAAGCCAAATTCATTACCCAAGAATAGCGTCCTCTGTGCCCTTGCCAGGGTGAAAACCATACTGGCTGTCCATTAGCAAACAATTAGAAGTCAACCGACAATTAATGCAGAGGTACAAGACCTGGAAAACCTTATGAGCATCAGAAGCCGGTAAAAAGAACATACAGTGGGGTCCTTGTCGCCACTTTTGAATAGCAGTTTCAACGAACCACATTTCCAATACGATAGGGAATATCCAGCAAAAAGCATCCTATTAAAAGCCCTGTTTAGGGGACCCACAATCACTGGCAATGTGCGAACAAGGAGTTCCACTGTGATACAGTCATATCTGGGGGCTTTATTCCTAGCTAGGCTACAAATTGCATGATGGACTTCTGCCTCAGTAATCTCAAAACTCAGAGCAAAAACCTACAACTTCCCTTTGGATACATCGATGATAAAAGGTTTCCCCAACCTTAGTATCATCTGGAAGCAGATCTTTCATCAGAAGACTGAGGACATGATCTTTATCTATTACAACTCCATCCTGGGTTGAAAGAGCTGACAGAAGAACATTTTTTTCTTCTTATGCCCAAGAACTCTATAAACGACACCCCCACGGGTCCTTATTTCCTTGCTCTTGTACAAAACAGCGCCAGGAATCACGCTTAGAAGACCTAACGTTATGAAAATATTGGTTCCTTTCTGACAATAGTCCGCAAGCATGGCTGCACACTTATCAGGATCATCTCACCTTGTAAGGCTTTCCTGAGCCGGCCCACAGTCAGCTTCATCGCGGTTAAGTCCCAAGTCCACCATCCAGCTACTCTCTCCCAACCCATAATTGGCTGGGAATTGACTGATTGCAGCTTCAGCAACCATTGAAGAAAAATTCTCGGCCACCAAGGACCTCTAACAGGAGTCTTTGAGCAAAAACTTGAAGCCTGGCTGCAAGAATATTAGAAAACTTGGGCCAATCCACCCACCAGTGCAGAAACCACCCCTGCTGAACAGGGACGTACCTCCTATAGACATTTTCCAGCTCACCTACCAAATCAAACTATTAGTTGATGATCGCTCGCGCAATCATAGACTACAAACCAGTTCTGACTCCTACCATTGATGTCCTTACCAATGGTAACAACGATATTGGTACCACAGAAGGCCCTCTGCCCTTTGACCTTTCCGGCAAAAGTAGACAATTCGCCAGCAACAATAAAGATGTCAAAATTATGCTGCACGAAGAAACCTTCAATTACTTCACCGCCATCATCCGTGATCCCACTGTGCCAAAGAGGCAATTTGGCATTCGCATCAGCCCCTATCAGAACTGGACAACCAGTTACAAGCCTAACAATTATTTTCCATTTCTCCAAGTGCTGTTCAGTGGGATCCCTGTACTGAAAGTACAACTAACAATGACTAGAAAACCATTCTCAGCAAGCTTGACAATGACATGATGCATGTCAGAGGTCTGCCGTATGAAGACACTATCTAATGACTTTGTCCACAGAACAGCAGATTTACTGTCAATAACAAAAAACTTCTTCCAACCTGGGAAACCTGACAGATCACCCTTGACCATGTATGGATGTTGTAGAAGAACTATGTCAAGACTCCATATTTCGACAACTTCACCTAACTCAACTCAGACTACATAGGCACCCTGTGCATCTGGTTGACCGAACCTAACCAGTGGGAGAGTTGAAATAGATCTTAACTGCTCTCTTGTAGCATCCACACTCCTTGCTATTTACCGAGTGCCTATGAATCTTGCACAACCTTTTACAGTTAATGCAAGTCGAACCATCTTTTTTCTGCAGACAATCATCACGTTTGTGGCCCTCCTCACCGCAATGCACGCAGATCGACGCATACTTGCAGAATTTGGTCCTGTGGACAAAATGACAACTCTTGAAGTATAGCTGCACATCAAAGTATTCCTTGATGCAGCAGGATGAGAAGTCCAAAAAAATCCTTTCCTCAGTCAGAAACTTCTGGAAGAGACTAGCACCTAACTTGAACACACCATCATACCATGGGGCATCACGTTTCTCTGTCTTGAAGACTAGCTTACATTCCTTTTTGAACATAGCCTTGTCCAAGTCGGTGTTCTGATTCCTAATCAGGGTAAGAACTTCCTTATCGGAGAGGCTATGATCAATGTCATATACTACGACATGGGGCCTACTACTACGCTTGGGGTCCACCTTGATCTCCAGCTTCTGAACTGCAGGAGAGTCCTGGATGACTTGGACAGTCTTCTTATTATTTGCTACCATTACCAGGCCCCCTTGCTGTCTCTTTTATGTTCCTAATCTTTAGGCCCTTTCGGCTGTCATGAAGGGAAGCCTGCAAGTCCTTTTTAAGATCAGAACTTGTTTTTGTGGACCCTTCTGGCTTATTTACAAAAAGCACTTCTAGTTTCTTGACCTGACTGGCTTCCAATTTGCCATGTGCTACCTCAGCATAGCGCCTGGGCTGTGCTGGGGCCAGAACCGCTTTCTGAAGCATCTTGACCTCCTTGGGTGTGGAGACCAAGGTTTCATACCCTTCTGCCATAGCAGAAAGAACCTCTTGAACTTTTGCAAGCCTAAGAAGAATTGTTTTACTTGTACCAGAACCCACACTGCGAGGGAACTCAAGAAACTCAACCAAGTAATCCAAGTCATTCTGGACTGATTTGCCCTTTGCTTTTCTGAATGTCTCTAACATGGGGTTGGGTTCTACCCGGGTGGATGTCCACTACATCCATTGCCCAACCCTCGTCTTCTGAAGTTGAGGAGCCTGATGGTAAAGGCTCAGGGCTCCTCTTCCGCCTGGACTTCCTTATCTTTTGAAAATCTTCAGCCGTGACCAGAAATTCCCTAAGGGTACCTATTGGAAAAACTAACAATTTGTTAGGTGAAACTAATACTTTGTTGGGCAAGCCCACAAATGCAACTACCACCAGCAGTGAGCTACGAGCAGCTGGGGGAACTCTATATTCTCCTGTCGCTCTTTGTACCTCTTCCTTGCTTCTGGATTGGTAAGTTTAATAGCACAACCGCAGATTACAACCCTTGTTCTGAAATGAACGCAAGTAGGAGTAGCAGGGAGTATTCTCTTACTTGTTACGGGGACTTACGACCAGAAGTTGTTGCCATCCCTCAGCCATGTTGAGGTGAGTATGCATAGAATAAATCACTCTGTAATACCTTCGTAGGATTTGAAAATTATAAGCCTATATTCAATTGAACCTAACTGTAGTTGCAGCCTAAATCCAAGAAAGGCTCGATACCAGTGGAAGGTGCTCACACGACTGACTAGTTCAAATTTCTGAAAGAAGACACTAAACCACAGAACTTTGGTCAACGCATCAAAGGGAAACCAAAGTACTAAAATGGACATCCCAACCCCCCATAGGGAAACACACCCGTCTTCTGAAGATTCCGGTTGCACCACCCTCATTCCTAACCCTGAAGGCTAAAAAATGGGCAACACACATACCTGGGGCATCTAAAAAAAAGACCAAGAAATGAATGTCATCAAGAAATAGTACGAATTAGTCTTTCCAAAATGTTAAGTCTTTGTTATTTGCATTACTAATCAATAAATTTATTTTCTTTTTAAATACAACTGGCCTCTCTTTATCTATTGAAAATGTTTCATTTTTTATTTTTTTAATAAAAACATTTCATTAGTAATTAGAAAATACTTTTTTTTTAAGGTGAATATTTATCTGATCCTGAGGATGAAAGAAATTATTTTTCAAACCTTATGAAAGAAGGTTCTGTAGTTAATGAATAACCAGAACCTAGAATTGTTGACAATTAAGATAGAAGTGAAAATTAAATTCCAATAGTTCCAGTTCCTGATGAATGTTGGTCAGAGGCCCCTCTGTTTAGCAAATACACTTTATTTATAGGTGATAAAGGCCTGAAACTAACTTGATAGTAAAAACAATTCTATTGAATTTTTAAACTCTGTAAGGATTTATAAGAAAATGATCATTTAGCAAAAAGAATTATTAACAACTGAAATTTTTTTCAGTCAACAAGGCCAAAGTCCAAAATTTCGAGATGAAATGACGTTACTGTTGATGAATTCCCAATGTATATAAAATGCATAAAAATTTTTTTTTGTTTAGAAATTTTATACAGGAACTATAAGATTAAATTAAATTGTACATGCTACTGGAAAGGGAATTTTTATATATTTGTTTTCAGAAAATTTATGAACTGCAATAGATACAAATGTAAATTTTTTGAGCACTTCACATTTCACTGACATTGCAAAGGTGGATGTAGAAAATCATTTTCTAAGATTTTTTCAATAAAATACCTGAATTTTACAATGGAGAATGCTTATTATCCATCAGAAGAATTATTACTGGATGAAAGTACAGTATACAAAGAGGTTGCTTGGTGCTCAAAATGTATTTTAAAAAAAAGACAGAAGTATGGAATGAGGCTTTATATTCCAGCTAAGCCCAATGGGCTTGTATAAAAAAAAAACATGTTGTATGGAAGCTCTACAGATGTAGAATCAGGCAGTACTTCCCAAACAGATAAAGTAGTGGTTAAGCTAATGGAGGGCAAAAAGAATATAGATCGTAATCTGTACAAAGCTAATTATAAAAGTCTCTTTGGTAAGAAAATTATTAACAAGGGAAACCTGAGGAATTCATGTACAGAAAACCTAAAAAATATTGTTGAAAAAACTAAAGAAAGGCAAAACAATTCTTTGTAATTTCTCGTAGTGTATGGAATGGTCCACTAATTGTTTTAGGATTTGGAACTCTGCAGTTAGGAAAACGCCTTTGATATTCTGCAGCAGAGGTTGCATTTCCATTACACACCTCCAAAATAAATACCCTGTTGGCATATTTCTCAGTCATAAATAACAAAGGTATTGCCGCAAAATGACACCAACTAAAACACACATACACACATGTTTATTAAACTACACTGTACTTGCAACAATTTACAGCAGAAATGCAGAAAAAGGAATGCACTATGACAACATAACATGCATTGTTGGCCAGTTGATTTCTGTTACCAACTTACTAAATCATATTTCTCAAATTTTTAATTAGACAGTGAATTCGAGAACAATATGTAAACTTTACTGTCTGAATAACATTAGCACTGGTTTTTTCATTCTATTTTTATCTTTAATATAACACTATTTTTTGCATCATTGCACTTTATAGGAAAGTAAGAAAGCAAACATGCTTTGTACGCATAATCCCTTCGTTTTCAGTAAGTGTTAGTAAAAAAATCAAATTTGTTGACTTTCTATTAGTTTTTTATTGGGCTATTTTACAAAAATTATCTTAAATAAATTCTGTACAAGTTTTGATAATAAATTTTATATATTTGTTAAGTCATTTAAAATAACATAAAACATGTTTTGTGATAACAATTTTTCTGTTTTAAGTATAATATTATGGAAATAACGGAATATATAGTTCTGGAACCTGTTTAGTTCAATTTTTCAGGTCAAAAAACATAACAAACCATCAATTTTATTTCTTAATTTGGGTTCCTAGAATTTCAGTATGTTTATTTGACTCTTTGCTCAGGAATCAGAGCAAAATTTTTCACTAGACATAACTTTGTAACAGTGCGTTTCTGGACCAATGTTTATAAGAACTTTTTTGATTTTTTTTCACTAGTAGAATGAGCTTAGAAAACACCACTAACATTTCATGAATCGCCCTGTATAACTATTTCATGTAAGTAGTAGCTAAAAGTAATTAAATGATCTAATCAATTTGCATAAAACACTCCATTGGAATAAAAAAACTTGCAGTAGATATTTTATAAATGTTTATTATCAATACACAAACACTATAACACTATATGGTAAATTTAGTGATTTATAACTCATTTTTTGACTTCAGGGCTTACGATTTGTTGAATTGTTATTACTGCACTGAAGCTGAAAAAAAACTTCTCATATTTTATTCACCATATGTCTGTCCATCATGACACAGAAACTTGAGAAAAAAGGTGACATTGCCAAGTAAAATGCAGTAAAAATATTATCTGGAAAGATAATAATTATTACTGTCCCCAGTGTGAAGATGGTTCAGGGTTATGCCTAACAATGTTTTACAAAATACCATGAAATGTATGGGGCTAAAATTTAATATCATATTAATTATTATGTGTTTGTAATTTGATAATCTTTACAAGTAATTTCACAGTTTTTATATTTCTGTTTAATAATTACCAGTTAATAATTTCAGTTTTTAGAAATAATATTGGTAAACTTTTCAATTTGTAATGTGTAACATATTAAAAGATCTGTTTGAATTTTCCACCTGTATACACGATGTAAACTGATGGCACTTTTAGTTATTTTCAGTTATTTCAATCAAAAGACAGCTGTTGGCAACAATAGTTTATTTATCTTTTTATGACGGCTATAGTTTGCAATTTTTGATGGTAAAAAACAATTTTGTGATTTAGGTTCACAGAGAATTTGGAATGTTTACAGGCTAAATAGTATGAGTAACATTAAAGTATGACAATGGTGCCACTCACATCAAGAAGAGCAAACAAACATAGCAGCCAGCTGTCGATGATAATGTATAATTTGATTGAAAAAATTGAGGTAAAAATTTAAGAAAACAGGGTGACAAAAATTTAAGAAAAAGGATATCTTGTTTGTAAAACTTAGTGATTGTGGAACTGCTGTGAAGCTGGTATATATTGTGAAAAATCTTAAAGAGCTATAAAAAAACGACATATCCTGCAGGATTTACTTTACATGACAATTCCTGGCCACACATGGCAAATCAGACAATGAGGCAACTGGAAGAATTTCATTGAAAAATTCTTCAATTGTTCAATCTATAGTCCTACTTTAGCTCCCAGAAATTGTTATTTTTTCACCTTAAATTGTGGCTTGCTTCAGACAGATTTCACAATGATGATGATTGAAAGATGCTGTTACTCCATGGTTTACGTCACTGGGGACAAAATTTCTTGGAAATTGAAGAAGCTAGTGAAATGCTTTGGAAAATATCTTGAAGTTGGACAGCTATGTAAAAATGTAGTAAATAAATGTAGTTTTGTAATAGCTGGTTCATATTTAAAATTTTTTTTTTTTTATTTCAAAATGGACCTTACTTTAAAAATCTCATTTATGATTCAAATAGGCTTATATTGTAATTACATAAGCCTTTTAGTAACTACTTGAAAAATAATTATGTAATATTTCTAAATAAGTGGGGTTAAAGATTTGTCGGTTGTATGTTAATTTTTGTCGTTTTTAGAATTAAAAATGAAACTGTTTTTATACTGAATGCTAACTAACAATATTTTTTGAAAAACTGTAAAATAAATATAACAATAAATAATACTATACAAAAAAATTAATAAATAATTGGATAATGGGAAAAAACCCAGTTATCAATGAAAAGTCTAGTAAAGACTTTCCTGAACAAGCATTCTTATTATTATTACTTTTCTCTCAATTATTAATTTGTTTTTAATAAGGTTTATTATCTCTAACTTCTACTTACGGTAAATTAATGCAATTTATTTATTTCATGTTTTGGTGGATTTATGGCATATTTATTTTTTATGATTAATAGTTAGTTTTTCTCCATTTTGGGGACTTACACTTAATTTACAACAAAATTGATATTTATACATTTTATGCATCTTAGTAAACCTTACATTAGTGCATTTGAACCAAACTGATAGCTTACACTGTTATTACATGATTACAAAATTCTAATTTTAGTGATCATTTTCAGGTGAACACGACAGCCAATCGCAGCAATTTGTGTATTTTTGTAATATTTTGGTGGTGCTTAATTCGAACCTGAAATCAAAATCTGAGACAAAATGTGTTTACACACATACATATTGAATTCCATAATAAACTATTTGTTGATTGAAAATGTATTATCAATGCCATGCAAGTGGTTTCACAGGAAGTTTTGACAATGCCAGATAAGCCTAACTGCACCAGAAGCCACCACCCTTTGTGGAATCATTCATAATCCACCTCACACCTTGACAAATTTTTTTTTAATTTTATGTTTTACATAGATGAGTTTATAATATTTTAATGAAAAATACAAAATGTTTTATCATATTATATATATATATATAAATATTATTATTATTTGGTACCAATCACAATAAAAAACTTATTTATTTACTTGTCTGATTAAATTTAAGTTGTTCTGCCACTAAAAAGCAGATTGTTTCACAACAGAGCAGAGTGAGGAACATAGAGATTTCTTTATGTCAAACATAAATATAAAGAAATACAGATTTCTTTATATTGTCAAAACAGACAATGTTAATTAGATTATTAATATACTTGATATAAAAAGTAACCATTATATGAAAGCTATTTCTATTATTATTATTATTTTTCTTTTACCTTAAATATTTTTGTTCCTACAGTTTCCAAAATACAACTGTCATCAGCACCTCCAGTTTGAATCAAGGCATTCAATGCCATATTGTAATAGTCAACTATTTGTGCTGCTACTTTTGCTGAAAATAAATAAGATGACATAAATTATCACAGATCACACTGTTACATTTATTAAACATCTTTATTATTCTACTCTATGATCTTTAGATCATATAATATTTTATTACAATTATCATAATAGCCCCTTCCTTGTATAAGTGGACGATATATTTCAAGACCTACTGCGAGCTATTCAAAATCATTGTAATAAGAACCGTACAAAACACTAGTCAAAAAAAGGAAGAAAGAATTTATTATTCATCTATTCATCAGCTACATAAGGGAGAGTCCAACTTGATACTTCAGAACTTTCCCACAGTAGTATACATTAAGCCAACGTTTTGCCAGTCCTGGAAGTTGTCCTATAACCCATTCGCTGAATCACTTTCAGAACCACTTCTGCCTTTTCCGAAAGTTTATTGAAGAGCCATCTGTTTGCTTTTGGGATTGTAGTGGTGAAACCATCCATCATCATCAGCAATGATGGCATTCAGGCAGACCTCATCATATTCTGCTACCAAACACTGAAGCTGACACACCTCTACTACCATCAGGTTTTATTCAGGCACTAGCAATCTCAGCAAATGTTTTAGAAAGATCTCATGTTCAAGTGATTATGCAGAGTGGTGAACACATTATCAAGAGATACATGTAACATGTCCACTAATCGATGAAAAATGCAGGCAACTGAATGATTTATTATCTTGTTTACTGCGGTGGCTGGAACAGCCAAATTGAACTTAGTTGTGGAAGAACATTTTTGGGATATAACTGTCTTTCTTTCTTTTTTCCTGTTTAGCCTCCGGTAACTACCGTTTAGATAATACTTCAGAGGATGAATGAGGATGATATGTATGAGTGTGAATGAAGTGTAGTCTTGTACATTATCAGTTCGACCATACCTGAGATGTGTGGTTAATTGAAACCCAACCACCAAAGAACACCGGTATCCACGATCTAGTATTCAAGTCCATGTAAAAATAGCTGGCTTTACTAGGACTTGAACGCTGGAACTCTCGACTTCCAAATCAGCTGATTTGGGAAGACGCGTTCACCACTAGACCAACCCGGTGGGTAGGGATATAACTGTCTGGAACATTTTTATATTTGCGTGATAGTTTTCTGTATACAGATGCAACATTTAAAAACTGTGTATTACTAATTATAAACAACCTAGAATTTCTATATGTGACTGCATGCCCCTTGTGCATTGTTGGTGAACTGCTAACGACTGTAAATGCTTCTTAGGATGCATATACATTTCAAGAGGGCCAGTCTTCTCATTACAACTTATTTCATACCTGAGTATTCCCTGTGTATTACAAAATAAATTTATTCTCTCTTAAAAATCCCTCATGCTTATATTAATATTTGTAAGTTATTTAAAAACATATTTATGAAAAGTACAGTAAGTTAAAATCAATCAGGCAACAAACATTAAAAATACAGTAACAATAATATATATTGTATTATTATAGTTATATATATATATATATATATATATATATTATTATTATTATTATTATTATTATTATTATAGTTCTGATAATTCATAATACACTCCATAAATTACCATACTTCAACAGTAACTATTATTAAATAAAATTAAAATGCAGTAAATGTATTTTTACTGGCTAATTATATAAAACTAACAACAAAATAACATACTAACAAATTACTAACAATTTCAGCCATTTTCATAGTTTATTCTAATATTTATAGTTTGGAAAGCTTTATGATAGGCCTTGAAAATTCATCCGTCAATAAAACTGAACTATGATAACAATACATCTGCTTGTCAAACTTATACAGTTACTGTAAGCATCTCCGATTCCTCATTTTCTACTTTCATAAAATTGCATTTGCTCCTATATAAACTTTGTATGGCTCTAAAAATTATCCTCCCACATTTCTGCTCTGTAAAGCATACCATAACTCCACATTAAGGCACTTGGTCAAAAACCTTTTTCATGTGAAAAAATGGAAGATGAATCACTTCCATACTCCAGGCATATCAAAATAAGCTGCTCAAATAAAAACATAAGAAAGGTTAGACATAATTTATGTCTAGGCTAAGAAAAGGGCAAAGGACACAATATAATGGAAAACTCTTTTTGCAAGACCTGAACACCCAATGGCTAGAAGAGGAAGAGACTAATTATTACAATGTAAAAATATATGGGAAGTAAATAGTATTTCCCATGGGTACACATAATGAATATACACTTCATATAATGAATATATATTTGATGTTCAAGAAAATTATAAATAATCTTTATAATGTTATTGTTGAAATTACAACTTCTGGCATGTTCATTAAATTTATATATTTCTATTAATTTCTTTCTTAAAACTCTAAATAATTTAGGAATGATAAAATTTCCCTTCATTAATATGAAAATTCCATGAGTATTAAAAGCGCTTGTATTAATAAAATTTACCACAAATATTTTTCTTCATTCATCAGAAAAAATTATCTTAACATTAAAAAGAATTTGTATAAATAAGCTACACAGTAAATTAATCACTCATAGAATGCAGGTAGTTTACTGTACATTAAAATATGAATTATTTATTTCTGAATTTCTTTATTTAATATTTGGAGATTTTTGTAAATTACAGATAAAGGATCTATGAATATGGAGGGTCTGCAGTAATTTGTAAGTTTAGATATTAGCTCAGAACCACATGAATGCAGTTCAGTTTGCTTACTTTACAGGTATGCATAAAGAAACAGTGCTAATATATTTTTGGAATGTTTTTTAATAGCATGATCTCCAAATTCACAAAAACCTTACTCTAAATATAAACCAATACTTCTATAAGGATTAAGATTATGAATTTTAAAATGAATTATTATTTAGATGCTTCTAAAATAATGAACATGTTGTCTCTATCAATATCTTAAATCATATTGAAATTTAATGTGGAGTTATTCAAATTCTGGAAAAAAGTTTACTTTAGGTCACATTTTAAGAAAATTACATTAAAAATAATGAATAAAGTTACCAAGATAGCTCATAATAATTGCAACTAAAAAACACACAAAAAAGACTTAAAACTATAATTAATTTTATGCAAGAAAAAAATACAATGAACTTTATTAATTTAGTATGAGGGTTATTCAATGATCAAAGACAAATGGCCGAAGTAGAAAAACTACTTAATAGAATAAACTGAAACTGTCTGACATTCAAAACTGGCACCCCTTATTAGCTGTTCTAAAGCATTTTCTTATAACTCTTTTGTTTATTTAAAAATGACGACTCTGCTTGCTGTGAAAATTTTTGTGTAAAAAACAAATCAAAATTCAGTCACAGTTGTTAAATAATATGGTAAGAGGTATATTAACCATGCTAATTTTTATAAGAGGATTGAACAGTTTTAATTGGGCAGCATCCCTGATTTTCACCATAACAAAGACTGGTGGATATTGTGACTGATGCTTTGCAAAATTGCATTAGTGATCTTACTTTGTAAGGACAAAAAATATAAATCTGGGAAATTACTAAAATTTGTAGTAAGAATACTGACAATGCCTATTCCATTATCCAAGATAAACTGGATTACTGCAAAAAGTAAAGGTGGGTTCTGAAACAGTTGACTGAAAATTATATATACCTGAATTCACATTTCTATAGAACTTAAACAAATTTTAGTGGAAGGTTCTTTTTTAGACTGTATAACAACCGTTGTTCAAACTTGGAGTCATCAATTTGAACCAGAACTCAAAACACCACAGTATGAAAAGGAAGGATTCAAGTTTTACAAATCTGCTCGAAAAAAATTCAAATTTATGCAACAGCCGGTAAAGTGATGTTAATGGTGTTTTTGAACTATAAAGACCCAACTTACTGCAGTTATCTTGAAGAACAATGTACAATCAACAGTGAGTACTATTGTGACATGCTACAAAATGAAGTGAAACCACTTCAGGGAGAAATAGGGAGAAAACACCCTGTTCTCTCTCAAAATCTGTAATTCTTCTGAGTAAAAGCTGCCTCCATATCGCTCAAACGATAAAGGAACTATTTAAAAGTTGGGTTGGGAGGTGGTGCCACATTTACTTACAGTCCTGATCTTACATCAATTGATCTTTTACATTTGGTCTCTCAAAGAGTTTTTACCTGGCACCAAGTTTGGCAACAATGAGCAAGTGAAGAATGGCTCAGACACCCAAATGAACAATTCTTTACTACTGGAATAAGAGCGCTCATAGAAAGGTGGCACAAGTGCCTAAGTGTAACAACAACAAATTATGTTGAAAAATTAGTTTCACTGTAACTGAATAAAAAAAAAAAATAATTTTTCTAGTCATTTGTCTCTTTAATTACTGAGTGACCCTTGTAAAACGAGCTTGTAGCTAGTTACTGATTTAGTATTTAGTTAAAATTACTTTAATGTTAATGTTTTTACTTAAACTGATTTAAAACTATTTAATTGCAAACCTAAAATACATGCTATATCACAACAAATTACTATTTACTCGAACAAAAACTTAATACAATTAACCTTAAATCTAATGATAATATTTCTTATCATAAATGGAGATAAAATATTGAAAAAAAATATATAGATGATTCACATAAATAATCTAGTCTTAAGGAACAAATCATGATACAAAAAGTTCTCGCTCTTGCTTTTATTTTTAATTATTTTCATCACCAGCATCATCAGTATCACTATATACAAAATCTTTATTTTTTCCTTTAGACTTTGATAAAAGTTGATTTAGAGTTGGAAAAGTTGCTCTTTTATAATTCCAGATTGACATAAATCTGTCAATGACAAAATTCAACAAGTACTTAAATTTTCCATCTATAATTTTTAAGAGGCCGTGACATATTTATTGAAGATGGAAAAATGAATCAGACTATCTTCAATGCCTTTAAATACCTAAAATACAGCTAAAATAAACTTTGGTTTAATTTGTTACAGAGAGAACTGAAGATTTATGAACTTTATCCAACTAATTTTATTTTCATTTGAATTAAATTTCTATTTTTTATCCTCTACTTCTGCATGAAATTAAAATTTAAAAAGCTCTTTTGTACCATCTCCACAACTCCATACTTAAAACTCTAAAGCCATTTGTACCACAGTGTGTTCTGGATCCAAAGAATCATATGGTTACATTTTTCATGTCTCGACTACTAAAGGCACTAAATTGCATTCAATTTTTGAATAACATGATCCAAAAAAACAATGATTGATTTTTGGAATATTCAGTATTTGTGCAGCATGGAAGAACAATTATGTATAACATATTTACGTTATGGTTTCGACAAAAATATTGGAAAACAAAACAATTGGGGGTTTATTATTGACAAAGAAATATACTTCCCATGTCTGCTATTTTAAATGTGCTTAATTTAAAAAAAAAATAAAAATATAACTTAAAATTATTACTACTATTTCTAAATAAAAATATTCATTTATTTTTAGAATAAGGTTTTTGTAAGTACGGAAACAATGCAGGTAAAAATGCATAAAAAAATGAGTAACCATTATTTCTTTTTACTTTCCTGTAAAATAAGCATACTGGAGTTATGAGCATGCTCCTCTGGTTCTGAGCAGATAAATTCTTGAAATTAAATCTGAGGGAAAATAAAAATTTCTGTATAATCTATAAGTATTACTTTTATGTGATAACAAATACTAAAAAAGAAACTTCTACATCATAAAATAAATGTATGCTGCTACTGTTGCAATGGATCTATTGTTCAGAACCAAAGAGATATTTTGGTACTTATGTTTCACTGATAAATAAACTGTATTTATACCGGGACACATCTCATCAATTTCAATCTTTGCCAATAATAAAACTCTAAAAACTTATAATAATAGAGTTATGTTCCTCTGGTTTTCACCAGACAAAATAGAAAATAAAAAACCCATAACCACATACAACCACAAAAGGTAACCTGACTTAGTGAGACCCATATATAGTGAATCTGTTTTAAGTTAATGCTTACATCCATACTGCTAATAGTTGTTATACACTTTGAAGGGTATTGACTAAGCTGTGTGTGGCGACTTTGCTACTGAAATGTTGTAGCGTGAAGATGATGAATTCCTTGATTGTATTATGTTTAGTGATGAGTCACATTTTATCTTAGTGGAAAAGTTAACACACATAATTTCTTTATCTGAAGGGTCAGAAAATTCTCATGACTCTTACAATGTTAAAAGGACTCTTCAAAATTAAATGTTTTCTGTGCAATATTCCTGCAAGTTTGTGAGCTGTTCTTTTTTGCTAAAGCAGCTAGAGTCACTTATTTGGATATCCAGTTTACATGGTTTTTTCCTCAACTGTAAGATGGAGCAGACAATTCTATTTGCCAACTATTCTGTTATCAACTGGCGCCAACTCGATCTATTAACCGATTGTTTTGTTTTGTTTATAGTAGTTTTTATTGGTTGTTTACTGTTTGGACATTCAGCTTGTTAGTATTTTATTTATCTTGGCATGAGTAGTGAACCTGAGTCAGAGGAAAGATCATGTTCTCCGGGGTATCTCTGGAGAAAAGCAGCATAAGCAGAGAAAATATAAAAGATGCGGTAATCTAAGGTGCAAGCTGAGCACAATAGAAAGTGCAGAAGAATGGAATGTGAGATGCATCAGAAGGAGACAGAAAAGCAAAAGAAAGAGAGGTTAAGGAGAAAAGAGATAAGGTAGCTCTATTAACTGCTCAAAATCCAAACCTTTTGGATTTTGATTCAGAAGCAGAGTTAATAGAGGAGCTGTTGGGTCCTGCAATTAATCAAATCAAGCAGGTCCTTCCGCTGATGAAGGCAAAGGCAGTGACAATGAAAGAGTTAGAGAAAATTCACATTTAATTTAATTAAATTTAGATGGAAAATACTTATAACTCTTATTTAAACATTAAAGTGTTGTTTAGCAACAAAGGATTAGATAACAAATGTAAATTATGCATGTTAAAGTGTTACAAGCTCTTCATCATTCTTTAAGGAGTGTGGGGTGCCACTCAGACTAAATTGATGATGAAGAGAGCAGAAGTATTCAAAATATGATTGTACACAGAAATAATAAGTCAATAGACTCTGTGGCATTGAGTCTTACTGGCAACAACTAGCAATGAAAATTTGCATTTAAACCAAGAAATGTAAAAAGTTACTGAAATAAACAATTAAAAACTACTTTGTCTGAATCATATTACAGAGGGAAACAATACCAGCTATTACAAATAACTGCCTGAGATAAAATATAGGGGAAGAGGTGGTAAGAAGATGGATGTCTTGCCTTGGAACCTAAGAGAATAGTTCATATTCTTGCGCAGCCATTAATTTAACTTTCCAGCCATTAATTTATAGACTATCATGATGACCACCTAAAGAAAGAATATAGCACCTTAAGAAGAATTTAAACAAGCTAATTAAATTAATCTGTCAATGGATGGATGTGGAGGATAAGAACAAAAGAGGAATACAAAAATTAAAATATATACAAGGGAATAACTGAGAATGTAATAAGTTTAAGTTCAAAAATTATCACAGAACAGAAAAGAAAAGAAAATCAGTATAAAATGACTAGAGAAAAACCTGAAGTCTTTTGCAGGAAATTTAATACAGAATAATAATAATTTTCTGGATATAAACTAGTTTCTTTTTCAGCTAAAGTTGGTAAATAAATAACATAATTAAAGTGGGGGTAAAAAACTACACAAGATACTAGCTATTATCATAAAAAACAAAATAATTATATGCATACCATTTATATTTGCTTTGCGATTATCAGTCATGCTTTTCTCAAGTATGCACTCCTGGGCTTGGGCCAGACATATCTGTTGCATAAACTGCATTAGGTCAGGGGATACATCAACTCCAGCTGGTTGTGGATAGGAATCCTTCAAGTGCTAAAATAAAATAAATAATGTACTTCTTAATATAAAAAAATAAATAAATAAAAAATAAAATAAACACTTTTTTGTAAATACAAAATCATTTAACAAAGAAAATTTATTCAGTTTTTATTTCTGGTGAAACAGCGATATAGACCAAGGAAAGAAGATGCAAGGAAAAAGGCTCATCATACCTCTCAGAGTAATGAGAAGTAAACAAACAAATGTTCATACCACTTCATGGTCCATTGATTGAATCAAACTTTAGAAATCCGAAGAAATCATTAAAAAAAATCACTGTGAAGGTAAAAAAATCAAGAGCTGCTACAAAAAAGAAACTACATTAGCCACCATGCACTGATTGAGCATAATTTTTTTTGGGGGGGGGACGCATAACGAGGAGTCATTACTAGCACCTGGATAAAATGTTATTATAATAAACAATTTAATTAAACAATACAAACATAAGTATTACGAACAATAATATGCTACACACACTATACAATAGTGTAAAAAGCCCATACCATATAATGTACAAGGCAGAATAAGACTTAAAAATTAAACAGTAATGTAATGCAAATAAAATTAACGATTAAAACATGCAATGTCACAGATAAAAATATTCCTCATACAGTACATTATAGATGTAAAGTGTCTATGCCATATGCTAAAGGTAAAATAAAAACACAATTAAATACCAATAGTAAAAATCTGTATTACTACAAAATTACCATATGGCATATGTCAAACAGCATAAGAAGGTAAAACACACTACAATTTTTATTAAATATTTGAGTATAGATGCGTGACGTTAAAAAATATATTAAAAGACATTCGATAACATAATCAGACTGTTTCCTAAAATACTTTGGATGTTAGACCCTAATTTAAATTTCAGATGCAATGCTGCATAACACATGCAGTCCACAAGGATGTGGTGTACAGTTAGTAGACAGCTGCATCGCTCTGAGATATAAATAGTCCACGAGTAAGTTTTTTGTGCCCTATTTATATATGACAAATAATAACCTTCTCTTGATGGTTATTCCTGAATGAAGAGCTCCATAACTGGTAAAGTTTCTTATTTAAGGTGACATTCCGTTAATTCTGACACTCATCATGAAATACTCTTTTCAGAAAACAGACAAGATCATCCAATATAATGCAACCAATGAAAGCAGGCTGCAAACAAGCCTCTTTTGCTGTGTTATCAGCATGCCTAAAATTGCAATATGGCTGGGGACAAAGCAGAAGCTCACACTTGTGTTACACTGAGTCATGCCAGAAATAACCAACTGAATCTCATAGATAACAGGGTGTCTGGAGTATATGTCACTAATCACCTACAAGGAATCACCTCATGGAATCTCAACAGACAAGTATGTGTCGAAATTCTGGGCTAATTATATTTAAGACCTTATTAATGGCATACAGCTCCATGATGAAAAAACTGACGATGCTAGGAAGGCCAAAAATGTATGTTCTATTGCCAACCTCAAAAGCACAACCAAGAGGTTTTTAATTTTTTTTCTGGGCCCACAATCAAGTGTTATCAGTGCCTGACACAATATTACTACAGTACAATTTCAGTTAACACCAAACTTTAAGGTGAAATAGTAATAATATAAAATAAATAAAATCAACGATTAAAACATGCCATACTTATCAAAAAATATTCCTCATATAGTACAGCATGGATGTAAAATGTCTATGCCGTACGCTAAAGGCAAAATAAAACCACAATGAAATATAATATTAAAAATCTAACTTAAAGCAACAAAATTACCATCTGACATAAGCCAAATGGCGTAAATAGACAAAACATATTACAATAATAATTATATATTTGAACACATATGCACGGCCTTAAAAAATAATAAGAAATTTGATAACATTGTCAAATTGTTCCCTAAAATATTTCAGAATATTTTATGTTAGCACATAATTTAAATTTCCGATGCAATGCTGCAAAACAGAGTCCATAAGAATGTGGTGTTCCATTAGTTGGCAACTAACACACAAACAGGTGCATCGATTTAGGTCATGAGATATCCATGAGCAAGTCATGTGTGGCCTATTCGCAAATGGCAAATAACACCTCCTCTTGGGAGTTATTACTGCATGAAGAGTTCCATGGTGATAAGAGTTCTTAACTGGACGAAGTTTATTGTTGATGGTAGCATTCCATTCATTTTGCTATCCATTACAAACCACCCTCTTCAGAAAACAGACAAGATTCTCTGAAACAACACAATTAGTGAAAGGAGGTTGGAAACAAGACTCTTGCCTCACTATCTGTGTGCTCATTGCCTGAAATTCCAATAAGGCTGGGGATCCATCAGAAGCTCACACTTGTGTTAAGCTGAGACACTTCAGAAATAATAGACTGTATCTCAAAGCCAACTTGGTAACTGGACTACATCACTAATGATCTGCAAGGCACTCACAGAATCTGAACAGACAAGTATGTGTCAAAATAGTGGGCTAATTATTTAAGGCCAGCATACAGCTCTATGGTGAAAACACTGATGATGCTGGGAAGGCCAAACATGTATGTTCTATTGCCAACCAAAAAAGTAAAACTAACAGAATTATTGTTAATTGTTGTTGTAGTTTATTAGTGAACCTTTACAATTTACACTCTTTTCTACTTCGGCACAATGTGCTATCATCATGTGCACCAAGAAATGCGCACAAACTTGTTTCTTGGTGCAATTAATTTTGTTGTGACCGAAACTTTGACACTGACAGCAGCAACTATGGTTTTGTATATAAGATCTCATACAAACAGAGAGGTAACCAACTTTTATTCAGTCAGGAACAGTCACAATAGAAAAAGTTAGAACAAGTGAGGATGTTTGTACATCAACACTATTCTTCTTCCTTATCTGCACAGACACGACTGACTGTGGTGTAATTCTTCTGTAATTTCAGGTTAACTCAAATCAGCCAATGATATGGAAAAAAACCTTGCTGAAATGTAGCATCTTATGGGACTCCATTTATCACTTCATCTTTCAGTATGTAATTAAGGGCTAGGAGTTTCTGACACTGTTCGTCACTACTGACTTCAATTAGCAGAACGCCACTCCTAAATTTTTAACAAATTTTGGAGAACCACAAGTTGTTGCAATGCATTTGTTTATACGGAAGGGAGAAACCTTAGCAAATGATTTACGTTCCTTGTTGTACTTCACCACAATATACTTTACACAAGAGAATTTAACACTGTTACATTTCTTGTTTCTTTATAACTGGATAAATCTTCAGCTGACAAGGTCAGTCGGTGCATGTGCTGGAGCTACGGCAGCCTACAACTGGGTTCACTCTGGTGCCCAGAGGTCATTGTTTGAGACTCTTAGTGTTCTTGGTGTATTTTATGTATATGATGTTAAAGCGTTCAGCAGCTCAGACTGTAGGAGCAAGAAAAGGTGCATATGCTATGGTGGTGGGGACACCCATGGCATCAAGAACTATTAAACAAAGGAATATTATCAAAACAATAAAAAAGTCAATACAACACAATGTAAATGGAAATAAGGATAACCTAGAAAGAGATTGATGGAATGAACTAAGGACCTGAAAAGTAAATGAGAAAGACAACACAAAAGAGGACAGTTTCACAAATCTCACATTTTTGTAGTTTTGTAGTGACCAGTTGTATAATTATTTTTAATACAGTACAAGTAGCAGTTTTATTTTGGAAAGATTAGTGTTTATATTTATATATAATTTTCACAATCAACTCATTTTAAATGCCAAACTGTTTGATCAAGCTATGACCATTCTATGCAAGCCCTATGCTTTTATTTTATAATAGAACTGATAAAAATGAAGCATGAAGCTGTTAAAAAAACTGCATTAGTCACCCACATTATTATATTGGTCATGCACCAAATATAAATCTATACTACTATTGAAATTCAATGTATCATTGTTTATAGCCTACACCCATTTCTGCCTTTTGTCTATTCCTCTGCAGCATATGAACTTTTCACTTCAATTTAGTTTTGCACAAAGGTATGCTTACTTTTTACTTTTGATTTACCAAAACTGAGCTAAAACATTATCACATTCCAACTGAGCTAAAAATTATCTCTTTGTAACATGGATGAATCATTGCATTATTTTGCTTGTAATTATTGGAACAATATCTGCTTCAATATTTAGTACCTGAATTTTTTTTCTAATTCTCTATTGATAATTCTCTAGTATTTTCTGTCAGATTTTATTATTATCACACATTAGTTCTTTTCTTTTCATCTTTTTGTTTAAAATCTAAGTTTTGCTCCTACAGAGTAACATTACTACAAATTGATTTTAGTTTTGAATTTTTGTCCGGCTTCTAATTTTTAAAATACTGGCTGTGTACAAATGTTGATCTGATTGAATATTAATTAAGATTTCTCAACTCATGCTATTTTTATAGCAGCTTGGTAAATGTGGTTAAAATAAAAATAACCCATTTCTTAAAGATTTAGTAAGGAACTGCCAATTTTATCTGAAGTATTCTGCCTATGTACTTGTACATACATTTATTTTCTAAATCTTACATAATATAATATAATTAGATTTTCTGCAGCTTCATCTCTTACAATGGCACAAGAATTAAAATATCTCTACATTTTAATTTCTAAAAGTTATCAATAAGTGGATTATACCAATTTAGAAAGTTTATCTATGACTTCACTGACAATGTTAATAATATATTTCAGCAATTCACCATTTATTCCATGCAAACCAGATGGCTTACAGTTTCTCATTTATTTAAAATACTTTACTGACTTTTTAAGGAGGGCTCTTAGATTAGAAGTTGGGTATACTGAACTGGGATTTCACTTGCACATACTACATTAGAAAACATTTCTCAATTTAGTATTATTTCTGATTTCTGCTCTTTCCGATTGTCTTATGGAAGAAATTTCCTGTTTTCTATTAATTATTATTCAGATTTTCATTTTATATTCTTATCTTATCTTTACATATCGACTACTCAGCTGTTTGTGCCTGGCTTCTTTCTGCTTATTCAAAATTTATAATTATCAATGCACATTCACAAAAAAAATTTTGTGTTTCCTTACTACAAATTACACAAAACTCTTTCTCAACATCTTTATGAAAGAGAATTTCAATTCCACTTTAAACAAAATCTTAATCATTTTATTTCAATCTACATTCTTAATTAAGTACTTTAAACAGATCCTTTTGTGCTCAGCAATAGGGTTGAAATTATGATTGTTAGCATAAGTTTCTACCATTACAATATTTAATTGTAAGAGGCAGTCTTCTTTTCAAACACATCTAATACATTGTATTATTTATAATGCCTAAACTGACTACTATAACCGTACAATGACAAATTCATTTGAAATTTAGATACATGAAAAATATATCTTACAGAAGTAAACAACACTTTAAACTAGTTATTTCATATTTTGTGCTTAAATCCCTAAATGCTCCAAGGTAAGTTTACTTACCAGGTTGATACTATATTCTTACATTCAAGTAAAAAGTAGTTTCTGAAACTAATTTAAATTACAACTTCAAACTATAAATATATAGATATAAATTCTAACCTGGAAAGCCCAAGCAGCACATTGGAAATGAGTGCAAGCAAGTTTAAGCCCTTCAGATGTTGTTCTGTTATCAGATGAACCTAGTTGTGAATGTAATGCACCTATGTTATGCAATATTGCAACCATTTCAAACTTGATATCTGCTAGAGTACAAACCATACTTGCATATGCATCCCTCCTATAACATTTGTAAACTCATATCATATTGAACAGGGGTAAAATTACAAACTTACACTATTCAAAAATTACCGACCCAACAACATATGACATTAATGTTACATTTCAAAAATTAAGTAGTCTCTTAAAACTAATTATACTAAGACAATTTTATCAATACTCTGTAATTAGAACTGAATAAAGAAAAAAACTTTCTTGTTTGTATTCATGGTTTACTTTCACATTGGCCAAAATACAGTAACAATGTCATATACCACATATGACACTAAGTTAATATGCAGAATAATATTTATTAAGAGTGAAAAATAACAAATATGCTATATAACTGACCCCATTTTAAAATCTCCAATAAAAAAAAATTCCGTTTCACCAGCTGCTAAACAGATACTCAATAAGTTTTTAAATACCTACACAGCTTGTTATAGAACAACTTTAGATGATCACAATTAAATAGGTTTTTAATTATAATACAGTTGGTAACATTTTGGTTACCAAATCTTCTGTTCTACACTTCATCTTATACAGTATAACATAATTTCTACAACAATAAAAGACAAAATTCCTTTCTATAACTTAGTTGTTTTTTATTTTCAAACAATGTAAAAATAAAACATTTTATGCAGAATAAGAATTTTAATTACTCTATTCTGATAGTTTTCATTATCAAAGAACAAAGGATTGCATGTTTATTATGGATTGAAATTCAATTAAGTAATAAGTGCGGAGCTCAAAAGGATATAGAGTGTATGTGATTAATTTGATATGGTGAATACTTAAAGCATTTTATTTTTAAAAGTCATTCATAAATGGATTTATTGAATGTTCCTCAGGCATTCATTGCGTATGTATGGGCCCAGTGTGGTTTCATTCTTTTTTTTCTAATGAATTAACAGCTACTGCGTGAAATATATTGTGCAAGATAGAGAATAAATAGGCCCAGGAAATGTGTAAATCATCCAAATAACTTCTGTTATGTGTTTGGGGTTTGATGTTTAAAGATCAGTGACAAAATGTGACTATGCCAGTTAAAAAATGTTATGAACCCTATTTGGACTGTAAAGTGGAGGATCAAGAAGAAAGCTGGGCTCTTATTTTACTATACAGACTGTGTGAAACATCTTTACAAATGGTTCTCAGCACATGAGCTTTGCTGCAACTCAATGCATGTTCAATTTTTTACTCAAAATGTCATAGCGTGATCCAATTGAGAAGCTAACCTCTTCTGCAAGTTTTCTGATAGTCAATTGGTGATTTGCACAACCAGATTTTTGATTTTCTGAACATGGGTGTCATCAGTTGAAGTCCTTCTGAAGACCTTCTGGTCAAGGGTCATCTCCAATTGATTGACTGATGATCACTTTTAAATTGTGAAAACCGTTCGTAGCAATGCGTATGACCCAGAGAATCCTCTCCATAAGCTTGTTTCAAAAGCTGAAACATTTCTGTGAAAATTTTCCCCACTTTTACGCAAAATTTTATGTTGGTTGTAAATTTTATTTGTAAAATCTCTACTAACACTTAAGCACAATGCTCTCAAATAACAATAACAGGAAAACTAAACCAGATATCAACAATACAACAATATGTGGTTATGTAGGAGGTTAAGCTGAACACAGTGCTGCCAACCACACGACACTAAATACCTCTGTTGGCATGTAATTAAAAATGTTTGGTTATTTTCTGAACAGACCTCATATCTGTAGAACATTCTCCAACACATCTAACTGCAGGTGAATAGGAAGATGATACAATTTACCAAAGTTCAAATGAAGAGCAAGGTGACTGATCCTACTTTTAAAGCAAGTTCTTCTTCCTGTGAACTTTATCTTAAGGTAACTCAAGATGATTTAAACAACCTTGTTTGAAATTGTCCAAAATAAAACAGGCTGACCCTTTCGGTTGTAAACTGAACGGCTAGTATCTCGTTCAAAATGGCACTAAAGTGAGTTTTTTGTAACCATCAGGAAGCATTTCAAGGTTCTTACTCTAAAGAAAATGATTAGGTGTACTGGAATAAGAGCTGTGATGGATATACTTTGTCACACACATAAAACAGCCAAATGGATTAGTCACTGATTTTTTAAAAACTGAAGGCTGTCCTTTTGCACCTTTTGTCCTTTTGAAGGCATCCTTTTTGTGGTAATCAATTTCCTTCCTTGTTGTTAGTTTATGCAATTAACATGAAAGAAAATTACAAAAATATTAAAATCCTGTTGGAAAAAATTCAGTATGACAAGTACTGTTGGACTACATATTACAGTTTAATCACTGTCTTATTAATGGGTTTGCAGTTTGGCTATAGTAAATTTTTTTTGCGAGTAGGATGGCATGGATAAGAAAAATCATTTCCCTCTAGAAGGAATGGCCAAAGTGTGAATCACTTATGTTTGGATAGGAAAATGTGGTACATCCCTCATTCATCAGCTCTCAAGGATCCTTCTATTCCACACTTCATATAAAATTATGGTTTTTCAAAACCTTAATCACAGCAATGAATAAAAATATTGCTTCATTTCATTATTTATATGAAAACTTTCTTGGTGTTAGTAATGCTTAAATCAAGAAAGAGATTTTTTGGGAACTCCAAATGAGTACTTTAACGTAAGATGTTACATTTAAAAATCTACTAAAACCAGCCAAATTAAAAAAACTATAATCATTCAAAAGTATTATGAAAAATCTTTTAGGAATTATTTTGTGATTTTTAGGAAATTGCAAAGCCTGGAACTACCATGAGATTGTCAGTGAACTGTTACGATCATACAAAGATGTAAGATGAGATATATTCTTCAAAATTCATTTTAGACTTCCACATGGATTACTTGCCAAGAAATCTTGATGCAGTCAATGATGAACACAGGAGGAATTTTCACCAAACATTACTGCCATAGAAAAGAGGTACCAGCAACAATGGAATACATGAATGCTTGCTGATTACTGTTCGATGCTTAAGAGTATTTCCAGATCCCATTTTACGCACACAAAAACCACCAAAACATAGATGAGTAATGTCATATGTATGTAAACATTCAGATTTTATTCATATTTAACTTGTACGTCACAATAAAAACAAATTTGAATTTGATCTGAAAAATGTATTATTCCTTATTGTGCAAAAAATGATTTTCATGTTTCCTAATGAATCAAACAGTCATAGTGAAGTTAGAAAGGGAAACACTAACGTAACAATTTAAAAGTATGCAAGGTAAGGATGATATTTTCTTTTGCTCAATTAAAATCTAATCAGAGAGTAAATCCAGGTAGCTGCTAATAAAAGGCAACGATACTGTGTGTGTGTAATGGAACTTAAGTGAATAACATCCAGTATACCAATGGTATGGTGTTGTTTAGAGACAATTTTATACAGAATTATTGCTTGTTCTAGACAATTCAATCAGATGGAATTCAGTATGGATTTAAAATAAATAAAATTAATGTTGTAGGCAATATTACCCAACTGAACACCATTTGAAGACAATTACATTATCAGGAAGGTAGAAAAAAAGAAGTAATTTCTTCAGGATTTGAATAAAGGCATGAATAAGATAGGAAGAAATCATCAAGATGAGATGTGATTTACAATTTCTTCAAATAAAAGAGACTTCTTTTAAAAGAAGTACATAAAATCAAATTTACATCTCATCAAAATCAACTCAACATTATAGTTAAAATTTTTCCTGTCATACAATAACAGGTTTTTCTTTCAAAAGATTTCTCAAAATCTATTGATTCCCAGACCTTTACCCGACCAAAAAAAGCCACAAAACTATTCTAGTCAAAGAAACAAACAATGACACATCATTTGAAGTTGAACAGGAATAATAAAACGAGTTTTTCAGTGTGCTCAGAAAGCTGCTGTGCACTGGAATTATGGAAGTGTTATGAAACTTTATTAATTATGACTTTGTATTTTTTTAACTCATTACTTTATAAACTGGAAGAGTTTATAAAAAGTATTAAAAATGATCTCCTCCTACATCAATTAAACACTGCACACGTTTCAATTTGTTTTTAAACACTTCAAGCAGCTGATGTATTGGAATGTCTCGGTTGTATGGATTACAGTGGTTTTTTGTTCATAAACTGTGTGTGACCTGTTGGAATACTTTGACTGTTTCACTGCCCCCCATAGAAAGTAATCTGGGGAAGTCAGATTGGGCGATTGTACAGGCCACTAACCAATCAAAATGATTCACTCATCAAAGACATTTCATAAAAAAGTCATTGACCTGTTAGCTGTGCGCATTGTGGTGCCGTCTTGTAGAAACCAACTGCGATTGATTTCCACTTCTGTTAGCTGACAAATGAAGTTTGTTAAAACAGCATGATCACCATTAACTGCACTTTCAAAAAAGGTTGGACTCATAATGTATGTTCTACTCAGATTGACCCAGACTCCAATTTATGCTTCATGTAATTCATGTGGGTTAGTTGTCAACTACAGTTGTGTATTTTGTTAATTAATATACCCTCCCAGATAAAACCACGCTTTATCTGTAAATAACAAAATGTCAAGGATACCTATAAAATTTTGGTTAACAAAACATTTAAACCATTGACAATAATTTAGTCTTTTGGCATGATCTGTAGATTTCAGTTCTTTAACACACATTACTTTGTAGCGGAAAAGTTTCAGTTCTTTACTTACAGCCTTATGTGCAGTAGCAAGTCTGATATCTTGCTGCTGTGTCAACTTATGCATTAACTTTAATGGACTTTTGGCCATAGCATCTGAAATATCAAGCAGCTTCTGTTCGTTTAGTTTAGGTGATCTTTCACTTCGATCAGCATCTTCAACAGAGCCAACTGCCCAAAATTTTTTGTCACCTTCACAAAAGTCGTGTTACAACAAGAAAAATATGTTCCTCTATCGAAATAAACATTGTTTCTCACAAATATTGATTCCAATAAATGAAACAACACTGAACGAAGCACGTTCAATTACAAATCAACAATGACATCATAGTTTATTATTGAGCAATGCTCAATGAACCCACAGGGCAACCAACCTAATGCCAAAAGAACAAAATGCGCTACATAATTCTAAAGCATACTGCACAGCAACTTTCCAATCACACTTGTAGAATTTCATACCAAAATAGAGGATAAATAACCATGTTTTAACAATTAAAGCTATAAGTAATTAGTTGATATATATATATACATATAAAGTTAAGATTCACTTACTTATTTAAATAATGAATTTAATTGATATAATGTATAAAGCCTAGGCTAATAGATAAAAAAATAATAAAATAAATCTTCATGCTATGTATCTCAATTTTACATACAAAATAACAAATTAAAAAGAAAAAACAAAGAACAGTGTTAAGCACTGCAAATGATATTTGTAACATTTTTCTGTATAAACTCTATTCATGGGAACTGAGTGTTGTTAAATCTTTTTACCCAGGTAATTAAAAAAATCTGCTATCCTTCATATGTGGTACTGGAGATATAATTTAATAACTCTAGGCAAGGTTAGTTATGTGAATGAATTTCCTGTAAAGATCTGATAAATATGTCCTAAAGTATAGAGTGGAGTGAATGGTTGACATTTTTGGGGGAAACAGTTTAACAAAAATATCAGAATAAACCTTTATTATTATAATAATATATTACATACTTGCTGTGGAATCTAATACAGTAGACTTGTCTGATTTATTTTTAAAAGTTTTGAACAGACTTACTTAAAGAACATTTCAATGAATAATTTAATGGGAATAAAATAAATTTGATAAATGTTATAATTACAAGAAACTTAATTTAAAAAAAAGGGGATGGTTGAATTTTCACAGATGCCGTGCAATATGGGCAGGAAGTTTCCTTTACATTACTTATGAAATTATTAGGATAGGTGCAGTCTAGCTTCTATGGATCTAGAACATGTGTAGGTTCCACCTTGTTCAAAGCACAGCTATATGCGCCTCAATGTTCAGTTGTTCATTAGAAATAGTACATCAGGGGTAATGATTTCAAATTCTGACCGAACAGTGACTTGGAGCTGCTCGTTGTTGACGTATCTGCATTTTCAATCTCTTTTTTTTTTTACAATACCCCAGAATGCATTATCAGGTATGGTGAGGTCAGGGCTTACTTCATGCTGACAAAGGGAATGGAGCCAGTAACCAGTCTTCTGACTCACGTCCAATCCAGCAATGAAAAATTTCATTGAGGTGTCTGTGGACATTCAAAGGAAAATGCGCTGGAACAAAGTTATTGATCCCTTTTTTCCGTTAATTCTGGAAGAAACCACTTCTCAGATAACTGTTTTGATTAACTGCACTGTAGAAAAAATAATGACCAAGGAGATTCAGCTACCATCCCAGCCCAAATCATAACATGAGGTACATGGTGTTCGATTTCTTCACAATTAAATGAGGATTGCCTACACCCAGAAAAATATTTCGGTTACAAGTTTAAAAAAATTGCACACTCGTCTGAAAAGTTGATGTTCTTTTTATTATTTGTTCTTGGAAAGTGTTCAAGCAATAATGACATGCATAAAAAAATCGATAGAATTGTCAACTTATTAACAGTGGCTGGATGAAACAAATCCTTCTGCATACAATCTCGCATTGTCGATCTTGGAATGCCTAACTCTGCAGAATGTTTGTGTGTTGATTTCATCAGTGATTGTCGAATCTGTGCCTCCACAGCAGAGCACATTTCTTGGCGTGAGTGCTCAGCCTCCCACTGTATGGCGCATCAACAACACAACACTTCCTATTGCAAAAGCACTCTTCTCACATGTCAGTAACGTTTGCTATGATGGTGATGATTTCCCAAAATGCACAAAGAAGTCATTCATAATGTTCTTCAATGTTTTACCAGTTTGTGGATATTCGTGGACCCACACACAAGCTAACAAATGTTCTTCGACAGTGAATGCATTTGCATCTGCCATCGTCTATACTTGACTATGACTAAGGTCATCCCATCATGAATAAACACATAAACACACTGGACGATCCCCACCACAGCTTATCCTCTATCTTTTCTAGCAGCAGTAAAGCCTGATTAAGTTGGATTTATTACATTCCAGCACAGAATCATAACATTAATGGTATAATTACTTTTAGCGAGAAAAAAAAACAAAAGATATACCCAGAAATATAAAATAGTTTTTATATTACCCATACACTTTTGTCTTATCGTCTACAATATTTCATCATCATTTGCATGGATCAAAACTTTCTGGTAGACTGGCACACAACTGTCTTTCTGCTACTAGGTCAAGTTTCAGAACGAAATTGTGGCGACATGATAATTCTTAATTTATTTATTAGGAATACATGATATGAACCCATTGAAATCCCAGAATCTTCTGCTTTCTCTTGAACTGTTAAACATTGATTTGACCTCAACATATCATTCATTTGGGCAATGTGGAACATTTATATAATTATAATGTCCACTTACAAACATTCATTAATAGTAACTATGTTTAAGCGCTTTCAGAGATTATTACTCCATCCTCAGGAACAATGATGTAATATATATTATAAATACTTACTTCACACATATTAATAAGTGTAATAAATAAATATAACAATTGATCGTAAAAGAGGAAAAATAAAGTTAACATTATCCATCATGTCAGTGAGGTCACAACTGTCATGTTTATTAGTATGAAAGTTTTAGTTAAGATTCAAAATTATTGTTTAATATTTGTTTGAATGCCGGCCTCTGTGGCACAAGTGGTAGTGTCTCGGCCTTTCATCCGGAGGTCCCGGGTTCAAATCCTGGCCAGGCAAGGTATTTTCACACGTGCTAATAATTTATCTCATCCTCTGAAGCAATATCTAACAGTAAATTATATATTAAACTATAAGTTACAGGGGAGATAAACTTTACCATGTGAATGCAACTGCAGCAGCACCATCTTTTCCCATCGGGAAACGACTTTGAAGGAAATGAAGCTGACAAAAATATTTTTTTAAATCACTGCATCCATTAACATCTCTAGCTGGGCGCACAGCAGTGGCACGCAAAGTTTCTAGATTGTGTATCTCAGTTGAGTATGCCTCCGGATCTTCATGATAAAAATCATGAATATACTGAAATATAATAAAATAAAGTAATAAACCAATAAAATGAAAACCTCTATTAATATATATTATACAGATATCAAATTCAACAGATCTGATGATAAAATAAAAAAAACCATTTCCATGTCATGATTTGGAGTACTAACTGCCAGACAAATATGAAAGGATAATGTTTAATTTCAGATGTTCATTGACGTATCCTAATAACTAAGCAACAGTTGGAATAAAGAGCTAAAATCAGTTGAGTAGATTCACCCGTTGACAATTGCTCATGACAACTTCTTTTCACACTGAACATCTATCTGCATTAGTCTGTAGGTAGTCTTTCAAAATAAAACTAAGCTATCATTTGCAATGCAGTAAACTAAACTAAATTTGTGTTAATTTGTGAACTAGAAAAACAATTTTTTTTACTCCCTTCAATTAAAAGGTGTCCCTATATGGTGTAAATGTCATTTGATTTGAAGCATACCTGTAATTCTACTAAAATTGATTAAATTTTATAAAAAGAATAATTTATGGTGGAGAATACTAGTTTAACAGAATTGAAAAAATTTTACAGTAATAGATAATGTCTTAAAAATGCACTCTTGTAACATAAAAAAACATTTAATCTATAATTTCAAATAAAATTAAATTTTCTAGCAAGAAAAAGACACTGGAATGATTCTAAACCAAAAGATAGAATTTACGTGACCAAAATAACATAAATTAAAATGTTTGCAACACTTCATTAATCAATATGCGATTCCTTTTTCTAACCTTATCCCATATAAATATAATTCTTATCTAATTGATTAATTTATATACTATCGTAAAAAATGTTTACTATATAAATTAAAATAGGAAAAAGACAATATACAAAATATTTTGCTAACTGAACTTAACGATTAAGCTGTACTGAGAGACCTATGATTCTACAATGCTTGCTATAACAAAATGTGCTTAAAAATAAGTATACCAAACAAAACGCAATTCACTGATTATGATAAACAGCATAATACTGGTTAGTTTTTAATTGTTGATCAATGTTTAAAAACATTACTAGTAAAAGTTTGAACATAAATATTCAAATTACAATCACAAACCTCTTTAACTTGAAAATAAACTCAGTAAATATGATATACATTAGTAGAATGTAAATAAAATAACGTTTATGTGTAGAAACATTAAGAGTAACTATAGCCTACGTAATGGATAAGCTAAAATAACCTAATTAACAAATTCTTTGTATATATACATGACAACAGACACATGATTATCTATATAAAAAATGAAACCATCAAATAAAAAACAAAAACTAAACATACAGGGCGTAAAATACAAACGTACTTGTTTCAGTTTTCCGAAGTCGGTAGGTGGACGATCCGGGCTAATTTTTAGTTCAAAAGAAATCATAGGAAGCCGTGGAACGGCCTCCATTTTTAAAACTAAAAAATAACACAATTAAAGTATTTGAAATATTAGAAAAAATGTATGTTGCACAACTTTCGAATTCTCATAACCATACAAGCACAGAATAAAACGCTGATTACTTCAGCCCTACTGTCATTCAACTTACTCACAGCCTGTTAAATTTCATTATTCCTAGTAAAATTCGTTAATCATTTAATTTAATTACGTTATATATTCTGAAGCAAGGCTGTATATTTTATTCTTAATAAAAGTAAAATATAACATTAAAACATAAATTTAAAAAAGTTCTTAAAAAAAATTTAAAAACTACTGAAGAATTTGTATGTTGAGCTTTATTTACAAGGATAACTTTTTCATTTCATTCTGATTTGCAGTTTGAAGACAATTTTGAAAAACAGCTTGAAAGATGTTTCGTCGCAATATTATAGCAGGTTTTTTTAATTGGGAACAGATGTAAGTAAATGATGATAATCTCAGAAAATAATTTAAATAAATACTAACACCTGAGACGAATTATAAATTTATTAAAAAAGATATTATTTAAAAAATATTTTTCAAGTTTATTTTTTAAGTATATGTGAAGTGTGGATCCAGAAAATGTTTTTCTAATTAAAAGGTCTTTGTCAATGTTGTTTCATGTGGGATTAACACATAAAACAATAGTATTAAAGGTTGATTATATTATATCTGGTACAATAATGGCATTACATGTGTCATAATCAAGGCTACATACCCACATTCATTGACTTACTACAAAATAGTCACAGAACAAAACCAAAATCTCACCTGGTGACATAAATACCTAATGCTCCCAAAAGCTGCAGCATTTTTGCTTTATACAAGTGCATGACATCAGAATGCCGTGATTGTCTTGAATTATTTCAAGACATCAATGATTGTATTATTTGCCCTACTTTCTCCATACTGAAAGGCAATTCATCTTATATTTAATATAATAATAGCCAGTGTTTTAATATTGAATCTAGTAAAATCAAATGAATGAAATATAGTGCTCATCTTGTGTATCATGAAATAGATTAGGAGAATCAAATTGACTATTTTTTAAGCTTTCCACTACTGGATTTTCATAAAGTGTTCTGTTCAACTAAGTTTTAATTTCATTTTTTCAGTTTTTCTTAACGTGTGTAAAATGAATATATCATCATACCCATGATCTTTAACTATCTATATCCATAATCTCTAACTCTTAATATTAGGTGGTTACTGAGAAACAAATTACGTAATGAAGGGCTAAACTTAACGAATATCAGTACATAAAATCAGATAAGATTAGTGCATAAAACTATAATTTCTTTTGGGGTGGAGGGAGATGGAAATGCATTAATGCACAGAGTACCAGACTACCACTACTGGTCTTATCAAACCGCTAACAGTGGACCAACTAAAACCAACCCACTTTCTACCAAGACTAAGCACAGAACCATTTTACACATTACTTCCAGCCAAGTCTTCCTACCCTAGCCTGAGAAGGTCGCTAACTAATTTTCAACTAGCTCAGGACTATCCAGTCACACTTCTCGGTCCAGAAAATGTCCTGATGAATTGAGCTACGCTCTTCCAGCTGCTCAGATCACAAAGCATCATCACAACCATGTTGGGGGGCTCAGTATTCCGAGATCCACCTCTACTGTCCCTCGATCTGCTGCCCACCAGAGCAATAAAGGCAGTCGGGGATTAGCGCTTTCACTATGGAATGGAAATAAGAATGGAAGTATCTGTGACTCATTAAAAACTGGGTCACATAGTACTCTAACTTTCTATGCCACCGCTCTGTCCATGATCTGATCAGAGGGATCAGCCTTACAGCCCATCGTCTTCTGGTCTCATGGTTCCAGGTCTCTTGCCGGTCAAGGAACGTGCAAGTCCGTCCCTCCCTGGCGATGGTTTTGCGGTCTTCATCTGCCTATCGCCTCCTGTAGGCCGCCTAGCGCTTCCTTGCTAAAAAAGCAATAGGTATAACGCCGGAAACCACCAGAACGCCAGGCTCGGAAACCGCCCCATATGCGGAAGCGACTCGCAAGGGAGCGATGCGTAGCACCCGAGCAAACCGCTTCCGGTTTCACTTGAATCTTAACGCCTGGGTCCAATTTCCGGCCCGTACAAGAAGACAGGATGCATCGTGGACATAAGCCGCCTGTTGGCCTACGGTTCACCTACATTTGCCATGAGTCGGCTGAGAGCAGCTACGGCTGTTGCGGATTTGTCGGCAGCTCTCCGTAACTGCTCAGCAAAGCTGAGTTTCCAGTCAATCATCATACCGAGATACTTCGCGGCCAGCTTGGTCTCGACAACCTCATCCCCAAACCGCAAGTGGAGGAGGATGTGAATAACGCTCGGCTGAGCCTCAGTTCGGAGCGCTCCACGTCGCGGTCTGCAAAAAGAAACGCAAAGTCGTCAGCGTAGCCAAACCAAGGCTGACAGCGTTCCAGAGGTCGGGGCCGAGGATCGATGCCCCAACGACGTAATCGTGACCAACTGCGCCTTCCCTGACGTGATCGTCGTTCTATGCCAGCCTGCCGCAGTCTCGTAGATGAGACTGCGGTTCCACTGTTATGCTCTACCATTCTGAGGAGGTATTGAGGCATGTGAAACAAATGCTCCAGTGCCCGAAGCATATCACACCACCGTGCAGAGTTGAAAGAATTTATCACATCCAACGTAACGAAAAGGACCCCACGGAGCGAAAAATGATTGTGGTCTTCTGCTCGCCACATTGCCCCAACAAACTCTTGGACTGCATCTAGGGTCGACCGACCCTGCCGGAAACCGTATTGGTTGGGCGACAGGCCACTTGCCTGATTCATCGCCACAACCAGTCTCTCCCCTAATAGCTTCTCCATTACCTTCCCACCTGTGTGTGAAGCATACACAACGGGCGGTGACGGATCCGGACGGCGACTAGGGTCGCCGACTCCGGGTCTCCTTTGTCCTTGAGGATCAGCACAAGACACGTGGTCTTGCATCTATTCCATCTGGTGCTGAAGGGCCCACCTTCCAGACATGCTTTGTACATGTCTAGAAGCAGACGAGCCTGCAACGCATCACCAGCTTGAGGACCTTTCCCGGTATGCCGTCGGGACCAGGGGTTTTTCTGACCTTCAGAGACTACAGGACTTCCTCCAGTTCCTCCGTAGAGAAGAGCGGGTAGTCGCTCTAGTTACCAAAGTCCTGCTCGAACCGAGTGGCCTGTGAACAACTTCTTAACGACGTGACTCCGCTTTAGGCTCGTCTAGTGAAGCTGGTAAGCGCGAGACGCCCAATCGCCGAATCACTATCTTGTAGTCCAGCCCCCAAGGGTCTACATCCACGGTCTCCGTCAGTTCTAGTCAATGCGTTTCTTGCTCATGTTGATCGCCCGACGGAGCCGCTTCTTTGCCGCCTTTTGTTCAGCTGACCTGGCGTTCGCGTCGGTGCGATTCCTTTGCACGTTGCACTGCTCGTCTCAGCCGAATATATTTTCGGCTGAGACTGAAAATCAACCCCGCAATCTTTGATGTTCACTAGTAAACGTGTGACTAAAAGATTGAACTTGGGAAGGAATTGGTTCTTACGTATTTTTTTATATAATTATAGTCTTAATATTTTAATTTATTTTGATATTTTATTACATTTTGATAAATATGTTTCTGTGTTTTAAATTTTTTAACAAGTTTTGAAGTCTTTTTAATACATTAGTTGTAAGTATTTTTAAGTGGCAATGGCCCTTTACACTCTTGTTATCTTGTGTTTTCTTTTGGGGATTTGAAAACATTTAACAAGTTTATTTATTAGACGATCTATACTGACAAGACTAGTCTTCTGACTATGTCGCTAGTGTTTTTTATCAGGGTGAAAGAAATATTTTTTTTTTCCCTTTTCGTTTTGACATGGAAATTGGCTAATGACCATAATAGTTGATGTCCCTGAAACCTCAAAAAAAAATAAAAAATAATAATAATATTAACATAATTATAAATTTAAAGGAACAGAATCATTGAAATAAAAATCGCTAAGTATGCAATTACTGGTGAATGAAGTGACTAACACAAAGAATTTACATTGAAATCACAAGACTATTAAAAAATTAAATAAACAATATGATGTTTTCTAAACAAGTGTAATTGGAGTAAAGGAAAAAATACATTTTAATGGGTAGTAAGTTATCTAATAGAATGGATATCAACTGAATAAATAGTTCATTTTCAGAAGAGAGCAGCCAATTCTAGAAACAAGTATTTCAATTATTTATAGCAGTGATACAAAATCTGTTGATCACGCTACTCATTATTTTATCAAACTAAAACTAATTACTTTTCTAAGTGACAAAGAAGTTGAAGGAGTAATATAAATACCTAAAGGTAGAATTGCATTTATTGTGGAACATGTATATTGAAAATTAGAGAAGTGAAAATAATGAAATCTTATGTCAAACAATATATGTTAGTCAAACTTTACACTAGGCCAATTTGTAGTTATCTTGGTCTCCAACAGCCAACCAGTGCTGGTCCATGATTTTTCTATGTTCATACAAGGTAAATTCATTTTGATATTGTTCAGTAGTTTTAATTAAATTTTACAGGGAAGCTCAAATTAATTAATGTTACTCCTAGTTTTTTGAACAATTAGCAGAAGTAAAATAATTTCTTTCACACAATTATGTCTACTACTTTTATTTCACAGAAAAGCAATTTTGAATAATTTAAAATAAGCATAAGTAAATTTAATAATTCATCATATTCTTATGAAAGCTTTTCTAGAAGAAAGAGAAAGTATCTATGTGTAAATAGTCATCTAACATAACAGATACTGTCAACCATTCAAATATTGAAACTTCATTATCTGATAATATTTTTGATATTTCTTTGTTTGAAATTTGTCAATTGTTGATGTGTAATATTGAGAACAAATTGTGTCTAGAAGTTGTTGTTTCTTGCATTCATCTGGCCAAAACACCATGTAACATATCAGTAAGATTTGATAACTTTGCTAGACACTTCTCAATCAATCTTCTTTTGAAGTTGAGCTTGATTTGTGTGCTCAATTTTGGATTGTTGCACTCATTGAACAACAGGTAATTTGAAAAGTTTTTTTTTTTTACGAGACCAATATTATTCTGTTGTGAATTTTTAAGTAATAAGAAAATAAAAAAATAACCCTGAATTTTGTAATCCTAGTTTAAGACTATAAATAATATTTGCTCAAATAACTTCCAGTATTACCTTCTAAATTTTTTTATTTTTGTACTTATTTATTATGTTCACAAATTTTCTTCAATATTTCATCTTTATTATTTTGTAAGTATTAATATGAGCCTTAACTACTTCTAAAATGTTTTTTTTTTCATATGTTACAATTAAGTACAGTAATTTGCAAAACTGCTCTGATCACTGTGTTACTATAGTTTCCCTTGATCCATTCAGTCAAGTGCTGGGACACTTCCTTTGTTTTATCATGGAGTAGAATAGTTATCTATCCTGATGTGATCTATTAATCTGTACTGATTTGAAAAGAGATATATTTCTTTGATGATATATTTCAAGAGATAATACTAGGATTTATATTACTTGTACTCATGAAGTAAATTTGAAACCCCTGTTGTATGATAACACCCAACTTCTTCATTTAAAAAGTACTTTCCCTCCGCTTAGAATAAATTAATACTCTATAATATAGTTGTTATATTATTGTACAATTTATTTCATATATGTGATTGGTTTTGTACAGAGTGTTCGGAAAGTTGCTGTGCACTGGAATTATGGAAGTGTAATGACAAAACTTTATTAATTATTACTTTATATATTTATTTCATTGTTTTATACAAACGGATATTACAATAACAGGAATAATTTATTAAAACTTGTGGTTTTTAGTTTGTCAATCATGCGTGATCTGTTGTGGTACGTTGCTTGTTTTGCTGCCCCCCATCCCAAAAAATAATCTGGGGGAGTACTAACTTATGCACTGACTTTGACGGACATTCAGCCATAGCATCCGAAATATCAAGCAGCTTCTGTTCGTTTAATTTAGGTCATCTTCCTCCACTTGATCACCATATTCAACAGAATCTGTTGCCTGAGATTTTTTGATAAGAGTTCGAACTGCATTGTGAGGAGGAACTTTACAGTACTTACTCTATTTGGAAACTTTACAGAAAACTTGTGCTTCACTAAATCAGTATACCTTTACGAAAGACATGTTTAATGAAAAAATGCATTCTTCTACCATAAGAACCATTACGTGTCTTGCAACTATTGATTCTGATAAATGAAACAACATGAAACAAAATGAAGCACGCTTAATCACAACTCAACAACTGATGTCTTGTGTTGTTACTGAGCAATGCCCAAAAAATCCACAGAGCAACCTACCTAATGCTGAAAGAACAGAATGCATCACATAATTCTAAAGCATACACACAACGACTTTCTGAATGAACTGTATTTTTTAGTTGAGTCACATTATACAGTAAAAGCTGAGGGAGGTAATAAATGACCTTTTACAACAAAACAATATTTTATTGACTTGTCTTGGATTTATATAAAATGTGACTAGTTTATGATCTATTTTTTATAGTAATGCTGAATGTTACATTCACCTGATGTGCATGATATGCTGATGTAGAAGAGTATATTTCAATTCTGTGAAGAAGGCAACAGAAAACCTTGTTACTCCTAAGTTTTCCTAGTAAGCCTAGTATGGGATGCTTGTTATTCATAATAATGGCTATGCTGTTTTATTGAATGACTTTCTTTATCTTATGTCATCTACAGCATCCTATTTAACACCTAATATACACACATTCTATATTTGGTAAATTTTTGTAGCACTAAAGAGTTTCTCTTTTTCTTTTAGAATTCATTTATTTTACAGTAAATTGTTTATTTTATTAACTGGAAAATCTTGAAAATAAATATAATTTGAAAAAGATATGTAAGTTATATTCATCTTATGTTTCAGTTGCTTTCAGGATAATGTTTTTAAAGATATCTTTATGTTTTCTTCACAAAGCCTATTTCTTTAAAGAAATATGTTGGCATCAAGTATAGACAAATATTTAATGATTTTAGATTATTTAACTTATGTATAAAAAATTATTTAAGTTATACATAAGAGATTGAGTTCCCTCTAATTAACTAATGTTTTATCTATATAATTAAATATAGTTTTCAGCATCCTTGTTTAACATTAATAAATAACATGTATTTTTATGTAGTGGTTTAAGATTTATGGTTTATGATTTAAGGTTTATGTAGTTTTAAGAGAAGTTTAACAACTTCTCTTTTTTATTTATTAACCTTGTACATTAACTAATGTTAATGAGAGATGAAGCCAAGCCTGAGAATGTATCAAATCCAGAAAATTTTGGAAGAAAGCAGACACGCTATCACTCCACAAGATTGGTCAATAATATTTGAGACATTGCAGTCCTTCCAGCTAATTTTGTTAATGCTGCTCTGAGTCTTTTTTATAGTTTTTCTAGATCCTTCTAGGAAAATGCTGGACCAATACCATTTGTTTTCCATGGATTAGCATACCTATCCATTCTTAAAGTAGATGTGTTTAATGTATTATTATGAACTGATCAGAATAAAATATTCATTTATTTATTGTTAAATTCTTCTTGAAGGCTATTGTGCTATTTATTTGAGGCTTATTGTAGAGACTGAACACTAGGATGCATATGTTTAATTGTACGTTCTATAAAGTTGACTAAAAGAATGCATTTTTAAACAAACATCAATGTCAAATTGGACGTAGAAATTCTAAACAATACTAGAAAACCAATAATATTGTTGGAACCTGGTTTGGCACTTACAGCCTTCAGTTAGCTCATCATAGTTCAACTAATATCAGTCACATAAAAGTTAGAAACACTAAAAAATATTTAAAAATACAATAAACAAAATTAGAAAATTTACATTTTTAAGCTTTTTGTGTTATCCCTTTCTTTTTATAATTTAAAATTATTTCTAAAGTGGTATTTATTTACAATGGAAAATCTGTATATTAAACATGAATACTGTAAAGATTAATTAATTTATATTAATTATTTGCTGTATTAATAATGAAATATATATACAATTAAATAATTAGAATAAAGGAGAAACTGATCACAGGTTAAACAGTAGTTAGCTGATAAGTTCCTTATTCCAGTTATATATTTTTATAGTTAGCAAGAAATAATTTTACGTGTAATATTCTTGTGTGAAGTCTATGTTTGGTTATTATGTAATATAGGATGTATTCAATGAAAATGTGCTAAGCTATCCTGCCACATTATTTAAAATTTGATAACTGATTGACATTAGCTAAATATTAATACATTCATACTATTTTATTTCCTGAAATTCTATTTGAAAACATCTCATTCCATTATATATTGTATTTACATAATGGATAATCCTTTTATATTGATATCAGTGAATCTTATCTAAAACCAAATTAGCTGGGAGGACTGCAATGTTTCAAATATTATTGACATCTCTTGTGGAGAGGTAGCATTTCTGTTTTTTATCCAAAAGTTTTTGGATTTGAATCATGCTCAGGCATGGCATCTCTCATTACCATTAGTAACTGTAATCAGGCAACAACCAGTTACAAACAAGTAAATGACAAAAATTTATAAATTCACTTCTTGCTGTTACTATTTTATGAAAAACACTAGTAATGTGTTTAAAATATAAAACTTTAACAAATAATCTCAACATTGCAGTCTAATTTAGCATCTTTTTCTGGTATCACTGTGCATGATATACTACACTAACAGTGCCCATGTTTTAAGAAAATTATGCTTTAATACTAGCTGTTTAAAGCTGAAAAACAAACATTCTAATTTTCTATTATTTCAAGTTCTCACGGATAGGTAAAACATATTTGTATATTTAAACATATATATGTATCATGACAAAGGAAAAAATAAGTGATAACTTTATATTACTTTAATTTACTACATTTTATTATCAAAACATACAGTTCATTTGCTGTTAACCTACAAAATATTTAAAATTAATATTAATAATACAGTAGTAACTTATACAATAAATAATATAAACAATTAAAACTACAAAATCACTTTATAATATTCTAATCACAGCCATTTTGACAATTAAACCAGAACTGTTATAACTAATACAACTTAAAAACATTTGATCTCAATTAATAATTATTTTAATATACATTTATATATATTTAGTTTTAAAATAAACCAAATGTAGAATTACAAAAGTGTCCTTATATTAATAAAAAAAGAAAAGGTTGTAATGAATTGTAAGAAAATAAAATAGAATACAAAAAATTTATCATAATAAAGATGGAGACAAATCCAACAAGTAAAATGCTTTACAAAAAAATGCTTTTTGTAATAAATTTGAAATAAATAAAACAATCCTCCTTTTTTTTCTGTCACTCAAAACTGAATTTTCATAATAATAAATAATTATGTTAATAGTAATTCTTTTTGAAACAAAGTTTTATAAACCCTTCTACCTACCATAAAAACCTAAAAAGAAATATTAAGTATTTAACCTTAAACAAAATTTCTATGAACATGTTTCAGAATTAATATGGTACTATTAAAGATTTACCTTTTAGTATACATTTAGGTTTATTAATGATCATCTTCTATGGTTTGAAATTTAACTTCAAAAATATGTATTTCTGGTATATATAATATTTCAATTGTTAGGTTTTTATTGTAGCAAATATAAGTACAATATTTTAAATCACAAAAAATAAATAAATATAATTCAAAGTTTATTTAGACTTGAATTCATTATACAGTAAAACTTAGAAGAATATTTTATTAAGTGTGCAGTATCCTGGTGTTTTATATGCTAAAGATATTTTACACCATGATCTCTTTATGGGTTTTATGGGTCGTTATTTTAAAACTGAAATAAAATTTAAATTTATTACAATTTTTATAAAAAAAATTAATGATTTGTTTCAGTAAATTTAAAAATCAGTTAAAAAGTATGTTTCAAATCTACATAAACTATGTCTAGAGCTACATATCCTTCATATTACAACTTTACTGAATAAAAAAAAAAATACATCCAAAAACTATTGTTTGTGTACAGATTATGAATTAATCATTATGGAAGGGGAACATGAAACCACAATAGATATATAAGAATGGTAAAAATAGACAATGTCAACATCTAATGTTAAAAGGATCATATTAGAGTGCATACTTTATTTCTCTGATTTGAGAGCTAAAGAAACAGATTCTGTTAACAGAACAGTCTATCAAAAATGTATTAAAAATTTATATTCCTGAAAAGTAAATCAGATTTAAAACTTTACATTTTCAGCATTATAGATAATACTTTCACAACCAATACTTGTTGCTCATCTGCAATTTAATTCCTTGAATTTTATTTTGCTGATAGTAATAATTCAGTATGAGACAGAACATCTTTTTTTGGGAGAGGGAATTTTGTTTGTAGATCTGCAGAATTTTTTTCTGATAATTTCTCTTTCCATCTGTTAATTCACGCACTGTATAATAATATTAAACATTTTTTAAACTTCTAAAAATAAATTAACTGGAATTAATTAAAATTTTATAAAAATTTGGGGATTGATAAATTATACAATTTATGAATTAATGTCTAGTAGCAGGTAAGTATTTAACTTCAGTATAAAAAATTCATTATAAAAACAGTTTATATCATCAAAACAAAAGATTCTGCCAGTAAGTTATTAAAATCTATAATATAATTAATTACACATATTTAATTAACATGAGATTTGTTGCAATTTACAAGAAAGAAAAATATTTTATTTTACATTTAAAAAAAACCACACAAAACATATTTTAATTTTGTACTATTTACACTTAGTTCTTCCCTGATCTAAGCATCTATGGACTTAAGTTCATTAGATTCTTAATCAGATATGAGATAAATGGTTATTTATTTTTATAAAAATTTAGACTTTCTCTTTGTAATGTAAATATTATAGTAAAGCTATTTGTTACATTACCTGTACTAGATGCTATAGTTAATTTGAAATTATCAATTTTATAAAAGAAAAAAAAATTCAAATGGACTTTTGGTAAAAGGAATGATGTTAGAACAACACTATATAGTAGTATCTACTAATGAATATTAAATTTATTATTTTTAATTAAGTCTGTTCTAATAAGAACATATTTATAAATAAAAAAATAATTTATATCAAATATAAACCCAAAAGTATCAACAAATGTTGGTGATACACATAAAATAATTTTTTAACATTTTTAAAGAAATGTATTTGCAATACAAAAAGTCGGCAATTTCATAAAGATTTTTATCAAATGTTTAAAATCAATGTAATGAACAAAATTATTACTAATTTGATTGGATTACAATAATTTGTTTAACAAATTAAGAAATACTCTTTTAGTTATATAATTTTTGAAAACTATTATGATAGAATGGAAGAAATCTGAGAACTAAACAAATAAAACCTGAAAAAAAACACCCAAGCTTGTTTTTTTTTTATAGAAATAACAAAAATTACATCTTTTAATGATATATATTTGATCTTTTAATGGTTTTTTAAAAAAAATATTTTTTAGGCAGATTAAGAATGTAATAATTTTATATATTTATTTCCTGCAGTATTCTTTTTTGTATACACAGTTATAGTAAAAGGTTAGAGAGCTCAATAAAATGTAATCTAAAAAACAATGCAAATAATTGAATAGTAAGTTGTTAATACTATGTCTTTCAGGAATTTAAAAAATACTGTCCCCTAAAAATGTATTGTAATATTATTTTTAAAATCTTAATTATTACCACTGACTCATGTAATTGCAAGTAGATTATCTAACAGTTTGGTTCTTTTTTATAAGTATAGGCCAATGTGTTTTTTACAAGTAGTAAATATTCAATATCACAGTGTCTTAATTAAACTTCCTAGAAGTTTATTAAATAGTCATAACAATCTAAAGTAACCCATGCTTTCAAACAAATGATACTGGTAGTATCCAAGTCATCAGCAGTCCCCAAAAAACTCCTGATGCACTACATAACTGTGAACATTTACCAACAGTGACCTGCTGAAATCAGTAAAGACCAGCTGATGTAACGTTCACATTTGGAAAAACCAAAAGAAGACTCTTCATGAGATCATTCTTCATTCTCTATCTCCAAAATGTGGGCTATGGCATCACAATGAGGCAGTAGCGGTATAGTTTTGGCGCCTTTTCAAAACACGACTCCGGTGTAAATCTGATTTTTGACATACGACGACTGTTCCACCTTGTGACTGCTTCGTTTGTTCTTTGCTATTTCCACTACCTATTAGAGTACCAATCATTTTTGATACTGAGAATTTCCTAGTTTTGTTATTACTCTGTTGACATCTAGAATCATTTAATAACATTTCAAAAGCTTGGTAAAGGTCTGCACTGTTTTCAGCTACTGATACTTCGAAAAACTGACATCCATTTTGTATAGCTGCTGTACGGCCTTCAATTTCGTCAACCTATTAACATAACACAAAAAATTTATCAGATTTAGGAATGCTTTTAGAAACATTTATTTAATTTTTTTTTAAAGATATTTCCCATATATCTATTTACTTGTAGGTAGGTATGAGATAATAAACTTTAGATATGGACCAAAATATGAGAAGCTCGATCATAAAAATGAATCAAGCATCTGCTGTCTTGCAGACATTTATACTGAATGCCTGAGATGATTAATCACTGACAAATAAAATAATAAAAAAGCATTAAATTCATACCATTGAATTATTTTTCATAAATATAAACATTGTGATTAAAGTTTGTATTTGTATCAAATTGAGAACTAAAAAAGATCTTAAAATCACACATATATTTTAAAGAATGTTTTTATTTAAAATGCACTAACATGTAGAAAAATATTTTTTTTTAACCATCAAAATAACGCTCATATAATGCGACTAAAAATGAAATCAATGAGGGCACTCATCATTAAAAACAGTGCCAAGACTGATAGTTTTTTTTTATTGAGTTCTAAGGTTAATGAAATATTTCTTTGTGATGACAATTGTTGAACCTTTACAGCCATTTATAGAAAGATCACTCAATAATTTTATTTTTGATCAATTAACATCAAAATGATTTTGAAGGCTAAGAAAATTATTTTTTGTTTTATTGCATTATAAACAAAAGAATTCTTAAAAAAATTGTTTTTTATTTTCTTCTTTTTAGTTACATAAAATATGTGCTATTACAGTAGCACATATTTGTGGGTTCATATCCCATGACCACGCTACCAATATTGTAAATATGCTTTTTTTACTAGATTAACATTTTCTTTATTACACTTTCACTAATTACCAATTAACTGGAGTCAGTAATGAGATTATTATTTTATCACTGAGAATGAATGGTTTCAAATACAAGGTTTAAGTTAACCAAATAATAGAAACTAGGTAGAAAATTGATTACAAAATTCAATCTGGAAGGTCAGAAGTGTGAGTTAAATAAATTCATTTACTAAACAATGTTTTTATTATTTTAACAAACAAAAATGTTACTGAAATAAGAAAATTAATTTTAAGAGGCATTAACTATTCGAGAATTAGTTATTTATAAAATCATACAGCATAAAATGAAACTGTATTAGCACGGTTTATTTTAGTTAATGTATGGGAAATTGATTATTAAACATGGTTTCTGTGACACTTATCTAGTCCTTATTTCACAGCCTTCAATTTCCAGATTGTTACTCCTTGAGATATTCTAGGAATTAAAAAACATTGTGTTTTAAGAAATGAAGTTTCTGTCTTATATAGGACTAAAATAATTCAATATTTTAATTTTTACATTTAGATGATGAGATGAGGTTTTATATTTACATGCATAAGCATTATGAAAAAAGCTCACTGAATATTATACACAACTTAGCAAACTTAGATATAAAGTGTTTGAAAAAACCTTCTTAGAATTAATCTAAAAATATGGTAAATAGGGAAACAGACAGCGAAAAATGTGGCTCAATAAAGAAATTTCAAAGAAGAAAAATTTATTAAATAGGAATCTACGTAAGTTGTGTCCAAGAGAAATAGTGAAACATGGTAGAAGAAAAGAGATAATAAGGATCAATAAGTATTTGGATAATAAAAAGTAAGGAAAAAGTAAAATTAAAAAAAAAAAACTATATAAAAAAATGATAGAATGAAACAGAAGTTTATTTTATTAATAAATTTATAAAGGTATTTATAAAAATAAATTAATTCTAATAAAATTTTTATTCACCTCTCGAAGGTGCTCAAGATCTGCTTTGTTTCCAAGTAGTGTAACAGGAACAGATGAAACAGGTCTTAATTTCTGTAAATTTTCTAATGCCTCTACAGCGTAACTGAAACTCTGCTTGTCTGTGATGGAGTAGACAACAACACACCCGTCAGCCCATTGAACTTGCTCCACTGGGAAGCTTGAGTCTCTCTGAAAGTTAAAAAATATATATATTTAATTTGCTGCCTTTTTTCTAATTTAATATCAAAATTTTTATAATAAATATACAGTTAATAGTAAAGATATTATTAAACAGTTTTCTTTCACCAACATAATAAAAACTTATAATGTTAGGTTACTTTTTTATGAGAATGGGGCATAAGTAGAACAATTCAGATTAGACAAGAGAGTAAATAAAAATGTAAAAAATTGAATTTATTTATTTCATCGTAGAAGATAAATGAGTTATTATTAATAATTTTGTCATTTAAAGATATAAAATGAAAAAATTAATAAATAAAATTAAATTTAAACACTAGCTATAATGGAATTCTGCTTCAGTTGAATGAAAGCTTGCGTAACTACTACAAAGAAAATCTACTGCCAGATTTATTTCTCCAGTTCTTTTAAAATTTGTTGGGAAGTCAGCAGATTTTTCATAAAATCTTATCACAAAATACTTTTCAAACCTAACTAGAAGATTATAATATACTAAAAAGAACAACACTAAGCAGATGCAAATAAGATGCCAGAAGGTAAAGGTAGATTTCACCGGTGCTAAGTACAGGATAAAAAAAATTTCCACCTTAAAGTTAAGAAAAACTTCAAATTTACTCAATGTGACAATGGTTGCATGTGAAAAAAGTTTTACATGTTCAGAATATGATTAGCCCCATCTTATAACTCCAGCAATATTTTGATCATCCCTTTCCGTAAGGATTGGTCATATCAAAAGTTGTTTCAGACAAAAGTTTTAGGTTATTTTTTAGAGGACTAACAACCACTTTAAACTGATTCAATAACATGCCTATTAAGGGAGGTATGATTTTTTTGTCTTCAAAACCCCATTTTTCCCACCTCCTGGGCCAATGATTGGTGATATCCAAAAACTTTAGTTAGATAAGTTTTAGGCCTTTATCCAAAGAATAGTAGGAACTTTAAATGAATTCAATACTTTACTTAATAAGAAAGTTATAGCAATATTTAATTTTTTTAAAAAAATCCCCTCATTTCCACTCCATTAACAAACTCGATCGAGATTTTGGGTCGTTTTTTATGTATCAATTTGAAAGGGATTGGCACAAAATTACGGCAGTTATCGTGTCTACAAGAAAGTGAAATATATATATATATAAACCTTTGAACTGATGGTGGTTTTGGGGTCTCGGGGATGTGAAACGTGAAGATGTGTCTAAATTTTCCTGAAGTGGAATCATGATACCCATTACAGTAGGTAGTTTTCTTATGAAATCTACCTTTTTTTTTCTGTTTAGCCTCCAGAAATTACTGTTCAGATATTACTTCAGAGGATGAATGAGAATATGAAATCTACCTAAAATAATAAAATCTCACTGTTGCTACAATATTGGTTTTTATTAATAAAAATCTCTTATTTATTTAATTCTCTGATTTTAGCATTTTTAGATTATGTTGCATCCATGAAAGAATATAATTTGATTTATGATTTGGAAGTAAAATTAATATCTTATGATAAAATGAAATGTGGGTTACTGTAGAATAATATAAAAGTTCAGTGTAATATTTCATTTATAAAACTGTACAATAATTATAATTGTATTTTCAACATCAAATTGTAACTCTTGAAATCAATGAATAAAAAAAACCTTTGTTATTACTTTTTATTTAGCCATTACTTTTAATCTATTATTGATTGTATTCTTTTTAATTTTTTTATTTCAGACAGTGCTTCTGTGTTTAAATCTCAGCTTTTAAATGTGATGTCAGCTTTTAAATGTTGCGTCTTCTTAGTGTTAATTTTGGAGAGAGACATGCAATGTGTCATGGTATGTCTCCATTGATGGCATACCACTAAACTGTAACTGGGTCAACCAGAAAATGCCACATTTCTACAGATGTAACTTCACGCTCATCATTAGATGAACACAGTCTACACACATGACTGACCCAAAGATCAACAGTCAAATATATATATCAAACTAAATTAATATTTTTTAAAATTTATTGCTATGAAGGAATTAAAACAATTGAAATTGGATAATTTATTTTTACTATCTTTCCATATTATCATACACATGACATTTGCATTTGTATTCATATGGTGTAGTTTTATACTTATGTATAGTACATAGATATGAATCTGTTCTTTGGTTGATTAAAAGGAATAAGCTCTGAATAGTACTGACCAAAATTTGGTGTGGTATTTATTTATTAGATTCAGTATCCATCAAGAAAAGTTTTAGCATATAACTCATTCTATTATTTTTTTTTTCTTTATAAGTCATCATATACTTTAGGAAATATATGAATCTGTTCTTTGGTTGATTAAAAGGAATAAGCTCTGAATAGTACTGACCAAAATTTGGTGTGGTATTTATTTATTAGATTCAGTATCCATCAAGAAAAGTTTTAGCATATAACTCATTCTATTATTTTTTTTTTCTTTATAAGTCATCATATACTTTAGGAAATATTAATTTTGTTGATATTTTTGTTCAAGGTCATAAAAATTCTAATGGCTTTTACTAAAAACATTTTTTGAAGCAGGATTCCAGCTAACTGTAACTATCAGATGAAGATGATTTATTCTATTTTTGACATATTTTTATCATTAAAGCTGTCATCTTCACAAAATCATCATAAAAGTAAGTTTATAAAATTTTCAATTGTTTTTGTCTAAAATTTTTTTCATTGTTTCTTATTTTAAGATTTTTAGGTACACTTTTTAATTTTAGTTGACTATTATACATAATAAAAATTAAATCTAGAAATAATCTATTCCTAAAATTTTATTAAAACAATACAATCTAAAAAACTGTTATTGATAACATGATCAATATGTATTATTCAGCTTTATATTATGTTGTTTAAAAAAAGTATTATTCACAATGCTGCAGAAATATCATCTTGAAAATGACCAATATTAACCTCTGAAAGTAATACTGGGATTGCACACACGTTCTGTGAGCCAATCATTTAAAAAAAAAATAATAAAATCATTCATTAAAAATAAATATATTAAATCATATTTTGTTCTTACCGATTCTCCTGAAACATCAATTATTTCAACTTCGACAGGAGTATTGTTAATCATCACAGTTTGTTTATACAATAAATCTGTAACAAAGAAATGAAAATAAATTTAATTAGTTTCATTGTTAAATTTAATAATAAATCATTTTAATAATGTATTTAAAATAATAATAAAAAAAATAATAATAATTACTATTTTAATACATGAATGGATAATAATTGTATTGTAAAGTAACAATTTTAGAATAATTATTGTTTCATTATTGCAATGTAATGTAAATTTGAAAGGAAAAATATAAAAAGCTCTTTCTTCTTTTATATGAAGAAAATTAAAAGAAAATAATGTAATTACAAAAAAATCAATAATTGCTTTTCACAATATAACTTATTTTAAGCGTGCAGGTAAAAGAAAGCTAATAGAATTTTCATAATTGTTATAATTCATTCAAAATGAACTATTAGTTTTCCTATTGAAAATTTTATAATGAAATATTAATACTCCAAAAATATCTACCTACTTACAAAACTTTTTTTCAGTTGCATACAATAACAGAAATAATGCAACAAACTTAATTGACTGATTTATTGTGAGATATTCCAGTAATTTCTGAGTAGCTAGAGCAGTTTGTTAAATTGGGGGCCAGTGAGCAGATACATCCTTCATTTGTCTAGTGAGTATTTGTATTTTGTTATGATCCTAGAACTTCAGGCTAAAATAGTACCTGTTGATAATTAAAACCCAGTAACAGAATAGAGGCTGAGAAAAACTAATCGGGAACCAATAACATTAGATGTAACTTATCAGGTCAAGTCTCAAACTGCCTATATCTCCCAAAGGATCATTAGTGTTTACATTTACCTTCCTAAAAGGGTTTGCCCTTTGGGTCATTGCAACATGTAAAATTTATTTACTTGAATAAAAAATAATTAAAATTATTACTGCCTAATCTTGGTAAGAACAAAAATTTACAAAAATTATAAACAAATCAGTTAAAACTGTTGAAGAATTGAAATATGTGTAACAGAGTGTTAAGGTAAACTAATGCTGATTTTTATTTACAATTTTACAGGCTAAATGTGTTTAACTATTGACTGAATACACTATTAAAAATTTCCTAAAAACATAATTGTTTTCATATTCAAGAGATAACCACACTTTCTCGCTTCTCGCTTATAGAATTTATTTTTTTTTATAAGCTATAAAAACTACATTTTCTAAAATGACAATATTTAAATAAAACAATTTATTATATTAGTTGAAAATATTAACCTTTCCCATTAAGAATAGATGTGTTTTTAACACATCAAATTTAGCATAATACTCCTCTTTAGTGCTATCTAGGCTGCATACCTAATATTAGAAATATTGGGATTCATTCCTATCTTTGAGGACATAACAGGCTATACACATGATCTAAAAGATATTAATATTACGATAATAAAATTACACAGAAATAAGTCTTTTTATTGAATTTTTTAAGTAATTTTAATTGTATAATGCTAAGATAGTTTTAATGTAAAACTTAACTTTCATTCGATATTTAATTACTAAATGTGCTTTTTAATTTAGGTCAGCAACATTTTCATTATTTAACTCCAAAGACAGATAATTTTATTTAGAATAAAAAAATGAAGTACTAAAAAGGAGATTTAATTCATAAGTTTGGAATTAAGTGTTTGTATTTCTCTGTTCAATGTTGGGATCAGAAAGCTATATTTTATGAAAGACACAGCACGTGTAACCCCTGCAGATTTATTGAATGGATAATTTTTTCAAAACACCACAGCATGGCATGTTTTATAATAAATTTGTTATGGCAACTAAGAAAAACATAATAAAAAAAGCAGGCTTGTTTTTATTACATATTATGACATTAAATAATCTACTAAAATATTTATAAAACTTATTTTAAATTATTCATACGTAAAATACCTAATGTATTGCAGTCTCATTTAATAGAATCAGTTGTGAACATAAAATCAGACTTAGTTCAGTAGCATCACGTCAAAATGTAGGTCATAAAATTTTTGATAATTACTTTCATAGTTTTTCTCTTAACAATATATAAAATAAATAAAAATGAAATTGTTTTGTTTAAAATTCTTACTTAACCAGTTAATAACTTCCAAACAAATCTTTATATACACAGATTATATAAAAAAATCTAGTAATGTCAACAATAACACTTTTTATCAATCTTTACAAAAATATTTTACCTTAGAAACAACATTAATTATGTAATCTCATTGATTAATTATGTAAGTTTGAAGGGTGAAAGGTTTAACAAAAAAATCCTATTTTGTCTTGTATAATAGGATAGTCAAAAAATATTCTTACAAAAGATGCCTGGTAGAAATTTGTTGTTTGTCTACCTTTCTTAAATAAAAATTTGATCTAATTAAAACTACTTTTAAATATATATTAAAGATATATTTAAAAGTGCTACCTAGGCTGCATACCTAATATTAGAAATATTGGGATTCATTCCTATCTTTGAGGACATAACAAGATATACACATGATTTAAAAGATATTAATATTACGATAATAAAATTACACAGAAATAAATCTTATTTTAAAATAAGATTTTACATATATATAAAATAGTAAAATATCGTTAAAACATTACAGCAGAAAAAAATTAATTAAGATATTGTTTATTTTGATTTGATTTTTACCTTTAAAAAGTAATTAAATGATCAATATCCACAAGGGTAAAACCTTGTGTATAATACCAAAAAAGGAAAAAAAAACGCAATATTAAAATTTTTATATTAAATAACAAATAAATTTATACAAATATTTATTAAAATATACGAGTATCTAAAAACGCAATATTAAAATTTTTATATTAAATAACAAATAAATTTATACAAATATTTATTAAAATATACGAGTATCTGCAATACTGAAGGAAGGGATTCCCAGTTTTAATTATTTAGAGATATTGAAAAAAGTATGTAACAGACTAATAATGCAGATTAGAATTTAGTTAGAGTTTCTTTAAAAATGAAATTTCAACGCAATACTTAATTATAATAAACAATAAACAGTTGGAAATTGTAAAAGACTTTTTACAAAAATTGTTTCTTTGCTTATATAAAAATTTGCTTAATAAAAATTTTATTCTTGACTTATATAACTTAAAAACTTGGGGAGGAGAACATAAAAAAATCTCATTAAGTCTCAAGTTGTTAAGATAAAAAAAACATAATTTCATGCTTACATAATTAATGGAAGGCTAATAAGATTAATAAGACTAATAAGATTCCATTTACTTGTTATTTTTCTACTTGTGCATTTCTTTTAGAAGTTGTTAAATCTATTTATTTTACAATGAAAAATTTACTTTACCTCAAGAGGAACTAAGGTAAATAACTTACTAAAAACTTTAGTAATAACTTACTAAATACTGACAATTTTAATTTCAGTATTTTCAGAAAATGATTACATATTTATTTATTACGTATTTATTTAAATTGATTACATTTTTTCAAAACAATTACATTAATAAACCTAATTAAATTCTATCTAATGTACGAGATTAAATCCAAAGATTTTATTTAAATTAAGTCAGGGTTCTTGATCTCTTGAGGACATGGATTAAATATTTATAACGAACACTAAAGTATTTGCATATAAATTTTTTTGGAAATATTTGAAAGTGTTTCAAAAGTTCTAAAATCAAAAGTATGAGTCAAAATGTTATTATCAGATAAACTTAATTCCTTATATCAAATTTCCTTATTACTCATTATTCTATGGAACTTTAATAATGTGTATTTTGTACCAAACCCAAAAACAGTAAACACACAGGCATCCACTAAATAAAGAATTAACATTGGTATTCATTAATATTTTTGTCAACTATATATATATAAATATATATATATATATATATCTTGTACTATTTTTCATTCATACGTCACGTAGAAGTTCTTCTTTGTAGCAAATATTTAAAACGCAAGCATAAAATGTGGGTGTACAGATATGAAAAAGAAGCCAACTTTTAGAATATGTTGTGACGTCCACTGGATATTTATTTTTTGCAAACAAATAAGAAGTGTTGAGTGTTAAAAATAGCCCATAATATGATAAATAGCTACAAGTGCAATGCTTAAAATAAAATGTAATAAAAATTGGATTGAAATTTATTGTTTTACAAAACAGCTTTAAAGTAAGCTTGTGGTGTTTATGAATATAAAGCCAAATCTAATGATTTGCTCTGACATCTATTTCAGAATAATCTTAGGCTATCTGATTTAAATGTATAAATAAATATTAGTATATTGCTATGTAAGTTATATACCTAAAAGCTAGGTTTGACAATCATTAATCCTACTGTCTGTTTTTATACAAAGCCTAGACAGCACTGGTTTATTATATTACCTGAGTGTTATATGACAATGGCTAGTTTCTTTTCTGTTTAGAAGGACATATAATTAGATGTTTTTTGAGGAATAACTGAAGACTATGTTGTACAAACAGAATTACCATCTCTCCATTATGTGACTTATATATTATACAATACTTGTATATTATACAGATTGATTTGTATATTACAGAAATCTCTAATTAATTATTTAATGCAGTTTTGTTGATTCAGAACCCATTATAATTCTCTTTTTTTCATCAAAATACTTCATTTTATATCATTATTAGAATTTGTCTAAATGAAAAATTAGGAAAACTAAAGAAAAATAAAAGTGTTAGACTACATTTTAAGTGAATACGACTTTACGTCAGTTAGAAACTGATAAAAAATTCTAATAATAATCCCTAATAGCTTCTTTTACTGACCTTGCTTGGGTGTTTTTTGAATAGAAAAAAGGGCACAATTTTATTTTAGTTTTTTGAATATTAAAAGAGTTCTTTTAATCTTTCTATGTATTTTTCAAATTAAATTACTACACTAAAATGAGATTAGATAAAAAGATAGCCAATTGATTGGCGAGTAAAATAAGACAATCAATCTGAATTTTTACTGTTACTATGAAGCGAGTTATTATGATTCAAACTAAAGATATAATGTGTCCAGTACAGTGATATTAAAATTGTAAAACTATAATTAGATGTGAAGGTCGTGGTGATACAATGTGTAATTTGTATAGTAAATGCTATTTTAACAATGGTGAAATTATCTATTGATCATACAGGTAACTGAAATATTACTTTGATTTCAAGGAACAATGCAACATTTATATTATTGTAATCTCAAATTTTTAACTAATTTATTTTTTTTTGAGGGAGGGACACATCCTCCCTATCAATTGATTAAACACTGATATGAAGGCAAATAAATATGAGTGACATTTATCTGACTTATACTAAACAATATTTTGGAGCATATTTTTAAAGTAAAATAAAACTGATATTCATTTTTAAAGCAGTTTGGATGATAACTTGAAAAGACAATCATTTCATAAAATGCATACATTTCATTTTATTGAAAATACTTAGATGTTTACTGTTTTAATGATATAAATTTGGTTAGGAGTTATGGGGTAACAAATTAAATTCATTTCTAGTTATTTATCATTAATGTATATACAAAAATTAATAAGAACTTAAAGAAATAATGACTGAAATATTTCACATAAAGATTACATCATATAGTATAGTAGGTTTTTTTTTGTTATTCACTAAATTGTTTGGCTAAGGGGAAGAGAGAAATAAAGAATAACAAAGAATGAGATAGCATCAGGACAAAGTAGTTGTTTATACATCTTCCCCTCAATGGTACCGTCCAGTCAAAAATAAACAAGGGCAACTGGGCCAGCTGATACTGAGCTGCTATATGGAGCGTTGTACTTTCGCTAAATGGGTAATGGAATTTGTCTCGGTTAAAAAAAAATATACAAACTATCTGAGATTTTATGTACTATTAAGAATACTAGTGTAAGCACATTATTTATGTGCTGCTACAAAAAACAAGGAGTACAAATATAAATAATTAAAAATGAATGATTTTTGTAGGAGTACAAATGAATTACAGATAATTTTTATTTAAAAGTATATTCACTGATAACGGTTATTTTTAAATTAAACTATCAATATCTTCTTTTTTTTCACTCAATTAAAATTAATTTATGTGTTACAATACAGTTTTTTTTTAACTAAAAGTATAATGGTAAACTGTTAAAAAATTTAAATGGAATATTTTAGAAAAGGATGTGAAAGAATAGAATTTTAAAAACTAAAAATTAAATGAGGTGAATAGCAATGTCCTAAATACTTCAATAACATCAAAGACTTGTACTGTTTATGAAATCGTTTCATCTTTTTTTTTCCAAAGTGTTTATTCTCACATTTTGTTAAAAAAAAAAAAAAACCGTAAAAACACACATGACAACTAAAATTGAAATTCACATATGAGGATATTCATATAATTGTTACACATGAATCTTAGTAGTCTAATTTGTATTAATGGGTAACTTTCAAGGTACTGTGTAGTTTAAAATATCAATAAAGCTAGAATAGATTCTTCATAAGCCTATATATATATATATTTTTTTTTTCCCTAAATTAATACATAAACTTCAAAAGAATAAATGAATTTTGTAAAAAGTGTTTTTTATATATTCTTTAAAATTAAATCGTAATGTATATTGGTGGGTTTTTTAAATTGAATTTTTACCTGAGAAGTAGGGTTTGTGCAATAGGTATTTAACAAATTAGTGGGATAAGAATTACATGCATTTTACTGGTTATTGTTGTTCATATTCAAAACTATCCTATTATAAGTCAGTATCGTTAATTAAATCACATAAATCAAAGTAAAAAAAATAAAATGGGCATTAAAAAATAAATAAGTATTTAACTGGGATTCAAATCTTAGTTCTCCAGAATCACATACTCAGAAAGCTATTATTTTAATTGTTAATCAAAAATGCTGCTGGCCATTACATAATCATAAAATTTGATAATCAAACTGATAATATGAATGAAGGTATTTTAAATATTGTGCTTTTAAAGAATTTTAAGCAAGGAATCGATAAATTTTAATGAAGACTTATACAACAGTATCTGATTTATAAATAAATTAGCAGCATGAATAAAATTACTGGCAGTATTTGCAAGGACTTTAATAATCTTTTTTTTAAAAAATAACGGAAGTGCTGCAAAAAATAATAAATAATTAATGAGATCAAAACTAACTAAATAAACACATACATGCACACCATATATATATATATATATATATATATATATATATATATATATATACACATATATATTCAATTGACATTTCAAATTATATTTTACTAGTTTTTTTATTAAAATTAGCTTATGCTATTTTAAATAAAATATTACACTATTTATTTTAATAGGAAATCTAACCTTCAAACAAGTTTCAAAGTTATTATTATTTTTTTTGGCACAAATAAGAAAAATGTAATTGAACTGTTAAGCATTCTGCTTTTCCTATTAATTATATAAAATCAAATCATTATTGAAAGTTTTAAAGGAATTTTGTTTTTAAACATTGATCATATAATTAAGGTGAATAGCTATGTTTCAAAATAAAATTGTATTTTAATTGTCTTGAATATTAAATACATTTAAAATTAATAATTAATTTAAAAAATCATACTGTTGATAAAAAGTTTTTTTAAAGAGAAGTAACTTAAGTAAATGTAAATTTTCTTTAATAATAATAATAAAATTTTACTTTCAGTTATTAAAACACCCCTATCACTATGGGTCAGTTAGCCAACGAAGTAATATGTGCAGCTTATTCATTATAACGAACGATTATTGTGTTTTTAAGAAGGCTGTTAACTTGGTTACTCAGTTCTATTCTTGTTCATATGCTACTTGAAAAATTCCGCTGTACCGAACTAACAATAGAAGAATCACTTTTAGTTTGTTTATATCAATCAATCTGTTTACATTGGTATTTTTCCCGAACAGCGAATTTTAATTTGACGTACGATTAAATTTTTTTTTTTAATCTTTTATTTCATTTACGGAACTTGTTATTATCAGTTATTAAAATATTTAATTAAATGTTACAAAATATCTTTTACTTAATGTTTTTTAATGTTTTAGAATAATTTAATATTGATGGATTAAAAAAATAATTATATTCTTTTCTACAGATATTTAAAAAGTTGTTAAAATTAAATAATGTTATCTTATTGGCATACACAGATTAACGCAAAATCTATATCGGTAAGTAAATGATCTTGTTTAAATCGATTCAAAAATCACTTAAACGTATCGATTCAATAAAAATAGTATTAAAACTTCTGTGTAATTTTGCCAAGGTAAAACCTTTTTTTTAGTTTAAACTAAAAAAAAAGGCGGGCCTATGGCCCGACGCGAAAATGTTACATGGTTTGTGTTTCATTACACATGATTTGGTTAAATGTTTTTACCAGTTGTAACTAAATAATGTTCATGAATTTAGCGTACGAACAACTACGAGAAGATTCAAAATCCTGAGCTGTTTCTTTAGTTGTGATTTTTCAACACAGTTTTAACTCTAATGTTTTCCTTTTTTATCCCCAAAACACAAATATAATTTTAGATAAATCGTTTGAAAGAATGCGCGCTTCATTCAAAATAAAAATGTAAGCACATATACCAAACAAATCAGTGCACCCATGCTTTTTTTTTATTGGAGTAATTAAACACCTGTAGAGTTAATAATTAATGTACATTACGAATGAATATTGTTTTTTATGGATTTATAAAACATTAAATCAATTTAAAAATGAAATTAATCATAATTATTTTTTCTGACTGTTACTATAACCCGTCTCCGGCTTTACTATTTACACTTGTTCGGTAGTCGCTAAATTTTGTTAAGCAGCTAAAACTTGAATGTGAGAAATTCTGAGGAAAAAGATATAGCAAAGAAGAGGTAAAAAACGCGTGAAAAACTTTTCGAAGCAAATAAATAAACACAAAAAAGAAACAATCACATAACTCAGTGATACCATTCGCGTGAATTAATCGGTTAAATTGGAAACATTTAGGAAGGGGAAAAAAGTTATTCCATGTTTTTTTTTAAATCCAGATTTTGGCTTCTTTTTGAATAATTAAAAGGTCACCCTTATAATTTTTCAAATAAAATTAAGCACTTACGGTAATTTTCTAAAGTATAATAATTTATATATAGATAGAATGAGTTGGCTTTTCATAAAAATAGTATCTAAGGATAAAGTATTTATAGTATTATTTTTATTAAAATTTGTTATTTATTTTTGCACCGTCCTTTTCCTTGCGTGAATAAAATAGTAACATGGATGATATAACTACATTTTGATGGATTAACTGAGAGTCGAACTAGCAACCTTTGGGCTATATTTCACGTAGATACTTCATCTATTCTTTTCAAACAGTTTACTTCAAATAATTGAGTTTAAATTGTAGTAATATATTTCAGTAATACTGAAGAATTAATAATACTCTTTGTAGTAATTTGAAAAAACAAAAAATACATGCTAATCACTTTACAACGAAATGCAGCTTTAAAAAAAGTTGTGACCGTTTCAATGAAATAAACTAAAGCAAAAGATGAGAAAAGTTATTTTTGTTATTGCTTAAATTTAAAAATAATATTGATACATGTCTAAAATTACTGCCAAATATTTAATTAAGCTGTTTTAATTAAATTTGGTTTTAATGCTAAATTTCAACAACAAATATTTTTTTGTTTTGTTAAAAACAAGAAACCCAAGTCTTTTTTTTTTAGTGAATTGTATATTTTGGCTCAAAATAACTATTTTATTGCTAGAATGTTCGCGCATGTTTTTGTTATATTTACTTAACAAAAAAAAAAATAATTTTTTTTCATTACTATAAAATAGATAATAAAATTATTATTAAATTAATAAATAAATACAACGGAAATCTAAAATATTCAGTGCATCTCAACATCTAATCTTATAGACTAAGAACGATTTTATTAACAATTTGTTAAAAAAACTGGATTATTTTTTTCTGCATAAGGTGTTTGCTTATTTTTACAGATTGAATTCCTTAAAAATAGTAGCAAGAGGATTAGCGTAAACATTTAATTTATAAATAAGCATTATCATATTTAAATTTCAAGGGCCACACAATAATTTTAAAACCATTAATAATAGAATAATGTAATATAAACAGGTTTATAAATTACATGATGATACGTTAGTGGTATATTCCACCTGGACATGTTTATTTCAGGCTATCTCATTCACAAATTCTTATTATAAAAAAACAGTTGGAAGTACTTTCTGAACTCACGTTGTCTCGTCCTATTGACGTAAGCAACTCGTTACAAGTAATAGGCCAATCATTAGCTGCTAAAACCATTCATAAACCTTTTTCTCCCACTCCCTATTTAGTATTTTATTATTATATCTGCGAGTGACTGCAAATAATTTCAAACCGATAGCAGAATGCACGTTTAAGACAAACGTTTGAAATAGTTGAATTCGGTAATCGTATTTACAGTATTTAAAAAACAAACATCCGCCGCTCCAACCACCTACTAAATTTTTTCTTTTTAACTAAACACTTAATAAAATCTATTTTTAAACTAAGCGTTTGCCAACTTTTAGCAAAGATTTATATGTACTTTATATACAAATTATATACTTAAAACGGGCATGAGGATAAGGGTGTGTCAGGTTTTTCTTTTACATAAGCTAAGCTATACATGCATACGCATGTAATACAAATACGCAAATTAGAAACATATTATAGTAAAATATAAGTTGTTTAATCATATCAAGCTGAATAAAATAATACATCGCCTAAAAATTTTACTTTGTAAACAAATATATTAAATCTACATGAAATAAAAAAGTTTTTGTAACACTAATTTTAACGTTGCTTAGGAAAATATATCAAAAAGTATGCTGTTTTTAGGTACAATTATTCAATTGTGTTTATCATAATCAATATTATCAGTCAATAGCCTGATAATATTTTTCAGCATTTAATTAATTGTAATAATACATGCCTTGTTCAATAGAAAAATATAAAGAAAATAAAAACAGAAATGTTATATGAGCCGATATTATATCATTGTTAGTTTCTAGTTATTTGCTTGTTTATTTGTTACACTAAAGAAAATAAAATAATAGCAGTTAAATATATAGAGTATAACTGCGACTTATAATATTCCATTATAACACTGTTCTCACTCGTTAGATTCTTGGGTTTTTTATTTTAATTATAAAATACATATAATATTTGAAGTTTCTAAGATTTAGTTAAAAGCTTATAGTAATACTTCTGTTAGATAAAAATCGGATTAATATCTGATCGCTAATAACTCACATTATGAATAAACAAACAGATTACTCACTTTTTTGTAATTTATAATGTTAGAAACAGAAATATATTAAAAATAAAAATATTTTCCTCTATTTTCTGCATCGTTTAGCTTTAAATTTAAGATCCAAATCTTAAATCGTTGCATCTTCGTTTCGTCTCGATTGTACTTCGTTGGACGAACAATTTTTATTGTATCGTCTTATTTTTATAATAAGAATTGTGCAATGAAAATATACAATAAATAAGAGTAAATGTTGGAATTGTTTTTCTTTTCATTTACAAAATTAATTTTAGGATTCTTTAAAAAAATTATATAATAGCAATACTACATCGATACGCGAAATCTACTTATTAATTTGTGACGAAATTAACTACCGACTGACCTTTGTATAGTAATACGAAATTCAATTGGCACATAACATTACTATCATTCCGCACACGTCAGGTAAGGTAACGGGCAGGCTGAAAACATTGACGCGTAGCAGGTATTAGCATTAGCCGTAAGAAAACGTTTTTGAGTCGATGTCAGTGCACCCAATACTAAACCCGATATACGCAGAAGGATAGTATATTATTAGTAGTATTTCTCTGCCAATTGCTTAGCGCTAGTAATAAACTTTGTGCCAAATCTTGCGTCCGTACCTATATAGGTAGTACACATCAAGTCATATAATATTATATAACAAAGAATCAAAGATTTTGTTTAATTGAATTGTTTAGAAGTCTTATTACCAAACCTAAACGTTACGAATTTTATTTTATTTTTATTCTTAAAACCTCGGTCATGTGGACATGTTATACAAATATTTAACAACTTGAGGTGTATAAAATTATAGTCGACATAATTTTGATCGTACTAGAAAACCTTGAATACAGCTTAATCGTAAGGGTAATTTAATCTTATTTTTTCACAGCGAGGTTTTCAATCATGATGATGAGTTCTTGCATTTATCAATATATTATAACTAATTTTATAAAAAAAGATGCACGGGTTTACCTGCTTATTGTTTTATTCATAAATTTAGAAAATATTTCGTCTAAACATGAAGGTTTGATTTGATTTAAATCAGAATTAATCAAACAGTGTTACACAACGCAAAAAAACTGTATTTTAATTTTTAACCACAAAAGTAATTTATTTGTTACAAAAAAGCAACATACATTTTACAAAAAAAAAAAGAAGTTTGACGAATTATGTACTCGACTGATTTTTTACTTTCCGGTGGGAAAGCAATTTGTTGCATTGCATGCAGCTGGTTATCGCAAAATCGTTAATCAATTTAATATTAAATGCTTATATCTTTTTGGGTAGAGATATCTCGTTCTTCCGAAGAATTGAGTGATGAGGGAACCTATAGGACCTTTTTAATTTAGATCAGTATTAATATTAGTCTGATTGTAGTTTTAAACAAAAATTGTTTTTTTCAAAAATAAAATATATGACCGGTTTTCTTGAGTCGACATATAGTTTGCATGTTGTGAACAACAGGCAATAATTGAGATGAATAGCAATATTAATTTCTTGTGTAGTCTACTGCACGCTATAGTATTATGTTATTTCGACAAGATATACGACTCGATTAATCGTACAAGCACCTATCAAAGTTACTAATACAATGGTTCATGAAACATTTACAATTTAGACCTAATTATGGACTCTAAGCTGAATGTAAATTAAAATCCATTAATCTTTAATAAGTCACTTAAGTTTTCAATATTTACTCTTATCATTTCTAAGGAAAAAATTGTAATATTATTATTATTATTCTAATATCATTTTTAAGCATTTCTTTACTTTTATATATTATAAATTATATCCTATGTAGTGACATATTTATATTCTTATAAGAAATAATCTGAAGGTTGGCACATATTAAATTAAATATAGTTTACATTTCCATATGATTTCAATTGTCTTTTTATGTCCTTCTAAGCATTGTTAAAACAAAGAGCATATGGTCTCATTATTAATGATTAATGCGAATGAAGTTGATCATTTCATTTTAAAAATTCTATATTTATTGACAACTAACATATTTATTTAGAATATATTAGATATTCATATATTTTTATTAAACAAAGACGTTAATAAGAAAACCAACTTTTATAACAAATGAGATATGAAGTAATATATGGAACTGAATTCCTTTTTAATGTTATATACGTAACAACAATAAGTTGCCTATCTTATATATATATATAAAAATGAATATTTTCTTGTTTGTCCCGTTCCTGTATCATTCATCCGAATGCGATGAAACTTTGGTGAGTTGTTGCGCGCACACCCGCGAAGGTTTCTGAATTAGTTTGGACCCGCTAGGTGGCGCTGGGGTCGAGATATTTTGAAAAATTGTATTTATAGTTCGATTTGGCTCATATTCAGAATATGTGTTGCACGGAAAGAAAAAACTCTGCAAAAAAAATGGACTCGCTAGATGGCGCTGGGGTTGAGATATTTGGAAAAATTGCATTTATGGTCGGATTTGGTTCAAATTCAGAATACGAGTATATATATATATATATGTATATATATATAGTTACGTGAAATTTTGCAAAAACTATATCCGCTAGGTAGCGCCGGTGTCGAGATATTTACGAAACAAACAAACAAATATACATAAAGACTTTCTTCTATTATATATATAAAAGGTAATGTTCGTATGTGTGTCCGCTATAGACTAAAAAACTACTGGACCGATTTACGCGCGGGTTTTTGCAAAATAGTCCACGTTGTCCGGAGAAGGTTTAAAGCTATTGAAATCCTCGATCTGACTAGTAAAAAGAAAGTTAGGGGTATTTTGAACCGATAAATGTGTTTAAAGAGTAGTTTGAATTAAATCCGATAGGTAGCGCTGTTTTGACAATTGAATTTATTTACATTCTGACTTTTATAAACTGAAAGGTTAAATTTTGTGAAGTACCGTAATGTTTTTTTTTAAAAATGTTTATCAAATTTTCAATTGTGTTCAAATCTAGTAATAGCGAAGCATTGCCCGGTCTGTCAGTTACTTGATAAAAAGAAGAATAGCAGAAATATTAAGATGCGTATTTTTATTTCCTATTTTTGTATTCATTATGTATGTTTTTAATAATCTATGTTTTCCGTATATTGAAAATATTGAAATTTAGAAAAAATTTTTTCTATAATGGATTATTTGATAGATTTTTATTACTTTTGAATGAAAAATAAACTTGTTAACTGACCTTGTCGGTTAAGTAGACTTTTATAAAATATGAACAAACTATAACGTTCTGATAGAAACTATTTATAATTCAAAATTCTTCTTGTGGTTTATTGTTTATTTATTCTTTTAAAATGTAGGTTATACGAACCGATAAATTATTTTACTTTTAAATATATAAATATAATTATTGTTATAGTTAAAAGGAATATTGCAAAATACTGAAGTTGATAATAACTATGCGAGAAAATAATGTATATAATAGTTACGAGTGTATTTCACTGAAAGAGAATTATTTTTTTGAAGGAAAATGAATTTAAATAATGTTAGGTTTCATAAAACGTAGCGGTTTTTACTTTCACAAGGTCATCAATCTGAACTTAGCCTTTAATGCTGCCTACTAGGTCTACAAAGATAAAAACCGATTATTGTATAGGACTAAAAAGTTGAAAATAGCTGAGCTGTTAGATGTGCGGAAATCTGTGCACAATAGTTTATTGTGAGTAACAAGTGAGGGAGAAATTCAGGATTTATTAAGAAAGATCTGATAGAAAAGGATTGTTGGGAACTTCCTTTGTGATAAACATCAATTCATTGAAAGAGTTAGCTCAAGAGAAACTTGGCAGTCCTGTAAACGCCTTTTGTTAAACACTACACTGAACATTTTTATTCATAAAATTAGTGAAATTTTTTTTATTGTTGATGTGTAACTACAACAGGCCTTTTTATTTTGATAGAAATAATTTTGAATGATATTTTAAGTTTTTACAATAGATTACAAAATAAGTATTATTTAAGATCAGCCGATAAAAACTCACGTTTTTTAGTTTTTTGACCGTGCTTCTCCCTCAACCATTAACAAATTTCTTGGAGTAACATTTATTAAAACTCAAAATATACACATAATACAGTTTTTAGCATCGTTTACCTCAATTGTTAAAGATAACTTCAACATATTGAAGGTATTTGCTATGTCATCGAATCTAAGGGAACATTCTTAGTACATTTCGTTTGAGATGTATTCGACCCCTAAAATTCTCGTACAATAGAAAAGTTTTACGGTTAAGCTACAGAGTTTCAATTAAATAATTTAAACTGAATATTAGCAGTATGTATATTAAATAATGCTATCATACGCTTATATACACTATGAAATTATACTAATTTTAAACTGTACAGTTTATAATTTTAATTAATTTAAATGTAAAATTGATTTTATTTTATGCATAAAATAATAATTTGAATCTTTTAGTTTTTATTATCAATAATACAAAATAAAAAAATGTTTGTCTTTTTCGGGTATCTTTTTTGTATTATGAATAAATATATTCAAATATTGTACGAAATCTTTCTGATGTTATATAAAGAGAACAATAAGCTCCATAACAAATTCCGGATAAAAGACGAATATTTAAAAAAAAAAAATTAATGAAGGATGATAATGATAATCATAACGATGAAAAAATGCTTTTACTAAAGGTTTTTATAACTTACCAGTATTTGAACGATATTCTCCAATGAAACGTCTTGTTAGGTATCGTACAGTCAAAGCTGAAAGAAAAAACAAACAATCTTTATTATATTTATAGTAAATTAAGGTTTTCTGAATAAATATAAAATACATACAACAGGATAGATTAAAAGAATTTCAGTTGGGGAGACTATTATTAAACAAGGCGGTAAATGTTTTTTAGTTAAACTGCTGCGTAGTGATGATATTCATCATTTATACTGTAGTACTTATCTACTAAAATTAATAATAAAATTATATACTAAAATAAATAAATACTAACATAAATTATATACTAAAATACTAAAATAAATGCTTCAAAATTTTCGTTTAAGTTAGTGATGAATCTGTCATCAATGTATGAAAAAGTAGCACTCTGTTGAATGCCAGTTTTTTATTAGTATTACTACTAAAAAAATTATAAAAAAGTGAATTATTAAATCAAGTGTTTTTATATTGTGTTAGAAATTACGTTAAATAAACAACCTGTCAGACACTAGTTAAAATAACCATTACTTCCAGCGTTTTAGCAACACACACACACACACACACACACACACACACACACACACACACACACACACACACACACACACACACAAACAGCGTCTTTGTAAGTATAGTTTTGTATTTATTTAAAATGATAAACGAAATTATGAAATACAATTTTTTTTGTTCTTAAAATTTTCATTCAAGAATAATCAAATTTTAGGGCATGACCTATTTTTATTTGAAAGATAATAAACCGTCATTTGCCCCTACCTTTAAACAAAACAAAAAAAGTCAAATAATTCCAATTTATTGTATTCGTATTAAATTTATTGTATTTTTTGTATTGTATTTGTAAATACGATACGGAAGTAATCATTACATAAAACTAGAGCTTTTACATTGTCAAAACTGTACAGAAAAAATTCTACAAGATTTTTTTTTGACGTTACTAAAATACAAACAAAACAACGCAAAAGATGTTTTTTTCTATAAAATCAGTTAAAAATACTCTGAAAGTAGGCTAAATTAATAAAAATAATATTATTGGTATTCATTAAAATAAAATCATTTATATTTATTTACTTAAACGTAAAATGATTTTGAAATATAATAAGATTCCAAGCAATGTAAAGAAATTGGTAAATGATACTTTATAGAATGTTCTAGTCCTTACCGCAAAGTATTATACTATATATAAATATATTTATATTTTTATTTTACGTAATATAAAATTACAGAGTAAACATTTAAAATAAATCTTTGTTGTTGCATTATATTAGCTAACCGCAGGAGATTTTATCATAAAATACATTATATAATAATTTAACTACATGTTTATATTAAATTAATATTGCATCTTTCAGGAAGCTAATAGTGTTTTCACAAAAAACATCATTTCCCGTTGTTATATTAACTTGAAATTTAAAAAAACTGTTTTTTCAATGATTTAAATAATTTACCGACAAAAAATCCTGAATTGTTCCATTGAACTTATAAAAAAATGTTAAAGTAAAAAAAAAATCTTCATTGGATGATTCATAATATAAAAAAGGTTCATATTTCAATGAAGGCTTTCAGGTACAGCCTATTTTTACATTACGAAACATACACTTACAGTATTTATATAAGAATGAAATAAATTGAAATACGGTTGTCCGTATTTGACTTCAGACCTTATCTGTATTTAATTTTATTAATTTATCCTTTGACTTATCAACAGGATATTTTTTTACAAAAAAAGAGTATTCAATTTTTAATAAAATGAAAAGGGTATTTTCTAGTTTTTTTTTAATATTCTTTATTGTTACTGGTGGTATCTGAAATGTGACTGTAGGGATTGTGATTATCATGTAAGATTTATATATTCTGAAAAAAATTCAAACGTACAGAACAAATGCATGTGTACGGGTGAATGGATATATATTCTATAGTTGGCAGTTGAACGTACGTAATCCGATGAGATCGGATCTACATCAGCAGGATCGCTGCTTTATAAATGTAAACCTTGATCTTGGCATGTTTAGAATAATATATGAAAAGATACCTACAGAAATATACCTTTGGTATAAACGACCGTTTTTTCCTATTGCAATGTCAGCTTACTCACGAGTTACTACCGTTGATAATGAATGAGGAATATGAAGGAGGGTTTTGTGTGAGTGATAATGTTTATATGTGTTTGTATCTTTTCCCCGAACAGATTCCACAAAATGCAAACGTTGCTATAGACCTGACAGGAAGCCATCCCATGCTAGGCGCCTCTGTGACGATCTGCGAGGTCAACATAATATAACCATATTCCCGGAATATTAACGCTAATTTTAAAATCTATTTTCAGTTGTATTATATAAATACACGGTGTATGATTTAGAATGTTTAGTTTTGTTGACATCAAAGCGGAGTCGTACTCTCTTCAATTTTTCTGTGTTGTGATAACTCTACAGTCCAAAATATATTAATCCGTTGGTGTTTATCTTTCCTCGATAGATAGTTTGTTTTTAAATATTTAAACAATTTTACAGCTACCGTATTCGAACTTCCCGTTGTCAAAAGTAAATAATTTGTTTTTTATTTACACACATTCCACATTTTAGTAAATATAAACACTTATTTCATTCTTACTGGAACTATGATCCTTAAAAATGCTATTAGTTTGAAGAATAACTTTCGAAAAAGTTAATAATCTAAAGAACTTTTATGTTTTAACTGTTATAATTTAAAATAATATAATACAATTTTCGGAAATAGATTTTATTATAGACATGTAAGTTCAAATATTTACTCTTCATAAATAATATATATATATATATATATATATATATAGAGAGAGAGAGAGAGCGAGGGAGAGAGAAACCTATACTTCCTATAGGTTTGCTAAAAAGTGATATTAAACATCACATTATTATTAAAATAATCTAATTAAAACAATAAATTATTTATTTGTTAATTTTCAGTTACTTACCAGATTTTCCAACATTGATCATTCCAAGAACAGCAATCCGGACTCTAGATGCATTTGTAGCATTCCTTTCTTCGGTCTTCATGTTATCGCTGCCAAAAATGTTTTCACTAAAACAAAAATTAGGTAAAAATTTTAATTAAACTTAAATTGCCAATAAATAAAATAAAAAAAGAATAAATGTACATATTATTTTGAAGGTTTTAGGTAGAATTGATGTTGTAAAGGCATAATAAATTTTCTTTTTATGATGCAGTAATGAGCGAAACTTGGTCACCAAGCTATACTGTGCCTTTTGTAGGGTAGGACAGGGACTGTTGGAAATGTACTGCCAACAAAGCTCAGGATTGACAAAAAAGTATAATGAAGAGTTTACTATTATTTAAATATGTACTTACTACAACGCACAATTAAAATTGGATATTAGATAATATGTAAATTAATGTTGTAAGAATTTTAAACCAGTTTTCTGTCATTTAAAGTAAGAGAGTTAATGTTATAGTTAAAATAGTGGTTAATATTATAGTATTAATGTTATAGAGTTAATGTTATAGTGGTAAAATTAAATTACGTAAATGTTTTTATAAACAGGTAAGTTTACATGACATTTTTAGTTTGATAAAAATTAACACTATCAAGTGAAAAATGGAGTCGATTAATTTAAATAATACTTTAAAATTTACAATCTGCTATAAATTTATTCCATTTATAACCCTTTTTAAATCCCACATAATTTAACTAAAACCACCTATTAGATCAAAAAACGGGGAAAACGAAAATAATGAGCAACGCTTTAGTATTAGCAGATATTTAGCATTTCTATAAGGGAAAATGAATGTACGGTTTAAATCCAGTAAAACAGTGCTGCTTTGTACAATGACACATATGTGTCTATATACGTATTTGCGTGGTCGACCTTGCCAGTTGCAAACTGACCACACAGAACCAAATCGGGCTAAAAGAACAGTCAGTCTGTTTTCTTTTTATAAAGACAGAATGAAGTTAAGACATTTAAATAAATTGTAAATCTTATTCTTATATTATTTTACTGTATTTAAATATTATTGTATCGGCTATTTGAAAATTTATTCTTTAAATTTAACTCTGAACATTATTTAAGTTTTATATAAGACGTACAAAAAGAGTAGACTTTTTTTAACGTAGCGAGTAACTATTATAAAAATAAATAATCTCTGGTCTACTGAATTAGAAATATTTTTCCTCGTCATGAGTTGCAGTTCACCCACCACTCAGATCAATATAAGTAGTTAATTTAAACTAAAAATTGCACGTAAATATGCAAATGTAGTATCATTTATTATTATTTATTTTACGTAATTGTGTGTTACACACAGACACACACAAGCAATGAATCACATAGTCAACGTAAACTCTGACTTTTAAGTGTAGCTATAAAAGTGAGTGTAGTCGATATTTAACAATAAATCTACCTAAGTATGAACACACGCACAAGCATCCATTTATGTATCAGTGTTTGAATGACAAATTCTAATTCGGGAAGTTCAAATATATTTAACGCTCTGCTAAATATGTCAGCACTTATGTTAGCAATGACATAGAAACCATATATAACTTTCAGTGCGCATTTAATAGAATTTTATGTATTTCTAGAAGAATATTTCTGCTTAAAACTTATTTTATATTTAATTTCATTAACAGTCTAAATTACTATCTAGTTTTAAATTTTATATAATTTTTTTTGTAAAAACTTTTGAGCGCTTTGATTTAAAATATATATATATATATTTAAATATTTGTTTAGGATAACTGGTTCTTTGGTTCAATTATACATTGAAAGCGCATTATCAAAAACTTATCCTAATTTATAAATAATCTTTTAATAAATTCTAAATATAAAGATGATTCTTACATTAACAATAAATCTTTGTAATCATTAAAATATGTCGATGTTAAAATCTTAGTGATTTTATAATTATTAATCATTTCGATTGTATTACTTTTACTTTCTCGTCTATTATAATGTATGTTACTACATTGGGCGGACAGTATTGTAATGGGTCACAATTTTGGGTGTAGGCCTCATTATGTATGTATGTACATGTGCGTGTTTATGTGTGTGTATGTATGTATGTATATATATATATAGTGTATATATATATATATATATATATATATATATATATATATATAACAGTTATATATATATAACTGTAACAAAAACAGATTTGAACATAAAAAATAATTAAAAAAAAAAAAGAAATATTCTTTCTGGCAATTGCCCATTCAAACAGAATTTTAAAGAGATAAACAAACATTAATAATTGGTTAGATTATTTTTAACCAAAATGTCACGATATTAAAATTGATGTATTTATTAAATAATAAAGAAACTCTTAAATATTACTGACTGATATATAGAATTAATTCAACAAATAATAAAATGGTCCATTTGCGATAATAATTACTACGTATTGTAAGCACTTGTGATGGATTTTACTGTGTAGATTAGGATTTCTGTTGTACAACATTTTAAAATCTGAATCCAGTTCAGACTGTTTAAAACTACTTACATTATAATTAAACCTAGACTTCCTAATAGGTAAATATATTTATTTATGGTAAAATTAAGAACAGTCGAAAGTAATCTTATCAATATTGTTGTGTATTATTTTGTAACAAAACCAGTTATAAAATATAAATAAATCTAACAGGTCCGATATTCACTGGTGCTCAACTACTAACTGGTGATTTTTAATAAACGTTTTACCGGTTTAAAGAAAAGGCCTAATAAATAAATAAATTTACGATGGAAGTGTTTCAGATATATGCTTAGAAGTTTTTTTTTCTCGAAAATAGAAGAGAAATAATGTCAAGTTTTACTACAAACTCTTAAAGTTTAATTTTACTCGTTGAACGAGACTCATTATCTCTATGAAAATATCTTACAGTAGTTAGGTGGAGTCACGTTATTCTAAAATCAATGTTATTCTAAAATCATAAGGAAGTTATGTAACTATAATACTATGCCTTTACTTTTCTGTCGATGAACTTATGAATAACTCTTACTATCGGTCAGTAGGTTAAAATTTTACTATTCTGATTCCCCATACTTGTTATAATTATTATACTTATTTTATAGATAAATAAAATGGAAATAAATTACAATTATTTCTTTACTATGAAGGTCATTAAATAAAATACCCGTCTTATTTGCCCATTAAAATAGGATTATGTGAAAATAAAATTCTTGGAAACGGGAAAAAAAACTCCGTTAAGTTTATACTCGCACAACGTGTATGATTCTGTAAGAAAAATACGGATGTTGGAAATGTAAGAAGCGTGACCTTTTAAAACACGGCAGTGACAATAATGCGGTAACGATTTCATCACTTGAGTTAAAACAAATGGAATTACAGTACTATACACATACAGGTCTGTACTTCACATATACAAGAACGCCTGCGTATTGTAAGATACATGTTGTTAATGGAAGGAATTCACTTTAGACATTCTCATGGTCTAGCAATGCAATCTTAGTTAATGTATATATATATATATATATATATATATATCAGTACAATATTTTTGAATACATATACTCGAAACATATTTTTTTCTGACTTAAATCAAATTGCAAAGAGAGTATTACGTATAATAAAAAAATGATGAAAATTAAATTCGTGAAATAGAGAATACGTTTAAGTATAAAATAAAGCAGGCATTATCGTTATTATTGCACTCACGTGTAACGATTGTGTTTAAGAATGGATATACATAAGAAACATGGAGATAAAGATAGTAAGTAAAGTGATCGAAGTTGCAGGCACGCGATCTATGCTATGAAGAGAAGGTAAACATTCAAAACATATGGCCTTTGTTGAGCAGAACTCAAGATATGTAATAGGAAGGCCCTCATATTTTAGAAGAATCTCGAGTAGATTATTTATAACAAACATTGGTCGGTCGGCTATACGGCGCCAACATGGGCTTTGTCCACCTTACGATTTATTTAAAAAAAATAATAAATAAACAACCAGACGTGTTAACATAAGACATTTTCATAGTGTGAAAACTATTAAGTTATCGTTTATATGTGTATATCTTAACAAACAAAATATATTAAATGTATATTTTTTACGAAAAATGTTACACTATTTTTATACTAATTTAACGTGCTGAAATTTAATATAATATTACCTTTTTTCTAAGAGACAAGGAACTAACAGAAATTTTTTTTATAAATAAAAAGAAAACACAAGAAATACATGAACGTCCAGTAATTTCTCTAGAACCGAGGATAAAATTTTATTAATAACTGAGAAATTAGGTATCGAGGACACATTTTGTCTATTTGAATAGAATTCATAAAAACCTTTTAAGTGGGCGTAGTTTGGTTGCGGTAACTAACAGACAAATGTAATTTAAAGAAGTTAGTTCAAATTGAGTTAAGTAAATAAATTGCTATTTTTACAGCAAACGAGATGTCGAATTGTACATTAAGTGTATAATGTATAATTTTATATATTATGTTCATTTATACATGGTACACTATAAGTTTTATATATATATATACATATATTTGTATGTGCGCGCATGCGCGATCGGATAGACGCATCTGTAAGTCTGAAAAAAGTTCTAAAAAATATAAAGATATTTGCGTAAGAAAATTCATAGATTGTTTTTTAATAAGAGAGACTACTAAGAGAATTATCTCGACTACTTTATCAGACTATATATTAAACACGAATAAAAACAAATAACAATAAAGTTATAATATTTTCATGGAAATGATTATTTATTCTTATGTAGGGGAAAAATAATGATACATGTATAAAAACCAAAAACAGTTTTAAAAATTAAAAAAAATGATATTTTTAAACTTTGATTAGCTCCCTCACCACCAATATTGCCCCTAAAGTATGTTTTTGGGGTCACTTGCACTACTAATATACACAGGAAGACATAAAAAAATATTTGCATAAATGTGTACAGTAAATAAAAAGATAGGCTTTTTCGATTTTTGGGGAAGTGGAGGAATTTTGGGGCAAATATTTAAAAAAAATATGGTAAGATAAGCATGCACGCATATACTGAGCTTAATATAAATTGGGGTTATGTTTGCAAAATTTTCAGAAAATTTTGCAAAAATTATTTACCCATCACCTTGAGATATCGCCCCCAAAACTTTAATAATAAATTGCCCAATATGCAAGATTTTCTGTACAAAATTTCATCAAAATCTGTTTATCAAGCCAAAAGTTAGAAAGCTTCAAACACGTCAACACACGTTCATAAATACGAACATTACCCTCCATTTATTTTTTATTATCTTAGGGTCCCTGGGTCATGAAACATCGAGAAAAGCAGAAAATTCATACCAAATTTTTTGACTGATTACCATACTTTGATTCTTGCTACATATCTCTAGAGCTACGATGCCATGAAAGTATTACTATTAAAAACGCATTGTATTTTCTTGAAAGTATTACAAATAGCATGTAGTATAAGTGCGTAAGTATATAGTGCTTATTTATTTATATTTATTGCTAAAAATACTATGTTTAGAATACATTCTATAAGTATTTCAAATATTCTGATTCACTCAGAGTAATTCGGTGAACTGGCAACGGTTGCTAAATGAAAGATTGCAGGTTAGAATTTAATTCAAACCGACTAATTATAATGTGCATTACGTACATGCTACCTTCGATATGCGATTTCAACGCTACTGATCTTTATCAGAGACAAAATTATATGTATTCAATCGTTTTGATAACACTACTTGTCTATCGTTGGCACAAAGGAATTAAGTACCTTATTTCTTACCTCTTCATTACATGCATCCTTTCAAATTATAAATAACGTGAAGTGACAATGTTCGATAAATGACCTCGAAGTTTATGTAAATTTTACATAAACTTGATTACATATTACTTATGCTTGATTTCATATTAATGCTATTAATAAGTACCAACAGTTTGCTTTCAATATTTAACATTGTATAACGAAATAAATATATACTTGAAAACAATTTATATGAGTCAGTCAAGCAGTAGGCATAAGTTTGTTTAATTATTAAACAGCAATAAAAATTTATTTAATGAGGACAGTATAAAAATAAATTACTTTCACATATATTTTAAGTGAAAAACATAGGTAAATTTCACTTATATAAAATTAATAGTTTAATTAATTAAAAATTGCTCAATGGGCTTACCAAAAACGGCTAATAAAATAATAAAATAGATAAATAATATGTATATAGTACATATTATTGGTTACTTAGACTGCTGGTTACTTACGGGCTTGAAATAATTCACGCTCGAATCTAGTCTATCAGATAAAGAGGAAAATTCTAGGCACAAATTAGACGTATAATAAATTGGATCGTTATCCGGTTGTAAATGCTTCTGATGGGAAAAAGAAAGGTGTTATATAGCCTATAACTTATGATTTAATAGGTGAGGTTATTTACCTCATTGTTCCTTAAATTTCAATAAATGATTAAGGAATGAAAAAGTCTTTGGTCTAATAACTTATTCATATTACGTAAGTAAATTAGTGGAAAAGTTATATATTTAAAGTTTTTTTTTTTGTTTAACCTCCGGGTGGTCCGCAGTTAAGCATTATTGCACAGAGGAGGAGATAAATGATTTATAGCGTGTGTGAAAAATGCCATGCCTGACCGAAATTCGAACCCGGGACCTTCCAGTGAAAGGCCGAGACGCTACCACTCGCGCCACGGAGGCCGGCGTATTTAAAGTTTAGTAATAAAAACAGTAACGTATAAAAAGAATTTCATACATTTTTTCCTAAAAGTTTTCTAAGGAATTAATTAATATTACAGAATTATAAAAATTAAAATAAATATAAATCGATGTGAGACAAATGTACAATCTAAACTTCATAAAAAAAAAATTGACTCAGTTTGACGACTTTATTCTAGTCTTTTGTATTCTGTTTTATTTTTTAATAAAATAGAATAAGTGCATTATTCTTTCAGCATATAGATAATTTTGCATAGAAAATTTTCAATTGTGTATACAGCATTCTCGATACTAATTAGAATATATATATATTTAATTAATAAATTATTGAGTAAATAATTAAAAAAAAGATTTACCTTTACACTATTTTTAGATTGATAGTTTTTTAATTTCAATACAAGTCAAACATCTGACAAAAAATCAGTCTAAATATATTAAAGGGTTTTTTTCTGAAAAGTTACGATTTATCTAAAAAATTTGATCATAAAAGGTGTTAGTCTACTTTTAAAACTTTTAACATCGAGAGTAGTCGGAAGGGATTTTTATCTCACTATAAAAAAATTATTCTTCCCCAAGAATCGAACCTGGACCGTTCTTTTAGAACTGGGGGTTATATTTGCAAATTCTGAAAAACTGACCCCAAAAACTATCTTACCCCACTCCCTGGAGATATTGACCAACGAATTGGCCAGATACACGAGCCTATGTATAAAATTTCATCAAAATCACCGGTCAAAAGTTATTAAGCTTCAAGCACGCCACACATACATACGTACGAACATTACCCCCACTTTTTATTTTTTTCCTAGCGCACAAAGAATTGTCGTTAATAGCGCTTGGACATGATATTTATCATTGGTATAAAGAGCTGAAACAGATAATTCAAATAACTGGATGTGAATTGAAGGCCCTAAGAAATCGTAGAACATAAGATAACATCATTTCATTATTCCCTAGCATATTCTGGATGTTAGCCCCTAGTTTAAACTTGCGGCCGCATAACAGATACAACCTATAAAAATGCGGTGTGCACTGTAAGTTGGCAGTCGCAGCGAGCACAAATGGGTATTGTTAGAGTCATCAAATGTCATGAGTGAGCCTAATGTGTCCTATTCGCAAACGGCAAATAATAACCTCCTCTCGACTATTATTTCTAGATGAGAAGCTCCACAGTTTCTTAATTGGACGAAGTTTATTGTTGATGGTATTATTCCATTCAGTTTGCCACTCATCATGAAGGCACCCTCTTCAGAAAACAGACAAGATCGTTCGAAACAACGCGATTGGTGAAAGGAGGCTGGAAACAAGCCTCTTTTGCCACATTTTGTTTTTGTTTTTTGTGATCCTTGGGTCCTGAAACGTCGAGAAATGAAAAAACCCATACCCCCATTTTTTGACCGAGTAACGTACTTCCTTCTTGGAGCGTAGCTCTAGAGTTATGATGTCAGGAAAGTAATAACCGAGATGTTTAGATATTAAAAACTAATACATATATTAATGTATTACATATATACATGTAATATTAAGTGGTAGCGTCTCGGCCTCTTATCCGGAGGTCCCGGGTTCGAATCCCGGGCAGGCATGACATTTTCACACAGGCTACAAATCATTTATTTCATCCTCTGAAGCAATACCTAACGGTAGTTCCCGGAGTTTAAAGAAAAAAATACACGTATTAGTAACTGAAACGTACAGATGATCAATATATAAAAGATTACGTATTATTAAATATATACATGATTTTCGTATACTTATATTAAAAGAATTAAATAAATTTAATACTTTTTTATAAAAAAAAAAATTAAAATTACGATTGGATTTAAATAGTTTTATTTTTTATCGAAGTTAATATGTTTAAATAAATGCTCATCGTTCATTTTTTTATTTACCTGTTGTTAAAACAGCTCGCTTTGTAAAATATACTCACGAGAAATGTTGTAAACTTAATTTATTTTGAGGTTAATAATTACGTCGTGTTTTGAAATAATTCATAATCGATTACCCTTTTATAAATTTCAGTAGATTGGTTGATCGTGATCCGGTTAGAATCTAGGTTTGTTGATGATTAACAACAATTCACAGGATCTTACACCGAAGACTATCTATTTTATGAAAGTAATTAAATTTTACGATTACGTAGTACTAAAGTAATTATAGTTCTGCATATAGTAATAACAATCATCCTTTCTGAAGAGATAATAATAATTATAATATACGTAACTATAGATATTCTGCAAGTAAATGAATATAATATATTCTGCATATAAATCTCATAAGAACTGCGGTTACTTTATTCTTGTGTAAACATTAAATGGTAATAAAATTAATTAGCAAATTAATAATAATAATAAATTTTGTGCAGAAAGTGTAAAGTAAAACAAAATTACATCGGCTTAATATTACAGAATTAATACGGAAAAGGGTCCGGTAGAATTAAAAGATATTAAATCAATTCATTAGGAAGGGGAAAAAACGGAAATAACATCTCCTTTGTCAAGGTTTAATCGATTTATCTCACGAGAGAGTATATTAACAGATTCACTGAATTGGAAATTATTTAATCAGTCCTCCCACAGGTAAGCTATACAATTATACAATCGATAGATTATAAATCGGTTAAACCTTACTTTCTTAACCGCAGGAAAAAATATATAACCTGAGGCTTTATGGATTTGTTCATCTTCATATTTATGGAAGAAATAATTTAAAAAAAAATTATTTACTTTAATTTTATTTAACAAATATATAGATTATACATTTTTAAGAAGTAGGATTATCGTAATGGATCATCGGTTGATACAGCGGGTGTCTAGGTTAGAACAGCTGCACAGTTACCCTCCACCAACAAAAACGTTATGTACACCAGATGAAACATGTAACGTTGCTGTAGGTGTTCAGCAAAAAAATCTGAGACAGATTTTTTATAAACTGTCTCTTCTTTCAGAGAAAATTCATCAACATTGTGGATGTTGATAGTGTCGCCATGCTCAGTTTACGAACAGATGTATTCCGATTACTGTATAAAAAAATTTTAAAGCCAAACAGTATACGATGAAATTAATAAAAAAAAAATTAAGATCCATCACACGTGTTTGATAAAGTCTAGTCTTACCATATGGTTTAGAGACAAGGATACAATGGATACAATGTAATCCATTCAACCTACTTTGATCTTTAGGAGAATGATTAATTATTGGCGTAAAATGTATTGAAGTAGCAAAACATTAATCGTTAGACTAAAAATAAGAGTGAAAGAAAATGAAAAAAATGTACACGGAAAAATTAACATTCCGTGGAAAATCTATTTATTAAAAAGTAATATGTATTCTTTAAAAGTAATATGAAGAGAAAACATATAATAAAATTAAATTAAATAAAAATAAATAATTTATTAATTTATATTTTATTTATTTAAAATATAAATTTTTTATTTAATAAAATTTATTTTTTAGTATTTATTACAAGTAATATGAAGATAAAATAAATAATAAAAGTTTTCGACAATGTTTATTAAATTTTTTTTTATTATAACGACGCAGCAACATTGCAGTCTGTTCAGCAAGATAATTGAACAATACGTAAATAAGATCTATTTGAACCAACATTAAATAGTCACAGACCCAGCGACTGGTGACTTAACAATAACAACAAAATGAAAAAAAACGAAATAGAAGAGCACTCCGTACAGCCAGACCATAAAGTCACCTAATTTAAACGATAAGGCAAACCAAGAATATTGTTCCTTAGCAATCTTGAAAAATCACTGATCGTGTTAACCAGTAAATTGACCGCCAAATAATTCGGGTGCCGAGCCAAACGCTTTTGATACCGTAGGCTGACCAGAGAGATTTCCTGCCGAACGATTCACAACTTAAGATCATCATTATATATGAGGCTATTGCTTATGTACTAGAGTATGTCTACACTTGACCATTACTCAATAAATGATTAGTTTATTATTTTACTCGCTGAAAATATTTGGATGGTAACCTCCGATAAAATTATTACTATAGGGGTACCTACTTCCACAAGATTATGTAATAATTGTTTACTTTCATTATTTTACTTCTATTTTATATTGTTTGATTGTATGTCTACTAAGCTTGTGTATTAAGAATTTATAACTGATAATAATTTTATCTTCACTTATAATCTGTTTATTATGAGGAATTAAGATTATTATTATTATTACGTGTACATTTTTTGCAATTTTTTGTCTGGTAGCGTTCAAATATGTCAATACTGGAATTGCACATCGTACCCCACAATTCAAGCCCGTAAGTCCAACAGACTTCAAAACTGATTTATAAGTCAATAATTTACTTTCCACTGAAAGCCGAGATCTATGTCCTATCAGCCAGTACATGCTTTTAAACTTGAGATCCAACTGTTTCCGCTTAGAAGTGATATGTTTCGCCAAAGTAAGTCGTCGATCAAGATGAATGTCCAAATATTTACAGTCTTGATATCTCGGAATCGGAAAATTGAAGATAGAAATAGGAGGACAATGTTTTCTACAAAGGGTGAACGTGACGTACTTTGATTCTGTTTCGTTTATTTTTATCTTATAAATACATATTTTAAAAATATGTATTTCGTTTTATCTATCCAAATACTTGTGTAAGAAAATTATTTTTTAATTTTGCATAAACGATTTCAATAAATAATTATCGTCTGAAAATTATTATAGCAAGTATACTGGCCCAAACTCAAAACCTTTCAGTCATGTAAAGTTTGAGTCCATTTTTTAAATGATTAATTGGTTACAGAGTGCTTGTTTGACTTGCACGAGAGGAGGAAATAAATTATATAAAATTAAATGAGTGAAAACACCAAATCTTATGATCGGTATTCAAACCCCGAATTTTTTAGTTGATAGTCAGCAGCTACTATTCCATTTGCCATTTTTATTTACTTTAATAAACATATTTAATTTCTTGTATATTTTTAAACCAATTTAACAACGTAAAATATTCGTTAAATTTTTTATTATGAATAAGAAATTCAAAGATTCAAATAACAAGTCGTCATATATTTTTTTTTGTACTTCCGTAACAGAATTAGGCTGTAAGATAACCATGCAACAGCAGCAGTAGCTACATCAATGCGGGTTTGGCAAATATTCAGGAATTCATTAAATGCGTACTTAATATTACGGAGTTTATTTTGAATATTTTATATATATATATATATATAAAATATTCATATTATATATACAACATAGAATATTAATTTCTGAAAGTATTTTCAAAGTGTTCAATTATATAAATGAAGAGCTTAAACGTAAGTTAGTATCTACCAGTAGAAATAAAATAAATTAAGAAGAATCTGAACAAACTTTTGTGGAATGTGGAGCGGCTGACAAAATTAACCACAAGAAATCTAGACTGTAAATGTATCTCTTACCATTGGAAGAGATTAGATCGTATAAATTAGACAGCTTCATTTAAAATAAGTAAAAATTTAAATTAAACATTTTTTTTGGGAAACAGAAAATACATTTTTTAAACTAAAAAAAGAGGAATATTTTAACTCGAGAAATTTTTAAACAATGCACAAGAAGTTTAAGAAAAAAACTTAAACAACTTAACAAATTACGTATTTAGAAAAAAATTAAAGTAATAAACCTGGGGGTTTCAAGATGTTACATATTAAAATATTTCACAGGTGTAAACTAAATTAATTATGAAACACTAAAAGCAGTTGTTATGAAACAAAGAAAAAGATAACAACCTTTTTTAATTCTAAATTAGGCTACTTTTTTATCATACTATATGACACGTAAATTTTTAAAATTTTTATATGAATGACTGTTACTTAATCTCAGACGGCCGTTTCATGTCGATGATTAATAAGTCTTCAGGTTTGGGACTGCTGTTATTTACAAGTGAGTACATGCCTCTTACTCTCTAAAAAAAATTATTTGCAGAAAGTAACAATAGAATTACTTTCTACTATTAATTTTTTTTTTAATACACTTAAAAAACTATAAAAAATACCTCAGGGTGTGGTTTATATTTTACTTATAATTACAATATTATTTAAACTAAATTTTCCTTGATTAATTTCCATATAATTGTTTTCATTTAAAATTTAAATTGATAAAAAAAGTAAAATATGTTATACAGAATCTTTCACGAGCTATAAAATCTATTTTTCAAAAACTCACAATAATTTAATTGTGGTTCGGTGTGTTGCTCGCATGATTAAATAAAATTATTATCATAACAATAACAAAAAAAATTATAGTTTTTAATAAAATAATTAGTAATAAATTTTGTAAAACATTCTAACTTTATTTTGAGTATATATACCCAGAATAATAAATTTTGATTAGATTTTAATAACTGGCAAATAATTAATTGGAATATTAATTACAAACATAATAGATCTGTAATTTATTTTAAGCCTTTTTTTTAAAATAATTTATTGCTTCATGTCGCTAAATCAACTCGCTTTTTGTCATCTATATAATTACGAATATTCATAATTTACGTACAATACACGATACACGTACAATACACGTACCCTATATATTTATTAAAGAAAAAACCCAGAAATTATAAAATAAATTTCGTTTTATTTAGAATAAACATTTTATTATTTTAGTTAAAATAATAAACTATTAAAGAGAAATCAGTGAGAAAATGTATCACTGATAGACATGAGTAAAATTTCATTTTTTGCTTGTTAATATTTTTAAATCATATAAACTGTCAAAAGTCGTTAGCTACTATGCTGGAAATTGAATCGATATAAAGTTTTGAATTCTAGCCACGAATCGAACCAGGGACAATCGGAGTATCAGGCAAGCTCGCTAGCGTCTATACACCAAGACGGTCTAATTAACAAATAATAAAATAAAAAAGTTGTTAAATAATTGTAATCAATAAAAGTTATTAAAGCAACTTCTCAAAGTAAAAAAAATAATCATGTACTGCAGTACGATTTATATCAGTAATATGTTATAATTATATATCATAAAATGTTACGTTGCAAAAGTAATAACTCCATTTATGCAATTAACCATTAAAAGTTATCTTTAATTGCAAATAAAATTCTAACAGTAAAATTGTAAGACATTTAATGAAATAATAAAAAGTATATTTTATAAACAATTAAAGAAATTATATAGCAATTTACCTAAATTGCTATATAATTTCACTTACCGTTTTAATCCTTTATTTGGAATGAATATCTTGTAGGCTTATCAGTAGACCTACAACGAACAAACAGTAAACAAATACCAAAACTAACGTCCGTATAAAGTTTAAAAGAACCACTGACTAGCACTCGACACTAGAAAGTAAAAGACGTTCAGAATATCATACGACCTACACCGTATAGCGCTGGCTAGCAACTGAACGAGATCGGCGGGCCGTCAGTCTTTATGAGGCGTCCCAACGCTACTGGCACGTGGCGCCGCGGTCGGAGACGCCTAACAACTCAATCTACGATCGCCGCCTATTGCCACACGCATGGCATAGTTAACTCTATCAGCACGTTCCAGCGATTTTCTCTTTCTTTTAAGCAATTTTCTCAGCATGTATCCGATATTTTCATACTGAGATGGATTGGAGGGAATCGTATCTTTTAATGTTTTGTATAAAATAATAAATAATTGTGAAACAAATGAAGATCACCGGAATTAATGTCCTCCTGACACAAATATAAATAAAATTGTCACGTGTATAAGTTACGTCGTAGAATTTTTAATCCCGTAATTACAAACGTGGTAATTATATAAGGAATTATTAATAATTACAATTTGGTGAAACTGATATTTTGAAGTAAAAATTTGGATTATAATATTTAAAATCATGAAATCAAGCGACTGAATTTAAAGTAATTCCAAAATCTTATTTTTAAAATGTGTGTAATTTTCATCTCAATTATAAAGAAATTTGTTTTCGTGATAAAATCTATTACACGATCTAGTAAATAAATATTTCATTCACATCACCGCATAATTAGATATTACAAACTTACCGATGGGTAAATGTGATATTCAAGGATAAAAAAAATAAATTACTGTTTCTACAACAATTGGCTGGAAGGAAAAAGGAAAACTATTTGAGAACTTTGATCAGAGCAGCTTCACAAAATACATAATCAATATGTGGTCATACACTCAAAACGTATGCATACAGGTGTACATAATGTGAAAATATACATAATACACATTATATAAGTTCAAAATAAAACAGTGGATATATATTTACATATATTACTATTTTATTACTCATTCTTTTTTCTTTTAATAATTTTACAAAAAAAATTTCCTTTTTTATATTATTATTATATGGGACATAATTCCTGTTTTAATTTTATTATTCTCAGTAATTATTATCAAACAAATTCCATTATAGATATATATATTTTTAAAATTTATGTTTAGATATCTATATTTACAATATTTATTACAGCAGTTATTCAATTAATTATTAAATACAAAAATCCACGCATGTTGGTCCACGTGTATATATATAGCTACTAATAAGTTCTACAATTATTTTCTATTTCTAATTGTAATTAAAATTGTTGGACTAAATTAAATACTTCATATATAAATAAATATATAAAAAGTTATATTACGAAATTGTTATTCTTAATTAATAGGACTATAATTTTAAAAATGACATTTTGTAACCTATAATAAAGCGTGTCTAATTCCAACAAATTGTTTTTGTACACTTTATTAAAATGAATTATAAACATGAAAATATATACGTTTATATCTATTATAAACATGCAAATATGTATGTAGAAATACGGGAAGAAAATGAAGGAAAATTTTAATGGATGATCTGACAACATACAGATAAAGACTAGGTAGGTCAATTACACTTGTGTAATAATTTGTAATCATAATAAAATATAAAATAATATGTAAATAAAATAACGATAATAAATATATTACATTTAAAATAATATTATTATATAAACTAAGTAATAATTCTGATGAGTTTAATTCAAACTTTACATTTTTTATATCTAAATTAAATAAGAATAATATTTTATTTAAAAAAATATTTTTTAATTTATTTTAAAATAAATCTATATAGCTGGTAACAGGTACGCTAAAAAGAACTATTGTAAAAAAAAACATCTTCATCAAATAGTTATAAAAAAAATCAAGTTTATAATTTTTATTTAAAATTTTTAGATGTCAATTAAGATTTAATTACTTTTAAAAAATCTAAAGGATTGAGGTAGGTGCAGGTATCTCATTCATCACCATCCATAGGGGAGAATTCAATTAATTTTAGGCCGTCCAATTATACATAAGGGATGATATGACTAATATTCTTTATCTTTATCTTTATCTAACCATCATTAACGTCCAAAAAGATATACAGCCACTTCAGCCGAATAGACAAAGAGAGACGAAGAGAGAAAAACAGAGGGATTCAACCGCCCGGTTACAAATTGTAACTGGTCTTAGCGTGACTGAAATATGCAACCTTTGGATTAATTAGCCAGCGGTCTACCGCAAAGCGATCCGATAGCATGAAAATCTAATAATTTGATAAATAATGAATACTCACTGTGATGAATTAATATTAATACAAGTATAATACTAGTAGCTTGTAAACTATTCTTGCATTTCTGTGAGATCTCCGTAATACTTCGTTTTACAGTAAAAAAGACAGACTATCCACTCAATAAATTATTAAGCTTCTCTTTATTATATAACTCCTGTACTGTCAAAAACTTTGTTTACCAAAAAATATTTAGGTCAGAACCATAAGGATTAAAAAAAGAATTTTACAATTTAATTTCTACGTAACACGTTTTTATTTTAAAGTAAGCAGAGAATAGGTTATAAAAAAAGTACATTGTAGAGAAGAAGCGGCCATTTTTACCTTCCCGTCTATTGCAGCATATATATAGAGCAAACATTAGGTTTTGATATCCACAAAAATGTGAATCCATCAGATTTCTTTTATTTCTGATTATGTTGTTCTTTATTTAAAAATAATATATAACGGTAAAAGAATTCTATGTTTATGAATTTCCTTGCGTGTTTGCAGGTCTCTGTACGATTTCATATTTCAGGAACAAATTAACCAACTATCATGAAATTTCGTCATGAGCGTCTGCAATAATGAAATGGATTTTTTTTAATGATTATAATGATAATAAAAAAAAATATTACGACAAAATTTATGAAAATTTTATTCATGGGTGTTTTTCAACTCATCATAAAGATAATCTACGATTGGAAAGCCTAATGAAAATAATATTACTAACGAATTAAAAAAAAAAAAAAAAGTAAAAAACATCCTTATAATTTTTATTTTTATTAACTTTTGTAAATTTTTCCGCTACAAACTTTCGACTAAATTTAAATTAGTTAGTTTTCAAACGTTATCAGAAGCTAAGAATGAAGTAAAAATACTTCTTAAAAAGCACATTTTTTGTTTACCTTGTCTGATTCTGTTTTGTTCATTCATTTTTTGTTTCATCAATAGACTCTTTCAGTCTATTGATTTGAAACATATTTGTTTTATTATCTTTTTTCTTCTTAATCGAACCTGTTAGAGATGGTATTGTTTTCAATTTTTATCAGAAAGATATAATGTAAATTAAAAAAAAAACAAACATAAATAAACATTTTGTTTTATAAGGACATTATAATGTAATTTTCCCATTCTAATTTTTATATTGTTTCATGATAATGTGCCATAGTATAGAATTAAATTTGTGTTAATTTTTATAACTTTTAACTGGTTTAATAGATAATTCAAGAACTTGTATGTGGCTCTGGAGGGCAGAGCGAATAAAAAAGATAAAAAAAATTATGTAAATCCTGGGAAAATTCAATAAAATTGCTTTTATCCTTTTCGCTAATTTTCACCTAAAATAATAATTTAAAATTCTTTATTATAACTTTTATTGATTATGTTATTGATGGATCTTGGAAAGTCTTCTTAAAATTTATCGTTCTTCTTGAATGGTATCATATAAAGAATACAGAAAATGTCAAAGTTCCCGGTCAAATTGTCAAGAATCTCGTCTCAATCGCTTATTTAACTTATACCTAATAAATGAGGAATAAAATTATGAAAAATATAATTGAGTATATAGGATGCAGCAGAGTCATACTAAAATTAAAAGGATTTCCGTCGAATATAAAACCACGCAGAACTGCATAAAATAAAATAAATTATTAAAAAAAAAATGTTGAAAGTTTGAGTAAAATACAGTTCGTTCGGAAAGTTGCTGTGCAGTATGGTTTAAAATTATGTGGTGCAATTTCTTCTTTCGGTGTTAAGTTGGTTGCTCTGTGGGTTCGTTGGGCATTGCTGCAACACTAGAGCCCCCGGAAGGTGTATTCCTGTTAGGCCAAAAGGCGCTAGCACCGAAAGGACTTCAGGGGACAGACTGAAGGAAAATCACGCCGGGAGTACAAAGCTCGTATGCGCCTGGTCTCCCACGACCAGTCCCGGTCAATTATTTTTCAATGGTCTAAAGGACCAGAACGCAAATAACAACTCCGACCATAAATAAAACACAAAAATCTATAATCGCCACTAAATAAACAATGACCCACCCGATAAACGAAAGACACAGAAGCAAGGGACATTTGTCCAGGCTCTGCGATTAATAGGAAGATAATAAATTCCCGCTATCCTTGCGTTCCGTTCCGTTGAGTTGTAATTAAACGTGCTTCGTTTCTTTTCGTGTTGTTTCGTTTATCGGAATCAATAGTTGCGAGAAACGTGATGGTTCTTTCGGTAGAGGAACGCATTTTTCTCTCTGAACGTCTTTCGTGAAGGTAAGAAGTATACTGATTTAGTGAAGTACAATTTTTCTGAAAAGTTTCCAAACACTCCTCTTGTTCCTCCCGAAATGCAGTTTGAACTTTAATCCAAAAATCTTGGGCAACAGGCTCTGCTGATAGAAGTAGAAGACCACCTAAACTAAACGATCAGAAGTTGCTTAATGTTTCGGATGCTATGGCCGAAAGGCCATCAAAGTCAATGCGTAAGTTAGCACAGCAGCAAGATATCGGGCTTGATACCGGACATGAAGTTGTTAGAAAAGAACTGAAACTTTTCTCCTACAAATAATGTGTATTCAAGAACTGAAATCTACAGGTCTTGCCAAAAGATTAAACTATTGTCCATGGTTCAAACGTTTTATTGACCAAAATTTCATAGGTATCCTCGATATTTTTTTACAGATGAAGCATGGTTCATCTGGGTCTTCTGGGACGATATAATTCACAAAATACAACTGTGGTCGACAACTAACCCGCACGAATTCTGCGAACAATCTCTAAAAGAAGCGAAAATTGGAATCTGAGTCGGTGTGAGTAGAACGCGCATTGTGGGTCCAATCTTTTTTGAAAATACGGTTAATAGTGATGATCTTTATTTTGCCGTTTTAACAAACTTTACTGGTTAGTTAACGAAATGGAAATCAATCACGGTTGGTTCCTACAAGCTGTAGCGCCACAGCGCATACAGATAACAACAGGTCGATGACGTTTTTACAAAATATATCTGGTTAACGAGTAATTTCGAGGAATTTTCATTTCGAGGCCTGTACGATCGCGCGATCTGACTCCCTCAGATTGCTTTTTATGGGGGGCGGGGCAGCGAAACAGGCAGTGTACTGCAACAGACCACGCACAATTGACGAACAAAAAACCGCAATAACGGCATACGTACGAGCCATTGCAGTACTTCAGCTGGTTAAAGTGTTTGAAAACAAATAGGAACGTATGCAGTGTTGTATTGATGTTGGAGGAGATCATTTTCAACACCTTTTATAATCTGTTCTACTTATTGTAATATCCGTTTATATAAAATTAAATAAAAATACAAAATAATAATTAAGAAGGTTCCGTCATTACAGTTCAATAGTTCCAGTGCACAGTAAGTTTCCGAACGCATTGTAGAGTTGACTGTACTGACAAAATTAGAATTAGTGTTATTTTAAAATAATTAATTAAAGCTTTTTCTTGTGAAAATTAAGTAACAGTTTAATTCTTTATAAGTTAGACTTCGTAGATCTGTGTGCAATAAAGCCTGTGGAATATCTTCTACTTTATTTAGTTCAGATTTAGATGAAATCTCATTCGTCAGTGGTTAAATAAATTAAATATTTGTGTATTGATAGTGTTTTTAATAACTCCGACATTACGTTCATGTTTGTCAGTGACCAAGTAATAATATCTAAAAATGAAGTAATTTGCAACTGACATTATTTGAACTGGATAAATTTATTAAAGTATAAAATTTAAAGTCTGTAGTTTATTAGTTTTTATGAATTTTATGCTTATTACTCGGTTGTGATGTAAATTAGTGTTAGAGAACAAAATCATTCACCAAGATAACGAGTTAAAATATTTTGGCTTGTAGGTATTTTCATATTTCTTAACAATACGTTAAACTTGTAATCATTATTAAGTATTTTTATGTCTACATATACTCCCATCTGAATTACAATATCGTCTCTTGGGATTCCTTCTAAAACACGAACGCATTTTCAAGATATATAAATGAATTGTTCGATCGTTGTTTGACATTCTTAAATGTGAATAATGTACACCGATATTCAGTAAATTAAAAATTCGAATTTATTTCTGCCTTTATATTTTCAAATGTACCAATTTCATCTTTGCCAAAGAAAAATAAAGTTAGTAAGTTACATCAAAATATAGGAATATTTATCTCCTTCAAAACAGTCATAGGAACCGTTACCATTTTTTACAAATTATCGACCATTAAAAAGATTTTTTTTTTAACTAGAAAAAATACGTCCTCAAATAATTTCCATTATTGCCTTCTAAATTTTATATTGTATTTATTTATTTAAACATTTTTTTTCTTCATTTATTCATTTGTTCTCATTTGTTATTGTAAAGTATTAGTATGGATTATAATAATTTCTATTTTTTTTCCCCCGTAGGGCGAGGAAAAAGCTCTGCCAGCCGCCGTCAGGCCCGCACTGACGGTAGTGCGGGGCTCTCACCCGCTAAAAAACCTCCCCTCCTATCATGCAATTTCTAATAAAGAAAAAAAAATTATTTACTTTGTGATGGTGCCCTTCCTACAACCGTTTATTACATTCATCTCACCGTTTAACTCATCAAGGAAATCCTGGGATAATTTTTTTTTCTGTGGAGTATCAAGCCTGATTATCTATATAATATTTTGTGTCTATATAATCAATCAGAATAATGACCGACCAGAATCGACACATTAATGCAATCGATAAAACTACCGTTCAAAATAGGATATTTTTTTATCGATTTATGTGGAATAAGAAAAAATCAAGAAATTTAATGAAACGTGTGCTAATAATAAAAAAAAGTTAAAAAGTAAAATAAAAAAAAATGCTAACGATCCCGAACTTATAATACATCTATATTTATCAGCAGATATGGAAATGTAACCAGTTTATGTACGAGAGGTTATCTCTAAAGTAAAGCGATCTTTACCTTAGATAAAACGGTTTTCATTGTAAAAAAATATTCTGAAAACGTTATAAATATTTTTTATTTCTCTTAAACTACATACCTTATACTACTTTTCTATATAATCGCCACATGAATTAAGACATTTATCTTAGCGATACACCAGCTTCAATATACCCTCGTCGTACTCTTCTGCCGCCAGTCCATTTAGCCTCTGATTAACGGCATTTTTAAGTTCATCGTCACCCGCGAATTGCTTACCGCTCAAAAATTCTTCTAATTTCCCAAACAAATGCAAATCAGAAGGAGCTAAGTTCGGACTATATGGGTGATACTAAATTTCTCATCCAAATGTTCTCAGTAAATCACGTGTCGGACCTGCAACATGTAGACGTGCATTATCGTGCAGCAGGATGACGCCGTCGGTCAGCCGCCCACGTCGCCGATTTTGAATGGCGTGCCATAACTTACGTAGAGTTTCGCAGTAGGCTTCTGCAATTATAGTTGTTCTACGTGGCATGAAATTAATCAGCAGTATACCAAATCGATCCCAAAAGACTGTGCCCATGAGTTTGCGTCCAAATAGCTGTGGCTTTACCTTTGTTGGTCTGGTCGGTGATTGAGGATGACGCCATTCACTTGTCTGCCACTTTCTCTCAGGCGTGTAATACGAAATCCATGTTTCATCGCCGGTAACAATTGAGTTAAGGGATTCATCACCTTTTTCTGTCTAGCGCATCAAAAAATCCAAAGCAGATCCCATTCGGATTTTTTTGTGACGTTCCGTTATGATGTGTGGCATCCAACGTGCACAAACCTTTCTGAAGCCTAAATAGTCATGAATAATGCGACCAATTACAGCTCTTGATACATCGGGAAAAAAGGCCAGGTTGGAAATCGTTGAGCGACGATCTTTTCTGATTTCATTATCGACGCGTTTTAGCAAGCCCTCGGTGATCATCGATGGCCTCCCCCAACGTTCTTCATCATGCACATTAATTTTGTTACTTCTAAACTTTTCACACCATCTTCGGACTTTCTTTCATTTATTACATTACCACCGTACACAGCAACCAAATGCCTATGAATTTCACCCGGCTTAACGTTTTGATGGTTTAAAAACCGTATTTCACAGTCGTCGGCAAAATCGATTTTCCTATTCATTCTATAATGTAATAACTCACACGTAATGAAAGATAATACAACGCGACAACTTTCAGACAGTGTGCACAAAACATAATGCAGTGTGTACATTATTAGCGTGGGCATGAACGACACACGACTTTAAGGAGAGAAATTTCCCAGCGGTCTTTACTTTAGAAATATCCGTCGTATTTATCTGCAGGATTCTGCAGATAACTTCCAATAAAGTTAATCTAATAACTTCCAATGGAATTAAAATATGTAGGCAGTGGAGATGAGGTTTCTTCACTCGGTAATCGGACTAACAAGAAAGGATAGAATTTGTAAAGAAAAAAATGTAATCTAAATAATAAAATTTTAAAGTATCCAATAATTTACTTATTTTCAATATAACGACAGTCTTATGCCCAACTACAGAAATTTTATGATAGATTAATTTTGGAGCGTATGGAAAATGCCAACCTGACAGGGATTCGAGCCCAGAAACTTCCGGATGAAGAATAGAGATGCTACTACTTTACCACAGAGGTTAGTATAATAATAATATTACGAACAATAATTGAAAATATCAATAATGATAGAATGGATAACAGACGTCTCCTCAAGAAATATCTACATACAGATCAAGTAATTTCATAAATTTTGGGTGATCCGAGAAAAGATAGGAAAAACAGGCTAAAGGGAAGAAAGGGGTAAATAGAACGATTTCTACAAATTAAATTGTTAAACATCATTACCTAAACATCAGTTAGTTTGAAGCATGCTTAAAAAAAAATCACTACCATTTACCCCAAGAAAAAGCTAGGTAAAATGAATGTAAAAGGTTAATAAAGGGCAATAACCTAAAAAAAAATGAATAGTGAAAAATTCTGATGTATGTAACTTCTTATTTATTTACATCTAAAACAAGCCCACCGGGCTTGTAAACTAGTGGTAAACTTGTCACAACAGCTGATTTTCAAAGCTGAAGGTTCTCAGGTTCGAATCCTAGTAGAAGTTGGTTGCTTTTATACGAGTTTGAATACTGGATAGTGGATACCGGTTGGGTTTCAATTAACCACATATCTCAGGAATGGTCGACCTGAGTCTGTACAAGACTATACACTTCATTTATATGTAATACACATTCTCATTTCATTGTGTTGTAGTAGTGGTGGGGAGGGGGTTGCTTATTGACAATAGCTGAACAGATTGCAACGTACACTTCAGGAAATAGAAATATTTAAAACACATCTGTCTAATAAAAGAATACTGTGAAGAAAATGATACCTGATAATTTTATATAAATTTTTTTTTATTCACTAATTTCAGAAAAAAGGTTAACGCGCTGAATCAGCAAACTGTGTCTTCACGGCGTAAATTTACTCTGGGAAAATCACATTATTTGTTATAAGTGGTAATAAAATATGCAAAATAATCTTATTATAATTGAAATATTATTTTATTTAAACAGAATATATTGGATTTTTTAATTTTATTATAGTGTAATGAAAGAAGATAAGTTAAAAGTTAATTTAAATTATAATAATTTCATAAAAAGTTTATGATCGCAAGTAAAATTTATTAAAAAAAAATTATTTTCTACTTTACTTAACACCTACAATAAACATCAACATTCAAGCCTGATAATTTGTGTAAAATAACAAAAATAAAAACTGTAAAATTACATGTAAAGCAAAGTTAACTACAAATTGTTTTCTATCTTATAAGAGAAATCCACTATTTTTTATAATTAAGTGCATCATTTTTCAAATCTGGATTATGAGATGTATTTCAAGTATTATAATAAAACATTTGACAATGAGAAACCTAATATTAATGGTAAATTTTATTCAATTATGTCTACTCATGTATAAAAAGAAAAAATGGAAAATTTATTAAAAAAAAAAAAAAAAAAATAGTACTAATATTCTGTAAATTAGGAGATTAAGATACTAAGATTTCTAAGTAAAAAATAGATTTAAGTAGATACTAAAATTTCTTAGAATTTACTAAGTAGATAGTAGACTAAGATTTCTGTAATTAGCGGCATTAAAAATACAGAAGAACTTTTTCTAAAAAATAAAATTTGCTAAGTAGCCAGAGATGACTTATGGTAAATAAAATGCATGCGTCACCATCAGTGAGCATTTCAATTGATTTTTATGATGTTCAACACTATAACATTGCCTCATAACGTATTATTTACCTGAATGAGGAAGGTAACCAGAAACTACTTCAATCTTCATTTATTTAACAAGCATGACATGGAGTATTTGATATACTTAAGAATAAGGTCTGCTTTTTTTTTGAGACAGATTTATGAGATCAGAAAGAGTAGTTTCGTTATGGAACCTATGTACATATTGTTATATCCTTTTTTCAATATCATTTCAAAAGTAGAGCATTTTCTTAACAAATTCTAGCGAATGAATTAAATTTTATATTCAATCTCTGATTTTTATATTTAATTATCCGATCTTCGTTATTGATCGGTAGCGTATGAGCTTTTCATCCGAAAGTTACCATGGAATTTTTCATACGGTACATAATTTCTATTCCAGATTCGTACCAACTAGCTTAAATCGTCGAAAAAAAAAAAACGTTAATGAGGTGTTTATTTTAGTAATTTCTACTAAATAATTTTTTATTTGTATTTAGATAAATTTTATAAAATTTTTTTATGAATAATATTGCTGTGTAACACTAACAGGCACATTTGTGGGATTTCTTTATTATCAATTTTCTTTGGTATTAACCAAACTTTATGAACTTCAAAAAATATGACTATGGAAAAAAATCCCTTTCGGCACGCCGGAAGGCGTAGGTAGATTTCACCGGTGCTATATAGGGGATAAAAAAGATTTCCACCTTAAAGTTAAGAAAAACTTCAAATTTACTCAATACGACAATGGTTGCATGTGAAAAATGTTTAACATGTTTAGCATACGACAAGCCCACCTTCTTACAATTCCAGAAATATTTTGGTCATCCCTTGCCGTAAGGGTTGGTCAAATCAAAAATTATTTCAGACAAAAGTTTTAGGTAATGTTTAGAGAACTATCGACCACTTTAAACCGATTCGATAGTGTGCCTATTAAAGGAGGTATGATTTTTTTGTCTTCGAAACCCCATTTTTTTCACCCTCTGGGCCAATGGTTGGTGATATAAAAAAACCTTTTTTAGATGTGTTTTAGGCCCTTGTTCAAAGAATAGTAGATACTTTAAACGAATTCAATATTTTACTTAATAAGAAAGTTATAGCGATATTTCATTTTTCGAAAAAGCCCCCCCCCCAATTCCATCACCATGGTCCGATTTTGCCCATTAACAAACCTGCCCGAGATTTTGGGACGTCATATTTTATGTATCAATTTGAAAGTTATTGGCGCAAAATTACGGCAGTATCGTGTCCACTAGAAAGTGAAATATATATATATATATATATTCGTATATAAATGTATAAATAAACTTTTGAACTGACGGTGGTTTTGTGATCTGAGGGATATGAAACGCGAAGATATGTCGAAATTTTCTGGAAGTCGAATTATGGTACCCATTACAATAGGTGTCTTTCTTATGAAATCTACCTGATATATACAGTTTACCATTCTATAAATATTTTTTCATATTGCCATATATCCAACAATGAAATGTTTGATCATTTTAATTTTGTGCTGGCGCGTATTTCTGATTGTTATGTTATGAAAATTAGTCCAGTGGTTTTGGGGTTAAAGAAGGAAAAACAAACAAGCCAAATTTTACATTACATTATCCTAATTATTCTTCTACCATAATCGGATAAGACGATTAAAAATTGTATTTACAAAAGATATATTAAACAAATAGGTATTATTTTATATATTTTTATAGTACAATACAAAAATATTTTAATAAATACGATAACATAATTTTCTGTTATTTTAGTTACATTTTATAAATTAATGGTTTTAATAACATATTTTTCATTCTTTAGGAAAATAAAATAACACTCATTAAAAAGAAGCCGACAACTGTGGTCTGCTTCTGATGCACGGCTAACACACACATACAAACACACAACTTAATTTAACATTTTTATCAGTTTATTTAAATATAATATTTTTTCGTTTATTTCAATGATTCTAACTGAAGGGCTCGCTCGGGTGTGGCGGTACTAGCAGCGACGGTCGACACTGAGAAAATTTATGAAATTTCGCAATTTATATAGAATAAATTTCGCCTGTACGGTTGGCATACTGGTGTAGCCGCGAGGCATAACGTACCAGATACCGACTCAACCGGGGGATCGTGCTCGAGACCCAGCCAGAACGAGTTACGTTTTATTACACTTTAAATATTATTCATTTATTTAATTCTACCGCTCATATGTGACGTCAGAACATAGAAATCGACTACAACAGCATTTTTTTGGGGTGGAGGTGGATTTCGAAAAACTTTTTTGCAAATATTATTATATTTTAATTGTTAACAAATGCGTCTAAGAAAAATATGACCTTAATTAGGCGAAATCTCGAGATACTGAGGGTGACCTTGGTCTACAACCTCATCCTCTTGATCTTTTAAGTTGAAAATTTAATAGAATCAATGTCCCATATAGGGAAATAACCTAAGTTTGGTCAAAGCAGTCCAATAGTTCTGGAGATATAAGGTGATTTAGAGGTCAACACCGAACACACGTACATACGAAGATTAACATCCCGAAAATTTCCATCCGGTATTTTGCATTCCTTAGGTATCAAAACGTCAAAATCCGGTGAAAACCACATATTCCCAAATTGGACCGATTACAATACTTTCTCTTCTAGAGCTATAGTTCTGCTACAGCCTATCTAGACGGAAAAGTAATATAATACATAAATAATTCGATACAAAATCATTAATAATTATAGAACGAGGAAGAAACGGTGCAAGAAAAAATATTCTAAAATAACTGTTACATAAACTTCTACAGAGAAGAAACTATTGTTATACCATCAACTTATACCCAGTCTTTGGAACTGTTATTGTGCTCTGCTAACTGGTTTCATACGAAAGTTATTTTACATCACCCGCTTTATTTCAAAATATCTAGTCATATTTTATTTACAAATGTTACTTTTACATCGTAATACATTATTGTGTCTTTAGTTAATATACATTTTCATAATCAACTTACGAACATTCAAGTTTTAAAAATTTTTTAAATTAACATTCCCGACTGAAATAGTCTCTTGAAAAATAGCTGATGATTGGAAAATCGTATATTTAAATACTAGGTTAAATACCGGGTAGGATAAATTAGTTAGTGTGTAATTATTTTTTTAGAGTATATTTTTTAGAAATATTTTTTCATATTTCACGCTGGAGCAGATTCGAAATGGGTAAAAAACTAGTGCAAAAAAGAGAATTTATATTTACTTTTTCTTCAATTTTTTAAATAAAAATTTCAGTAATCGATTTAAATTTCAGACTGAAAAATTATTAGGAAGTTAAAATAAGACAATACTAAATTTTTTTTTTATTATCTTTATCAATTTAGCGAGGTTCAAACTCGGCTAAGATATAACGCAACAAGATTGTATGCAAATAGGAATGCTAATTAGAAACGAAATTTGAATTATTCAAAATAATTTATATAATAAAATTAACTTGAATTATTAGATAAAGATATATTTTACTTGTACTGTGTAAGAAAATTGTAGAATAATTAATTGTTTAATAAACGAATAAATTGCACGTGAATAATCATCAATAAAAGTCCCGTAATGTACATAACGTTTTCTACGACTTTTACAGAACTGTTATTTATTATTTAAGGATTAATCCGCATCTGCATGTAATAAGTGTAAGTTCCGTGTAATCCTTGTGCAGTATTAAATAAAAACTACTCCCATAAATGACATAACTACATAAAAGAACATAACCTTTTATCATATAAACACATAATTAAAAAAATAAATAAATAATAATAATAAATGCTGTAAAATACAAACAACTATCCGATCGTCGTGTCACTCATTCCTAACATAACTGAATTAAAAATAAATAATAAATGTTATTATTAACTAATACATTAAAATAACGGTTTTATACATATGTTGTGACTTTCTTGTTTGAAAAGAATATATGTAATATAATATGGAAATAATTGCTTTTACAAGAATTTAGGTTAAGATGATATCAGTATACACAATATTTATTTATTTGCATGTATACATTGCGGAGTAGAATAAAACTATAAAAAAATTATTTATATTTCATTAAATCATTTTTTTGTTTATTTTTCTGTTAGTATGTTTTCATAGAAAAAAGCTTAACAATAAATAAATTCGTAAAAATTTGCTTTATAGTATTACATATATTGAGCTACGTATTAAATAAAATTAATAAATGTAACAAGTTGTCATATATACTGACCTATTTTAGTTTCAGTACTTAATGTAACAGAAGTTTTAATACCGGAATTTCTAAAAAAAATCATACTGTGTGAAAATTAACATCAAATCTATTTTTCAATAGATTTAAACATATCCGGTGAAAAACAAACACAATTATAACTGACTTCTTAAAAAAATAAGGTTTTGCTTTTAATTCTATATTTGCCGTGTTTGTTGAAGCGTTACTCTTCACCAGATTACCTAATTTTGACGATTCTTGGTTATTTTTTAGGGAGTTTCTCGGTGATCAGATTGTAAATTTTTGAAAGATAACTTGTGATTTTTTTTAACGAGAAATTACATATTTTATATTCACGTACCATTAAACGATATTAAAATTTTGTTGTAATTATCATCGTATAGTACCGGGTAATTAGTACAATAATTATATATTACCAGAAGGCTATACTCCTGTTGTATCCAGATATCGAAAATTTTAAGAAAAATTGATTATTAAAAAATTTAAAAATAAAAATATATAATACATCTTCCCACTTCCAGGAAATGTTCCTTAATTTCGGTTTCAGGTTATATTTCTTAACATTTTTTTTTTAGACGCGATTTCTCGCTTTTACCTTTCTTAAGAGTAGCTTTTCTTATTACAAGCAGCGTTTTTGTAGTCTTATTCATATTTAAAATAAAAATAAGATCAAATGGTTTAAAATAAATTTAAAAAAAAATTGTATTTACGCGTACATATTCCCGTAAACGTTTTTACCCTTCACGATTTTTAGGAATTTGGCGCTAATTCAAAAACAACTATCAACAGTTTGTTAACTTTTAATTTAGAGTTGGCTTCAAAATGGAAAAATTTAAACAATTGAAAACGTGTTTTTTAATGTGCGTTCTTTTGTGTTTTAAAAAGTCTAATTTATTGATAATATCTCGCGATTATTTAGTACTAATTTTGATAACTGTAATGAAAGCATGTTTTTGTGACCCTAAAAAATATACTTCTGTAATCTTCTTTTTAATCGTTTTTTTTTTTTTTGAGGTTTCAGGGGCGTCGACTACTATGGTTATTAGTATCTTTCCACATAAAAAAAAGAAAAAAGAGAAAACATTTCTTTCCGTTTCCATTAATTCATTATCAGCGTGGTAGGCTGACTAGTTTTGTCAAAAAATATCATCTAAAAATAGATTTGTAAAGAGGTTAATAAAACACTGAAAAGAAACACAAAATGATAAGGGTGTAGCACTTAAAAACCCTTACCACTTAAAAACATAAACAATTTCTTAAAGAAACGTTTTCAAAACTATCAAATATATTTCATCGTTACACAGAAAATTATGAAGCATATTAAAAAAATGTTTAACACATGATGACAAACTTGTAAAGGGCCCTTACCACTTAACTCACAAACCATTTCTAACAAAAATTAAAATGCACATCCTTTCATTAAAATTCGTCATAAAAACGAGCTTCGTCTTCGTCTTACGTCCCGTCGCCTAGATTTTCCCTTAGCCATCCTATTTGCTCCTCTTATCCATCTTCCTAAAGGCCTCGATGTCGAATTCCAAGGTATCTGAGGTTTCGGAATTGGAATCATCCGATCTTCCGCAGTAAACCACGGAGGAGTACAGACATCGGAGGCTCAGATGCTGCTGTCAGTAGCGCATCAGAGTCAGAACTCGATGCTTATGGGGAGGCTGAAATCTTCGCCCTCTCACTTTAATGCATCCGTGCTTTTGGAGGCTCCATTTTTGTTTTTGTTGAATATTCTTTTTCCAATATTTTTTTCTCTATTTTCTCAGTTCCTTGAAATTTCAGTTTGCTTCTTTTCTATTCTGCTAGCACTGTCCTTCGCCTTGGAACTGGTCGAAGGTACATTTCTCAAAGGAGACGAACTCATTTGTTTAACAACTGCTATTTTCTTTACCCATTTTGGACTGTTTTTTCTGGTTGGATGATTTCCAAGTTTGTTGCTCACAATACGTTCAACCATGTGTACTTGCTAATGCCGGTGCCAGCTCCGCATTCAGATCCTGCGCTTTGAATGAAGTCGCAGGAGTTGACGCAGCCTGTGCATACGACATTACCTACGGCGATCTATTTTTAACGATTTTCTTCGCTTCGAAGTAGCTCAATTTTTGAATTGTCCTGACTTCCTGGATTGTTACCTCCTCTTTATACATCGGACAGTTTCTCGATCTTGCAGAATGATTCCCGTGACAGTTGACGCAGACACGTGGATCTCTGTACGGGTCGTCAGGATGCAGTGGTTCACCACAAACACAAATTTATTTCTTTGTGCAACGTGCCGCTGGATGTCCAAACCTCTGATATCCAAAGCATTGCAATGATAGGGATGAACGGTCGGACTTCTAGTCTATGAAAGCTGGCCTTTATCTTTTCCGGACACTTCGGTTTTTTAAATGCCAAAACATGCAACTTGAAGAGGAAAAGTTTCTCCGTTGCAGAGTATTCAATCGGACGGATACTCAATCATCGATATAACTCCTTGTTAAATCAGTTTCTCGATGATTTGCTTTTCGATGTTGTTGAACTCACAACTCAACTCACAACAACAACGGAACTCACAACAACAAGGATGTTGTTGTGAGTTCCTGCTCACAACAACATCCTTCGAGGTATTTAGAGTCCCGTGTGGTGACACTTCAGTGTCTAACAGTCCAATTTTCGCCTTCATCAGCGTTGACCATTGTAAATCGTTGAAAGTTTCAACGAACAATCCTACTACAATCTTCCTTACATCATCTACAAGTCCTTCAGCAGCTTCTTTGATGCCTCGGGCTATCATGAAACGACTTATCTTGCTAAAAACTCTTTCAATTCTCTTGATAACCAAATATTTTGGTATCACTACGTTGCCTTTCGGTCAGAACTTGGTTCAATCCAAGTCTTCTCGATTCCAAAACCTCAACACTTTTCTTCCTCTTCGCCTGCGAAGACAGTGGTTCTCCAAGACGAGGGTTTTTACGTGAACCCTCTGCCACGGACGTAGTGGGTGTTGTTGTATCCATAATATATGGTTTCACCAGTCACAAGTTGCGGTCGGAGAAACGATTGGGCGTGTCCCGCATCACTGATCCTGCCTGGATTCCCCCAGTCAGCCGCCTCCCACAAATTTAACCCGGGCCGAGGAGTCAAGTACTGCCTGACCCACGTTACTGACATCCCAAGGTTTGCTCGAGCAGTAAGGGCTTCGATACTCTTACCCATGGAACAATCCCTGCAAAGAACCGAAGTGACTGACACACACTGGACGGCCCAAGACTTTGGTAAAGCAAGCTCACAGCAGCCCATCCACAAGCGAGAGAGGCATGAGCACTCTCCGTCCGCACTCCGCCCAGCGACGGCAAAACAGATCACGGTCATGCCTCTCGCCACCGTTGTAAAGAGCGAAACCGAGAAGCACAACCGCAACCAGCTCGGACAGCTCAGGGCCGCTAATCCTGTACTCCACAAGAAAGCATTATTATTATTATCATCTTTATTTTGATTATTATTATTACTGCCAAATTTTCAATAATTATATGTAGGTTTATCGTCGTAAAAAAAAGTAAATAATCGTTTGTAAAATATAGTCCACCAATTTATTCTTTTTTCAAAACGAATCCTCAAATATACTACGTGACACTAGTCTGGAGATGAATTGTTTTGTAGTTATTTCGTGAAAATTTATGCAATCAATTAGAGATTACAAGGGTAAAAATAACTAAAAATATAATAAAAGTTACTCTCTTCTTCTATAAAGCTGGATAAACATCTAACTAAGTTGGGTAAATCTTGCAGTAGATATTTACAAAATTGTTTCAGTTCATTTATAGAAAGAATAATAAACTCATAATAAAAGGTTAAAAAGAAGGAACCTATACTATTAGTTAGAATAGGATTTATTTATCAGAAATGTCTATACGATGAAGGCCGTATCTCTACAATAAGGCTAAATAAAGCGAAGGAATATATTATGTATGTATATGAGTAGCACTGGAACTCCAAAATCGTTTTACTTATTTTTATAAATAATAAATCAAGTGTTTCGGGTTAATTCTAAAAGTTTAAACACACAGTTCGTAAATATTAAACTATACGATATTTTTGATTAATTTTTACAGATCCTTTGTATTCAGTATCACTAGTAGAATTTAAACGAAACGTTTGATTCGTAATTTATAAAAATCCATGAAACGATTTTTGAGATTCAGTGCTACCAATAAACAAACAGCTACTAGAATATTAAACATGCTGTCCTCCCATACAATCTAGTAAAACAATGTTACCTAATAAAACTATACATTTTTTTGTGTAGGATGTTGAGCTGAAAATAACTTACTACATCGTGTACTGAATAATTTTAGTAAAAAAAAAAAAAAAATAGAAAAAGTAATTAAGCCTAAACAAGTGACTGTATTAAATTATAAACAGTTTATTTTTCTAAAACAGTTAACAGCTGGTATTGTAAAGTATATAAACAAGTTTTTAAAAGGTATTTCATTTATAAATACAGGAAAATTGCAGTAATTTCCTTGTTAAAAATCTTCTTTTTTTTATCAAGTTCTGTTCTACATGTGTTTTATATTATGGTTAATTGAACGTTTGATTATGTTTGAAGTTTTAGTAAACTCCCATAATTTAGATACGCAAAGGTATGTATAATTGTAAACAAATTCTTGATTGTATACATTGAAAAGAATTGCGTTTTTTTAAAACTACAATTCATTCATTGGTAATAACTTTATTGAAAAAAGAAGCTAATCTACAGTGATTAAAGAAAGGTGTAAATTGAACTTAAGTGTGTTACTTAGTCCCGTAATCGTAGTAAAGCAAATATTATTGTTAATTGTTAAAATTGTTTATTAATTAAACTTATAATAATTAGTTATTTCATTGTCTTTCTTTTTTTATTTTCTGCAGAATTTATAATTACATATATTTGCTTGTTTGTTACGACTAAAAAAAAAAAAAATTCCCATGCCGGGAATCGAACCCGGGCCTTCTGGGTGAAAGCCAGATATCCTAGCCACTAGACCACATGGGAGAACTGATGAAGAATTGTTATTATACATTTTTGAATAAAATAAAACATCATTTTGATTTATTTTTAATTTAATTCTTATGGCAGAAAATATATATAAAGATTCCACAGGTAAATTAAAATGTTTCCAGAATTATTAATTAAAGCGTATTTTTAATCTATAACAATAAAAATGTACAGTACATGGCTGTTGTCTTGTTGAGGGACTTAAAAAAAAATGTCACTATTATTTCCAAAACTTAATCTCCTTCAATCAAACAGGATGCTTAGAGTTCTCTACACACCTGAAGTCTGAGATGTGTAGAGAACATCTTTTTTCTATTTTTGTTTCTGTAACCATAATTATATTGTATTATTATTTTGATGGCTCAGTTTGTTGTGAATAATTGTGTGAACTGTAACAATGCGTGTTAAACTGTATCAATATAATTAAAACTTGCACTTCTTTCTAATATAATTCATCACTCTTTTACTGAAAGTTCAACTTTGCAAAATTTCAGAATTGTTATTGAAGTCTCACTGGCATTCCCTCACTTTTGAACAATTGAAACTACTTTTGAAAATTTGAATAATTCATACAATTTTTACTACATTGCTAGAGAATCTGGGAGTAAATTTCAAATGAATCTACCATCCTCTGAACCAAAAAAAAAATTATTTTTGAAATTCTTGAAGTTGATTGATTATCATTGGTTATGTAAATATTGTTATCACTCAGTTATTTTCAATTGATGACAATTTATACTTTTAAAAAGTGTTATAATACTTTTTTTTGTTTTAATTAAATTTTGCCTCTTATCTTACTGAGTTAGTCTTGCACATAAAATTTAAAATATTTTAAGCAAATTTTGTTTTATCATTGTTGTGCGATTTTGTTCTGTTTCCAGTTAATTTCTATTACAATTAATTAATTAATTAATTAATTGAAAATTAATTTCTAGAACAAGTTGTTACATACACTCATATATAAAAATTAATAAATAACTTTTTAAAATTATTTTTGTATTGTTTTTTTTTATCATCGATAATAAATATCAGAATTAAATATGAATCATTATCTTGAATTCCCGTAAAAATAAAAAAGTGATAGTTATATGTATATAACTTCCTGATTTACTTATCTCCCTCGTTAATTGGAATGAAATAAATTGAAACAATTGCGGTACAACAACGCAGAAAGAATTCATCCTGATTCAACCATAATGTTAAGAATAGGCTGAAATTAGGATTTTAATTTCGTGGTTTTTAACTTCGCTTTAGAAATCTGTTAAATAATTTATTTTTCATAAAATTAAAATAAAAAAGAATCAGAAATTATTTCAAATTTTTAACAAATTAAACATTTCAATTTAAAATTAAAATATCCGTGTATGTAAATAAATTCCACGTACATTTAATTTAATATCCAAACATTAAGGATTAAACTAGATGTAATTAGATTAGCACTTAAATTTAAATTTGGTTATTTTCATACACTAGAATCTGCTACAAAAACCTTAGGCAGAAGTAGAGAGGTATCCTAGACAAATATCTATAGTGGGCTTCTAGTTCTTTCCCTTTCAAAAATATAACGACTAATAATAATTGACGCATTAATTTCCACCGTAATCTGATAAACATATATATATATATATATATTTGTCTTGTCACAATGTGTGTATAAATTTGTTGTATATTTAAATATTTTTAGCTGTTGCGTCAATCAATTTTCAAGAGTGTATGTTACATGTAAGGACTGGAATAGATCCTTACGAGGGGGGTAACGTACCGTACGATTAAAGGACATATACTCTTTTTCATTCATTATTTTCTAGGCTCTGTTAGCATAAAGGTTAAAAGTATTTAGTAAATTTAGTAATAAAATTTATTTTTATTTATTTTAATAAAATTTATAAATAAAATATTTAAAATTTAAAAAATTTAAAATTTTTAAAATTTAAAATTTAAAAAATTTTTAATATTTAAAATTTTTAAATAAAATTTATAAATTTATTTTTATTTATTTTAATTTTATTTATTTATTTTAATTTATTTTATTATTTATTTAGTAAATTTAGTAAATATTAGTATTTAGTTTATTTAGTAAATTAAAATTGGTTGACATTGGTCAACCAATTTTCAGCAAGTTAACGTATTCTACCCACCGGGTTGGTCTAGTGGTGAACGCGTCTTCCCAAATCAGCTGATTTGGAAGCCGAGAGTTCCAGCGTTCAAGTCCTAGTAAAGCCAGTTATTTTTACATGGATTTGAATGCTAGATCGTGGATACCGGTGTTCTTTGGTGGTTGGATTTCAATTAACCACACATCTCAGGATTGGTCGAACTGAGAATGTACAAGACCACACTTCATTTACACTCATATATATCATCCTCACTCATCCTCTGAAGTATTATCTAAAAACGGTAGTTACCGGAGGCTAAACAGGAAAAAGAAAGAAAGTTAACGTATTCAAATTTATGTAAAAGTGTAACAAAAAGAACAAAAATTTAATTGTCCAATTTAATTCTGTTACTTACCAGCATACCTTATTATATCCTTGGCGGAAAGTATTCCGCCAAGACGGAAAGACGCTAGTAGCGTCTTTCCTTTTCATTCCGAAGTTCATGTTTCGAGTCCATTAAGTTTGGTCACACGCTAAAAAAAATCTCACATTATTAACGATAGTTTTAATTGGTGAAATTCCAGTGGTTATTTATATGAATGAAAAAATATTAAATTATTCATTAAAAAAAATTTCATTAAAATTAAATACCACACTGCATTTTTAAATAAATAAATTTTAGAGAATTCTAATTGGCAAAGTTCGGTTGAGACATAGTAGAATGTAATTAATGTTCAAGGATTGTTTACGTCTACCATACTTTCTTGCTAAATTCGATATACTGTGTACATACTTTCTTGTTTATATTTTCGTTGTTTTAAATTCTTCTTGAGATTTTATCTCAATTTTTTTTTCTTGCTGCAGTAAAGTATATTTAAATATAAAGAAATTCTGATCTTTACCCTCATAGGGTTTACATATTTAACAGCAAATAAAAAAAATAAATCATAAATTTATTTAAAAAGAGAGGGCTATGCTAAAACGGCTACTGAAATAAATTTGTAGAGAAAAAGTGGTCGAAAACAATTTAAAAAAAAAAAAAATACATAAATAAAATGAAATGCGGTTTCGACTGTTGAACTGTACTTGGAATATGAACTAAAGTTGAGTTCAGTAAGGAAATTAGGACTAAATTTCGTTGTTGCGAACAACATTTTTGGTGGTTTGATGTGTTTAAATTTGCCTCAAATCTCGAGACATTTACAGAATTGGCTCAATAAAAGTAGAACCAGGCTCGGGGTTCGTGCCTCCGCGAACTCGGTTAGCTGGTTCAGAAGGAAACGAAGTAGGACATTCAAGATGTCCGGATGAGGCCTACAGCGAAGTCAAAAGCTGAGTTTATAAATCACCGATGTAAATACCCACCGAGGTATTTACATCGGTGGCATTCCAACGAGGCCAAGCTTATTACTATGAGATGTAAAAAATCAGAGGGCGATAGACGACTCCCGTTAAAGCCCATCAGGGCAAGGAAGGGGGGGGGCGTGTGGCGACCGGAAGCGTCTCACAAGGCGGGTGTCTTTCCCTACGGGGTTGGGATGTTGAACTGTCCTCTCCCTGGTAAACCAGACCGGAGTCCGTAATAGTAATTGAACTAAGGGTTTGAACTATGAATTTGAGTTCCCTAAGGGAACTGGGAATGAATTCTGTTGTTGCGAACAACATTACTTCTGGTTTATTTATTTACTGAATTTGCCTCGATTATTATGAGACATTTACTCACAAATATCTTGCTTTAATGTAAAACTAGGCGCGTTTGTGAAAATGTCATTCCGGTCAGGCATGGCATTTTCACACATGCTACAAATCATCAATCTTATCCTCTGAAGCGGTGGTCCTGAAGATTAAAAAAAAAAAGAAATAAGAACTAGGCGCGGGGTTCGCACTTTCGCGAACTCGGTTAGCTAGTTCAGAGGGCAGAGAAGTAGGAGAGTCAAGATGTCCGAAAGAAGCCCACAGCGAAGACGAAGGCTGAGTCATATTTCACTGATGTAATTGTCTACCGAGGAGGCATTTACATCGGTAGAATTCCATCGGGGCCTGGTTTATTTACTATGAGATCTAATCAGTAAGAGAGTCAAAAGACGACCTCCGTTAAAACCCATCAGGGCTAGGAACGGGAAGGGGTTGTGGCGACCGAATTGCCACATGGCGGGTGTCTTCCTCTACGGGGGTTGGGATGTTGAATTGTCATAAAGAATAGATGCAGGGAAATTAACAAAGATATATATATATATATATATAAAAAATATAAAAAAGAAAGATTGGGGAAAAAAGGAATAAATAACCAACTACACATGAAGTGCTAATGAAAGATTATATGTAATTGTGTTTGTATAAAGTTATGCTTCCAAAGGCTAAAATAAGTTATGCATTCTAATCGAAAGAGAAAAGCTAACTTAAAGATGGTTTAAATTACTTAATTTTCCAGTCGGTCTGCATTAAAAAAAAATATTATTAAATATATTTTGTCTCTTCACCGTTGTTAAAAAAAAACTTTTTAATTAAGCTAACGTCTGAGAGTAAATAAATATGTAGTTAATTCGGAATGAAAATAAAAACTGAATGTTATCTTTTTAATAAAGAATCCTCTTCCTAATATTCACCTAATATTAAATACTATCAACTATTAAAATCTATTATGTTATATATTATTTACTCTTAATCTAACTACTTTTATAAGCACCTACAGAAATTAAAAATTATAGTAACACAATCAGTTATAAATATTTTTTCTTAATAGAAAATGTCGTTAAATAATTAATTGAATTACTTTCAAATTAAACAAGATAACGGAAAGAGGACAGAGAAAGAGAGAGAGAGAAACAACACGTAAGTAGGGAAAGGAGAGAAATAACCAAAAACACAGACAGAAAGATAGAAAAATAGATCGAGAACTCTTTGTTAACAGTAAATATTTGTGGTTTTATATGAAAAATGCAAATTTTACGGATGAATAATGTAATATTAGATTCAGAGCTAATTAACACATAACAAACGAAAATGTTTCTTGCGGTTATTAAAACTAACAACATTTTTATCACTTGTTTAAAGAATCAGGTCAAACTGTTATTTACAAATAATATATATATATAGATTAATAAGAATGATGATGGAAAAACAATTTAAGCAATTTGAAATAATATGGAAGTAGTTATTACAAGAAGTTTCATTAAGTATCCCATGTGGTCTAGTGGCTAGGATATCTGGCTTTCACCCAGAAGGCCCGGGTTCGATTCCCGGCATGGGAATATTATTTTTTTTTAAAAAGTCATATCAGTTGTATAGAAATTATTTATTACATTTAATTGATTTTTTTCAGCACTAATCTAAAAGAAAAAAACATGAAATTTTTTCTTATGCCAAATTCTGAAAAGGGTCAGATCAAACTGTTATTTACACATATAATGTAATAATTAATAATAAGAAGAAAATTTAAATAATTTATAATAATATTGAATTAGTTATGTTAAAGTAAATCTCACGGAATCCCATGTTGTCTGGTAGTTAAGATATCTAGCTTTCACCCAGAAAGCCCGGGTTCGATTCCCGGCATGGCAAACAATTAATTCTCTTTTTTTAATTGTTGTTTTTAGTTATTATTATAATTATTTATAACATTTGGTAAATTTTTTCAGCACAATGAAATTTCTTCTGTTAAATTAAAAAAAAAATCAGGTCGACTGTTATTTATACGGATTAGGTAGCAATATAATAATAATAATAATAATGATGATGAAAAAAGTTTAATATCCAATACGTAATGTTGTTTCACAAACTGTCATATCCCATGTGGTCTAGTGGCTAGGATATCTGGCTTTCACCCAGAAGGCCCGGGTTCGATTCCCGGCATGGGAAGTTTTTTTTTAAATTTTATTTGGTTAGTCTTATAATTGTTTATAACATTTGAGCAATTATTATTTTTTCAAAATCATTTAGAGAAAAGATAATTAAACAAAAAAAATTATTAACGAAATAACAATTTATTCTTTAAAATCATACCATTCTATCAGATTAGAAGAAATAAATAAATACTTAAAGCTTTTTTTTAATAGGTAGCCATGCATCAAGGCTGGTATAGTGTACAAGTGATTAATAATTGCATATTTGAATAGCGACATTTTACTTTATATTAAATAAATATAACAGTAATATCTTTCCTGCTGAGTTGAAGCAAACGCGTAACGCATTGTTTTACTGCAGATAGGATACATTAATTTTTACGTATTTTATTATCTTTCCAGTTTTCCTTATGGCTGTTACGCATTTAAAGCGTCCGAGTACCGGAGGCACCAATCAGTGTTCATTTCTCTGAGTGTAATGATCTTCACTATATAGCCAGATCCTGTGATGGAACAACGTGAAGGTGTTACTTTTAAGATTGAATGTCGCCTATAATTCTAGGAGTTTGAGAAGCTGATATGTAATCGCATATTTGGTTCAGTTAAGAAGGCAATGGGAGACTACTTTACTCCTTATTTTGCCTAGTAAGCCCAGCATGGAATGCCTGCTTACTAGAAGCGTTCTTGTAGGTTGTAGATGGATGTGTAATTCTTGAGAGTGAATTGTAACACATGTCAGGTCATTTATATCGTTATGGTTAATGGTACTGAACATACATAGAGGATATTTTTCTGGGTTAAACCACACTAAATATTTTTCTAGACTATTTTTTTGGGTTTCTTGTGCTGGATTTAACAATGCACATATTAGTGAAACTCTCCGTGAAATTTAATTACCCAGTCTGTAATAATTAGTAATTTCTCGTCATTATTAGAATTGTTAATATAATAATAAGAAGAAGAAGAGAAGATTGTTTTTTTCTGATTTTTTAGGAACCGCCATTAAAAAAGGGGAAGGACACAATTCTTCTGACCATTTCTTGCTGTTTGCCGTTTACGATACCATACAACTGCAGGTAAAATGTGATATATATATACTGTACCTCATATTTATGTAGATTAAATTCCTTCATACGATACTACGTGTACAGTTTCAAAAAATCATTTTTTTTTTTTAATTACTCAAATATACAATAAATAACGATGAACATGTACAAAAGAACTGCAATATTTTCCTGTATTCACGCCAAATAGTTATACTTGGATTATAAGTACGTAACATGAAAAGGTTATGGTACGTTTTTCGAAATGAGTGACAGATATATGAACACACTACATCAGTTTGAATGAAACCCTAAAACTTTTATATATGTACTTCATATATCAAAGCTGAGACGAATATTAATTCCTGTTATTAAATTAGATATGAGTGTTTATATTTTTGTGAATAGGTTTATTAAATAAGGGGAATTTTTTAATTTTACCTAATATAAACAATTAATATTTAAAAAAGATTCTTCTAATGATTATTAATATTTAAATCTGATATTTATAAACTTGTTTTACCTGACGCCACAAACCAAAGTTTGAAAAAATATCTACCTGCAGCTAATAATCGTAGTAAAAAGTGTACATTTCAATAAATCTGCAATGTACATAAACGTATAACACTTACGTATATTAGTAATATCGGGTAACTTAAAAATATTGTAAACCTCATCGTAGCCTAACTATGTTCAACAGTTGAAACCGATAATTCTTTTGAAATTCTTAACACTTATTTGGTCGTAATTTAGTCTAGCATTTATTGTTTTAACTTTTAATATTGTGTAAAATAAATATTTGTCTCCTTCGTGAGAATTTTATTATTACCAATAATCATTGACGATACTCCAGTGTGATGCTGGGTCATGCAAAAAAAAGAAAAAATGTATTATTACCTTAACAGGTCGTTAACTATATTTGAACATTTTCGAAAATATTTTTGAAATAATACGAGGTTCTCTTGCCGGTTAATTGTTATAAATATCACCTATCAAACATAATTTACTATCTTATCTTATTTCATTCTAAATTTTAATGATGGGAAAACTATTTTAGATACTTCAATTTTAGAAATTTCTGATTTGTTTATACATTAATGTCTTCATTTCCGTAATTGCTTATATACATAATATTAGTAAATCCGTATATCTTAAATATTAGATTTTAAATTAACGCTTTATTTTTTTATCCAATGGACTGATCATGTCAATAATAATTAAATTATGTTTATTAATGAACAGTTATATTTTAGTCTCTTCTTTATTTATAAGATAAACTGATTTTTTTCTTTATTTTTCTTTTTTTGATGATATCGCCACTTGAAGCTTTGAAGCTTGTGCATGTCGATATGGAAATGGAATTTTCTAGCGTATGAAAAATGCCGTGCCTGACCGGTATTCGAACCCGGGACCTCCGGATGAAAGGCTGAGACGCTACCACTCTGCCACGGAGATCGGCATTTATATTAAATCTCTCATTTTTACTGACATATTTTTTTACCTTTTATAATTGAAAAAAGTACGGTATTTTACTTTCGGTCGCATAATGGGAATGAGGAGTGAAAATGAACTTTCTTTCAGTTTTGACGTATGTGGAGTACGAAAACATCATTCACTTAAATTTGGATTTAGAAGGAAGATAGATGGATAGATAGATAGATAGATAGATAGAGAGAGAGAAAGAGAGAGAGAGAGAGAGAGAGAAACAGATAGGCCTATGTATAACACTTTTTGGCTTGAAAATTTCCAAAACTACTTGATCATTTTTATTGAAATTTAGATTTGCTGTAGTACTGTATCTGAAGTTCTGCACGTGAAAATTTTATGAAGATTGGTAGAGTCGTTCTTGAGTTATGTAAAATATAAACTCGAGTTTGAGGTTATGTTGACTGTGTATTGGTTTATTTTTCTTACGCCCTTATGCAGCGAATTATAAAGGTGAATGAGTAGAAAATTGCTTTTTGTCGGGTCTTTTAGCTAATCGAATGTATGTAGTGCATTGTACTCTGAAAATCAGAGTTTTTCTGACTGCAAACTAGTGAGGGCGTCGGAATTATTAATTAATTTTTGATTTTTTTTTTTACATTACGTTAAAATAAATTTTTTAATTAATATTTTTATATTTGTGTGTATAGGTTTATTTTATTTTAATTTTTTTCTAGGTTGTTTATTTATTTCTGTTTCTTATTTATCTCTTAATTCTTTTTTTTTTTTTTTTGTAAAAGTTAGATTATAATGAGGATACTTTTTAAACAGGAAAGAAAATAAAATAACGAAATGTCGGTGCAGAACTGCACAAGAATTTTTTTTAAATTAAAAATGTTTTTCCTTGACAACATAATAAATCCTAAAAATATATAAATTAATAAAGGTATTAAAGGTACTCGCATAAGAAAAGAAATGAATTTTCTAGTTTTTTCTTAATCGTTAAATATTTATTTATAATTTATATATTCCGATATATGATAATATTTTTTTTTTTATTGGAGAGAAACAAATTATTTTTGAATAATAATTAGGATATGAAGTATTTGAAACAATATATATTATTGTGTAATTTTTTCTTATGAAAAGATATTCAGGCTATGATAAAAAATGTAAGAAAAATGTACAAATTTAATGAGGAATTGAATGTAAATAAAAACTGTAACACAGGTATGGGCATATATATATATATATATAACATGGAATATTAATATGTAACATAACAGCATTTCATGTTTAATTAATTAGAATCAGAATCAGAATCTTATTTAATAGTTTGTTATTTTTTTACGTTAAATATTTGTAAAGAAATGCAATAAAGTGGTGTATCATTATTTTTATCATCTCATGTGTGTAATTTATTTGCTAGTTGAATATATAAAACTGTAAAAAAGTATACAAAAAGAGACTTGTCCAACATTTTGTTTGAATACATTAAAAGCTCCTATATCCGCCGTTCTGTCTGCCGGAATTATTTAATAACAATCAGGTTATTACTAAGTATCTATCCTTAGATTGAACCAATCTTACAAAAAAAGTTTTATTTGCAATTGACATATTTGTAAAACAAAGGGGTTGAATCATTTAGAATACATTTACTCGAAGATGAATGTCAACGATAGAGATAAGGATAAAATATTATGTGGTCAGGTTGTACGTAATGATTCAGCTGTTAAAAATTTCGAAACATCAGGTTAGTACCGTGACGCGGCGATGCGTTCAATAAATTAGTCGTTGAGAACAATTTAACACCTGATCGGATTATGTATATTATGGAGATAAAACAGGTTTTCAATGGTGTTACTTATCCAACACCCCTGCAGGTGGCTGTAATGAAACGGCTGCCGATCTCAAAATAAACAAAGAGCGTGTAACAATTCTATCTTTTCCAAACAATGCATAATGCACTTATAGCATAATGTTAATGGTGGCTCTGAACACAATGGCCCTTGAATTATTCAATTTTTTCATTTTATGAATTTTATATATAATTTATAATGCAGTATATTAATAAACCATATTAGTAAAAATATAGTATATTAACGAAATATAATTTAGATTAGTCTCTCTACATGATGTTATAAAAAGCGGAAATACCGAAAACATGACCTTCACTATGTGGCGGATGGTTGGCGATGTAACAGTATTAATCATAGCTGTCTATTAGTTATAGAACAGTTGTAAAATTTAAAATACCTGTGAGAACATAAAAACAGTCGGCAGGAATTTTCGTTGTTGCAAATTTATTATCCACTGATGACAATTATGTAGCTTATGAAAAACTATAACCATCTCTAAAAAAATTAATAAGCGTACTTACAGACGTCACGCCGAAAGTAATAAAAATGGATATTTTCGTTGAATTCTGAAAACGGACATTTTTTGCGGTCATAATACTTCCTTTACTTTGTACAAGGAAGTAAAAAATTTAGTTTCATTCAATATGTCGGATCCAAGATCGCGGACAAAAATTAAAAACCTACCGTACTGCAGATTTTAATTATGTAGAACCTCATTTCTTTCTGCTTCCAAATACCTCTCTACTATGCAGTACAAAGGTGTTTCTTTACTTAAATATCACTCTGTATATACAATTCATATATACAAACAAAGTGATCCATAAAGTTTTATGTCAGACGAGAGCGCATTCCAAGGAATAATTTAAAGCAAAATATTTATTAAAGATGCTACAGATTACGCTTTGTTTTCCTATTATCACTTGAAAACCTTTCGGTGTCATTTCTGCTTTATGATGTGGACACACATCATAAAGTTTTTAGATATTTATCAGAAGAGTATTTGTAAGCCCAAATCTACTGAATATCGCGTTTAGTATAGACGGAAATTGGGAAAATTTGCATCATTGATCATAAAATTTTATTTTTCTTCGCTCCTTTTAGGCTCGAATTAAAAAAAATTCTAGAAATTTGTTTTTAGATATTCATATGAAGGTTACACACACGAGAAATAAAGTTGATATTTCATCTTTTACCGAGAAATTCAACAAATAGTTAATTTAATTGTTACTCTATTATAACACTTTAAACACGGAATTTCAAAAAAATACTTTAAGTGTGTACTTATACCGTAAAAAAAACAGATATACAAATTTTCATCAACCAGTAGTTTTTGCTGGACATTGATTACGAATCAATCACTACATGTTTTATATATGTATAATATTGTATCAGTTATTGTTTAAAACCTTATTGTAACATTTAGTATAACTGGACAAAAAGCAACTGAAAAAATACTAATTGGTAGACTATGTGTTAAATGAATGATATCGATTTAGTTCTCAGAAGATACGAGGAGTACTTTTATTACGGAGTTCGTTAGACTTCGTCGGTAAAAGGCGACAAACTACGTTTACAGTTTTAAACATGACCTAACCTAACAGTGAAATGAAAATGGGGGAGGGGGAATAAGCGTGAAAAGATTATATTTCAGTTCAATTAGATTAGTAATAAAGAATACTTTCAAAAAATACCTCGAATTTTATTAGACAACGTTTTTTCCCATTTGATGAACCGCGGGACTCGAATATGTAATTTTATTCATTTTTTTAATGTACCTTTATTAATCGCGCCGCTAGATAACAGTGCTGGGTAGTACTGGCGTAGAAAAACTTGATAATGTACTTGAAATAATAAAATTTAAAAGAAAATATACTACAGCTTGTTTTAATAGTAAATGCTGTTAAGTAAATGAAAGTACTGAAGATGAAACAATTTTTATAATTCCCATCACTTCTTTAAAAAAAATAAAAGTATTGGTTTGCAAGAGACTATACTAGTTTTATTAAAAAAGGAATAAATAAAATAGAAATAAATTCGATCGGTAAAATCGAGTTTAACGATAAAAATCGAGGGTTACTCTTACAAAGTAATATATTATATTAAAAGTGCAATATTACATCACTGATTTTCGATTCGTGAAGGCCATTATATAGAGTTTTATTAAAACAGGAAAAATATGGTATGAAGTAAATGATATGACTATCAACAAAAAAAAAAATGGCTGTGAAATTTAATTTGTTTGTTCTAAGGCAATAAATTTTAATAATAAATCAATAAGATAAAAATCAGTAATTTATAGAAAAAAAAAAAAAGAATAATCTAATAAAATGCAGTGATATCCAAAAAAATTACAATGAAATTGTAAACCCTACGGTAAGAGTCACGTAGATATCATTTCTTCCGCTCAAAAAACAAAAATGTCTGTAATCTAAATAAAGCCGTACAAAATAAAATAAAATTGTAACAAAACGATACTGATATCAAAAAAGGTAAGACACTACATTTCTGTAATATAATATCAAAATTTGATATTAATTTAGAATTAAAAAAAATAATACATGTTAAATATAAATAATAGACAATTGATATACAATAATAGATAATAAACAATGTTTAAGCATTCTATGTAATAAGAAAAAAATTTGTTACAAAACTCTTACCGGCCCGATTTAATTTATCTGCAATACAATATCACTTTTACAGAAATACTCGTAATACAATTCGTATGATTATTCGTTGTTCAATAAATGAAATCGGGCCGGTAAGAATTTTGTGACAAATTTTTCTTTTTTTTGCTTGTTATATGGAACGCTTAAACATTATTTATTATCTGATATTGTATATCTATTATCTATTACATATATTTAACATGAATTTTTTTTTAAAGAAAATTCTAAATTAATAACATATTTTGATAATAAAAATGCAGTGTTTTACTTTTTTTGATTTCAGTATCGTTTTATTAAAAACAATTTTATTTATATTTCATAAATTTTTGTTTTTTTTATGAAGAAATGATATCTGCGACTCTTACCGAACGGTTTACAATTTCATTGTAATTTTTTTTTGATTTTTATTACAAAAAGAATGTGTTTATTTTTTATTTCACTATTATTTATAAAAGTTTTTTTAATATTATTTAATCCTTAAAGAAATTGTTTGACATTGAAATTTTTTATAGATTAAGGTAACATATTATTTTTAAAAAATGTCAATCGGTAAAAGGCAGCAGAGGCCGAATTTCCTGCAAGTTTTTTAAATACTCTACAGTTTAAGTTTGAATTAAAGGACGAATTAAAAAAAAAAAAAACAGCGACTTTTATTAAATATGGATCAACCGTTCAGAGAGTTTTAAAATTTTTAGGCCCAGAACAGGTTAATTTTCATTTTTACTACAAAACCTTTAGATTTTGGAAGTTTCTTTCCTTATATTCTCAAAATTTTCAAAACAGAATAACATGTTATTGATGTATCATGAATATATTAATGTATATATTAATATATCAATAACATAAACAAAAAGTGTATTTTATTGCATGCTAGAAACAAAGATAAATATCAGTTTTTAGAATAATATCATTAAGTGTATGTAACACTGTTTACTATTTTCGTACATAATCGATATCTGTAACATTAGTTCTATTTTTAATCGTGTTGATTCTATTCTAAGATTTTTATGGGGCATTAAAGAATATACAATTAGCAAACTCCGTCGTTAAATATATGATGCTACTGTTTTTATTAATTTAAAGAATATAAACAGATAGGTAAGTCCAGAAGAACGCACTAGTTGTTTAATAAGGCGAAAGAACATGTTATTACCGTGAACTATACAAAAACACACCTACATTTCTCAGACTGAAATGTTTGAAACGATCTGACACGAAATAATCTCAAGTAAATTCTTTCTTTAAAGTTTATTAGCGAAGCATTAACAGTTTTACAGATACACTGACTGAAAATTTTGGCCAGAACGCTGCATTCCAGTCACTTATCGGTTAAATACTTAAATTAATTTTATCTAAAATCGCGCCTATAATTAAAAATTTGCAGTTATTTTAGGTACCGGAAATTACAAAATAGTTATCGTACGTTTAAAATTAATGTTTCTAATTTTACCCGAGAAATATTTAACCAAAATATTTATTAAACCCGAGTAGAAATATCTTGTATTAAAATTAATATATTTTCTACAGTAGAAGATGATTCTATTTTATTATTTTTTTTAGAGAAATATAGTAAATAAAATTACTCATATTAATTAACGTTTCCAAGTAAAGGTTATATGTTTTTAATTAGTTTATTTAGACGCCTCCAATATATTTATTAATAATTGGTTTGAAGTAAACCAGTATTTATTAAGAGTAATATAGACGCCTCCAATGTATTTATTAATAATTGGTTTGAAGTAAACAGTATTTATTAAGAGTAATCATGAATTTATGTGTTCAGAATTACAGTTAAACGTAAAACAGAGACAACTTTTAAACAGAGGCAGTTGTATAAATGAAAATGTGTTTAAATAATAATTGTATAAATAAATAAAGCAACCCCTGCGGGAACGAAATTCACGTGGGTATATATTTTTGTAATTCTATAAATTTAATTATATTATGTTAATTAATATACGAGTATAACCTCTTTAGTGATCAAACCACAGCTGTCTGTACTCATTCATCTGGTCGTTCAATGAGTGTATGTTTAGTTTTTGTCACTAAATTACTACTTTTATAAGAAATCTAATCTCAGTGTTTTTTAATCTTTGTTTGTGAGTCCATGTCTATAACCAAGTTTCACATCCATACAGGCAGATAGGAGTTGGCATCATTAAAAAAAAGATTTTAAGATTAGGTTTACTAAGTCTCTCAGTAATTACTGGAAATATAAGATTATACTTCAACTAACCGCATCAAATAGATCAAAGATAATGAAACATTTCAAAAAAGAAATATGTCAGGATATGCGAACTTTGACAAAATAGTCTTTTAAAGTTTGCTTGTAAGGTGCATTCTAATATAATAACAAGAAATTTAAGCCTAAACAGTAGGATTTTAGAGAAGGGATATACTATTCAGATAATTTATTTATATTAAAGAAAATTACTGAACGATCGTAGATTAATTAAGTCTCAACTTTTTTAATTTAATTCTACTTAGAAGGCTCCGCGTTCTGGACCCCCTCTGTGTTTATCCTCGAGCTTGTGAGAGTAATATTCATAAGGCCTGTTCAATTTATAAAAAAATATATGATTGTATTGCAATTTCTTAAGAGCAACAGTTTGGTTAGCAAAGGACTCGAAACTTTGAGCGATCTTAAGTATGCGGGTATCAGAAAGTCGGCCTTCTTCTTAAAAATTGTAATTATAGTATTCACATGAAGGATGGGTAAAAACATATTTTGCATGATTTCTACCGTTACCCCACAAACACGACAAATGATGAAAAGGTGACCACCATACTTTGTTTCTTATTTCTTGTTTATTTTTTTTCATTTTATGATTTTAGTCAAGTAAACTTTGTCATCAGTAAATATCATCGTATGAATGCTTCTACATGATCCGAAGGTATCAATATAAAAAAAATATTTTTAATCCATTCACGCTAACATTATCAGGTTATCACACAATATCAAACAAAAATTACATCCTTTCTTCAATACGAAATCCCGCAGTTCGAGATCGGAGCATGTGAAGCCAATCGCGTTGCACACACAGTAACAATGATAGTAGTACAGTCAATTTGTATTTTTATTTGAAAATCCTTACCTACCGATTGATGTTTTTTCCATATGTTAGGGGTGATGAGGGAAGCTTAACTCCAGATTTTTAACATCCCCCTCTCATAGATTTTTGAAAAACTCAAAAAGTTTTTGAAATGCATTTTTCTCTGAATCTATGCATTTTAGAGAAATGTTTTTCAAACAAAAAAGGTAGAGGAAATTCTCCTCTACAATTAATGTCTTGAAGTTATGCCGTATAATTTGAAATTGAAATACTAGATGGCGCTGAAGTTATAAAAAATGTGTTTTTTCGGTTTTTTCACCGGAAGAAATTGTTTTTCGTATGTTTTGTTTGGAAAAGTTGTTAATCTTAAAAAAACAGACATCCTTTATTTAGACAATTTTCTTGTAAACTTACAGTTTTGGAGCTGTAGCTTGTGAAAGTGTGAAAATGTTGTGAATTGGTCTACTCGTTTACAACTTCGTTTACAACGTTTTTTACAACTTCAGCGCCACCTAGTATTTCAATTTCAAATTATACGGCATAACTTCAAAGACATTAATTGTAGAGGAGAATGTCCTCTACATTTATTGTTTGTAAAACGTTTCTCTAAAATGCATAGATTCAGAGAAAAACGCATTCAAAAACTTTTGAGTTTTTCGAGTTTTTCAAAAATCTACGGGAGGGGGATGTTAAAAAAATGGAATTAAGCTTCCCTCATCACACCTAATGCATGGACAAAAGATCAATCGGTAGGTAAGGATTTTCAAATACTGCCTATTTTGAAGAAAAATTGCCTGTACTACAGCGGCTGTGTTGGTTTAGCCGCCGCGCCGCCCAGTACACCGTCACACCTTTAAAGCTACTTTTATTGATAACGGAAAGATATACTGATACCTTTTTTGTAGAAAATTTGATTTCAAATCCTGCTAGTGGCCTTTGAATTGAAATATTACGTAATAACAATAATATTAAGTCTTTTCTACGTATAAAAACTATGTTCATGCAAAATTTCAGCTAAACTGATTGACTAGTTTTGGCGTAAAAAACTAATAGACTCACAGACACCACTATAGATCGATATATATTAAAACAGATACTTTTAAACGAAGGGAACCCCTCACCCATTTTGTGGAAGTTATTATACTTTTATTTAAAAATTCTTTCTTTTTCCTGTTTAGCCTCCGGGAGGAATTACCGCTAGGTATTACCTCAGAGGATGAATGAAAATTATGGGAATGGAATGGAATGCAAAGTTGGCAGGAGTCTATTACTCCCTACTTTATCGCAGAACCTGGACAGAGTCCCTTGCTGCTGGATCATTCTAATCGGGCTTGTTTTTAAAAGGGTTATTTTTTTAATCTCGGATCTAATTTTTCAAGTTTTGTCTATTATTATTTTAGTGAATTTAAGACGGATTTAATTGCATTCCAATCCGTTGTTAAACCAGCGTTATCGAACCCATTTCATGGGCCGACCGCGGAAGGCTAGGCTTATAAAGCCTGTCCTCCCGACGTAATTCCCCTTCAGACCGTCCACTGAAGTCCTTTCGGTGCTAACTCTTTAATAGGCTAGCAGGAATACGCCACAACGGGGCACTAGCTATAAGGAGGGAGCAATGCGTCCCCTTTTCCGGAGGAGTCGCAATTGCTGGGATATTTTGTCTTATTGTAAGTTTTTTTTTAAATTTAGACCGCGTTTTTGTTTTATGCGCGACTTACCGTGTTTGACGTCTTCAAACTATATAACTCGCGAAAACTTTTCACTCGCGACCCCGGAAACGCGTCTGACGCACTATTCCGTTTATGGCTCATGCGATATGGAGGCCCCTAAGCCTGGTTTGTCGATTTTCGGCTACCGCACCGCACCATCACGGTGGTTCGTCCAGTACGGCGTGAGGCCGCTTCCTTACAACTGTCGGAGTTGGGTCCTCTCGGCAGATGTCCCGAAGATGACTGTGTTCGGACACAGCCGCTCTCCCGAACAGTCTGCGCGCCTGCGCCACCCCCACCTCGGACACGGATTGAAATCTCGCATCAGATCGGAGAGTGGCGTTCCTGACGAACCACGGAGCTCCAAAGATCGTCCGCAACGCGATGTTTTGGACGGCCTCGATCTTCTTTTGAAGCGAGGAGCTCAACACTGCCCCCCATGCCGGGTAAGCATATGTTAGAATCGGCAGTACGTATAGCCGAAAAATGAGGAGCTTAGTTGCCAGTGGGTACGGGCTGGCACTGTTCAGCACTGGGTATAGCGAGGCTCTGGCGGCCTTAGCCCTCCGGGTCGCATAATTTACATGTTCGCCGAAGGTAAGCCGCCTGTCCAACACCACCCCCAGGTACTTAACTGTTTTCTCAAAAGGGATTTTCTCCCCTGAGATTTCCAGCTCTCTGGTCGGTTTTCGTGTCTTGCATGTGAACATCACGGCCACCGATTTTTCACCGTTGACCCTGATTCTCCACATGTCGAGCCACGGTTCCACTAAGTCCAGCTGCCTTTGGAGCCTCCGGACCGCGTAATCCACATTTGCGGATTCGTAGAAATATGCCGTGTCGTCTGCGTAAAGGGCCGTTTTGACCCCTTCCGACAGCGGCATATCGTTCACGTACAAGGTGTACAAGAACGGGGAAAGTACTGCTCCTTGGGGAACCCCAGCGGCTATTTCTCTGGTAGAGGAAATCGTTTCCCCTACGCGCACGACAAAATGTCGGTCTAGCAGATATGACCGCATCAGTCTGACATAGCGGTACGGGATCGCCGATCGCGCTAGCTTATAAAGCAGCCCGCTATGCCAAACTTTGTCAAAGGCCTTGGCCACATCCAGAAAAACGGCTGCAGTCACCCGTTTCCTGTTCAGGCCTCCGACAAGGTCGTCTATTATTTTTACCAGTTGGAGGGTGGTTGAGTGACCCTCCCTGAACCCAAATTGCTCGGGCCGCACTTCTCCCTCCATGTATCGCCTCAGTTTTTCGAGAAAAATCCTCTCGAACAACTTAGACAATACCGGTAACAGGGAGATTGGCCTATAATTCCGTGGGAAAAGTAAACTTTTCCCCGGTTTGGGTAAACATGAAAATTATATGTATGAATGAATATAAGTGAAGTGTAGTCTTGTACAGTCTCTCAACCATTTCTGAGATGTGTGTTTAATTGAAACAACCACCAAAGATCACCGGTATCCACGATTTATTTAAAGGTTCTACGTTATATATAACTTTACGGAATAAAAATTAACTAGGGGATCTCGAATTGAAGCAAGGATGTAATTTTTGTTTGATAGTATATTATGAGTTGACGATGTTATGCGTGAATGAATTAAAAACATTTTTTTATATTGTTACCTTCGGATCGTGTAGAAGCATTCGATGGCAAAGTTTAATTTCAGATAATGAGGACGTGCTACAAAGAATTTTCACTGGCCTTCAAAGGGTGGCTAAGAATTAAAAATTAATAATTTTAATCATGATCAGATTTTTTGAAAAGTTTATTTGGAAATTTGTTTTAGTTAAATTACTTCCTAAAAAGTTGCAAATCTTTTAAAAATTGGAATTATACAAAAATTATTAATTATAATTAACAAACAATTACATACCAGAGTACAAAGTATGATGATTACTTTGTTATTTTCTTAATTTTTAGAGCATTTTAATGACCAGAAATAATTTAAGCTAAAACAGTTGGTTCATGTTAAGAGAAAATTAGATAGTAATGAATTTATATAGATAGTTATTAAAAATTTAGATAAAAAAAATCGTTATATTAATGTTTAAGTTTATCTATTAAAAAAACGTTGAAAAAAAAAATCTTAATATTTTTTCGGATGTGATTGTTGGAATGTGATTATTAGAATACGGAAGTTAAGAATTTAACATGTAATCTGAATTTGGACTGTTTGGAGAATTAAAAGTCTGATTTAAAAATTTTATGTTGTCGAAGAACTTATAATTTTGGAATTATACAGGTTTTTCCCACAAACATTTTTCGGGTGTGATTTCCTATTTGAATATACCAAGTAAACACATGGCAGCATTCAATGCTAGAAATATAAAAAAAATGAAAGTAACTTAATTTAGATGAATTTTAGTACTACCAAAGCGTAGAGTTAAGAAAGTTTATTAAAAAAATCCGATGTGGACATCACATGACTTCCTTTTACTCCTATTAAATTACATATAGACATTTTTTGCTACACTTCATCTAAACTGATTTCATTTGAAAGTGAGGTACGATCCTTCAATTGTTTAATAAAGTGAAAGTTACACAATGGCTGAAATATTAGTTTTTATTATATTCAAATATTTATATAATTATTAATTCAACAATCTTACATGAAATATTAGGGTGCAGTAAAAGTCCCTTTATTACTCGTTTTACTAGATCAGTATTTTTCGTATCTTCGTGAGTTGCTGATTAACAAAAGTTTCAGATTTCTGGTGTGTCGTATAAATAAAAGTTAATAATTAAACTATTCCGTTTAGTGAACTCCTGCATCCTGGTTACAAATGTTAATTTCGACCTTACGGTGTAAAATATTCAGTTTTTATTATTGGACTATTTAGTGAAAAATCAAAAATGAAAAAGAAACAATCATACAGAAAAAAGAAAGATAACATGAAGAAATATATCTCAAAAAAAAAAAAAAAACGTTATGAAGATGAATATAAAGAGGAAGAAAATGTTAAACAAGGGAAGAATAAAAAAAATAAGAGAAGATGATAAATATAAGAACGAAGAAAATATTAAAACTAAAGAAAGAATAAAAAGGAAAAAAATTTGCAATCAGAGGAAGAATAAAAAGATTAAGAGAAGATGATGAATATAAGGAGAGAGAAAACTTGAAAACTAGAGAACGTGTACACAAATTAAGATCAGAAGAATCATGTCAAGCCAAAGAGCGATTAAATGATTGGCAACAAAAAACAAATGAACAAAATGATGATAAACTCCGACTTAGGGAGAATATTGTTCGAAAATATCAGAGGAATGATGAACTGAAGATAAGGATATTTGTCAATTTATTAAAGATCGGGCATATATACCTCAGTGTATATGTTGTTCTTGGTAGGGCCTATTTTTCAGTCACTGTCAACTTACTACTGTAACTACAGTCTGTAGTTAACTTTAATGTAGAAATAGAAATTCCAAAACAGAAATAAAACTAGAAAGTCCAAAAATAATACGATTCAAAATTATTATTCTCAATTAATATTAAATAAAGATGTTTCACCAAATCTATTTTTTTAATTTTAGTTTAATCTCCGGGTCTACCATTAGGCATTGCTTCAGAGGATTATATGAACGATTTGTAGCGTGTGTGAAAATGGTATCGATTGTAGCGTGCCTGACCAGGATTCGAACCCGGAACCTCCGGATGAAAAGCCGAGACGCTACCGCTATTACATATCACCAAATCTATTATATATACACGAATGTAATAATGCCTATCAAATTAGGTTTTTTTGTTTTTTTTTTTTTATTGTAAAAGTTTTTTACAATCATGGGTTAATAAATTATTAATTAATCAATATATTTAAATTTAAAAAAAATGTTTAAATAAATTTAAAAAAAGTAAAAAAGAAAGAAAAGTAGATGAAATCCGATTCGAACCGATGTGCTTTTTCTTGTAAGATCCAAATATTTTATTAATTAAAATTTTATAACTCTGGAACCAATGAAAAGAAGATATTGTTGAAAAGCTCTCAATGAGGGCTTATTACTGTAGTTAAGAAAAAGTCCAAATACAATTTTTTTGATTTTAGGCTTTTTTGGACACTTTTGGTTCAGTCAATTGCAATCAAAAGGTTAGGTGCACAGCTAGATGTTAAAGTCCTAAATCCAAGATTTCCACATCATACGATTAATCGTTTTTAAGTTATGCGAGACACGTACAGACGTTACACCAAACTAGTGAAATGGATGAATTCAGGGATGGTCAAAATGGATAGTTCCAATGAAATTTAAAAACCGAAATTTTTAGCGATCACAAAACTTCCTTTACTTCATTCATGGAAGTAAAAATTCATTAATTTTAAATTTAAAAAAATTGAAATGTATTATTTTTCAGCAGATCTAGACCGAGCTTCTTCTAATCGAAAGTTATTTTTATCGTCCCCTCAGATCCATTGTTTAGAATAGGTTTTCAAGAAAATAGCTTCCATATTAATGAAATTATAAGTAGGAGGAATAATATAAAATATTCTTAATCACCAAATAGTGGATTATTCATATCAAAGACAAGTTGTTGTTAAAAGATCTAATAAATAATAAAATAAACTTGAATAAAGTATTAAATAAGTAAAAAAAAAAAAAAAAAAAACAATCTGTAAAAATAATACACAATAAAATTAAAATAAAATTTGCTAAGTTGATATATTCTTATAAAATAAAACAAATATTAAATTTATTGAAACATGAATAGCTATATTTGTTAAAACAAACTGTTATAAAGTAACCTTGGAAATTAACAGTTTATTGCAAATTTTCAAAGAAATTGACACTTTTTCATTAATATTTTTTATAAAGAGATTCTGTTTTTCAATTAAGGTAACCTCTTTCCACTGTATTTTTAATTTTGTCATTAAATATTAAATAATAGATTGCTTTTATAAAAAATATGTTTGAAGTGAAGAGTGTGCAAGTAATACATTTTTGTTTTTAAACCATAAATCATTAAAAATAAATAAATATTAATTTTACGCGTAATGTCATTTTATTTGATCCCAAATAGGATATGTATATAAAGGACTTAGAGAGCATAATGTTAAAAAAAAATTTACTAAAGATAAACTGCATATTGAGTCTATCTTTAAAGAATTACGTCAGCAGATCTATTGATAGAGTAAATAAAACTTATTTTTGTTATGAAAGAAAAGGAAGAAAATAAAATTTGTTGGCGGGATTTCCTACACTTTGAGTGGCTGGAGGAGCTTTATGAGTACTAAATATCAAACCTTCTTTTACCTAACTTCGATAAAAGGAAGAGGAATTCTCAATAATTTGACTCAGTTTTTTGTATCTTTTAGCTCGAAATAGATCTATTTTTCTTTTTAAGTGGAAATTCCTCAAGTGGTCACGTTGCAAGTTTTTTAAATTACTTAAGTGTGGATGGATGATTTTTAAAACGAATAATTAATCTTTACCATAAACGATTTGTCATTATCATGGTTTGATATTTTATTTTCTTAGGGAAATTTCACTGTGATATTCAAACTATTTTTCTTTAAATAAAAGGTAAGAAAATTATTGGAAAACCTACGGAATAAAACGATATATATTCCCTTATTTCAGGCAACCTTTGTCTTCACACGGTAGCAGTCTCTATACGTTGTTTTTCTCTGCATTCAATTTTTGATTTTTTTTATCAAGAAACTGCATCTCACTTATTTCTTTCTTGCAAACAGCGTATTTTTAGACCTTTCTACGTTTTAAATATAAATAAAACTAATATTTTTAAAAATAAATTATACTTTATAAAAACAAATCAACCGACTTCATAAAAAAAAGAAAAATCTAAAAATAAAAATACCTTGCAAATTCTTCTTTTAATTTCAAATTTAAAATTAGTCCCAAGTTAGAATTACTACATCTAAATTGTTGGTAATTTTGTTTTTATTTCGGCCCCAACTTCAAAAAGTTGATATTTAAAGAAAACTTTAGTAGGTATTATCATCAGATTTTAATGCTACTTCTTTTGTACAAAAAGTTTATTTTATTTCAGTACTAATAAATAAGTTTCTTTAAAGGATTTCCGGTTATTAAATATTAGTTTATTTAATTTTTTTCTTAGGTGGTCATTTAACACATACGGTTGAAATTGGTTTTATTTTCGTCGGTTGTATTTTCAAGAGTATTTACACTAAATTTTATAAAGAAATATTTAAACATAAACTATTTCTTGTGCAATAGTATAACTGAAATCTAAATATTTATGATGTATTTTCAAATATACTGCCATTCAGGAGTATCAAGGTTACAAACAACAAATTTTTATAAAAATATCGCTCAAAAAAAGAGCATATGTATTCTCTTATACTGATTACCTATTTTGGGAATAAGAAAAAATTTAATTATTCATGGTCATTTTGAAATGGCCATGAAAAAAATAATTGTTTATGGTACTTAAATAAGCAGTGAGATATGAAAATAAATAAATAATCCCGTTTTAATTTTTCTAATTTTAAGAAGGAAAGAGTACAAAATCTCTATTTGTAAATATCGAAGAGAAAAGAAACAATTAAAATTAATCAGCAGTAACTAAAAAAGAGACTGATAATTTAAAAAATAATGTACTGCGCAATAAAACATTTTATTCTGCGTTTTGACGGAGCCGATATGAAAAAGAATATTCTTTTTATACGATTTAGTTAGTAAATATCATAAGGGAAGCAACAAGGTATAAACAGATTACCTGTAGCTGTTATTTCATTCTGACCACTGTGGTTTAAGAATCCTTGAGGGAAGGAACACCTGGTCAGACAGAAACTAGAACCGTCGCCAGTCCTACCTGCCTCTTCATATGTTTATTTTTTGTTCGTTTATTTTTATTTTGTTCTCTAGACTGGAAATGAAACACCGTAGTTGTAGTAATAACAATAAAAATAATAGAACAATAATATTACAATATAACTAGCCAAACCAAAACTAATATGCGGTAGGGAAAACTTTAAACAGAAGATTTATTATCTCTTAGGCTATAATATTACAACAATAAAAGCTATACTTTTTGCGTGATTATTTCGCACTGTCTAACAAAATAGATGGGCACATGCAATTATTTATTTCTTAAAAAAATCGTGAAAAACTATTCAAAATTTTGCAGAAATATTTTGTTACCGTGGATGCTTATTTTTCATACCGTGGATGGGTTTCATATGTTCAGATAAATAAAAATATCTATGCGGTCTCTAAACCTAATTTTACGAAGATTCAACTTAGTATCATCTTAATTATCAGGTTTATACGTTAACATAATAATTTCCCAAACTGATACATTGATCCATGGTAGATTTCCAACACAAATTATTTCTTCTAACTTCTTGGTGTGTCGGACCTGGAATCCTGTACTTGTTATTCTATTCATTAATTTTTTTGTATGATACAGTTAATATTTTCCAAAATATTCCATGGAAAACACTAAAGTTAGTCCCAAGTTGGAACTACTACATTTAAATTGTTGGTAATATTTTGTTTTTATTTCGGTCCCGACTTCAAAAAGTTGAAATTTAAAGAAAACTTTAATAAGTATTATTCATTAGATTTTAATGCAACTTCTTTTGTACAAAAAGTTTATTTTATTTCAGTACTAATACATAATTTTCCTATAAATAAATCCGATAAATGAGAATTGGTGACTCAAATATACACAGTTTAAATTTAGAGTTTAGGTTAAATTTAGAGTTTAAATTCTTCGTTTCTTTTATTTATTACTTTTGGTGACCACCACGTAAATAAAAGAAAGGCAAAATAATAAAAATTTTTTTCAAACAATTTTTTTTCCCAAGTATAGGATAACAAATTAAAGCTTTTATATTATTGCTTACATCATATTTATCGATTTAAAAGTTACTGGGTGAAAGAAAGGTTGACAATTAACTGGTCCGACACGTGTATAAAAAAAAAGTTAATAATAAAAATAGCATATTTGTTAAATTATTAGCAATAAATACAAATCTTTCTATAATTAGAATTTTTTTTCTTTCTTTTTACCCGGTTACATAAAGACTAAGGTAATGAATTTAAGTGATATTTTTCTTCGTTTGAGCCTCTGTAATTATGTCTGCACTGGTTTTAAAATAATCATATGATTTGATATATAAATCAAATTATCTATTCATCATTACTTAGAAAACGATTCAACTTGGTCGAGCGATAAACACGTGTTAAATGAACAAAATATTTTTATAAACAAAAATGGCGGAAGCGATTTTAACCAAACCGATTAATCAATATTGTTTTAAACAAGCTTATCAAGCGAGATATCAAATTTAAGAGATAGAAAAGAGAATTTTATGTGTTTAGTTGAGCTTATAAAAATATATACACGGAGGTGTAAAACTTAAAAGTATATGTTGTATAATGATTACAATATTTTAAAATAAAATTATCGTTTCTATCACGGCGATGTACAGTTAAAAGAGATATTAATACCCCTAGAAAAAATTATAACCCCTTGGGTTTCGGTTCTTTTACCGTATTCTCTTACATAGTATTCTAGTGCGAATTAAACGTAAAGGATCGTAATGAACTCGATCGATGATGTACGATCTTAACGAACTCTTCGTCCTAATCAATTTTAAGTCTTTCGCATTGATCGGATTTTTGTGTAGGTTGTCACTCGAATACAAAAAAAAAAAAAAAAAAAAAACAGAATTAAACGACCAGAAAAAATTTATTTATTTTTTTAATAAAATAAAATTCTTTATTTTTAAATAAATAATATTCTAATTTTTTATCAAATATCTCATCCGGTATCCAACTAAAAGAATATTTAACAGTGATTATGAACACTCAGCTGTAAATAATTCTGAAGGTTGAATCTGAACTTTTCTTTTACTTAATTTTGAAGAAAAGTACCGTATTACTTTTGGTTATATGGTGGGACTGAGGGATGAAAATGAATTTTCTTTATGTTTTGAAGTATGAGACGTTCGAAATTACCATTAACTTAAAACAACACACACACACTCACACACACACACACACACACACACACACACACACATATATATATATATATATATATATATATATATATATATATACACACACACAAAGGCCTATATAGAGGCCTATGTGTAACATTTTGTGGCTTGAAGATCTCCAAAACTACTACATCAATTTCACTGAAATTCAGATGTAGTAGTATATCTGAAGTTGTGCATGTGAAAATTTGATGAATATTGGTTAAATGTTTCTTGAATTACGTAGAATATAAAGTTGAAGTTTGAGGTTATGTTGACTGTGTAATGGTGTATTTTTCATCCTCGCTTTGATGCTTGTGTGTAGGGTCTACTAGTTAATCGAATGTAGTAGTGCATTATACTTTGAAATTCAGCGCGTTTCTGATTGCGAAAGAGTGAAGCGTAGGAAACCAAACTTCGGTCTTTTTGGGCAGAGGTACGCAAGATTTCTTTTTTGTCTTAGTGAGTACGAGTGTTACCTATTATTTATAACATAAACTTCAATTAAAAAAAGGAAATAGTTGGTAATCAGTGAAGTACGTTTTACAGAGTAACAACTTACAAATTATTTTTTTGTAATTACTTGATTAATTACACATATTTTAATTTTGGTTAAAAAACAAAAAACTTGAGTACATAAAAAAGTAATAAAAACATTTATAATTTTTTATTTAATTTCGACTTTTAACTTACCAAATTAAAAACAACTACCCCTAAACATACCAACTTTAATTTGCAATGTATTCAAAATTGAAAATAAAATTATAAAAGTCATATAAAGAATTCTTAGAACAGTTATTTAATAGGTTTAACTATTTATAAATTTACTTTACCTTCTTATTTTAAACACAAGTCGGCCTAAAGAAAACTCTGACGTATTAAAAAGAGCTGTTTGCAAGAAACACAGGTGAGAAACCTACATATTCATAAAAATAAAAATCTTATATGGACACCAAATAACTTCTTGCACGCCTATTAAATTACATATACACATTTGCTTAAAAATAAAAACATAAAATTTTATTTCATTAATAACTAATGATATTTTTTCATATTTTTCTTTTTTATTATTATTATTGAATAATTATTTATTGTAAACATTTTTTTACAATCAGAGTTATAATTATTAATAAATCAATATATGTAATATTTAAAAAAAAAAAGTTAAAAGAAAAGCAGATGAAGTCTGATACTAACGGATGTTCCCTTCCCTTCCAGTGTGAGATTCAAATATTTCATTAATTAAAATTTCATTTGGCTATAATTCTGGAACCAATGAAAATAAGTACCACTTATGATATATCGTTGAAAAGCTCTCAATGAGGGCTGCAGTTAAGAATATATTATTTTATATTAATAGGTTTCTAAATAATTAAAAACATTTTTTCCATAAAATGCTTTGAAGATCACGACAATGTTAGTCTATGTATCAATCCGCTGTAATAAAATACTAAGCATTCTTAACAACAAAAATAAAAAACAACTTCAAGTTTCATTTAAAAAATTAGTTATTTAAGTTATTCGAAAAAAAGTAATAGGACCACCAGTGAAACTTATATAAAATAACAAAAAAGTAATTGAAAGTAATTATTTGGTGAAGAGTAAGGCTTAAAGATACCATTAAAAAATAAAAATAAGTGTAGAATTAAGAACCTACATTTTCGGAATTTTCTTGAAAAAATGCATTGATTAATAAAAGAAAGAATAAGTTCAATATAAAAAAATACACAACAATAACAGTATACAAAAATTATATACACATTTGATTTAATATATATATATATATATATATATATATATATATATATATACACACACACAACATTACTGGTTATCCTTAAAATATCCGAAACATCTGAAATTATAAAATATAGAAGAATGTTTATATTTTTTATGTACCAAAACCTTTATGATAATTTAATATAATAGATTTTAGTTGTTTTAAAAATAGATCCACAGAAATGTACAAATAATCAAGACATTTTAACTTTTTTGTTTTGTTTTATTTTTAAGATTTTGTTACCTTATTTTAATTTTTACAAACAAGATATTGTTATTTGTGAAAAATTACATCATTATTTAAAAATACAATTTTATGTTAAAGTACAAGAATAAATATATGAAGGAAAAATCATTATCAAGTAATTAACTTAATTCGTTTTTATTTTATACTTTTATTAAATAATTTAATTTCAAAAAAAAAAAAACGAAACAATTGTATTGCGGAAATATTGTCTTAGCAGTTATAAGTTATCAGCCGGCCTCCGTGGCGCGAGTGATAGCATCTCGGCCTTTCATCCGGAGATCCTGGGTTCGAATTCCGGTCAGGGATGGCATTTTCACACGCTAAAAATCATTTATTTCATCCTCTGAAGCAATATTTAACAGTGGTCCTGGTGGTTAAAAAAAAGAGAACTTTTTCTCGAATAATTATGTAATCGAAAGGTATAATAGTAGTATTTAATATAATAGAGTATTTCCATTTATAACTAGAACAATAAACAGATATTTGTGTGGTGTAATTTGTAAGCTACTCAAAGCCTGACAGTTGCATCATTATGCAGTCGTTTTATAACAACCTCTAAACGTAACTGAAAACAACAGATTTACAACCTGAACTGTTTTTACACGTTTTTTTATTTGTATGTTACATAATATTGTATTTATTTACATTACGAAACATTAGTGTATAATTTCAAGCGTTATTTAAACTGAAAAGAATTAGGAAATTTATATAAATATTATTTTAAACTGGAATTTTCTGAAAAAAAATTACGCTATGACGAATAAATATTTCAAATTAATAAAAAATATTTGTAACAGGTGCAAATCGAAGTACACCTCAAGACGTAGACATTTTTTTATACATACACTTTCAAACATTTTCTTTTTTTAAGAAATAATATCATAACTACGTTTCCATGAATAAAAAAAAGAAAAAAGTATTGAGTTTAGTACCAATCTATGTTCATTTTCTACCACGTAGCCTAAATAGGTTGACGGATAGTTAAATTTTTATTTTTCAGCCATATCTTTAAAAATGTTAAACGGTATAAATTATACCGAATCGAATTAGATAGAAATAATTAAGAAATATATCTAAAAAAAATTTGACTTGAACTTCACCACAAAAATTTAAGCAACTAAATAAATTTTCCTCAAAACGGTTATCGATAGAATTACGAACGTATTTCCTTAATCTAATGACTTAATTCCCTGCCAAATCTATTTTCTTCTTTTTAGCACAATAAAACACCGGTGATTTTTATTTTGAAGGGAGTTGTCCGACAAAAGAAAATCTTTTTATCTATTCACTGTTAAACTCCTATTTATAAACTATTTAATTTAAAAATAATTTACTTAATTGAAGGTTACTTTTTAAAGTAGAATTATGTAGCTGATTATCCGTTTACTTTTAAATATATACTAAAACAAAGTTACAAAAATGGGATACGAAATCAAGAAAAATAAAAATTTATCCTCCGTTAGTTTATAATTAAAAAACATATAAAAGATTGAAAATCTACAAAACTTTCCGTGAAGTGTATCTAATTCATAATTACAGATTAAACAATACTTTATCTTTTAAAAGTTAGTCATATTTTTTAAAACTCCACAAAAACTGTACTAAAATAATTTTGCAATTTCTTTTTTTTTTATATAATAAAAATCGATCTAATTAAATTTATTCTCAAAATATTTCCTGAAACGAAATAAGTTTTTTAAAGAAATTTATATAAATATCCACATATTTAGTTCTTTCTCACTGTTCAGTTTTGGCTAAGTTTATTTTAATAAAGCTTTTTTGAAAACTTGTTTCTGTGTTGGGATCAATGAGTGTTAGATTCAATGTGTTAGATCAGTGATCTAACACGTTTTCTCAAAAACAGTTCAATAAATTTCCATAAAAAAAGTAATAACATTTGGATTTAATTCGGATTAGTGCACTATTCCATCTGTTCCTTTCCATTACCGTTATTAACAATTTTTCGTTTTTTTATATATATATGCATAATATAGGTATAATTATTTGAACGATTATGTATGATATCAATGATGAAAATAAAAAAGTGAATTAGTTTGTGCAAAATTTAATAACTGGATTAACAGTTTATAAGGAATATTTAAAACAATGGTTTTTAGCGCTTAAAACCTGCTTAAGTTACGACTACGCGTACTTTATACACATTAAAGCTGTTTTCATTAAATAAAAATGAAAAATTTCTTTCGTATATTTTTTCTAACATTACCTCTAACAAAATAATCAGTCGATTACTTTTGTTACGCAATTTTATAATATAAACATATTATAAAATATTTTCTGCAAGGTGTGTTTTTTGAGAAATGTGTTTTTTCTGGATAAAGGACAAAAAAATACTAATTTTTGTAGAAAAAAATTGCATTTAATATACTCTTCGAAAGTATTACTTCTTACGCGGCGTCCGTTTGGGCGCATAGTTTGGAAAGGAATCGAGCACTTATTAAAAATTTAAGGAGTGCCCAGCGCAGAGGCTTAATTGCATGCACTGGTGTTTTTAAAACAACTTCCTACGAGGCTACCACTGTATTGAGAAAGGCTCTCCCAATCAATTTACTGGTGAAAGTTCGAGCGGCCATGTGGAAATTGCGAAGAGGCACGGAGGCCGAGGTATTTGGGATGCTGTTTCGAGTCGGGCCTGTACCGAAGCGAAACGGTGATCTCAATGCACCGGTTCTAAATTTCGAACAGTTGCCCATCTCCCGCCTGCGGAGGAGGCTTTACAGCCTTGCGATGGAAGCATGGCAGCAAGAATGGCACACCAGGACTAAGGGAAGGTCCTTTATAGATTTATACAGGATTGGGGAGATGGTATGCCTCTCCTTCGTTTTTAAGGGAAACGGGAGCCCGAGTGCTCTCCAAACATGTAAATTTAAACCAATATTTGTTTCGGTTCCATCTGGGAGCTGATGAGCTGTGCATCTGCGTGGAGGTGCCATCGAACGAACATATGATGTTCGATATCTCAGCTCTTGGGGGGGCCAGAACTCAGGTCACTCAGGAACTTATTGGTGAGGGGGAAAATTGGCTACTCACAAGCGGCGAGTCAATGTGGCGAGAGCCGCATTGTCGGACTGTGTGGGAGTTCCTTGATGCGGTTGCTTTGTTCAACCGACATCAATAGTTTACCTAAGGGAAAAGACTCCTATCACACTGCTGTAGGAAGCTAACCGAGACATATGGCTGGCTACCAGTCAGATTAAGGCTCCAAGCGTTTTAATGGAGGACAGGTACTTTGGAATTCAGCGGCCTAGGAGTAGTAGCGAATTGCTGTCTTTGACAAGATAAATTAATTACTGATAGTCATATGTGTTTTAGTAGTTGAAGGGGTGTGCCTACACATTTTAGTGACATATGATAAGTGGGCGGTGGAACACGCAAGCGAATGGTGTATGGTACCATTATTCCGCTCACGCTTTTAGGTTAGCTCTGGGAACTAGTTAGGACACTGGTCGCTAATCTTTTTCGAGGCTCAGTAGCCGTTAGCGGCACAGACATTTGGTGTTATGATTTACGGCGACCGAATGGGGTGGTGGCGGGAGAAATGTCAAGCAAACCAATACTGTTGAAAAAAATAATACTCACAGAAACAACACATATTGTTGTTGATAAATAATAGTATTTTATTACTTCATATTTATAACATGAGGATGATAATGAAAAAATTAGGTAGTAATTGAGAAATAATACTATTTTAAGAATTATGCTCTACTTTCACTTTAGTCACATACTAGATATATTGATCGAAAATCAATATATCTAGTAAGTGCAAAAAAACATCTCTGTTCATCATCAATTTTATTCAAATTGTGTTTTTTTTTCTTCGGTTTTGTAACAATTTATAAAGTGTTATAAATAACAATAATGAAAGTAATGACGCCGGGGATTTTAATTCTGAAAGCCAGTCACCTTTAGTGTTACTCTGATTCAATTAATATATTAAATAAATTAATTGTTGAAAAATAACTAACTGAAAATTAAAATTGTAATCGTTAACTGTGATTGTTACATTTCCTATTAAAACTGAACTTTACGAACTTTACTTCGTAATCAGTTTAATCGGAGGTTCGTATTAAACCTCCGAACTTTGGGAACATCTTAAAAAAATTAATTTAAAGACTTCTACTCTGTTTATTTTAAATAAACTAATTTTTAATAAATTTACAGTTTATTTTCAATACTAAATTAAATGTGGCAAAGTTTTATGTCTTAAATTCCGTAATAAAACCGTTGGGGATCTAACATGAGACAAGTCATCCCCAAAAGTGGATAGTCATTGTAAACAAAAATGCAGATTTCTCTCCAGTTTTTTAAATGCTATATTTTGTAAATGGGCTTAAATACGGCACTATTGGTGTCATTATAAAAAATTAGAGTACTAATTGTGTGATATGAATCGGCGGTATAAATATTGTTTTTTGTTTTACTGATATCTTAAATCATTTCTTATTTATAATTTGTGATTCACGTATCGTTTAATTTTATAAAAAAAGTCAAGTTTATTTGCATTTGTTAGCTAGTTTTTCACTCATATATTGTTATATAAAAAATTGAACGTGTAATTATCGAAAAGATACTGTTCATGGATATTCCAATGTAAAAATTAATATATAATGCAATATTATTTAACGGCAAAGTAATAACAAATTATAATTCTATTTTTATAAAAATCTCAATCATATAAAGTTTTCTATATGATTTTTTTTTCTTAAGACATTTACGTTAAACTGATCTTTAAAAACATAGGCTTGATTTGATTCTACTTTCTTCCTGATCTTCATTTTCTGCTATTGATATCATACGACGATTTGTTTCTCTCAACGTCTAATGAATCTTTTGCTGACCTAAATTATTATTTCTATTTATTTTTGTAATAATAATATACAGATGTTTCTATTTTTCTGATTGGCTTCTTTAAAAAACTCGGTTATCATTCTTTATTATGCTCGTTTGATATGCCATTGTTTTGTTATTTTAGTGAAATGACGTTTAATGTATTTGAATTATGTTCTCGGTTTGTTATGGATTATATATACTCGTACTGCCTACGACATCAACAAAATTTTACACACAACTTAGGAAAGTTTAAAAAATGCCAACAACTAAAATGTTTAAATTATCATTGTCTTTAACTAATTTGAACTCATTCAATAAGATATGATAAGGTTAGGCTAACAGGTAGCTAATCACCTCTTGTATACATTGCCCCCATTATTACTGGCAACATCGTATTGATCTTCCTCATCATCCTACATGCCTGGTAAATAGACTACTGTAATTATACGGAAGAAAGTGGTAGGAATATTTGAGTGTCATAATTACTTTTTTAATATAATTTTTACGTACGTTTCCGCAGAATATAATGTAGATAACTGAACGCCTTATGAGCGATTTTTATGTAACATATATATATATATATAGAACCTGTACTGACTGAATAACTAATTCATCAACGCTCAGCAAAAACTACTGAAGATAAATTAATGAAAATTTATATACTTGTTCTTCTTACGGTGTAAGTGTACTACAAGAAAAACTTTTATGAAATTCCGAGTTTAAATGGTTAAAATGGAGTAACAATGAAATAAAAATTTTTTTTTTTAATTTCTCTGTAACAAATGAAGATATCAACTTGATTTTTGGTGCAAGTAATTTTCATATAAATATCTAAAAACTAATTTCTAGATTTTTCGAAGTTCAACCTTGCAGTGGATGAAGAAAGGTAAAAAATATTGAAAAATGCTTGGAAATTTTTCCCATTTCCAGCTATAAACGAGGTATTCACTAGAATGGGGCTTGCCAATACTCTTCAGATAAATATATAAAAACTATTTTCGGGTTTTTTTAAATTTCGATTTTTTAAAGGGTGCTACACTGTTCGCCGCGGCGGCTCAACCAGCACAGTTACTGGTACTGTATGTTCGACGCACTTGGCTGTATCTGCCTCCGGTAATTTGACTAAAAAACATAGAATAAAATAAAATAAAAGAAACGAAGTACGGTTACTTCCTGGTAGTATTTTTCGGTTAATGATAAGAATCGGCTAAAATACATTTTTACCCGTACTAAATGCGGGTAAACAATTACAACTAATATTTTTAAGATCAAAACCGACTATTTTGAAACCCACATTCTTAGATCACTCAAAGTTAAGGGTCTGTACTGATCAAATTGTAGCTGTGAAGAAATTACAATTCACTGATAGTTTTTGTAAATTGAATATGCTTTAATTTTTATTTATTATTATTCTCACAAACATGAGTTTAATGAAAGGAAGGTCCAGTGAGTAGAGCCCCTGATTGTCCAAACATCCACTGACTGAGACCGGAATTGGAAGTAACCATATAGTGCGGGCGAAATTGTACGAGGACACTATTTTAAGTTATATTGTAATAGGACCAATATAATGGAATAGGGTATCGGGTTTTTCTTTAAAAAGAAAGAAATAGAAAAAAGAAGAATATAGAAGGAACGAAAGGAATTCTTTTCTTTGAATAATGGGTCCGTTTAACAATTTGATCTTGGTAATACAGACAACGGCATCTCCAAAAGTTCTTGTTCAACCAGAATAATCTAAATAAGAAATTATAGAACAACGTTAAGGCGTGGGCAATGAAAATTATTACGCCTGAATTAAAGGTACGAGTCGGGTACTGGTTTTTCAGGCCAGGTACCAGTTGGCAGAATGAGTAGTTCTGCGAGGCCGTGTTCGGCGCAGTCGTGATAACAGCGATATCAGTAAGCGTGTGCTAACAACGAGTGAAGAGTACGTTACGAGTATTTCATTGTGGACAGTGATTAAATACAAAAAGTTGTTTCGTGAGTTATTGGTGGAAGTGACCAGTAGAAAGTGACATTATTCTATTCATTCATAAAATGCAGGGTATTTCTTTTATAAACAGTAAAAGTCGCTACGCTGGTGGCATATGCTGACGATTTGGTCCTGGTGTTAATTTGAATTTTGGAGCGGCCAGGATAGTACGGAGATGGCTGTCCACCAATGGTCTTCGCCTCGCGAAGGAAAAGGTGAAGGTGGTATTGATATCCTGCCGGCGGAGGTTGAGTTCCATCAGTTTCTTTGTAGGCGATACTATAATCTACCCCAGTACAGCCACAAAATACCTGGGAGTGTGGCTGGATTATCTAACATTCACCATACATGTGGAAGTAACAGCCAGAAAGGGCAAGAAGGTGGTTCAGGTATTGAGTAGAATTATGGCTAACAAAGAGGTGACTCTACAAGTGCACTCTCGTCAGTGGTTTTATACGGAGTGCAGTTTGGCAGGGAGCTCTTTTCAGAGCTCGAAATGTAAGTCGGTTGAGGAGGCTACAACGCAGAGTTAACCTTCGAATAATCGCAGGATACAGAATCACAAGCACAGAGGCTGCATCAGTGATGGGGGGGGGGGGGTTCCTCCGGTGGTCTCTTTTCACGAGTAGAGATTGCATTGTATAAAGTCATATTCAGTGCTATTTTTGAGCTGGTGATCGAGTGTGTACCTTTCCCAGTTTCACAATCTTGCTGTCTGAGAACTGTTACAACGGTTTTGGGCCCATTATTTTTAGACGATTCATAATCCTTTTTACGGGATTCAAAGATTTTGGCGCAGGATTTATTCGAGCATCCGCTTCATCGCGGCGAAAAGAGTGGCAACGAATCCTGGTCGCAAGTCCCTGTAACAAGCAAAGAGACCTTTACCCTTAGTCCTGCTCGCGCTCTTTTAGAGGGGGTGTGTAACTGTGCGTATCTGTAACTGTGTGTTGATATTTGATCTCACACATTTGATCCAGTAACGGCGAAGAGGGGCAAAGAGTGACAGGAGAATACAGAACAGCTGAATTCAGCCTGAATGAATGCAACGAGCCACCGGCATCTGCCCGTGGCTCGCTGCGGGTAGTCGTCACGCTTGTAGGCTTGTGCCCAATATCTGTGGTAGTAGGAATACAGCGAGCATTTTGTTCGTATACTGTTTGGTCAGGGCACCCCCAACATGACAGATGTTAGTGATGTAGGTAAGAAGCCTAGCCGGAGGAGGGGGCCGGAACCTTATCCTTTGACCTCCTCGAAAACTGGTCCTGATAATGATAGTTCAGTGGTACATACAGGGATAATCACTCAGGAGGGTATGAACCCACTTATTGAAGAGTTTTTGCAAGCCGGGAGCAGGCCTAGTAGCTCTGCTCGTTTGGCCGGTGATGTTTTGGCGGAACTGGGTGGGTTGTCTTCCTATTTACCTAACTCCAAATGCACTAATGCAGCTACCAACAAGAGATTATTGCCCCGACTCGAATTCTTCCGAGCGGCTTTCACAGCTGTCGTCGAGAGGTTCGAAAATCTTGCCTCACGGCCTGAAGAAGTGATTGTAGCTGAGAAACCGACCACGGCCCCGATGAAACCGCGTAGGGATGCTGAGGTGGTCAGGGACAGACATGAAACCAGCCAGTCCTCTAAGAAACCTGTGGTTGCATTTGTTAATAGGGTGGAGGGCTCGACTGTGTCCAACAGTCAGCTGAAAAAAGACCTTTCATGTCTCCCCGAAGGGCAACCTGGAGACATGAAAGGCCTTAAAAATCAGGATCATTAAAGAGATCGGCAAGGGATTAGTTGTAGTAACGGATGACACAGAGACCATTCAGGCAATTCCACGGCGGTTAAGCAATCTTATGTGGAAACAGACCAGAAGAGAACGCACAGGCCCCGCATTATAGTCTATGATATTGACCGTAACCTGACCGACGGAGATGTCTTGTCCCTTATTAGGGAGCAGAACACTGATTTGGATGAAGCCGCCTTCCCGCGGGACTGCAGGTTGGTCTTAAAAACGGTTAGGCGTGATACCCAGAAATATCACGGAGTCTTTGAGGTAAGTTCTGGTCTCTTTCAAAAATTTACTTCCGCAGGCAGACTATTTATTGGTTCCTCCGGTGGATTTGCAAGCTAGGATGAGGATCCTCATTGTGAACGGTAGAGAGAGGAGGTCAACAGTAAATGAGCTGTACACAGAGTGAAACGGAAGATGGCAAACGGCACCCAAGGGTAGATGGTCATACGAGCTCATCAGGGATATCAGAAGTTGGACAGAGAGGAGCCATGGAGACACGAACTCCGAGTTTACTCAATTCCTGTTTGGTCACGGGTGTTTATGTGATTAGTTACAACGCATGGATAGGAGCATCACCAACCAATGTAATAACTGCGAGGAACAGGAAACCGCGGACAGGAAACCGTGGAACACGTGGTGTTCTGCTGCCCAAGATGGCGGGATTTGACAGTCAGACTGGTGGAGCAAGGAATAGTGGGCGCGAGCAATATCATAAGAGTAATGCTTAGCAGCAAGGACAAGTGGGACAAAATATTGACACTGGTCTCCTTCATAATACGAGAAAGGCGCATGAGGAGAGAATTCCAGAGACTATGGATCAACAGATAAATCGAGGCACGGAGTCCTAAGAAGAATGATCGTGGGGCCAGGCTCTGGGGTGGGCGGCGAGGGCTTTCCGGAGCCGCCGTCCGTCAGGTCGCCTCCAGGGAACGCCACGCGTTCGTTTCGAAACGGATGGCAGTAAGCCCGGGTGATCAGGCGGGGGCTGAGTACATGCCATAGGGATTAGTTCCGGCCCCTGCGTGATTGGAGAGGGAGGTGTTTTAGCGGGTGAGAGCCCTGCACGGCCGTCAGAGCGGGTCTGGCGGCGGCTGGCAGAGCTTTTTCTTCTCCCTACGGAAAACAAAAAAAAGAAATAAAAGTAATTACAAAAATTGAATTGTATGAACTTTTGACTTTTCTAGTGTTATCTTGTTTTTATTGCAATATTAGTTTCTCCTCGTATCAGTCATTATTACATTCTTAGTAAACTGGACTGTATTCTGGTGTTTATAATTTAACTGTCATTAAATAAATATTGTCATTTTAATTTCTTTTCTGTATGTTACATCTATTTATTGCCTTTATTATTATTATTATTATTATCATTACTATTAGCATTATTATTAGTATGTTTATTTTGTTACTATCTCAATATTCTTCTTGAACCGTGAACACGCGACAATATGTACAAACCGAACAGAAACGTTTCGTTTTTCGATGAAAGCAAAAAAAAAAAATTTCATCTTTTGGAAAAGTGGAAAACAATTGTATAATGTTATAGGCAGTGTCAGTTCTTTCTTAATTCTGATTCATATATTAAAAACACAATTGTAGAAAGCTCGCAAAGTACTGAATTGAGATTTCTGGATAAATTTTTTGTGATAAGATTTGAGTTCTGATACATATAACTTGATGGTCAAGCACTAATAAAAGAAAAAAAAATGATGTGGACACACGTAACTTCCTTGCACGCCTGTTAAATTACATATACACATTTTTTTTTTTTTTTTTAATGAAAAGTACATAAAATTTTATTTCATTAATAACTTCTGATATTTTTCAAATTTTTTTTTTATTGTTATTATTGAATTATTATTATCGTAAAAGATTTTTTACAATCAGACGTTAATAATTGTTAATAAATCAATATATTTAAATTAAAAAAAGAAGATTAAAAAAATAAAAAGGAAATGAAGTCGGATTGGAACCGATGTACCTTCCCTTTGTAAGATCCAAATATTTTATTAATTAAAATTGTATAACTCTGGAACCAATGAAAAGAATATATTGTTGAAAACCTCTCAATGAGGGCTTATTACTGTAGTTAAGAAAAAGTCCAAAATCCAATTTTGTTTGATTTTGGGCATTTTTGGACACTTTTGGTCCAGTCAATTGCAATCAAAAGGAAAGACACACAACTAGATGTTACAACAGTCCTAAATCAATAATTTCAACATCCTACGGTTATTATTTTTATGCTATGCGAGATACGTACATACGTACGTACGTGTGTGCGTACAGACGTCACGCCGAGATTAGACAAAATGGATTCAGGGATGGTAGAAATGGATATTCCGTTAAAATTTGAAAACCGAAATTTTTCGCGATCACCTTTACTTCGTAAAAGGAAGTAAAAATGAAATTTAGGAGGTATAATATTAACTGGACAGAAACAGATAGTGGTTGTGTAGGTAGTGGTTGGATAGTGAGGGACGTTATCTTGCCCAAAGAAAGTGTTAATATTTTGTCACCACCTAAACACGCGCCGCAAAATTTTTATGAAATACTACTTGTACTTAAAGACTTAAAGATAATCGCATCATGTAGCTGCATAATCTTTCTTGGTTGTTTTTTCTTCATTAATGTTAATTGAGTTTGCTATCGTTTTTACAAATTCACTATTTTATGAAAAATTCTTATTTTGACTATTTTAAAGATATTTTCATCAGTCTATTTTTTCCTGCGGTTACTCTTCTGTAAATGTCAGTGAGTGATGTTTTATCAATATTCGTAAATTTTTTATAATGTGTACTATGATAATTTATGTATTAAACATACCTAAAATAATCATATTAATTTAATTTAAATTTGTATGTATACTTATAGTTCATAATATTCTAACAGTATGTTTTCCTTCATTTGCTATAATTATTTAAAATGTATTTGTATTAATATTTTTAAAAGCTGCTTGACTGTAATAGATTATTTGCCTATAATTTAGTATATAATCATAAATCTCAAGATTGCAACAAATAGATTCGTATTCCTTGAAGAAAGGAGGAAAAAATAAAAATAGGGGAAAGAAAAGATATATAGATTATGAAAATTATAATTTGAAACTAATAGAAAAAATGCGGTTCTGGTAAACCAGCTTTAACTAGGAAACTTTTATTATAATTTTCGAATAATGAAGTTGTATAATATATAATTGAACAATAGTAAGAAAAAAAAAAAATAGCCAGTACAATTACCCTATTTCTTTGTAATAAAATGTACGTCATCTATCGGTTCAGAAATTTATCTACAGCTGCTGAATAAAGCAAAATCATCTCGATTATGTTCCGCGAAAACTCCAAGCTCTAAGTACAATGATGATGTAGGGAAATTGTCACCAGACCGGACGTGTTTGGCGCCTTCGTCTAACTGCATTGAATTAAAATGTACACGCGATGAACGTTTGTACGTGCTTGAGCAACAAACTGTTAATACATTTAAAGACCGTAACCTGTTATGTGGATTGAATTACATCAATGCATTTCTTCAAAATCAACTGTGATTAAATAGTGCTTAGGATATTAATACGATGAAAATACGTGTGTGTGATTGCAAAAACGTTTGTTGCACAATTAATTCAGTAAAATTTTAGTAATCAAATTGCTAGAAACTATTAATTATCTTAATCTCCACTTATTTTTTCTAGAATAAAACTTCTAAAAATTATAAGTGGTTTCAAACTAATATTTGGATTTAGAAAAAAGAGAGATTAAGAAAACATCTCTCAGAATATAATACGAAAAATAAATATTATAAAATTTAAACGTTATGAGGCATTACATTTGTTAGGAGAGTAATCTTTTTTTAAAGTAAATTTTATTATAATAATTTATCAAATAAAATTACCTATAAATTGAAACAGGCTAACCAAATAGTCCGATCCAAAATTTGGGACATATAAAAAAAGGATAAAATTGTTTTTGTTCTGAAAAATATTTTACGAATCAAATATAACTTATCTTACGTTGCAGCTTAAATTAAATGTAATTAATTGTGATATAAAAATAAATTAAACTATGAATCATGGATTGAAGATTTTTGTTAGCTTGATATGGAAGTTTCTTTTCTGACTAGAATTCAACTATTACTGTTAAATTACTACTGACTACTGCTGCTGCTACTACTACTCTTTACAATTATATATATATGACGTGCAGTTTTTCGATCTCATGCTGAAGTTATTTTTAAAGATACCAACTTTTTTTTATTATTTCCAATCACCACTCTTGAGATTTCTACCACAATTTACTTTAGAAAGACTGCCCAGTTTTCATTGGTTTCGTTTTTTTATCCACTTTTAATTAGATAAGATATTACTTCTTGTTGTCTCTGTTAAAGTCACAATAGTTCATGCTTTCGCTTACGTGATTGACATAATAAATGTTGTTTATGGTGTTTAAAATACGGATGAAATCAGAAACCCGTTAATGTGAATAATTTCTGAGGTACAAACCGAGAAAAATAATTTATTGCTGGAGCGTTTCGGTCAACCTACTTAAAATAGAATGCTTTAGAAAAGTAACTATATAGTTATATAAACACGATCATATGTTGAAGGATTGTATTCCGTGCGCTGTAAGTAATGTTTTCTGCAAAGGTTTGTAATTGTGCGTTATGTACAGTTTGTTTCTGCGAGCCAATGAGACCGATGATCTTAAAACGAGAAGGTGTGTCTGGTTCCTTGTTGTTTAGTATTGAGTTCGTCGGCTTTGAACGATTGAAACCGTATATTTCCGGTATGCGCTCGGAATGGTGTTAACTTGAGAACAGCGAATAGTTCTCGTTTAATAGAGAGCGTGGTGAGTACACGCGGAGAGAGAAAGACCAGTTTTCCGTTAGATTTCAAGGTTGTCTGATTCCTAATCGACTTAGTATAAGAGCTCTAATCGAAAAATCTAGGGAGACAGGATCGGTAATGGACTATAAGGAAGTGGTAGGCCATCAGTACTCGATGAAGAAACATTACAAGACATATCAGCTGCTGTGCAACTTGTTCCAAAAATTATATGCGAAACTTGTCCCAATAGAAAAACGAAGGCGTTGCAACTGCACACAAGGCAGCTTCTGAGAATCTCAGTTCCATCCCATATAAAGTGAAAGGGTTTCAAAGGTTATTAGCCACGGATTGTAAAAAGCGAATTCAATATTGACTGAATCGGTTACAGTAATTGTGATTGATCACAACAGTTTCTAGCGGACAATTCTGACCATATTTTGGACTTGTTTTCTATTCCGATGAGGTACGGCTGTATGTATCAGGGTATATGCACACAGAAAATTCACGTTTACGGTTTGCCGACAACCCACAATGTCATACATGGAATTCCTTTACATGAGCAGAATATTGGAGTGTAGATGGCAGTATCCAGGAGAAGAATAGTTGGCCCAATATACTTCGCAGAAACAATGAATTCACATCGTTATTGTAAAGTCATTCACCAGTTCAGTTCATAGGAACTGAATTAACCGTGTACGAAAGCTAACGGTGTAAGAAATAAATAGGAGAACTAACCGTGTAAGAAATTAATAATGCTTAGATTAAAAGACGACGGCCGCACATAGAGCCAGGCTGTCCATGAAGTTACGGCAAGAGGTTTCGAAAATCCAGTCATTTGTAAGGGATTGTAACCACCTCGTTTTCTGGACTTAAGCCCTCCAAAGTTTTACTTCTGAGGTAATGCAAAATAATAATGTGCATTGAGGAAAGTCCTGCAGACTCCAGCAACTTTAAACCGCTATTCTTGGTTTCAGCAAGAAGATTCCACATGAACAACTAGTGAGAATCTTCCAGAACTAGAAGAGATGTGTGCAGATATGTTTGGATGTTAATGGGGCCCGTTTCCAATAACTAATGTCAGGTAAGTCGATGTTACGTATTTTTATACTAATGCATGATAGGTGTTTAGTTGCTTTTCAACACGCTGTACTAATGATCTTTAAAGAAGAAAGGGGAAATCTTTTCTTCACTGAGTAAAATTTGATTCTGTCATGATACTTAAATGAAATTAATATAACTAATGACTAGTCTTCAAAAAGGGGTAGACGCAGAAGAAATTTAAAAAGGGATGAATCTATTTAAAAAATTATTTTTAATAGGTAATATTTTTCAATATTTCATGTACGTACAGATAAATAAAATATTTCAATACTGATTCATAAAATAAAAATGTATAATGAAAATACGCAATTTATTAGAAGTAAATGTGATATCACGAAAAACAACTAGGACGTTAAATTAATGAAAAAGAAACGAAAAATAAGCATATTTCAAACGATTTTACTAAATTACATTAACGCATCCATCTAAACAGAAAAGTTAAACTATTTTTTAAGAGGTGCAGTTTTCGTTGATGATCTAGCAATTCAAACAATACAGGTAGATCCTCGCAATTGCACCTCGGTATCTGCAAAAGTGATATATTATGAAAGATTGGTAAAACTAGTGATTACTCGGTACGAAGGAACAAAAGAATCTACAAATATTACACTTATTTAAATATATACACCTAAAAAAGGAAACATGACCACGAATAATATTAAAAATCTACAAATGCTACAATCAGTTACGGCTAATATATATTTTATTTTCGTATAATCTGACACCTTATTTGGAAGACGTAATATGGAGTAAGCGGAACCAATTAAACCAAAAGTTTTAAAGAGTTTATTGAATATCCAAGAAAAACTGAAATTTATCACGAATAACCAGATATTAATATACAAAACAATTCGTAAACTGGATTGTACATGTGGATTTCAACTATGAGGTATTGTGAGACAATTTCAGAGATTCCTATAAAAAAATGCTATGAATCTTGTAAACTCACCGTAAAATTCATACAGATATAAAAACGCTCAAAATTATGAAGAAAATAAACATTTGGAAGAAGATTAAAATACCATAAAAATTCAGAAGACTTACATCTACTTTACAACAGTCAAACCAAAGAAATTGTAGATATCTTAGGTGGTTAATTTTTTTATAGGTTCATTACCTCATGAATTATCCAGTATCGTTCGTAGGATAGAATAACTTAATAATTTACTTATAAAAAGTCGAATCGTTTTTAGTTAAAACGTTGCAAAGTGACTACACACAAATAAATGATGACACACATATCGTATTTGCATAAAAGTTTATTAAATATATTACCCTTGTTCAGCAGTAAAACATTCTCTGAAGTTTTTTTATAGATGATACCTTTTTTTTAGCTCACGTAATATATATAACATACTACGTATATTAAATCTTGCAAAATAATTGTCGCCATTTACTGTGAGAAAAATTGAAAGAACTGGGAAATTACGCCCAGAAACAATGTTACAATCAAATTATTTCTAGTAAATTGACAGAATAAATTTTATGCAATACTAAAAATAAATATTTAAACCTGTTCAAATTTCGGGTTATGTACTTAATTAAAAAAACTGATTTTATGATAAAACTGGTTTTATTTTCAATAATGTAGAATATCATGTGGCTGACCAAACACTTAACAGAGGTATGAAAATGAATAAAAATAACCGTTCGGTGTGTTATGTGATAGTTTCGGGAGAAATTAAAGGAAGTGGAAAATTAATTGGCACTATTATCGAATGTTTTTTTTTGGTTCATGAAATTCTTAAATTACTTTATATTAGAAAAAAACTGTGGATATATTTTTCGAACACAGTTGAAATTATTATTCTTTAAGTTTTTTTCTAAGAACTCAAAAACACTTACATAACATTTAAAAATTAAGTTTGAATGTTAAGGAGAATTTATGAAAGGCGTTACAGAAAAAAATTATTCTGATTTCGGCCAAAAGTTTTTTCTTCTAAATTTATAAAAAAACAAAATGTAATGGATTCGTCCATTTATTTATAAAGTAAAATGATGGTACAGAAACAATTATAAACATTAATAATAATAATATTTTTTTAAATTTATTTATTTGTTTTATATGCACTAGAACAGCTACAATACCTTTGTATATTACACAGTAGTACATAAACAGATGTACAATAATTATAATAACGTTATTATAATTATAAGTTAAGAATTTAGATAAAAATTAAAAAACAAATTTTATATATATACAATTTTTTATAATAATACATTTTCAAGTTAATATTAATTACGATTGATAAAAATTAAAGTAATAGCTGGTGTTTTAATTATGTTACACTATTTATTATTATTATATGTCTTTGCATATATACAAAAGTACAGATAAACATGTACACATAACTCAGTATATAATAATTAAATTACATAGTTACCAATTCATAGAAAATTAAAAAAATCACGTAATTAAAAATACACATTATTCAGAATACAATTTTAAATAATACATTTTAATAATAATAATTCAATTATTATTATATAATAATAATAATGTTTGTGTATAAATTAAAAAAATGTTTTGTATAAATTAAAAAATAACAAAAATAATAATTAGAGTTTTCATTATGGTAATTATTGAGTCGTTATTATAATAATAATTTTATTTATATCTAAGTAGTAGTACATACGTTTTCACTTTTACATCTTATCTCCTCGTCCAATTACATTTGTATTATAATTTAAATAGAATTGCTGGTAATTATACAACACTATCAATATATAATATATGTGCAGGTAAAATAATCACAAAAGAGATTTATATCACTATCAAACAATATTAACTGTTTTAATTATTAACACAATTTCATAACAATTCACATTTAATAATTTACATTTTTACGATTAAAAAACTCATAAATGAAAATTTACAAATTCAAGAACACAATATTAATACTAATATATTTTAGAAATAACAACAATCTATAAATAATAATCTTTTAAAAATAACAATAATTACAATTCATAAAAATGAACATAAATACCAGGGTTATAATTACGACGGAAGTTAAAGAATAAGCTTAAGAATTTTTTAATTACATTTTCATGTTTCGCCTTCGCCACCATTATTGTAACCTTTGCACCCCAGACGGACAAAAGTAGCTAGGCAGTAATAATAATAAACAACTTGTCAAATTAGTCGAGAGGTTCAGTGTCGACATATGCATGAGTTTTGGTCTTGACAAGTGTAGGGTCAATGCTATGAAGAGAGGAAAATGGTCGCAGATTGAGGCGTGTGAAGTGCCGCAGATGGATGCTCCTGCACTCATGAATGCAATGCAGCGTGGTGAGACATATAAGTACCTTGGTTTCCTGCAGGATATTGGAATTAGCCATAGTCGAGCGAAAGAGGCCCTTACATCTGGCTTCAAGAGTAGAGTAAGAGCCGTCATGAGTTCCCAGTTGAGTGGTTCTAATAAGGTAAAGGCCATTAACATATTTGCCGTTCCGTTGATTTCCTATAGCTTTGGCGTGATAAATTGGACGCGGACAGACCTTGAAGGGCATAATAGAATGATTCGTGTATCGTTCACGCGACACCGCTCCCATCACCCGCTCAGCTCCGTCGAGCGGTTTCACCTGTCCAGGAATAGAGGAGGAAGAGGCGTTGTGGATTTGCGGGAGGTTCATGCAAAACAACTGCTGAATCTCCGGAAATACTTCCTAGAGAAGAGCCAATCCAGCATGCTCCACGGGGTTATAGTAAAAAGTGACAGTAATCTAACCCCACTGCGCCTCAGTGATGAGAAATTTCAGCCCCTTGAGGATACCTTCTCCGAGATCGGTGTGATGGATAGGTGGCGTTCGAGGGAGTTGCACGGGAGGTACTATGCGGCGCTTATGGATGAAGCGGTTGATCGAGATGCGTCTGTGGCCTGGCTGGAGTATGCCGAGTTGTTTGCTGAGACGGAGGGCCTTGTATTTGCTATACAGGATAGGGTCGTCAGTACACTCAGCTACAGAAAGCATGTCGTCAAGGATCCTGCTGTAACCATTGACCTGTGCCGTACCACAGCAGTGGAAAAAAGCTCATGTTTTTCCAGTACCAAAGAAAAATAAAAATTTAACAGACCCCAATAGCTACCGTCCTATTTCTTTGACGTGTGCTATGGGGAAAATATTGGAAAAAATGATTAATAATCGACTCGTCTGGGTTTTGGAAAAAGAAAACCTGATATCACCGTATCAAGCAGGTTTTCGACAATACCATTCTACCACTGATCAAATGATCAGCTTAGAGGACATTATATATAACAGCTTTATTACAAGGAAACATTGTGTCGGAGTCTTCTTTGATCTTCAGAAGGCTTTCGATATGACCTGGCGTCATGGTATAATGCTCCAGTTACATGAATGGGGCATTCGTGGCAATCTGCCTATAATGCTCAGCAACTACATGAATGACCGTACCTTCCAAGTACGCGTCAAAAATGAATATTCATGTGAAAGAATATTGGAAAATGGCATACCGCAAGGTTCGCCGTTGAGCGGTACCTTGTTTACCATTGCCATTAATAAATTGATATTAGCCATTCCAGTAGAAATCAGCAAAAGCGTCTATGTGTATGATCTGGCAATCGTATATGCCAGCAACAAGACTGCTATGGTGAGGTACAAATTGCAACGAGCGATCAATGCTCTAAATGAAGTTGCAAGGAATAACGGATTCCAATTCTCACCAGAAAAAACGTGCTGTGTACACTTTTGTAGGAAGAGAATTCCTCATCAAAGTCCGGCGTTGACAATTGATGATAATCCAATACAATATAAAGACAGCGTAAAGTATTTAGGACTAGTATTGGATAAATCCCTTACATGGGGATTACATATACAGGACTTGAGTGATAGATGCAAAAGAGCCCTAAACATTATAAAATGTTTATCGAACTTAAATTGGGGCTCAGAAAAAGAGACATTATTGAGACTGTATAAAGCATTGGTTCAATCTAAACTAGACTACGGATGTATCGTATATTCATCCGCTAGAAAGTCGCACTTAAGAAAGTTAGACGTAGTTCATAATAGCGGAATAAGATATGCAACAGGTGCTTTCCGCACAAGTCTGATGTCTGAAGCCGGAATAATGCCACTACATTATAGAAGAGAGATCCTCTTGTTAAGATATGCAGCAAATATATGGGCTTTCCCTGCTCATATAAATAATAAATTGTTTACGATTCATCCCATGGCTGCATTATACGAACGTCGTGCTACCTATTCCAGACCAGCCGGAATTAGGTACCACGAATTAAGAAGAAAATATGAAATTGCTATACCAGAGACTCTAGCAATTTCTACTAGAGAAATACCGCCATGGCTCTTGCCAGCGGTAAATACAAGTTTGGATCTCTCTCAAGGAGAAATAAAAAAGAAACCAGCAGTGATCATCCAGCAGGAATTTTTGGCAACCGTCAGTAATTACGAAGAACATATTAGAATTTATACTGACGGTTCTAAAACCGAACATGGTGTTGGATGCTCGATATATGTAAATGAAGAAGCCCACTTTTGGAGACTGCCAGATGTGGCCAGTGTCTACACGGCAGAACTCACTGCAATTCAGCAAGCTCTTCGCTACACTGAACACTATTGCGAAGAGAGAGTGCTAATATGTTCCGATTCATTAAGTGCACTCGTTGCAATTCGGAACAAGAACATTAAGGATGTCCTAATTGCAAATATCCTGTCCATTTTATACGTACTAAAACAACGAGGACAGCGATGCGTTTTTGTATGGACTCCGGGGCATGCTGGTATTACAGGTAATGAAATCGCAGACGAAGCTGCCAGAAAGGCAACAGTATGCGATGATTTGGATGCATTTCCTGTAAGAGTGGCAGATGTTAAAAACCGTCTAACAAACATAGTAAAAAACAAGTGGAACGCTGAATGGAGGAGTTTAAATACAAAATTAAACTCAGTTAAAACTTCTCCTTATAAATGGAAAAGCGACTTTAAGTTGACTCGCCGTGAACAAGTAGCGGTGACCAGACTTAGAATCGGTCACACGCGATTAACAAATTTATATTTGTTAACCGGCGAAGTGAGACCAATGTGCGGTGTTTGTAATAAAACACTGACAATCAAGCATCTAATAGAAGAGTGTACCATATATGAGGACCTCAGAAAGAGGTTCCGTCTTACAAATAATATTAGTGCTGATCTGGATAATGGAAATGAAGAAAATATAGTTGCATTTTTACACGCCAGTGGACTTCTTAAAAGTCTATAAAATGGAAGTTTAAAGCTGTGGTAAAAGATACTCTAAGCGGTAGTTTTATATATACATATAAGGGAGTCTCGAAGCGTGGCACGTATAGTGACGGGAGGTAGCCCTCTTGCCTAGGCCATTTTGGCTCACCTGCATTCAAGAGCAGTGAGTCGGGGTGTGTCCGATGATGGCATGGGGGGGGACCCTCAAGGGTGGATTGAGGGCGCGAGGCTATGGGTGTACGCCGTGCATGCCTATGGCCTGATATAAGAAGGATTCAACTGCCACGGCACCCTGGCACGACTGATATACTGCTCAACGGCGGTTCTGGTCCCCCCGAGGGTGCTTAAACAAACTATAAATGAGACTTCGTAGAAGAAAGAAACAAAGATATGGTATTGATAAGATTAATTTTAATTTTAATTTCATGGTCTTTTGAGAACCTATCTCAAATTTTAATATTGGGACCCTTTACACCCCGTAAGTGTTTGTGATTGTCCTTGTCTTTTATGTTTTAATGTTTATTGTGAAGTTTGTGTTTTTAAATAAAATGTAAGGGCCCTTTACACCCTTACATATGACGATCCTGATGGAGATAATAATTTCTTTTAAAGAATGTGACGAGGGCTAATGACCTTAGCAGTCGATGCCCGTAAAAATTCAGTTAAAAAAAAAAATAAATAACAATAATAATAATAATAATAATAATAAATAATTATAATGATGATAATAATAAAGAGAAAAAACAATTCTTTTGTATTTTAAACATAAGAACTGTAAAGCCTAATAGCGTAAAAGTTGTCAAGTTAAGAATTTTTTTTTCACAATATTGTCATATTGCTTTTGTTTCCAAAGTAACGACAGAAACCAGGGGAATATAAGTTTAGCAAACTGCCGTATTCATGTCACATTATATTATTCAACACCGCTTAGGTAACTCTGTGTTTCAATATTTCCAAAAATAAGGTAAAAAATAATGGAAACGCGGAAGTATGTGACAGTAGGCTAAAAATAAATGTAGTAATGATGTTAGTATTACATTAAAATTACAAAATGTGTCAGTTCCATCAATAACAAAATAAGTACTTCATTGTTCCGGCATCTTTCAATCATTTTTTGTTGATATATGCAATTTACGTAAAAAAAAAAAAAAAACAAAGTACAAAGTTTTGATTAATGTGAGTTTTAACCTAATTATTCCACTATATACGGAAATTTAGATATAATTTAGAGCAAGTCATTAAACTTTCTCGCTGCAAATATATAAAATTTCTATTATATAATTATATTAAAATACATTTGAGCTCTACTCATAACAGACTCGAATCGGGTGGTAATAACATAACTGAACCATATAAGAAAATTTGTTGTACCAACGTAAAATACAAACGTATTGTAGTGACTAGTAAATTTTTTATTCTATTTTAGTCGCGTTACATAGTTTAAAGTAATCGCAAGTATAAGGCTTAAAGAAATTTTTTTTAATAATGGTAAAAACATAGACGGTGATATTTATCATTCAGAACTGTACTGATCTATGAAATCTCATTTCATAAACAATCTTTTCTTAAAACAAAATGAAAAGAAATTCTTAAAAAAAATTGCAGGAAAACAGCTCCTTTTTTTAATCTTTTATAAAATAGCTTGATTATACGCGTCTGTGAAACGGGTAAAAAAAATTCTTATAATAAGTCCTATTAATCGCTTAATAATTAACTTTTTTGTTGTCTTCTCTCAATGTGTGGAGGTTTATTGACCAGTTTTTAATTATCGGCCAGATATTTTAGTTAAGTGTAATTACTTAAAAATAAACAACAGATTTGACATTTTTGATAAACGAAAAAAATGCGTATAGAAATATTCAAAGCAACGATCTATACAACCAGGATAATGTGGCACATAAAAATAACAGCAGGATTAACTTATAGGAAGAGGAAAGCATTATATCAGTTAAATAATGAATAAATTATTGTGGTCGTTGTTCAAAAGATAATGTATACTGACAAATAACTTTATTGGGAATTTGTATAAACCAAAATATTTAATTAAAAAAAAAAGTACATATATATATATATATATATATATATATATATTTCATACACGAAGTATTTCATACTCGTTCATACATTTACTTTTAAAAGGAAAAGTACTAAACGTGCTTAGGGTGCTTATGTATATATATATATATACACACACATATGTATGTATTTATATATACACATACCAGCCTTCCCCCGTCACGACTTCTCCGGCGATATATGATTATAGTTGCGTTTCTCATCGCGATCAATTTTTTTTTAATTTTATATTTTTAAATCAAGTAACTGAAGGCAGGTGCAGTCAGTCGCGTCGCACGGACACTAACAGTGACAGTGGATGTATTAGTTGAGCCGCCGTGCCGTACTCCGTCGCATCCCTTAACAAATCGAAATTCAAAAAACCTGGAGAATGGGTTTTAAATACGTATCAGAAGAATATTTGCAAGCCCAAAAGAAATTGAGCATCCAGTCGCGGCCTTGTCCGCGCTATATAGTTACTTGTGTCTTATGTCGCGGTCACGGCATATTTAGCCGGTCATGGCTCGCTTCGCTCGCCTTTCCATCTAGTCAGAGGGCTCTGTCACTTGGATCCTGATGTCTTCATTAAACTCAAGCTTGTGAGAATAATAATGATAAATAAAGATTAAAGCCTGTTCGATTTATTAAAAATATCAATGTATTTTAATTTCTTCAGAGCAAAGCTTTGGTTAGTACAGGACCCGAAAATTTCAGTGATCTAAGAATGTGGGTTTCAAAACAGTCGTAAAAATATTAGTTATTAGTTTTAAATGTACTTTGCTCGGTTGTGAGCGTTACCCGATAAACAACTCTAGGAGATGACCGTACTTCGTTTCTCATTTAAAAAAAAAACTTTTAATTACTTTTATGTTTTTTAGTTAAGTAACCGAGGAAGATCGTGGATACCGGTGTTCTTTAGTGATTAGGTTTCAATTAATCACACACCTTAGGAATGGTCGACCTGAGACTGTACAAAACTACACCTCATTTACATTCATACATATCATCCTCATTCATCCTCTGAAGTAATACCTTACGGTGGTTTCGGAGGCTAAACAGAAAAGGAGAGGTGCAGCCCGACGCGTCTCACATACAGTAACAGTGGCAGTGTTGGTTGAGCCGTCACGTCTTACACTGCCAAAAAAAAAAAAAATCGAAATAAAAAAAATAAAAATGGTTTTTAGATATTTTTCTCGAGAGTATTTACAAGCCGAATTTAGGGAATATCTCGTTTAGTATAGTCGGAAATGGTGAAAATATGCAATTTTTGTTTATCTTTTACTTCTCTTTCAAGGTCAAATTTCGAAAAATCTAGAAATTAGTTTTTAGGTATTAAATGATAACTACACTTACCAAAAATCAAGTTAACATTTTCATTTGTTACCGAAAAATAAAAAAAAATAGTAAATGTCAGTGTTACTTCATTTTAACCTGTTAAATTTGGAATTTCAAAAATCCTTTCTTAGTCTGCACTTACACCGTAAGAAAAACATGTATACAAATTTTCATCAATTCAATTTAGCTTTTGTAGTTCTTGTTGGGTGTTTCCTCGGAGAAGTTGTATATCATTATTCAAAACTTAATATATTCATTTTCATTACTACGCACGTTTTATTACTGAACATATTAAAAGGAAAATACTAATTTTTTTCTTTAATTTATAAAACACCTTTTCATCTGGAAAGTTATTGCTTGATAAATAGCCAATAATTAAAGATAACGATGGTCTGAAAACGTTTAAATTGGTTAAGAATAGCGAGAAAAGATTGATTCTTATTTGGGCATATTGTTTACAATTTTTGCTAGTTTTACAAGGGCTCAAAGTCAATTTAGATTAAATATTAGTTAAAGAAAAAGAAAGCGTACTTTTATTTAATATATTGAAAACAAATATCAGTATGAAATAAATCTGTACCACTTATAATAAAAAAATTGAAGGCGAATAAGACCGCTCTCATTTTTTTATCGTTGTTATGAAGAAAATTATTATGGTTAAAACTCATCGGAAAGTTATAACGTGATTATAATGAACTGATAATAAAAGAATAAATAAACATTTAAAAGAATTGTCATTTTACTCTCTTTTTTAAAGTGAGAATCCATAAATGTAGAATAAAAACTGAGTCCCAGCTATTATTTGTTAAATATGCTTAATTGTAATTAGATGGCCTATTAGAATCGTTGAAATGTGAGAAAGAAGAAGAGACATTGACCTTTCAACGATAAATAATGTGTATGTTCACAAGAAAAACAAGATAAACAGTAAGAGAAGGAAACAAGAGGACGTTTGTTTAAGAGTGGATTTGGTTTCCCGTTAACAACACCCAATACAAGGGAGAATGGAGAATTCTACCTTCAATGCTGTTCCAGTGCGGATGAAATGTGATAGGTTTTATACGTGTAGAGATTTTATAAGCCTGTAATTATATTCAGTTTAATAGAAAATAATTCTGCAAATGTCAGTAGATGTTTTTAACTTCTCAAATTAATACTGCATTATTATTGTGAGAATATAATTTTAATTTTGCCCTATAAGAGAAGAACAGGCAATTCATAGTATAAACATTTTCGATGTTGATATTTCTAGAAAATCACTTTTTTAATTCATGAATTAGTTTCTTCTTTCTTAAAACGTAATTGATAACTGACATAAATTTGTATTCGCATTAACTCGAATTCATTTACCCGACTTAAACATTTGGGATAGGGTTTTTTCGAGAATAAGTTTACCCATTTTTATTAAGCTTCAAACAGTAATTGTAATAACTTTCTGAGATCTATATTATATGGCAGTGTGATATAGGAAAAACCTTTTACAGGGAGTTGTTCTTTTCCTAGTAAAGAACAGTTTTTGAATTTACAGTTTAAATGAACGAAATAAAAGTGAAACCGTATGAAAATTATAGCCTTGTATTGCGATTTATTCTTAAAATTAAATAATGTAATAATTAAATAGGTGACTTTTTTTGGCCTAGTTTTTATTCATTGTTTTCATGGAGTTTTATTATACCGTATTATTTTCTACTTTTTCCTTTATAATTAAACTATTGACTTTAATAATGCTTTGAAAAAATAATTTGTTTTTATTCGAATTTTGTATTTATTTAATAAATAAATCCCGGAGAATGATCATCCTCTTCAGAGGATGATACGAATGATTTGTAGCGCGTGTGAAAATGCTATGCCTGATCGGGATTCAAACCCTGGACCTCGGGATGACAGGCCGAGACGCTACCACTCGCGTCATGGATGCCGGCTATCATACATTACTTGTAATTAAAAAACTGACGGTTCTTTTGTGCCATTACCTTAGCACATTCTCATATGGAAACTGCATCGTATTAAGTTACAAAACTGCTCCTTTTAATAATCTCCTTTTTAATAGACTTCAAAAAGAAAAGGTTACTTTATACATAATATTTTATTATTTATGTAAGTTCAAGCTTTACTTTTACTTTTTTTTTACTTCATTTTTAGTCATCACACTTTAGCATTGGATGATAAATAACAATCCAATTCAACAACAATTCAATAATTATGATAACAAAAGCAAAGACAATGATAACAGTATTGGATTGAATTGTAAGTAGGAACTCAAAATTATCTCTGAACAATAAATTAATAATTGAAAACCATCCTTATACCGATCTGGACCTACGGAATCCAGTTATGAGGGAAATTTCAGCAAAATCCAACATAAGTACAAGTCGAAGTTCATTTTGGTGGACAAGCGCAGCATTGTTGTTTTGTTTGGGTTAAACAGAGATGGAGATGTAATATAATAGTACAGTCTGGGCTTAGTCCTACTGAACAAAGTGACATGCTTGTCAATCCGTTCTAAACAAGAAATGCTGTCCATTAAATGTGTATCTTTTGGAACCTGTAATTTCTTTCTGATTACGCTAATAACACAATTAAAAATATTAATTTATATTACTGTATTCATAAATGACAAAAATTTAACCTGCAATTAATTACAATAATTTAATTAAGTAAACGTTTTCACCAAAGTGGTAACATAGTTCACAGCACTGTATTCAAAGCTGATAGTAATGTAATTTGCACATATAAAGCTACGGAATCGAAGCGAGTTGGATATAGTTACGGGATAAAAAATAGAATATTTTTACTAAATAATTAAACGACCAATACCACCTTAATACAGACCTTAGTCAGTTTCGTCTGCATTTTCCGTAGAAATATCTTTTGTGATAGGCTAAGAACCCTTAATTTCTGAGCTTGACTTAGTTTTACTTCCACCGGAATTAATTTCCAATTCGTCTTCACTACGCGATTTCTCATCATCACCAATCCCAATATTAATAATGATGCTTGCAATGGCATTTGTAATTATGCCATTTAACACATCTTTTCTCCAGTATGGATCCATTATCTCCTGAACTTTCGACTCTGATATTTTCTAGTCTTCTACATTAATTGACGAAATTGCATCTAATGTAACGGCTTTCAGTTCTGTTAATGACATGCGGGACATACTGCGGTCTCGAATTTTTTTAAACTAGATTCCAAATAAATTCAGTTGGGTTAAAATCTGGATTGTAAGGTGGCTATCTAAGCACGGTAATTCCTTTTTTATTTAGTATTTCGTGTAATTAACGTTGTGGTTCTAGGCGGTGTAGGTTGAAAATTTCTAAAGATTTTTTAAGGTTGGGTCGTAGTTAATTTTATTTTTTTGGAGCCATTCTTGAATATCTTTTTCAATGAATTGGATGACGGAGATTTATCTTTTTGATTATTATGGTAAGGTGCGTTATCTATGAATAAAATACAATTTGCCAATAGTTCTGGATTAACTAGCTTTTCAATATTCTCCAAAAAATGTTTCATCTGTTTATGATAATCTTCTGTTGTACTTTTACATTGTACATTAAAAATGACTATTTATAAATAACAACTGTTGAAATTTCCACTGCAAAGAACAGAGAATATTTGTTTTTATTGGTAACAACAGGTCTACAAAGTACGTAATGCTTATAAAACTACACGCCTATTTTATAATTTTAACCCATAATTCTAGACTCATCTTTGTTCGTCATAATATCATAATATCAACTATTTTTAGTTGATGTAAGAAATTTATACTTCTTTTACTTGCATATAATTTTTCTGGTAAGATATATTTTTCTTATGCTTGTGTTTTGAAGTACATTGATTACGAAAACAATTGTTCTTAATACAAAATAACAGGCAAAAGTAAAATTCATTAGTTATACAAAAATAACCGTAATTAATCAAAAGAAAAACTGATGTTTTATTATTAAACATTGAAATTAAAATGAAATCAATTAATTTATTAATATGAAATTAATATAAATAAAGCCTAATAAGTAATATAATGCTATGTAACACGACCATGATGTGCGTCTGCGTCTATATACACAGACAATAATGTTTAAAACAGCAATCTAATCTCACGACAGAAGTCGAGATTACTTTGCTAGTACCACAGGAACGTGACTGTACACAGCAGTAGTTCGTAAACTCTCCGAATATGTACTTAAATAAGATTTAAGAATATTATATTCACAGAAATATTAGATTTATAAATATAAACAAAAATATAAAATGTCCACCAGGTAAAATTCTACGATGATGATTTAATTAAAAACATAATAAAAATACCATTTAATATCCTGACCCTCTATAGAGGAAGGCCTTGAGACGATCCCGGTCGCAACACCATTCCCTCCGTTCCTAGCCCTGATTGGCTTGACCGGAGGTCGTCTTTTAGACCCTCTTAACTTGATAACACAACACAACACACACACACACACACACACACACACACACACACACACACACACACACACACGCACACACACACACACACACACACACACACACACACACACACATCATCATCATCATCAGTTTGGCCTCTGTCAGGGATTACGTCTTTTGGTTTAAAAGAAGGTAGTTGCAGAACTACCTCAGGTAGTTGCAAAAACTGCAACTACCTGAGGATAAGACGCAACATTCGGTGATCTGCTACACATGATTTTTTTCTAGCTTCGAAGTGACTGACATTTTGATTGGTATTTATCTCTTGGATTGCTACTTCCTCCTTATAAATTGGACGATTTCGCAATCTCGCAGAGTGATGGCCGTGGCAGTTGACAGAAAACCGGTCAATTGCACAGGTGCGGATGTGATAGGTCACCACAGGGATAGATCTGTTTCTTAGTGTTTCGCGCCGGTGTATGTACGAATTTCGGACATCCGAAGCACCGCAATGGAGTCGGGATGAATGGACGATTATCTATCTAATTTAACAAAATCAGACTTTATCTTTTAGGGGCATTTGGGTTTGTTAAACGTCAAGGCATGCGACATGGAGAGTACAACTTGTCTGTTGCGTCGTGTGTTCAGTCATCGACTGAACACATGCAACAACTCCTTTTCCATAGATTTCCTCTTCAAAATCCCTGCACACAACTACTCCGTAGGGGATATTAGCGTACCATGCGATACAACCTCAATATCTGTAATTCCTATCTTCTTGGCTTTGAGTAATCGTGGTGATTATAGGTTGTTGGAAGCCAAAGGCTCTCCAAGATGAGGTTATATGTGGACCCTTCGTCATAGAAATTGTGGAAGTTAAGTTTCCATTAATGAAGTGACGCCAGTCAATATGTCCCATGGTGCGGGCGATGTAGCGGTTGGGTATGCCGCGTATCATTGATTCTGCCTGGGATCTCCAGCTAGCCGCCTCCTACAGGTTTAACACGAGCCGGGGAGTCAGGTACTATCTGATCTGCTATACCTGATTACCTGATATCTGATTTCCTTTACTGGGGAGGGGAATAAGCACTCCCCATCTGTAGTCCGCTCACGTCGGCAAAATAAGATCACGGCTATGCCTCCTGGATCCGGTGCTAGCAGCAAAATTGAGAAGTACAATTGCGACCAGCACGGACAATTCGGGATCGCCAATCCCGTACTCCACAGAGAAGCTTCTGAGAAAAACCATCCCCGTTGATGGTGAAATTACGGAAATTCTTTGTCGTTGTCCGCTCTGGGCGTATTGATTGGTGTAACTGCACGGACATGGGGTTTGATTTTGTTCAGAGTTTTATTATTATTTTTTGAGATGACGCGCATCGACTACTTTGGTCATTTTGTCCTATGAAAATGAAAATTTATAGTTTATGAAAAATGCTATGTATGACGGGGAGTCGAATCCGGGACTCCTGGAAGAAATGCTGAAATTCCGCTACGGAATAGGCAAAACCGATTGGAGATCTCCCACAATATCGGCGATCTCCGACAATCGGATATCGTGGGGAGCGGAGTAATTTAAACTTAAATTACTCCGCTTCCCATGGAGCGGAGTAATTTTTTTAATGTTTAATTTACTGACTTTTTTCAGTAGGTCTATATCTTACAGTTAAGTTGGGGATTTTCAGGTGATAACGATTTACATAATAATAAATGTGATATAAAAGAAATAAGAATACAATATACCAATATTATCAAAATTTTGATGAAAATATTGAAGTAATGTCTATTAAGATAATGTAAGACTGAAATGAAAATAAATTTAACATAAAGATGACCGCATAACTTTAACATATATATTTTTTCTTCTGTTAAAAATAGTTATTTTAATTATAGTAGAGGATGCTTTTTATGATAAAAATAACAAATTTATATAGCATAAAATATTGTACTATAAAAGTTGTTCAAGTGTTTTAAAATATTTTACACTCGTTAATTACATGGGCTAGCAAAAAATTGTAAGATATGAAAATAAATTATGACAAATACTTAGCATTTGATCATTGAAATATAAAAAAGGCAACTGAATAATTGTATAAATAATATTTTTAAATATCTTAATTTTGTGTGTACAGTATGAAATGTATATGGATAAATTTATTTATTTTTTTTTATAATCGTAGTTTTAATTTCAGTTATACAATATTAATATACTGTATTTTTCAAAGTGTTTTTTTAATTTTTTCAGATAAAAATACATATATGATCAATTGAAAAAAGGCGATGTGTATACAAAATACATTTCTTCAATCAAATATGGAATTATCAAAATCATTGATAATAAGAAGAATATTTAACAACGGCATAAAAAGAAATAAAAAAATTATATATATATATATATATATATATATATATATATATAAATAATTCCAGTTTTTTAACCCGGCTACGTTCATTCGAGAACTGGTAATGTAGTTACCATACGTTTGTTTGTACCCTTCTGTAAATTTTCACAGATCCAAACAATTATAACTAACTTTTTTTATTTTATTAAACCCAGTCCATATATTTACTCGTATTTTATTAAATGGATCCAGGGTTAGTACATAATAAATTAATGAGTAAATTTATTTTTCCCAAATTTGTTTTTACGTCTAAATATATGTTATTAATTCTAATACATAATCAGTAAGAAATGTTAAAATACCATTGAAACGTAACGGAAACGATTATTTTTTAACATAATATGAAATAAAAATTAAGGTACTGATAACGGAATATTTACCTTTTATGTTTTTAGTTTATTTTCAGAACTTGACGGAGGGGACCTCGCCTGACGTACTTCACCGACCGACTGACCTACCTCGCCACGCCTAGTGCGCGGGGTCTACCTCGACTGACCTACCTCGCCAGACCTACTTCAGCTGACCTGATACATCGCGTGACCTAGCGTAACGACCCCGGACATAGACAGTGTGACATGCTCGGATAGTTGTGGTTTACACCACGGAATAACCGTTCCAAAGTCCCATGTCGCAAGTCATGGCACCCGGACATGGCACATAGCCATGTCCAGGGATGGCACACAACCATGTTCGGGGTGCCGTAAGCGTGGTCTACACCACGTACCATGTCCCATTTTCCATGTCATGGCATCCCGAACATGGCACAGTGCAATGTTCAGGGTGCCATGAATGTAATCTACACCACGTATAACTGTCACCATGTCCCATTTTCCTGGTACACTGCCATGTGTAGGGTAGCTTTAGCGTGATCTACACCTCGTATAAGTGTTACCAAGTCCCATTTTCCTATATCAGTTATCCTATTAATTTTCTATATCATATATTTTACTATATCAGTTGCGTCATTTTTGTTACTATGTCCGGGGAAGTTACGCTGGGTCGGCATGTCACGCGAGGTAGGTCAGTTAAGTAGGTCTGAGGAGGCTGGTTAGTCGCGGTAGGTCCCGGGCGCTTGGCCAGGCGACGTAGATCAAGAGGTAGACCAGAACACTAGCGTCGACGACGGATATGACTCATCGAAGACCCGCCACAGACGACCGACCTCAGGTTATTATTATTATTATACATTCCAGTATACTGGTTATTAGAGTTGATTCAAAGTAGATTGTTATTTTTTAAATCACAAATATATAGTATCATAATTAATAGTTGAAAAACTATAACAAGTTATTTGGAAAAATTGACATATTAGTTATATCGTATTACAATAAATTTTGTAGTACAAAATTAAATTAACAAAAGGTCAATTGTAATTGAGTTTCGATAGTATTTTCTCATTTATATATATATATATATATATATACACTTATTTATTTATTATGTATAAATCCTTAACACATTTAATAGAATTAAAAAGTTGTGTGGACATACAAAAATATTCCTGGTTACAGATCAGATAAAAGTATATTTCGCACGACTTCTTAGCGTTAAAAAAAAAAACCATGAGGAATTGACTAATGGAAAAAAATCTGTACATACATTTAGCCTACGTCATTCAATAACAGAATATGTTTTTATTCTTTTATTTAATGACGTAGGCTTGCTCCATTATCGGGATGCAAGGTATTTAGAAATCCATTTGGATCGCCATCTTACGCAGAAAAAAATAAATAAAAATAAAAATTAACATAAAACTTGATTTGTCTGCGAGAAGTATGAGACTGAAGAATGGTTCCCAACAAGATTGTAAAAGTCAATTTCGAAGTCTGTTTGGACAAACGGAGTTCAATGTTATGTTTATCGAGAATTTAAAATATAAATTCTTTCATGTTTCAAACAAAATATATAACAATTCTATGGAGACTATGGTAAATTAACAACGCTTTTATTACAAAGAAATTCGGCTTAATAGAGTGTAGCAGAAAGTTAGAGAATTAAAAAAAAAATACGAACAACGATTTAATGACCATCTGCATCATTTATATATAAATGACTTATTTCTTTAATAATGAAAGGTTTTAACAGGAAAAAATATTTAGTAGAAAAATATTTTGGTCTTACCTGATAGATTTTAACAAACTTAGCTTTTAAGTTGCTAAGACTTTCTTGAAACTGATATGGACGTATAGGATGAAAGTTATTTACAAGAATAAATATTTGTTTGGTCATCCGGAATTCCGAAATATATGAATACCTGGAATTCAGTATATTCGGGATGAGATTGAACGCTTCAGTTCTAAATACACGGTTAGACTAAATAGACTTCTAAATCCCCTTGCTTTAAATCTGCTAGACAACGGTGATGACAATAAACGATTGAATAGGGTTTTATTTCTTATTATTATTTCTATCAATTGATGACAGATGAATATGATCGATTATATTAAGTTATTATTAACACCAGTCAATCTTGGAATATTAAATTAAAATAAAACCTTTAAAAAATATTTAATTAGTGTTAAAAAGTAATGAAAAAATTTATTGGGACATTAAATAAGAATGGTTTTTAAAAATTATTTTAATTCAAATAAGATATGTATCCAGTAAAAAAAATATTTTTTTTAATTTAGCCTATGTAATACACTAAATCAATAGTCTAACAAGCACAAAATGAATTATCCAGTTCCTTAGCAACCACGTGAACACAAACTTAAACATTGACAGTATTATTCACTTTCAAACTGTAAAAATAATGGGTAAGTATTTTCTGCCTATTGTCCATTTTAACACCAGTAGTAACTTTAATGAAATAGTTAAAAAATGATTCGTATCACTGGAAAAACCTTTCACATTCATTGAATTATGTTTGAAAACATTTCTTTGCTCCTTTAGTTACATAAGGATCACAGCGTTTGAACTATTTCGCTAATTGTCTCAATATGAGAAATAAGTTGTTTGCTTTAAAAGTCATTTAACTCCTGAAATCCTTATATTAAATACCAAGACCTCAATATTTGCACGTAACAAGTATTAAAAAATCCAACCACGCTTACTCGGAGAAAAGTTTTTTATTGTTTTTTTAATAACAATTGGTGATTTTCGAAAATATTTTTATGTATTTTCTTGTACGTGGATGATAAATTTAGAAAAGAACAAATTTTTAAAAATAAATTATTAAAAAGTAAAACTTGATAAAGAATTAATGCATTTACATTTGCAATTCAACCAGAACTTTTTAGTCGAACCAGTAAGTAATATAATAGAAGAAATAAAAAGCATTAATAAAAAAAGAAACCAAAGAATACACAGTTGAAGAAAAAACTGGATAGGCTAACCAACCAAAATGAAAGAAATGAAACGGGAAAAAATACAAAACTTTAATTCCACCAAAGAATTGTTAACGTAGTTAACACAAGTTTAAATAAAGATGAATATGAATTGGTAAATAAAGGACAAAAACATAATATAAAAAGTTCTAAAATTGAAAAAATGCTGAACAAAACATTAGAGATACAGAGAACGCAATAGAAATGATACCAATACAACAGACGGATAAAAGACATTAAGCAGCAGAATTAATTAAAAAATCAATTAAATAAGTAACCAAAAAAAATAAAATATGTAAAATAAACCAAATATAAAAAAATAACATAAAAAATAAAAGAAAAGAAAATAATTATTATAAAAGCAGATAAAGGAAATGCAGTAGTTATCAATAAAAAGATTGTATAAAGAAAACACCATGTACAATATAAAAGAAAAATAACACCGAAATATATCAGAAAGAAATGATAAAAAATCTTTAAATCTAATTAAAGAAAAAAATTATAAGTCATGAATCCGAGTATACCAATTATAGCTCACCGGGCTGGTTTAGTGGTTAATTCATCGCAAATCAACTGATTTCGAAGTCGAGAGTTCTAAGGTTCAAATCTTAGTAAAGGTAGTTACAGATTTGTATACTAGATCGTGGATACCGGTGTTCGTTGATGGTTGGGTTTCAATTAACTACACGTCTCAGGAATGGTCGTCCTGAGACTTTATAAGACTACACTTCATTTACATTCACACATATCATCCTCATTCATCCTCTGAAGCACCTTACGGTGGTTCCGGAGACTAAACAGAAAAAAGAGTATACCAATTTTGAGAACAAAAACATTACTGATAAGAGATTAAGGCTATAGTAAGATAAGAGAATTTACCGATAAGACCAATACCAAATTACACATTCGTGTAATTTGGTATCTATATGCTGGAGATATAGATTAGCAAAATATTTAGCAAATATATTAAGACATGGGAATATTGAAAAACCAATATATGGAAAGTTCAATCGAAGTAGCAGAAAAAAAAAATAATAACAGATGATTACAGAATTGCAACCATGTATACCATTAAAAGAAACTAAGGAAGGGAAACATAATAACTTGAAGATAGAAATGATTAAAACTTTAGAAACAATTTTTCACCAAAACCAATTTAAATTTAATAATAAAATATATAAAACGGAGGGATCAGGCATGGGCAACTCACTATTAGCGATACTAAGTGAAGAATTCCTGCAGAATATGGAAGAAAAAATGTACCAGATATCATGAAAAAATACAGTTGTTTAGAGTGTATTAGGTACGCAGATGACACTCTATTAATAATTAAAAAATAAATAATAATAAAGAAAAAATTCTGCAAGAAATGTTGACCATAACGTTAAATATCCGATCGAAAAAGAGAGACGAAACTATTAATTTTTCAAACATAATAATAAAAAGAAATAATAATGATCTAGATTTTGAAATATTCAGAAAAGACACTTATACAGATAATATAACATCATAGCTGACGATTTGAATCACCCAATGGAGCATAAATTAGTGGCGTTTAGATACATAGTGGACAGACTACATAAATTACCATTAAAGAAACCAGCATATAAAAAATAATTAAATGCTATTTTTCAAAAGCAGAAAATTACTGGTATAAAAAGAAATGATCAGAAAAATGAAAAAAGAAATAAAAAAAATGAAATGAAACTACAAACAATAAAAAAAATCTTTAAATGGAGTATATTAACATTTACTGGAAAAGAAATTTACCCAATTTAACAATTCTTTAATAAATATAATATAAAAATGGTTTGTAAATACAAATATGCAACATACACTGGACAAACGAAAAGAAAATTAAAGCTAAGATACAACGAACACATGATCTTTTAAAAATCGAAAACAAAATTCTAATTATGCAACGCTTTTAATAAAATAAGGACATACCCTAATGAAAATGAAAGAATCAATGAAATTAATTCGGGATTGGTTTAAAGAAAGAAGAATGAGCATTTCAGAAAATTTAGAAATCTTTAAATTAAAAAGTGACAATAAAACGATCGTAAATGATCGTAACAATAAAACAGATCAACAATCAAGCGGATTTCCTTTTCTAGAACCTCGGTTTACTGAAAACAGGAAGTAAAAAAAATTAAAAGATAAATACAACAAATAAACAAGAAGGCCAGATATGACATGACGACAAATAAAGGGAGGGGCGTTGACTATATAAAGACTAACAGAAATTTAAAAGTACTAGTACAATAAGTTTTGATGATGGAGTTGTTCCGAAACGCGTCAACATACAATAAAAGAATGAAGCTAAGAAGTGTAAATAGTATTCAACAAAGAAATGATAGTGATCTTAGCAGAAAATATAGTAATTATTTTATTAAAATAAATTATGAATTACTTTTTTGTGAATTTCACAAAATTCTAAACCAGACTAGTTAATATGAAATACTGGCTTGGAAAAAGATATTTTCCTTAGCAATATCAAGTAAAATATTGTAATCATCATAAAACTGATTCCTACTGTGAATCTTTAAATTAAGAAAGTTGTTAAGAAATGATTAAGAAAGCCAAAAATGAAATAAAAATTAACAATAAAATTATATCTTACACAGTTTATAAGTTTTGAGCGGTTATTTTTATTCCATTTTCTAATGTATATCTTTAAAAATAATTATTAAAAAAAACGTAATTCTATTTTTGTTTATAATAGTATTTTAATTCTATAATAAAATTTCAGAAAAATATCCGGTTTGATATTTTTAATTTAATTTAATATTTTTAATATATTTTATTTATTCTGATGTTTAGTACACAAAATCAATTCCGAAACTAAAATCTACTTATGAATAAAATTCCTGATTTAAGCACAGGAAATTGTTTTAGTGTAAAAAATATTACAAGGACACTTTGTACTTCCTTAGGAATCCGTTCTTCATGAAAATGTTTTTATATAACACACACACGCACACGCACACGCACACACACACACACACACATACACACACACACACACACGCGCACACACACACACACACACACACAACATATATATATATATATATATATATATATATATATATATATATATATATATATATATATATATATATATATATTATTATTATTATTATTATTATTATTACGTAGATAAAAAATATATTTACGGCTTTTTTACACTTAGTACCTGATGGGACGCCAATTATATTATTTTTTTATGATTAAAAATGATTTTTTTCTAATGCAAGAAAAATGCCACACTTCGCTTAGACGCAGAATCTTTCAGATGAAAGACAGCGATGCTGTGTTTTCACTATGGAAGCCGATGAAGTGACTTAATATGTAATCTTGTGTAAACCTATGCCACGTTCCAATAAATCTTGTTTGATTAAGAAGTGAAAAAAAACTTTACTCAGTTTCTTACAATTGCGCCTTGATTTCCATAGGGATGTTAACAATTAATATTACTTTCCCGTCTAGATAGCGCTATAGCTCTAGAAGGATAAGTAATCGGTCCAATTTGGAAAAATGCGGTTTTAATCGGATCTTGACGATTTGATACCTAAGAAACCCAAAAACCGGATGGAAATTTTCCGGATGTTAATGTTCGTATGTACGTCTATACTTGTGCATGTTCGATGTTGGCCTCTGAATCACCTTATATCTCCAGAAATACTGGACCGATTTTTACCAAACTTGGATGCCATTCTATTTTCAACTTAAAAGGTCAAGAGGATGAGGCTGTAGCGCAGTCATCCTCAGTATCTCAAGATTTCGCCTAATTAAGGTCCTATTTTTCTTAAGCACATTTTTTAACTATTTAACGAATCAATAGAATTTTCATTCGTGTTTTATCAGAACTTTTGACTTATCTTTTCATCCTCTCAAGTTTTTCTGTCCCGAAATACCTATTATCTTCAGCAACGATATATATATATATATATATTCACGGGATTTTCTGATTTATAAATATAAATGATACACTCGTAAAGTAGAGTCAAATTAACTTCTTTCAATTAAAAAAAATTCTGAATAGTAAGTTTTACATCTTTTTCATTTACATTTTTTCCTTTAAAGTAAACATCTTATCTTATATAGTTTAATTTAAAACGTTTCATTTCAAAGAGTTTATTCTTATATTGATTCAGCCTGTATGAGATTCTCTGAATTTATAAATAGAAATGATACAGTCGTGAGATGGTGATAAAATTAAATCGACTTATTTCGATACAAAGAAATAAATCTATGTGATAGATCTCATTTCTTTTACAAAATATTAAAAATTGAACCGAATAAAATAATGTTATAAAATTGGATCAGGCGTTGAATTTTAAAACTTCTTTTGATATTTAACCTTGCTGATCAGGTAAATCCGGGTTTAGCGCCCCTGCGGGTTAATTGTTCTGATACAGAATTTTAATCGTGTGAGTCAAATCAGCAGAGATATTGTGATTTTCTTATTGTCATGAGAATAATCGTTTTATGAGTGTTTGGGTACTTTAAATAACTATTACATTTCCAAGCTTACCGTTTAATCTCATCTCCGTTTACATATTAATGCTTAAGTAATTGCGAAAAAAGTACGTATAATCTTGTAATGCATCGGTTTAGATACCCTACGTTAAAATATTTTTGGTGAAATTTCCTACTCAAATATCATATCAAAAGTTTTTTCAAATCTTCATATCATTTTTGAGTTTAGGTACACAAACTGCTTTAATTGAGTTAATGCAAACTTACAAATTATCGGTTAAAATGGAATAATATACGGATGATCTCGCTGTTTTATGTTCACGATAATGATTAAATAGTTTCAACTTGGCGACGTTATTAGTCTATATTTATTGAGACTGAAGTATATAAATCTATATCACTGGTTAGATTCGAAAAAAGAGTTTATAAATAAATTTTGAAACAGCAATGAAAGTATTTTTTTCAACCTGTCGCAATATGAAACTAAATAAAGAGGCCAGAACAAGAGATTATTTCTGAAACTCAATTCTAATTCACCTCATATATACACTAATTCAGTGGTTCAACATGTTTAAAAAAAACGAAAATTTTAATATATTCTTTGAAAAATATTAAAATAAATCACCTTCATTTTCAGTATGACTTTTAGCAATGTTAGTAATATAGAAAAGAAGAGAAAAGAAAAAGTGTACAGAGTTTTTTTTTATAGATCTGTAGAATTTAAGTAAAGACTAAATATATATATATATATATATATATATATATAAGATTATCATTAAAATTTGTAAAAGTGGGGAAGGATGTAGATGGTTCTGGCCTCGTAGGTGTTGTATAAGAAGAAACCCGATTCTGTTTCAACCCGTTACCCTGATTGATTCTCAACCTCCTTGTACATAATGGATTCTTTTTCATGAAATACACTTTCATCATTTCAAGGTTATATCCGTGCCAAGGTCGTATTAAAAACCTACAGTAACTTAAAACCGAGATAGCATTTTAAAAATCAATATTTATGGAATATGCGTGGTACAACTACATCAAGAAACCATTCAATTTATTACTTTTTAATATAATTTATTATTTCCGTACATTTTGTAATAATTATTCATAATAATTCATGGAACTATTATACTTCATTAATATTTGAAATATACGTATATGTTTTCTATTAGGAGTGGAAAACGTATTTTAAACTTTTATCTGCATACATGGCCAGTATTAGTAGATACTAAATTAGCTGAAATTTAAAAACAAAAAAAAAAAAACAGAAAAGGTAGCAAAGTATAGAACGTCGAACTTAAAAAAAAAAAATATATATATATTTTTTAAATAAAGAAAATATTTTCTAAAACTTATTGTGAAATTTTGTGTTGATTTTACCGTTTTATAAAATTAATGTTCAGGAAAAAATATAAAAAACTTTTAATGGATTTCGAGAATGGAATTTGTTTTCAAATTTAATCTCCTACTCTTTTCTGATAATAAATTTTTATTTAAAAAAATATCCTTATTTCTAAAATTTATAATTGTAAGGGTGCATTTTAGTATGAATTTAATTAATTTGTTTCTGTTTTATAATTTATTATTTAGTTTTAAACTATTTTTTACTTCAGAAAAACAAAATTACTGTAAAGATGAAAAAATCTAATCTTTATGATCCTTTATTGAATATTGAACCTTTTCTTTAAATCTAAACCAAAATAAGGTTTCTAATTTGAAATATCACATAGTTTTGTTTTGATCGCAGGCATATTTTTTTATGTAGGGAAATTTTCTCCGTTCTTAAATCACTGATATTTATAACTGGCTATTTATTATTTTGTTTCATTCACGTGGGCTTGAAGAACTGTAGTGTTGGTAAGTTTTATTTTTTAGTTGTATTTTCTAAACATAAGTAGTATAAATAATTTTTTAAAACACACATAAGTCTTGTAAATACTTTAAAAATCCGACGGGATAGAACTTACGTCCACGTAACAAAAATGAAGGTATTTTAATAATATTTTTCATTCTTGGAACAAGCACGGCCAATATTAATAAGGAACTACGTTATTTAAAATTAAAAAAAATACATATCAAAGATAAAAGATCGTATATACCAGCGAATAATGAGGTTCAGATATAAAGGAAAATAACAAATAGGTATGATTCATTATATGGTCCATCATATGGAAGTGGAATGCTCAGAAACCAATAGAGAGTTCATTGTCCGTTTTCCGAGAAATTTAATTATTTAAAAACATTTGCATATTTTTCTTTAATAACTACATATGATACAAGCCTAATATTTATACAGGTTGCTTTTTTGTATTAAAAAAATAAACGTTCATCTTTTTTTTACACACCCACACACTGTGTAACAAAAATTTAATATCTCAAAGCATAATGTTTACCGACGTATACGAAGTAAAGTAATTATTATGATTGCAAAAATTTCGGTTAACAGATTTCAACGGAAATATCCATTTTGACCATCCCTGAATCCATTTTGATTAGTTTTGGCGCGACGTCTGAACGTACGTATGTATCTCGCATAACTCAAAAACGATTAGCCGTACAATGTGGAAATTTTGGATTTAGAACTTTTGTAACATCTAGTTGCGCACCTCCCCTTTTAAATCGCACCTCCCCTTTGCAATCGAGTTGACAAAAAATGTACAAAAAAAGCCCCAAATCCCAAAGAATTTAGATTTTGGACTTTTTCTTAACTGCCCTCATCGAGAGCTTTTCAACGATATATCATAAGTGGTACTTATTTTCATTGGTTCCAGAGTTATAGCCAAATATAATTTTAATTAATGAAGTATTTGGATCTTAAAAGGGGAAGGCACATAGGTTCAAATCCGACTTCATTCCCTTTTTTCAAATTTTTTTACATTAAATATATTGATTTTTAATAATTATTAACCTCTGATTGTAAAAAAAATTTCCAATAAGTAATAATTCAATAATAACAATAAAAAAAAAAATGAAATAAAACCAGAAATTGTTAGTGAAATAATATTTTATGTACTTTTCATTTAAAAAAAAAAAGTGTATATGTAATTTAATAGCAAAACAAGGAAGTCATGTGGTGTCCACATTAGATTTTGTTTTGCTAGTAACAGTCATTTACTGCAAATATAATTTGGAAACATTTAGCTTTTTAAGAAGTCTCTAATAAATTTTTTATTTTTGGTTAAGCATAAAATTTGTGAATTGTATTTTCATTATTTGTAGAAGAAAAATTACAGCTTAAAATTAGAAATATAAATATTTTGGATTTATATTTTAGATATATTTATTTTTATAAATATATTATAAATATAATATATTTATAATATTAATTAGTAATACGGTAAATAGTCTGTTAAAAAATGTTTCAGGAAGTCTAAAGACTAACAAAAACTTTTCTTGAAATATAAGTTATTCGATATAGTTGTGTATTTCTTACAGCACCATTTTTTCACATCATTTCTGTTATATCTTTCCCTTTTTTTGCATAAATAATTACGAGTATATAGGAAACGATTTAGCTTGATAATTGTATCAAACTAGATTATTCAGTCATCAATGATATTCACTTATCACGAACAGTACCAGTATTGATAACATGTGCCTCTTACATAACTTCGTAAAAATTATTCTTAATAAGTAAGTTTCATTTACTGATTTTACCATTACTTCTTCGTTTAAAAGTTGGAACATTGATCATTTATTTCCTCTATCAAAAGTTACGTATTCTTTACAAAGTTTAAAAACTAAAAATGGTAAGGGCTCGTTAAAATACAATCATAATTCAATTTTTTTTTTTTTTACATAAGGAAATCGTCAGTGGTTCAGTTGTTTTTACAAATCCGGAAATACCTATGTACTGTAAACAGAAATGATTAACTGACTGTTCAACTTTCAGTTTTCATTCGATGAAAGATCAAATTCGGGATATTATTACCTAGAATGAGAGAAGCATATAGTTATCAGCGAATTTTTTTTAAACGGTTCAAGTAAATGCTGAAGAAATTTGTTTTTTCTCCAAATATTGAAGAGACGTCCGAGAATAGGCTCAGTTTTCTTAAGGAAAACTGAAATGTGCGGCTGAATTACAAACCGGTTCAGCCATACCCCCACAATAGGATTACAGCAACGGTGAGATACGTATTACTCTAATAAATTCAGAATTTATGATGCAACATTTTCTGTATTATCTTTCCAATAACACTACATAAAAATATTGTAGTATTGTTTTATGTACTCAATATTTATTAAACAATCTTTACCCATTTATTCTAGACGAAATAAATGTAAATTATTTATATATTACATGAAAAAAAGTAGTCGCATGCAATAACATTGTTTATCTTTATTCCAAAAAAAAAAAAAAAATAATAATAAATACCATTCTAAAAAAATGGGATCTCACACTTTTAACGGAAAATTATTTACGTCAAAGTGAAGGATTTACTTTTAAAAGATTAGGCTGCAGGAGTTAATAAAATATATATTAATAATGATATAATTATATAAAATAATTTAATGTTATAAAATAAAATGAAAACTAAAATTTGGATCTCAAGGGATCCAAGTAAATGATCTCATTACTTCTTATTTGAAATGAACTGACCTAAAAAATATGAGAATTGTACCTTTTTGGTTACATGATTACATAATAATCTGCTTAAAATTTATATTATTATTTTATTTTTAGGTTGCTGAACCAATATCTTTTTAGGAATATAATAGTCTTAATAGTTTGGTAGTTTAGACTTTGTTGTTATTATTTAAAGTTTTATCTTAATAAAAGTTGATGATTAAAAAACCGTAATTAAAAATTAAAGCCGTAATTAAAAAACCGTTTTGTTTTTTAATTTTTATATAACAGAATCTTGGCAGACTTTTTTATAATCAGCGTATATAAAAAAAGGAAATTTGCTACTTATCCAGAACTGAGTTCAATGAACAAAAATATTTTAATGGCGTTTTATCAGAAATTAGAATTGTATGTGTGCATGTATTTATGTATAAAACAGAGTGAGTGTATTACGAAGTTCTCCCGGGACTTTCATAACACATTCTACTCGTGAAAATAATGGAAAAAGTTCTGATAAACGTATGTTCTAAAATGTTTCGTTTGCAAGTTACGACTAGTGAAAAATCTCGCCCGGATTTCAGCTATCCCGTGAAATGAGGTCGTACTGAGATTTTTAGGATGTTAATTTTTTGGGGGCAGAAATAGTGATCTTATTATGATCTTTGAGTTGAAAAATCTAATAAAATAGGTTCGAGAACCGTACCTGCAGTAGCTTTTGAAAAATCTGGGGTGAAAACCAATAAATTGGGGTAAAAACCCGTGTATTTTTTATGTATGAAGTGCAATAACTTTGTTAAATGGGTAATAAATACACCAGACTTGTAGAAAATTTAATTATAAACAAAATGGTATAAGATAAAGTGAATAAAATAAAGAAAAGTAAGAAAATTTGAATTTTATTTAGAAACAGTACACTAGACCAAAGTGCATTATATATACCAGTTTATAATAAATATTCAAAAATGAGTCTGCCATTTTCTACACATTTCTTGGCACGCTTCTTTATTGCTCTTGTTGCAACAAGACAGCCCTGAAGAACTATCTTCAGGGCTGTCCTTATGTTGCTTAGCCGCATCCATAATACCGACAATTAATTCCTCAAAAGAATGTATTTTTGTTTAGTATGCAATATTTTTCATCCATCCCCAGACACAAAACTCTAAAGGTCAGGCAATCTAGATCTATAGATATATAAATCAATAGATCAGGCAATCTTGTTAGCCAGGAATATGGACCACCAAGACCGATCCATTTCTCAGGAAAATGATGATTTAACTGTCTGGAAATGGCACAAAAGAAGTGGTAGGCACGCTATCGTGCTGGAAGTATACTTAGCGTCTCAGCTGTAAAGGAACTTCTTCAAGCAGCTGCGACAATTATTCTTCAAGAAAGTGCTAGAAGACCTCAGTATTCTAGCGGCCAGATAATATGAACGGTCCAAACAGCTGATTGTGAAGATGGCCGCACCATACATTGACGCTAAATCGGTGTTGAAAATTGCTTTCCACCGTTTCATGACGATTTACTTCTGCCCATGTTTGCTCATTGCGTAAGTTGTTGACGCCATCTCGAATGAAATTTGCCTCGTCGGTAAACAAAACATACTTGTAGAGTTGCTGATTTGTATTCTACCAGATGCAGAAATCAAGCGAAGCGGCCCGTCTCCTGGGTGTAGATGTTGAACTGTTTATTGTAATGATAAAACTTATTTTGTTTACGTAAACTCCAAATCATCGAATGCGAAACTCCGATCCGCTAAGAAAGACGTCGTGTACTGACGCCTGGACTGTCCTGAACTGCATCGATTATAATTTCATCCATAATCATGTCATCTGTCATGTTGACAGTTAGTCACTAGGCTGGTACGAATACTAGTTAGCGAACCTATTTCCCGAAGGCTGCGAAAAGTAGCGTTAATTGATTTGGAATCTAAAATTCTGCAATTCGGAAAACATATTTTATATTCTACTGTACCAACTGTAGTATTACCATTACACACACCCAAAATGAATACCATGTCAGTGTATGTATTCCTGTTGTAAATAAGTACCGCAACGCATCACTTCAAAGGCAAACCGATCACATTCAAAATAAAATTCACAGAAAATCTTTCCTTTTCTGTAAAATACATTAAGTATATCTGGTACTGTGAACTGAGTTATTGCCAATTTTGTTTCAAATAATTTATTGTAATTTTGTCATTAATAAAACAATTATCTAATTAATTTTTATTTTACAATTGCGTAATTTTCAGTTTTTTTTAAAAATGTTTTAACAGCAATTTTTAACAGTAAATTTTGGTTTAAAAAATGTTTCATATCACCGAATTTTCACATCGTCTTTGTTTTATTTAAATTTTTACACAACCATTTTGTTAGAATTTAATTCTCACCAAGTTTTGTTTAAAAGGCTTTGTATTTATTACTCATTTAACAAAGTTATTTTACGTCAAACATAAAAAATAACTTATTGGTTTTCATCCCAGATTTCTCAAAAACTACTGAAAATACTGTTCTGGAACATATTTTATTCGATTTTTCAAGTTAAAAAACATAAGAAATCACTAATTCTGCCTGAAAACGTCCTAAATTTCAACGTCCTAAAAATTTCATTACGACCTCATTTCACCAGGGTAGCTGAAATACGAGCGAAATCTTTCACTAGCCGTAACTTACAAATGAAACATCTTAGAACATATATTTATATGAACTTTTTTCTTTATTTTAACAAGTAGAATGGTTATGAGAGTAGAACATTTTGGTTCATTCTGTATAAATATATATATATATATAAAAAACCAAAAAGAAAATTTGTTGAAAAGCACAGTACTTTTTAATTTACAATCTAATTACCAATTATTAGATTATTCGGGTTTACTTACGAGCAACGCTTCTGCAATCTACTGCGAAAGATGTTGTACCTACAAAATATTTGTGTGTGGACAGATCGTAATTTTATTTCTATATCGGTTGTTACGTATTTTTTACTATAGCTTCCTTCTATAATTGTACCTCAGCTAAATCTAGATGCAAAATTAAAAGAAAAAATAAAGAGGATTGTCTGTCGATGAAACTTTTTAGATACTTGTAAGTAATTTATCTTTGACTTTTTAAAGAAAATATAACATTGTAGTTAAAAAAAAAAAAAAAAACGATTATTATATTTTTCCTTACACAAATTTTATAAAATTTACAAATTTTATATTTTTTTAATAGAATGGCTCATAAAGAACGTAACATGGAACAGTAATACACAAGTAAGAAGCGGAGCTTCCGTTGAGAATCTTAAAATAAAAAATAACCTATCTCCAAATTCGTTCCCATATTTTCAATAAAATTAGTTAAAGACAGAAAAATTCCTAAAAAGATTAGACTGTGCTACTCACGTGTTGTAATGTCAAGATATATAAATGTCAAAATAAAGTTTTACACGAATATACTATACGTAAAAAAATTATATTCGCCGACTAAAAATTTGTAAATTAAAAAAAGAAACAATATGATAGTTTAAATTTGATTAAAGTTAAATAAATAACGAATATTAATTAAAAAATAAATAGATATTTTATGGAGTTTATTTATCTAATTACAAATGATTTAAAAAAAAAGTCATACTGTTTAACCAACCGGGCTGGTCTAGTGGTGATCTCATCACAAATCAGCTGATTTCAAAGTCGAGAATTCTAATGTTCTAATCCTAATAAAGGCAGTTACTTTTATTCGGATTTGAATACTGGATCGTGGATACCGGTGTTCTTTCGTTGTTGGGTTTCAATTAACCACACATAACAGGAATGGTCGACCTGAGACTGTACAAGACTACAATTCATTTACATTCATACATATCATTCTCATTCATCCTCTGAAGTTATACCTTATCGGGGTTCCGGAGGCTAAACAGAAAAAGAAAAAAACTCATACCATTCGTTTAATATTCTGCATATTAAAAAAAAAAAATTAATAACGACTTTTCAAATGATCAATAACCAAGTAATCCTTTGAAAAAGCTGGGTTCAAAAACCGGTGGCTAGTTCAATGTACCGGATATAAAGGTATAGATTTTCATTAAAAATGATGGTTTTCCGTTACAAAAGGTGTTGTTCCTTTCTCGTTTAATTAACTAACTAACTACAAGATACTAGACTAGAATTATAATAAAATCAATTGTGGGAGAGTAAAGTCATTAAAGAACATTTAATAAAATTATTGTCTCTTTTACCTGAATTCTGAATATACGTTTTTCGATTGCTATGCACGCCAATTAAATACTTTTTAATCGATGTTTATGTGTTTCACAAAGTAATTTCTTTTACAGTATTATATAATAGAATAAATAAGTTAAATGTAAATATTCTAATATGTAAATATTTAGATGTGAAATAAATATTAAAAAATAAATACATACGTTGCGATTTTAACGTAATTAAAAATTACCCATTGACTATTGTAAATTAAAATATTAATTGCGATAAATAAATAATTTTCTAGGTACAAGGTTGCTTATAATTAGTGTCTGAATCGTAATTACTGAAACCTTCAATACCTTTGGGTTATTGAACTACCTTGGGTAACGGTAGTTGCTAATTCAAGTTCATTTTTGCTACATTCCCATAATTATTTAATACCATTTAGGGTAGCTGGAATATAGGCACTGTGGAACTGCAGCACACGTTATTTCCACTTGATATTATCGATAACATTTAATATAATGAGTCCTTTTGTCTTTAATTCTTTCTTTATACTTGTACTATACATAATCCTTAAACTTAATGTCCCCCAGTTAATGAAAAAGATACAAAAAACCTTTTATGGAACTGTGCGCTTCACAGTTCCAGCAGCGTGGTTTTTGTCTATTGTGCGTATGCGCACAGAGGAAGCTGCACGCGAGGCTGCGAGAGACAGAAAGAGAGAGACAGCGAGCGAGAGAGCGAGCACTATCACTCGTGCAGTGCCGACCCTGGTGTGCTGGTGGACGATAGTTTTCTTTTTACTCCGCGAGTGTACAGAACGTTCCTTGTTCGTTCCTTTTCTAGTTTTGTCGGTGGAAAGAATATGAAAGTGGTTTAGTTGTTTTTTCAGTAGTGATCAGAAGATGGCGGAAAGCAAGGGGTCTTTGATTGCCAAATCTGTCCAAAAACACGCTGGAAGGGCAAACTTTCCAGCCATTTTACAAAGGTAATTAGTAAAAACTAATTAAATTAAAAATTTAAATTAAGCACCACTGGACTATACTGTTTTAAGCGGACATTTTATTAAGATATTATCTAGTAATACAAAAATTATTATCTTTATTGACATTTTATTATTTATTCGGTTAAACCGAATACGTTTAAGCACATTGAATTAGATTATTATCCTGCTTCCAGCCATTCTATTCATTCATTATTTTCGGTTCTTTTATTTTACAAAAAACTTTAACCACGGCCTTGAATAGGTTTAGAAAAAAATTTCTGGAGCAGCACCCCCCACTAATTTTAGCTACAAGCCACCACTGATACCATTCTACAGAGTTCGCGTATCAATTTAATATACGAGTCTTATAAAGCAGATTAAAAAAAATATATATATATATAGATAGATAAAGGATGGGCAATAATTATGTACAATTAGCAAAATTAAGGAATTAGTACGAGTATATAGATAGAATTAAGTATAATGTGTTATGTTTAATAACCAAAATTAATTACAGAAACTGATCAAATTATGAAATCAACTATTTCTTAAAATAATGAAATCTTAAATACTTAAAAATAAATCTTTTTGCAGAAGTAACATCACGAGTTTATGAGAAATGTAATAAAGTTACAGGAACACAACTTTTCCATAATAATAATAATTTTCTAATTATTTTAATTGATAAAAAAGCTTCATTTTATTCAAGAATTGTTATACGTACTTTGACTAAAACTTGCCCTGCAACGTTTTCTTTTCTTTTTAAAAGACGGATCCAAATCAAAATATTTAAAAAACAAATTACCTATTTAAGCAACTTGAAGACCATGAAAAATTAAAATTATAATTCTCTTTAATTTGTATTTTAAGGTGAGCTAAAATAAAAATTTGTGTGTTATCCCATGTAGTCTAGTGGCTAGGATATCTGGCTCTCACCCAGAAGGCCCGGGTTCGATTCCCGGCATGGGAAATATTACGTTTTAAAAAAAAATTATATTATTCGGTTAGTATTATAATTATTTTATAACATTTGGTTGATTTTTTAAAATATTAATCTGAAGAACAAACATGAAGTTTCCTTTATGCCAAATTCGTGAAGAGTTAGATCAATCTGTAATTTACACAGATAATGTAATAATTAATAATGTTAAGAAAACTTTAGAATAACATGGAATTAGTTATTACAATAAAATTCACCCGGTATCCCATGTGGTCTAGTGGCTAGGATATCTGGCTTTCACCCAGAAGGCCCGGGTTCGATTCCCGGCATGGGAAATATTACGTTTTAAAAAAAAATTATATTATTCGGTTAGTATTATAATTATTTTATAACATTTGGTTGATTTTTTAAAATATTAATCTGAAGAACAAACATGAAGTTTCCTTTATGCCAAATTCGTGAAGAGTTAGATCAATCTGTAATTTACACAGATAATGTAATAATTAATAATGTTAAGAAAACTTTAGAATAACATGGAATTAGTTATTACAATAAAATTCACCCGGTATCCCATGTGGTCTAGTGGCTAGGATATCTGGCTTTCACCCAGAAGGCCCGGGTTCGATTCCCGGCATGGGAATTTTTTTTTAATTTTCTAGTCAATTTGAAAAGGATAAATGAGTTATTAGATCAATTTATTAATCACTTTTATGCAAGGTAACACGTAATGATCGACCGCTTTAAGCTTCTTTGTACCAAAAGATGATTACAACCCACTGTAGTTTGAAAGATTCATTCATTCGTTGTTGCACACTTCACTGGATTTAAATTTTGTAAAGATGGATTGGAAGTATAATGGAATTTTGATGCTGCAAAATTTGAGTTGTTATTCGTAAATACTAATATATGAACCAACACGCACACGCCCGCGCGCGGAAATTAACTAGTAGGCTTTTACACCAAAACCATAATTAGGCGAGATCTCAAGATACTGAGGGTGACCTTGCACTACAGCCTCACCCCCCTTGACCTTTTAAGTTGAAAATTTAATGGCATCAATGCCTCAAATAGTTTAATCTAAATTTGGTCAAAATTGGACTGGTGGTTCTGGAGACATAAGATGATTTAGAGATCAAAATTGACCACACACACACACACACACACACACACACACACACACACACACACACACACACACACACACACACACACACACAGAGAGAGAGAGAGAGAGAGAGAGAGAGAGAGAGAGAGAGAGAGAGAGAGAGAGAGAGAGAGAGAGAGAGAGAGAGAGAGAGAGAGAGAGAGAGAGAGAGAGTGGAGAGAGAGAGAGTGTGAGAGAGAGAGAGAGAGTGGAGAGAGAGAGAGTGTGAGAGAGAGAGATTTAACATCCGGAAAATTTCCATCCGGTTTTTATGGATTCCTTAGATGTCAAAACGTTAAAATCCGTTGAAAAACCTCATATGCCCAAATTGGACCTATTATAATACTTTCTCTTCTAGACCTATAGCTCTGCTGTAGCGATATCTAGACGGGAAAGTAATGAATATTTTAAAAATGTATCGCTATACGCGGATGTGGGTGGAGTTAAGTTACGATGAAGTCTTAAGTTTATTAGGTAAAATATTTAAATTTATTTATATAATAGTTTCCACTTACGAACAATCTTTAATGGTATATTCGAGCGCTTTCAGATTAATAAATCCATCCTCAGGAACATTGATGTGTTATAATTATAGTTATTTACATTACATATCATTAATTATACTAACGAATTAAAGAAATAAAAATATAAATATAACAACTAATCGTCAAAATGTAAAATAAAGTAAACTTTATCCGTCATTTCATTATGAAGGTCTGGATTTTTATCCATTTATATATATGTTCTCAATTGTTAAATTATATGTCAATACCAATGGGCCATGATTAATAAAATTAATTAAAACATCTAAAATAATAAAAATAAAAAAATTAAATGCGAATCTGATGATTGTGTTTGTTGAAGTTAAAGTCCTTTAAAACAACTGTAAGCATAAGCACAAGGTCCTCCAGGTACACTTGTGTTAGACTCAAAATTTGGATCTGATAGAAGTCGGAATAACCTGCTTAGGTACCTCGACAAGTCAATGAACCCAAAGGTTACTCGGAGGTGAGTTCGCAGTAGTCATGGTAATAAAAGTATGCGATGAGTTAGGAGCAACACGGAACGAGTTAATGATAGATTAGTAAAAAGTTGTTAATTATAAAATAATTTATAAAATGTTCGTGAATTAATAAATATTGTTTGTAGATTAAAAGTTAGTATTAATACTTTATACAAAAGATATATTTCTATGAAGATTTAAATAATGACAGAAACTATATAAATTAATTTTTCATCTCTTTCGTCGTAGTCTTAACTAATATAATTAACCACGGAATTTAGAGCAACGTTGTGCAATCAAGTTTTGTGTTAAATTTGGGGAATTTAACACAACAACGTTGTGATCAACCTCGATTTTCCATCGAGGTTGATTTTCCTCGAAGCCAAGGTTGATCCTCAACAACGTTGAAGATCAACCTCGCACAGAAGACCTTCAACTTCAGAATCTGACGACAACGTTGAGCGTGTAAGGGTTCTTGTGAGATGAGACCGTCGTTTAACAATAAGGATGATGAGTGAACAAGTTAAATTTAAACATTTTCACCGTACAATCAAATTTTGACAGATGATTTGGACATGCGAAAGGTTTGTGCGAAATTGGTGCCGAAAAACCTCACAACGGAACAGCAGGACAATCAAAGAAACGTGCGCGTTGATCTTCTTGAGAGGATTAACAATGACCAAGAGTTCTTCAATCGTGTGATCGCAGGTGATCCTGCGATATTTGAGTACGATTCTGAAACAAAGCGGCAAAGCGAAGAGTGACACATTCCGTCATCTTCTCGACCGAAAAAATGTCGAATGAGCAAATCAAAAATCAAAACCTTGCTTTTTTACTTTTTTGACAGAAGGGGTATCGTGCATAAAGAATTTGTTCCTCCAGGACAAACTGTCAACCAAATGTTTTACAAAGGTGTCCTTGAAAGGCTCAGGAAAAGAGTGATTCGCGTGAGACCAGACATTGCAGACAAGTGGATGCTTCATCATGACAATGCCCCGTGTCACACGGCCATTTCCATTAGGGAATTTTTGACCTCAAAACGTATTCCTACGGTTTCTCAAACCCCCTATCCACCTGATTTGAGTCCTTGTGACTTTTTCCTTTTCTCGAAATTGAAACATGTCTTAAAAGGAAGTCATTTTGTAATTTCGGAGAACATGCAAAAGACTGTGACCTACCAGTTAAAAGCCCTACCAGTTGAAGCCTTCCAGCGCTGCTACCAGGAGTGGGAACGACTCCGTCGGTGTATAGCTGCCTAAGGGAACTACTTTGAAGGGGATAATATTGTTGTTTGAAAAAAATAAAAACTTTGGTAAGTAAAAAGTCAGTCTCATTACTTTTCTCACCCACCTCATATATTATTAATTTATTATTTTTGTTGTAATTAGTAATTACAATGATTAAATTTCATTATAGATTAAAATTTTCAAATTAATTTACTGTAAACTCTGGCCGAATTACTTTTTTTTTGCGTTATAATCGACTTCCAAGGTCATTGCCCTCGTCATTTTAAAAAAAAAAAGAATAAAATCAACAGCAGGATCGTCAGATGTAAGTTTGTATAGGACCCTTTCATTTTAATAAAACACAAACATAATAATTTGAAAAATAAAATAATTTTTATTGATAAAAATAATAATTTGTGTAGACACAAATAATATAAACACAAATTTACTTAAAACTCAACATACTCGAATTATTATCAGTTCTTCAGTAACATAATAATAAATTCAATATTCTTACAACAAATGGCTTAAGCATCGGTGTGTTAAAATTCCATAACGTATGAGTTGAAATAGTAAAAATAGAACATGAATTGTATTTATTAATCTGCTTTTTTTTAATCAATCCTACTTACTTCATTCACCTTGTGTAAGATTAATTTCCAAATTACACATTTATACCAAGTAATACATTATATTTAATAATACTTTATTTCTATTTTTTCTACATGTAAAATACCTTCTACTAATCTGCAAAATAAAATTTTCAAAACACATCACTTCTAGAGAAACAGATTAAAAAATATTACACAGAATTAGATAATAACATAAAAGGCACTTTTTTAAGCAGCAGGAGAATGAAATAAATTAGTAATCTCTAAAGTTATCCTGATTAGAGTCAAGTCAATAATTACACAAATTAAAAGATCTCAGAATCTGTTTTATCTTTTAAATTAATAATCAAAAATGTTAATACGTTTATTGTAATTTCTAATTTGTAGTGTTATAAAAACTTATTATTTAATAACTAATAAATATTCTTATTACTTAAAACGATTAATTAATTTATTTTTAATTAAATCTTATTAATAGATATCATTTTATTATTTTTGTTTATATATTATATAATCAATGAAAAATATAACTTTAAATGAATTTTAAAAATAATATAGGAATAACAATAATAATGTTGAAGGTATAGTAAAAATAGCGTTAATAATTAAAAAAAGCAAATATTATTAAAATAATTACCGATTCTAAAGTGACATTTTCTTCGCAATGTACAATATATAAAAATATCACATTAGATTATTAAATAAAACAATACAATTAGTCATTTAGATGCGAATGAAATACTTATTACCATAAAGAATATGGCGAACAATTATTATACGCCATAGTTGTACGTTGAATATATAAAAATACTTATTGTATGCAAATTAAAATTGTAAAAGAAGCTTGGTTTTTTCTTCTCGAATTCCTTGGAGACGGATACGAGTAATAAAATATGTACATAGGTTTGTAAAATTTGAACAAATGTAAAGAAAAACATTTAAGTTTATATATTAAATGGGGGCAAAGCGGTTCCTCCCATGTGGTCTAGTGGCTAGGATATCTGGCTTTCACCCAGAAGGCCCGGGTTCGATTCCCGGCATGGGAATTTTTTTTTTATTTGTTTGTAAAAAGAAGAAAACATAAAATCAGTTAACTGGATTTGTTTTGTTGTTGTGCTGCTGAAATATTTAAAAATTGTAATTTTTTTAACATAGGTTAACAAAAAAATAATTAGGGTTACCATTTCTATATTGTTAATCACTTTGTGTTTATTATTTTTTTTAAAGTAGAACGTTAGAACCTTTTAAATGTTATTCATAAACAGAAGATTAGTTGTGTTAAACCCGATTTAATCTGGTTGTTGCATTTGCGCAGCCCATCTAACTACAAATGTCTTTTAAAAAATCTAGTAAATTTTTATGAGTTAACTTCAGTTTCCGTTTAAGTCTTGATTACGTTTAGTTCAACAAAATTCTGTAAAATTAAAGATAGACGAAATAAAAAAAATATTGTCAGCAAGTAAAGGCAGATCCCTTCTACGATTAAAAAAATTTTAAATGTTTTAAATCAAACAATTTGAAGAACATTTACTTTGTTATTATGAAGTTTTTTTTTATTTTCAACTAGTTTGCTGCTCTGTAGCTTTATTATTACTAATTAATGTTATATATTTCTTTTAAAATCGGCTAAAACGTATTCCATTTACAAAGCGTCTCACCCCCAACTCCCTTGCTTTTCTCTTTCCTTTCCTACCACAGGTAAAATGCGTACTCAAAATCTATTTCCAGTCTGTCTAGACGTTTTACTGAGGATCGGGCTGATTTTTTTCATTCTGTTCGTAATGGCCCGCAGATATGTCGACAAACCTTGAAAGTAATTTTTCTGTGAGTAATAACCTCGGAAAGTTCCTCAAATAAGTAATAATTGAGGTTTTTTGAGGGATTCTCAGAGGAGACTCAAGTTTGGAGTCCGATGACGCTTAACTGACTCAAGTTTGGAGTCACTTGATGACTGAAGTTCGGGATCCGATAAAAATATCAGCCCGATCCGTCCAGTAGAACTCCCACACGGAAATAGGTTTTCAGTCCTAATTTTTTTAATATATAAATTCTACAGGAGAAAATAACATCACAAAAGATGAAAAATTAAAAACAATTAAATTCATAAAATTTTATTAAAAATATATTTGTGGGTTTACCATATATTAAGGTAAATAAAGATTAAGAATATAAAGTAAGAGTAATTATTTAACCCTTTAAAAAGTATTCTAATCGGAAGACAAAATCGAGGAACTGGTGGTTTAAAAATTGAATTAATACAAATACCTAAATCGGAAAATCACCATACAACAATCATAATAACTGTTTAATTGAAATTATATTTAGATATCCTTACTTATTTGTTTGAATAGTTACTTAAATTAATTAATTTACGTAATTATATGAAATAAGTTCATCATTAAATTTTTTAATTGCGAAGTTTTATTCCGGTATTAAGTTTAAATATGTTTAGTTAAGAATATGTGCAGTCGACTCAGTGTAATTTGAATCTTATGTGGTTTAAATTTTAATATATCTTCATTCGATCGAAAAATTCATCTAACGAGGTGAGATGTAGTCAGTAAATTACAAAAAGGCTTCTTTGGAATACGGAACTGCAGCAGTGTACGTGTTTCTTTACTGAATTTAAAACTAGATAATTCATTTAAGACTCTAATACGGTAATAACATTTACACTAATAAAAATAAAATAGCTAAGTGATTTTTTTTCTTTATAGACGACCGTAATTTAAACAACAAAATTCAGTTTTAGTTTTTATTTTATGCTTTCATAAAAAGTAAAATAATTGTAAAAAAATAACTAGATATGAAAAAATAGTTTTGTCTCGGATTGCTTTTATTGTAAAAAGAGTAGTGGGATTTGGAAGAGTATCGCAAAGTGTCAATGTATAGGTTACTCGGTTTCTTGGAGTACTTCTATTTATTCGATTCTGTCTGAATTAGAATCTAGTTTGCTACGTATATACTTTTGTAAAACAGTATAAACATATCTCTTCCCTTAGTGTGAAAGAGCGGATATTAAGAATAGTATCTCATACCAGAGATACTAGAGAAAGTGAGGAGTGAAATTAGTTTCCCATTTGGTTTCTTTACGAGCCAAATATACGGTTGCATATTAATATGGCAAGTCAACTGAAATCCAGTCGATATTTAGTCCTGCAAGCGACACCTTCATTCTGTTCACCACAGGTACTAGCTGTATATGGAACACTATTAGCCTCAGAAACAAAACCTCTGAATCCTGCCTCTTGTAGCTCCGGAAATTTACAAGCCTCAATACCATAAGAAAGACCGAGACAGGTAGTTTACAGCGTCAGATTAATTTACTTACCTCTTTCGATAGTGAAAAAATGAGTGAAATACTTACCACCGAAATATATTGACAACCGACTGTAAATAATAAAAGAGTGAAAAGCAAGAAAAATAAAGATGTCTGAGAAAATGTTGATTGATTTTATTTATTTTTCCGCTAAGACTTTAAACTCCCGCAGGTAAACAAAGATCCTATAGGTTCTTCAAAGTAGAAAAAAAAACTTAAAATTAAATAATTGTTATCATATAAGAAACTAAACAAGAAACCCAATTATCTAGCAAAACAAAATTAAATTACATAAAAAAGAAAATTAAGTAACCACATAGCAAATACTGAAAATAAAACTAATAAAAATAGTTTACAAACTTTCAATCTGTAACTAAAGATACTTTTCTTGAAGGATTCCAGGGATTTCAAGATGAGCAGATGTGATGGCAGAATATTTCGTACACTAAAGGCAAGTAGAACAAACGATTCATTTAACGATGCAGTCACCTGTAACGGACACACAAAATAGTACGTGTCCCTTGAGTGGAGTTTAAAAAATCTTTAAGTAAGGAAAATCCATGTTTTTAATGATTAGTGTATACAAAATAACAACCATGAAACACTCTTTCCAGTATGAAGATGATTAATAAAGAGGAGAAAGCTGAGAAGTTGAAAAATAATAAAAATACTCCACACTTTCTCTTTGTTATTCTTTTCTAAAAACCTTTCCTCATCGCGTCACTAAAATTCATAAAAGTGTTACGTATGAAAGATCGGTTTCTGTACTCTAATGAACCTGAAGGAGTGATGAATGAAGGTTGCAGTGATAAACTTTTTTGCAGATACTAAACCTAAAGTTTTTTTTATTTGCCCATCTAAAATCTATTGGTTTTGAAACGAATTGTAACTTTGATGGTGAGTAACCTTTACTATTACTTCTTATATTCAAAATTGTTATACTAGACTACGGAAAACGAGAAAAAATAATTTAATTGATCATAAAAAAATGAAATAATTAAAAAAGATCTGTATTTTATGTTTAAGATTACCATTATATTTATACCTAAATGTACAAGAATAAAAAGTTAAAATTTCAATTTTTTTCAAAGAAGAGTAAGTATGCTTTTAATTTTTCAATCTGTTAAAGTTTTCATATGATATAAATCATACATTCAAATAGTTTTATTTGTTCGTCTTTAATGAGAAGATAAAAGACTTTAAGTTAAAACTATCAAAAATACTGCGTTAGTAATTTGTTATTTATTACATTTATATTATTTGGCAGATTATTTATGCAGCTGTTTCCAACCGATATACTTTTATCTATTATCTATTAATAAATATTTCTCTGAATGGGAGTGCGTAAACTAAACTTTTGAATCGTAGCTTAAGATCATATTTCATCTACTGAGATTTCTTCGAAGGATATTCATGAGTAGGAATTTTATTATGATTGAAGATACAGATTGATTGTTTAACACATTTTAATAAATAAATTACAGAGCAAAACACTAAATACTAATTTAAGTTGATAAGAAAAAAATTTAAAAACAATTTCTTAAAAAAAAAATGTAAAAAAACAAAGAAAATAAAACAATTCGTATTAAAAAACAAAAAACAGTTTTGTTTTCAAGAAAATTTCTATTTATGCATGACTAAAAAGGAAAGCGTGGGGTGCGCTCTAATAATATGTAATCTATACTATTATCTAAAAAGAAAGAGGGTTTTTGTTTGTTCGGGATAAACAAAAACTATTCGATCAATCGCAACCTAATTTTTACCCATGTTTCTTGGCATAACTAAGAAGGTTTCTAGACATAGTGGAGATTTGCCGGTTGAAGCACAAACTTTAATGAATTGAATTAATAAACTGTGAACTGTGAGTCTATCAATATGTGACCTGGGTTTGAACTGAATGATTCGAATGAATATTAAAAAATAATATAATTAAATTTACGTTAAATAAAATGAGATTAAGTAAACTTAAAACATTTGTTTAACAATAATGGATTTCTCATGGGGACTGAATGTGAGGCTAGAGTGATGAGGCATGCGAGCACCTCGTGGGAGGCTAGACCAATTATCACCATCAACTGTGGGTGCCCCTGGGGTGCTGTTTTGGGAGGTGCAATGGGGTGCTCTTATAATATCTGTGTAAACAATCGTCCGATTTTCAAAATTCAAACGGGATATTTGTTAATTAGATGAAGGCTAACTTTTGTACGCATCAGGTACACGTTTGATCTAACAGATCACGGTTATTAGGAAACGTATACATACATAAAGACTGTCTGTTTGTTTATTATAGCATCACACGAGAACCAACAGACTGATTGTTTTCAAATTTGCAGGATATATTCGTGTTATCTCAGGTAAGGTTTTAAGCCAACGCCCGAGGCCCTAATTTCCTTGAAGGTTAAGATATTAAAAATATTTATTATTTCTTTGCCCCCAAGGAGGGTGAAGTTGTGAATTAAAGATATTTGGTAAGGAAAAAATAGATTAATCATTTTACTTCATTATTATATTTCTGCCACCACGGCAAAGAAATATAATATATATATTATAAAGAATATATATATTTTTATTATATAAGACGATGAAAAAAATATATATATGTATTTTTGTCGTAAAAGGTGTGTGTATTTTAGTTACCATAATTAAAATTATTCCATCTTTTATAATTTAGTTTCTTTTTCGGGTTTCTATAAAGCCTGAATAGTATAATTATTATTTATCAGTATTATTCATACAGCCTTGAGGATAACGTACGTAGTGTGGGGTTCAGGGGCTGGAGCCCTTTGGGTAGATGAAAATGGCGACCGAAGCAAGCTCTGCGGGTATTTTGGCGCCGTCCCCTTACCAGGGGACGGCACCAGAATGGGAATTGGGAATGACAAGCTAAGCGAGCTCTGCGGCAATGGAGTAGGCCCCTTGATCCCAAGAGGCTCCGGGGAGCCCCTGAGTTGGCTCCGGGATAATTCGTCTGGGCTGAGAATGCAGGTTCTGCCTAGACGGGTCGGCTAGTTATATTATAAAGTGATCACGGGCGTGAAACCGATAGACTTGATTACGTTTGAGAGACAACAGATTTATGTGGCCAAGAAGTTAGGTGATTGACTTCGGAGAAAATAAAGGAGATAGAACAGCATGGTGTCGCCCTGTGAAGCCAGATTGTGAGCGTTATACTAATGGTCTTTTGCTTGATTTGCGGGACGCCTCTTGGGTTCACCCGAACAAATATGTGACGCAATTTATTTCAGGGCATGCCGCTTTTCGGGACAGACTACAGCAATTCGGCCTGGCGGACTTTGGTATGTGTCCGTATGCGGATTGTTGGACGATACTTGTCATGTGATATATGAATGTGCTAGGTGTGATTTCATTCGCACCGATACCATTTGTAGGCTTGATATTATTGGGTCAACACCTGATCTCCGTGTTAATTGGAAGAGGCAGGCCGAATTGGTGATCGTAGAAAGTTTTATTACATATCTGGCCAAAGAAAGGATCGCTGAAAAGGTGAGGTGTTCCGCTTGGACTTTCCTTCTTTGAGTTTATGTTTTGTTTTATGGTTTGTTAGACTGTTGCTGTTTTTGTTTGATTATACATTTGTTTGTTTTTCGTTAGTTATGTTTTATGTTACTGCTACGTTACGTTATTTATTGTTATTGTTATGTTTTGTTAGTGTGTTGTGTTTTATGATTCTCATTTTTACCTTACGGGTAGGTAGAGTTCAGTTTCTTCGTTCTTAGAAAGTCATTCAGCCTTGTTTGAGACTTGGCTAGATGCGTTTTATTTGAAGTTTATGTTATTTTGTAGTAGACCGATGAGAATGTCGCTTGTGGCATTCGCATCGGTAGCAACCTGGTTGAGGCTTGATTGAAAGACGTTATTGGCGAGGTAAATACATATGGCTTCTGGTAAATACATAAGGGCTAGGTACGGTTGGGGGTGGCGTGGCTACCGAACCGTCACATGGGGAGGGGGTGTCTTCCCCTATGGGGTCAGGATGTATATAACGATGCGCTCTAATAATAAAGTGGTTGTATATGACAGCAACATTGAACAAGTATTGTATAAAATATTGTAAGGTATTTAAACTGACTAGTAAGTTTTTAATTTTATTGTTTTAATGTTTTAGCAAATAAAAAAATATTTATATACAGTTTTATTCTATATTATAATCTGGATAATTACTTTTCATTATTATAAATGATACCAGTTATTTAAAACGAAATAAGATGATTAGCTTACATAAATTTTAGAAGGTAAATTTTTCACTAGATGAAAATCCGCTTCAACAGCCACCTGATCAGCTCATACTGAATCGACAGTCAAAATGAATCGGATCGATAGCTATATCTTATCGATCCAGCTCCTTTCCTCAAGATGTTCCCCACGTATTTTATTCGAACGTAGTCATATACATAAAAAATGTAAAAACTTATGAGATTAAAAATGGCATATTGTATTGTCACCCGATTTACGTAGCTGTATAAAATTTCACCAATGTATGACGTCGGGAAATGAGTAATTAAGAACACGGTTCTTAACACCACGGTTGAACCATTGTTTAAAAAAAAACATGTAATAAGCAAATTTAAGATTGTAAAGTATAAAAGAGTGATTCAGTGAACATATTCATGAAAAATGATAATTGAAAGATAACATTCATTAACTTTTTAGCAGCTAATCTAAATTCTAAAGAAAATTATTATCATGGTTATTATTATTATTATTGCCTATCGTGTTATTCTGTATTTCTCCGAATTAAGCCACCTACAGTTTATTACTTCTCCATTTCTTTAGATCTCTTTGTTATCTTTTTTCTTCTATTTATTCTCTTCTCTTCGTTTCTTTTAATCTAGATAATCAGCTAATTTTACTGCAAGTGTTTTGATGTTTAAACATCTTTTACATCGATAAAGAAAGGGTAAGTTGCCAAAAAAAATTAGATTATCAATTTATTAACAAAATCGAACAACTGTTCGATTTTAATGAGAATAATGCAGATAAATGTTTTCATGTAACACTAAATTTACTAGAAATTCAATATATATAACGTTTATAAATGTATAGTTAATTAAAGAACACAAAATATTAGGGATAGTAACAATAGTAAACGCTTTCTTTTAGTTATTAATCGACCGATTTAAAGGTATCTTCTATTCATTTCTGTATTTTGATTATATTTTAACCTGAATATAATTATAACTAACATCTCAGTTATTTATCCATTTGATATATTCTAGTTTTTTGTCTTCTTATAGAGTTTTTAACTTTTGCATTTTTATATAACCAAATTACTTAAAAAGTCTTAAAAATGACAACCAAAAAATCAGTTTGTGAGTAGAAGAGATCGTCTATTCACAAATTTGTGCTTTATATTTCTCTCCTTTCTCATTCTTCGTAAGATTTTTTAATTTATCAACCCACAGCATTTTCAATCCCAAATATCAAAAGTATTTACAAATTTTCCTTTTCCTACTGTCCTTGTTTCACTACCATAAAACTTTATAATCAAAACAAATATTTTTTATAATATCTTTTTAACTCTTAAATTTACGTTTAGAATTAACAAACATTTTTTTGAGAAGAAAAGGTTTCCTTGTTTGTTCACAGGACTTTGTCCATCCTTTGTAATTTTACAACATACATAATACATTTTCCCAACTTCTGGAGTATTATGGTTTCTTATCGTATTTAATTAATAATTACAAATAATAACCTTTTTTTCTCGGTAGATCGTTTCTATACTTAAATTTTTCTTTCAATTTGTGTATTGTTGGTGGAAGTTGAGAAGCAGCTTTTATGCACTTTAAAAGAAAATAATTTTTTAATAATACATGTTTTTAACAAATTATTGATGTTCAGGTAGGTTTTCTATGTAATTTAAAATTTGTATTTATTAAATTTCAACTCCCTTTTTCAATATTTGTGTTACATTTAACATTTATCATAAAGCGTTTATTCGCTTACAATCACAAAGAAAATATTTTCTGAAATTATAGAAGATTATTCGAAAAACTGCGAAGTTATCGAATAAAATGAAAAAAAAATTGAGAGATAAAAGGATAGGAAAAATCAATAATCTAATATTTTGATTCTTTTCTCAGAAAAAAAATAAACTGATTCTTTTTTCAGAAAATATCACAGTATAGATCAACGGTAAATATTTTATGAATAAAAAGTTTTGAAATACTGAAAAATATTTCTGTTTTAAATTTTAGAATTGAATACATTACAGAAAATTGTAAATACTCATTACATCGATTTAATTATAGGTTATATATTGTATAATACAATTGATATACGATCGTAAAATATAATAAAATCTTTTTGATAAATTTTTAACACACCTAAAATACTTATATTTTATTTGAGCATTTGAAAAAAAATAGACCAACTCGAGAAAAATCGATAACTGATGAAAACAGTTTTTCAAGGAAATACTAACATAACAAAATAATAAATATAAAAACCGTGCAAATCACAAGGAGATGAAAACAGTTACCAAATTGAATGCATAATTGGAAAAACAAGAGATAAATATTAAAAAATTAAAAAACACACCTGCAAAAAAACCTTGCTGAGAAATAGGACAATTAAATAGCGTGCTGGTGACAATTTTGTATGTGGTATTTGTATTTAGCATAATTTTTTCAAGTTTTAAAAATTTATATAAACATATACAACGGGACCCCCCGATAATTCGTCACCCGTTAATTCGACGTATTCAATAATTCGTCACCCCTCTGGCAAATTTGTGATTTTTATTTTAGAGGTATAATACTGATAAACAAAAGTAAATAAAATTTTTAATTACTAGTAAAAAGTATTCTATCTGTTTAGGCCTACACCATAAAAATTCACTTAATTGCGACCGACGTTTTTATATGAATCTACTGTACGTTATATATAAATTACAGTAATCGCGTGAGAAAAGAACTGATAAAATTACTTTACATATCTTTCATTTGAGCACTATTATCTTTTTATTTTTCCTGTTCAGCCTCCGGTAATTACCTTTCAGATAATACTTCAGAGGATGAATGAGGATGATATGTATGAGTATAAATAAAGTTTAGACTTGTACAGTCTCAGTACGACCATTCCTGAGATGTGTGGTTAACTTTATCATGTGCAACTTTATTTATGTGTGTAGTACTTTATCAAAAATACTGTATTACGTAATTTTCTTTCCGTTTCTAAAATTCATTACAGCAGTGAACTTTGTGTCGTGTGAGTCAGCTGTCGTACCTATTAGTGCTGCATACTGAATTAACGAAGCAAAAATGTGTAGCAAACGTGAAAATTATAAAAGTTTAGAACTGACAAAAAAGTTTTAGATTCTTCAACGCCTGCGTAAGGGTGAAAGTGCCGTTAAACTAACATAGGAGTTCGGAATTCCTCGTACGATATTAAAAAAAAAAGCTAATAAAATAGAAGAATTTATGAGTTACTGACGGTGATGTAACAACCTGAAAGACAATGAAAACAGCAGAAAATGCTGAACTTGACGAGGCAGTGTACGTTTGATTTGCACAGCGTCGTAGTCAAGGCCTACCTTTAAGTGGCTCATTAATTATTGAGGCAGCTCTTCAAATAAATGAACGAGTAAACGGCGATCAAGATTTTAAAACCAGCCAGGGTTGGCTAAATAGATTTACAGCAAGGCACGGAATTCTTCAGCTTGCAATTGAAGGCGAAAATTAAGCGCTGACAGTCAGGTTGTATCTGACTATTATGAAATTTTAGTTTGAAAATTAAATCTTAATTTGAGTCGCGTGCAGGTGTGTAACTGCGACGAAACGAGATTGTCCTGAAAGGCGCTTCCTAAGAAAACCTTAGAATCTTCTTCCGAGAGTTCTGCGGCTGGATACAAAATAAGGAAAGAACACATCTCTATTCTTGTATGTTTAATACAAGTGGTTGTCATCGATTTCTGTAGTTGTTGTTGGCAAGTCAAAAAACCCGAGAGTTTTTAAACATATAAATCGTGACTTATACCGGTGAAATATTTTACGCATCGGAGTGCTTGGACCACGCAAGAAATTTTAGCCACTGGTTTTACGACTGTTTTGTGCCTGAAGTCCAGCGACGTCTTAAAGAAAATAATTTACCAGAAAATGCCTAATACATTGTAATAATTGTAAGTAATAATTGTAAGTAATAATTGTATGTAATTGTAATGGTAATAAATTACCAGATAACGCTTCTTACCATCCGGTCAACAAACTGGTAGCACAAGATGGCAGTATAATCGCCGTATTTCTTCCAGCAAACACAAGCTGTTTATTTCAGCCTATGGACCAAAGAGTCATAGTAAGTATGAAGCGATGTTATAAAAGATTATTAATGCAAAATTTAATTTTCTGCAAAAATGAATTACAGGCAAAAGATTTTTGGAAACAGTACAATATATAATATTGCTGATGCTTGGCAAAACATCCTGAAAAAGACATTGAAGTTGAGCTAGAATAAACTATGGACTGACCAGCTACCAGAACCAGAGACTGAAGAAGAAAATTCAGACAAAAATTTGAAATTGAAAGAAATCTGTAACAGCATTCCTGGTTTAAATGATGTTACAAATGAGGATAGAAGAATGAGGGTAAAATTAGATGACACAGATTTAGGCTACGATATTAAATGATGAAGAAATTTTTAACCATATTAAAAATAAAGATAATTAAAAGAAGGTGCTGAAGATGAAGAATTCAAAGATAATCCAGTGATTAAAATGAGATGCAAAGAAATCGTGGAGGTGCTGACGAAATACATCAAATGGTATTACAATCAAAAAGAAACACAATAGGCAAAGTTAATTGCTACGCAACAAGTTCGTCAATTCGCATTAGAAAAAGAAAGAAAAGTTAAAGTGCAAAGAAACGTTACAGATTTCTTTAGAAAGTAAAATTAAGTGTAAATATGTAAACATAAATTGAAATTCAGTAGTAATAAGTAGTAGAAATAACAAAGACTGACCACTGAATGTGAAAATAGGAGGAGAAAAGATTATGGAGGTAGAAGAATTTTGTTATTTGGGAGGTAGAATTACTAAAGATGGACGAATCAGGAGCGATATAAAATGCCGAATAGCACATGCTAAACGAGCCTTCAGTAAGAAATATAATTTGTTTACATCAAAAATTAATTTAAATGTCCGGAAAAGATTTTTGAAAGTGTATGTTTGGAGTGTAGCTTTATATGGAAGTGAAACTTGGACAATCGGAGTATCTGAGAAGAAAAGATTAGAAGCTTTTGAAATGTGGTGCTATAGGTGAATGTTAAAAATCAGATGGGTGGATAAAGTGGCAAATGAAGAGGTATTGTGGCAAATAGATGAAGAAAGAAGCATTTGGAAAAATATAGTTAAAAGAAGAGACAGACTTATAGGCCACATACTAAGGCATCCTGGAATAGTTGCTTTAATATTGGAAGCACAGGTAGAAGGGAAAAATTGTGTAGGCAGGCCACGTTTGGAATATGTAAAACAAATTGTTAGGGATGTAGGATGTAGAGGGTATACTGAAATGAAACGACTAGCACTAGAAAGGGAATCTTGGAGAGCTGCATCAAACCAGTCAAATGACTGAAGATAAAAGAAAGAGAGTATTTGGTATGTACACCTGTGTATTCACAGAGGTGCACAAAAAATAAAAATAAAATAAAATATGAAATATAATATGAAAAATTTAAATACGAAATTATGTAAAATATGAAATTAAGAAAGAAAAAAAAGGCTTTTAAACATTTGAAACGTGGATATAAAGAAAGTTGGAGGGGGTCAAACAAAGTAAAAATGAAGTATTTAGGAGAGCGAACAAGAGTAGTAATCTATAATGAGAGGAGAAGAGTTAATTAAAACATACTGGAAGGATCATTCTACTGATCAGTAAGGGGGAAAAAAATAAGAGAAGCTGGAAAAAAATAAAATTACAGATTATCTAAAAAGAAATGGGAGCCACCAGAACCTTAAAAACTGGCAATAGAAGACAATGAAGATGGAAGAATGATGAAGTGTCTGACTTAGAGCAGAAGGTTTGAAGTTGATTTTGATAAAATGAATTGTTGATGTTGACTTTACCTTCTGTGACATTATCTTTTGTGAAAATTTGTGATATATGCAAAATTTCAGTCAATTATTAAATAAAATACCTGCAGCAGTAAAATCAAACAGCTTAATTTGTTTGTGTGGGACACACACACACACACACACAGAGAGAGAGAGAGAGAGTGACAGAGAGAGAGAGAGAGAGAGAGAGAGAGAGAGAGAGAGAGAGAGAGAGAGAGAGAGAGAGAGAGAGAACTATATATATATATATATATATATATATAGTGCGCACGCGTTTTATAAATAATATAAAAATATATATATTAATAATATTATATCATAATCAATAATTATTTCTCATTTATTTAATTTTCACATTAAAATCCTTGCATAAGAAAATAATAATTTTTTTAATAAAAAAATCTTAATGTAATAGTTCATTCAAGATTTATAAAATCGGCTTAAATAAAATCATACAGTTGGACGCGAGGCACTTATATTTACGTATGTGTTCACGAATCATTAAATTATATAAATTACTTCGGTTTGTATTAATGTAACTTTATTATTCGTTTATCATCTATTTAATAATTCCAATATTGAATGCTATACTCCACGTGTTGACCTTTATTCTAGCTGTTGAATGAAGTTTTAAAATATAAATGCAATAATTACAAGTCTCATTATTCTAACTTCATTTCTACAATTATAAAAAACTGATCCTTGTTCCTAATGTTTTACTTCAGTAACATATACATATATACTTGAGTTACGTATTTATATTCAAAAAATTGTTATTATTTCATAAAATTCATATTATATATTAAACATAAAATTAAATACATATATATTGTTACAAAAGTAAAACTTCGAGAAAAAAGTGATTAGTATTTTAGTATTTTAGAAATAATTATAATATTCTAATTATATATTTATATATATGTACACACACTCACACATAGACGTATGTACATACAACGATATAAATAAACCTCTATTTATATCGTCTAAAAATAATGATATATCAGAATGCGAATGACATTTTAATATTTGTAAAGTTTGCCAAGAAAATAAAAAATCTCATCGAAGGTTCACAATAAATTTGGAAGTTTAATTACCAACTGAATAAGTAACACAAGTGCTGGAAATCTATCTGATTAACCTATATTTTCCTTATAATTTCCTTATAATTCATATTGATAAATTCTGTAACTATAATATAAAATAACTAGTGTTAGTGACAACATTATCTGTTATCAAGTAGTAATTAATTGTTTAGTTAAGTTCAAAACGTTATTTAAAAACCTTACTACTATTTATATTTACTTACTAATTTATTTCATTTATTTTTACTTTCCAAGCGAATAACTAAAGTAGCTTAATATCTAAAATAGCTGTGTGAAGGGGAAATTATGGTGATCTTGTCAAAAATGAAGTTTCGGATTTTTCGCAAATATTTACGTTTTCGGGTCCAACCAGACAAAAAAAAAAAAATGTGTGTAGTATTGCTATTAGTCTTACATCTCAGGATTGACCAAACGAATTTCTTCAAATTTGATCAAAAAATATTATAAAAGGCAATGGTCATATTAATTTATTTTTCAAGATTTTTTTTAAGGGGAAGGTATCGCAATAAACCTAATTTCGATTTTATTCGTTGGTATTTTAGAGAAAACTTTATTAAAGAAAATCTTTTACCTACACGTTACATATACGAAGCGTACATACATACATACATACATAAATATATATATATATATATATATATATATATATATATATATGTATGTATATGTATAAAATGAACCTCACCTCTTAAAATTGGATTTAATGTTTTTTTGCTCTGTCTTCCTTTGGTTCAAATATTTTTCAAAAATTCTGTTGAAAATTTATAGTTCATGTAAATATAGATATCAAGAATGTTGAAAATCTTTTAAAATTTATAATCCCCGGACCTAAAGTATAGAGAAGTTTTTTGAAAATTTTCTTATTTTATCCTTTGTTGAAGAGGGTGTTAGATTTAGAGAAAAATTTATTTAAGAAAATTTGTTAAGTGTAACCTATGTATAAATACTTATAGGAAAATATTTTTCGAAATTTATTCCTCAACTCTAAAAGATATATATTCTGTTTTTTGGTTCTTAATTCTTTTAATTTTTTTTAATAGCCAGGAAAGTCATGCAATATTTTTCCACCTTTTTTAAAATAAGGAGGTATTTGAAAAATTGATTAGGGACAACATTGGCTAGAAAGTTATTTTTAAAATATTGTTAAAATATAAATATGATTCAGTCGATCATATTAAGTTATTAGGGTCAAATGACCCTAATAACTTAATATGTTATCTTGAGAGACTTTTAATTATAGGAACATACCGTCTGGGAAATCCTTTCTTTATGCGGTACACAATAAAACTTTACTAGATACAATTATATGCCACACTGTGTGCGATATCAATAAATCGAAGTTAGCTGCTACACGATATGCACTCTTGGAAATCACAGAGTAGGTCAGTTTAAATAAATGTATAAGAAATTAGAACATGTTCATAATTAATATTATTTTTAGTGCATAGTTAAGAAGTTGTGAACGTCGATATTTGTCTGAGATAACTTTTTTGCTATTGAATGTTAGTATTTTGAATCTTAAAAAATGTTAAACGATATGGATAAGTATACAAATTGGGTAAGCTGTGTATTTACGAAATATAAGAAAAAAACTGTTAATCTTTAAAAGGAGCAAGACAAGAAATGTTTTGTTAAAATTTTCTAAGAAATTTGAAACAATCTATCAAAAACAGGTTTAGTCATGTTTATTTGATTTAATGTTTCACGTAAATCATATTAACTGATCATTTTTAAACTATTTTAGAGTTTTTTCTCCTTTATTTATTCATTTCATTATTACCGATTTCTTTTAAAAAAATACAGAAGCGATTCCTACACGTAGAGAAGATAATTTAGATATAGAATAGTTATAAAATTATTACTCGCTTATTGTTTAATACAATTTTGATGTTAAAATTAAATAAATATATATATATATATATATATATAAATAAAAGGTTCTTTTACTTTTGAGTGATAATTTGGTTGTTATACAAAAAGTAGTCTAAGAGTAAAACTTTCTTGTTACGTAATGGTTAAATATATTTGGGAGTTTCTCGCCCACCCGTAACTTTTTTATAGATTTCAAAGAACGAACCTTAAATGATAAATGTGGAATTACAATAACAGTAACATAAAATTAATGACTAAACAAACTTCACTTACAAAACACTTCAAAACAAATATACAAAATACCTGTAGTTATAAAATAAAAATAATAGAATTAAAAATAGCTATTGATTAAACATTGAATTCAATGTGAAGTATGATTTAGGCAATTTCAGTCGAATGTGTAAAATTAGCTTAAAACATGCCCATTATACAGAGTTTGGTAGGATAAAAATTTATCTTAAGAAAGAGATAATCATAGCAATAAATCTTTAACCATTCCTTAATCAAAATTTGAGAATTAAGTAAGGTTATAACTGTAATTTTTTTACGATAAAAAACTTTGAATCGAAAAGCTTTACAATCTTAATTACTAGAAGGCTATAAAGTATCGGTCTGTAAAGTAAACTGTTATGCAACTTTCTATTTTCTTTTGTTACCGGTTCTTTTAAGAATGCAAAATTAATTTTAATAGCCACTTTGGGAAATTTTGGGTTTCAGACCATTTTTTGGTATTCTATTATTATAAATGAAAACAATCAGCATTCTGAAATGGAATTATTGTCTTTACAATAAATTTTGTCAAACGTTTTGACGGGTATAATTTTATTATAAATTCTCCGAAGGTAGAAGACCAATCAATTTATTAGGCGTAATTGCAATATCGTTAAAGTTATGATTTATTAATACAATTTATACCATGCTGCTGTATGAAGGACAGTGAGTCATGTATGTTGTGTTTCTCTGAATTTTCTTCTTTATTATTTTAAAGTAAGATTGTTTTGTTGATTTGAAGTAGAACTCCTTACATTCTAGTAAGACCGTTTTACCTACTATATATTTAAAAAAATTATTTCGGTCTGATAAGCTTCTAGATCAGATCAAATGGCACTCGGTTTGGTTTAAAAAAGCAACTAACTTATTTTACGTAAGATGAAAAGAATCATTTGTTTTCATCTTGCGCAATAATATTTATTTAATGTGTATCGAATCGTTATGTTATTTTTTCTTTCATTAGTTCGTTTTACAAGGTTATTGTGAGGAACGTTCGAGAATAATGGAAATTTTAGGTAGGAAAGAGTAGAGTTTAAATAATAACAATATATTAAACTGATTGTTTTTAAAATAATTGAACTATTTTATGTTATTTGTATCTCAGTTATTATACGACAATTTAAAGGGGGAATTTAGTGTTTTTCTATATGAATTTCCATTTTAATTACGAATAAATTGAAGTAAAGACAGCAATTAGTTATAATCTTATCTTTAACTCGTGTTCTTTCAGTGCTTTGTTGGAGAAATATATTTATTTATAAATATTAAAATTTGTTCTATATTAAGAATTAATTATAATTAATTCTTAATGAAAAAATAATAATTATTATTAAAGAAAAAAATTTTTTCCTTATTTTTTAATTGATTTTTTCGAATGTATTATAACTTTACTTATAATAGACTGAACTTATATAGAGCAATTTTTTACTTGCAACAACAATTAGATAAACGAAGAAACCTTTCTATTAATAATAATAATTTTTTTTATTAATAATTATAAATAATAAGATGTTAGACTGAACTAGGTGCGTACTTCAAAAGTTTAAACTAATTATAAAGTCACATTCAAGAAATTTCGCTTCGGGAGAAATCTATCTTATCAAATACCAATCCATCATGTCCAAAATGTCGAATCTATAAAAAATATTCTTTCTAAAAAAGTTTTTATAAAACTAACACTTTCTAAGTAACCTGCAAAGATGATTTCAGAGCATTTAAGAAAGTAATATTCATTAAAAATAATTTAATTTCTTATCATCATTCTCACATCCATGAATTTATTAATGCTGGTTCCCCTACATCTGGACATCGATAATTCTCAAAAAACTGGAAGTACCTACTAACTCTTCAAACAAATGACAATGACAAACTAGTTTATAATGTAGTTAGATTATCTTGATGAATTTTATTTCCTGATGCAAATTTAAATAACACATTTAAAGCTCGTTTTCGATGTTTTCAACGATTAGTTTTGTAATATCCTTAGTTTTGAGAATAGTACCCTTATTCTCGTTATCTGGCTCGTAATTTTAATTGTAATTTAAGAGTTGTTTTAGAATAAATACTTAAATCGAATCTGAAAGTATTTTGCGATATCATAATATCAAAGTTTTCTAGTAATAGAATGTCAATTTATATGAATGCTTTCTTAGAATTATAAACTAAACGATATGCAATTTGTAATTTATAGTTTATTATTGGGTTTTGATTAGGACGATCAGTTAATATTTCTTAGGCACTGAAAATTGAATTATATTGTATTGAATATTTAAATAACATATTTGCCTTATCTATTTCCTATAGGTGTTCAGCTTTTTTTCTATATAGTGGCCTATTAGATCATATTTAGCAATAGTTATAGGTTTTCTGACCTTACATAACCATCAAATATGACTTACTTTACTTTACTAGCCAACGCCCGTCCTTGGCTGTTGAGCCATTTGGCGACGCTGTGACCAATAAAGACGGGCTTCTGTGAACTCTGGGCTTTCATCCAGCTGAGTGTGGTCCAGAGCCGGAAAATCTCTCAGGTGATCAGTATCCATTGTCTCGTAACCACTCAGCGGACACTCAGAAGAAGGCAGCACATGGATGTGGTGAAGGTGATAAGGAAGATAATCGTGGCGAGTTTTTAGTCAGAAGGCAGCTATACAGACAGCACGTGGTAGGCGGGGTTGATAGGACCGTCAGTGACCAAAGTCTCCCATCTCCTACCAGCAGCCGTCTCGGAGAGGCGCGGTTCGTTCCATCTGCCGACCGCTGCATCGACCAGTGCAAGGTAACTGGGTTGTGATAAAGTCGTTCCTAACTTGGCCAGTTTATCGGCCTCCTCATTTCCACGTATGTTGACATCTGTGTATCCACTGAAACAAGTGTTCATCCGCGATTTCCCAGGATTTCCAGTCTTCTTCTACACTCAACCGTCCTCCGGCAGTCCGTTTGGGTGTTGCGCGATAGAATAAGTATAGCAGCTTGGGAGTCGACCAAAAACACTGCTTTCAAAGGAGAAATTAGCTTTTCCAATTCGGCCGCAGTGGCGTGCACTGCTCTAAATTCACCATAATACTTTCTGAGGGAGGCATCCACGGCCATATGTCCCTGGAAAAGACGGCAGTAGTACCCAGCTCCTGTTTCTCCACTGCCTGAAATTGAAGATCCGCAGTGTAGACGTGAATCCACTTGTCCTCCGGAAATTCCTCGTAGATGGTTTGTAGGGCTAGCTGTTTCAATTCATGTTGTATGGAGGCGTGTTTTGGCGTCAAATGGTTCTTAAGTTCGTAGCGAGCTCAAGGTAATTGGTTGAAGAAGTCCTGGCTAGTGCAGTGTACACGGGGTGCAGTGTCCACGGGTGGAATATCATATTTCCTTGTACGTTTTTTACATACAGCGACTGAAGCCATCTGTGTTCTCAGCGTAGAAGCAGCTTGCTGATAGTTAGTCCACTGATGCTGATAGACTCGCCTAAAACGCTTCCAGAATCTCAATGTTACCCTATCTAAGTATGATTACAGGGACTCAATCCGAGTCTATGCCTCCATGGCTACAGTAGGGGTGGACTTAGCAGCACCTGTGATCACCCTTAAGGCCATATTTTGAACGAGGTCGAGCCTGCTTAGTGTACTAGCGCTGGCTGTGACCACCACTTCGCTCCCGTATACTAGCACAGGTCTTATGTATGACTGTATGACTTGTAAGCAGTTTTGAGTATATCCTGATTTGCACCCCACAGTGGTGCACATGGGGCTTCCACATTAAACGTCTGTCTAGTTGAACACCTAAATATTTGGATACGTTGCTTTCCTCCAGCGCTATTCCGTTGCACGGAGGTGGATCTGTGGTATTTTTGTTGACAGAGAGAAAAGCTGAAAGGTGGTTTTTAATGTATTCACTGTCATCGCGTTTTGCCTCGCCCATTGTTCTAGTTTTATCAGAGCCTCGTTTAAACAGACCTTGAGTGAATAGATGGATCCGCTGGTTCCCCAGAAAAGTGGTCGTCTGCATAAAGGAGTGCCTGGACGCCAGGCACGCTTCATACCGAATCCAGGATATCATTTATCATGATATTAAATAGCGAACAGCTCAAGACGGCTTCCTGGGATAGTCCTTGCTGTTCAATGCGAAATCTCGATGTGCACTTAGAATACCGTACTCAGATTTATCTTTGGGATAGGAACGACTTTATCCACCTAAACAGGTATCCAGAGATTCCCTGTGCGGCAAGCTTATGTATGAGAATGGGCCACCAGACGGTGTTATAAGCGGCTTTCAGGTTCACCAGTACTGCCCATGTTGATATTTTCCTGTGTAACTCGTCCTTAACATGTTATGTAAAATTGGTTACGTGGTCCAATGTGCTGCGGTGCTTGTGGAATTTTGCCTGAGCATTGTCAATGAGTTTTCATGCTTCAACCGACTGATTTAGACGGTTCGCAATCATCTGTTCCGCCGCTTTACAGGAAGCACTCGTCAACGATATTGGTCGATAACTTTCCGCCTTATTGACTTCTTTACCTGGTTTCAGTATAGGAACGATTTCGGCCTTTCTCCATTGTTAGGCACGTACCTTGGGACGTGGGGATAAATTTGACTTGGGAGTCAAATTTATGACGGCTAGAACTGTTTTCTTAGCGGTATCGCCAATGTGGATTCAAATCTCGAGGAAAATACCATCAATTCCCGCCAATTTTTTTTTTTGTCTGCAAGAAAACACTCTCCAGCTCAGTAGTAGTAAAAGGAGCACAAGACAGCTCCTGAGTTCTCTTGTCCAAGCACGAGGTCAATGGACGTGTGGTCAGTGTCCTGGTGATGGCTTCATCTCATGAACACGGCTCACATTCGCATAGTGCTTGCATAAGTTATTGGCTATCTATTGGGTCGGCAAAAATTTAATTGGCACACTGCAAGGGTTGCTGCGGCATCAGAGGGTTGTCGTTGTTAAGCCGGAAGATATATTTGTGAGCTTGGTACCATTCTTCCTGAAATCCAATGTAGAAATAAAATCCTTGAAGGCAGAGCGCTTGGCTTTCTGATTTTTTGAAGCTCACCTTGGTGTTTCCTAAGTGACCTGAGGTCCTTTGGTGCTTTGGTTCTTTCGGCTGTTGTCTTTTCTTCAGGTTGGATAATGTAGAGTTCCAAAACAGTTTGAAGTTTTTCACCTGTCCACGGGGTACGTACTGTCGTGCACAGTCCAGTAAGGCTCTATTAATTGGGTTGATAATCTCTTCAAGGGAGTCATATATCAGTGCTTCAGAAAGAACCGCATCCGTGCACATTCGGAACTTGTCCCAGACAGCCTTCTTGAAATTCCAGCGCGGAGCCGGGCAGTTATTGTAAGGTGTCTTGTCTATAAGTGAAGTGACGAGAATGGCTCTACGGCCGCATCCGCCGGCGTCATCGAGAAGTTTAACTTTTGTCTTATCAGAAATATGACGGTGGATGACAACTAGATCCGGCCTTGATGTTTGACCCGAAAATGACAAGAATGTTGGGGGCGTTTCCTAAACGTCTAATTGGTTACTATCAATCGTTTCCTCCGGAGTCCTCCCAGGCACGGTGAATCTTGGATAGCCCATCTTGGTGAAGGACTGTTGAAATCTCCAACGAGAATACTGGTAACTTGGACTAATGCTTCAACCGCTTCGAAAGAGGCTTCCAATGGAAGCCTCATTCGAAGCTCATTTTTGATGGTTCATTTTTGAACCATAAAAAATGAGGTAAGCATACTTAAGAGTAACAGTTTATATGTCAGGTATCCTAAGAGAAGTCAGAAAGGAAAATGACCCTTTCTTTCCTTCTTTATTGAGCCCATGGATATCATCATGAAACATTACCCTCGACGAAAAGGAGATTAACATTCAGCTTTGACATCTTCACCGCATGGGCTAGAACTGATCATACGTAGTGAATATTGTACAGAAAGTAATGATCTCATATTAAAATTACATATTAATATTATATACAGTAAAACTCTGTGAAAAACAAATTCTGATTTTTTTTTTTTAAATTCTGGTGCTTTATCTTACAATCGTACGAAGATATGGGATTTACAGTGTAAACCAACAAATTAATTCAAGTTTTTGTAGTGTAAAATAACATATTCTATATACCACTTTAGAAATAAAATTTAGAGATTCATTCACTGAAATCGAAACAAAACTTAACATCTACTTTTAAATGTATTATACATTTTAATCTTTTTCTTTTTTAATCGTAATAAAATATATCTGTTTAATAAATATGGAATCATGTATATATATATATACATATATATATACGCTAGTAAATCTCGACAGCGATTCCCTATTTTTCTGATATAACGTTATCACCCGATCGTCTACTAATCTAATAATACTAAGCTTCTTAACCTGATATCGAATTTTTGGGAATGTAAACTCCAGTTTGTAGGAACCTACTGTAGCTGGTGTATTTGAATCTCATCGAATCTAACCGAGTTAGATTCGATGAGATTCTCAATTCTAATCTTTAAGTACTTTTTTTTTAATGTTTAAGACTAGCTCATCAAAACCTGGACCAAAACTGAAGTTTTTTTTTATTTTGTGGCGGAAGTGTTCATCTTGTCCTACTGTGAATTTATTTATTGGATAAATTGAATGGAAAAATTTTAAATGAAAAAAATTATTTGTCTATACAAATGATTTTCAACTTTTTCTCCGATATTATTGTTTAATGTAGATTTTTTGATAGCGTTACGCGCATAGCCTGATATTGTTTAGCGTAATTCCGTGCAGAATCAATAATACCAGTTAGAAAATTTGGATTAAAAAACAATATACAAATCAGGCTCGGTTATAGTCACTTTGTATTCATTCTTTCATCTTTAGTAAGATGCAGGTTTTTCCCTTCGCGTTTTATACGAACGGACTTCAAAATAAGTCCAACTTTTTTTGCAGACATACCCATTTTTTTTTAAAGAAAAACAAAAAATAAAAAGAACTGAAATAAAATAAAATTAAAAAACTGTCTTAAACAAATCATTATATATAAAAAATATTTCATCCACACATAAATACAGTTATGTACAACATTGTCATCACGTTTTATAACACGGGTTTTAAATTCTCACCTTTATGATAAATTGAAAATCACTTTTGTAATATTATAGCCATTAATTTAGTAACTCTTATTTTAGGATTAAAATACGAATACCCGTTTTATTTTACAACGTTTTAGTCCCATGCATTTTGTAAATTACTAATTTTTAAGATTAATTATGTCATAATGTTCCGTATATTGTTAATTTTTAAGATGAAATCTGCCGTCGTCAAGTTTTAAATGTGCTAGAAATTAAGTTCTGACAGAAAAAATTGTCAAAAATTCACTTCTTTCATTCTAGGTTAAACATTTATACATTGATCTGCCTCAGATTCTTTTATTTATGATATTTTAAGACGTTAAAGTAATAATTGTAACTTATAAATAATGAATTGTTAATATATGAATACAGTTTTGAAATAATGTAAATACTCTAAAATGCTTTTTGGCAATGTCTTTTTATTTAATATAACAGTTTTAAATTAGCTAATTTGAAACATTTGTTAAATGTTTTATATAAATATTTAATCGTGTTACTGATTTTTTTTTTTTGTTTTACGTTGCAAATTTTTGGCAAGGTTGATTTTGTTACTAGGTCAGGCTTGCGATTAGTAGTTTTAATTTTGTTTCTATTATACGTGAATACAAAAAATTTTGAATTAAAAAAAAATGTTTATGAAAATGTAACTGTTTAATTTTTTTTACTAGAAAAGAATTTGTGACCAAAGAAAACTAATTTTTTCTCTTTTAGTATTATTCATGTAAGGTATTTATATAGTTTTAATATAAGTAAACTGAAATTTATTATTAGCTTATATTTTGCATAAAATTATGAAACAATAGTTAATCCTTCAGTGTATTTAAGATTAAAAATTTGAAAATAATACTGACACAGAATAATTAAATTTTCCCAGTTGAGAGGTTCCTAGCTACCTGCTAAGAATTCTCTTATGTAATTTTATTTCTAAGAGGAAAACCACTATTTATGAAAATAGGGTTGAATCAGTTGACCCACCTCCTAAATAATTGGAAAACAGAAACTGGGTATTCTGACTTATGTAAATTACTTTTCTTCAGATAGTATTTTTAAAGATAAATCAAAGAGGTTAAATCGATTTCAAATCGCCAAGATAAAATTGTCACAATTTTGTTACCGAGTTAACTTCTCCAAACGTCCTACCTAAAGGTTACTTAAACGATTTATATGTAAAAAATTTTTATTACGATCAGTAAAGGTTTAAAAACGAGTTTGATCCCAAAATCTATTCCAGGGAAGTACCAACAGCTCATTTATTTCGTATTTACCGAACGTTCGTTTTTTTAGAAAAAAACTAAAATTTGTTCCACTAGCATCCGAGAATAAATCATTTTAAATTTTCTTTTACTTAAAATTCGGCCAGTTATAAGTCAAAACATTTTTACAATGATTATCAATAAGAATAATTTGTTATGGAGACTATCCTGACTAGAGAAATTACTGTACCTCATCAATCTTTTTCTTTTTCCTGTTTAATCTCCGGGAATTACCGTTCAGGTATTACTTCAGAGGATGAATGAGAATGATATGTATGAATTTAAATGAAGTGTAGTCTTGTACAGTTTCAGTTCAACCATTCCTGAGAGGTGTGGTTAATTGAAACCCAGCCACCAAAGAACACAGGTATCCACGACCTAGTATTCAAATGCGTATAAAAGTAACTGCCTTTACTAGGACATGAACGCTTGAACTCTCGACTTCCAAATCAGCTGATTTGGGAAGACGCATTTACCACTAGACCAACCCGGTGGGTTATAAATAATCAATATGTAACCAACCCGGTTTATATAATCATCAATCTAGCCCTCTTCAGGGTAACTGATGTTACCTTATTGTGATGTTACTTGAATACGAAAATATGAATGTGTACTACTGTGTTTTATATCACCCACGACTTTAGAAATGAAGCCTTCTGAGTAGGTAGTACATTTCCAAATATGCGATAATCAACCTTAAAAATATTAACCTTAATAAAAATATACTTTTAAAATATAACTATATTTTTTATTTTATTTCAAGGGTGGATACAGTGTTTCATTTTTTTATGTTTTTACTATACTGTTACGGTACGTGTAAAGTCATAATTTAAGTCAACAACAGGAGTTGAAAATCGTTTGCAAGAAAAAAAATTTATTTAAATCGTTAGGAATCTCAACTATCTATAGAAACAATTACAATGATTAAAATAAGGAAGAAATAATGAATTTTGGAAAAATACCACCAGAGATGAAGGAATAAATGCATTAGTATATTTTACCAGTTTTTTTTTTTTTTAAAGTTTATTTACTTCTAAAATTATGAAGAAAAAAACAGGTTTAATCACATCTTATTTTTTGTATTTTTTTTTGGATCATCAGTATAACCAATGAAATGATTGGTTCTCATTAAGCTTTTTACCTCAATATCAGTTCTTCAACCAATAAACTCAGTAATCTGTTTTATATATTCCAGTTGATTCTATTCCTATAGTTTTAAACTCTGCAAAAACCGCCTAAATAAAAAATTAATTAAATTTGAATGTCTAAATTCAAGGCTAATTAAATCAATTCATCTCTTTTAAGATTCTTCAATAAATTTCTTTCCATTTATGAGCTTTTCATTCTGTAATTTATCTATCAAATAATTTCCAACGCTATTTTTTCAGTCTCAATTCGTTTAATTTTCCCTATTACCACGTTTCACTACTGTAATGTGTTATATCCACATAAATATTTTTTAGAATAAGAGATCTGTTCAGGAAATAACGGAACTTTATTTTATTAATCTTTATTACTAATTTTACAGATTATTGGTTTTTGTCCTCTCAGTGTATTCCCTTCTCCTATTCCCTTTTCCCACCGGTGTTTCCACTTCGCGAAGCAGTTCTGGATAGCTTCATCTGAAATGGCCTTTAAAGTTCGTGACGAATTTGCTTTAACACAATCAACAGTATCAAAACGGCGTCCTTTCATCACTGATTTTAATTTCAGAAATAATAAAAAATCGCAAGGAGCCATGTCTGATTTTTAGTACAAAACTGACGAATTGACAAAACTAGGTTTGCGGGTGCATTATCATGGTGAAGGAACCGTGAGTTGTCTCGCTACAACTCTGGAGTCCTTTTGGGGATTTTTTCACGTAACCATTGTAAAACGTCTTGATAGTACGCACGGTTCACTGTTTCACCTCGCGGCAAGAATTCAAAATGCACAATTCCATTAAAATCGAAAAACAAAGACCATCAATTTGACATCGAATCGAGACTGACGTGCTGTCTTGGGACGTGGAGATCCTTTGGCGAACCATTGTGATGATCAAACTTTTGTCTCGTTGTCGTAGCCGTAAACCAAGCTTTCGTCTCCCGTTATGATCCTTTACCTGAATGTTTCATCGGTTTCAGCTTGTTCAAGAAATTGCCGACAAACGTCCACTCGATATTCTTTCTGCTGTTCGGTCATCAAACGAGGAACAAACTTTGCTGCAATTCGATGCACGTTCAATTTTTAAGTCAAAATGTCATGGCATGATCCAATTGAGATGCTAACCTCTTTTGAAAGTTCTCTGACAGTAAATCGGCAATTTGTACAGATCAGATTCGCATCAGATCGTTGATTTTTCTGAATGTGAGTATCATCAGTTGAAGTTCCCTGATTGAGAGTCATATTCGAATGACTGACGTTCACTTTTAAATCGTGAAAATCATTCATAACATTGCGTACGACACAGAGCATCATCTAGTAAGCTTGTTTCAAAAGTTGAAACGTTTCTGTGAAAGTTTTCTTCAGTTTCACGCAAACCTTTACGTCGTATCATTGCTTTCGAAAATCGCACATTACAAAACTCACTAGTAACACTTAAACACGTTACACCCAAATTTCGCGTAATCTCTTCTGTATCTACATTTTTTTGGATTGTCGATACCTTGTTTATTTTTTGTATTATTGTTATTTGAGTGTAAATAAACAAGGTATCAACAATCCAAGAAAATGTAGATACAGAGGAGATTACACGAACACAATTATATCAACTGCACGTCACTAAATATCTCTGTAATTAAAAATGTCGATTATTTTCTGAACAGACATCGTATTTATTTAATTTTCAGATACATATTTGTTATTAACAGATGTTTTCCTTATTTTGAAGAGAGGTTTTATTAATTTGGCCTATCCGTTTTTGATTTCTATTCAATTTCGTTTATTCTTTATAATTTTACTGCCTAAATCAAACAGTTTGCAACTTCTTAAATATTTTTATGTAGTTCCTTATCTTAATATTTAATTCCTCATTATTCTTCTAGTTTTGACATTTCATTATATTTCTGTAACTTTTATTTGTTTTCAAAATGTAATGTAAATGTAATTCTTTTCTAGTAATAAATTCATGCGAATTGGAAAAGGAAAGTTGTGTTGAACAGTCGTATTTATTTTCTGTCTAAACTGTATAAAAACTAGTACCGTGTTTCAGGATTTTGTGTTACTTTATTAAGTTTTTAAAAAGGAATATCATGCTTTCTGAACCGAACGTTTTCGGAATGCTTTCTAGTTTTAAATGAAGAAATTAGTTTATTAAAATTTCACCTTGAAATTGAGTAGTAATAAATTTAGTCGTTTACTACTACGAATTACTTATATCAATTTTTTCAGTGTGTTGATGTGTTAACAACTGCTCATCTACTGTTTATATTTAGTACAAATAAATTAAAGTAAATTTATTTTACACAAATAAAACTTGCAAATGCAAATGAGTGAAAGCATAAATAAAATAAAAGCACTTAAAAAATATTTTACATAAATTTAATTTATAATTAAACATTAATTTTTAATTAAATGTATAAACAGCTAACAGGCTCAGATATTCTGTTGTTTTTATAAGCTATTTATAGTTTTATATAGTTAGGAATTGAACCTGTAATACCTCTTATACTTCTATTGTCATACAGCGAAATTAGTTCTACTATTGTCATAAACTCTTCGGAACATTAGTAGTATAAAGCAACAGTCGAAAAAAATCAATGCGTCTTTGAAGACGCATTGATTTTTTTGAGCGTATTTTGAGCGTCATCACTTGTGTGATGACGCTCAAAATAAGAGAGAAGCTGATGAGTTATTGAATAACTTGAATAACTGTTATGCTTGATTCTAAATTATTTATGTTGGAGAGTAAGTTTACCGTTTTTCAAGTTAAATTGGATGTAGCCCACCGGGCTGGTCTAGTGGTTAACTTGTCATCGCAAATCAGCTGATTTCAAAGTTGAGAGTTCTAAGTTCAAATCCTAGTAAAGGCAGTTACTTTTATACGGAGTTGAATACTAGATTGCGGATACCGGAGTTCTTTGGTGGTTGGATTTTCAATTAACCACACATGTCAGGAATGGTCGACCTGAGACTGTATAAGACTACACTTTATTTAAATTTGTACATATCATCCTCATTCTTCATCTGAAGTAATACCTTACGGTGATTCCGGAGAATAAACAGAAAAAAGAGACAAGTTTAATTGGATGTAAGATATAATGATGTTGTGTTTTAAAGAAAGAAATAGATATAGAAAGATAATAGAATAAAATCCAAAAATAAAATAATAAAGGAAAGTTCCAAATATATTTTTAGAAAATTTAATGGGAAAAATTGGATTATAAGGAAACCTGTTCATAAAAGTGATAGTGACATTCTTAGTCATAAAATTGACTGACACGCCTGTTTAGCAATAAACCTCACATTTTTGTCCCATATCACATTTACATACATTTCTGTCCCTACTTCCTTAGATGAAGTTAACAGAATCGTTCGGAAGGGTACTATAAGAATCAAATGTATTGTTCTTAAATGTGCTGGTAAATTGGAAGGGTCTGGAATCTGTTCAGATCGTGGTATTTGTTATTTGAAACGTAAGCAGAGAAAAAAATTATTTGAAGATAAAAACAGTTTACTGAAAATGATCAACGAAGAAGCTAGGCTTTTAATCAGAAGCTGTTACTTAATTTATAAAAACAAAAACTCTTTTTGGAATGAAAAAGATTAGTGAAATCGTTTTTACTTGCCTAGGAAGCCAAGGTTGGAATATTTCCAAAGTTTTTGACTTTCAAAAGGTGTGTGATTGTACCGATAATTCTTTTTGCCTGTCATCACTTCCATTTAAGTTTGATGATATTAATTATCAAATTTGCTTTTCTGGTATAAGCTTTTTATTTAAGAGTGAATCCAAAATTATTGAGCAATGAATCGTAACATTTTTATGATAATGCTGTTGTTAATGTAAAGGAAGGTATTTATTTGACAGCGAACTTTTACTGAAGAGGAAGTTTTGCAGAGTAAAATTTTTTAGCAAATTCTGTTTATTTTATTTCTATCTGATGATATGGAGAAGTTGTATAAAGATAAGTGACTATCGAATTTGAATATTGGTAGTTGCAATGACTACTACCTTTATTATATGTTGACGATCTGATTATGCTGGCAAACACTCCAGTTATATAAATGATGAAATTAAGGGTATAAGAAGAAAATTTTATTCTAAACAGTTTGAAAATAAATTCAGGTAAGAATATCAGTGATGTATTTTTCATTAGGGCCGTGCATAGGATGTAACTTTACATTTTATTATAATGGTGATAAGTAAGCCGTTATGATTAAGTTTGTATTTTTTGATATCCAGTTTTCCAGTTGAACTGTATTCAGTTTGCCGTCGAACACTCTATTTAAGATATAATATGACTACAGACGTTGCATGTAATATTCTAAAAAGAGGTAAATTTAACAATTTATTTAGTACTGTGGTTGCATTTAATTCTATCGCGCGTCCTACATTATTGTAGATTTAGGATCTACGGTATATTAAACTCACCGAACAGGAACAGATCAATTTCCAACTACGATTATTTAAGTTACTAAAATCTACGGAAAATTATGTAATTTCTGTGGAAACTTAGATACTGCATAGAGCTTCTATGATTTTGAAATCGTCAGAGAACCGGTTTGTAAAATTTTAAATACGGAGAGTAATAGATTTTCCAGAATTATTTATAATAGGCTACTGAGATTTGATTCTTTGCCATCTACTAATATAAAGTGGGTCACTCAAGTTAAGCAATTTTTCATCAGACAGACTCGCTTGATTTGTGAAATGAGTAAAGCCTCATGAATAAAGAAAAAAAAAATAGATCTAATTCTAAAAACGTATGGATTCCGGAACTATTATAAAAGTGATTTACAAAACTGATCATCTTCAAACTGCAATAAATATTAAATCAAGCTTTCTTTATATATTTCTGTTTCTCAAAAGTATCCTTTATTCTCTTCCGTTTTCATATTAATAAATTATTATTTCAATTGAATTCATCTCGTAATTACTCTTGTAATTTTTGTTAATTAAAAAAATCTGACAACGCAGTTGTAGGACTTTTCCGCCTCGCGGCTAAGCCGCGTTTCGGCTTGTATAAATTTTGCGTGTACGGTCGGCAGCTCGTGTAGTCGCGAGGGTTAACGCATAGGTACCAAGTCAACCGGGTGATCAACTTCGAGACGCAGTCACACCCAGCTAATTTTTTACACTTTAAATATTATTCATTTATTTAACTCTACCGCTCACCTGTGACGTCACACCGTAGCGGTCGACTACATCAGCTTTTTTTGGGGTGGAGGTGCGATTTAAAAAAAATTTTTTTTTTTGCAAATTGTTATTTTTTAATAGTTAACATGTGCCTAAGAAAAATAAGACCTTAATTAGGCGAAATCTCGAGATACTGAGGGTAACCTGCTTTACAGCCTCATCGCCTTGAAGTTTTAAGTTGAAAGTTTAATGGCATCAATGCCTCATATGTAGAAGTAATCAAGTTTGGTCAAAATCAGTCCAGTAGTTTTGGAGATATAAGATGATTTAGAAGCCAACACCGGACACACACACACACACACACACACACACACACACACACACACACACACACACACACACACACGTACATACGAACCGTAATATCCGTAAAATTTCCATCCGGTCTTTTGGGTTCCTTAGATGACAAAAACGCCAAGATCCGGTAAAAACCGCATATGCCGAAATTGGACCGATTACAATAGTTTCCCTTCTAGAGCTATAGCTCTGCTATAGCGCTATCTAGATGGGAAAGTCAAATGATGCCTACGTATATATCTATATAGAGCCCATGTAGGGAAGGGATCTATAGGGTGATCCTATATAGATCCTGTACTAATAAATCCTACATATCTAAGATCTCTTCAGATCTTAATCAGCTCTGCACAGTATATAATATTATGAAACGAATTTACTTAAGTTTATGTTTAGGTACCCTATCGTAATGGCACTCGGATTAAATATTTTAAAAATATGGATTCTATTTCTACTAACCAGGAACAAATTGGTTAGCTGATTTGCCTTCATTTAACGATAACATAAGTGTTTTCAAATTTTTAATTTTATAGCTAACGCTTTACTTTTTCTTTGCTTTTTTTTACAATGAGTGACTATGGTTTCCTTGATGTCTCAGTTATTAATTATTCTTATTTTATTTGGTTATTTTGTTAAACCTATTAATTTTTACGTTGTATTTTTAATTTACATGCAGTTTACTCGTATTTGGATCAAATTAATTTTTACTATTATATATTTTTTATTCATATTTGCATAAAATTAATTGTAATTGTTATTCTATTTGTACTTATTTCTTTAAGTTCAGAGTATAAGTAAATATATAAAAAGTAAATAAATTCATGCCATCAGATTTTCTTGTATTGTATTTTTATTTCCTTGAACGAAGTAAAGTACGCGAAAAATTTCGGTTTTCAGATTTCAACGGAAATTCCCATTTTGACCATCCCTGAATCCATTTTGACTAGTTTTGGCGTGACATCTGTACGTACGTATGTATCTCGCAAACTCAAAAACGATTAGCCGTAGGATGTTGAAATTTTGGATTTAGGACTGTTGTAATATCTAGTTGTGCACCTTCCTTTTTAATTGCAATTTACTGAACCAAAAGTCTCCAAAAAGCCCAAATCCAAAAAATTTGAATTTTGGACCTTTTCTTAACCTTTCCTCATTGAGACATTTTCAATGTTGTATCATAAGTGGTACTTATTTTTATTGATTCCAGAATAATAGTAAAATAAAATTTTAATTAATGAAATATTTCGAACTTACAAGGGCACGTCGGTTCGAATCGGAGTTCTCCTTTTTTTTTAATTTAAATATGTTGATTTACTAATAATTATTAACCTCCGATTGGAAAAAAATTTACGATAAATAATAATTTAATAACAATAAAAAAAAAGTGAAAAAATATCAGAAGTTGATATTTGAAAATGAAAAGTACATAAATTTTTATGTACTTTTCATTTAAAAAAAAATGTGTATATATAATTTAATAGGCGAACAAGGAAGTCATGTAGTGTCCACATCAGATTTTTTACTTTTGTCTGAATAAGCGAATATTAACTTTTTTTTTTAATGTAATTATAGTAATTTCAGATTTTTCCTACAATTACTACATTACTGATGGAAGTCAAAAGCAAGAGGACAGTTGGGAATATTTCTTTCATACCTCCCTGAATCAGGTTACTTGATTTTAATACAGATTTTACAAACCCACCGGGTTGGTCTAATGGTGAACGTGTCTTTCCAAATCAGCTGATAGTTGAAAATTCCTAATTAAAAATATTGAAAAAAGTCCTAATAAAGTTAGTTATTTTTATACGGATTTGAATAATAGATCGTGGATACCGTTGTTCTTTAGTAGTTGGGTTTCAATTAACCACACATCTCAGGAATGGTCGAACTGAGACTGTAAAAGACTACACTCATACATATCATCCTCATTCATCCTCTGAAGTAATATCTGAACGGTAATTCCTGGAGGCTAAACAGGAAAAAGAAAAAAGAAAGAATACAGATTTTACATAAGTCTTCTCTCCCTACAATTATGTAACTTCTTCAGACTGTAATAATATCATAAAAATATATATTTCAATAAAAAAGAAAGATAAAATTAGATTAATTTATGGAAGATCAATCAAAGTTTTGACGACTTCTTAAGATACGCATATGAACCATCTTTTAAAGAAAGAACGTCCGCTAGCTAAAAAAAGAAAGGAAAAAAACAGAATTTGAAATATGAAAAGCGGGTTCAAAATAGAATAATGCATTAAAATATGCTTATTGCAATTATTTACAAAACGTATAACTGTGCTTATAAATGTTCTCATAATGGAACACATATTTTATTATTAGTATACCGGTAAATTACGTCGTTATTTAAAGCATTTACACGATATGTAAAACATACACCCATCACCGCTGCCGCCTCCACACACACACAACAAACACACACACACACACACACACACACACACACACACACACACACACACACACACACACACACACACACACACACACACACACACACACACACATATACACACATACACACACATACACACACACACACACTCACTCACATACACACACGCACACACACACACACACACACAGACACATACACACACAACACACACTCGTACACGGATAGTGGGAGTTAGCACTCGGGTGTATCTATTGTGTACATATGTATGAATTTACTGGCACTGATTTTTTATAAATTAAATAAAAAATTATTAGTCATCGAAGTTTTGTTCTTATTATTGTGTTGATATAATGTTTTTAAGTCTACCATGATGTGTGAAAAATAACTTCAGGGTTGAGTGAATCTTAATGATTATTACTAATAATTTAGATTATTGGCAAAAATTTACGTACTGTAATATTAATTTACTTAAAAATATTTCTTAGTTTTTGGCAGTTAAATACTAAAATATTTCCTAACTGCGCTAAGAGATAAAAAATAAAAAAAAAAAACACAGAAAATACGATTCTGTTATTATTTTTGTCTTGAAAGAAAGATGGAAGTATAACCGTAAAAGATTTTATTTTGATTTTTTGGGGCATGTACCATCAACTTCTAAATTTATCTCCTATCTCCTATCTCAAAACGTTATACTTATTTCTCATGGTGTATATTTGTGTGTATAAATGGATTTGCCGCCGACCTCCGTGACTCAAGAAATAGCGTCTCGGCCTTTTATACGGAGGTCCCGGGTTCGAATCCCGGTCAGGCATGGAATTTTTCGCACACGCTACAAATCACTCATCTCATCCTCTAAAGCAATACCTAATGGTAGTCCCGGAGGTTAAACAAGAAGACAAGTGAATTCGTAAAATTTGGAGAATATCGCCAGCAGATAATGAACGCTGCCAGATACCGTAACGGTCTACATAATCCAGATCAAAAAATTTATTTCAATGTATCTCTAGTTATATTTCTCAAAAAAATATTTATTTATTTATTTTTTAAATACCCAATTTACTATAGCTAAATAGACAATTTTATATTACTGTAAATATTTTAACAATTACGTAGTAGTACAACCAACTAAAATACACTCAGACACATAATGCTTAAACGAAGTTTAATTAATTGTTATTGATTTATGAATAAAGATCATGTAATACTGAAGGATCAGATCATAAAGTGATTGGAGAAAGTAAATAACAATAGATAACAAAAACTATTTATTAAAATTTTTAACTTGTTTACTTTCAATCGGTTTTATTCATCCATTGATTGGAGACTGTATACAAAAATCAAAGAAGCATTGTTTCATGTAGAAAATGGAACATTGATTTACTTCTTTACAATATCTGTCTCAATCTTCCTTGAACACCTTAAAGCATATAAAGCACAAGCGGTACCCGTCGGGGTTGCTTTCTTTGCGAATAGTGATGTTCATTATAAAGTCTCTGTGGTGAACAAAACTGAGTAATGTCATGTGTACCTGCTATTCAGTGCAAATGACGTGCTGATATGCTGCATTGTATTCGGTTAAATGACAAATACCAAGGGGAAACAGTTTCACTTCTCACTTTCACTAGGTAGCTTGGCACTGAACTCTTGTTATTCTTGGGTATACTGGATATGTCGTTTTTTGATTGACTGGTATCTTATTTATTGTATATCTTATTATTATATTATATATCTTATTTCAAAACCATTACTGTAATGAAATCTAACATAAACACACGCGCGCGCGCAAACACAACATTAATCTGACTTGAAAAACAGAAGAATCTGATAGGTTCAACAACTCTTATGTTGCAAAATATATCCATATAATTTATTTACATTAACGGGCCAATATGATTACGGTAATTTGTTATTGTTTAACTTATTAGGAAACATTTGTTTAAAACCTTTTCGCAATTGTTTATACAATTTTTAGAATATCTGAAATTTAAAGGATCTTACTGTTCATAGGATATCAGCCAACAATTTTGATTTATTGCTAAATATTTTATTTTAAATAGCAAATAAATACCGAAATCGTTGCAAAATAAATTGTAAGAGATAATTGTTAACCACTTTTAATGTATTCTATCAGATTTCAAATAAAATTAACGGTATTATTTATTATTTGACGTTAAGTAATGAAAGTGATCTGGGAGCAGAGTTTTGGAAAAGTAGAAATAAGTGGTTAATCTTTATGTTTAATAGGCTGAATTATATTGTCATGTTACTGTAAAAAAATAATAATTAATCGGTTATTTTAGACAATAATTTATTTCAAAAAAAAAAAGAATCAAGGAAGTGATTTATGAAAATTATTTTTTTTTGGTAGCATTCCTTTTATATATTAAACAAATCTTATTTTCGTTTCATTTTTATGAGACGGAATTGTAGCGGAACAATATTATAGTAATGGAGCAGTGTAACAGAACAGTGAAGAGATAATTATAGTGGAGAAATTTATTCACTGACAGTGTTTTATCTACTTTTGTAATTTTTCATTATCTTTGTTAAGAGGAGATTAGATTTTAACAATTTATTTTTGAAGCGTAAGGCCGCAAAGAGGCTGCATTATCATACATATATGACTAATTTTTAGTCAATATCATTTATAATAAGTTATTTTATACGTTTTCGCCAGGCCTTTGCGCGATCACTATCAACGGTTTTTTAACAGAATGATAGTATTTTGTTTGATTATTTACTAAAAACACTTACAGAAACGATAAATATTATTCTAAAAAAAAAACTTTGCAAAGGGAATGATATTGCAAATAATGATGCAATCTTGAATTACTTTTACTTTTACTTATATCAGGAGGATACCTCAGTTTAATTTTTAAAAATTCTACAAAAATCATTTAAAATTTCAAGGCTTTTTTATTTTAGGTTTGTTTAAAATGTTTTTTTTTGTGAACAAGATTTTTATAAAACTCAATTTTATATATTTTTATAAATGCTAATTTCTAATGAATTATTTTATTCGGAAAATTATTTCAAAAATGACATTTTTTAAAGATGAGTTAACCTAATTAGATTTCAGCTACTTTTTAACCACTTTAAAAAGAGCACTGTTTTTTCATCTTTTTAAAAAATAACGTTTTGAATATCTTCATACTTCAATTTTTATTAACTGAAGAGGTCAAGGAGGTTTGTTAGAGACAACGGAACGGAACGCAAAGATGTTGGATGGTGCAATACCCTCCTACTTATCGCAGTATACGGACTTGCGTCCTTTGTTGCTGGATGATTCTACTGTACTGGCGGATTATAAATAGGAGATGGCATTGATTCATTTTGTTAAATTTGGACTGCGTTCGAATCCAATGAAGGCTTTTAACGGTAGGGACCCGGCGGAACGATGTGCTAATGAGCTTATCTTCCGTGACGCGCTTCCCTTCTGCCCAAAATGGATTGAAATTTTTGTTTACGGGGTCGTTCTCTCGTAAGGAGAGGGCGCCGGAGGCGATTTTGGGGCCTGTACTTCGTTAAATTAGTTTTAATTTTTGTGAAAGTATGTTTTGATTGGGCAATTCTTGGGAGTTGTGTCCTAGAGTTAGCCCGGTCAGTGGGAAAGTGGGGTTGGGATGGTGGGTAAGAATCTTAGTGGCAAGAGGGTTCGAATCTCTTTTTACTATTGGTGGGATCCAACTGAGCCAATCCAAATTGAAGAGTTTATACTTGGGTAGTAAGAGTTCGGAAATCTGATACAATAGAACTTTACTTTTTCTGGAAGGTAGAAAAATTATATGAAAAAAGTACCATATTTTACTACCTACATTTTTCACATTAAGTGTTTTTTGCCAGCAGAAATGCCTGTAGAGAAGGGGATCCACTAAATTTTTATCAAGATATTTATGGTTTTAGAGTTAATATGGAGTCCATAAACTCTTACGAGTATTTTATGAGTACGTTTAGAAATTTAATTATATAGAAAATTTTATCGCATACATATAATCACATTTAAGTATATTAAATTGGGAGAATTATGATCAAGATATGTCCTTGAATTAGGATGACCTAATTTGGAAAAGAAACTATTATCAATCAATAATGTTCAACTAGACCGGTGACTTAAGAATGACAGTGATAATCATCTTGTTGTCATCATAAAGGGGAAAAACGAAGATGATAAAAAGAATTCTTTCTACTTGTTGGTATAATACGAGAACTTTGACATTGAATCGTTATGTTAGAGATTTTCGGGGATGTGTGAATGTGTGTTTCTGTAGAAAGAACCTTCATAATACACTGTGATTCCTTTAATGATGATTAATGAACGGCGATATGTCGCTAGAGAATGAATGGTACGTCTGGCACGCGGTCCTTGTTTTAAATCTGACAAGGCTCCTTTGTAAATGTTATTATTAAAATAATATTATTCTTATTTACAAAGACCTATCAGCCTATAAGTAAAACAAGCCGGTTTGTAAGGTTGGTACATCTACATTAATTCTATATCGTATTTTTAACATTAAAATAACTCTTTCAAAAATACTGCCTAAACATTAACAGTAACTTTATTATTTTTTTTTACCCGGTTCTACATCATCAATACATCTATTAATAATAGCTTTTTATCAAAATCGCTTCTTTTAAATAGTTTTACACGTATCCATTTTTAATCTATTTCAAAAAAAGGAGGTCCTCAATTCCTTCACTATTTTTTTTTTTTTTGGTGATCGTTTTTTATGCATGTACAAGAGTTACGCTTCCCCAAAGGACCAATCTTAATGATTAATTTATTATTTTGAAATTGAATTGTTTGTTTTATCTCTGTTCTTACTTTTAAGTTTTCAAAAATAACAGATAACATTTTTTTTCAATAAAAAATTACTCACAAATATGAGATTTAAAATTTTTTTCATTTTATTGTTGTTTTATCATTGCTGCGTAATTCTGAATTGTTATGCTGTAATGATACACCAGAACGATAATATTCTGATCTATATTATTTTCAAAAGAAAAATCTAGAAAATTAGTTGAAAAACCTTAGGTTAAAAAATTTCATCAGGAGGTCATCTCATCTGAAGTAATCTGAAGTACTTTCGGTAATAAAGAAGTAATAAAAATAAAATAAAATAAATATTCTTGAATTCAAATAAGGTTTAATTCTTTCTGGGGGGTGTTATTCTTTTTGTCATTCCTCTGCATTCCTTTTTTTATTATTTATTAAGACGAAGTTGCTCTCCAATGAATTTCCGTGAACGGCCTTCATTTACACAGATAGCGTGTTTAAACAATAATAATTGTATGAATACGCTCGTTGTAAACTGAATGGTATTTACAAAAAAAAAAGAAGAAATTAATATTGTACTGAGATAGGAACATAGCATAAAGATCTCGGGACACAAAAATTAGAATTAAAGATGAAGTAAAACGTGAAAGAGGAGAGTATTTTACGCGTAGCCGCTGAGATACCTGCTAAAAATAGTGGTTGACATCAGAAGTAAGTCATATCTGGAATGGCGTGGAAGTTACATATTTAATCTGTTGTTTTAGTGAAGGAAACTTTCGTCTACCGCATTAATAAATCCCTGTTAAACAAACTGAAAGCCGACGTATAAAAAACACACATTCACAGACACATAAACATAAATAACTTAATTCTAAATCAACTTTGACTTTCAACTGAATCGCAAATTACTTTGCCGAAAATTTACAATCTTATTTTCATTGTTAATTACTGCTTTTATGTTAATCCCCCCTCACTATTACTACGGGCTGGACATAAAATGAAGTAAAGCTCAGCCCAGGGGAGTGTCCTTCAAACTCAAACTAGCCTCCAGTTTGGCTTGCCGGTTGGATCTTTTGTGAACAACACCTCCCTCAAATTTTCAGGGAGGAGTTAACCAGGCCCCACTGCGTAGTTCCTGGGCCCCTTCCCCAAGGACCGGGACTCGGTCTGTACATTTTCTCGACTGCCTGTTTTTATGTTAATTAGTAAAAAAAATAAACGATTAGTCAGATCTATACATATAGACCTTTTTTTTGGTTTACAAAAAAGTAATACTGTTTAATTCTTTATTAAATGATGTTTATTAAATTACATATTATAAAAGAAATCGTAAATGCTATTATTATCCCTCTTACAAATTTAATGATCTTTCAACAATGGAATATTTCCTAGCTGCCTAAGATTTCTTTTGTTAATCCTCTCCTTAAGAAAGGTTCAGGACTTTATTTATAAAATTATAGGCCAGTTTCGTTTACTTATTTTCTAAACTATTGAAAGAAATTATGAAAAAAACCTACTTTTAAAAGTTTTTCGAAAGTATATTCTACTAAAAACCTTTTAGCATAGTTTTAGTGGAAAATTGCCTGCTATACAACCATTTCCCAGTTTTTGGAAAATATTTTAAATTCCGTACATAACAAAAAATTCCATTTACATTTTTTTGGGGATCACAGTAAAGTATTCGATTTAGTAGTGAAAACCACTAAATCGAATACCACTAAAGTATAACATTTTTTAGTGGTGAAAAAAATTAAATAGTTTGTTAGCAGATGAGCTACTTATAACTGGTTAAAGCCGTACCTTACCAACCGTAAATAAGTAGTTGAAGATAAGATTACACATGCAAAATTTAGGTTCTCACTTCTAAATGTGGAACGTAGAGTGGCCTCAGGAAAGTGTTCTCAGATTCTTGCTTTTTATATTTTTTATTAATGATCTGCGTCAAAATCATGAGTCATTCATTATAACCCATTCACTGAAAATTTTACGATAGCAGCTCAAAAAATTATTCATTAACCATCTAACTTTAAAAATGAATAAAACCGTTGAATTGTGCTTCTCAGGAAGAAGTAACATTGCTGATCGCAACGTGGATAGAATTCCAACTAATGATAACGATGCTAATTCTGTTTACCACAAACGAAATCTGTGGGTGTTTTATTAGATGACAAGTTGTCGTGGAACGATCAGATTGATTTCGTTTCTAACAAATAAAACTGTACTGGTACCCTCTGAAGCGCCTTAATAAAACGCTAAGCTTTTTATCATTAATAAATATATATCACGCCTACATATATTCCGGTATAAAGAATTATGCCATTTGTTAAAGCTCCCTCAAAAAATTAAATGAGTTTTTAAGATGAAAAGATGAGTTTTTAAAATAATTATCTGGTGCCCATAACAATTAATCCTTTAGACAGATATTTAGAAAGTTATATAAGTTAACTTATCCTTGTTTACATTTATGAATGTGTAATCTTTGTTAAAACGAAAGGTCACCCAGTTATTCTTTAAAAAATAGCTGTATCCACTTTCACCAAACAGATAACGGAACTGTTTTCGTATACTTCAACACAATACTTCGACTTACGAGAAAGGGCCTTATTATGTTTCCGTTGCCACTTTTATTAAATTATCGAATCATTTGAAAAATCTTCTAACGAATTTATTTTAAATACAATCAAAAGATTTTCTTTTACAGAAACAATCGACGAATTTTTAATTAATGCTAATTAAAAAGAAAAACACGATTTATCTGTAACCCGTTCAACGTGTGCCTAAATATTTGCTTAAACTAATTTTTAATACGGCTTCTGAATAGTAAATTATTTTGTCGTTATTTTTTATATTTATTACCTTCATGCATTTACTTTTACATTATTTAATTTGTTTGTTTTTTAAAAAAATTATAAACTTTAATCAGGTCTCTTTTTTATCTAAAACCTATGCACCACAGATCAAAACAAACACCAAACAGAGGCATAAAAAACGCAATTATCATACATTCACAAACACCACGAACGTGAAAACCTAATACGTAAACATTAAATGAAGAATATTAGACAAACTTTTAAAAACTTGAAGTATATGAAAATACAAAAACACTTGTAATTTCAAAATGAAGGAACACTAAGATTTCCACAAACTATTCGAAGAATTTGCACCTACAATAAAAAAAATGTCAAAGTTTGACTCAGATACGCATTATTTCATTATAACAGTTCTAGCAGCAGTCTTCCTTTCTTTTCTCTACTAGTGATGATCATAAATGAAAAGAATGAAATACTGTGCCAAACTAGCAAAGAAATATTTATAACTAGAAAAAATATTTATTGATGAAAAAATGATTTAAATTCTATTTGCTGATTGTAAGTGTGTAAACTAAATAATTTAGTTGTTTTTTTATTATATTACGTTACAAATTGAAAGATAAGTGAATCAAATAATACATAATTAGGTAACAGATCTCCAATGAATAATAAATAAGAAAATAATAATTCATAATAAGTAGTCCTAATTATAACTGTTTCGATGGCCTGATACAATCGTAACAGACGGTAAACCGCAGTCCGTAAAACGTGAATGTTCCAGAGAAACGTTTCAAATCTTGAAATTTCTAGACGTAAACGAAGGATAAAATGCCACGGCAAAAGTTTATTTTATTAAAACTGTTTCTGTAAAGTACTAAAATTAAGAAAAACTGAAGATCCCCTTAAAAAGTTATAATTTCCCAACATTTGGAATGTGTCAGAAAAGTTTCCTAAAAATTGAAGAATGTTTAAGTAAAGAAAAGATGTCGATAGCAGAAACCACCGTGATATATCTCTTGAAGTTAGATTACCGAAATTAAAGAACTCTACAGAAATCAATCATATCATTTAAAACTTATAGCAAAAAATACAAAGTAAGACAAGAGTTAAGTAAAATCGTTATTTGTCACGTGAATGATAATGTGAATTAGCGAGGACAGGCTGAGACATATAAATAAGTGAATAATAGTTGCCTATTAACAAATTTGCGGGTATTCTCGGTTGTCACGTGATTTTAATGGTCTCTCTTAAAGTAGAATGATGTGTAATTTTTTAATTTTAAGTAATTTTTTATATTTCAATACAATATAAAATTAATAGTACACAAAAATATAACTGTACATATTTTGTTTTAATAAGTGATTTATTTTGATAAGAATTCCTCTCTTATTAATAGAATTTAGTTCTCGCTACGGCTGTCACTCCTACACATGGGAATAAGGGCTCCTAAATGTATGTGTGTATGTGTACTTGAAATACATAATATGCTGAATAAATCTATTCAATCAGCGGAACTAGAAGTCTGTTTTTAATGAATAAATTGCAAACAATGCCACCAATATTATTTACTTCATTTCAATTTACTGGGAAGTATAGTAAATTTGCCTCATGGAAAATTTGGCTTTTGAGTAAAGATTTTATCGACTACCCACCTGTAATTAGTACTTGTCAAAGTTAATAGAAAGGTTAAATGGTGATGTTTAAAACAATGAAATGTAATTGATACTACCCAAATCATCCCCTTACGTAACATTTTGACTTAGAAATTATCCTGCTGAATCTCCCTCATATAAATACTATTAATAAGTTCGCTCTTTGTTATTACCATCTTGAATATATTTATTTATTATTTTAATAAGAATTAAAATTTAATGGTTAATAGAACATTTTTTTTTAAAAAACATCTACCCGTTGGCTCCAGAAACGTTCTTTTCTGTTGAATATATAACAAATCTAGTGGTTGTATTTGTAATCGAAATAACAACCACGCCAGGCTTATTTTTCTGATGGATTGAATTGTAATTTTTAAGATATAAAAAATTATATACCTTCGTGTTATTCGTTATATGTTTAGTGTTTAACAAACAGCTTGCACATCTAATTTTAAGCTTTTTGACAATCTTACTTTCTTTTATACTTCTGCAAGCAAGTTTAGTTTAAGGAAATAAGAGAATCTTAATATAATATTAAACAACTGAACTTTATGATAAATTTGTCTTTTATATCCATCTACTAAAGAATATTACAGTGTACTCAAGACGTATAACTGTTTATTCACTTTAAGATTAATGTATATTTTATAAATATAAAAGTACATGTAAATAGAAGTTTTGAGAAAATGGATGAACTAATTCTAATGAAACTATTATTTTAAAGCGTGTGAAATAAGGATGGTGAAACAATTTTTTTGAAATTTCATTACGACCTTAATTAAAAAATTACATTAAGCTTCATTGAATGGTTATGAGCCTGTATATATATATATTTTTTTTTGTCTTCAGTCATTTAACTGGTTTGATGCAGCTCTCCAAGATTCCCTTTCTAGTGCTAGTCGTTTCATTTCAGTATACCCTCTACATCCTACATCCCTAACAATTTGTTTTACGTATTCCAAACGTGGCCTGCCTACACAATTTTTTCCTTCTACCTGTCCTTCCAATATTAAAGCGACTATTCCAAGATGCCTTAGTATGTGGCCTATAAGTCTGTCTCTTCTTTTAACTATATTTTTCCAAATGCTTCTTTCTTCATCTATTTGCCGCAATACCTCTTCATTTGTCACTTTATCCACCCATCTGATTTTTAACATTCTCCTATAGCACCACATTTCAAAAGCTTCTAATCTTTTCTTCTCAGATATTCCGATTGTCCAAGTTTCACTTCCATATAAAGCGACACTCCAAACATATACTTTCAAAAATTTATTTATACATTAACTGCTAGTTCCATGTAAAGATAAAAAAGTAACGGAGATAGGGAACATCCTTGTCGGACTCCCTTTCTTATTACGGCTTCTTTCTTATGTTCTTCAATTATTACTGTTGCTGTTTGGTTCCTGTACATGTTAGCAATTGTTCTTCTATCTCTGTATTTGAACCCTAATTTTTTTAAAATGCTGAACATTTTATTCCAGTCTACGTTATCGAATGCCTTTTCTAGGTCTATAAACGCCAAATATGTTGGTTTTTTTTTCTTTAATCTTCCTTCTACTATTAATCTGAGGCCTAAAATTGCTTCTCTTGTCCCTATACTTTTCCTGAAACCAAATTGGTCTTCTCCTAACACTTCTTCCACTCTCCTCTCAATTCTTCTGTATAGAATTCTAGTTAAGATTTTTGATGCATTACTAGTTAAACTAATTGTTCTGTATTCTTCACATTTATCTGCCCCTGCTTTCTTTGGTATCATGACTATAACACTTTTTTTGAAGTCTGACGGAAATTCCCCTTTTTCATAAATATTACACACCAGTTTGTATAATCTATCAATCGCTTCCTCACCTGCACTGTGCAGTAATTCTACAGGTATTCCGTCTATTCCAGGAGCCTTTCTGCCATTTAAATCTTTTAATGCTCTCTTAAATTCAGATCTCAATATTGTTTCTCCCATTTCCTCCTCCTCAACTTCCTCTTCTTCCTATATAACACCATTTTCTAATTCATTTCCTCCGTATAACTCTTCAATATATTCCACCCACCTACCGACTTTACCTTTCGTATTATATATCGGTGTACCATCTTTGTTTAACACATTATTAGATTGTAATTTATGTACCACAAAAATTTCCTTAACTTTCCTGTATGCTCCGTCTATTTTACCAATGCTCATTTCTCTTTCCACTTCTGAACACTTTTCTTTAATCCACTCTTCTTTCGCCAGTTTGCACTTCCTGTTTATAGCATTTATTAATTGCCGATAGTTCCTTTTACTTTCTTCATCACTAGCATTCTTATATTTTCTACGTTCATCCATCAGCTGCAATATATCGTCTGAAATCCAAGGTTTTCTACCAATTCTCTTTATTCCGCCTAAGTTTGCTTCTGCTGATTTAAGAATTTTCTTTTTAACACTCTCCCATTCTTTTTCTACATTTTCTACCTTATCTTTTTTACTCAGACCTCTTGCGATGTCCTCCTCAAAAATCATCTTTACCTCCTCTTCCTCAAGCTTCTCTAAATTCCACCGATTCATCTGACACCTTTTCTTCAGGTTTTTAAACCCCAATCTACATTTCATTATCACCAAATTATGGTCGCTATCAATGTCTGCTCCAGGGTAGCAGATACTGCTTGCAGTATCGCCTGGCTTTTTCCAAATGTATATTCTTCTATTATGATTTTTAAATTGGGTGTTGGCAATTACTAAATTATACTTCGTGCAAAACTCTATAAGTCGGTCCCCTCTTTCATTCCTTTTGCCCAGCCCGTATTCTCCCACTATATTTCCTTCCTTGCCTTTTCCAATGCTTGCATTACAATCTCCAACTATTATTTAATTTTCATCTCCTTTTACGTGTTTAATTGCTTCATCAATCTCTTCGTATACACACTCTACCTCATCATCATCATGGGCGCTTGTAGGCATATAGACGTTAACAATCGTTGTCGGTTTAGGTTTTGATTTTATCCTTATTACAATGATTCTATCGTTATGCGTTTTGAAATACTCTACTCTCTTCCCTATCTTCTTGTTCATTATGAAACCTACTCCTGCCTGCCCATTATTTGAAGCTGAGTTAATTATTCTATAATCATCTGACCAAAAGTCGCCTTCCTCTTCCCACCGAACCTCACTAATTCCTACTACATCCACATTTATCCTATCCATCTCCCTTTTTAAATTTTCTAGCCTACCAGCCTTTTTTAAACTTCTAACATTCCACGCTCCGACTCGTAGAATGTTATTTTTTAATTTTCTGGTGACCCCTTCCTTAGTAGTCCCCACCCGGAGATCCGAACGGGGGACTAGTTTACCTCCGGAATATTTTTACTAAGGAAGGCGCCTCCATCATTGGTATTTGAAAATGCAGAGAGCTACATTTTCTTGGAAAAAAAGCAGCTGTAGTTTTCCATTGCTTTCAGCTGCGCTGTACTCAGAGGACTGAGTGATGTTGATATGGCCTTTTAAGTCATTCTGACTCACGCCCCTAACAACTACTGAAAGAGCTGCTGCCCTCTTTCAGGACTCATTCCTTAGTCTGGCTCTCAACAGATACCTCTCCGATATGGTTGCAACTTCGGTCCAGCTACTCTGTATCTCTGAGCACTCAAGCCCCCTCACCAACGGCAAGGTCTCATGATTCATAGAGGAGGCTGTATATATTAAATACGTTAAAAACTGATCTAAAATATTCTATTTTCATGAAACTAATTATCTGTTTTAATAAAAGTTTTCATTGCTTTTGTTATTCAATTTTATTTATATGCAAAACTACTTCTTATGAATATATCACAGCAGACCTACAGAATAATATACTAAGCTACCTGGAATATGGTGGCTTTTCGCAATTACTAGTACTATGATATACGTAAGATCGTTCCTAATAGCAAGTGATTCAGGATACCTGTTCAGCAGAGAAGCTCAAAGATGAAATTATTGCTTATAGATATATTATAGCTCATAATTATTTTTTTATATTATAACATAAAATTCAACAGTATTCTGTGATCTCTGTTATAGATAAGGAAACATTCGCCACCTACGGTAATGACATAGGTAATGTGAAAACTCGACACATCCTAAAGCTCCCAAGATTTGGTGAAGAAATTCTAAAAAAAATTAAATAGTCGTGGTAAAAACATTGAGAAGATCGAGGATTCGTGACAAAGTTGAATTTTATGAAGTACACCCGCTTCAAGTGGGACTCCCCTTTCTAATGAAGAAGCGAGAACAAACCTTATATGAAAAATTTTGAAGTAGACATTGTAACTTCAATTTACAAGTTGACTAGTCAAGTTGAACTGGCCCAAGTGTTTCAAGATTTTAAATTGACACATATTCTGTAAACATGTACATTTATGAATAATTAATCGCTGTTAGGTAGTAGTAAGAATAAAACCTTCTGTTCGGAATGTAAAAAAATTTGCTTTGTCAATTCTGGTTAGTTTTCTTCATTCATGACGGTTCTTTAATAGAATTTTAACTTTTTCTATTTTCACTCATTTTTATTTCATTTTGAGCTTTTTCTATGTAAATAAGGTTTTGTTGACTTTATTAATATGTTTTTTATATCGTATTTGATAACGGTAATTATATCTTTTCTAGTTGCGTTTTTATTTGTGAAGAAGTTTAAATAAAACAGTTGAAACATTTTTGAACAATCAATATTTAGGTGAATGTAATCATGATTATAAATAAAATATGATTGGCAATGAATATGAGCCCTTTTACTCGGTACACTGAGTTGACATGGCCAATGGCCTTGGTAACTGGTGCCAAATTAAATAAAAAATGTCGAAGAAGGAGTTGAATATTTTTACTACGTTCGCGTGTGGTAGAAGAATAAATTTAAGAAAACATATTTTTGCTAGTACTCAATGAAATTTTTTGTTTAAAAATATTTCTATGGAAATCAACCTTGATCAGAACTAATTATAAAACGAACCGGTACTCATTAAAGTTAGTTACACTAACTGAATAAATCTAAGATTTTTTTTCTATTTTTATGCAATAGAACAACGGGTTTTTTAATTCACCTCATGGAATTTTGCATGTCGTTCTTTTATAATTATGAAGAAAATAAAGCAGAAAAATTAGGGTGAATTATTCTCTGTACTTTTTAGCTATGTACTAACTGCTTAAACGTTTTATCCGCATTACTCCTTTTAGCTGTAAAAAACTGTATAATTTTTACTACTGGTGTATGTTATTGAGTGAAGGACTATACAACATAAATATTTTTATTAAGTCAAAAAATTTAAAGTTTTATAAATTAATAATCACCCTTCGCTGGTTAATATAATTTTTCACAAATCATACTTTAAATATGTAATGGGCTTTTGAATCTAATAGCCTATTTAGTAACAGAGAGCTGAAAAATAAAATTTAGATAAAATAAAAAATTTATTCCATGTTGATTCGGAAAAACTGGATGAAACAAATTTGAATAAATGAAAAAAGTGTCGTTATAAAATTAAAAGCTAATAATTTCCTTTAAGGTTTCAAGGGGAACTTTAAATCAGGATTTAAAGTAGAAGAAATTCAACTAAAATCTAGTTTCATAAATAATTGTTATATTTTTCTATTCGGGAAAATAATTATTAATAGTATATTTAATTTAGCGAAATGAATCCAAAGGCAAGAACATTAAAGTGTATGTGTGTGTGTGTGTGTGTGTGCGCGCATGCCTGAGGTTGTGTTAAATAAAATAGTCTATTTATAATAAGATTATTTTCTATGCAGACTAGTTGTCATCTATGGTAATCAAAATTAATGTACATAGATACATATTCACTTGGACGCACAAAATCTCTTTTATACTACTTACAAAAAAAAAAAAATTGCTCTAGTAGCAAAAAACATAGGTTAGTTATTTTCAAATCCCTTTTTGAAGAGCTTTTATACACGATACGAGTTCTGTAAATAAAGAAATGAAACTAGTTTTTTTGGCAGCCAAACTGGCAACACTGTAAAATTACTAGTATACATATGGTTATATGAACAGCTAATTTATATTAGGAATTAAAATTTTTAGTCTTTTGTTGCTTCGTGAGACGTAAACAAACTATTCGTGAAACAAGTTTTTGTTGTGCGTTACAAAAATGAGTGATACTAATTATGAGCAACGTTGTGCAATCAAGTTTTTTGTTAAACTCGGTAAGAATGCTATTGAAACATTTTTAAAATGGAAAAGGGCATATGTAGATGACGCTCTGTCATGAGCCCAAGTTTTAGGGCGTTTACAGCATTTTCAGATGGCCGGGAATCAGTTACGTCCCCCAAAAAAAAATAAAATGAACAAGTCAAAACCAAGCTAATTTGTTTTTTCGATAGTAATGGCATCATTGTCCATAAGGAGTTTTTTTGGGAAGCGTTGCGTGGCTTCCCAAGGGAACTATTTCAAAGGTGACAGAGTCCACGTATAATTGGATTATAAATAAAAAGTTTTTCTGTACCAGTCTTATTACTTTATTTACAGACCTCGTACATTTTTCTGACACGCTTACACGTGTATATAAAACAATGATTTTATTGAATATAAATTTTTGCGAGAAACAAAATAAACTTTTCACAGCAGGAAAGTGTATTTTACTGTAAAAATTGGTTCATAAGTAAAACCAAAATTAATTTCAGTTTGTTTGTATGTCAAAAGTAATGACAGAAACTACTGAACCGATTTTAGAAAATTTTTCTTCGTTTAAAAATACTGCTTTTCGAAAAACAAGAAGTCTAATACTCACCAGAAAAAACGTGCTGTGTACACTTTTGTAGGAAGAGAATTCCTCATCAAAGTCCTGCGTTGACAACTGATGATAATCCAATAGAATATAAAGACAGCGTAAGATATTTAGGACTAGTATTGGATAAATCCCTTACATGTGGATTACATATACAGGACTTGAGTGATAGATGCAAAAGAGCCCTAAACTTTATAAAATGTTTATCGAACTTAAATTGGGGCTCAGACAAAGAGACATTATTGAGATTGTATAAAGCATTGGTTCAATCTAAACTAGACTACGTATGTATCGTATATTCATCCGCTAGAAAGTCGCATTTAAAAAAGTTAGACGTAGTTCATAATAGCGAAATCAGATATGCAACCGGTGCTTTCCGCACAAGTCCGGCGGCTAGTCTGATGTCTGAAGCCGGAATAATGCCACTACATTATAGAAGAGAGATCCTTTTGTTAAGATATGCAGCAAATGTATGGGCTTTCCCTGCTCATATAAATAATAAATTGTTTACGAATCATCCTATGGCTGCACTATATGAACATCGTGCTACTTATTCCAGACCAGCCGGAATTAGGTACCACGAATTAAGAAATAAATATGAAATTGCCATTCCAGATACATTGGCAATTTCTACTAGAGAAATACCGCCATGGCTCTTGCCAGCGGTAAATACAAGTTTGGATCTCTCTCAAGGAGAAATAAAAAAGAAACCAGCTGTGATCATCCAGCAGGAATTTTTGGCAACCGTCAGTAGCTACGAAGAACATATTAGAATTTATACTGACGGTTCTAAAACCGAACATGGTGTTGGATGCTCAATATATGTAAATGAAGAAGCCCACTTTTGGAAACTGCCAGTTGTGGCCAGTGTCTACACGCAGAACTCACTGCAATTCAGCAAGCTCTTCGCTACACTGAACACTATTGCGAAGAGAGAGTGCTAATATGTTCCGATTCATTAAGTGCACTTGTCGCAATTCGGAACAAGAACATTAAGGATGTCCTAATTGCAAACATCCTGTCCATTTTATACGTTCTAAAACAACGAGGACAGCGATGCGTATTTGTATGGACTCCGGGGCATGCTGGTATTACAGGTAATGAAATCGCAGACGAAGCTGCCAGAAAGGCAACAGTCTGCGATGATTTGGATGCATTTCCTGTAAGAGTGGCAGAGTTAAAAACCGTCTAACAAACATAGTAAGAAACAAGTGGAACGCTGAATGGAGGAGTTTAAATACAAAATTAAACTCAGTAAAAACTTCTCCTTATAAATGGAAAAGCGACTTTAAGTTGACTCGCCGTGAACAAGTAGCTGTGACCAGACTTAGAATCGGTCACACGCGATTAACAAATTTATATTTGTTAACCGGCGAAGTGAGACCAATGTGCGGTGTTAGTAATAAAACACTGACAATCAAGCATCTAATAGAAGAGTGTACCATATATGAGGACCTCAGAAAGAGGTTCCGTCTTACAAATAATATTAGTGCTGATCTGGATAATGGAAATGAAGAAAATATAGTTGCATTTCTACACGCCAGTGGACTTCTTAAAAGTTTATAAAATGAAAGTTTAAAGCTGTGGTAAAAGATACTCTAAGCGGTAGTTTATATATATAAAGAAAGAAAGAAATGGTATTGATAAGTTTAATTTTAATTTTAATTTCATGGTCTTTTGAAGAAGTCAAATAGAAGAAGTCTAATAGTTACTTCACCAGCCCTTATTTCCCTTTCGTGACAATAGTTATAAAAACAGATCCATAATAAGTATTTTGACTAAAATTATATCAAGTAATTGATTTAAAAATGAAGTATTCTACAGAAGAAGGGAATAACTTAATAAATTGTATTTTTCTCTTTACGTTTAAAAAATTGGAGTTATATTCTTAATTTTATTAGCATTATTTTTTTATTAATGATGTAAATCGCATTTAAATAGATTCTTCTTGAACAAAATTGTTTTTATTTTATCCAAAACATTAAAAATGAGTAATATTCTGAACGTAGCCATTTGCTCCTTCTATTTATTACATAGGCTGTATGGATTTCATCGAAATGTAACAGGTAGCAAAGCCTAGTAGCATACCGGCGGATTGGTGAATATGTTTATTAAATCAGACGATAAAAAGTATATTAAACTATTGTTCATATGTAGACTTTTAATACTAATCCGTAATTTTTAATCTAATTACTAATTACACATTTATTGCTATACCTATACAATAGCTTCATAACATTCAATGCTTCCAGAAGAAATCACCAGGGAAACATAAGTAGAACTAAACTAGTTCAGATGTAGGTGAATTTTTTATTATTTTCACCATAAGATGGTGAATGCTGTTGTCAGTAAAACATCGTACAGTGTGCATGACTGCCCATGACTATTGATCCCTTCTTTATTATTACAAAATAATATTATATATTTAAAAGAATCGGCTAAAAACCTATTCCATTTACAACTAGCCTCGCCCCAACCGATTTGCTTTTCTCTTTCCTTTCCCATCACAGGTAAAATGCGTGCTCAAAACCTATTTCCAGTTTGTCCAGGCATTCTATTGGTCGGATCGGGCTGAGTTTTTTTATTCTGTTCAAAGTAGACTGAAGATATATCATCAACCATCTACAGACCTTCAAAGCGATCTTCCTGTGAGTAATAACCCCGGAAAGTTCTTTAGTTAAGGAATAAATGAGGAATTCTCAGAGGAGACTCAAATTTGGGATCTGATGACGCTTAATGACATATCTGATGGTAATTGTAAGCAGAATAAAAGAACATCAGCCCAATCCGTCTAGTAAAATGTCCACATGGACTAGAAATAAATTTTCAGCCCAATTTTTTTAATATATAAGATTAATTTTGCATAATAATAATTGATAAGAAATGAGGTATTCATTCCTCATTCAAACACATAAAAACTTATTTAAACTCGTTTTCTCATTCAAGCGATTAAGCACATATAACATTTTTTAATTTTTTTAAAATAAATAAAATGGCTCTTCTATTTTGTAACTAGAAAAGACGTATAAAATAAGTTTAGGTATACGTATTATTATAATTTTTTTTATTTTAAACTGTGCCATTAATTAATATCTTACTAAAAAAGTAGAAAAAACATTTTCATTCACAGTTATCTTCAATCAAAATGTTTATTAAAATAAAATTAAAGCGCATGAATTCGTAAAAGTTACAGTCTTTCACAATTTTAAACAAGTACACAAAATTTTCCCTTTTAGCTTAAAAATTATATATTTTTCTCATCAAGGATATTTAAAAAAAGTAAAACAGTTTTAAACTACGGAAGAAGTTATCTTAATCTGATTAATGTAGTCAATATTTAAGCAGCGGATTTTGGTTACAACATTAAAAGTAAACAGCTTTTACTAGGGGCATACGGATCAGTTATTTTTATACGAATTTTAATACTAGATCGTGGATAACGGTTTTCTTTGATGAGTGGGGTTCAATTAACCACACATCTCAGAAATGGTCGACCTGAGTTGTTACAAGATTAAACTTTATTTACAGGTTTAGTGATGAACGTAGCCGTGTGTATCTTCACACATAACATCTTCATCTCATTGGGACGTGGGGGTGAGTTGATTATTGTTCACTAGTTGAACAGATTGCAACGTACACGTCATGAATAATAATAATAGTTTAAGTATATTTAAAAAAATTATTTTACTGAAGTTTCCCCTGAAAATACTTTTAATATCAGAATTACTTTAGTTTATATTTCTATTCATGATTGTATGGTAATAACCTAATATTAAATTTTGATAGTTACGAATGAGGAAAAAAATTTAAAATTGTGTATGTAATATTTAGTTTGAGAAATCTTTTCTATTGATTTTATCCGAAAAACTTACTACGGGTCCAACAGAAGAACTATTCTCAAAAAATCAAAATCATCATAGTTATTATTAGGTCATTAGTAAAACCTGGAATAATTATTTTTGAAAACCTCTCACTTAAATATAAACAGTTTCAGAATAACAGACAATAGAATAAACTTATATAATGAAATTAATATTTTCTCCTGAAATCCATTAGATTTACAATAAATTTTGTTTATATCAATTTAGTTTCTTCTTACTGGAAAAGCCGTTTTATAGAAGAAATAATTTCTATAGATAATTTAACAATAAATATGATTGTATTGTTATTACCTTTTAGTTTTCAATCAATTTATAAATAAGTTAACATATTTTTTTTAATTTAAATCCGACTGAATATATTTTTTCTTCAATAATTTAAATTATAAAAAAATCATTTAAAACCTTTATTATATGGAATACACATTACCACTTTTCAAGTGATTGTAGAGGAATTATGTAAAGTTGTTTTTCTATATTTACTTGCAAATTTTATACAATCTACATTGAACATTTTAATATAACGTGGAAAAACAAACAAAGGTTCAAAGAATTTTAAAATCAGTATAGATTCAATATCAATATAAAACCTCAACCTCAAAAGAAAAATGTACTTGACATAAATGCATCATTAAATATAAAAAAATCAATATAAAAAAAAATTAGTAAAGCTCTCAATTTTATTTGTAATATCACTATGAATTTATTTCCTGACACTTTTATGCTTGTAAACTGAAAAAATAAATTATTGAAGTACATATAATGTTGAACAAATTTTGATTTGAATATATTTTGTAATAGTGTACTTATGATTTATAAATAAAGCTTCCTATAATTGAAATACTTCAATTGAATTTATGAAAAAAATATTACTTCCTATGTAGTATTTCCAGTCAATTACTACGCGATATCCTTCATAAAATATAACAAAATCGTAATAAATATATAACATGATTTTTTCTTTAAAAATAATATAAATTACAATACAATAAAATACAAGTGTGAGAAAATAAAAAATACGCTGCAGGTACCATGACAACTACGGAACACTTACAAATTATTTTCGAATAGTCCGCACGATGTCACTTTAAATTTACAAAATTACCTTTTAATTCTCGAAGCCTGGTTCAGAAAATGAAGTATAAAAATTAATACTAACGGAACTCTATACGACACAATACCTTTGCAACGTCAAAATTATAAGCCTTTTTGTATATAATGTGGTATATTCCTACCTCAAAAAGATAAAGCCAAATATTTGGAGCTCTAGGTTGGTAATAACTACAAAAATTCTGTTTTGTAGAAGCAGAAATCTTTATGAAAGAACTGAACGGGAATTATAAGAAAATGAAAAAAAAATTAAAAACAAACAAATAACTTTAATAAAGTGTCTGTATTCTACAGGTAAAAATTGAGGTGTACATCTAAGTAGTCGTTGGTACAATGACAAGTGATATAACATTTTTGTAATAAAATTTATATTCAATTTCTGTTAACTGGTTGAAATCTTTTATGCCACCGATTGACTTATTTCAATTATTATAAAACAGGCCATATCACTGCTTACTATACATATATATACAGTATAATAAATATAAAGGTCATTTAACAGGTAAATATAACAGTAATTATAAAGGAAGAAGACATTTGATAATATTGAAAAATGACTCTTACACGTTAATATTCGTTCATTTGTCACATGTCTTTTATTCCTTACTATTTTATTACCACTCATCCCGTAATCATATCGAATTTATGTAAATATTTACCTCCTACCTTGTCTTACCTAAATTTTACAAAAAGATTTGAAAAATCGATAGGTTTACTTAATGTTATATGTATATTTCTCTGAATCATGAAATATATACTATGTGTTATGTCTAATACTAAGTCACACATCTACAGACAAGGAGGGCGGGGAAAATATGCGCGAATGGAAAACAGACATTATGTATAATTACACCTAATAATATTATAATGTGCAGTGAAATAAAATTTAATAAATAGGTAATATTATATATTGAAGAATATTTAATCTAACAATAAATAAGCACATACAATCTAGAAATGGCAACCATATATTTCCGTGATGATTAATGGGTTGTATCGATATTAATATGTTAATAATCAATAGTAAATTCTGCTTTATGTTTACATACCGGTTTATTTAGAATATTTATTAACACAATTCTGGTACTGTTTTATTACTTCTTTTTTTTTGTGATCTTAAATTTATATTTTTTGTCAACATCGGGTGTAATTTTTTATAAGAATCTACGTAAAAGATCAGTAGGAATCTCTCTGAAAGTGTTTTTTTATTTTTCATACGGTAGATTACGTGTTGAAATCCTGTAATTCAAATTCGGGTTCAAATAAATAAGTATATAACAATCTGATATTATTTAAATATTCAAAGTAATTCACGCGATAATTTAAGAAATCAGTTGGAAGATTTAAAGTAAATTGTATATTTTTCAAATTCCTGACAGCCTTAGCTCAATCTCGGCAGAAGCCTCCTTACTCCGTTCCTCTTTATTAATTTTCTTATTTTTAATTACAGATAGGTTTTTTTGGGATGGGCGCTTGTTTTCATACGGATTTAAAAAAAATCTGAGTGGACACCACATAACTTCCTTGTATGTCTATTAAATTACATAAACACATTTATTACAATCAGAAGTTAATAATTATTAATAAATCAATATATTTAATTAAAAAAAAAAAAACGTTGAAAAAAGTAAATGAAGTCGGATTTGAACCGATGTGCCTTCCCCTTTTACGATCCAAATGTTTCATTAATTAAAATTTTATTTGGCTAACTCTGGAACAAATGAAAATAAGTACAACTTATGATATATAGTTGAAAAGCTCTCAATGAGGGCTGATTACTACAGTTATGAAAAAGTCCAAAATTCAAACTCTTTTGCAGTTTGGGCTTTTTTGACACTCTTTGCCCAGTTGATTGCAATCAAAAGGGAAGGTGCACAACTAGATGATACAACAGTCCTAAAACCAAAATCTCATCATCTAACGGTTATTTTTTTTTCAGTTATGAAACTGCCGAAACTAGTCAAAATGGATTCAGGGATGGTCAAAATTTATATTTCCGTTGAAATCTGAAAACCCAAATTTTTCGTGATCACAATTCTTCATACTTATAATTAAAACAAACTAAAAATTATATTTTTTTAATTCGTTTATATAAAAAAAAATATTTTTTATTCTTTAATATTTTCTTTTTTTTCTTCTAAAAATCTCGTCTTTAAAAATAGTTGAAAAATTAAAATTCGATAATTAAGTCATTAATAACTTTTTTTAATTTGGTTGCTTACTTATAAATGTTGAAATATAAAGAACTGAAAAAATATTATTTTTAATATTTAGAACATATTGTTTAAGACGATATTATCTTTAAAAAAAAAAAAACCAAAAAAAAACGTTTATTTGATTAATTTTAGGGTTCGTTCAAAAATCTTCTCTAATATTTTCTCTTTTAGTATTTCATAAATAATGTTATTTAGTAAAATTTTTTTTAGTGCATAGCAATATTAAGTAACTATGAAAATTTAATAACTGGTGATTTGCTTAAAAGGTGTGTTCTGTAGAACACACTTTCTTCTTCAGAGATAAAAGATTAAGGTTAAAGTTCGAACTCAAAAAATATATTTTTGTGCAGATAATTGTGTCTCATAATATAATTATGATATATATAATTGTGCAGATAATATACCCATTTACTACTTTTTAACACATCAGTATATACGTTTTCCTGATATAAACTATTATCCAGTTAAGTAAATAAATAAATTAAAAAGAGAAGTTTGAATTTTTTATATAAGCAAATTTATAAATAGATATTAAACATCATATATAGTTATGGAATTTAAAAAATTGATTGTAAAAATATCTTAAGTCACCACCAAATAATATTTTTCTTACGAATAATGGTTCAAAAATTTGAAATTAAAACAACTGATTAATCACTTGACCTATTAGTGAGGGAGTACTAGGAATTTTGTTGCAGAATTAATAATTAAAAAATGGGAATGAGTTTCTTCCTTACAACCTACCTAGAAATGAATCATTTCTATTATTTGTTCCTTATTCCATTGTATTGTATAAATGACGGTGTGTAATTATAATCATTATTGATATTCACTAATTGTGAATAATTCAGTTATTTATGGATTGATTTTCTGTCATAATGACACTTAAGGTATTGAAAACAATTAAGAATATTAAAATTGAGTTCTAAAGAAAATTACGTTGATTATAATCCTAACTTTTAATTTCTCATTTTAAACTTCAGTGACAAGTACTTTAAATAAGCATTTCATTTAAAATGAAATGAGCAAGCAAAACGATCATTTTTCTTATTCTATTATTATAATTATTTTTAATTCTATTAATGAAGGAAGAGAAAAAAGGACACAATTGTCAGATTGCATAATTTTTGTAATCCATCTTAACATTTTCAGTCATATCTCAGATGTTTATCAATCTATTTGAAAAAATGAAGTTCCATTTTGTTAAAAATAAAAGTTTTATTATTTCATTTAATTGAACATCATTCGATAAAACTAATATTTACCGAACTAGAGTATGAAACTTGAATGGCTGCCATTATAAAATTTTCAAATGTAACATTTTCTTTTATTCATTTTGTAGAAGATGTTGTTCGGTATAATATATATATAACATTTCAATGAATATCTTCTATTCAATCCGTTTTTAAGATGTACATTCCAAAATACAACTATTGTGATATGTCCAAAACACGTTTTTTTAGATTTGCCGTACAATAAATTTGTTAAGTTGTCAGGAAATAAATAAATTTTTCAATAAAATTTGTAGTGAATTTTAATACTGAAAAAATCTATCAACTGAAAATGAAAAAGAGTACAAAAAAATTTAATTTTTTTAGAAACAAAACAGATTAAAATGTGGTAGAAAAATACTCATTATAATTTTAAACCGTATTATAATAATTCAGAATTTTACAGAAGTAGATTTTTAATAGATTGCATTAAAAAAATTCTAATATCTACTACAGCTCTCGTTAAAAAAGCCCACGAATATATAACTGCTCTTTAATTTTTATTGGCAGGAAACAGAATTATGAGTTATTAAGATCTAGAATAATAGTTTTTTACTACAAATACAGTTGAATTGTGATCACAATACAATCATATTTTCTTTTTTCGTACAAGCTATATTTTGAATTACGTTTAATCGGGTTTTGTGACCTTGATCTAAAGTCGATGTACATTTACGCACCTACTACAAAAGGAGTTTTTATTTGTGTACCAAGTAACAAACCCAGCAATTTTTACAGAATATGTTAAAATCGATATGGAGATTTAAATAAGCGTAAAAATTATTTATAAGGTAATAAGTGAAAAAAAAGATCGCTTTAACGCGTTATTATTAACTTTTTTATACGAGAAGAAAAGCTTATTTTTAGATAAATGGTATGCTGTGTCTGTGGTAATAATAATATTAATCCAAAGTATAAACTGAATGCTAATTTAATATTAGATTGCGATTACATTTTGTTATAAATAAATAAATAAATAAATTAGAATATTTATTTAAACGTTACGTGAGAAAATAATTTCGTATTACAAAAAAGTAAAGTGTAGGTTTTCACTCGTAAAAAATTCTCCAGAAGCTCTACAATGAATTTTGTATGTGAGGATCGAATACAGAAATCGCTCGCAAGGATCGTCAAAAATAACAAGTTTTGGCATCGATCCAACAGCAGGTCTGATTGAGGGACGAAAACAATAACAAAACTGACTGGAGGCTTCTGGGACATACTTTATACATTTATAAAAATGGAAAAATAGCCTATTTATATTGGCAATATCTATAAAGGCGTAGAACTATATATTGTTTATAATTAAACCGTTTTTATAAAATAAAATAATCCAAAGTTAATTTCTAAGTATTCTAAAAATAAAACGCAAATATTAAATTTTTAAAGAATATGTTCGTCCGAATATAAAATTCGCTTTATAATCATAAAAAAAAATATTACTTCCTACTTTTAACAACTTCCTACTTATATTTTTATTTTATTTTACTGAAGTAGTCGCATATCTTTTTATTAAAATACAGGCTATCTGGAGTATAATGGCTATTTTTGTGTCTCACTCTGGCTCCGATAGATTACATTACATTGAAAAAAAACACTGAACAAAAAAATGTTATCGTTAATAATATGTAAATTTAATAACATTATAATCCAAAGCGAAACAGTAGGGAAACATATCACACAGAAAGAACAAGTTTCATTATGCACCCTAACATTTTTGAATTAGTTTTACTTTTAATATTGGAAAAAAATAAATAAAATTAAAAAGCACCCAATAAAATTAATTTTTTTCATGAATTTTTAATATAAATACGGAAGACGTTAAAAGAAACGTTGATTTGATTACAGTCGGACAACAGAAGTTAGAAATGGTCCGTTGTCGAGATTATCTAATTCTGTTTGTATTGTTTAAGAATATCGACATGGTTAAATAATAAATATTTCCTCCGATATTCAATCGAATATCTACAGTTCAATAAATTACTCTCATTGGCTTTAAGAATGTTACTGAATAGTTTTCTGAAATTTTCGAAGAAAATTTGTTAAATTGCCTACCTATTAAAATCTGTTTCCCGATACGACTTAGAAATTCATCAACTGGATGTAGCAGTTGGTGAGAAAATGTTGTAGTGACGTGTGAAAAGACGAATAATCGATAAGCATATAAATCGTCGTAAAAATATTGATTTTTAGGTAAAAAAAAACATGATTGAATATCGAATATTCATCAACGGTTTTCATTCCACGTTTTAGCAAATAAAGTTTCTCCCAATTCATTTTTTACATGATGCGTCAAATTTCAAAAATTACAAATTTCAGAAAACTATTCAGTAACATTCTTGAAGCCGATGAGAGTAATTATTGAACTGTAAATATTCGATTGAATATCGGAGGAAATATTTATTATTTAGTCATGTCGATATTCTTAAATAATACATTTATTTATTTATTATACATATATATAATATTTGATTGAGCTGTAAGAAATATACAGGGTACGTTTTAAACACCTTAAAAACATTTTATATCTCAGACCACTTTTAATTAATTACTTTTTATAATGTGAAGAAAATGGAAAGTATTACGGCAAATAAAATAATTTAAAATCGAAAACAGGTTTGTAACAGATGACCTTGAAAATTATTTTAGTTGAATAAATATTTGTTGGATGATTTTTTTAAAATTATTACCTTTTAAAAAAATTCTATTTTTACTTGACAAAGACAAGACGAGGGTATGTATCAGAATTATATTTTTTATAATGCTCATTAAGCGATAATTCTGTAACTGATTATGATTTATGGAAAGTGATTAAATTTTACGTGCTACTTTTGTAAACATTATACTGCACAGCAAAGTTAATATTTACATTATTAGTACAAGAAAAACAATTTGAGGTTTATTTGAAATTATATAAATAGATATTAGAAAAAAAAATTAAAAAAACATAGGAATGTAAAGGAAATAGCTTTTCAAAACATATCAGTCAGTGAAATACAGTATCCTTGGAGATGATCTGAAAATTCTGTTAATGGAGTAAAATTATTTTTGGTATTGGTTAACCTTACACAAAATCAATTATGATCATCAGATTTATTTTATTCTCATTCATTTTCACTTTTTTAATTCAACAGCTTTTGAATTTATTACACAACGAGCGAGGTCTTCTGTTAATAGAACTTGTGATATTTAAGGTATTTGTGGAGCTTCTGTAGCAATTTCAAGAATAGGAAATATCGAATATAAATAGTAATTATCTAATGAGATAAAGCCATTTCCTGCCATCAGATATCATATGGTTTCGTTCTTCCTCTTGCTTAATCCTCTTTCCTAACAAAATTTATTTATTAAATAATTTGATAAATGCGTTGCGATAACTTAGTAAAGATTTAGTATAATATAGATAGAGTATTTTCGTTATGGGATTGTTAATTAATTTTTAACATCCTGCTTGTATATTTTTGAAGTTTATAATTTCATTTATGAAAAAACAATTCTAATACTTAATTGAGTTGTTATTAATAATCAAGGTTGTCACATTTACGACATTATACTTTAAATTCATATTCTTCAGGATTAAGTTTGTTATAGATCATGTTCACGAATATACACGCACGATCTAGTCTGTATAGTTGGACTGCTACTGAGAATGGCCGAGTGTTTGATTCGTTATTCCAAATATTATACAGATTTCCCTATAAATACTGACAAATAATATATTAAATAATATTGTGGTTCCCTGAATAGTAGATAATTTAAAACTATCAGATTATTGAATGCAATTTTAAATTGTAGATCCTACAATATTAAATTTTAGATCCTTTTTCAAATTTTAAGATACATATTTTAGTTTCTGATCTTCTAAATTTAAGATCTTTTTTTAACCTCCGGGTCACCGTTAGGAATTGATTCAGAGGATGAGATTAATGATTTGTAGCCTGCGTGAAAATGCCATGCCTAACCGGACTTCGAACCCAGGACCTCCGGATGAAAGGCCGAGACGCCACGGAGGCCGGCAACATTTAAGATCTGGAATGCTATTAGCGCTTCCTCTGTATCTCATTTTAGTCTGCCTTTTTACGTTACTATTTATTTAATTGCTTTACATGTACATTCTTTAATTCTTAATATTAGCATATTATTTGAAATCTAACGATTGTAGAAATAATCTGGATTACGAGATGTGGTAGGGTGATATCATTAAGGTAGTAAAGATATAGTATAAATCTATCTTCGTAAAAAAAATCGAACCTCCATCCTACTTTACGTATTTTTATGTTATTGTTTAAAAACGTTTTTTTTTTTTTTTACTGTTTGTACGTATCGCCAAATTTCTGGGTCATAGAGACGATTAAACGCCTATTTAAGATGGAGTCTTAAATGGAGTGGCATAACAGGAAATTAGGATTTTTTTTTTTACTTTTATTTTAACCTCCGTCCACCGTTAGGCATGCTTCAGAAATGAATGAGATAGAATGATAGAATGAGATGAATGATAGTTAGCGTGTGTAAAAATACCATGCCTGACCGGGATTCAAACCCGGGACCTCCAAATGAAAGGCCAAGACGCTACCACTCGCGCCACGGAGGCCGGTAGGAAATTAGGATTACTAACAGATAACTTAACTTTATATACAGCCATCTTGTTTATAAATTCTCTTTTTTGACAGCACAGTAATCAAATTATTATCTTTCTTAATAACAATCCGTTTATATTTTATTTAATTTCTTTATCTGAATTATTTATTATTTAAATAATAAAGATAATATTGTTAATTTAAAAGAAAACACTTATGGCAGGGATCAATTTTCGGGAATACATTGATTGAATCTGTTGGATAAATAGATGCATTATAATAATTTTAATGAAAGAAATGTTTGTAAAATAATATTTTTATCAAAATTTTACTTTAGAGAGTCGAAAAATACATGTTATATTTTTTATATGTAATTTAGGTTTTTTAAGACTAATGCATTTTAAAGTAATATAAGAGAGAATACTCATAAAATTTGAAAAGGTTTTTTGTAAAAATTATTTTTTTGCTAAGTTTTGTGGGTTTGGCTTTAGGACATTATTTTTGCCATCTTGATGATTAAACATTACCTTATTCAGAGCAACTTTCAAAAACTGTGCACCAAAATTAAGAAAAATACAAAAACAAAATAAAATTACAAAAATATATTTGATTACATATAAAAAATTAATTTTTAAAAAAGCTTTACATTTATTAGTTATTTATTAGATATTTATATAATTTATTTTTTATTTTTCAGTGCATTTTTATATTTGTTAATATATTATATTTTTTTGTTAAAAATTCTCAATTTGATTTAATTCTTATTTTTTTACTTTTTTAGAGGGTTTTTCTAATTTGTTTCCTTTTTTATTAATATTAATATTAGTTAAATAAAAGCTTTTTTAAAAAATAATTTATTTAAAGTAAAAATATTTATTTTTAAACATCGAAGTTACATACGTGTACCAAATTTCAATCATTTTCATACGACAGTTCATGAGAAATTAAAATTTTCAATTAAATGCATGAATTTAGCGTAAGGGTAACGCGTGGGAGCGTGGGGGTGGGTCATATCAAATTTCGACACCGTAGTGCTGTATTGTCATCGAAGGTTTACATACGTGTACCAAATTTCATTGATTTTCATACGATAGATCAAAAGATATAGCAGTTGCAAGATTTGATTTTTTCTAAAACGAGTTAAATAAAAGCTTTTAAAAAATAACTTTTTTTTATTTACATTATGAATTTTTTAAGTCACCGCCAAATTTTAAATAACTATCAAAAACTTAATAATATAAATATTACATACTAGTAGACCCGGCAATACTTCGCTATCGCCAGAATATTTACCACGGTTCAAACCTCACCAATCTCACTACTAGTGAGATTGGTATAAAAACGTATAATTAAATAACCTGCTTTTTATACCTCCTTTGTTAAATTGCAATCGACTAAGTCGATTGCAGTTGTCTATATCGATCATTGTCTACGTCAATATCAACTTTCTCAGACATATAAATCTGATTATGTGATTAAATATTATTTTTTATTAAATTATTAAATATTATGGAACTAATATGTAAACTCTCCCGGGAAAAATAATAATAGATTGTAAAATTTCCAGCGAAATCCATTAAATAGTTTGTGAGGGCACACAAAACAAAGATTGTCTTTTTTTTACAGATTAATATGCTAACAAGCGACTTACATTAGTCGAAATTATTATTTTTTAATTTTTACTACGATTTTCTTTTTGACAGAGCTTTTGTTTGTTTAACATTATCTTAATAAAAAATGTTTACTCTTACTTAAAATATGAATAGGCAAACAAATTAATGCTTCCGATATGAAGTAAGCCGTTCGCATGAAACTCCAACGCAAGAAACTTTTGCTTGGATAGAAATAAGAAAAGGAAGGAGAAAATTGAAGAAATAAAATCGCTAACAAGTGTCAATTTAAGAATTTTTGTAACAAAAGAATGTACATTACTTTTTGTTATCTTAAATTTTTCTTTTAATTTTCTTTGAATTCATGATTAAAAATATTTTAAATATCACTAAAGTATGTTATCATTAAAGTAACAAAAATGAAAAATATTTTTAAATCTTTATGTAGTCTGTGCACTTTTTGTTAAAATGTCTTTTACTTAACAAATTACTACGGGACTATAAGAGGAAATTTTCTTTACAAAATAGAAACTTATTTGCTTTACAAAATAATGTTCTTCATTCAAAAATGAAAAAGTACTTTCCGGTCGAATTCAGAATCACTTTCTTTTTGAAGCCAGTTAAGAATGAAAAATGTGACTTTACAAAGATATACGTGAATATATTTGTATAGAAGTAAATATAATGAATATTTCAGTGTATGAAGAATGTTCGTTACCGTTAAAATTGAAGTTAAATATAAACGAATTTATTTACAATATATAAGGCTAAGTTTCTTGTTCTTTCTTAAATAATTTCTGTAACCTTTTCACTTAAAATGTATTAAAATAATTTAAGTTGATGAACCTTCATTATAAGCTAAAGTTTTGTTTTACTTCTAGAAGGTTGGTTAATAAGACCTTGAAAAGTATTTAAAAATTAAATTAAGAATAAATTAGGCTTAAAGTAAAATGGTAAAGCGTTTAATAATAATAATAATAATAATAATAATAATAATAATAATAATAATAATAATAATAATAATAATAATAATAATAATAATAATAATAATAATAATAATAATAATAATAATAATAATAATAATAATAATAATAATAATAATAATAATAATAATAATAATAATAATAATAATAATAATAATAATAATAATAATAATAATAATAATAATAATAATAATAATAATAATAATAATAATAATAATAATAATAATAATAATTATAATAATAATTATAATAATAATAATAATAATAATAATAATAATAATAATAATAATAATAATAAACAAAAATGAATAATGTTGCTTCTGATCATAATATTTATTTTATTTTTCTGGAAATATTAAAATAATAACGGTTAGTATTCTTAATATGTGACAATCGCGTTAGAATTAAATATTACTTTAATAAATTCTTTTATCTTTTGCTCCATAATTTTTAATTTAATATTTTATTTTAAATATTTAAACTTTTTTTATTTAAATGTAAATGTTTTAAATATAAGTGAATTTTAAATATTTTATTTGCCAGCCGTGATTGTTCTTGTTTCCCAAATATTCATTAAAGGGTTAAGGAAAGAGGCACTGGTTGATGACTGTTCCTGGCATATTGCCCGTTAGGCGATAGTAACAGTAAAGTCATAACCAGCTGGTCAACTATAGGATTGACTTCACTTCCTTGTGTTCAACCCCTCCCGTGTTCCCGCCACCTACTTTTTTTTTCTCTGAACACTATTACAGTACTAACATTCTACTCCTATTACTAACATAACACAATAAACAGTTTACTGGTGTTGATATCTTAATGAAATATACAAAATGCAAAATATTTTAGAGTAGCTTATTCATTCTGCAAGAATTTTAAATACGAAATATTACACGCACTAAACTAATACCAAGTTTTTTTCTAATAAATCTATTTGTCAATATTTTGATTAAGCTATCAATAAAACTAAACAATGTGAGAGAAAAGGGAAACAATAAATTACTGGAATTCTAAATAATAAACATTGGTTACTATAACTGCAGAAAGAAAACAGGGCGTGTCATTATCTAAAGCAGGAAAAAAAAAACATTGCGAGAAGATTTATATAGATTTCTTTATTCTGGAATGCAAAATATACTGGTTTAAAATTATATAATCAGATTATTTAAATGTGTCTAATGTACTTGTTATTTGTTAATAACGTTTCAAGACCGACTTGCCAACCTTGTTTTATATAACAATCAGTTGTATATTTTATTGAAGCTGAAAAAAAAAATTATTTACCCATAAGTTACAACATTAAAAATAGTGATGGTTAGATTGTTTTGACTAGAAAAAGTAAAGACTAACGAGTGATTTGCAAAAACCTATTACTAAATACATCAAACATAGATATTTTTATTTAAAATGAAAATAAATTAGCAGGCATCAAATAAACTAAATGAAGAAATTTAAGATAAGATAAGATATCAAAAATTACTTCAGTGTTTCAACATTTTTGCATAATTTTAAGTCGGTGCAAAGCATTATTTTTTGTTACGTAATTAATTAGGTAGTTCTGATGAACAAAATTTACAAATTGATTGAATTTTTTACTTTTTATTGTATTTTTGAAAACAGGTTTATTAAAAAAAGTAAATTTACTTTTTTCAAACTACTACAAGCGTTAAACAAGTCAATTATTGCCGTCGATGAGAAATGAATCTTGTGGTATGAAAAATTCCAAGCTTCACTGGAACTCAAAACCCAGGATATTCCGGATAAAAGATGGTGGGAGACGTTACCTCTTTATCACGAAGATCGGGAAATTAAATTAACTTTAAGAAATTTAATATTCGATGACTACCTTTTTTTTATTAAAGAAACCACAAATCAAATAGTAAAAATGTTAGGGAAGGAACCAGTTTAAAAATAGGCAAAAATTCAACACTAGTAATGAAATTTGACAGAAATATGGATAATTATTAATTGTTCAAAAGTAGTACAGCATAATAAACAAAAGTTTGAGACAGATTCCAGAAAATATACAAGGGGTGCTTTCATACAGAAAACTTCTTCTTATATCAAATGCATTTTTAAAAATGAATAAATTTCTTTATTTGATAATACTTATTGATCTAGGCTTAGTAGACCACTAACAACTCTGTATCATGACTGAAATAACATTAAACTAAAGTTATCGTATAGTTATGTCTGGTAAATATAATGTTAAGTATACGTACCATTGTGAGTTCATTTATCCAAATTAACTAAATTTTTAATTCCCGTTGGAATACTGTCATTGGGCAGTTACCTTCTCAAGATGCCTTTTAAACCATTTGTAATTGGACCCTTCTTAATCCTTTTTATGTTATAAGATTCACTTGTATTTTTATTTTTTATTTTTTTGTAAATAAAACCTGCTCGTAATAAAAGTACAACAGACTGAATGCATGTAATGGTTCTTAAAATTGCTACGTTATACGATACTGGATTTGAATTTCAGAAAGGATTATCGTGAAGATTATTTTTGGATCAATAATTTATTTTTACAAAATTATTAAAATTATAATTATGGTGTATTACTGACTAAAATGCTTGAATTATGTATTCAAGCATTGAATACATAATTAAAATACATTGAATACATACTCTGGTACAAAGGAGAGGTCAGTTTCTGTTACAAATTCTATTTACAATCGGATAAATCTTATAGAAACCTTAAGTAAGTTTGATCATATACAAAAATTTGACAGGAAGTTGCCATCGAAACTCCACAGTAATTACAAATTAGTATTATAACTTGTGTGGAAAGTGTATACATTTGAAACTCGAAAAATAGGCCTATCAGTAACATAACAAGTCAAACGATAAACAGGAATCAAAAAAGAAGGAAGAGATGAACAACGAGGAAGAAAAAATTAACTACAAAACAAAAAAAAACAAAACTAGAGAAGATTAAATAAAAATAGGGCACTCAGAAGATGCGCTACCATAAATCACATAGTCACTAAGATCCAGCATGTAGAGTCGTTACAGCCGTCTAACGTCCTTTCAATTATCTAGGAAGTTCATGACTAAGTGATTCACGTAGTTGTTCAGGCACAGTTCATATCTAGAACTGAAGCGTTTTATTTCTTCTCGGATGCAGGCAGCATAAACCCAAATATTCATGGACCTCAGTATTTTTCCAAACCACGTCGCCTGTGTGATACACCTTACAATTTTTTCTGGAACCGCTATAAAATCTCGACATTGCACTTGCTTGTTCCCCATATTTTAATTTCAAGAGGTCTAAATCGGTTTCAGGACTTATGTGTACAAAAACAGTTTATTAGACAATGATAACTGGGACCTCCTGTCCAACAAACAGTACATTTCCTTAAGCTTGACATTTAATTGCTTTCTTTTTTCCCTACATGTAAGATGAAGATCCAGTTGAAGTCCTAGGTACCTTACGCTTTCGGTATGCGGGATTAAAAAAAGCCGTCTAAAATCACTCGCGGAGAGTCCCATTTTCTCAAAGCGAATGTCACGTGACTCGACTTCATTCGGTTAACCTTTATCTTCCATTTTCACAGCACTTGTTGATTTGGTTTAACCCAGATTGTAGAATAGTCGAAGCTACTGTTGGGTCCACATTAGCAGCTAGAAGAGCCGTTTTTCCGCAAAAGAAGCAACGGTGACGTTGACCACAGTGAAGAAGGAATATACGAGTAGAACAGGATCCATAACTGAGTCTTCGGGTACGCCCGACTTAGTATCGAAGAACATAGAGGAAGGAAAGGCTAATGACGACAGTTATTAAAAATAAGAATTCCATAACTCAAGTTAAATAATTATTACACTAGTTTGTTTTAGAGCATCAAATTGTAGTTTTTGTTTATCAAATTGTTGGTCTAATTCTAGATACGACTAATTGTCAAATTTAATTTGAATTTTACACTTCCTCTCATTTAGTAGGACTTCATTCACATTACTGCTATATTACGCAAATTTAATTTAAAATTAATTGAATTTATTGCTTTTTATGAGACGGGTAATTTGGTATTAAAAAGCATAATTTCTTATTTGTAGATATTTTTAATATATTTTAATGTTTTATTAAATTTTTTTTCAAATACTGTAACAACCATGACTAAATAACCAGACAAGAGTCGCATTCGAAAATGGCATAATAATTCCTAAGTACAATAAACATTCTGGGCTAGGATTATTAAAAAAAATTGGGGGTTGAATTACTGTTTTTTACATTCGTTAAAAGGAATACATCGCTATACCATACCCATCGAACTGCAGGAGCTACTCAGTTTAATAACTGCCACTTTTACTTTTTTCAAAACAAGGGCTGGCTTGTACAGTAAACATCATTAAATTCAGTGAAAGTAATACTATTCCTCAAATTCGGAACGATTCTTTTATTTATAATCAATTCTTTGCTTTAATAATAATTTACTTTTTACCACTGAGTCTTTAAATTGTATTTTTATATATAAGTACGTTAATTTAGAAAAAATTGACCAATCTGTTACAGAAATAGACACTTGCAATAAAGTTTAATTTACGATGAAAATATAACACAAAAAAATATGTATTCAAAACACTGCTCTCGTGATGATGTTATGATCGTGATGAGCAATACAGACGTTTTATCTGGAATTAAGAATTTAAATCAATAAATTAAGAAAAACATATCTTTAAAAAAATTATCTGTTACCACGTGCTAACAAACAGTAATGATTGTATTTTATTTCTGAAAACCAATTATAAACAAAATTTTTACTTATGTAAAAACAAATATTTTCTAATCTACACATTAAACGCTTCAAAAACACGTTTTTAGTATGTATAATATTTATTTGAGTAAATATATATATATATATTTGTGTACAACCATATGTTATATATATATATATATATATATATATATATATATATATATATATACACACAAGAAAACACGAGTAAAATTGCTTTTAATTCATCTCGATAAACACAAACATTCTCTAGCAGTAGCTGACCCTAAAAGCTGTGCTTCTTAACTGTGTTGTGTTAGTAATCGTTATAGGTTACGAGGTCGGGATTAGTTTTTCGCCCCAATTCGTCCCATCTACTTGGAAGTCAGTGGAAAATTTTAAATTTTAAGTATCTTACAGAACGTTAATGTAACTCATTTACTTGTGTTAAATTTAATTAATATTCCAAATGAACATTACGTTATTAATACATCGCTGTTATTTTAAATAACTAAGTAAAACTGAAAAACTAATTGTCTGTAAAAAGAAAAAAAAATGGTTTTTTATAATATCTTAATGTAGCCTAAATTTTTAGGCGTCATTAGGTTATTAGTTTCATTATAATACACAGAAACTAATTTTCTGTCAAGTAATCGTTGCAAAAATTATCATAAATTAGAAAAATGTATCATATTTATCAATTGCCATAAAAGAAACGGTTAAAAGCCTCCTAGTTTTATCACAAGTCACTTTTAAAAAAGCTCAATGAAAAACAGCCAACATAGAATAACAGCCTTACTGAGGAAATAAGGAGTGTATTGCCTTATCCTTTGCCTTCTTCAGTGAGCCGGATGAGTTGTTGCATAACAATATTTCAAGCCTACTGAACTGCAAGAGATATTTAGCTTATAAACGCATTTTCAATGAGTTCAAGAAATGATCATTATTACTCTTATAAGTCAGCAAACAATTAAGTAAATATCTTACTTCAATCATTACAAAAAAAAATTCATGACACGATTACCAGGAGATTACATGACATGTAGGAGATTACATTAGTCAGCTGCACGGTTAAAAGAACTTCCATTTTTAAATAAAAAAAATTATAACTACAAATAGAATTAATTATATGTTATTGACAATAATTTTATTTAAATTGCAAACAAGGACACTGACTGTCACAGCTGAATATCTTTTTTTTATATAAAAAAGTGAATATTTTTTATATTTATATGAAAAAAATAAATTTATGTAATAAAGCACTAAAAAAAATATTTCAATACTTCTTTAATTAATAACTTTTTGAATTCGTTGCTAAATATAAAACAAATGCTTTATTAACAAGTTATTAAACCTTACTTGTCGGAAGTAGAATAGTTAAACTTTGAAGAAGAATTATAACACTTTCTAATGCGTCTTTAAAGTCACTTTATTATTATTTTTTACAAATTGATAAACCCATAAAAAACGACGTCCGAATGAAAAAAGTCGTTACCAATAAACACGAAAAACTAAAGCAACATTTTAAAAAGAATGTGGATAATTATGAAAATTATTTTATAAAAAGTTAAACAGAAATTCATCGTTTAGCAACAATAAGGGATCAATGTCCAACAGCCTTTTTAAATTTTTAATTGGTTGAAATGCTTTTGTGAAGTCATAAGAACGTTAAACTATTATCCCCAACTTTGTTCATTTGAGGAGATATCGTTTTAATTGATTTAATAATGTTAGTGGTCATCTTTTTTGAGATAAGTTTATCTATCCAGTCTACAAAAGAGGAATGCACTAAGTCGTGGAGAGCAGTCGGATTGAAGATCTAAGTATATATTAAAAGTAAATTTACGCTTTCTGCTGAAATTGTCTACAATGACAACAGTCAAAAAACAGCTACAGAAGTTATTTATACTTTTTAAATTCTTATTTGAAAATCTAGGTTAAACACTTATTTTCTAGTGATTCGTAAGTACTTTTTTTGATCAAATAATATTGTTTATTATTGATTTGCTTTTATTTCGTGTACTTTTTTATATATACTTTTCTTCGTAGTGCATACTGATGATAAAACCAATTACCGCTCAGCGTAGCTCTTTATTTGTATGAATCTACGTCTTGGTAAAAATTATAAAAGAAATGGAGAAAAACGACATAAATAAATTGGTTCCGGGAATTAGATATCGATCTTTGGAGCTAGAGTATAATTCTTTTTGGAGTAGAGTTAAATTCTTAAAAAATTAATTTTCATAACTTTTTCCAAGAAAATACTTTAAATATAGCATGGCATTATATATTATATATCTTTACAAAAGTCCAACATTAAACAATGATCACAACCAAAGTGTGTTTATATTAAAAATACATTTTTAGTTAAGAAATTATTTCCTTTTAAATTTTTGGTGCAAAATAGGGTCACTAGAAAAAATTTTTCCACAAAATAAATATAGTATTATTAAAATTGGTAAATTTTGTCGTTAGTGAGGTTTGAATGTATGTAAAACGTTACATACCGTTGGAATTGATAACCTCATTCTTTTAAAAAATAATAGCACTAAAACAATTTCATGTAAGCTCTCACAACTTGGCCTTCGTTTGGCTTATGAATTACAGGTACCATTACTCTTTAATAATGTTTGAAATCTAATTTTAGGTGTACTTAACGTGTAAAATCCTGTTAGATCATCAGTGAAAAGCTGTAAACTATCTGGAAAACCAATACATGATTTCCAGTTGTAATATGAAAGTTATTGTATTTTCCGTAAAAATATTTATCTGTATTGGAAATCGAGACAAGCATATTTAGTAATGTATCACCTACATTAGTAGGTAAATCTAATACATTATTACATAGTACAATCACTACATTATTTCACCTATGGTGTCGGAGAATGCATAATCTTTTATTTAAGATTATTAATCTAATTGTATTTTAATAATCAATTAATGATTTAGACTAGTTATTTGGGCTAAATGAATGAAATAAACGATTCTTGTTTTTCTAGGAAAGATATCAAGTGGAATATTGTTGGCGATTCATATTATAATGAAGTGGTTTAGTTAATTTAATAAAAGACGGTACACAAAATTAAAAGTGTTGATGTAGTCAAGGATTAGAATGCGTGAAGAAAGTAATTTAAGACGGAGAATACAATCAAAAAGTGTTTAGTGAAATGATAAGCCCAGAATAGAAGAAATGGAGAAATCTTAAATCATTAAAATGACAGATGAAGGGTCAGTCATAATTATTTTAACTGTCAAAAACTTGACTGAAAATTAACTTGATTTAGATAGCTGTGATAATATTCATGAAAATATCTATCAGTTTATTTTTTTGATATTTTGCTGTATATCGTAACATAATATTATACATTTCTTTTTTTGAATGTGATTTTAATTCAGTTAAAATTCCAGTTATCGTTTTTTCTCCAAACAGTCTCTATCTGAAGTTCACAAAACTTGTATTCTTGACAATATTTAGGATTTAAGTGCGAGTCATTAATCACTGGAATGGTTTCCAAAAAAAATTCTGTCACGCTATAACAGCCAAGGTTATGTTGTTTATTGCAATTTATTTAGGTCGTAAATAACTCTTTATTATTGTTTCACTCCATTCAGTCTAGTAATTTTTCTTATTACTTTTCTTTTACTTTTTTCTACTACTTTTCTGTAGGCCGATAAATTGTGCCCGCTATTTTATGACCCATATTTTTAGTATTCGCAAACTTTTAAAACATGTTTTAAAAATTGCAATTAAATTTGGAAAAGATTTTTAATTTAATAGTTATAATATGGTGCGCGTGTGCGTATATACATATATATATATATATATATATATATATATATATATATATATACAAAACTGGCCGGCTTATTGGTATAATAATTAGAAAATAGGTACTTCAATATTTATGTAAGTATACAATATAAGCTTAATAAGCGATATATGTAAACTTCGCTCGACCATAATATTCTGATTTAAGTTTAGGTAACGTGGTATTCTTACAAGAAAATTTTGGAGTTAATTTTATGTATACATTAACGAGCGTATTTTTTGTACTCCGTGTATTTATTTCTAATATTACAAGCATTAATTTTAACTTACCTTTTACTCCAAAATTAATTTAACGTTTAGTTTGAAAGTTGTGTAGGTAGCTGATAAAAAAACGTTTCGTCATATGTGCTAGATTTTAAAATGTACTTTTTCAATGAGATGTAATAGCTGAAGAGTTTTCTATTATTTAAGAACACTTTCTGTTTGGGAACACTTAATACCCCTATATACGATTAGCCTATTTTACGAAAGCGAGTTGTATCCTGTTTGAAAACATATATTTCAAATCAAAGAAAACTTGCTCACTAAAAAGAAGAACCGTACTGGAACTCTTAACAGTGAACATTGACTTTGTTACTATTTCTGCTTAAAAAAAAGTTTTAATTACACTTAAATTCACTAGTTGTATTTTTTTATCAGTATCCTTTTTACAGTATTTTTTTTATAAAGTTAAAGACATCAAACCAAAAAAGCGAAAATGAATGTCTTTTTATTCACTGACATTAAGGAGAATCCAACGAATTTCTTCAAGTAATTTTTGGAGCAGCGGTTGAAAAAACCTCTAGCGCTATAAGAACTGTGGAACAAGTGTTTATTGACCTACATACCCAAAGGTAAGATCAAATGAGTAGATTTTCCTGTATTGTCACACATAATATACAAGGGAGATGTTGTTATTAATAGACACTTGAAAATTGACAAATAACCCATTACTGATGGATAGAATGGAAGTTATCATGTGAATTATAATATTTTACATTAATGAACCGAAAAGATATGAGATTGATTCAAGTATGTAATTATTTGAAAAAAAAAAAATGTAAACACGCATACAGAATATTAAAAATTGGTTTATAGCAGAAATAACGGGCAAAACCTGATGTAGTCAATTATTGATGAGCGGTGAGAATAAAATTATCGCTATCTTGTAGCCCTTATTGCTATCTACTATCTACTACCATTCAATCGCGATGGAGTTGAGGAACGGTGTATACCGAACGTTTGCTGTTAAAGCACGTTACAAAAATAATGAGTTACTTAATCACGGAGTAAGTATTTCGGAATAATTTTAATGTTCTTCATAATGATTCGGTGCTTTCTGTCCCTGCAGTAAAAACTTTGTGGAAATGGATTTCACATTGGAATGAACTGGAAGCATTAATTTGAGGCATCTCTACAACATTTCATCGCAGAGTCGTTTCTGATCGCAGAGTAAGAAACATTTTTAACCAAATTCTCTATTACCATCTGTGTAAGTTTCAGATACTGCATGCAGTGAATGATGTTGATCCTGCAAATCGACTGACTTTCTGTCATCGGTAATATTAATCCACATTTTTTAAGCATTATTTTGGTGAGTTATAAGGTTCATTTCTACCTTTCGGGCTTTGTCAATAAGCCCGAAAATTTTCAGTATTGGTGTAGTATAAAAAATCCTTCAAGATTAAACGAAAAGCGCTCCGTAATGCCAGAGTGACAGTCTGATGCACCATTTCATCAATTGGAATTATACGATCATACTGCTTTGAGGACGACGACGAGAGCAAAGTTACGGTAAATTAACGTCAGCTTGTTAGAACACTTCCTTTACCCTGATTAATTTGTCATCCTGTTAATCAAAACACATTATTTCAACAAGATCGTGCTACAAGCCCCACCACGGATTTCCATGAAAACTGTAAGGAAAATATTTCCTAATCACGTTATTTCAAAGGCCGGGGACATTCCGGTGCCTACAAGACCACCAAATATTATTTTTCCTTTGGAGGTACTTGAGATTAAACTTTTTCAAAACGCCACCACCACCCCCACCGTGCAACCTGGAGAATCTTAAACAACGGATCCGAAAAGAAGTAACTCAAATTTCTGTGGCCGCACTGCAAAGTGTGAAGGGTAGCCTTCGCATAAGATTGTCGGAATGTGGGAAACAAAATTGTTTCTATTTTCAAGATGTTGTTTTACATAATTTTTTTGAATTTTCTTTCATTTCATATATGATAAAATGATGTAATAAGTTTTTCTACTTATGGTCTATTTTTAGTCGCTTAGGTTATTGCGGCACCTGTACTACATGTATTAGCATTGATAATTTAAAGAAAATAAATCAACAATACAGAGAATAAATAATAATTAAAAAGTTAGGTAACAAGTTTTACTGTAACTGAAGTATTCAGTTGAGAAGCTTGAATCGTTAGAAACACTGAATAACTAGTGTGAATTTTATTCCATTAAAAAGCTGAAGAATCATTATACTGGAAAAATTGATTTCATTATTTTACATTAAAATATTATTTGATGTTTTCTCTGAAAAATTGTCAAAATTTTTTTAACGCCAATGACTTTTTAACATTAAAAAATTATTTTCTTAACAAAATACGATGGTTTTAATCGACGACTTGGTGCAAGAGCATTCAAGCTTAAAATTAGAGAAGGTTTAGAAATATACAGAACTGTTTCATCTGTCTTAAGTGGTGATGAAATAAAGAAGGCCTAAGAAGACAGGAAAAATCAAAATTCAGAAAATACTCTAACGATAATATTTGGCTGTTTTCCGAAGAAAGATTTCCTTACGTTTAAACAGTAAATTTAATCTAACAACAGACTGAATACGTCTTGTTGAAACAAGTAGACTTAGAATTTAGAAGAAACCTATCGGGTGGAAACAAACTCTTAACAATAGGAGAATTTTCAAAATTTGTGAAATAAAAATTAAGTGAGGGTGGTTGGAGGAAAAATAAGATGTAGATAACTCAGCATATACGAGTATGAACCAAGACAATTCTGCATGTAAATAAACTCAATAATTTTCATTATAATACTATCTATTTCATCGTAAATAATTATTTTTTCAAGAACTTTTTTTTAGTTTCTCAGTGGAATATCTTGATGGATTTTAAATTAGGTAAAATAACGATCTTAATATATTTCTTTGACGACAAATACGTAGCAAATATAGTTAAAAGATATTTTATCAATCTTTTAGCGAGAAAATTATGTGAATTAAACAAAATAGCACAAATAAATAGTGATGAAAATTACGTAATATTGACTGATAGAAAAAGTACAAAATTATATATGTATTAAAAGTAGATGTATATTGAAAGTACAAATATTTTACAAGTACAAAAAAGCTACTAGTAAAACCTATTAAATATACAAAGTAGAAATTTTTACGAAGTAAACATTTTTTAATTTTTACAAAGAAAATTGTAGGAATGGTAGTGATCCCTTAATCCATTTTAATCAACGGACTACGATAAAGTACTGTAAAAGTATTATTTATCTTCCTACGTTGTTTGTAATGCAAATTAAACTTCCAATCGAAACGTATTATTTAATTTATTCACTTAATCAAACATTGCATTAAACATTTACATACAAGAAATAAAGGTTTTAAAAAAATAAATTTTTTTCTCTTACAGGGAATCTAAAATTAGTTTCTTTATTTATACGATGAACCTGTATATTTTTAAATTAAAATTGATAAAAATATTATTTTTTTAATATGCAAAATTAAACAAAAAACATCTATATATTATCTTGATGAAATACACGTGTCATGATTAAATTTGATAAAACCATATAAAAGACACGTTTCCCGCTACTGCCAACTTGAGTATACAAAATATCTATTCCGAGTTTTCTACAAATCAATTAAAATTCTTTTTCTATCGTCTAAACACTAATAATAATAATAATAATAATAATAATAATAATAATAATAATAATAATAATAATAATAATAATAATAATAATAATAATAATAATAATAATAATAATAATAATAATAATAATAATATTAATAATAATAATAATAATAATAATAATAATAATAATAATAATAATAATAGTAATAATAATAATAATAATATTTATTATTATTATTAATAATAATAATAATAATAATTTATAATAATAATAATAATATTTATTATTATTATTATTATTATTATTATTATTATTATTATTATTATTATTATTATTATTATTATTATTATTATTATTATTATTATATATATACCCCCAGTAAATATCGTTAATACCTTCAAGGAACAAACAGACGATTTTGGGTCATTATAACCGATAGTCACAATAACCGATGTTTAGGTAGCTTAGTGGTACTACTTTAATATGCTATCTGTACGGGTATTGTACTACAGTAATAATAATAATTATTTAAAACTAATAATAATAATTTATTTCCGCAAAAATATTATAAAAAAACAAAAAAAACAAACCTACGCAATAATAAATGCAAATACGGTAGAGTAAAACAAGAGAGAGAAGGATTGTAAAAAATATTTTTTTTTCTGTAAAAAGTCGGTTATTTTGCGTTACGCCATTATGTTGACAAGGCCGTAATTTTTTTGATTTCATAGAATTTGTTTAAAAAGTTTTCCTAATTTTTTCACGGTTCTTCCATATCACCGATATTGTTGAATGACCTACGCCTAATTCTTAGACGGTGTCCTTATTAGTTGAAACTGAAAAAGTCACGAATGTGACTGTTTCAGTTTACAATAATCTGGTACACGAAGAAATTAAAAAAAAAAAAAACTGCAGTACATATGTAAGAAATAAGGAACCGTCAAAATATTTCTGTAGCTACAATGTAGATATTAGTGAACTACGTTACCGATGAGTCACTTCTGTCCGTTATTACAAACGATAAAATGTTGCATTGCAGTGGAAAAAAGTCATAATAACCGATATGTCACTACAACCCGATGTCATTATAAACAATGTACATACTGTATTCATGCGTTAAAAGCATACTAAACTAACCAAGAGACAAGTTTTTGGTCACTATATCCGATGTCACTGTAAACTATACTTACTGTACATAGTACTTACCGAGATAAAAAAAAAAAAAATAGTAATGAGAATAGAATGAGGTATAAATAAACTTCAATAAAATGAAAAAAAAAAAAATACTTTAAAAGAAATACAACGCAAATTTATTTATCAATGTAAGTAATATTAATGGAAATTATGGTAATATTGCTTAATAAAAGATGATTTCTCATCCTGCGAAACTTTTATTTATTCTTGAAATATATGCAACGGACAAGAAAAAAATTTTTAATCATAGCAGAATTAAACGAATTTCCCCTTCCTTAAATTTTGTTAACGGTAGGCTTATCTCTGACTGGTCTATAGTTCATGCTGTCTATTTTTTTTTAGATATATTTTAATTGTCCAATCTGTGTAAAAAGCGAGTATTATAAGTTGTATTGGACAGACTAAACTGTTTAGTTGTTTTTAACTAAAATTACGCTTTTTTTCGATTATCTTAAACAATAACAGGCGTTGTATTATATTATTGTTATATTATTATATATTATAATATATTATATGCTATTGTTTGATATATGCTATTTATTTGTCTAATAACTAATATTTATTACATATTCTTTTTTTATTTATTCATAATTTTCCCTGACAGTCCCTCAAAGTTTTTTACTATGTATTTTATATTCAATTGAATTGTTAAATGAGAAAGTGTTAAATAGGGAGATAAAAAGGGAGAGAGAGACTGCAAGAAAGAGAGCAAGAATAGGATAGTGCTAGAGTGAGAAAACTCTCATGTTGAATATGTAATGATACACCCATACTTTTACAAACCTATAACATTCATAATGTTTTATTTATAATAAAAGAATCATTTTTAGTAAAGTATAAAGTATAAGAAGGTCCAATCGCTGCTGTATCAAGCTTTCAATCATTGAAATATAGTCAAGTATTAATAATTTTAAAGTGTATGCTTAAAAATCTATATTTAACGAACAAATTGTAGGGGAAATTAAATTATATCACAAGTGTTATAACTGTTGTTGATGGATATTTTCTTTAAAATATAGATATTTAGACGAATACTTTCCATACAGTTAATGGAGATGAAAAAAATACTTAAGAATCTATTAAAATATTTTAAAGAATATATCAAAATACCTACCACGCGAACGATTTTTAAAAGTAACAAAAGTCGATAAGAGAAATAAAAGGTAACTAAGCGAACTCTCTTGCTTATTCCGCTATATTCACACAATGAACCTTACAGTTCAAATAACCTCAGTATTTTAAGTAAATAGGAGATTTTTAACCTCATTCAAGTAAATAGCAACAGCATAAGGAAACATATGTTTTATATTTATTTTATTTTACGAGTATACGTAACTCCAAAAAGCATAAGAGATGAAATTATAAAATAATAAATTTTCATTCTTCTTTTTGTGACATATCAAGAGTATTTCTATTAGTTTTGTTATTTACTTCATTTGCCCATTAAATTAAAAATTATTTATTATTGATTTGATTGTAATTTTAGTAGTTATGTAATACACATTAATTTCACGGCACAATTGTTGTATACTTGAGTAAATTTTTTGAGATAACCAAATCTTAATAATAAAGTTTACTCTAAAATTATGATTTTATTCCTATCATTCTGAAAGCTAAGAAAATAATCTACAGTTAAAGGGTTTTCGAGCTATTTAAAAATAGATTGTAGGTATAGTTTATTATTCCCAGGTTTTTAACTATTTTATTGTTTTATAAATTTCTAGCGCAGTTACATTTTCTTATATTAACAAGATAACCTACCTTTGCTTTCTTGTAATTAATTTTAACCTTTATCTGTACCCCGAGATCTTAAAGTGGAACAAGTTTTACAGGTGACATCATAAGTATCGTCTTTTTAAATATTATACTGGTAGTTTTGTAAGGAACTATTTTATAATTTATTTTTTTGCAATTTTCTTGAGGGTTTGATTTTTTATAGGAAATTATTGAAGTAATTTTTAATTCTATTTTACATGTTTTTTACTGAAATATTCTTTTCAAAATTTATATGTTTTTTATGTTTGTATTAATTTTGTACATTTAATGAAATTTGGGGGCTTTCTGTTTTCTTCCACAATGGTTTTTTTTACGTTACGTATTATATTTTATACTTTTTCTTCTAAGTCAGTGAATATTTGGAGATATTTGCAGAAAAATTATAAACATAATCTAACAAAACTTAACCTACGCTCGCTTCGCTCGTTAACCTTGACTAGCAAGCGAAGCAAGTGTAGGTTAAATATGATTAGGTAAATTTATAATTTCCCTGCAAATACTTCCAAATACCCACTGATTAATACAGTACGTAATATGTAACGTAAAAAACCGTTGTGGGGGGAAGAAACAGAAACCACCCGAAATTTATTCCCATTCCTTCAATTTTATGGACTGCAAATATTTTGGTTTAAATTGCTTACAACTTCTTGTTAGTCAGGAAATAAGTATATTATTACGCTTGTATGTTTAATATCTTACCTATTTTAAGTAAATTTCTGTTAAAAAACTGTTTTCGAGAAAAAGTTTGTATTTTGTTACTAATCGAATTATCAATCTTTTATCTCTCTTAAGTCTCGCTGATATTTCCACTCTTTCACCGAACATTCTTGCTTGGGATATTCAATTGAAACTTCAGTTATTTAGGTTTTTTAATTCAGCTTTGGAGTGCATTATTAAAAAAAAATATTTTACGACCTTATTCAAGAAGCAGAAATCTTCTAAATTGAACTGATGAAATTAAATTTTTTATATTTCACTATTATGCTTGTTTTGTTTTTTAAAATCAATTCACGGGATAGTAAATAACGTAACCATTCGAAGTAATCACATCTTAGTTCTACAACTTAGAAATCACTTAACTTGCGAAGCGCTCGTGCAATCCCATGTGGTCTAGTGGCTAGGATATCTGGCTTTCACCCAGAAGGCCCGGGTTCGATTCCCGGCATGGGAAATTTTTTTTCATTTAAAAAAAATTCCAATGTTACTCAGATATACGGTTTTACGTGAAAATTAATTTTTAAATTAGAGTGATTTAAATCTCTTTTATAAAAATATGTCTTCTTGTATGCGAAGAAACAACTAATTAAAAATAATAACTATAAATAAACACTGTTTATAAGACCTTTTCTGTGATGCTGTAAGATCTAGGTTAAAAACAAGTTAATGGTACAATTTTTAGTTGTAACCGTATTCGAGTGTGGCTTCATTTTATTAGTTTGGTTAAATTTAACCGTCAGAATATTTAAACTTTTAACTCATTAGTGTACGAGTATATCTACCAATTAGTAAACAAGTTTTCTGTTCTCATTTCAAACACACATGTTTTGTTTTAAGTTCGTCATAAAGAGGGATTAAAATGCACGCTGATTAACCCTATTAACATAGGGTAATGGTAGTGGAGTAGTAGGCTGTGTTAATCCCCTGGTGGTAATATAAAGGGTGATAACATTAATTATGAAAACGGCTTTATATCTCAAACCAACATTGACTGTTTAAAGTTTGTTACTGAATTCAATTCTGAAGGTAATACAAAATTATAAAATTACTACTGGGCGTTTTACTTCGTTTTATTACTAACATGATTTTTCAGTTTCTGGACGTTTGATTATTTATACTCGTAACTCTAAAACTAAATCATTAATCGAGAAACGATTTTCACTATCGTTTTTCTCGTAAACGTTTACACTATAATCATGTATCACATGTCCCCTTCTTATTAAAAAAAAGCAAAATTTGATTCAATATGGCGGATCCAACTTGACGGACAAAAATTTCAAACACAGCAAAAAGTAGTAATTTTGTAACAATGTAGATCCGCACTTTTTTAAACTCGTATCCACTAATATCCTTCAGTTTTGAAATATGAAACCATTTTCATACTTAATATCACTCTGTATATGCTATGGTAATGATATTGTTAGCTTTACTATTATAATTTACAATTTTACAAGTTTTTTTTTTTGTCTTCAGTCATTTGACTGGTTTGATGCAGCTCTCCAAGATTCCCTATCTAGTGCTAGTCGTTTCATTTCAGTATACGCTCTACATCCTACATCCCTAACAATTTGTTTTACATATTCCAAACGTGGCCTGCCTACACAATTTTTTCCTTCTACCTGTCCTTCCAATATTAAAGCGACTATTCCAGTATGCCTTAGTATGTGGCCTATAAGTCTGTCTCTTCTTTTAACTATATTTTTCCAAATGCTTCTTTCTTCATCTATTTGCCGCAATACCTCTTCATTTGTCACTTTATCCACCAATCTGATTTTTAACATTCTCCTATAGCACCACATTTCAAAAGCTTCTAATCTTTTCTTCTCAGATACTCCGATTGTCCAAGTTTCACTTCCATATAAAGCGACACTCCAAACATATACTTTCAAAAATCTTTTCCTGATATTTAAATTAATTTTTGATGTAAACAAATTATATTTCTTACTGAAGACTCGTTTCGCTTGTGCTATTCGGCATTTTATATCGCTCCTGCTTCGTCCATCTTTAGTAATTCTACTTCCCAAACAAAATTCTTCTACCTCCATAATCTTTTCTCCTCCTATTTTCACATTCAATGGTCCATCTTTGTTATTTCTACTACATTTCATTACTTTTGTTTTGTTCTTGTTTATTTTCATGCGATAGTTCTTGCGTAGGACTTCATCTATGCCGTTCATTGTTTCTTCTAAATCCTTTTTACTCTCGGCTAGAATTACTATATCATCAGCAAATCGTAGCATCTTTATCTTTTCACCTTGTACTGTTACTCCGAATCTAAATTGTTCTTTAACATCATTAACTGCTAGTTCCATATAAAGATTAAAAAGTAACGGAGATAGGGAACATCCTTGTCGGACTCCATTTACAAGTTGTAGAAATAAATAAACATGACAGGCTTCTTCACTACATAAAAATAGAATTATCAATAAAGTAAATTAACAGTTCAGTATATTTTTATTGCTTATGAAAAAATCAAATTTATATTGCTTATATTTTTACTCAATTGTTTTGTTTATACTCTTTGTTTTTGTTACCGTATTGATAAAAAACCAAGATAATTAATAAATTAATGACGTTATATTAATTGTCCCCTTCGCTTTATTAGTCAGTAAATAAAAATAGTTCAATAACCTGAAGTTTGCAGATGACATTGTCCTCAGCAACTTCGGAAAAGCACCATATTCAGATTTTAAATTATTTAAAACAGGCTAGTAGGGAGGTTGGTCTGAAGTTAAATTATGAAAATACTAAAATTGTAGCAAATGACTTCTTGACCACCGAAACATTGTTGTAGTCAAGGAATTGATCTATGTAGGGTAAACAGTATATTTTCAAGATAGATTGCCAAAAGAAATTTAGAGGTGCATTTCCCTTTCATTCCATAAATAGTGGTATTTACTGCCATAAATACCAGTATTTATGGCATTAAAGATGTTTATCCAACAAAAGATAGATATTAAATGGAAACGTCTTTTCTTATTTATATATAAAAATAAATGTTTGTTGGTTTGTCCCGAATGCGTTCCTATGCCATTCATCCGATTGCGATCAAACTTTGGTGAGTTATGCGCGCGCACGTCCGCGAAGGTTTCTGAATTAGTTTGGACCCGCTAGGTGGCGCTGGGGTCGAGATATTGCGAAAAACTGTATTTATGCTCCAATTTGGCTCATATTCAGAATATGTGTTACTTACATGGAAAGAAATACCTCTGCAAAATGGATCCGCTAGATCGCGCTTGGGTTGAGATATTTGGAAAAATTGCATTTACGGTCCGATTTGGTTTATACTCAGAATATATATTAATTAAGTGAAAAGAAATATTTTTGCGAAAATGGACCCGCTAGGTGGTGCTAGAGTCGAGATATTTCGAAAAATTGTAGTTATGTTCCGATTTGGCTCATATTTGTCCAAAACGACAAATTATTGGTCGACACACAATTAATCATATGTAACCATATAGAGCGGGTGAAGCCACGACGGGGATGCTAGTGTTTAATAAGTATTATATTGCGGTCTTAACATACAGCTGTCAGAGGTGGCCTATAACAAAAGCGTTAAGAAGGAAAATACAAGTTTGGGAAAGAAATATGGAAAGAGGTATGTTGAACATAAAGAAGAGGAACACGGTTTAAAATCAAACTGTTAAACAACTTATACAATTATTTTTTCCTTCATTTTCATTGCACTGTTAGTTTAGATCATTTAGAACTGTAAACGTAGTTCGTTGACTTCGTCATCTCTTACCGACGAAGTTCTGACGAACTCCGTGATTCTATTTATTGTATTTATTATTTTTTTACCTAAAATACATTTGCTCATTTTAAAGATACGATTAAAGAGAAATACAGATTACATAAAAAATGTTAGATTACAAGCCTATAAGGAATTAAATTTTTTAAATAAATTCTTTTTATCTCTGGTGCTTATTAGAAAGTGCATTACGGTAATGAGATACATTCATTACACAAAGTAGTCTGATTAGATAATAATGCTCAATAATATTCATCATCATCAGTAACAATTAGCCACCATTTCAAGAATAAAATTATGTATAAATTAAAATTATATGTTTCATAATAAAATTATATATAGCAGCTGTATTATTGAATATTAATAAAGATTTCTCTAATTAGTTCATTCGGTTAACACGAATTCCATATGGAAATATGAAAGATTTTTTATTTTTTTAGATTGAAAAATGTAGTTATTAACCACCTGATTCTTTTTTTTGATTTTAAAATTATACAAAAAGGATGTATAAATTTTACAAAGAGCTCAATTTAATATAAACAATAATTTTATTAAATATTTAATGGTATTAATTAAAATTAATCTTTTTCTCTTATTGGAATTAGCATGTACGGTAAAGGAATGAATAATATCAGATGGGGTAAACGACCACAAAACAAATCTAAAAATCGGAAATATAATTATTTTTTAGCAGAGTTAAAAAAAGACAGAAATTAACATTTTAAATCGTACGCTTTTTTATTACGTCCAAGCAGTAGCTGTACCAAATAAACCGAATTCAACAATTTTATATTTTACTTTGTAGATGAAATTTCTCTGTTAATCCCGTTGTTAATTTTTATCAAATAGTTTAAATGAAATATTTTTTTTTTAAATTAAAAAAATAAAAACATACGATTTATGTAGACGATTTAAAGATAGATTATATTTTTTTCATTTGTTAGCTATTGGATTGTTATAGTAAAATTATTTATGGAGCCTGGTATTCAAAGTATTGTCAAGAGAAAGTCCAACAAAATCAGCTGAAAAATTTGGTGTACAAAATAATTCGATTCGCATTCCAAAGAGTAGCTTTGTAACAATTTCTTCACATTGTTTCTCTGGATTTCTATTGTTTGTTTATTTCTATTAAACACAGGTTGCTCGGCTTTGCAACTCTTCCAAACGGCTTTTTTCAAAATGGGTAATGATTTCTTGTAGGCCTATTCATATTTTAAATAAACAATAAAAATATAGAATAAACTTTAAAAAGCTACTTAAAATCCTCCTTTAAAATTTAAAAATAATAATTTTTTTGGTTCTTAAATATAATTTTTCTTAAGTGTACGCCAAAAAAGTTTAGATAAAAAATTGCGAACAAGCCGGCGTTTTACTTTAAACATACAACTATGAACAATTTACAATGCTTAAATACCGAATTTAAAAATGCGAAATTAAAAGAATAATCAACAAATATAGTTTTAATGTCTGGATTTGTTTTCATTCAATGAATTTCTATATTAATTTTCTTATTAAGCTGTAGATATTTTGCCTAATTAACTTTTTTTATAAATTGGTTATTAAATTACCACTGATATTAAAGTACTAGGTAGGTACAAGGTATAAAAAAAAATAACTTAAACTCAATTTTGATTTTTTATTATTAAATAAGTAAATGTGGAACCAGAATCAATACACAAAAAACAATTTAAAGCTGAAATTCAGGAAATTAACAAACAGAAAACAAAATAGATTAGCGATGTACCAAAACGTATAATCCCATGTGGTCTAGTGGCTAGGATATCTGGCTTTCACCCAGAAGGCCCGGGTTCGATTCCCGGCATGGGAAATTTTTTTAATAAGAGATTTAAAAAAATATATTTTTTTTATTTTATGTGAATATAAAATTATGTATGCATACTTTATTAACTTTCACGTGAAAATTAAAAAAAAAGTACATTCAGTTATTACGTTTGTCTAAAAAATTATATCTTAACTTACGTGTATATATAATTATGTACATATTACCTGACCAAAATAGAATTAAACATTAAAAAAATAAAATATTTAGTTATTAATTATTTCTTACGCCAATTTTGGTCATATCAACGAAAGAGTTTTTCCGATATAAAACTATTTAAGATTTTAAAAATACATTTTATTATTTTTGAAGAACTCTTTTATTTATGTAACATTTTTCTTTTCCGAAGTAAGTGCAAAGTAGGCATGTGAATTGAAACTAAGAGTTGGCTGTTACCCAAAATTAACATAGCCAACAATAATAAAAAGAATTAATTGCGAACTATTTTCACTTAAGGCAATAAATACTTTCATATCAACGATAATAATAATAATAAAAAAACAAAACTGGAATAAAATGCTCTTAAAACTCATTATTAAATAAAATTTATGAATAAGTTTTTCAACAATAAAACCAATTTAAATTATTAAAATTAGACCTCTTAATGTTTAAAACAGTCTAATAAAATATTCCGTTATTTTATAAATAAATTTAGTACACACATCGATTTAACCTCATAACTCTCACCAGTCAGAACACACGGTAAGGTTACAAATTTAGTAAACACGACTGCATGGAGTCTTTTATTTTTTATTTCTATTTAAACATGACGCAAATTAGATTAAGTTCCATAATGACATTTTGAAAGAATAGTGGCAATGAAATAATATCTCTGCACTAAAAACGGAAATATCCTTACTATGAAATGAAGGTAAAATTCAAATTATTTTTATCGATTTTTCAAAGAAAAGTACGGTATCACGCGGTGAGATTTTGGGTGAAATTAAATTTCTTTACGTTACGAGTACTTTTTTTTTCATTACGAGTACGAAAATATCATTCACTTAAAATTTCGTATATTTCACTTGTAATTTCGTTATATATATATATATATATATATATATAGGCCTACATATAAAATTTGTGGCTCAAAACTCTCTAAAGCTAAATCAATTTTATGAAATTTAGACTTGCTGTAGTGTATCTGAATTTGTGCATGTGAAAATTTGATGAAAATTGGTCGAGTTGTTCTTGAGTTACGCTCAATTTAAGTCGACAACAAACATCATTGTGTTGGTGTATTTTTCATACGAGCTTATGCACTGAGTCAAAATGGTGAAAGAGTTTAAACTTGCTGCTTGTGAAGGATCTTACCATTAATCGAACTTATGTACTAGTGCAGTATTCTCTGGAAATCAATGCGTTTCTGACTGCGAAAAAGTGAGGGCGTCGATAACGAAAAGTCGGTCTTTTTGCGTATAATTGCGCAAGAGCTTTTTTCTTGATATTATTATATATTCTATCGTTATATAATAATTAAAATTCATTTTTTTATTTCATTATATATTTTAAATTAGTATCGCATAGTATTAATTTATAACTTAATGACAGGTATTTATTAATATAATATCTCACATATAGCCTATTCTATATATTTAGATTGGTACAGATACCGGTTATATTCGATCGCAGTAATAAAATGAAACTTTTCATATATAATTGTTTGATTAATCTGAATTTAAATCATAAAATTTCTTTAAAATTTCAAGCATCTTGACTGTTCAAAAAAATAAAATCGCCTCAATAACCTAGTTTGTAGAGAAACAAACAGATATTCCGAACATTTGTAGGATTGTAAGTATACTAAATATTTAATATATTAAATGCAATCATTATCTTATCATACAAATTATCTTTAAAAGAAACACCGATGGTATATTAACACATTTGGAAGAATATATACGTTTAGTTTCGGAAATCAGAAAATTTGAATATGAACTAGTATTAATATGAGTGTGTACCTAGATAATTTGATTACGCTTTGAATAATATTTAAATTGAAATATTATAAGATGATTAATTTATTAAGTTTAATATGAAGATCAGTCTCTGAAGAGAAGTATGAGCTTAGCGTGGAATTTTGGTTTGCGATTAGAAGCCAAATTTTTCTAAAACTAGGTTGTTATTAAATAAATTCTCTGCCTACGGAAAACTCCAAATTATAGTCTATCTTTATTAAACTATCAACACAATTATTGAAAGAGTAAAAAATTATTTTTATTATAATGAAAGAAGTAGAAGAAGAATTCTACATGATTTCTGATGTCGAAATTCTCTAACCCAGGAATTTGATTCAGGTACATTACAAACACTAAATTATACTTTTTAAGTTTAACTTTAGTAATTGGTACAGACCCAGCGTCATTGGGTAGAAAATAGACGAAGAGTATTGTGCTCTTAATAATTAGCATTATTATTATTACATTTTTAATGTTGAAACATAATTACACTATTATTTTACGACATAAACAAAGTTGTTTTTCTGAATTTGGTGAAGACCATTAAACTCAGATTACTCAGCGTGAAAAAAAAAAAAACTATCTTAAACTTCTCTATTATGTCAATACCAAGTCTATAGACAGAAAATCAGACAGAAAAGGCCAAGAGGCGAGAACGAAAAGCTGTAGTATTTGGTACCCAATTCGAGAAAGTGTTGCAGGATAACATTCACGATGACGTCGGTACCAAACATCAATTTTGACGAAAACAATCCTGATCAATTAGACACTTTTGAATTCAACAATATTTATGAATAAAATTAAGTTTTATCACCGGTGAAAATTTACAGCGAAAAAATGTTTTTAAATTTTATCTTTTTCAACAAACAATAACCAAAAAAATATACACACAGTCTGAATTAAATGAAATATTAGAAATTACTGCTACAGTGATTCTAAAGGAACTTGATATTTTATATTACATCTGTACACTGAAAGTAATCTATTATTGTTTTAATAATTATTTATTCTAACTAATTATTATTATTATTTATAGTACAACTATAATTATAATTATTTATAGTACAACTAAATCCAATTTTCTTTTCTTTTTTTTGGGGGTGAAAAACGCTTTTGCGATATCATCGTCTGAATCCAATACAGTCGATTCATGCATACATTATCAATTAAAAATTTTTTTCAATTTTAATTAGGAACAGTTTTACATGGTCTATTGTTAAAGTAAGAAACAGTGTCCACGATTTATTTTGTGTTCATAAACTGATAAAAAAATGAAGTTTTTTTATTATTGCTGTCATTGAAGTGAGATTCTTGAGTAAAATTGTTTATTTTAGAATATTAGTATTTGTTGTAGAATCTGTATGAAAATGACTTAATCTAAAATAATCATCATACTAAGGGCTAAAATGATACTGTTTATAAAAATTGATGACACTCTTTTTTAACAACTGTCTACGGGATTTCGAATAATTTAAACTTAGTACATGCTTTAGCTCAGAAAAAAACTTTATTTATAGGATAAATACAGATAAACAACCACATCTCAGCAAACTCTTGAAATAACCATTAAATAACTTAATAAGACACCCCTGTACAACAGTTGTCTTTTTTTAAATTCTGAACGAATTCGAGGTTAATTTTTTTAGAACGATCTCAAATGTGGTCATTCTAAAATAAAGTGGTGTCCAATATGATATCAAGAGTCAGTAAATTTTTCAGTATAAACTTCCAAAAAACCGTGTTCTGCCAGAGGCTTGTCAACAATATTAGATTTATTGTGCGGATTGTTGAACTCAACAAATATATTTTTGAAACTTTTAGAAAATGTTTACTGTATTTAATTATATCGCTGAAAGTATCTGAAATATATAACATCACAGAGTTAGCGCTCTTTCTTATCTAGAGGAGAAATTATTATTCTCTAATTTTCTTGTGGTAGTAAAATTTTTAAAAGAGCAACATAAAAGAACATCTATGAACAATAAAAAAATAGGATAACGGAGAGCACGTGGCTCGATGGGACTCACATTTACTCTACTCCAGAAAGATGAATTTGTACCTGAAGAAAGATGTACGGTATCTACCGTTTAAATTCTCTCCTGAAGTAAACAAAACCACTGTAATGTGACCCTAATATATTACAACTTAACACCGATATATTTCAACTTATTTACACAATTGAATGCCTTAGATAAATAGTAAAACAGAGTTAAACGACTCATACAACACTTCAACTAATTCACAACAAAAATTATTAAGTGTATTAATAGACGAATTACCCGTCCTAATATTGATGTTAGAAATTAGAGACTATTTTTTAAAATAGTTTAGAAATCATGGCATTACAGCGATGGGACGATAAATTTGTCACGTGTTTAGGGATATCACTCTAGCAGACAACATCAATCAAATTCTTCATCACAGTAGAGTTTAAGGTAATAATTCAAAAAAACCTTAGCGCCAAAAAATCTCCATATTAATAACTACCACGTTAGATGAGATACACGAACTTTCAAACACCATAAAAAATTCACTATACAGTATTTAAAAGCTGCATTCTTGGAGCTAACTGAAGCATTCGATTTAACTAAAACGAAAAAGTGCTAAATTTTTGCACTTCAACTTTTTATAAAACACCGTAAATGAAACCTCCTTATCATTTATCTTTATTATATTTAAATCATTTCTATTAAAACCTCCATGGTACGTTACAAACGTTACTTTATACAAAGAAGATTTATATGTAAATCCGAACAAAATAAAAGGTACAGTTTTGAAATAGTAAAATGCAGAAAAAACCTTCTAAACGTCTAATTACTCAATCTCTCAGAAAACAGTAAAAATTGTTCCCGGTTAAAGAGATCAAGTTACCACTTGACCTTCCGTTATAATTTTAGTACTTTTCATTCAATTAAATTGTCTCTTGCACTATTCGTACTCCATAATTTTACTTTCCCGTCTATTTCAGCAGCTGTAGCTATGTAGAAGGGAAAGTATGACGATCGGTCAAAATTGGGCATATCCGGTTTTCACCGAATCTTGTCGAATTGACCCCTAAGAACCCTAGAAAATTGAAAAATGGCATCGAAATTTCCGCGAAAAAATGTGTACAAGTATGTATGTATATATGTTGGCGTGTAAATCGCCTTATATCTCCAGAACTACTTGACCGATTTTCACCAAACTTGATTATAATATTTGTATAGTAGGGTCATTGATGCTATTAAATTTTCAACTCAAAAGGCCAGGGGGTGAGGGATACAGGGGGAGAAACGAAATTGTCTCCACATTTTGCATAATTAAAGTAATATATATATTTTTTTATAATTTTGTGAATATTAATAAAGTAAACAACTTTTGTAAAAAAATATTTTTGCTAAATTTCACCCCATTCCAAAAAATGATTTTCGGTATTGGCCTATAAATCATCTTATATTTCCAGAACTATTCGACCGATTTTAACCATACTTGATCAGATTAATTCTATATATAATGCTACTAAATTGGTCCTACTAAATTTTCATTTAGTTCAAAAAGTCAGGTGGTCGGGGATGCAGGGAGGGAAATGAAATCGTCTCCAGATTTTGAATAATAAAGGTTATATTTCTTTGTTGATAATTTTGTGAATATTAATAAATAAACTACTTTTGTAAAAAAATTTGCTAAATTCACCTCCACCCCTAAAAATGGCTTTAGTTTTGAAGAGTTCTAGAAGGCGATACAAGGAGTGATTTTCGTCGCTTTAGTTAGAATCATTGAATCAAATAACCAAAAAATATTGTATTAAATAAAATGATAAATATTTTAAATTAAGTTGTGAGTAAGCCATGCATCAGAAAAAAAGTGACGGGAAAGTCCTACAACTGTGTTGTCAGCTTTTTGTATATTATTATTATACATCATCTTACTTTTGATAAATTAACTTTATTTACCAGAAAATATACTGTTTTAATTTAGTTTATGTGCATTTTTTCTTATTCTCGGTACAGATTTCAAACTAACTTTTACTTACATTGATTATTAAACCAACATATTTTTTTAAAATTTCCTATAAGTTAATCCTAAAAAAGAGTTAACTAGTTCATGGCATAGCTGTGAACTACTTAACTTTTTAGTATTAACAATTAACTACGTTTATAACTTTTATAATTACTAAGTTTACAGTTACAAAATTTTACAAATTTTATAAAATTTCTGCGTTCCACTATTCAAGGACTTTTATTTGATATTTATGGATTGGAAAAGTTAAATGCAATTTCGCTAGTGTGGGTAAGACAGATTGCTTGATATCTATATAATTAAAGCCAATGCAGCTGTTCTGGAGTTTCAGGAGTACAAACAAATATGCAACTCAAAAACATTATCTTCCTTGTTCTCGGAAAAAAAATAAGAAAAAAATCAGGTGAATTTCCTAATTTTTGATTATTTATTTACTGCTAAAACTATGATGGAAATTTAAAATAACATTCAATTAAATTCGTAAAAAACGACTTATTGATGATTTTTATTCAAAATATAACGTTTCTGAAGAATTTTTCAATAACATCATGAAATATAATTTGTCATGCCGACTTTTAATACAAGGGAAATTTTGTTCCAGTTTTGGTGGATTATATTTATTTTAACAACTTCATTGAAATTTTATTTTATAATCTTGGATATTAACATCTTTATTTTCAGCAGTATGAATTATTACAGTTCTTCCCTCGCAAGTGTTATAAACAGATTTGTTTAAAACTTCAGCTACTACCCTCATTTTACCATGTAAACATTATGTTGCGGAATGAAACTTAAAACTCTCTGACCTATAATAATATGCACTTCGTAAATAAAGGATCATGCGTCATCTAGCGAGGAAATAACGATAGGTCATTTTATATTTAGAAATAACACTTTTAAAATATTAAAAATGATTAATGATTTTCGTTTTAATTAAGGGAAAATGTTTCTTTAAGACAAATTTTACGAATAAAAAATTATTCCTCTTCTTAAAGTGGAAATATCAGTGGCTTGCTGTTAATTTCACCAATTTTAATTTGATTTGAAAACCGCTTTAGTAGGGAGTTGAATATTGGATCTACATCGTGTCTGTTTGAATAATATGTAGGTTTTAACACATTTTGGATGTTTATAAATTACTCTTTGTTCAAGCGTGTTAAATTTTGGACTTCTTGTACTATATGTAAAATTGTATGTTTCATATTTTAATTCATGTTAACTGTACCGTCAGTAATTCAACTAAAGAAGAATTTAAGTAATTTGGCCCTCAAAGACGGGAAAAATATTCTCCACATTACTTGAAAAAAAGCAATCTTCGTTTCTTCATGCCCATCAAAGAATTATAAATAATATTTCTTTTATTATCAATTCCTTACGTATGAGAAAAAATATTTCCGGATGTACTACATGGATGAAAAACGAATAACATAGCATATAGAGCCTACGTACCGACGAGAAAGTTTGACATATTTTTTAAAATGGCAGGAAAATTTTTTAAACTATTTATTAATTTGCAGATAAATTTATAAATTTGGTAAAATCAGTTTTATTTCTTGTTTTAAAAATGAAATTTCTATATTATCTATCTATTATATCAGTATTTAATTATACATCTAAATTATTTTTTAACTTTTCCATTCATAAACTATTAACAGAGAAATTAAAAGTCCTAGAAAACTAAAATATTAAAACTGATAAATTTAGAAAAACTAAAGTTAATCAATCTTACACAAAAAAAAACGGTTGAATGTTGAATAGTGTGTTGCCAAAAAGTTCAGCTTCCTGATTCTTAATATCATAAATATGCTTTGCGGGTTGCAGCATACCTATTAAACGGCTCGAGCAGTTTGTGTATAGTACATAACATTTTTATTAAATCCTGAAAAAAAAATTTAATGTGGCTTATAAGATTTCGTATTCAGTATTTTTGCAAATTCACGAAATCTGTTAACAGAATAATTAAATATTAGCACAAAATAACTTGAATTATATCAGATTTAATCCAATAAGGATAAATAGGATTACTGTAGCATTTCGGGAGTTAAAGAGGTAACATACAAACATATTGGCGTAACACAGTTCGCTCTTCCTATATACTGAGGCAAAAAGTAAACAAATGTACATTTTTGTAATTTCAACATCTTTTTGAAATTATTTTAATGAATGAGGTAATTAACTTTGAATATAAGGACAGTAAATATAATAGATTATTTTGGTATAAAAATTGTATAAAGAAGTTTTTAATATTTTTTTATGAATTGGTTGTTATACGATAAACAGGTGCCCTTATATCTTCGTTATGGATTTAGAGTGATGATATAGTTACTTAATAAGAGAAGAAAAAAAGGAGAGTGAGGGGAGGATTAAGTGGAGATAGTTTTACTGTATTTACTGGAGTGTCACCGACCCGGGGCGCATTCCGAAGATATCCCCGCAACGATGACCACGTGGCGTCCCGGTACTGCTGGCTTCCTGCCACCCACCGCAAATTGCCGCGAATCGTTTCAGTCATTCTTTGTCAGTTAGCACGTGCATACTGTTGTTGTTATCTTATAATATCAAATGTTCTTTCTCAAATATAATGCGGGATAAATGTAAAAAAAAAAGATTATCTGAATAAAATTTTTCTCTAGCAAATTGTAATAGTTACAGTAGGGTTCTTTATAAATTATTAAAAAAAAATATATAATCCGGGTTACGATAGTTTGGTCAATTTATGTTATTGTGTACATTTAATTTTTATTTCAGACAAATAATAAAATTGAAGTGGAATTCATTCTTCTTTATTTGAAAAATCATACGACCAATATTTTATTATTAAAAATTTCAACATTGAATTTACCATGAAATTTATTAAATATTTTTTATAACCCTCATACTGAGAACAAGAAAATACGAAAATTATATTATTTGGGAAATCATTCAGAATAATAAATTATGGGATGATGTTGTAATTAATTTAACTGATTTAAAGAAATTAAATCAAATAAGTGCTTACTACTATTAAAGTGTTAACTATTCGACCCTTCGGCCTATTTCTTTTTTTCACAATTTCTTCACATTTCTTTTTTTCTTCCTTTGGCCTATTTTTTTTTATCACAATTCGTTTAATTGGTTCCAAGAAGGAACTATAAGTAAAAAGAATTACAGTAAGCACTTGAAAGATTTCCAATGGATCCTCTTAATAAAACGGTCATACATAAGACAGTAGATCGTTTGTATTGATACACTAGCACTGATTTACTTCATAATAATTACAAAAGTCCGTAAAACCTTTACAAAAAACAAAAAATAAATAATATTACAAGACAAAAGAAAAGAAAAACAAAAGAGTAATATAATTAGCTTATGAAACGAAATTAGGCTCTTCATCAAGGCTACAGAAGATGCTCATTATTTAAGGGATATCGTCCTAGCCTAACAGTCACTTAGATTCTCCCAGGTTTAGCACGTGAAGTCACTTCAATCACCTCACTGTTGAGGAGATTCAGCGCTACGTAATTCACATGATTACCTAGCTGTTGTTAGTAATGTGAACAGAATCGCTTGATTTCCTCACGGACATAAGAAAATGCCAAATAGTTATGGATTTCTTCGCTCCGTGCAAACCACAACGCCTCTGTAATGATTCTCGTCAACTTATTATAGAAGCGTTGTGTAACTTCAATGGTGTTCTTGCTCTTCGTTGTTCTTAGCTACATAACATACATTCAAATGGGTTTAGAATGACCTAGTATATTAAACGTTTGACGGACAGTGACAAATGTGAATTTCTTCTTAGTAACCAATTAGCTTCTTAAACTTAATGTTTAGCTGTTTCTTTTTTCTTTTAGATGTTCTTCCGTGTCAAGAGACTATTAAGGTGAAGCCTGAGATGCCGTACTCGGTCAGTATGCTGGATGAAAATGCCCTTTTAAGTTGACACGGAGACAGTCCCCCTTCTTAACGCAAACGTAATATTACTCAATATATTGTGATTTACTTTTATTCTACACTTTGTTAGCCTCTTGTCGATCAGGTCTGATGCCGATTGAAGCTTCATTTAATTTATATTCAAGGCTTACTTGTCACTACTAAATGAACCAATATGGATAAGTATATATTTTTTATTTTAAAGAGGAAGATTATTAGTGATTGGATTTTCCATATTTTTTTTGGATAACTTAAGTTAAACATTTTTTAAAAGGAAAATTATTTTATATACACAGATGATTTAAAGATTTTTCTTACTTTATTAATTTTTTTTTGTCATTACTACTTAGTACTGAATTACAATAGCGTAATAATATATAGCATGATGTCATAGTGATATTCAATGTATTACAAGAAGATTAGTAGGAAAACATCGTATAAAAGGACAACAAATATTCTGGCATTCCAGTGAATGTTAGCTCACTCTCGATAACAGTCACTGTTTACCTGAATTCTTTTTTCTTATTTTTATTATGACATAAATTTCTCGCTTTTTATGTTTTTTTAATGTATTTTTCATATCGGTGTTTTTTTTTAACTTACAGGTGTTTTAAGTAAAAATAAAAATAAATTTTATATATAAATTAATTAATAAATATTTTATTTAAATAACTTAAAAATAAAAAAAAATAAAACCGATTAAAAAAAGTGACTAAGGCAAGTTAAAAATAAAAACTTTTTGAATATATGTTTTAATTTCGGGTTTTACTAAATTTGAATGTTGCTACTCAATTAAGAATTAATAAGTTGTTGGTACTGGATTTCTAAACTGCTACCGACTTTAAATTCGAAATTTAAAGAATAACTGAAAAAAAAATTTAGTTTAATTTTTAATGCAATTAATTTTTTTAATTGCTTTCGCTTTGTTTTTAGGTTTAAAAATGCTCACGGTTTCAATAAAATTAATAAAAATATAAGTCGATATAAGTTTTCCATTTATTGAAGTGTACTATACGTGTTTAAATAAAAATGCAATATTAGGGAGGAAAATTACATTTAAGCACTCCAATAATACTAAAGTATATTAATATTATGGATGTCCAAAAAAGTGGACAAAAATGTTACCTACATGTTAGTTTTGGTAGACGTTTAAAAAGAATGAATTACGGTAAAAACCATTCATAAATATTCATATTTTTTTCATATATTCATAAATATTTATATTTTTATCAATTTTTATGAAAACGTTTTAATTTTTTTTTTATACTGGATAAAAAAATAAATTACAACTGGCATAGAAATAAATGGCTCTTACAGATGATCAAATGCTTAAATCATATTTAGAAAAAAGTAGTTAAAAAACAACCAGTTAAAGTGGGAGGATATTGATAACCCAAAAAATGTTGTAAAACGTAGTGTAAATTTATAAACATATGTTCAAATTTAGTCTTTTCTTCACTGATTCTTATATACTCTTGCCCATCAGTATGTTAAGCCCAGCAGAATCAGGTGAAGATATTCAGCCCTACCTTCTACCTGTTTATCACAAGAGCTGACTACATACGACTGACTATGCAGGAACTAACTAGTTCTTTATCTCATTTGCTTTATGTATGTTGTAGAAATAAGAAAGACTGGGAAAGTAAGGATAAAACAAGCTGTCTCTCCCAATATATCCTTCTTGTTATAAAGCAATACATGATGATATGGTCTCAACTCGCAGAAGGAGAAATGTATGTATACTTGGATTCGAAAAGATGATGGATGTACCCTCGAAAACGTTTTGGAATTAAATCTAAAATATGTTTCCGTGCAAATATTGACACAGAGGTTCGAAGGAATCAACAAAAGTGAATATTATGCTGAACAATTTGTTGACGTTGCCGGTCCCCGTGGGCAAGTGGTAGCGTCTCGGCCTTTCATCCGAAGATCCCGGATTCGAATCCCGGTCAGGCATGGTATTTTTCACACGCTACAAAAATTTTCAACCATCTCATCCTCTGAAGCAATACCTGAACGTGGTCCCGCAGGTTAAAAAAAAAAAACGTTGACGTTATGAAAGCCTTTGACTAGTAGACCGCACAATCCTGCTAAATGGATTGTTTAACACAGATGTAAGAAACATCTCACATCAATAGTTCAGCACTTTTCTCTCAGGCCGCATCCAATGCACTAAAGTGAGTGAGGAAATCAGTGAATAAGTTGAATTCTTACACGGCATCACGCAGGGTTCTGTTTTGTCAGGTCCACTGTTTCTAGTGGATATAAACAATTTATGTCAAATTTAAAGGCAATGCATTTTCATTTTCATAAATGTGTAATGCATTTGCAGATGACAGTGCCTTAAGAAACAAGGAAAAAAGATCGAAGAATTAAGAAATAATTTGCAGAATGATATTAAACTACTGAGTTTCTGATTTACAGATAACTTCATGTTAATGATTCCAAGAAAAAGGTATATACTTTTAAGTGCAACAAGATCATACATATCTCCTGAAATACCACCGTATAGCTTGTCACAATTCGAACTGTGATTGTCCAACATTAGAATTGGTAAAAGAAATAAAATGCCTTGGTATTCTAGCTGATGTTAATTTAAGTTGGACAAGTCAAATTAATTACGTTAAGTTAAAAATTCTTGGTTATGTAAGAATTTTTTATATGCTCAGAACTTTTTGCGACATTGATCTATTAAGAACTCTCTATTTTGCATTTATTAGTTCAAAACTCGAATGTAGACTAGTAATTCGGGGAGGTACCTATAGAGTTTAAAGCCTCTAATTACTCTATTAAAATCACTTATTAATATTGTAATGAATAAATGCAGAATTGAGCATATACGACCCTTACTTAGAATCCTTACGATAGCACCATTTAGGAACATGTATATCTATAAAGTCCTTGATTATTAAAGTGTTTTGATAGAAGTAGTAAAGAACACAAAAATGAAAAAGAAGGAACGCACATATTAAGGAATGTATTGGATAAATTTGTACCTAGTGTTTAATGATTTAAAGTTTTTTTTTTAATTTTCTAAAAAAAATTTTTTAAATATTATAACAATGGTCAATAGAGCTAATTTTTTGAAAATGGTCTGGGAATTCATATTTTACCAGAATGAAGTTTCTTCTTTCTATGGTGCTATAAAATAAGCATAAACGAATTCTCCAACTTCTTACTACTATTGATAATAATAATTTATTTATATTCGACCAGTAAATCGCTACGCACAAAAGGTTTCGACCTTGGAATATCTTCTTATTAATCCTTAAAACATTGTGTGTGACAGATTGTAAAGTCCTTTGTAATTTTTATATTGTACTAATGTTAGAAGATAATTACCACTTAAAAAATGTATTTAAAAAAAATGGATTAATAAAAATTTTTCCGTTTAATTCCAATCAAAAAAAGTTATTTTAATTTTTAGCGGATTTACTTGTCATATAATTACGTAAATATAATACTGAAGACGTATTTATTGCAAAATATACGTATTACATATTTAATCGTATACAGCTTTTATAATTTGAGAATTGTTGTTCGCCTCAAAAAGAATTCAATTATTTAAAAAAAATCGAATCCAAGAATTTACTGTTTAAAGTAGGTTATCTTGTTAATTGGTCTTCACTAGTGTTTAAGGCATTAAATATAAATAATTTAATTAATTTAAAATTAATAACTTAATATTTAAAGTAAATCTTATTTTTGTTAGTATAAAAATTCGTAAATAATTAAATTAAGTTTAAAAAGATCATCAGTTTGACTGCTGCATGCTATCAAATAAAATAAATAATTTAACCTTGACGTTTCATACATTCCCTTATTATTTTTTACCAAAGTATTATGTTCATAATTAAAATATTAAACATCACCTTTGTTATACCATTTACCTTGAATTAATGCATTAAAAAACTTTTTATGATGATTAATCAACCACGTTTTTAGACCACTTTTAGAGTTTCTGTAAGTCATAAAATATTGTAGTTTACTGCTGCTTCTTTTAATTTAATACAATGTTGAGACACGATCTGTCATCTAGTTCTACAGAATTCGTTAAATAGTTGCTTCCAATTTTTAAGAATGAATAAACAAAATATATATATATTTAAACAAAAGATTTGAAACAATGATTTGATCGGCTTTTTATATATATAATTTTTTTTTTTTTGGGTGGGAGTCAAGAATGTAACTTTCTTACATAATCTAAAGGGAATCCTGAGGGATGGCGACTTTTCGACGCCTGTGGTGCTTGTCGCAGGCGAATATAGATGTCTCGGGCCGTTGATCCTAAAAGTCATGATCTCGCTGGAGTGGGAAACCTGCATGTTGCACTCTGTAAATTATTTTGTCACTATTATATTACCCATTAGCAATGTCTGCTGTAAATATAAAGCAATTTAAAAATTGTTTTATTTCTCTGTCAATGAGAATTTATTTTAATTGGATTTATGCTATAGTTTTGTTATTTTTATTATAATTTATAAGGTAAAGAGAATTTTTCTTTTGATTTAGTGTGTTATATGTATGATATTTAAATTTTGTAACTGTCATTCGGAAATTAAGTAACATTAGAATATGCTTAAGAATTTATTACATCATTAACTATCAAAATTATCTCTAAAACTTAAACGCTTACGATTTAAAATGTTGGCAAATATTCTGGATTTTAATAATAATACTCATTATATTCGATAAACTTTACTGAAATATTGTAATTGTAATGGGATCTCTTACTTACCGGTCAGAATAGAACCTAGGACTTCAAACCACTGAAAAACAAATGCCCAGAGGCAGAGGCCATCTTCAACAAATCAAATGGGGGCACAAGAATGTACAGGTAGAGAAGAAACTTTCCTGGATTGAAAATTATAAACTTTCCTACCCGACATAAACATAGTATTGATAATGCGCTAACGGATATAAAGGTTAATCGGTCGACGTAGTAGACATTTTTACATTATCTCATCATTGGGAATTAATAGGTAACTGTGGTTTTAAAATTTGATAGCACTGCTATCAAATTTTGCATACGGAAGTTAGTCAGTTCTCCGTTCGGAGAACGGAAATCTCAAGCTTGAAATTTTCGCAATTAAAAATTTCAATATTATTTCTCCACACTGACTCATTAGAATTTCTAACCTTTACGGTGTTTTAGACATTGAAACATGGCTAAATGTTTCATAAAATATACAATATAGTTCGAAATTGGAAATATTTTAAGTAAATACATAAATTTATTCTCTTTAAATAAATATTTTGCTAATATACTTGTATTATAATATCCTATACAATTACAAATACAACTTTTCGTAACATGTTCACTTGTTTAAGCTTTTTAATGATGGAAAAAATGTAACGTATTTGTAACGGAATCATTAACAACTAGAGACATTTTTTTTTTAACTAAAAAACCATAAGTATTACAAGTTAAAAATAAATTAAACTATTGATAGAAAACTTCCAATAGTTTTTGCCCTGTAAAACATCCGATAAGCCTAACTGGAGTTTAATCGCGTAAGGTTAACTGGACCTTACGCGATTATCATCTTATTTTTAATTGTTAAAATATCCAAATTTGGTAATTATCAATTATTTATTATTCTAAGAAAATATGTATACACGTATATATATAATGCGCGCGTGCACGTGTGTACGCGTGCGCGCGCGCGTATATAAATAAGATAATCTTGGACATATTTTTCTGTAATAGTAAGATAATTAGTTTAATAGGAAAGGAGAAGGTAGCATTAGAACAATGGATTTTATTTTAAGTCGTTGCTTGCAGAATCAAAAATAACGGGATAAGTACATTTAGTGTCAATCTTTAAATTTGTAGCTCGAAACCGAGAAGGATTACTTATGATCATTTTTAATAAATGATTATCTTTTATATAAATGTTAATATGTACACACTTTTTCCATCGGGTAGCCATTTGTAGTATTAAACGGTATCGCCGTACCGTTTTTGAATGAAACGATAAGATATTTTTATATCTAATTTATTCCCTTGTGAAATAAAATATAAAAATAGTACGGTGTATCTTAAAATAAAGAACAGGAAGTACTATAGAAGTTATAAACAACTAAATTGAGGTTGTGACTCTAAGAATTAGGTCTAAAAATCTGTTAACAAGTGACATGAAATTGAGCACGATATTATTTCCTCTGAAGGCATTATATGATTTGAAGGCATATGTGTTGCTTTTCCGACCAGTAAACTGTATTAAACTCTCTTTTACTTTTCGCATCTTTTCCTTAGTACCCTCTCCCAGTTTTTCATACCCATTTACACGATATTACATATTGCGGTGGCAACAGTGATGTGGTAAGAGAAATTACACCTATTTAAGCTTGTAGTTAAAGTCGACTACAAGTTGTCCTTTAAATTGTTTACAACTTGTATACTCGTATATTGTTATCATATGTATATTGCAACGAAGCAAGAGACTCACTGAACCGTAATTATATGATTTACTATCTCTAATAAATGGGTCAAGTAATTTTCAAGATTAGTTAACAACCACCATTAATGTAATTTATAATTCTGAGATTAATTTGTTGTAAACAATTTCAATTTATGCTAAAATGTGCAAAAACTACTATTTCAACGAAATTTTAGTTTAATATGTGATGAAACAGTATAACCGTAATTGGTTTTCTTTATATACTAAGTACTACTAAACAGCACGAAGGGATTGCGAAATTGTATCAACTGGTGTAAATGTTTTGAGTAAAGTAATAGTAAAAGTTGTAGAATCTCGTTTTACGTAGATCCTATTTAAATTTAAAATTTTATTTGTTTTGGTAAAATTGGAGCCTATTTTTACTATTCAACAGCTGCGAAGAATTTGTAGGGGAATATTAATAAGTGTGTCTTTTATCCGGAATATTCTGAGTTTGTATCCGCTTATGAATCACAGTCGGAGTTCAAATATTTCAACGCTAAATTTGTTATACACATATCCATATGTAAACCTTTAAGCTTCTTAAATAATTGCATAATAAAAAAAAATTGCAAAATTTTAGTTTTATTACTAAATATGAATTTAAAATGGAAAACCTGTCTTTTTTGTAGTAATTATAAATATTTTACCTGCAGTTTAAATTATCTTAATAAAACCAAACAATGTTAAGTATACTATGTAATAATGTAAATGTTATGCCATTTTACTAATATTTATAGATTTTTATTTTGAAGTAAAATTTTCAAATGATTATGCACTTAACGACGCCTTCTTTTTTAAAAAAGGACTTATATTTTAAATATTACAAATAACATCCATTTATTTGCACAATTGAGATGTATTAAGTTATTCGTACATACTAACGTACAACACAACAAAATTGTTTTGTATTGCAAGAGCACAATAAACATCCCGAGTGATCTTAAGAAGTACTGAATAATATTATTTTAATAAAGATAAAGGCTGCAGCTGAAACAAATTCCTAAACGTAATTAATTACTAAGAATTGGTTGATAATAAGGTACTCGTGGCACTTATCAATGAAAACTCAAATAGGTACGTTAATTATGGAAATGAATTATTTTTTACCAGTTATCTCGCTATTTGTTGATTATTCATACTCTTTAAGAAGAGTATTTACACTGGATTGTGTTTTAACTAAATCAATATTGTTTGCTACGAAACTTTTGATAATAGATCAATTGATATGTCTCATCGACATAAATCTTCATGGAATATACTTTATAATTTAATAGGTAAATTTATTATTATTATTGTTTTAATGATAAAATTTTAAAGAAAATCATAAAGTTATTCTCCAATTCATAAAATCAGAAATAAAAATAAGCTATTAAGGTTTTTCATATGCCGAGTCAAATAATTAAGAGTTTATAAATTTTCATGATTATTTCTATTTTATTTTATACACTTATCTGAATAATTTCAATGAGATTCCCTTGCCATTTATTGAGATATTAATTTTTTTCTAACTCAAAACTCACACGTCACACAATTAAGGAGGTGGATGAGTATTATTTTAAGGGAAAATAAACCTATTTTCCGAAAAAAATTTGTTCTTTCGAACTTATTTTCTGAAAAATAAATTTTTGATCAGTTATAGATTGCTACAGTCCTCGTTAAAGATAAACTGAACTCACGAGGAACTTTGGGTAGGATTGTAGTCATTTCCTAGAAAGAGGAAAGTTGTGCGGTTTCTATTTGCGTTCCTTCTGAGGATGGATCATCCTTTTTTTTACTACCCCCTTTTTCTTTTTCATTAATCTATTCCTTTCCAGTAATATTTTTTCGGTTTTAGCTGGACTACTACTGGATTTGTTGTACATATGCAGGAGTATATTTAGAATTACATCGTTCTTGATAATTGTAACATGGAGATGATTCTGGTTATCTGCCTTTATGTGGGTTTTTTCTATCTGGCATTAGCAAAAAAATGTAACCTGGATCTGAGCAGATTATCAGATAAACCACGTAAAAATTCTCCTGATTAATCCCCTATTTTTCTTTAAAACTATAAAAAATTTCACCAATTCTTGTTAGAAATTTTTGTTTCAGAATTTCATTCGCCCTTCTCGAAGTTGATGATATAAAATGATATATCCGAATATCCATCTTTAAGAGTTTAAAATTCTATCAAAACTTTGTTGTTATATTAACTAATATTATTTAAAATTGAACAAAAATATAACAAATCTTTTATGTTGACGGAATTATCTCAACGTTTACATGTATCATTCTATATTTTATATATATATCTATATCTATATATATCTCCTATATATATATAGGAGATGAAGATTGACACATAACAGAATATATCTATTTATATCGCAACCCAACACCAACTTGCTAAAAGAATTGCTAGAAAGTTTTCTGTGTCGTGGTAAAACGACATTCCACTTTCCTGCTAAGGGTTCTTCTGTTGGGCTAAATCAAGCGATTAATTAAGCATTAAATTTCTCTTTTCCTTACAAATTTCGTCGTCAGAATGAACAGCAGTAAGAACTAAGAGAGAAATAAACCTTGGATTATTACATTTGTAGGATAAGTATGTAATATTTAAAGCTAATAAAATTTCTGAGACTATTATAAATACTCGCTATCTTAAAGAATTATTTATATTACAAAAACAAGTAGTAGAAAATCCCTATAGTAATACATTATTGTGATCAGAGCAGTAATATAAATTTTGTACGGTATTCTAAATTTACTATAGGAAAAATAATTTAACTAATTACAATAAAATAATTAATATAAAATCTATCACGGAATAGTAAATTGTTTTTTCATTGAATTATATTACGAAATTAAATTTTAAAAACTATGTAATTGAAGAGAATCATTAAATTTTTTCTAGCGGATAATTTGTATTATTTTAATTATATTTAAACTAGTTCAACGGAAATAAATATTTAAGGAACTTTGTAATATGTTGAAAATAGACTTGTAATTACACACGAGTTTAGAAAAAAAAATAACCAGATGGAGTGATGATGAATAGGTTGTTTTAATAATAAGTTTTAAAAATAATAACCGTTAATAAATAAACCATACGTAATATAAGGTGGAATTTTGTTTATAACAAATTTTTAACGATAACAAATAAAAACAAAATATTTATGTTATATACTAATAAAATAAAAATCATCAGTATTTTTATTAATGAATGATAAAAAAATTCATCTTTATTTATTTTTCAAATAGCAACAACAGGCTGTTGCCCCATAACAGAATGGTAATAAATATTTTTAGCGTGTGATGAATGCCTGATCGGGAATCGAACCTGAATCTCCGGTTGAAAGGCAGAGACACTACCATTCCGCCATGGATGCATTACTTTAATATGCTTCTTTTTATACAAAATTACAGATTGTGAAATCCTTTTAACAAATAGCATATAAACAGAACTGAAATTATTTGAATCCAGTCAATATTTAACACAATTTTGGTGTACTGTTAACACGTTAAATTCTACATCGCATGGTCTTGAGTATGATTTCCTCCGAGGTTGTGGTGCATTTTTAATTTTTTTTTTAATCAAAATATGGGTAAAGACATGTCTGAGTTATTTTATTTATTTTAAGCGTAAGATCAAAAATCAAAGACAGCAGGAGATAACAAAAATGCTGGGAGGAATATTTAATAATCAGGACTGAAATACATCCTGGCAAGTTATTTTAATTTTATTATTGCTTAGTTTTTTTATTATTATGTATAATCATTTTATTATACAATATTTAGCCTGTAGTTATTAAAAAAAGTAAATATTTATGTATTTTATCACACCCGTATGTTGTAGGAAAATATATTAAAAAAAAAATATTTAATTGTTATAGATCTATAATATTTATTATCTTTCACTTGCACGTATAAATTAATAGTTAAATTGTGAGAGGTTAGGGATGCCCAACAATATTTTTCTTGTTATATAGAATTAAGTGTATTTTAAAAAATTAAAATTTTAAATAAGACAAAGTTTAAGGGGAAAAATAGCAAACGTCTTCTCTAAGATAACTTCTTGATGAACCTGAAACATTTTATTTACAATCCAATTATATATGAACTCTATCACCTTCGAAATAGTTCCCTTGGGAAGCCAAGCAACGCTTCAAACGGTTTTCCCACTCTTCATAGCAGTGTAGCTCTCAGAAACCCGAATATCCTTCAGATGGTCGGTTACATTTTTAAAAATATTTTCTACTGTTCCAAAATGGTGTCCTTTGAGGTTCTTTTTCAAGTCGGGAACAGAAAAAAGTGGCAGGGACTCAACTCAGGTGAATAAGGTGGTGGAGAGACTACAGGAATGTTTTTCTTTGCCAAAAACTCATTAATTGAGAGTGCAGTGTCACAAGATGCATTGTCATGATGCAGAATCAAGTTGCTTGATGGCTGATCTCACGCGAGCAACTCTTTTCTGCTGTCTTTCTCGGTAAACATATTGATTTACAGTCTCTCCTGTAGACAAAAACTCCTTATGGACAATGCCATTACTATCGAAGAAACAAATTGGCATAGTTTTGATTTCTGATTTGCTCATTTTTACTTTCTTGGGATGGGGTGAGTTTGAAGTGTGCCCAATCCTTGCTCTGGCATTTTGTTTCTGGGACGTACTCAAATATTTAAGATTCATCACCAGTAATAATAGTTTTTAGAAAATCAGGATCAGTTTCAATTCGTCCTAGAAGATCGCGATCCACCTCCACCCTGTTGTTTTTCTTGAACAGTGAGGTTTTTTGGGAACAATTATGCACAAACTTTTTTCATGTTCAATTCGTTTGTAAAAATTTGATGGACTGCAGTGTGGTTCGAATTTAATTGTTCTGAGATCATTCTGAGTTAATCGTCGGTCGTACCAAATCAAGTGTCTGATTCCCTCAACATTGTCGTCACTTTTTGATGTTAACGGTCTTCCAGAGCGTGGATCGTCTGCAACTGATTCCTGTTCATCTGTAAATGCTTTAAACCATCTAAAAACTTGGGCTTATGACAGAGCGTCATCTCCGTACACATTTTTCAATTTTGAAAAAGTTTCAGAAGCATTCTCATCGAGTTTAAAACAAAATTTGATTTCACAAGGCGTTGTTCATAACTAGTATCACTCATTTTTGTAACGCACAACAAAAACTCATTTCACGAAAAGTTTGTTTACGTCTCACGTGGCAACAGTAGACTAAAAATATTAATACCTAATATAAATCAGCTGTTCATATAACCATATGTTTACTAGTAACTTTACAGTGTTGCCACTTTGGCTGCCAAAAAAAATCTAGTCTCATTACTTTATTTACAGACCTCGTATATGCACGCGCTCACACACACACACACACACACACACACACACACACACACACATACACATTTTTTTTAACTTTTTTTAATTTTTATAATAAGAATATTTGTAGAATTACACCATTAAAAATACAAAATTCTATATAAGAGTTCAAATATGATAGAAAAATATGAACTTACAATGTGTAGCAGACCAATTTTTGAATATACATAAGCAAGCTCTGAGGTCATGGAACTTACACAAGTGCCAAATTCAACTCGCAGACATGTCTCAGCCGAATGCTCATACTCGTTTATATTTAGTTAATAAAATTCAAATTTATTTAATTTTGAGTAGATTAGTTACATTAATTAAGGACATTTTTTCATTTTTTTTGTAGGATTTAATTATTTATTTATTTATATATATTTTTAACCACAGAATATATTTATTAAAAGATAATAAATTCATTATGACGGGTTTTTTTTTAGTAATAAAAATTAAGAAGAATCAGAGAATTTTTTTCTTAGCCTCCGGGACCACCGTTAGGTATTGTTACAGAGGATGAGATGAAATGACAATTCTGTAGCGCGTGAAGAAGAATAAAAAATTAATGGTGTTTGTAGAGCACCGTTAGTGAAGTAAAGAACTTCTAATTCTAATCTTTCCTGTAGCGTTTGAAAAATGCCAAGCCGTAAATAATCGAACGAAGAATCTTTCAGATTGAAGGCGAAGGGTTATATTTTCATTAACACTTTTTAAATTGTGAATTATTTTTGTAGCTATTTTCCATATTTCGTAAACTGATATATTTACCTTAACGTTACTTCATATGTTTATATTTTAAATAATTAATATGGACTTAATTTTCATATGTTACCCTCCGGGTTGGTCTAGTGATGATCGCGTCTTCGCAAATCAGCTGATTTCGAAGTCGAGAGTTCCAACGTTCAAATTCTGGTACAGGCAGTACCAGATACGGATTTGAATACTAGATCGTGGATACCGGTATTTTTTGGTGGTTGGGGTTCAATTAACCACACATCTCAGAAATGGTTGACCTGAGACTGTACAAGACTACATTTTACTTACACTCATACATATCATCCCAATTCATCCTCTGAAGTAATACCTGACGGAGATTCCGGAGGTTAAACAGGAAAAAATCCTCATATACTACTTTCCCGTTTAAGTAACGCTTGGTAGACCTATAACTCAAGAAGGGAAAATATTGTAATTCGTCCAGTTTGGGCATATACGGTTTTCACCGGATCTTGAGATTTTAATATCTAAGGATCTCAAAAAACCAAATGGAAATTTTCCGGATACTACTGTTCGTATGTTCATGTGTGTGTTCGGTGTTGGCCTCTAAATCATCTTATTATATCTTCCGAACTACTGGACCTATTTTGATCAAACTTGGTCAGATTACTTTTATATATAAATTTTTATATATTTTTACATTAAATTTTCAACTTAAAAGGTCAAGGGGTGAGATTGTAAATCAAGGTCACCTTCAGTATCTCGAGATTTCGCCTAATTCAGGTCATACCTTTCTCAGGCACATTTATTAACAATTAAAATATAACTACAATTGCAAAATCACATCCACCACCACAAAAGGTGCTTGCAGTCGTCTTCTATGTTGTGACGTCACAGGTGAGCGGTAGAATTAAATAAATGAATAATATTTAAAATGTAAAAAAGTAACTCGGTTTGGCTGGGTCTCGAACTCGATCTCCCGGTTCACTCGGTACCCAGTGCGTTAAGCCTCGCGGCTACAGCAATTCAAGCGAAATTTGTTGTACGTATATTTTGAAATTACGTTAGTTTAGTTAGTGGCGATAGTCACCGCTAGTACCGCTACACCCGCACGAATTAAATACAGTATGCGCGCGCGCTTTAGTTAGAATCATTGAATTAAATAAATGAATAAATATTAAATTAAGTTGTGTGTATATGTGTGTAAGGGGTGCATCAGAAACAAACCACAATTTTAGGACTCTCTCGTCATGCGGCTTTGTGTTTTCAACTTTTTATTTTTATTTTAGTATTAACTGTGTATTTTTTATGTGTTCTGATTAAGGGTTTACCACGGTTTTCCTTGATCCATTCAAGGATATGCTGGGACAATTTTTTTTCTTTTCTGTGAAGTAGCATATCGTTCAGCTCCAAACGCGATCTATATTATGTACCGATCAAGTACATTATGTACTAATAAGGTGTGATTCTGAGTGAGATGTACTGCAGAATGTAGTACTGAAAGTTGTTTCTCAGCGCGCTCTCTTTCTAGAAATGGCTCATTTACTACCAAAGAATAATTTCTCCGTTTACATACCTTCTGCATACGCTAAAAACTTATTCGCTGTCACTATATGAGTGGCAGAGCAGTCGGTAGAGCAAGAGGTTATTTAAATGAATCTTTGTTAGACAAACGCTGTAATAAATAACAGATACATTTTAAAAAAAATTTACACTTATAATTTTTAGTTTCTCTAGAGACAGAGTGAGAGAGACAGCGTGAGTGAGAGAGGGATTATAATAAATAATAACAAGAACAAACAGATGAAACTAATTTGCTAACTAAACTTTTCGAACAGAACTTTCATACAATCGTAAATTTGATCTCGTCTGCGGCAGGGTTGTTTCAACACTTTTGTATAAACAGAAACAATAAGCTAATAATAATTAAGTTGATTTCATCGAGAAATAATGTTCTATCTATTTTTAGAAGCGATTGATAATAAATTTAGTAATATTCACAAGATCAGAAGAAGTCGAGACCATATTTCTTCGATAAAACTAGTGCATATTACCCAACAATAATTAATTCTTTCTGTGACATAGTAAAGGATGGGCTATCTGCCCACAATAGTTCTACTTAAGAGCACCATTACTTCAGGTTATTTAATGATTCTAAATTTCATAGTAAATTTTCTACTCTCAAACATAAACATTATAGCACATTTGGATCTGATAATATTGTACCACTTTTCCTTGTTATAATATTTGCTATTTCAGTAGAATGTTATTTAATATTCCACTTCTGAACAATCTTTCGTTGTCGTTGAGATGATAAATTTATGATTTAACAATAATTCTTAATCGGTTTTCACTAACTGACGTCATATTAAAAGTAAAAAATAGAATAACTAAATTTTCACATCCGATCCGAAATCATATAAAAAAATTGAAAAATTCATTTAAAAAAGTGAAAATGTTTATCGGTTAAAATGTATAGTATAGTATATAGTTAATAGTGCAATCACTGTTTAGGGATATTGTACTTTTAGTAAAAAGGTAGTGAGTATCGACTTATTTGTAAGCTAGCGACATGATTTGGTGACGTTGGACCTTCCCCATCCTAGATCAATTACTTTCCTGTCTATAATTCGAAATATCTAAATTCGAACTCCCACCCGCTAAAAACCTCCCCTTCTTATCATGCAGGGACCGGATCAATACCATATGGTAAGTACATAGCCCCTGCAAGATCACCCTGGACTTTACTATCCGAATCTAGATGATCGGAAGATATTCCCAGGGGGCGATCGACGAGCGACGACTCCGAGGAGCCCCCGCCGCACACCCTAGAAGCTGGCTCCCCCATGATCACCCGTCATCGAACTCTAAGTCTCTATCGATCCGCATCTCCTCTCAGTCTGTTGTCGTCTCTCCTCATTGGTCTTCTATCGAGAAATCGAGACACTTTCTCATTTCTTACTATTGGGGAGCATCACCTCGATTATATTGTTGGTTCCCTTCACACCCCGATCATCGAGCACTACTCTTAAGTCACGCCATCTATGGCAAAAGAACATGGTATCCTATGCTATATCCAGTCTGCCGCAATCATGACAGCGACTTGTATTGAATCTACCCAACCTGTACAGATAGTCCCGGAAACATCCATATCCAGACAGGAACTGGGTGAATTCGTAGCCTGTGTTACCATGCTTTCGCTCCACCCAGGTCCACTCAGTTTCATTATTATTGTTATGATACTTTAAAGTAACTCAATAAATAATAATTTTAAATTAAAATTTTATAATCTAAAACTTTATTTCGACAAAAAAAATTACTTCCATTTAAAAAAAAAACACATTTTCAATGACTGGCGCTTCTTTTTTGAGACTGGTTTTAATTGACTACTGGCGGCTTTCTTTAATTAAGGAGACGCAAATGAAATATATGGTTAAAAAGAACGCGCCATTTAAATTATGCCTTTTCATTCAGTACATCGTTGTATATTTTTTTATATTTCATAATGTTAGACTGTTTTAATATTTGGTATATATATATATATATATACCAAATATAAAAACATTATATATATATATATATGCTCCCCCATATATATATATATATATATATATATATATATATATGCATAATGTCAAGATTGTTGTGAATGTTGATGGATCTGTGATTTTTGTCTATGAGATATTTAGAGATTTTGAAATTATTTTGTGGAGAGAAAACGTAATCCAGGAGGACAATGAATGCATAAAAATGTGTTTATTGTTTTTTTAAAGCTAAAATTAAATAAAAAACTGCCAGCGGTAGCATCAATTGATGTCAATATAAAAACAACAGCAGCACAGTCACTGAGCATGATCGTAAAGCAATTGAAAACACCTTAAAATAAGTTTTTAAAAAGATTTTATTTTACAATTTAGTTCGGTGTGTTATTACAAAAGTGTAAATTTTAAATTAAAATCATCGCAGACCGTTATGGACGAGAACATAATATCTTACAGTCCTAACTTAAAAGTTATTAAAAATTAAAACAATTTCGTACATTTTTAAAAGTAGAAGAAATTTATGGTAATTGATAAATTAAAAACTCAAATGCGATACTATATAATGATTTTCTTGAATGTAGGCATATATATTAAATACCACTTAATAAAGATAACAGTTTTAGGAATTTAACTTCGGAAGGTAATTTAGGAATGAAAATGTTCCTTATAAGTGGTTATAATGTTTAAAGAACACCATACTTAAAACAGCTTTCTTGAATTTTATTACCCTAAGCATACACAGTTGCCATATTGTACATTATCTACTACGCAGCAAACTTAGAAAACAGTTCGATAATAATATGCTAACAATGTTTTATAAAAACTTATAATTTAAAAAATTGAACAACTTATTCTACCTGTATATTTAAGCTTGTAATTTGAATATGCCCACAGGAGGAAGCATGCGATTACAAAAAATCCCTTTCGGCACGACGGAAGGCGGAGATAGATTTATTCAATGCTAAGTAGGGGATAAAATAGATTTCCACCTCAAAGTCAAGAAAACCTTCAAATTTACTCAAAGGAACTTCAAACGAATTCTATATTTTACTTAATAAAAAAGTTATAGCGATATTTTGTTTTTTCAAAAAATCCCCTCATTTCCACCCTATGGTCCGATTTTTCCCGTTAACGAACTCGACCGAGATTTTTATGTATCAATTTGAAATTGAGTGATGCAAAATTACGGCAGTTATCGTGTCCACAAGAAAGTGAAATATATATATAAATGTAAATATAAACTTTTGGACTGACGGTTTTGGTTGGGGTCTGGGGGATGTGAAACGCGAAGGTATCGAATTTTCAGGAAATCGGTACTCATTGCAATACGTAGATTTCTTATGAAATCTACCTAAAACATTCGTACTAATGAAACAACAAAAATTTGGCGTATTTCGTGGACCAAGCGGGGGGCATTATCTGGGAGCAATTAAAATATTTTTGCAAAATTCTTAAGGTTAGTTAAACTATCTAATTAGAAAGGAGTGTTTAACAAGATAATTATGATTTACAGGAAACAATGGAGTTTTTTATTTCTTTTGTTGCAGGAACTAAATGGTATCTTCGCTAATACTTGTACCGGATTCGTTCCTATTTTTCATGCTTTGTAGAAATGAATTTCGGGAATGTATCAAATAACGGGTCAAGGGATCTATTTGAAATCTGCCTATAATTATGGTTAAAACCATTAGAAGAAAATATACTTCTAGGGTTGGAAAGATGACTATCATAATAAAGAATAGGCAAATTACGATCGGGATGATTGAGGTGTTGCTAGTGACATCTCTCTAAAAGGATCTTTTTCTTCCAGGTTATAGGTAGATATAAATAAGGAAAAACATGCCAACACACGCTTGATAATTTATCTAAAAACATAAAACAAGCGAGAACCAATCATTGCCAATACAACAATGTATAAATAACTAAAAACATATAATACCATTAGAAATACGATTATTATTTACGTGTAAGGTTTGTAAACATTTTTTTACACACATAGTCAACAAAGACAATAAATATCTTTCAAGAATTATTTGGAAACATATATATTTGTTAGATTACTCTTGTGTTAGGTATTTATTTGTAATATACGTGTATAAATGTTCGTTCGCATGATAATGTTTCGTGTATTCATATTTAATGCATTTTTATTTGCATTGCAAAATAACTATATAACGTGGATTGTAGGTTAAATATCACATTACTGTAAAATGGTTTTATTTAAACTTAATATTCAACATTATTTAAAATTCTAAAATTTCTTTATTATTGATATACCGTTTTCAATTTATTCCTTTAAAAAAAAAATTGGGTCAGTTGCATAAGAGGGAGAAATAGTTGTGTGATTTTACTTCGTATAGCTATTTCATGTTTATTGATATTCTGTCAAGAGTTGATAGTTTAAAAAATTTATTTACTACGTATTTTATACTTTTAAAAATTTAATGTATTGAGTATTGTTCAACGTATGAATGTTAATTATTATATAAGTATAATATATAACATAATCGAATGCAGTTGTACGTACTATTTTACGATAAACAGATATAAAAATACTTTACGTGAACGTATGAGCGTCTGGGTTAATTCGTACGAATGTCACGCGAAGGTGCAATAACAATTTAAAATTTTACGTGGCATAAGAAGAAGGAAATTATAATTTGTGCTCCCATATAGTATATTAGGTAAGATAAATTAAATATTCCATTTCAAAACAAATAAGCATTACATATTCCACTGCCGATCCCCGCGGCAGAGTGGTAGCGCCTCAGGCTTTCATCCGGAGGTCCCAAGTTCGAATCCCGGTCAGGCATGGCATTTTTCATACGCTACAAATTTCCATTTTTCATATTCCCACGTAAAAGCTTTTTTGTAAACTTCAGTGGTAAATTATTAATTATTTGGTGCTCATCATCAACATTTATTAATGTATAACAATCTGGTTAAACAGATACTTTTTTTACTGTAAAACAGAAAAAGAATATTGCTATGAGAAATTTTGCGATTGACGGAAGAAATCATAAGATAATATGATAGGATTAGAAAAATCAAATTAGAAATTATTAATTCTATTATTCTATTATTCTATTATTAATTCTAAGTATCAAAAATTAGTTAAATAAGGGGATATCACTTATAACTTTCTTGGTGGAATGGTACCGTCTCTGGTTTTCATCCGGAATATTCTGGTTTAGTATCTCGGTTTGCCATATCGTTTTATTCAAACAGCAAGATTTATTTCATCTTGCCATAAAAAATGTGGTGGCTATTTTTCGGGCACAATAATGAAATCACTAAGTAATAAGTTAATAAAGCAATGAACTCTGTACGTAATAGTGACTATGAGTATTAGAAATTAACGAGAATAAATTAATTAAGTTAATGAAACATGTAGCATAAAACTTTATTAAAATTAAAAAAAGAAAACGAACATAAGAATCAGCAAACACAGCTGTACGCGGTAAATATAAATAAAAAAAACGCAGGTAAATAGAAATCGTGGACCATTAAATTGTTTCAAAAGAGATCCACGGAAACCATCGCGAAGGAAGTTGATAAGAGATGAGATCGTAGAAAAGAGTGGTTCCTTGGAGAATAGTAGTGATTCTGATATTAAAGACTCCATTACGGTCAATACGCCATGGCAAACGATACCGGTTTACGCACACCAGCGGTAACTAACACATTCCTGAAAATAACATACTTTATTCAAATCGATTTGATAATCTACTGGTGGAGGAGATCAGCAGTATTGTTCCAAAAAAGGAAGAAGTTTATCCTCCTCCAATAGTATTATATAGTATTTCGGATATTACAAAACTACATGAGTTGTTGGAATCGGTGTTGAAACAAGACAGGATACAGTGTACAAATAATAAACAATAAACAAGTTCGACTGCTGTAGGATATTTAGAGTTACAAGAAAATAATTCGGTGGTTCGAGAAAATAACCAAATGATATACCTTCACAAGACATGATGAGAGGGCGTTTCGGTTGGTGTTAAAGAATCTTCACAACTCGATCCCACTTACTGTTATATAGAAGGAGATTGAAAGTTAGGGGCCCAAAGTTCGGAGAATCGTAAACCCTCGCAACCGAATAACAAAAGAACCGTTGGCTACTTTTTTCGTGAACCTGGAACCTAGGGGTAACAATAGGGACATTGTTGTGATAGATTTGAAACCCCAAGAGAGCTCCAGATTTGGTACAATGTATGAGGTCCAGCAGTACAATCACACTAGAAATAACTGCATGAAACCATAACACCGAGTGAAGTATGCATGAGAACACTGTACCACTGACTGCCAGAAGACAGATAGAAGTACTCTGGTAATCTCTGCTTTATGGCATGAGGTTGCCATACTATAAACAATAATTTTTAAAGATTGCGGGTTTATAAAGAGATCCTAGAAAGAAAAGAGAAAACGAGGGTGAATTATGTTCGGAAGAACACTCTTATGAGATCTCGGGATCAGGAAGACAAATCTTATAACCTTGGCCATGGTGGTTTCCCGTCATTAGGACAGAGAACCACTAGAAATCCGAATAATAGTAACGATGACGCTCTCAATAAATATTTCACTTTTCAATCCCAATCTTTTGCTGAAGCAGTGATGGGAAACGATCATAAGACTGCTATTTCACTAGATAAATTTGAGAAGCTAGCGGGTAATAATGAGTTTTTGGTCCAAGAGATTGGGAACCTGCTGGGTCGGCAAACAAAGGTAATTTCTAACATTTTTTGATGAGAGATTTCCTGAAAATAACAATATAGAATATCAGTGGTGTAATCGCCCGAAGGAAGGAACTGGAAACGCTGATCTTCTGCGAACTGCTAGACGTCATCCTTACATCAGAGACAAATAATTTGAACATTAGAGGCTGTTTAGTGTAAACAACCAACATCCAGATGGCAGGGCATATGGATGTACTGCGATTGTGGTGAGAAATAAGCTACAGCATAGTCAGCTTCCTCCATTCAGCACCACCCACGTTCAGGCAACCTCGTTGAGATCTTGGACTGGTTGGAATCAATTGACTGTCACCCATCTACTGTCTCCGTCGTCACGCGGTAACATGGTTACCGCTTCTGATAATTAGTAAAATGATTATGAGAAAAAAGGGATTCCTGTTCCTTTACAACAAAAAAATGGACTGGCAGTCGTATCGTAGTTGGATTGAGGAACCTTTCGATGTAGCGCTGACTGATATGAATGTAGCTGCAAAGTGCTTAACTGCTGTCATGCAGGAGGTGGCATGGTACTCTACTCCGTTGGAGGTAATCGGAATACAAAAGGTGTTTCAACCGCATGAGATGCAAGGAAGTACCGAGGAGTAGATTACAGACTGAAATAACTGGATTCCTTTAAGTCTCTCTTTGAGGCTCCTCTCGAAGGTGGAGATCAATATAAGAAGTGAAGCGGATTGAGAACATAAGAAATGCTCCAGAGTTTGACTGCATTACGCATAGGATGATACCATATTATATATACGATTGGGTAAGGGATCTCACCTTCTTCATCCAACAAGATTCTGTTTTACAAGGCATTCTTGAAGACGGTATGGACTTGCGGTATTGAACTCAGGGGCACAACCAGTTACAGAAATATGGAGATCATTCAACTATTCCAAAAGAGAATTCTACGGAACATAACACAAGCGCTGTGGTTCGCGAGGAACAATGAGATCCACGAAGGCAAAATCATACATAGGTTTTAGAATTTGAACGCGTAATTTCGAGATATGTGTCTAGGTTGGAGAAGCACGTTAATCTCTAGCTTTGAATTTACTTGACAATAGTGACGATGTTAGAAGGCTAAAAAGACTCTATGTGTGTGACCGTTACGATGGTTTGGTTTGTTGGAGATAACATTTCTAATAATTATTTTTCTTTTATTCACCGTTATCAAATTTATGAATGCTTACGTTTATTTATTTACTGTTATCTTAAAATTAATGTTTCTATTTCTGCTGTTTTATTTGAAGTTAATGTTTTACTTATTGATGTTTTATTTAGGTACCTTACTTGGTTAATGGTGTGAACATTTTTAACTATATTCTCAGACACTTAAGTTTTTTTTTTTACTTACGGGTCCGCAGTCAAGTAATTCATTCCACAGAGGATGAGATGAATGTTCTATAACATGTGTGAACCCATGCCAGACCGGGATTCGAACCCAGGACCTCCGAGTGAAAAGCCGAGTTGCTACCATTTGTGCCACTTAATATTTCGGCAAATATTAAGTTATTTCATAGTTGCTAGTATTTATTCATATTAATTATTTTTGTACCCGTTGAATATTATCATTGGGTGTTCCTGTTTCAAGTGATTGTCATACAACTTGCTTATAGATTCAATATAGAAGCTGATTGTTAATAAACGAATTCAGCAAAAAAAAAGAAAAAAACAAAGAAGTATTTTATTCATGTAAAAGATGTCAACAGATCTATCAAAACAAAAAAATAAATTTTTTTAAGTTAAGAAAACCAAACGATTTCTGATGTTAGAAACCTAATAAAATAGAAATAAGAATTAATATGGTTTTTTAAACCATTTTCCATTTCCGGAATATGCTCAGTATCTTTTACGGGATATAGGTGGAGTGCTTAATAGTTCATTAATGAAAATTAAATATTAATTTTTTTATTTTAAAAATTAAGTCGTATTATTTCATTTAATTTAATAAATATAGAAGTTTTTACTTCTATACTAAATTTTCTAATCATTCCGAGTTTTTATTTTTTTCTAAATATTTCAAGAACATTCTTCTTTCTATACCAAATATATTAACCATACTTAATAAATATGATTTTATTAAGTGGTTGAAAAAAATATACTGTGTTTTTTCATCTGCCTTTTTTTAGAATTACAGTTTTAAATGTATTCTTTAAAGAACTTTCAATAACTTAATTCGATTAAAATCACCTGTTAATGTAGATTTTAATATATATTGTTTTATTAAATGAATTTTTAATCTAATTTTATATTTTTTAATAATATTTTTAAATAAATTGAAAACGCTGAAGAATCATTTATTTAAATGTAAAAATTTTAAAACAAAGTTAAAAAAAAATAAGTGAATATAAAAGAAATAATATTAGTAAAAAAGAAATAAAACATGAAACACTACAAAAAAGTGTTTTATCTATCCAAAAAACCAACCACCCACTCACCCAACAAACACACTCACACACACAGACTTGTCAATAATAAAATGTAAGAACATATTTTACTAATTATTTTTCTAATAGAAATACGATTTTGTTGTTTGTAAATATTGGCTTTTTATTTTATTTCTATTATTATTGCTAGTTTGTTGAAAAAACTCCTCAACATTTATTTATTTAAAATTTTGTTATTTATATTTCTTTTCGCTTGTTTATATTAATACTAATTTATCTTTATCTGTAGATGACGATTGTTTAACAATCGAAATGCGCGATTAATTTTTGTTTCTTATATCTAATAAGCAATTCTTAAAAGTTCTTCTTTATAATTTTACAGCAATTTAGCACAGCTCATCTTTTTTGGTCAATATTTTCAATGGTTACAGTTAAATAATATATTTTGGTAGTTTTTTTGAAATACAATATGTTAGAATGTATCTCAAAATTTTACAGGGAACTTTCATAACCTATCTACTCGTGAAAATAATGGAAAAAGTTCATATAAACATATGTAATATGTCACATATCTTACACCATTTTGTTCATATTTACAAGTTTTGCTTAAAGAGTTACGTGTTTATTAACCATTTAATAAAGTTATTGTACGTCAAACATAAAAATACACGTTTTTTACCCCAATTTATTTGTTCTTATCCCAGATTTCTCAAAAGCTACTGCAGTTACGGTTTTGGGACATATTGTATTGCATTTTTCAGGTTAAAAACCATAAGAAACCACTAATTTTTCCCCTTAATTAACGTCTTAAAAATTTCAGTACGACCTCAATTCACCGGGGTAGCTGAAATCCGAGCGAAATCTTTCACTAGTCATAATTCGCAAACGAAGCATTTTAGGACATATATTTATCTAAACTTTTTCTATTATTTTTACAAGTAGAATAGGATATAAAAGTCCCGGGAGAACTTCGTGATACAACCAGAATATATTATATGAATTATGTATAAATCCTTCCTTAATTATAATCATCTTTATTTATCAGAAAAGTCATGGAAGAAGATGTGAGGGACATAACAGATTAGTTATAACACATACATATATACATTATTTATATACTCCGACCTGCACGTTATTAATAAAAAAGTGTTTTATAAATGGATCTACAAATTTTGAAATCGTTTTTACATTGACTTTTATTTGGTACTTCAATTGATAAGTTTCAAGCAATTTTGGTTCATCGTTTTAAAAAATGGAGTTTACCGTCTACCATAATGGTTTTTCATAACTTTTTTTTTACGTAGTACTGTTTGGTACACTCAGTCATTGGGCACAGCATACAGAGTGTTTGACATCTATTTAATGAAAATCGGGTTAGCTTCTCTGGAGAAATAGGGGTAGAAGCAAACATATCACCCAATTCTATTAAGCATATTAACAACTTTCTTCTAGAATAATTGAATTATAAATGAAAAATAGTTGATTATCTTTATAAAAATCTGGAACACCTTTTTCAAATTTACTTTTTATTATTAGTTTAATAGAATATTTATTTTATTTTTTTTTATTAGCTTGCTTAAACTGTTTATTTAAATATTTAACAGTATTAGTTTCTGTAATTTATGTAATTTGCTTTATTTCTATGCTTCTATGCTTTATTTCTACGAATAAATATGTAAAAAATTAAAGTAAAAATAATAACGTTTTCATTGGAAAAGAAAGAATCTGTATTTATTTTTACATCATATGTATTTATCTAAGTTATATGCTGTATATGTATTATTAAGTTAAAGATAAAAAAAAAATATTATTTAAATAATATAATATTTTTTACCTAGAGAATTTGAAAAATTATAAAATTTTATTACATTAAACTTTCCCAACTGTATACCAGCCATAGAGAATAATTAATTAGACAACATCATTACGTGCAGATTGGAGTTAATTAAAATCTTAAGCTTTCACTTTTACATGTTAAAAATTTAAATTATCCTTGAATTAGTACTTATAATGAAAATTTTGATTTCCCAGAAATAGAATAATTAGTGTATTTATTTATATAGTCTAAACGACATGTTTAATAATGAAATTTCTGGAATTAAATTAATCCCCTTTTCTATTAAGCGTTATAGAGACAAGGTTATCATTGCATTAATAATCAATTTCCGATTATTCACTCCAGAGAATTACTTTAAGTATTTGTTAGCAATCCGATTTTACTTCTATTTTAAATGAATAATATATTTATGCTGTAAGCTATGAATGATCATTCATCGTTCATAAAATATAACGTTCCGTCTACGGAGAAGTCTTACAGTTAAACTTATAATTTCTGAATAAAATTTTATTTTTTCCTTTCAATATTAATCTACAATTAAGTTTAGCATTTTTAGAATGTAGTTATTACTATAATACCACCTAAGAATAAAATATATTAATATTAGTTATGAGAACAATTTGTACTTTTCAAGTTTGTTCAAATTAAGTTTCTAATATCACCCAGCAGTTGTAATAGAGTTGTAGCCAACTTCTCTATAGTAATGGATAATAGACTAAAATATTCACATGCCAACAACCATAGTGGTGCCATCAAACGTGGCTAAATGCCATAATATTCTTTCAGGAATGTTATAATATATTCAAATAGTTCGTTTTTTTTTAATATTATAAACCAAATCGTAATTTAAACCCTTTGACCGTATGCAAATAAACAATAGTATAATTATAACAATATAAAAATGTAATTAAGTACAACTTTAGCGATATTATAATTATATTTCTTTTATTTATTCGTAGTTTTCAGGTTTTGCTTAGGTTTCATTTAATTTATTATCTTTTGGTTGTTAATTTGTTTGCATTATAATTGTTGCGTAAAAATATTACACATCATATAATTTTTTTAAAAGTGTTCTGTCTTCTATTTAGTTTTATCGGTATGTACATACTTTAAAAAAAATAGTAGATTGTACTGTATTTTAAATACCATTAAAATAATTTATTAAACGTGACATTGTAAGTGAAATCTGTTTTAATTTCTTTCGTATATAATAAATGACCGTGTGAAATTCTTCGACAGATTAAAGAAGTTTGTAGTCATATTATGAAAGAAAGTTGAACGAACTCATTTCAGGGATAATTTGTACGCCGATCACTACACTAGATAGATCATGGTGTTACACGCATCATAACATCAATGAAAATTTCCACTCATTTTTCGCCCCACCATAATCTACGATATTCATCTCGAGTACGCAAAAATTTGTGTGAGCTGTGTTCTATGCATGCTTATCGATCCACACAAATTAAAACCAAGCAAAATGCAACTCCCTGAATGTTTCAAACTGGAATTTCTTTATTATTCACTCTATATTCCAGACTTAGCTCTTAGAAAATTCCACTTTTCACAAAAATGAATAATTGTCGTTAGGAGGTGTATGATTTCGGCGGGATGAAAAGATGAATATACCTTTCTACGGGTTAGCGTTGGACGAAGATGATGAGTGTACAGAAGTATCATAATGATTTTTGTAAAAAATACTTTTATTGATTACTTTCTTACTATAACACGAATATTATTTTCGTGCGACTCTTTTAGTGTTTAAATCTGAAAACATAGAAATAAGAAGGGAGATTAGGTAAATTTATCTAAATTACCCGGATTTAGTAAATGAAGTATATGAAACATTCTGCGAAATGAGAATTCTGTGAAAGACTCCATGTATCCTGCATGTTTCGAGTCTGTTTCATAAAATATAATTTGTGTTCTTTGATATATTTCTATAGGTTAAATTATTATTTACAAGTTGAAAAGACTATAAATACCCACTAAGATAGTTGTTTTTAGTTTTAAACATTTTAAAATAAGGTTCATTATAACTGATAGCAGTTTTGAATTTTTTAGTTTTATTCCGTTTTATTATTATTTTTTGGTATTTGATGAACCGAGTAAGGCCTTGCTCCGTTGTGTTTTTGTTTTATTTTATTTAGGATGTACTGCTGAGCCCTTTTGTTGCCTGTGTTTATCGTAGACCTTTTATATCTTAATCGCATCTGTTATGTTTAAACTTGATGAATCAATCAAGATGTCAAATACTAGAACGTTTTTACGTTCAATTGACGACAGTGTCTGTGAACAGGAGTTTCAGCAACTGCACGAAATGGTTGATGATGGCTAATAGGTTTGAAAACCGACGCCTGAATAAAAGGCGCAGGGGTTATTGAAATCGATGCATTTGTGAATAAGTCATGAAAATACATAAAAAAAGAATAACATAAATTTTGAAAAACTAATGAAATCGATAAAAAAATAAAAATTAAAAAGTATCCTTTTCAGTTTATTTTAAATTCCGACTTTTAGAAATCAGCGAAAATTAATAATTGAAAATATAATACCTGTTTTTATTTTAACGCTGACATCTAGCAGCTAATATATAAATATTTCGTTCTAAATTTTAGTTCAAATTTTTATGACGGTTTAATAGTTTTGAAAAAATTGTTTTATTTTAACATTTTTTAATTTTATTTTAATTTAAAAATTGGATATTTTTCTTTAAAATGTAGTCCTCAGATAAAAGCTGCCCGTAGAAAAAGAACCGTTTGCAGAAAAACGAAAAAGGCGATAACCTGCATTTTAATAGAAACAAGAAAAGTAATACAGAAAAAAAGCATAAAGAGATTCTTGTGGTGGGGAGGGGAGGTAATACTCTATGGAACTCGGGAATAAGTAGTTTTTTATCGCAAGTTTTTCAGGTTAATTTCTTGAATTTTCATGCGGAAATACTTTGAGCATCAAAATGACGTCAGTTAATAATATCATTACCTGTAAATTCCAGTGCTACACATTGGCAAAAAAATTTTAAAAAAATCTTTAAACCGTCTTTGGACAAAAAAATAATTTTTCCTTAAAATGTTTTACATGTACAATGTGAGGATAAAACTTAGAACCGGACTTTCAGAGGAACATTCTTTATACATAAAAGAAAAATCATCAAAATTAATTCATCTGATCAGGAGTGAGTATATATTTAAATATTTATATATGAAAAAAGAAAAAAAAAATACCGCTCGAATTGAGAATCCTTTTATTTTAAAGCTGATGGAAGAAAAGTGTTGACACCGGTGGTGGTGGATTATCGATATATTCGGCACATGTCTTTGGCTTCTAATCATTAGAAGGTATTCGCTTTGAATCTTGGTAAGGCATGGAATTTTCCGCATGATAAAAGATTCCTTCTCGAATTCCTACATTCAATCATTAAGTTTACGTGGTGAATTAATCTTAAAAAAAGAAAAACTAAGAACCTCCTTTTTTTAGAATTGTTTAAAAGATCAGTTAAATCAATATGATTTGAAACAATATTGTTTAAACAAAAAAATAATAACATTTGAATTTTTAAACGTGAATAAGAATGAAACTCTTCGTCAATATTTTATAGATAAAAATGCATGCGTGGTAATATAAAAAACATAGTTTTAACATTATCAGGCCATACGTTTAATATGATTTTAATTGCAGTAGCCATTTTGTACCGAGAAGATCCTGCTCTCAAAACTATATGGTTTTGCTTCATCTTTTTTGTAACAAAAATAATTTGTTTAATCTTTCGCTTGTGACTTTTTGTTACTTTTATTAGGCTTTAATCACAAGTGTAAAATAAGATAAAAATCAATCTGTTAATGAACGATTAAAAAGAACACGAAAAGGTTCTCAAGAGATCACTGCTAGCTACAGTCTTCTGACGGAGATAATTAATTTGGATGAACGAACAATTAATATTTTAATTAATTATGGCTTATGATGTTTTTATAGAGCGTCGTTTCAGTCTTCGCACAGGACTGATTTGTACATCTGACGAGACTATATTAACAGATAGTTGTGTAGTTGATAATTAAGCATTTATGTTTAAAACGTAAGTATATAGAGTAAATTATTTTTTAAAGTATAGGGTTTGAGTTCTGAGTGTTATTACACATATAAGGTTGCACTGGTGTTTTCGCTGATAGTTTCGATTGAGAACGTTGTATTGTAAGTACAAAAGCTGTAAATTTAACCTTTAAATAAAGTTGGCGTTTTGAGGATCTGCAAATCAAGGAAGAGAACCCCACCGGGTTGGTTTAGTAACGCATCTTCGCAAATCAGATAATTTCGAAGTTGAGAGTTCCATCGTTCAAATCCTAGTAAAGGAAGTTACTTTTATACGGATTTGAATACTAGATCGTGGATACCGGTGTTCTTTGGTGGTTGGATTTCAATTAATCACACATCTCGAAAATGGTCAATCTGAGACTGTACAAGAGTACACCTCACTTTCACTCATACATATCATCCTCTGAAGTAATATCTGACGTTGATTCCCGGAGGCTAAACAGGAAAAAATCAAGGAAGAGAGCGCTTACGTAAGAGTAAATCTTTAAGTATTATAATATCGTTATAAGTTAATCGTTTATCAAAAGAGTATTTTGTAATAAATATTTTTTTCTAGGTCACATCATGCCTCGAAAAATGTTTATATAATTTAGTAAAAATGTATTGAGATTTTTCGTATTTTGATTTTTTTTTGTTAACATTTTTAATTAAATTATTTTGTCTAAAAAATTTTCAATTTATAATTCGATTGATAAAATGACCACAAGATTATCAACTGATGTGAGTTTCACTTCCATTTTAAGTTATTCATTTTTATTAATATCTACAAATATAAAAATTAGTTCATAATTTTAACTAGCCTTATACTTAAGATAATATTTTGGGTAAAATCCGGAAATTGTTTATTTAAAATTAAAAAATTTAAATAGTAGTAAAATTATTCACTTTAACATTAATAAATTAACATAACTTTGAAGATACATTAATCAGATTAATATTTCTTAAAATTATCTTCGTATCACTTCAGCATGAAATGACAAGGAACGACTTTCATAACAAAAATTTAAGAAAAAACAAAAGAAAAGATTTATCTCATTAATTAATAATCTATTTATTTATATATATATTTTTAACATCTATACATAAACTGAATTATAGAAGGAAGTTAAATTTTAAGTCAAAACCAGAAAAGTAAATAATTTCACAGTTTTCTGCACCTACTATTGTTTTTAACAATAGTAGGCCTATATATTCTATAATGACTTATGTAGCTGTCTGGTCCATATATTTAAAGGAATATATATACGCGTGCGTGTACATGTGTGCCCTCATTGGTCTAACCACGTGATCCCGTAGATTTATGTTTCTGTAGTACAGTAAGCAAACGTGTTTGTTTTTTGATCTATATTAAACATTAACAGAGGAAGATCACCTGTGCCAGAAAGATATGAGATGTTCCTTGTCCGGCCCTATCATTTTCCACTGCATACAAAATACAAAAATATTGCATCATCGCTTTGTGTTGTAATACGCTTTGTTATCGTTTTAAACGAGCAGCCCTATATAAAGCTAACCTACATATGACCGTTAGGATACCTTTTATAACCTTCCGTTCTTAAATGGAACACTGGTAAGTTCCATAGCCTAAAAAATTAACACCAATTTATAAGTTATTCGACCTTTACTCATGAATGATATAACTAAAATAAATCAATATTTAAATTTACTTATTTTTATGCGATAAAATATAGTTTTACATCTTCTAAAGAAAACGGTAAAAAAAAAAACGTATTTTGACAAATGATAAGTGCATTACAGCTTTATTAAGGCTTGATGACATACTTGGTATATTAATCTTTGTTAACATACGTTATAGGCGATATGTTATAGGCGATCTGATGTGAGATATAAATCCGACATGAAATCTGTTTAACCATTCTCAAGACAAGAATTCATGCTCGGCTTATTAAGGAAAGCGAAGAGTAGAGTGGTTCCCGATGATTTCTTTAGCGTATAGAAATACGTCACTGCATATTAGCATGCCAATTGATGAAATGCAGGGATTATTCTGTCCTATAAGTATCACTAAACGTATTGGCTGTATATAATGAACAGCTTACTCTCAGAGAAGGCAACTCTGGTAAGCTTGTATCAGAGCCATGCATGAGAAAGTTGGACCAGCTTTATAAAGCAATTAATTATTGTACCCTTTCTGTCAAGAAAAATGTGTTAAATATTTTGCTTCTACTTACGTCTTAAGCAAAATGTATATATTGCTCTGTTTGGCAGGGATATTTTGGAATTAGACTTGCAACCGTATCATATATACGCATTTGAGGTGGGGAAAGACGTTCACCAAGCTACTCCAATGTATCTAATTACTATAGTATTTTCACTGAGAGAATTTGATTAAAAAATTATATTTAAAATATTACACAAACTAGATTTAAATATTATAATGTCACGTTCAACTTTAGCAGCCAATGTGAAGTCTGGGACCATTTCGAATCCCGATCAGGTATGCTTTTTCACACGCTATCCGCTGAAGAAATACCTGACGGTAACCCGGCGAATAAAAAAACCAGTATGAAGTTATCATTAATCCGGTTAAAATATTCTATGTTTATTAGAGTAAACATAATATCTCTTCTGTGGGTCTAGAATCACAGTTTGGGATTTCTCCATTTCCTTATTCAGCATTGACTATTCTAATTCTTTTTAGTATACCTGCCTCCAAAACCCCTTATACCAAGACTTTGTGGAGGTTTGTAGTACGAAAGGATAAAAGGTTTCAGCAAAACTTATTCTACATAAAACAATACTTCTACTGCCCTGAGGTAGATAATACCTCCATCCGGAACGTAACATATACATTCCACGTCCAGGTTGGCAACAGCTGTAGATAAGTACTATTCATAATGCTGGCTAACGGGGCTCCGAGTATTTTCCTCGGCGATAGAATTTCCTTCGGCTTGATTCCACCTACAGGTCGTTCTACAAGGACTGGATTTTTCGGCCACCTGCAGACATGAAAATTAAAATGATTAAGGAAATGGATTCACACCATCTTTAGAGCTGGCGATGTGGCGGCCAGGTCGAACTGATTGCAGGTGTAACGGAGGCCCTTCCGCTGTCCACATGTCCTTCCGTGATGGCAAGCATGTAGCTAGGGTGCCCATTTATGTCAGTGCATGGGAGTCTTGAAAACTTCAGTGTGTAGGAGCTTGGAGTCAGTGCAGAGATTATGCATCCGCTCTTTGCCAGGACATATGCCGGTTCCACCAGAGTACCGGACCGGATTGGTAGCCCTGGAATGGTAATGTATCCCGGCGGTTAGCTTTGCTACGGAAGGGATAGAAAACCATGGAAATTGAACAAATATCAAACGTGACAGAGGTAAACACCTTCGTCTTGAACCAGCCGTTTCATATGAGCGAAATAGAGAAAAAGTCAGGAGCCAGGAACGATGGAAAATGAGGTTAAGCGTATACAGATAGCTTTATACGAGAATAGATTTTCTAATCCAAAATATCTGGTAATTAGTAGAGAGGATGATAATATTTCGAGGGTAAGTCCTTTCCTTATCGCTCGAGAGATAATTAATTGTGCTGGAGGTCCAGTAAAGGAAATCCAAAAACTTACAACGGACGTTATGTAGACACAACTGATGATAACCAGTTGCAGAAGATTCTTGGGCTAAAGAAGATAGGTGAGTTTGCTGTACGAGTCGATCCTCACAGCACCTTTAATACCTCAAAGGGTGTTGCGGTTTGTCGGGATCTACCCAACTGCACGGAGCAGAAAATTGTAGAAGAGTTGACACCTCAAGGAGTGATAGAATATCAAAGGTTGAACATGAGGAGGAACGGCGAAGTTCTTCCGTCTGCCTCTCATGTACTTACTTTCAACAAACCAACCCTGCCGGAGAAGTGCGTACAGGAATACACCAATTGGATGTGGGGCTTTTGTGCCGCAACCAATTAAATATTTTCAGGTATCACCATTTTGGCTACACCGCTGCTCGTCGCGAAAGGATACAAATATGCATGTTTGTTGAAAAAATTCATGATGGGGAACCATGCAAGGATCGTCCTTCCTGTGTAAACTGTAAAGGATAGCATTCATGCACCCACCGGGTTGGCCTAGTGGTGAACGCGTCTTCCGAAATCAGCTGATTTGGAAGTCGAGAGTTCCAGCGTTCAAGTCCTAGTAAAGCCAGATATTTTTACACGGACTTGAATACTAGATCGTGGATACCAGTGTTCTTTGGTGGTTGGGTTTCAATTAACCACACATCTCAGGTATGGTCGAACTGAGAATGTACAAGACTACACTTCATTCACACTCATACATATCATCCTCATTCATCCTCTGAAGTATTATCTAAACGGTAGTTACCGGAGGCTAAACAGGAAAAAGAAAGAAAAAGCATTCATGCAGATCAAGAAAAAACTGTCCTGTTTACAAAGACAAAGTACCTGTACAGGAAGTCACAACCTTGCAGGAGGTGAGCTACTTCGAGGCAAAGAAGATTTTAAACACCCGCAAGCCTAAAGCAACAACTTATGTTCAGGCTGCGACTGCTGTTCTCGCTCCAACTGCTCTAACATAAATGTCTATTTTTCAATTATTTGTAAAAGATTCCATGTAAAAATATAGACTTTTAGGTAAAAACAAACTTTTAAATTTTATGAAAACCGTGTAAAATATTTTTTGGTAAAATTTATATTTAAAATTTTTGTTTGCTTGTTCTATGTGCTTTAATTTTAAAATAATCACTTTTACATACTAATTAGAACTTTAAATTCAGTTATATACAGGGATGATTAGCGTAAAATCACATTTACGCAAAAGAATAAATAAAAACATATCGGATTTAAAAATGATTGAACAAATTTAAAAAAAACGGTTTAAATAAATATGAAAGGGACTGATAAAAACAAGAAGTACTTAATTGAGAATCTTCAGAATCTATTCTGAAAGTTTAGCGAACTAAATAATATTTCATTTTCTTATTGTTTACTTATTAAAATTTTTACTTAATTAAATAGCAGCACTTTATTTTTCGATGGGAATTTGGCTAGTATTGTTGAACTCTTTAACCGTCAATTATTGAAATTTATTTAAGATTAAAGATATCAGACTAAATTACTTGCAACAATTGATAAATTCCCATTCAATTTATAAATTGTAAAACTTGAAATCAGGATATTCAAACTGCACTTTATTTTTCGATAGGAATTTGGCGGAGTATTGTTGAGCTCTTTAACTGTCAGTTATTGAAATTTATTTAAGATCAAAGGTATGAGTCTAATTTATATGCAACAATTGATAAATTCACATTCACTTTATAAATTGTGGAACATGAGAACAGGATATTCAAACTGCAAGTAGAACCTCACAAATACATGCTGAATTAAATTAAAAATGGTTTTTAAATTAAGTTGAATATACAAAATACTAAACATTACTTAATATTCTCAATATTCATGGAAAAACAAACCGGGTGACTTCCTCATCCGTAATTAAAATATTCCCGATTAGATATATTAATCCAATAATAAAATAAGGAAATGTTAACTATAAATGACAAGTCAAAACAATTCGTTTTGGTTACCTGTAAGTGTCCGTCGAACTCTGGCCAAATTCCAAAACAAAAATAACACACATATATATATATATATATATATATATATATATATACACCTGAGCTACATTCTCTAAAACACATTTAAATTTAATTTGCAAACTTTATGCATGCTTCAAAGACTGTAGTAGTAGTATAAAAATAAATATAGATCCACGATCAAAGGCGCAATAAAATAAATTGTTTGCCTAAAATAAATTTGTTTCTAATTTTATTAACTGTTTTGTTATATGCTATTGGTCGATTTTAAATTTACTATTGTAAATATTACAGGGTAATAGAAAATAAGATGTATAGTGAATTATTCGGTATTTGACGCTGCCATAAACGTTATTGATATGAACAAATACAATAAAATTTAAATTCTTTGTTTCTTTTTCATTGTTTTGCCTAGAATGATCCGAATTTAAGAAATTAAATGTGTAATACTGCATTAGATTATTATCTAATAAATATTAGTATTCATTACAAATGTAAAAAAATAGTTTTTGTTATTTGTTTTAAACTACTTATTTTCTATATTAATTTTAAGAAATTTAATTTCACTGATACTGTGAGGAAAATCTTCAGGAATTAAGCATAAAAATCAACAAGTTTTTCAGCCGTTTTCCTGGAAGTGCATATTTAAGTTCCACGTTTTTGTTAGCAGAAAATATAAATAATTAGTGTTTAAGTTTGTTTATTAATATAGTTGTACAGTATCTATTTTAAACGTTTTCCTGTGGTCCGTTTCAATGTAGAGACCACTAACGTTTCAAGCACTGTAACAAGGCAATTGCGAACAGTTGTATGGAACATTCATTTTGGCTGATACGCTGGTTATAGTAATATTTTACTGTATATACCTACAAAACGTATAAAAAAAAGGCATTTAGATAAGATGTAGTAGTTGAAGCACGGCAGGAAAAGTGGAGCAATGCTCTTTTTAGTAGGTATAAGCATCCAGTTATACTATCCATTTCCCAGAGATTGTATCGTTGGCTATCGACCATTCATTTGTTGGCAGCCTATTCATGGAAGTTCAATCATTGCTTAAGGAAGATAAGAATTGGTGATAATGTTACAGATTATGTTGGATCTTGAAAATGGTGCTTGTCGTGTTATTCTAAGTTTTCCATACGTAGTGGACTTGGGTCTGAATATGTCCAAAGAGAAAAGGCAACAGGTTAGAGATAATATCAAACAGTAGAGAAAAATTAAAATTCTGACGTAATTTCTTAGATCAAGGGTTGAAATGGTGGGAATTTTGCGGTTACGTAGATAAATAATTGATTTCAGAACTCTTCAGGTCTACAGTTGAACAGAGTGTCTAATGAGAAAGGAGCAGTAAATTTAATATAATTGTCAGGATGTAACGGATTTGGTATTTTGATTTTATTTGTTGCAAATTCTAATTGGAAATACCGTTGACTCCTTTACTGTATACACTCGTGTTCTTCCTGCATTCTAATAATGATTTCAGATGTGTATCTGGTTCCGAGTAGATGGACAATCAACCTAAAGGCCTTAAAATTATAAAAAATAAAATGTTCTCTGAAGAAAAACGTCCAGGGTGATAAGAAATAGGGTAGATGCGGTACGTGTGGTTGGGGTATACTTTGACCTTCCCCTACGGTGGCATCTCCTCCTTCGGAATGAAAAGGCACATTCAAAAAAGGCATATGAAAAGGCACATGTAATTGGTAAAAAAATGAAAAAAAGGTTGCAAAATAAAATTTTCCATAATGATTTAAAACAATTCTATCCAATCTTTACAATTTTTTAGAAGAGAGTAAAATATTAAAATTTTTTTAACGTAATCGCCGAGCATAGAATAAACCTTGTACTTGTCTGTAGGGCTGTTTCTCTGAGGAGGACTGTAGATCGCTATAAACCTCTGTAACAGACAGGCAATGTTGCCAGCAGATTCAATGAAAATTATTTATTTTTTACAAATCTCTTTCCATTCTATTGTTAAATAAAATTAAAATTGTTTATACATTGTAATTAAAACACACGATTATGTAAAATAAAACGTTTCCTATCTTTACTGAGAGCCAAAAAATACATTTTTTGTAACTAACCATAGTAAACGTAAAATAAAACGACAGGCAGAACTTATATATTCAAACACTGTTTCAGATGCAGTAATGTATTAACTATAATATGAAAGTAACCAACTCAGAAAGATAAGTTTAAACATAAAACATATTCAACTTTTTTGCCCATGAAATACGTAAGAAGTATAATGCTTCAAAAACAAGCTTTTTCTTTCATATTAAATAATATATTTATTTGTAGTATCTTTCACTCATCTCAACAAGATTTTTATGGCCTGATATTCATCACAAAAGAGGACTGAACAACATATTTTTTATGATTATTCATCCACTCAAGTCATTTTACTCTACTTTTGCTTTCATTGTGGAATAGGTACACGAACCCGATTTATGGTAATAATGTGTATTTTTAACAATAATAATACATTAATACAGCCTAAAAAAGTGGTAAAAGTACTTTTTATTAATATTTAAAAAAATAAAAAATGAAATTCTAGATAATAAATAGAAAAAATTTATTGTAATTTTTAAAAATCGATGTATTTCAGGAAAGTTATTATTTTCATTTTTCTAAGGTTATAAAAAAAATAAAACTTTTTCAATAAAGGTAATCTTATGTATTTTTCCCCTTTATCCCCTACGCCGGACCGGCAATTATGCGTAGAACAACGTAGGGTGTGTTTTCTACTCTAACAGCCCTTCCCACCTACCGGCATGACAGGTCGGGCTGCCGGTCGGATCTTTATTTTATATTATATTAGTAAGTCATTACTATTAGCAACCCATTAGAGTACCCACTTCCTGTGTAAATTTTTTAGCAGTGTTCCTGTATGAGGCTATCCAGTTGTTATACAAAAAAACTACCACAAGGGGTCCCCCATCCCTCATCAAGAACAACCCACCTCGGCAAACCGTCCTCTCCAGATCGAGGCTGCCCTCCCTAATTAAACACACGCGTGGTTACACACGATCGAGATCCCAACCGTCACGGGATTTTGTCTTCAATATTCTGTTAGCTAGCTTCTCCACGTTTCTTCAGGCCTGCCTACTGGAAAGCATATAACTCATAGTCTTCCCCGGAGTAAGCAGGTCAAACCCAGCACCTGTCGAACACCGTCCAACCTACAACAGTGGTATATAGTGTGCTCCGGTGTGTCCTGTGATTCGCAGGATCTACAAACAGAGGTAGCACGTTTACCAAACCAGCACAGGTATCCCTCCAACTCCCCATGCCCGGTTAGCAGCTGGGAGGTAGAATCCCACCTACCCAAAGCCACGGTGAATCCAGAGATCAATGTTATGTATAATGCGTCTTGTCAATTCTCCCATAGGAGAAGCATTCCAGACTTCCTGCCAATCTCTCAAAAGGATTTGTCTAGACTCAACTTTAGATATTCCGTTCCACACTCTGTACAGAATTTGAACCCTCAACAGAACAGGAGGGATGCCCGAAATCACTTCAGCAGTATTACGGGAAGCAGTTTTGTATGTATTTTTTTTTTTTTTAATTAATCTTATGTATTTAAAAAATTTGTCATTTAACTTTTTTTTTAGATTAATTGAAAATTCATAGATTGTTTGAAAATAATAACAAATTTAAAATAAGTACAAATTAATGGAAAAAAATTTGATTATTTTTGTACATAAAACGTTTATTGTAGTCAGGTTGGCTCCGTGCAATTTAAGTAATAAAATTACCCGATAGCCAATTCTGGAATGTTAAAACCACAGCAATATCCCGGTTATCTGTTCGTTCTTCATAGAGTTAATGAACTGAGTATCCGTGGCTAATATGACAGTCGAACACCTTAGTATTAAAATGTGTAACATTTATGAACGTGACCTAAATAAATAAAAAAAGTTGCTGTTCAGTGAAGATGCGAGGCATTATTCAGTTCAAATAACCTTTTGCTGTTACATTGTAAAATTTATTTTAACCGTCATCCATTCTCCATTTTTCTTTTTCCTTCAAAAATAATTTTTTTTTGAAGTTAAAATCATATTTTTGTCTTTAAATTTAAAAATCTTAAAGTTAAATTTTTTTAAACGATGAAAGATTTTGCATGCAAATGCTGCATCTCTAATCAATGAGATAGATAATTAATTAATTCTTATTTCGAATATTTTTCTTTTGTTTTTAAGTTGAAGGAAATAAAACTAAAAACGATATTTGGATTAGAAGATCATTGAAAATGGACGAAACACTGTTTATAAATTAGTACAACAATTGTATACATAATTAGGCCAACTATTACGGTGTACTACGATGAGCAGCATTAAATTATTTGACGCCTCGCCTCCTCATTACTCTACAGCCAATAATCCGTTTCAAGCCACCTACTCATGTAGAGCCAATAGACGCATTAAGTCAGGATTGGTGAAAGACTAGAAGAGGGTGATGAAAATGGGTTCTGCATAAACAATGATAACGGACTCATTGTGGTCAAGCTTAAACCCTGATAAATGTACTCGTATTTTATGAATTTTTACTGCCGTTGCTAGGATTAAATTACAAAATTTACGTCGCCGACATCTGAAGAATAGTTTCAAATAAAATTGTAATACTTTTTTCGGTGATAAGAAATTTCATTTAAACGTACATTTTAAGCATCAATAAGCAATTTTTACAGAAGTTGAACAAATTATTCATCTCATTCCAGATATGTGTAATTTTGTTTGGAAAGGTATAGATTAATGATTTAGTAAAAAAAAACGTTTATTATGAATACCCCTTATTTATTTAATATCAGTCTTATAGAGTTAAGGGTCTAAATGGCCAATAACGTATAAGTAATTTTATTCTTGTGATTTATAATTTTCGGTTTTTTTTTAAAATGAATAAGGCATTTTTTAACTTCATCATCGGTCTTTTTACTTCCTTGTACGAAGTAAAGAAAGAATTGTGATCGCGAAAAAATTTAGTTTTCAATTTCAACGGAAATATCCAATTAAACCATCCCTGAATCCATTTTGATTAGTTTCGGTGTGACGTCTCTACGTACGTATGTATCTCGCATAACTCAAAAACCAACGTACTAGGTGAATCCTCCCCACCGAAATCGATTAGCCGTAGGATTTTGAAATTGCACCTCCCTTTTTGATTGCAATCAACTGAACCAAAAGTGTCCAAAAAGCCGAAAATCTAAAGAAAATCTTGATTTTAGACTTTTTTTTAACAGCAGTAGTTAGCTCTCATTGAGAGCTTTTTAACGATATATCATAAGTGGTACTTATTTTCATTGGTTCCAGAGTTATATCCAAATGAAATTTTAATTAATGGAATATTTGGATCTTACAAGGGTACATCAGTTCGAATCAGACTTCATCTACTTTTTTTTTTAATTTAAGCATATTGATTTATTAATAATTATTAACCTTCGATTGCAAAAAAAAAAATTACGATAAAAAATAATCCAATAATAACAATAAATAAATGAATATACATATATATATATATATATATATATTTATTTATTTATTGTTATTATTGAATTTTTATTTTTTATTTTTTTCTTCAGTCATTTGACTGGCTTGATGCAGCTGTCCAAGATTTCCTATCTAGTGCTAGCCGTTTCATTTCAGAATACCCTCTACATCCTACATCCCTAACAATTTGTTTTACATATTCCAAACGTGGCCTGCCTACACAATTTTTCCCTTCTACCTGTCCTTAAAATATTAAAGTGACTATTCCAGGATGCCTTAGTATGTGGCCTATAAGTCTGTCTCTTCTTTTAACTATATTTTTCCAAAAGCTTCTTTCTTCATCTATTTGCCGCAATACCTCTTCATTTGTCACTTAATCCACCCATCTGATTTTTATCATTCTCCTATAGCACCACATTTCAAAAGCTTCTAATCTTTTCTTCTCAGATACTCCGATTGTCCAAGTTTCACTTCCATATAAAGTGACACTCCAAACATATACTTTCAAAAATCTTTTCCTGATATTTAAATTAATTTTTGATGTAAACAAATTATATTTCTTACTGAAGACTCGTTTCGCTTGTGCTATTCGGCATTTTATATCGCTCCTGCTTCGTCCATCTTTAGTAATTCTACTTCCCAAACAAAATTCTTCTACCTCCATAATCTTTTCTCCTCCTATTTTCACATTCAGTGGTCCATCTTTGTTATTTCTACTACATTTCATTACTTTTGTTTTGTTCTTGTTTATTTTCATGCGATAGTTCTTGCGTAGGACTTCATCTATGCCGTTCATTGTTTCTTCTAAATCCTTTTTACTCTCGGCTAGAACTACTATATCATCAGCAAATCGTAGCATCTTTATCTTTTCACATTGTACTGTAAAAAGCATAATTTCTTATTTGTAGATATTTTTAATATATTTTAATGTTTTATTAAATTTTTTTTTCAAATACTGTAACAACCATGACTAAATAACCAGACAAGAGTCGCATTCGAAAATGGCATAATAATTCCTAAGTACAATAAACATTTTGGGCTAGGATTATTAAAAAAAATTGGGGGTTGAATTACTGTTTTTTACATTCGTTAACAGGAATACATCGCTATACCATGCCCATCGAACTGCAGGAGCTATCATTAACTGCTAGTTCCATGTAAAGATTAAAAAGTAACGGAGATAGGGAACATCTCTCATCCTAAAATTGCTTCCCTTGTCCCTATACTTTTCCTGAAACCAAATTGGTCTTCTCCTAACACTTCCTCCACTCTCCTCTCAATTCTTCTGTATAGAATTCTAGTCAAGATTTTTGATGCATGACAAGTTAAACTAATCGTTTTGTATTCTTCACATTTATCTGCCCCTGCTTTCTTTGATATCATTACTACAACACTTTTTTAGAAGTCTGACGGAAATTCCCCTTTTTCATAAACATTACACACCAGTTTGTATAATCTATAAATCGCTTCCTCACTGCCCAGTAATTCTACAGGTATTCCGTCTATTCCAGGAGCCTTTCTGCCATTTAAATCTTTTAATGCTCTCTTAAATTCAGATCTCTGTATTGTTTCTCCCATTTCATCCTCCTCAACTTCCTCTTCTTCCTCAATAACACCATTTTTTAATTCATTTCCTCCGTATAACTCTTCAATATATTCCACCCATCTATCGAATTTACCTTTCGTATTATATATTGGTGTACCATCTTTGTTTAACACATTATTAGATTGCAATTTATGTACCCCAAAATTTTCCTTAACTTTCCTGTATGCTCCGTCTATTTTACCAATGTTCAGTTCTCTTTCCACTTCTGAACACTTTTCTTTAATCCACTCTTCTTTCACCAGTTTGCACTTCCTGTTTATAGCATTTCTTAATTGCCGATAGTTCCTTTTACTTTCTTCATCACTAGCATTCTTATATTTTCTACGTTCATTCATCAGCTGCAATATATCGTCTGAAACCCAAGGTTTTCTACCAGTTCTCTTTATTCCGTTTAAGTTCACTTCTGCTGATTTAAGAATTTCCGTTTTAACATTCTCCCATTCTTCTTCTACATTTTCTACCTCATCTTTTTTACTCAAGCCTCTTGCGATGTCCTCCTCAAAAATCTTCTTTACCTCCTCTTCCTCAAGCTTCTCTAAATTCCACCGATTCATCTGACACCTTTTCTTCAGGTTTTTAAACCCCAATCTACATTTCATTATCACCAAATTATGGTCGCTATCAATGTCTGCTCCAGGGTAAGTTTTGCAGTCAACAAGTTGATTTCTAAATCTTTGCTTAACCATGATATAATCTATCTGATACCTTGCATTATCGCCTGGCTTTTTCCAAATGTATATTCTTCTATTATGATTTTTAAATTGGGTGTTGGCAATTACTAAATTATACTTCGTGCAAAACTCTATAAGTCGGTCCCCTCTTTCATTCCTTTTGCCCAGCCCGTATTCACCCACTATATTTCCTTCCTTGCCTTTTCCAATGCTTGCATTCCAATCTCCAACTATTATTAAATTTTCATCTCCTTTTACGTGTTTAATTGCTTCATCAATCTCTTCGTATACACACTCTACCTCATCATCATCATGGGCGCTTGTAGGCATATAGACGTTAACAATCGTTGTCGGTTTAGGTTTTGATTTTATCCTTATTACAATGATTCTATCGCTATGCGTTTTGAAATACTCTACTCTCTTCCCTATCTTCTTGTTCATTATGTAACCTACTCCTGCCTGCCCATTATTTGAAGCTGAGTTAATTATTCTAAAATCACCTGACCAAAAGTCGCCTTCCTCTTCCCACCGAACCTCACTAATTCCTACTACATCCACATTTATCCTATCCATTTCCCTTTTTAAATTTTCTAGCCTACCAACCTTTTTTAAACTTCTAACATTCCACGCTCCGACTCGTAGAATGTTATTTTTTAATTTTCTGGTGACCCCTTCCTTAGTAGTCCCCACCCGGAGATCCGAACGGGGGACTATTTTACCTCCGGAATATTTTACCAAGGAAGGCGCCTCCATTATTGCTTTTGAAAATGCAGAGCCACATTTTCTTGGAAAAAAAAACAGCTGTAGTTTTCCATTGCTTTCAGCTGCGCAGTACTCAGAGGACTGAGTGATGTTGATATGGCCGTTTAAGTCATTCTGACTCACGCCCCTAACAACTACTGAAAGATCTGCTGCCCTCTTTGAGGAATCATTCCTTAGTCTGGCTCTCAACAGATACCTCTCCGATATGGTTGCACCTTCGGTCCAGCTACTCTGTATCCCTGAGCGTTCAAGCCCCCTCACCAACGGCAAGGTCTCATGATTCATAGAGGAGGGATTTTTTATATATATATATATATATGAAAAAAATATCAGAAGTTATGAATGAAATAAAATTTTATGTACTTTTCATTTTAAAAAAATGTGTAAATGTAATTTAATAGGCGTAAAAGGAAGTCATGTAGTGTCCACATAATTTTTTCTTTCAATAACACTGAATTTAAAAAATTTAATCTCTTAAAAAATAACAAATAAATGAAAAACAGCTTTAACATATCTCTTTGGTAATTTAAATAAAATATCCTAACTGAATGTAATTTAAAATTTGTATAAAATTTAGTTTTTTTTTAGAAATGAACTGATGTTAAAGGTACTTTTGAAAATCGGGATTTCTCAGCTATATAATCAGAATAAATGACGAGTATATATTATAATTTATTGAAATACATCGTTGAACCATAATTTAAAAAGATTCCTCTCAAAATATAAGTCTTACTGCATTTGTTAAAGAATTTTCTTTTTTTGAAAAAAGTTGAAATATTTTTTACATCAGTGTAGTGTACACTGATTTATTAAGAGGCTATAAAAGATCTAATTGATTAAAATAATTTAAATTGCAAGTACAGAACCAGAATTAATGTATTTTATTCTTTCATCAGTCACAAATTAAAACTGTTAAAACGTGTTTTCATCAGTACTTTTATTAAATAACATTGAATTTAAAAATAACTGTATAATGCATTTTTTGATGACAAATCGGTACAAAAATGGCTATACGAGGGAATAAATACACACCTTTTTACAAATAAGAAGTCTCTGTTTTGTTAAGTATATATAGAGATTCCATTAATTCGTAATTCTGCGATTTTTAAAAAAAAAAAATTTTTATGGAAACCTCAGGTTTTAAGGACAAAAACTTTTCCTTATGTATCAAAGTTAGTGCCTAAAAATTACAATCTTAAAAAGTGTTGAATATATTTTTCTGCTGTAGATAAATACTATTGTTGGTATTTAAAATAAATCTTATTATTTTTTATGCATAAAATTAAAAATATAAAAACTGGAACAAATATATTAAGATAAAATATAAAATATTTTAATTTATAGTGTATATATTCGTGTCGCCCGGTTTAATGAATTGAAAAGTTCAAAATTTATCTTATAAAATTAGACTACCTAATTATAAAAAAAGATTTCTGTGAGTATTTTTAAAAACCTATGTTTAAACATTAGAATTTATATATATTTTTTTAATAATTTTAAAAACTAGAATTACATTGTTTTTATTGATCTACTTTATCATTAGCTTATAAATAATTAAGACAATTTTTAGTGCATTTAAGATTTCAGTATAGATATTTATTCTTCATAACATCAATTTAAGTATATTATAATGAACTGCAAAATATTTTATTTCATAACCTAAAATAAATTTATTTAAAAAAACCAAATGAAAATACAATAACTATTTTTTAGTAATATTAAATCCATTTTACAACTGTTCAATTTTTATTACCTGTGTTCATAACTTATAAATTATAAAATTGTTATTTGTAATTGTTTTTAAAAATATAATATTTTTAAATAATTTCTTTTAAATTTATTTTTACCACAACATGAGGGTTATTTTTGTGGCTATGATTCAACGTAGGACCACTCGCCCGTTTTACTTACAGTGAGCACGGCGGTGCTAAGGAGGAAAAGGAGGCCTGCCCTGCATACGGAACGTACAGATTGAGTATCTTATGAGGACTTTCTTTCTTTTTCCTGTTTAGCCTCCGGTAATAACCTTTCAGATAATACTTCAGAGTATGAATGAGGATGGTACGTATGAGTGCAAATGAAGTGTAATCTTGTACAGTCTCAGTTCGACCATTCCTGAGATGTGTGGTTAATTGAAACCCAACCACCAAAAAACACCGGTATCCACGATTTAGTATTCAAATCTGTGTAAAAATAACTGACTTTACTAGGACTTGAACGCTGGAACTCTCGACTTCCAAATCAGCTGATTTGGGAAGACGCGTTCACCACTAGACCAACCCGGTGGATTATCTTATTAGGACTGGATCGAGGAGAAAATGACTGACTCATTTCCGCTTGATACCCCTGAGGCTATTGACTACGAAGCATACTTTCTAACGTCGGTGATGTAGGAAGGTGCATGGCGAGCAAGTAATAGTAAAATAGAAATCATACAATGGTTAAAAAGAAAGTAACGAGGGCAATTGTAGAGGCACTATGGTTCTCGCGGAATGATGAAATTCACGAATATCTAGAACTTCCAACGGTTCGTGAGGTTGCGCGACAGCGCAGTGTTAAATACCAGCAACGACTTGAAAATCATGTCAACCACTTTGCAATCAATCTGCTCGATAACAGCAGTGACGTACGAAGATTGAAACGTCATGTGTTCGACTTAGGAGCTACCGCATTACAACGCCAAATCTAGTGGTATTGTTTTTTATTTGCCTTTTTGGTTTTTATTTTTTATTTATTAATATTTGGTTTTTGTGGACTATGAAGTGTTGGCGGAAATATTATTAAAGATTTAAAATTAGACTTTAAGACTTAATATTGGACTTTAAAATTACTTACAACTATTATTATGAATTACTTATTTTGGGAGTTCCTTAGGAACGCCTTATACAATTTAATTTTAATGAAGCAATTGAATTTTAAGGTTAATTTTTTAATATTTAAAAAATTAAGTTAAAGAATTTCAATGCATTAAGTAGCATTAGCAGTATCTTTTAATAAATTACATTATTTTAAATAATTACGGATGCATATGTGTATTTATATTAATTAGAAAAATAATGATTATAATCGATTAATTGCTCATTATGATTCGTTTTTAGAGCTTGTTTATCATATTTTTATTATTGAAAACAGCACTTCTGAGATAATTAGAATAAAAAAGGATTTGGTAAAGATATGTAAAGAAATAAAGAAACGCAGAGAAATCGGGCATGGCTCAAGACTGCTTTGAAATTGGTAATACATTTTTCAAATTAAGTTTTAAAAATTATTCCTATTAAGTACTATTTAGATAGTTACTAAATTTTATTTTCAATGATAGTAAAAATTCATTACTCTACGAAAATAAGAGACCATCAAACAGCATTTATTTACGTAATATTATAATAAATTTACTTACTAATCTCTATTATGATATGGTATATTTCTATTAAGGATAAAAATTCGTGTTATCTGCCTTTCTTAAATAAAACTTTTTTAATAAAACGTAATTTAACTTAAATAAAGAACTTAGAAAAGGTTAAATGACCAGTCTACGTAGTATTTTTTAAGTGCTAAAGTAGGATTACTTTAACAAAAACCGAACCTTTTAGATACGTAGCATTGTTAAATTTATCCTTTTACATCACAGCAAAGGAAAGAATCTAAATCTGTTCTCAGGCTTTTATATACCTCTCCTTTATTTGATATTCTTTACTGTTGTAGAATCAGAACGCTTCAAGCTGACCGGACCAAAATTTAATTATTAACTAAAAACTGTTTACAGCGCAGTCAGTTCCTCACACAGCCTTTTTTGTATACTGTATAAATAAGCGTCCTTATAGAATCATCACTTACTCCTAAGCAAGATTCCCATTTTAGAATGATATATCCAAAGAGACAGAACTGTAAGCCAACATTTTATATTCAATTTTTTTTGTTCATAACGATGTGTTATTTTTTTTATTAATTTCATAAGTGGAAGTACAATTTTTTATTAATTCTTTATGTATACCAAAGATATTGTATAAAATTGAATTTCTGATGTAATTATGGGTTTTTCCTTTTAATAAACAGTTTCTGAAAGGGTTTTTCTGGTTGAGATTTTATTTAAAAAGCCTATTGATAATAATTAATCCATATTTATGCAATTGATAAACAGAGAAATTTATTTAGCCTATTTTTATTATCCAATATTAAAGACCTGGCTAATTTATACAGTTATCTTTAACGTTGGTTATTTACTTACGTGTTCTAATGACACCAGACTGAACTTAACAAATTTTTTTAAATAATTATATATATTTTAATATTTCTGTAACAATTACCGATAAGCACAATTAAAATTTTACAACTGGCCTCATTTAGTCTCCGTTTAATAATTCCTGAGGCAATGCAGTTAATTACAAAAAATTACGGTTGTTAGGTAAAGACATCAACCTATTAGCTATTAATTCAGCTAATGTATCTATAATGTATATTATAGCTAAATTAAATTATTGATAATAGTATTATTATTATAGCTATCATGTACATTAGCTATTAACTCAGTTAATAGCCGTGTAACGGTCTTAAAATATGAATAAATATTTAATTATTTTTAACTAATATTTTCAAATATTCGTACACTAAGTTCTAATATACAGATATTAGTATTAGATTTTGTAAAAATATCTCGTGAGAGTAGACGTCAGTCAGTATGTAAACCAGTATGCAGTATTTCATTTTTTATATAAATGATAAAAAAATGAGAAAACAAGACGTAATAAATTCCTGCTATTACTTGGATTAAATTGAATAAATAACATTTTCTGAAAATTTATTTTTGATTTGAAATGCAAAATCCAAAATATATTTTATTAGAATGTTATTCCATTTTCTAGCTGCAACTGACAATCGTTAACTAACGCTACAACAGATTTAAATTAAATTCTTAAATTTTCCTATTGTTCTTAGTTTTATGCTTGTAATATAATTACGATGTTGGAGGTAGACAAATAATTATAGCAACGACTTCACCAACCACTGCCTGGAACGGAATGGAACACAAGAATGGCGGGAGTTTCAACATTTCTCCCTACAAATCGCAGAGCCTGGACAATGTCCCTTGCTGCTGTATTTCACGGGTTATTTAGTGTCGGTTATGGGTTTCAAGTTTTATTTACGGACGGATTTGGCTATCCGTATGGACCATCCTTTTAAATTGTTTACTGTGTCTGACCGTGGGAGATAATTGAGCCTGGTGCTCCTGGCGTGATTCCCCTTCAGTCCGTCTACTGAAGTCCTTTCGGTTCTACCACCTTATGGGCTAGCAGGAATACGCCAAAACGGGGCCCTAGTTATTTTAAGGGAGTAATGCGCCCCCTTCTCCGGAGGGAGTCGCATATGCTGACTGAATTAGATTGTAAGTTTTTAGGATGGAGGGTAAAAGGGTTGCAGATCTTCATCTTCTTTTGTGGCTGCCCTTCACGCTATTATTCTGCTTAATTTATAAATTCTGAATTAAGAGCTGGGCTCTTCTACCGGATTCCAATCCATAGTGGCGGGTCGCGTTGTGGGTCTACTTTTTTCTTTTGTTGACCTCTTCTTTCTTCTTCGGCCTACAATTTCCTAACCACTGATCCACACCTAATTAAACGGTTAATTTTTGTGCAGTTCCAAATTTAGGTAGAAATAAAAATATAATTAAAAAAAAGATCTTTGAACACCTTTTTTCTAAGTATTCTAATTTTAAATATTGCTTAAGCATCTAACCGTCCGAGGTATTTGAACTAAATTTATTCTATAGACGATCACAAGTTTAATTAAGGTAAAATTGATAAAACATTTTTGTGTTTCTTCAATTAAAGCATGCAATTCAATATGAATTTCCTTTGACACGGTACTAGCATTAGAATTTATCTTTCTTAATCATCGCCATAGTTTGTTTATTGTGGGTTTATTTATATAAAACTTCACGTCATTAAAAAAACTACGATTCTTTCAACATCTTTAGGAATCTGTTGAATTACTTCATTGCCTTTATAAACTTTAAAAATTCTCTTTAAACTTAAAAATCTCAGTTGTGTCAGTATCCTTTGATTCTACATCATTCTTTTTAATAATAGGTTTTAATGTAATGTTAACTCATCCCAATATTTTTACAACCTTATTTCACCAGATGGTGAAAAACTTGGGTAGATTCCTTGACAACACTGCAAGACCACATGCCTCAAAACGGAGGCTGTATACACACGTGATAAATTCGGTTTTGACGTATGGCTTCCCGGTGTGGGACAGGACATTAGCCAAACACCAAAATCGGCCCCTTTAGAAGGGGTGAAACGGGGAATTTCACTCAAAATAGTGTCGTCATATTCATCCGTGTCCACCGAGCCGATCCTTGTGGTCACAGGGATCACACCGCTACAACAACTGGCTGGTTTACGTAGAAAGATCAGAGATGGAGTGTGACGGGACGTAGCACGGGAAGAAATGCTAATAACCTGGCAGGAACAATGGGACACGTCTGATAAGGGACGTTAAACGCACACACTGATCACAGAGATCGGACCGCGGGTCGGAAGGAGGTTTGGTGAGCTGAACTTTTGGCTTATCTGTTTGGAAGGAGGAGGGTGGATGACCCGAACTGCCCTTACTGCGATTAGCCTGATGATCCAGAACATGTCATCTTTCACTGCTACAGGTGGGAGGAGAACAGACTAAACTGTACGGCTGTTGCAGGATAAATCGATCCCGATAATTTTATAAGGTGGATGTTGACTAACACCTGCAACTTTACTGCAGTTCGGAGTTCGTAAATTCAGTTCTCAGACAGAATTATCGGGTGGTGAGGGGATGACGGACACCCTTGTGCGTAGTCATCGTTCGTCTGGGCTTGCCTGGATGGTCGACGATGATGAGGCACGGCGACACTGTCACCCTCCTGCAGTACTGTTAAGATGGAGACCCGGTTGGTTTCCTCTCTGAGGGGCTGATTAGAGGCGGGCAGTAAGATCGAATCCCGGCTTCTGGGGTGGGGGGACCAGGAAAGACGTAGGTAGGCCTGGTGACCTCGCTCTGGAGGTTAGAGGCAGAGCACAAAAGCAAGATCTAACTGGCAAGCCGAGCTGTCATGCCGAAGTTTTCATGCTTGATGGCACCTCCCGGGGTTGTGTTATGCTTAATTGCGGGTCCGGCTCAGGGAGGGGAGTTGGTCAGGTAAAGGTTTGGTTGGTAGGGCACAGGTATACATACGCTCATTAACAAGATCTTGTGGAACTTGGTATCGAGCCAAACACTCTGTCCGTAAATTATTCCTCCCCTCATCAGGAAAACAATTTTTGACAACCTATATAATAATCTATTGAAAAGAATACATTTTGTTTTTGTTACATTATCAATGTTAGCATCATTCCCTCTCCTATTACTTGGATTATCATTCTTCTCATTTCCTCTTCTTACATTGTTTTTTGGTATTTGATTATACTCTAATTATCTAATGCAGCTCAGTATTGCAGCAGATAAAAGTTGTTGCCAAGTTTATCAATATAACCAACAAAATAACTAAGAGTTATTTTGTTGGTTATATTTAAATTTTGTAGTCTAGACTTATTAAAAATGTAATTCGATATAGGAAAGCATAATTCCTGTAATAGGAAAATTTATTTTGCTGTGTTATATAATTTAACTGATAGTTTTCAACTTGATTCGGTTAGTCTGTTTAAGCAACTGGTTCTGTTACCCAGTAATTCAAATAAACGGAAGTCACTTATTAGTTTTTGCATTATATTTAAAAATATATATATATAAAAAATAAAAATATCTATTATTTCTTAATATTCCACAAAAATGATAAATCTTGAGATTGATTTTTTCGAAATAGAATATACAATGCTGAAAAAGCAATAATGTATGAAGTAACATTTTTTTATGCGGATACTTCTAAAAGTAATTTTCAGGAAACTACTCGTATTAAAAATATATTACTTTTTCTAATTTTAAGACTCAAATTATCAACTGCCATTTATACATTATATCAAAAACATATCAAATTATAATTACAATAATACATTGAAGTAAAACACAAAATCAGTCTGAAAGTGATTACTCCACGCTGATAAACTTATCTCCTCCAAAACACAAACACACACACACACACACACACACACACACACACACACACACACACACACACACACACACACACACACACACACACACATACACACACATATATTATATATATATATATATATTGTACTCCCCGTGTAGGGGCTTAATAGTAGAGGTTTCAGAAATTTTTTTTTTTTACCCTTTTCGCCAAAACACCGTCCATTTTCAAGAAAGTTTTTTTAATCTTTAGATTTTCAGACATGGTTATATTGTTCTGAACTTATAGTAGATTTTGGTATAACTCGTAAAAAAAAAGAATACTTTTGATTTTGTGACCACTGCAAATCTCATATGCGAAATTTTTAGGATAAGGATAAATTTAATTGGCAAATCGAGGTAGCCAAACAGTCAAGATAATTATTGTAATTACTTAAGGTAGAAGGTTTAGTCGTGGTGTAGGTCTGTGACCGCCATGTCTAGGCAATTTGCCATTCGCTTGAAAGTCGTTCGTTGCAAGTGGCCTGCTTTGATATCGTTAGCTATTTCAAGCCAGGTCGAATTAACAGAATGTGAATCACATCCACAGCCTTTTACTGTTATAAGCTCTGATGAGAGTGGAGTACTATATTGCGTACCGGCAAACAAAACATATAATGAAAAAAAAGAATAATTTATTTTGGTACCAGGTGTTTCATTCGTTCGCACTAAAAGTTAAATCAATGTTTACACTGTTATAGTAAATGTTGTGTCTTATATAAATTCTGATGCCTTCGGTCTTTTTTTTAAACATGCACACACACACACACACACACACACTCACACACTATAATTCTTACGTCTTTCCTTCTAGCAAAAAAATCATCTAGATACATTTTTAGGACTACTGACGTCATAAAAACATAACCACAGTTAATACTAAAAGTTGTATATCTTATCAAAATATTATCTTTGATCTACATTAAGAGAAAAAGTAAAAGTGTTGGAACAAATCACCTAGCAATTACGTAAGCGATTGAATTTTATTTAAATATTTTTATCATATTATATATTGCTTTACGGTTTAAGAATAATTATTTATTACCTAAATTCACGCAAAAATATTTGTTTCTAATTGTAAAAGTTGTTCAATTATTAATAACTGGGAATATGAAATAGCATCAGAAAATAAAAATCTTATAAAAAAAAGATTTATTAAGGTAATTTGGTCATTATATAAAAAATAAATTTTTCAGAAACTTATGAAAAGCGTTAAATTCAGTTTACGTCACTGGTATATTATTAGCGTGTCTACGAATGGAAATTTTTTCGTAAAATTACTTGTGGATACGATTAAAATTTAATTATGATAATGTCTATATTTAAAGTAAACTTTGATATAAAAACTTCATTAATAAATTATTAATGCTTAAAATTATTAATATTAAAATTTATCCAAGAATTGAAATACTGTTTCAAAAATCAGTGTAAACTTTATTATTATTTTAATTTTTTTTTCTTAATATTATAAAGAAAGTTTAATAATACCGGCAAAAAGATATTTGACATTTTTTGCATTATGAAATCTCTTAACAATTTAATATAATAGGAAGGAAAATACCATAATACAAATGTAAAAGCTTATTTACTGTGAAAATAGTAGATCAATAATTAAAACTGATAAAATAAAAATTAATGCAGCTATTCTCTATATATATAGTAGACGAATAGAATAATCATTAACCTTAAAAATGTAATTTTATTTAAATATATTTATTTTATTCATATAAAGCAAGTGAAAAAATAAAAATAAACGTTGATTGATTTACTGAATTCAATCATAAAATTTTAAATTATTAAAAATATTTTGCGATATGAAGTTAACCATTTTAATGTGAAATAATGATAGTAATAACAGGAGATTATAATTAAAACTAAGTGTATTACTAAGTAAAAAAAGAAATAACTTATTATTAGATAAAGTTATAATGTAATTATATATTCTTTCTTTATATAAGAAGTATGTAGATTAAGGTTAAAAAAAAAAAAAAATTAAAAATAAGTTCATGCCTATCACGAAAATAAAAGTGGAAAATTTGTTAATCTCTTTGGACATAAACATATTAGTTAACAAAATTAATTGATTCATTAAAAAGAAAGAGATATATGTGCATGTGTTTGCGTGTGCGTGTGTAAGTAAGAGAAAGAAAGAGAGAGAGAGAGATAAGAGAATAACAGAAATAAAACATATAATAAAAATATGAAGACTTCATAAAAATACCAAATTAATTATGAATTGCCATATAAAAGTGTGTAACTCTCTATCTAGTATTTTATTTATTGCTATTTACTGAAATTTTTCTGAGTTTAAGGAGGAATTTTTACAAATGGATACCAACCTGACAACAATTTATTGGTGGATTTCAGCAGTTCATAAGTTATTGAACGACTTAATACTTTAAGCACTCATCGACTTAATAGCCATGCCCAGTGTTCTTAGTTTCATGTTTGTATAGAATGTGGTATATTAACTTGGCTTAAGTCACTCACTACAATATAATGTATAAAAAGATTAAAATGAAGATATAAAGGAAAAATATATATATAATGAAAAAATAGAAAGCTGGAAAAAAAATCATAGTCCAAATACTTATAATTTAGATAACCGAAATAATTGTTTAAATAAGATAAACATATTATTTCATTAATAGAAAAAGAATAAAAGAAAGTCTTATGATGTTTGTCCGTTATTAATCTAGCAAGAAAAGAGATTTATCGACAACGCTGAAATTCTAATCTGGTAATACACACTCCTTACTAAATTGGTGCTTCAGATTACATGTCAAATTAAAAAAGCTCTAAGGATATTGGCATAATTTTCATGAATTTGTGTTTTAAGCCTAAAATTTAATTTTTTGCTCAATGTCACGTTGTAACAAGAGAAATTTTAGCAGGTGGTAATTTCAAAAGCCGCTTAAAGCTGTAAATATTATTTGAAAATATAATGAAGTAAGAATAATAGCTGGGATTCCAGATTTTATATTTTAGGAATAAATTACTGAAAAAAATAGGAATAAAATAATTATAAATACATAGTGTCTCACGAAGAAACGAAGAAACTTTCAGTATATGTTCTACTGGTGAAAATAATGAAAAATGTTTATTTAAACATAAATCTAGAAACGTTTTATTTTCGAGTTACGGCTAGCGAAAAATTTCTCCTGGATAAAAAGGAGAAATGTTTATCTTTTTATAAAAAGGAAGTCCTAATGTAATTTTTGGTACTCAAATTAAGGAGCAAATTTGGTGGTTTCTTGTGTAATTTGAGCTAAGAAATAGGATAAAACAAGTCCCAGAACTTTATCTCAAGTAGTTCTTATGATATCCAACGTAAAACACAAAATTTTGTTTCGAAAAACAAGTTTTATAGTACAATAGCTTTGATAAGTGACAAATTAGCAAGAAAATTTGTAGGGAATTTAATTCTGAGAATATGTAAATGGCTAATAAATAGTGAATAAAAAGTTTTAAAAATCGGTTTTTTATTGAAGTAAAATAGACGAAAATAGACAGAAATTCGTATTATTTTTTATGCACCTAATAAATATTCCTTTTAAAAACAAAAATGCTAATTACTGAAAATAATTTTAAAAGAAATACATAATTTATATTAAAAAAAAATTTACACAAATAATACGAAGTAATTTCGTAAAAAAATAGATTAAAATGCATGTTACTTTAGAAATATTTAAAAAAAATTTATTGTATAGGATGGCAACAGTAACCGCTGGTCAACAATGAAAATTGTGTACTTCGTTTGAATCTGTTTGTCACAAATTATACAGGTAAAAGAAGTGTAGTGTTATCATATCGTAGTGTAAAAATGCTGTTTCAATTTTCTAACGAGGAATTTGCCGGTATAATTTTTGTTTATGGATTTTGTAAAGGAATTTCTGCAGCTGCTCGACGTGAATATCAGAAGAAATTTCCTGAAAGGCGGATTCCAAAAACGAAAATTTTTTCTTCTATACATCAGCTTTACGAACGACAGGGTCATTTCTTACATGTTTTTTTTTTTTTTTTTTGTTGAACGCCAAGTAAATCATCGTGTTAATGATATATATCGTGTAATTCAGCATATTCAGCGTACCCCAGCAACTAGTACAAGGTTAATTTCATGTCGCACTGGTTCGTCAAAATACAAAGTGTAACGCATCCTAAGACTTATAACTTATCAATAATAACTAATAGTAACTTATTAAGTTATAAGTTAAGTAAATAAGTTATTGTTAAAAGTTATTATAATAACTTGTAACTTATAAATTATAAGTTATTTGGAACTGTAACGCATCCTACGGAAAGAAAATCTTTATCCTCTCTGCCTGAAGAAGATTCAAAATTAGCCGCCACAGATTACGTCATTGACTCCTAGACAACGTTAATAAGATAAATCCAATTTTATTTACTGATTAAGCCACTTTTACAAGAAACGGAATCTTCATTTCTAAAAATAGTTATTTATCTAGCGAAGACAATCCTAGTTTCCAACATTGATTTCACATTAACGTGTGGTATGGTATTATTTATGACAAAACTCTGGGACCATTTGTTTTCAATTAAAACGTTAAAAGAGGTGCATACGTTCATTTCTTGAAAAATAATTTGGCGGCTCTTTTGGAGGTTGTACCTTTACAAATTAGATTGCAAATGATTTTTCAGCGCGTTGGTGTAACGCTATATTTTTCTTTAGTAGTTAGAAAACACTTGAACGCTAATTTCTTAAACAGGGATTGGACGTGGTGGACTAATCAAATGGCCAATACGATCTCCTGACTTAACGCTACAAGATTACTTCATTTGGAACCGTATGAAAACGACAGTATACCAACGAAAAGTAATACTGAAGAAGAATTACTCATTAAAATACAAAATGCTATTGAATTTATACGAAACGATCCTGAGATGTTACGGAAAGCCACCATAAATATTTTACGTCAGCAGAGTGCTGTGAATATTATGAAGGAGGGAATTTTGAACAGTTAATGTAACTGAGATTTGTTTTTCTGTTACCGTTTATGATTTCATGATTTTATTTTTTTGTTTTGTTATATTAAGAAAAATGTGTATTAAGTACAGAATAATACGATTTTCTGTTTATTTTTTGTCTTTTTTGCTTCAATAAAAAACTGATTTTTAAAAGTTTTAATTTACTTTTTATTGGCTGTGTTTACATTAATTTTTTTCAGAATTAAATTCTCTACAAGTTTTGTTGTTAAATCTTCCGCATTTATCGATCATTTAAAAAAGCTATAGTATTACAAACCTAAAATTAACTTGTTTTTCGACACCGAAATGTTTGTTTTACGTCGGATATCTGAAAAAATACTTGATTTACAGTTCTTAAACCTATTTTGTCCTATTTCTCAGTCAAATTACATAAGAAACCACCAACTTTACTCCTTAATTTGGGTCCCAAAAACTACAGTAAGGCTTCTTTATTATAAGAAGAGCTGAAACCCGGAAAAAATTTTTCACTAACCGTAATTCGAAAACAATGTGTTTCTAAACCTACGTTTATGTTTATATAAACGTTTTTCATTATGTTCACCAATAGAACATGTACTCTAAATTTCTCTGTTTTTCGTGGGTCAGCCGATATTTATTTTTATTTAATTCTAAATACAGTTTATTATTTTTTTTTTCGCGTCAAGACTTAATAAAATCGGAAAGCAGCCGTGCTTTCGACTAGAAAGTAAACGATTCACCTTGCTGAAAAAGTAAAAGATAACTTTTATGAATACTCAATTTATGTTTAATAACTGTAACGATACGGCTAAATTTAACGCTCAAGAGTTACAACTAAAATTGATTTTCTAATCATCATAATAATATAAGTTGGCGTAAGAAAAGTATTAGGATATGCATGAATAGGGATTTTAGCTACACAGCTGTATAAATGAATGTAAATACCACAACATACAAAGGAGTAACTCAGTAGAGCTGTTAATTTACAAGTAACTAATAGCGTTCTACAATCCTTTTCAAAATCCGATATTTCATTTCACGTGATAGATTTGAATAAGAAAAATATTCCGTCTTGACAGCTGCATACGCAGCATATAATTGAGTTGAATGTTTGTGCAGTCGATTGTAGCGCTACAGCTAAAATAATACTACCACGGAAACTGATGACATCCTACCCTTTCTTCCGTTTAGTCAAGAAATTTTTACACATTAATCAACTCATCTCTAATCATCATAAAAAAAAAAAAATATATATATATTGAAACTGTAAGTTATATTGTAGTTACTTCTATGGAAAAAAATAAACAAACAAATACGAAGCAGGGAAAAAGTAATAAAAAATTATATAAGTGGTTTAAATTTTGACTAAAATAAAAATAAATATAACCACAGCTGTTTGGAGACATTATTTATGGAAATAATATTATTATAATTTAGTGGGATATAATTAAATAAGTGAAAATGCAACCAAAAATTGTAAATCAATTTTCCTAGATATGAAAAAGTCTCTCCCAGCAGAATAAATTTAATTGTAAACTGATAATTATATTAAAAAAATTACCAGACTTTCCTTTATTTGAATAAAAATTAAAATAAATAATGCTATATTAATTATATTCCTCTAAAATTGCGTTTCAAAGGTTGGTCCCCAAAGCTTATTTACATTTTCTACTTTGCATCTAAAAATAAATTACTTACAGAAACGAAATTTATTTACTTTTCAATTTTGATAAATAAAACTAACTATGCCGGCCTCCGTGGCACGAGTGGTAGAGTCTCGGTTGGCCATCCCGAGGTTCTGGGTTCGAATCCCGGTCAGGCATGACATTTTCACACGCATCTTGATATCATTCATCTCATCATCTGAAGCAATACCTAATGGTGGTCCCGAAAAATGTGATGTGGACACCACACGACTTCCTTGTACGTCTATTAAATTACATATACACATTTTTGCTGCACTTCATTTAAACTTATTTCATTTGAAAGTGAGATACGATCCTCCAATTCTTTGATAAAAGTGGACAGTTACACAAGTGCTAAAATATTAGTTTTTATTAATATTAAATATTTATACAATTATTAATTCAACAATCTTACCTTACTTAAACACAATAAAAGATAATAACCCTGAAGTAAAATGTTATATATTTATATTTGTTGTTTGTATTCTAATGTCGACATATTACAAAATAGAATTATAAACGAATGTTCCGATCTAAAGTATTAAAAGATATTATTACATTTGCTACTTAAAAATTAAATTATCTAGTTAAATATTAAAGAGATAAAATATTTCATTTAATGGAACGTAATAACATGAAAAATGCCTGCACAAAAAACCTATACCTAAAAACAAAATTTATAAAAAAAATACGAGTAATACACGTGTAATGACACGCTTATAATAAATTATAATATGAAAAACAAGTTTAAATTTTATATTATATTATAATACAATTCTAATAGGATAGGGCAGCTTACACTTTAATATCAACACATCACTTTATATTTATATGACTTGAAAATAATGATGTGATATTTAATAATTAAAGGTCCGATGTTAACTCTAATATAAACAAGGTCATGTTTTTAAATGGACTTTAATTCAAAATCAGTAAAAGATCTTTAATAATTAAAAATAAATTATTGGTTTATTTTTATGTAAAATATCTATTTTTCAAACCGAATGATTTATCCAATTTTCAGGGGTTGTAAATGGGTAAAACCCCCCAAATTACAAAATAATTTATTTCATTATATTTTTGGACAATCTAATATTTTAGGTAGATTTCATAAGAAATCTATCTATTATAATGAGTAACATGATTCGACTTCAGGAAAATTTCGACATATCTTCGCGTTTCACAAACCCAGGTCCCAAAACCACTGCCAGTTCAAAAGTTTATATAAATTTCACTTTCTTGTGGGCACAATAAATGCCGTAATTTTGCGCCAAACACTTTTAAATTGTTCCTTAAAAATAAGTTTAAAGGCTTTTTCAAAAATAAAAAAGCTACAACTTTCTTATTAAGTAAAATATCGAATTCGTTTAAAGTTCCTACTATTCTTTGGACAAGGGCCTAAAACGTATCTAAGTAAAATTTTTTGATATCACCAACCATTTGCCCAGGGGTAAAAAAATGGGGTTTTAAAGACAAAAACATCATACCTCCCTTTATAGGTACAGCATCGAATCCGTTTAAAGTTTTAATTAGTCCTGTAAACATTACCTAAAATCTTTGTCTGAAACAATTTTTGATATGACCTACCCTTACGGCAAGGGGTGACCAAAATATGGCTGGAATTGTAAGATGGGCTTGTCGTATGCTAAACATGTAAAACTTTTTCCACATGCAATCATTGTATTGAGTAAATTTGAAGTTTTTCTTAATTTTAAGGTGGAAATCTTTTTTATCCCCTACTTAGCACCGGTAAATCTATCTCTCCTTCCGGCATGCCGAAAGGGATTTTTAAAATTATTTAATGTTTTTAAATGAGTATGTTTCAATAAATTTGTAATTTTTAAAATTCTATAATGATGTATACATATTATGGCTATTTTTGATTTATATTATTTTCAAAATGTAACAATAAATACATGAAATTATCTTTAGAACCTCTGGATATCACGTTTTGGTACCGGCTAGGAATTTAAATAATTCATAAAACACTTTTACTTTTTTGAAAGAAATAGAAAATCAGGGTATTTATTCCGTAATGAAGCAAAGTTTAGTTAGAACAAGAATGTTTTGATATCTTATTCGATAGTCTTTACAGATACATCTCTTAAAAATGATTATAATCTATTTAAACTCATCTTTTCTGTAGATGTTTTACTCCTATTTAGTAGAAGAGATTACAAAGCAGCTGGTTTAACGATGCTCGGTGCATGCTTAAAAGTAAAACAAGGCTTTTCATATATATATGATTTGGTTTTACGTTTCTTCAGAAAAATATTTCTGTTTAAAAATATTATTGTCCTAAAATGCTATACTTTGACAGTTGTCTTATTGAAAGACTTGATATTTTGACAATATCATGATTCAAATATCAAATATTTTATAAAATATATAGAAAATTAAGTTCAACAACTTAACTTATCGTAAAATTACAGGCTACAAAATAATGGGTTTTATAATTGTAGACTTATATTCCGTTGTTTTTCGAACTTTCAAGTATATGCAGCTTTTCAAAAGTTGTGTTTATTTTAATAAGATATGAATAATGTAATAAAAAGCTTCAGTCCCCAACATAGGTTCATTTACCTTGATAACTGTGTTCCATTTAACACAAGCACTCAATTACAATATATTATAACAGCGTCTCCTCTCTTCCTGAAATTTAAATAACTCTTCTTTACTTCTACAAATTTATTTTTATTTTTTTAAAAGTACGAATTCAAGGAAATAAGTGACTTAAGTAACATACATAATGAAAAATTAGAAATTATAATCGAAAGATTTTAATATTTCTTGATTAATAAATCCTTTTTTAGCTTAGTATGAACTTTTAAACTTTCTAATCGCCCACCACTTCATATATATCTCTTCTAAATATTCTTTATTACGTCATAACTGAGTTCATTCAACTGAAAAATATTTATCACTTTCTCTTGCTTTCCTAATTACACTTAAGGGTGTTTAACATACTGATTTAATATTAAATTACTTATATAGGAAATTGTTAACTGCCAATAAATTTAAGATTTATTTTAGTAGCAAAATCGTTATAAATGACGGTTTTAGAATTGACAAAAATAGAAATTTAGGGAATTCTACAATAAAAACGGGGCAAAAGAAATGATCTATGAATTTTCTCCAATTAAAATTAATAAACACTCATTGAGTGAGTAGAATAGAATTACATTTAGACATTCATTTGAAACTCGAAATAAGCTTATTTTAAAAGAGTTGTAAGAATTTTTGACTTTAGGTACTCCGATCCTATTACTCAGAATAAGAAATAAATTAAGTGAACAGTACGGAAGGAAAAATACAAGTTTTTCCCTAATAGGATATCTGAATCTTAAAAGTATCTAAAGAGTTTATCCGTGGAAAGATGCTACTCGGTTGTGACGTCATGACAGAAAGCGTGACGTTTACTGCAAACGTTAACATCATTTTGCGTTAGAGCGATTTCATGATTCGGATCATAGAAACCGTATTCGTAATTTCTTAGTCGTTTACGATCGAAATAGAAATGCTATTCATTTTTAACTCTGCGCCTTTACGTTGACGTTTATTTAAACATCATTAAACGAAGTTTAACTTGATTCGCTGACATTTATTCAGTTTTTAGATATTATAAGATTGTTTATAAAATTTTAATTTTCTACTTAAGGAAATTATGAGTTTACAGAAATATATCCTGCCGAAGAAAAACGGTTACAAAAGAAGGTTATTATAAAAAAATATAAAGTCTGAAAACAAGCCAAATATTTTGATTTCGGACTAAAAGAAATAGAATTTTCTTAATCTTTTTATTTTTATTCGATTTATTAATACGAGAATAGAACAGAGTTTTATTTTTAACGTTGTTCAGCATCGCTTTAAAATGAAGGAACGGTAAGTATAGTATATTAAAACTGGTTGTTAAAAATATATTTTTATTTATACCACTGATTGTCATTGTTTTGACAAATTATTGAATATCGAAGAAATAAACAAAAAAGTAAGGATTTTATTAATTTATTTTATCAGTTTATTATAGAAAGAAATATTTAGTTTAAAAAAGTTACTATTGATTAAAAAATAAAATTCATTTCTAAATGTAAACATATCGAATGTTTTTAGGATGTATTTAACAATACCAAATCAACAATAGTCTATTGCGACTCAGTTAGAATAAAATCTCAGCCAGGATTTATTTCCTACAAATCAAGAAATAAAACAGAAAAGCTATTAAAATTTTAATCATATCTGAGTTCTAAAAATTATACAATATCAAAGCGATGAACAATTTCAACCGCTTGCTACTCGAGGAAGACCACTCTCGCACAAGTAATATTTCAAAAATGAAATAAACTCGTTACTTATCCCTAGAATTTTAAGGAGTGCTGTCAAAAACAACGCTTTTCACAAACTTTCTAGGAAAATTTTCATCGAAACAAATATCCTTTGGGAGCACGTAGTAGCAGACAATTGGCCATGTCAATCAAATTTTCCTAAGTCATTTGAATGATTTAAATGCAACTGGAATGCGAAGAAAAGATAAAGACTGAAAAAATGATCAATAATAAGAATTTAAAGATATTTTAACTATCGTTTTAAAATGATGTGAAATAATGATTCAAAAACAATCTAACGATCAGCCGTTAAATGTTTTTAGCTCTTGTTGCTTCAGATATAAAGAAAATAATATGATTGGATAATAATGAAATAAAATCTTTTATTCAGAATTTGCAAGAATTTCTGTGAAAATGTTGATAACTTAAAGAAACAATTTTCGTAATATTGTTACATTCTATTTTTTTAATATCTTTTTATGTATAAATGCATCAACAATTAATTTCATTAGCGACTGGAATGTAACGGTAAGCAAGCAGTCTTGAATAGACACAGGCCGACCATTCTTCAGACGTGTGGTTAATTGAACCCCAACTACCAAAGACTCACTGAGTTGATCTAGTGGTGAACGCGTCTTTGCAAATCAGCTGATTTGGAAGTCGAGAGTTCTAATCCTAGCAAAGGCAAAATTACCATTTATAAGGATTTGAATACTAGATCGTGGATACCGGTATTCTTTGGTGTCTGGGTTTCAATTAACCACACATCTCAGAAATGGTCGACTGTACAAGACTACACTTCACTTACACTCACACGTATCATCCTCATTCATCCTGTAAGAAATATCTGACGGTGATTCCCGGAGGCTAAACAGGAAAAAAATCACCAAAGAACACCGGTGTCCACGATATAGTATTCAAATCCGTATAAAAGTACTGGATCCTTTATTCCTTAGGAAATCCTTTACTAGGATTTGAACCTAAGAACCCTCGACTTCGAAATTAGCCGATTTATTATGACGGGTTTTACCACTAAACCAAGTTAAAGATTAATTAAAATTATAAAAGTTTTCTAACACTTATTTTTTAAATAAAAATATCCCTTTCTTGAATAGGAAGACCTAAATAATCAAAATACCGCTTTAAGAAAAAAAATATATTGTGAGAGACAAGATTTGAGTAAACTGTAAAAAAAAAAAATAAATAAATAAAATAAAAATCCATACTAGATAAATGTAAATAAAATGATAAAATGTACATATATGATTTGTATCCCCACATTTATCGTGTGAGGTTATAATTTGTTGTATCTAACTTGGTTTATTATAAGTTAAAAAAAATAAAGAAAAATAAAATAAAAATATACCTCATATTTATTTATAATACCTCAATACCTCAATTTATTATACTTCATTTTATTTATACCTCATATTTATTTGAATACCTCAAAAACATATTTTTTATTTATTTAAGAACAGTTTGAAATAGATTTTACTTTAGGTATAAAGGTGCAACCGGTTTTCATTTCAGTTATTTTTACCTAGTTTAAATTGTTAATGTATTATAGCTAGGCTTATGTAATAAAATTGTCAAATAAGTTTTCTCCTTGAAATAGTTTAATATCTGACGAATAAGATTTAAATACAATATTATCTCAAAATTTTTCATTCATATCAATCTAATTTTAATTATTATCTATTTCAGTTTTGAGGTAAAATAGAATTTAATGAACGTTTTATATAATTTGATGAAACAACTTAAAAAAATAAAAACACTTTTTTATTATTTTGCTATAATTTCAAAGTGTTTCTTGATGTTGAAAAACATAGTTACGGGCTTTGGGGTTCGACTTTTGTAGTTTTATGTATAGTTTATGTATGTTTTATGTATTACATAACCTTTAATATTCCCTCTTGTAACTCATGATTATAAAATAACTGGTGATAAAAATATAGGTAAAGTTTAGACCAACTTTTCGATTGATGCCTTATAAAAATAGGCTAATGATGTAATTATGTATATGTATCACTACTAGATTATTAGTGTTTATTAAATATTCAATTAATAAAGAGACAAAGATAATTTAATGTGATTTGATCTTTCACATATATAAAATTTGTGTATATATATATATATATATATATATATATATCGTACTGTCTTTTGATGTGAAACAGTAAGTTTTCATTAACCACTAAATAAATTAATTAACATCATTTAATCTTAGCAGAACTGAAAAAAAAAAAAACGAAAATTGTAAATATATGTGGGTGCGCATACACCCGCACATGTCTGAATGATAAAAAGAAAGAAAGAGGGATTAAAAGAAAAAAATGAATAGGGCTAAATAGAACAAGGGGGTTACAATTAAAAGAAAAGAGAAAGAGAGTGTTATTAAATGAATCCATGAATAAAGAGGAGCAGTCAGACAGAGAGTGAGCGAGAGAATTTTTCTTTTTATTTGTGTGCTTATGTGTGTGTGTGTGTGTGTGCGTGTGCGCGCGCACGCGGGTATCTATGTGAGAGTAAAACATACACAGAGAATGTGAACGGGAGGTAGAGATGAATGATCTGCATGAATATTCATTACTTTGACTGCTATCAAATTAAAGGCTTGGAAATTTTCCACGGAAGGGATAACTAAAGTATTGATTGCTCAATAACAGTTTTATACCCCCACAAGTGACCACCACCCTTCAACTAGTACTTTTCTGTCATTATTCAATTTCCGCGAGTATTGTAACAGTATATGATTATAAACAGTCCTTGCTACTGGTGATAAAATTATGAAATACGAACTTATTTTGAAAAAAAAGATGTAAATTTAAAAAACAAACGGTAAAATTAATGTGTTTGTGAGAATAACTAATAAAATTAGAAATAGTTTTGATAGTGGACCATGTACATGATTAAAATATTATGAAAAACAAGCGCCAGTTTTATAATTTATGTCAACTTAATCCATCTTAAAAAACAACTTTAAAACCGCACGAATATTTGCTCGTCTGCAAAATAAAAAAATTACAAGTATTCAGTAAGGAAGATTAATTCATCTCATTTCATTTTCAAGAATGTTTTTGGGCAGTGTGTTTATTTCTGCCGTTGTAATTCAAGAACGGCTGCACCGATTTTTATTTTAAAAAATCAGAAAATTTAACGTTTGGTACATAACATTATAAAACAACTGGCTGCGGGAATATTACATTTAAAGGGATTTAAAATAAACAAAATTTTTCCAGAAATGGAAATGGAAATTTCCAGAAATGGAAAATACAGATACACATTTTTTTAAAACGAAAAGTACATGAAATATTATTTGATTAATTAATTCTATTATTTCATTTATTTTTATTATTAAATTATTATTTATCGTAAATTTTTTTTACATCATAGTTTAATAATTATTAATAAATTAATATATTTAAACTAAAAAGAAAAGGAGATGAAGTCGAATTTGAATAGATGTACCTTCCCTTTGTAAGATCCAAAAATTTCATTAATTAAAATTTTATTTGGCTATAACTCTGGAACCAGTGAAAATAAGTACACTTTTGATATCGTTGAAAAGCTCTCAATGAAGGCTAACTATTGCAGTTAATAAAAAGTCCATAATCTAAATTTTTTTGGATTTTGAGCTTTTTTGGACACTTTTGATCCAGTCGATTGCAATCAAAAGGGGAGGTGCACAACTAGATGTAACAATAATCCTTAATCCAAAAGTTCAACATCCTACGACTAATTGTTTTTGAGTTATGCGAGATACATATGTACGTACAGACGTCACGCCGAAACTACTCATAATGGATTCAGGGATGGTCAAAAATGGATATTTCAGTTGAAATCTAAAAACCGAAATTTTTCGCGATCACACATCTTCCTTTACTTCGTACAAGGAAGTAAAAAGTGTATTTTCGACAAAAGATCTCGCGTTTTACCCCGTTTTTCTTTAAACCTAAATAAGAGTACACGCACAGTGCATGCCGATAGTCAGATTCGGACTACCGGCGCAGATCGGCTTTCGGAATGTGACCAGCATATTTAAACGATTGGACTCACAGTGGCGGCATATGCCGGCGCATAGAGTCAGACTAGTCATCGGAGTGAAATGTTCATTCTGGCTTCAGATACCGGCGCAATAAGTTTTCCATTTGTGTATTAGTAGGTTGTTTACAGTAGTTGAAATTTTTGTGTAATTTAATGTTAAGAAAGTATGCATGTGGAGACTTTGATTTCGAAAATCTCTTTAAAACCGGAAATTTTGGATAAAAATTAAATTACATTCAAATAGAGTTGTTGTAGATAGCTGCTGGCAGTAAACAGTAAAGGAAATGGACGTTCATGGTAAGTAAAAATTAAAAATATTTTACAAGTACAGTGAAACGTCGTTAACAAGAATCTCAAAGGGATTATAAAAACATTTTTGCTATCGAGAGTTTCGTGTAGTCGACGTTTGTGTTATCAAGGTTACGGTGATATAAAAATGTGTTATATCACCAAAAATTGAAATTCGTACGACAAAGATTCCTTTGACTAAAACTACGCGTTATAAAAGTAAATCACTTTCGCTCCCAAGTGAAAATACGTAGCCTACCATACATATTATCGAATATTTTTTTATAAGAATCGTCTTGATACACAGATTTTCTTAGCATTGAGTGTTATGGCAAATTCAAGGAGATTTAAAAAAAAAATACGTCAATGAATTTGCTCTATTGAAGTTCATAGTAAAGAGGTTACAAACAATTACAAGAAAGTTTAACTGACAGTATTCTTATATCGAATAAGAAATATCATCATTAAAGATATTTATTCGTAACTTAATGTATTATATTACATTAAAAAAAAAAATTAACTATTTTCTTTTATGAAATTAAATTATCAATTTTGAATTATTAATAATATAAATATTGAAATACCTTTGTTATTTTACCTTTAAAGGATACGCAGTTGTTGGGGTAAATCTTCTGCGAAATGACTATTTCTTTCAAGAAAATGATAAATTAATCATTTCTGACGCATGTTTCCATAGAACCGTTCAGTTTTCTTGGCTAAATCCGATCCAGTTGAACAGAAAATCAGAATGAACTATCTACTAAGCATGATTTTCTAGAAATAAAAAAGAATAGAAATTATAAACTAAAATAAGGAGATTAAGTAATTCGATAACTACAGAAATTATATTTAACGTAAATTTTTACCGTAAAATATATTAAATATTAAACATTTATTTACGAAAATGTAGACCATTCACCTACCAAAGAGACATTACAATTTCCGACTAGACAATGGAGAGACGAAATCTAATATTCTATTACCGACTAACCTATACATACATTTAGCGCAATTCGTATTAAAATTGTTAACATACTGGAAAAATATAAGACCGGAAATATTTTCAAAATATAATAAATCATGTTTACGAAGAAAATAATTCGCATCAATATTATATTTTAATTGTTATCGAACGATCATCCAGTAAGACTGTATGTTTGTGTAATGCTGGTCCTATATTACAAATGTACCAAGATTAGTGACCACTCAGTTTGAGGGTCAATGAAAACTTTTAAGGCTCCATTACTTACGATTAGCGATCGTTTAATAAAACCTTAATAATCCTTCGTATCTTTCAGTAAAATCTGAAACATTTTATTTTTGGGAGATAACCTCTGGTAACGATCAACCTCCCTTTCCGATGAACAATACAATAGATACACCTATGAATGCCGTTTAGTTTTCTACTATTACAACAAATATGCGAAATTTATTATAAAATATTTAATTCCGTTTCTTTTTCTAAGAAAATACATATCCTTATTTCTCGAGTGTTAAATTTATCGTTGTTGCTTTTAAAATTACACAAAACAAAAATTGCGAATTTGGTATATTATTCCCAACATACACTAATCTTTGGTTGAATCTCCCAAAACCAAATTATTTATAAAAATACATCATTTCGCATGTTAAAACCAAATCTTATAAAATAGTGAAACGGTGGGCTGTATAAGCATATTTAAACATTGAAACGTAAATGGATTTGGCTTCTTTAATTAATGTTTTTGTACGCTTATCGGATAAAAGAATGCTGATGTTAATTTTCAGGCTTCTCTTTGGAAAATTTAGTTTATGGTACAGATGTTTCTTGATCTGTGTGCCTGAAAAAATGAAAAGTTTTGCGATTGTATATGATACAGAGTAAAAAGCATCCAGGGGCAGTTGGTATTTTTCGGATGAAAATTTGTTTTCCTTTTTGAATCTACAAACATGTCCATGTATGTTGATTACTAACAGAATAACATTATTTATTAAAACACGTTCGGTGCTAGTGGGGTATTAAGAAAACGATCAATGTAGCTGATGTTTTTTTTAATTCGCCTCTTTAAGACATTTATCAGAGCCAATATTTGTTTTTTTTTTTTTTTTTTTTTTTTTTTTTAGTAATGCTTTTTTGGCCGGAAACCGACGAAATATTTAAGACGCCACAGTGACGTCGCCCGCCACATAATACCGACCTAACACATCATCTGACTAAATATCATCCGTTCTTCCTGCTATACTGTCTGCTATTATTTGTAAATAATGAAATATTTATCGCATCGAAATAATTTATATTCTTTATCAAAATATAGGCTTGTTTATATTTAAATATAAATTTTCGTTATTACGGATTATTTCGTAGAATATGACCAGTAGAAACAGAATAATTATTGTGTTATATTTTCATTAGTATTATTCATACTGCACATCTACAGTAATAGTAGAGTAATAGATATTATAAACTATATAGACGAAACAGAATGTAGATTTTTATGCTGTGCTACAGGTAAAATAAAAACACAAATATCAGAATTGATAATTACTAATTTTATTATAATAATGAGACAAACGTTAATATTTTATCAAATACAATCATAATAGAGTACAGTACTGAAAAATCAGTTCAAAGGAATAACATAAACAGTAGTAAATATAATACAATACTAAAATGGAAACGTATTTTCAAAGTCATGTTACATCCTATAGTTCTGATTACAGATTGCAATTAAGGATATTTTACAGTATGTTTAGATTTTTTAGAAATTCCAGATTCACTTGTTAAACAAAAGTAACAATCGGATACATGATCCTTTGGCTCACGTCAAACCATAGGTACACCAAATGGCAAAACCTTCCGTGTATCTTTTAGCCATCCTATTAAATATACAGAACAATTAGTGAATACAATATGAGGAGCCCACGTCTTATCCTGATCAACAATTTTACACTGAAAGAACAAATTATATGCTTTTTTAATTAAAGATGTAATGTTGTTTCTATTTGATTTTACGATGATTTCACAGTTGAAAATTAATTCATTCCTAAATCCAGTGCTTAATACAAACAATAGAGCTGTGTTTTCAGCTGCTACATGTTTTCACCTGCACAGACATGATTAATCTTGTCCATGAAGGGCAACTCTTCAGTATTAGATATGATGTCATAATATACGACTATGATATGATTTAATTCTTTGTCTAGTATTGTTTATTTATAGCTTACAAATTACGTTAACAAAGCCAAAAAATAAAAAATGACCTAACAAAATACAATATAGGAGCTTAAAATGCTAACTATACATTGAAAAATGAAAAAAATCCTTTAATTAAAATTTAAAAATTTTTGAAAAATGGTGGGTGATAGAAAGATTCTGAGTTTATATTCGTTTTCAGTATCAAAAAACAGATAAATCATAGATCATGGATCCTTGCTATTTCTGAGAACGTTTCTATTTACTCCTTGAGTGATATGCAGCTCTTGTCAGAAAGCCTACGGCCAATAGGGTTATGAGACTAGATATAATATTTTTAGTCCTGCATAATTTTTTAAATTACAAATAGCAAATTATTGATCTATTTTATTTTTAAATTCGATGACAAATGACAATTTAATTCAATAAATAAAGTAATATATTTTACATAAAACAAACAAAAGAATAAAAAAAAAAAACTTATTGAAACGTGTTAATAACGCACAGTTTTTATTAGTAAATTCAGACTTATAAAATTAAAAGTTATGTAAATAAAAATAAAAAAAAAAAAATATTTTAAAATCTAGATAAACAAATAAATGAATGTTCTGAAACGTTTTATATAATTAACTTTGTAAAAATATCAACATAAAAACGTGAAACAAGAATTATTAAGAATATCACAAGTTAATTAAAAAGCTCCTTTTCATTTAAACTTTTCCTTTTGAAAAATCAAGAAATAATTCATAATTTATTTATTGCATAATAACCTTTCTTATTATACAACATCAGATGTATTACACATTTAAATACCATCAATTACAAATAGTTTTAACCGACTTAAAATAAGAAGAATGATTTACATTCTACCTGTAAGTTCTTTTGTACCGTATGTTTAAGTCTTACAACAAATGGACAGATTTTCATAATTTTTTTTTTATTAATTTTATAAAGAAAGTTCCTTGGGATGTCTCGTTGTACGTTGCATGAATCTTTAAAAATAATTTTAAATTGCCCATGTAAACGATCCAGATATTTTCCTTTTTTTCATTGCTTGCTTGGTATTGGATTGTAATTACCATTACGATATCATTAGCTTGACATCATTCTAATATTCTAAGGATTATATTGCGGGTATTTGAGATGATTAGTTCGAAATCAAAGGTTGGTAAAATATTATCATTTATTTATTCAGATGTATCATTGTGTTATTTCGACGTAATGATCGTTAGTAGTCACTTTACATCGTTTCTCAGCCCGTTTTTGCTTATCCTGTTTTAATTAAGTCACAAAATTTTTGCCCTTTTTTTAAATGACTGCAATAAATTATATGTGTGTATTTTTAATTTAAAAAAAGGACTTTCAATTTAACCCTATGAATTTTGTTTTGTATTAAGTTCAACCAAATGTATGTTCTTCATATATGTATGTGCAATATTCTTCATTAAATGTATCGATTTCATTTATTATTTTTTATGTTTTTTGTACAAAAACCCTGGAATAATTTCAATGTAATTATATGTTTTTGTAGCTAAATTTGTGCAAGATTCTTTAAATGAAAAGTTACATTGATATGAAGGTATGAAAATATTTATTTTTTTTGTATCCTTGTTTAATATTGGGTCGTCGTAAAGTAATAAATATATCCTACATCATTTTTAATTCAAAATATATTTGAGAAAATCATTTTGAAAATGTTGTAAAAAAATTATACCAATTCCCACATTATAGGCAGGCTTAGCTTACGATAGATCGTGATTATTTGTCAGTTTTTTGCATTTCTTTACTTATTTTTTTTTTATCAAAACGCGGTTTTCTAGTTTTTTACATATGACAAAAAAAAAAAAACATTTTTCCCATTAATTTTTAGACCTATTTTTTCATATAAATGTTAAAAATATGAAACAATCAATTTTATAAAAATAGATAAATAGAGTGACTTAAAAAAAATGCATTAAAAACTGAAATATAAAAATAATACTTTTTCCATTCTTATTCTACAAACGACTTTTAAAATTTTAAATCTGAACTGAAATTTTGTAAAATTGTAAAGTATCATCTTTTTCAGAATTTAGCTTAGTTTTAAAATCAGTTTAATTTTCTTCAATGGTAATTTTATTTCTTATTGAAACCTATTTATTATTTTCTTAAACCGTTTATGTATTACTTACTAGTTTTCCTTTAAGGAAACTCTAATTCTGTTCTAAATGTCTACAACTTATGTTTTAAAGAACGGCGCCATTCATGAAAAAAAACTTATCAACTGTAGGACTTACTAACACTGTGTTTGATTAGTGTTTCGTACGAATATTTTCATACGTTATCGTAGCTTGGACAATGGTTATTTGTAACAAAAATCAAAAGTCCATATTCTTAAAGTGTACAATGATAATATATCTATAAATATAAATTTATCTATAATTTATGTGATAACTCCTGCAAATAAGTTTTACTTAATATAATTATGAATAGATGGTTCACGTTTACTTATTTTTTCTCCAGTAATTATTAAATTATTGTATTATTCGTGGGGAACGAAATTAGCCCTGGGTCTTGATATATTCTTGCTTTGGCAAGCGTTATTATTAACCCGCTTCATTCACTGATCTACGAGTGCCGCGATATTTTATTTGTATCCTGCTTATGTAAATATTTTTATTAATATTTTTCCATGTAATGAAATCAATAGCTTAATTCAGTTTTAAAAAAAATATAATTTATAATTCCTATCAATTAAAAATTTGATATAAATAAGAAACTGTCCAACCCAAATTTAAGTTTTGCTGATTTTAAGGACTTATAAAATTAATTTTTTTAAATCTTAGGTTGAAGGTTATCACCGCCGAAAACTTTAATGCCAAATTGTATACATAAAAAGATACTTTTCAAAATTTAATTTTTTTAGTGGTCTAGAAGTTAAATCGTCGTCGCAAATCACATGTTTAACAGCTGATTTTCAAAGTCGAAGGTTCTGAGATTCAAATCCTAGTAAGATCGGCTTTTATACAGATTTGAGTAATATACAGTAGATACCGGTGAACGTAGGTGGTTGGGGTTCAATAAACAACACATCTAACGAATGGACGGCCTGTGTTTGTACAAGACTACGCATCATTTACATGAAATACATATCATCCTCATCTCATTAGACCATATGAGGGTTACTTATTGTTCACTAATAAACCGACTGCAACGTACAAATTAGGAAAAAAAATTAAAAAAACAATTAAATTCACGAGTCATACACAATGGTTAAAGTCTACATATCTTTATCTTTCTTTTACCTTTAGCCTCTGGTAATTACCGTTCAGATAATACTTCAGAAAATGAATGAGGATGATATTATATGAGTGTAAATGAAGTGTAGTCTTGCTGAGTCTCAGTTCGACCATTCCTGAGATGTGTGGTTAATTGAAACCCAACCACCAAAGAACACCGGTATCCACGATATAATATTCAAATTCGTTTAAAGGTACTGCCTTTAGAGGCTAGAACTCTCGACTTCCAAATCAGCTGATTTGGGATGTCGCGTTCACCACTAGACCAACCCGGTGGGTTCTCATACCTTTATCTAGACCTGGATGTCATGAAGTAATGATAGTGTAGGATAATAAAATATAGAACAATAATATTAACGGTTAAGTTGCATTATCGCAAAGTATTATTTATTTTATTAAACGCTTTTTATTATGTTTATAAATCAATTTGATTACAAAACTTTCAATATAATAATAAAACTTAAATTAATAATACAATATTAATAAAATAATGGACGACGAGATAATTTTCTATGATGCAATTCTATTTTATTAAATTTTTACACAATTTTGTACACGCATGAAACATACAGCTTTCAACCTGATAATGATCGTGACATCGCATTAACTCATTTCAAATAGCCGGTCAAGGTCAGGGGTACTCTCACGCTTTGTCCACAATAATTGGTTCTTACTATTGACGTTTATATTTGATATTCTTAAATAGAGTTATGAGTATTTATAATCTACGATGTAAAAATCTTTGTTAAATACTTTTAATAAATTTAATTTCTACTTTTCTTTAAAAAAATGCCTGGAATTGTTTACTAGTACGGGCGCATATTTTTGTGGCGAATATTGTATTAAAAAATACTGCTTTGAAAAAGAAGTGAGTAATTTACCTGACTATTTTTTAGCCAGACTTTCACGCATTGTAATCACTTTTCAATACATTTAGTATTAGTAAGTGAAATCAAGGTATCTGATCAGATGTCTCAAAATAGATTCAATTTGAAAACGTGTACCATCCTGAGGAAAACCCGAAAGTAATTTTTCCATATTTTTAATACAAAGTATAATTTTACAACATTTCCAAGTGAATTTTACCAGTAACATTAAATATAAAATAATTAAAAAGTGGATTTATCACTTGACAAGTTCACAGTCATGACTGTTAATTCATTTTAATGTTTGACTTTGTTTGATAATATTTTATTCTTTTGATGATGGTTTAAGAACCGAAATATCTAGAGAGTGTCTATTTTAATTGCTGGTAAGGTGGATTTATCACTTTTTAATTACTTTATAAACTCATATCAGCGGAAACCATGTTTAAGAAATTTAACATTAAATATGTTCTCATTAATAATTTCCTTTTAAAATTTTCGTGGAGAAGTAATTAGAAAGAAAAGTAAAACTACATATTACCCATTTGTATTTAAGTTTAACATATATGTATTAGTTTTCCAAGAAATAAAGTAAATGACGGAAGGAAAAACAAGAATAAAAAAAAATTATGTAATAAAACATCCTTGTTTTTTTAATTTTTTACATTTTCTTCTTTTCAGTTCTGGTGAAATAAATTAATAATATTATGAAATATTTATTTTTAAAACGCTCTTAAAAACAGTTCAGTTTAATTCGAATTATCGTAATGCGATAATTCATATAAAAAGTACAATAAAGAAAAGTTGGTAATTAAAATAAAATGTTAAAAAATAAGACAATGAAATATTACAAATTTTCAGAACAGCAGATTAAGAAAAAAAAGAATTAAAAAATGAAAAAGAATTATCGTTCTTTCTATTTTTGTTTATAAAAACTTGTTTTATTTTACAATCCCTAGTTTTTTTCTCTTATAATTCATACTTTATATAATAATATTACAGAATTAGAAATAAATAAATAATTCCTCATATAAAACAGGAATTCATTGAAATATCTCAAGATTCTATTTTTGCATCCTTTTGGGACAACGACGATACGTTGAAATACTATGTTTTTAAGATATCGGAAAGTAACTTTTCTGTCTTGCATAGAGGACAGAGAAATTTGTGGTCATGTGTAAAAAGAGGTTTGAAATTACAGACATTAATTCCTTACGTTAAAAAAAAATTACTGTTACGTATGAAGTACATTACATTATTCCTTAGAATTTCAAGAAGGAAAAATATTCACAAATGGTAAACGCTCACAAAAACAAAAAAAGTTTGTACTTTATATTCTGACAATGGTTTCTTAAGGTGTATATTAAATTAAATGCAATGCAATAAAGAAAATTTTTATAAAAAATGTAACCAATTTATAAAAAACGTACTAAAAGTAAAAAATTAATATTATCCAATTCTTAAAATTTAAATTTTTTTAAATTTATTTTGAAACGTTGCTTCTTAACGTAGGCTTTGGGTTTGGGAGTCAAAACGAGCGTCACGAAAAAACGTCACACGCAATACAGCTGAGCATATAGTATAGAAAACACGTGCTTCAATTTATAATATCGATTAAATTTCAATGTTGCGTCTAAATTTTTCTAAAATTTATGTAAATAAATATTTTTTTATAATATGTGTATTTATTGTTAGTTTATATTTCTTATTAATAAAAAATGTTATCATTCCGTGTATATTGCGTATACGTTATTCTGCACCATTAATAATTCATATAATATTTCGTAAGAAGCTTCGCTTCCGTCGTGTATTCACGCACTCGTTTAATTTTTTAAAGATTATTGTCAATTTAAAATAAAACAACTATTAACGGGGTTTAACTTTAACTTCTTGGGATTAGAAAAAAGTAGAAATTTTAAGAATTCAATAAAATTATTTTTTACTTTTTTGTGTTCTTAGAGCAATTTTACTTTTTTAAAGTAAACGCAAGGTATTTAAAACTACCGACTTGATAAAAGGATGCTTCAGAAACAGTAATAAAAACATTACGGTAAAGTTAAGTAATTATTACCGGAATGAGCCAAGATTATATGAAATGTGGGAAATGTAATATTTTTTATCTTAAGTCTTCTAACAATTTTCTTCAAGTTTCACATGAAAATTTTATTATTATTATTATTTATTACTACTCTTCGATATTCATAGGCTGATATCCATTAATCATAATAGCAATCTCCATCCTTTTTTTGTTATCAGTAATTTTTTTTGGTAATTTTGTAGCAGATGAAAAAATTAATTGTAATCGGGATTCAAAATCAGAACTTTCCAGTGGAAGACAATCGAACGGCACCACTTCATTAACCTTCACGCCATAAGAATATATTAAAATAACTTCTAATTAAAATAAAACTTTATCAAACCGTCTATGCGACTCTCTAAACCTTTAAAATATTATAATGGGTAGAGAACCTTCCAGAAAAAGAAAGAAAAATTGAGGAAAGAAAAATTTAGAAGAAATGACATAAGAATTCTTTCTACAAAAGGATTTATAGAAAAGCGCAGAAGTTGTGAACCATGATTACGCTAGAAAAAACAAACAGGGGGTCGGAACCTGTTACTACAGGTTAAGTCCCAGGCCCGGATTTATAAATACTGCCGTGGACCATCCCAACCCCGAAGGGGGAAGACACCCACCATGTAACGTTACCGGTCGCCACACCACCCCCTCCGTTCCGAGCCTTGAGGGGCTTTACCAGAGGTCGTCTTTAGACCCTCTAACTGATTACATCTCACAGTCATCAGCCAGTCCTCGGTCGGGATGCCACCGATGTAAATACCTCAGCAGACATTTGCATCAGTAAAATACATATCAAATTTCGCGTTCACATAGGCTTCAAACGGACTGCCGAGGACCAGCGGAGTGACATAAGGCGTATTCCTGTTAGACTGAAATGCACTACCATCGACAGGCGTTCAACGGACAGACTGACGGGGAATCGCGCCTGGAGAAAGATGCAAATACATTGCTAGTTTCCCAAGGATAGCCCAATTAATGATGTTTCAAATTGATCTGTAAGGATTGGAATGCAATCACAAGTCCGTCCATAAAAGAAAATAACCGACACTAAATAAACAAATACATACCATAATAATAAGAAGAACGCAACAGCAAGGAACGTTGTCCAGTTCTGCGATTTTGTGTTATCCACCGTTATCCTTGCGTTCCGTAACGTTCCAGCGGAATGACGAGTTTAGTGTGCGATAAATACGAGTTCATGCATTGTTCGATATACACGAATACAGTTTGCGATAAATGAGATCAAGGGTCCGGGAGAATTTTGAGTGAGTGTTTGATAACAAATAAGAGAAAAGTGCGTCACGAGTGTTCCATTTTGGACAGTGGTTAAGAAAGAGAAGCTGTTCGCCGTTTGTTATCAGGAGTCGACGTGACATTTATTTATAAAGTGTAAGCTAGTTCTTATTGTAAACATTAAAAGAGAATAATTCTTGTGTAAAGTGAACTGTTGATTTTGTGATTGTTATCTTGTTATAATCTGTTGTTAATTCTGTATTAGTTTCTATTAGTAATTGTACTTTTTATTAAAATCAGAGTTGTATTTTGCTAATTATAATTGACCTATTTTGAACATTATAAGTTATTTAAGAGTAATAAATTGCGTTTATAAGGATTTTATACTTGTGCTATCTCTCAATATCCTGGTCGAACCATGATTACCGAAACAATATCTTCCAATTACTTTAACCAGAGAAAAATTGCTATGGAAAATTTCTGTAGAAAGAAATAACAATTGTCGAAATCAGTGCATTTTGGCGTGTAAGGCTTGAATAGAATCGTATATTAAATAAATAACATGCCAGTTTGTTTAAAATCTGTTAAAAAGATAAATTATGAAATAATTTGCCAAAGAAATACAGACGTTACATAAGCATTAAAATAAGTTTATTAGATATTTAAAATGTAAAATAAATTAATAATAGAAAAGAGTTATAAAATGAGTATAAAAGTCATTGTATTTATTTTAACAGATTAAAAAACTTACGACTGTTTGGTAACATATATCAAAAGATTAATAATTATTGTATTCACAGATTTTAAACAGATAATAATATTATATTCTATTAGGCAAGTAATACGGTGTATTAATAAGTATGTTTGTTTCACGTCATTCAAGATTTGTTGAAACAAGTGACTAACAGAAATGTTAAGTTAGGATGGCGACAACGAAAACATTACAGGCTGCCCAAAGTATTAAAGTCAATGAACTTTCTTAATGATAATTATTGTAATAATAAATAATGGCAGAACTTTATTTAATCCAGGAAATTCAGGAACTGAAAGTACATAATTTATTATAACGAAGGAATAATCAAAGTTCAGTAACTTTTAAAATATAACAAACACTTCTGTCACCGATGAAGAAATTACATCAGTTTGATGTGATGATAAGTTTGTAGGATTCATTCTTAGGGTGATTACATATATTTGTTACAACATGCTGTAAAATGTTAACATTACTGAACAATTTCTTTTCGAATTGTACTGCACATGATGCAAATATTTTTCACCCGATAAATACACGTGTACGAAATTTAAACTTAGCTGAGTAATGCACTTAGAATTCTTTCCACGCGTGACAAATTTATTTTAAATATATAAAATCTTTCTTTATTACTTTTAACATCGTAATTTATTATTTGTTTTGAACTTTTAAGGTTGCTGTTAACAAACCTTTCTTATTAAGAAATTTGAATAGGAATCCTAATAAAATAAAAAAAACGTGTTATTTGTTGGTTTAAGATAATGCAAGGACGCGGGTGTTTAAAAATAATATTTCCTTTTAACTTATATCTAATTTATGAGCATAATATGTTGCAAGTGTACTTTTAAAATATTAATTTTATGAATAAAAAATGTAGTCACTTAAAATTCTGTAAATATATAAATCTGATAATATATATATATAGAAAGAGAGAGGCTAAAAAATTACTCCACCGATCTCTGTGGCGGAATGGTAGCATTTCGGCCCATTCATCTGGATGTCCCGGGTTCGAATCCCGGTCAGGCGTGACATTTTTCATATGCTACAAAATTCCATTTTCATATCCCAAGGACAGGCTTCAAGCTTATCTTGCGAAATCATCAAGAAAAAATTATAATAAAATTACTAACTGATTATTTAAACCGTTAATAACGAAATTTTAACTGTAGCTTTTTTGTAATCTCCGTAATATTTACCGCAGTTCAAACCTCACCATCCCACTACTACGTAAATCATTAAAAAAAACTTGTAAACTTCTTTTACTAAATTTGAAGTCGTTTATATCGATTTATATTATTTGTATCGATTGTCATTGTTTACATCGATCGTGTCAATGTCAATATCGACTTCAAACAATTATTATGTGATTTACATATATTTATTAATATCATTGTTCATAAAAGATCAGTTTGTATTATTATCGTAATATACGTAAAACAAATTAATTTGATAGCAAAATTAAAGGGAATGACGACTAATTTACATATTTGATCATGTTTTGATTGTTTGTGGAATATCGAATTTCGATAGTGATGTAGACTTCTTCAAAACGTTATTATTATATGTTTTTTATTATATTTAATGTTACTGTCTTTAAACACGGCGACCTGCGAGAACTCATCCTCGCGCGAGCAAAATAGTGCTCTGTAGATTTTTATATTTTGAACTAAGAAGTTCCATCAGAGTAAGCCATACACATAACTGGCATAGATTTAAATTACAATTTGGTATTATTATTTTCATAATGCCTAGGTTGGCAAGGTCACAGGTAGGAAGAAGAACTTCTAAGACTGTTAGAATTTATGATCGTAGACAACGTGAATCTACGGCAGAACGTTCTCAAGGACTTGAAGAGCAACGCATACGCGGCTCAAAATCGAGTTTCGAGAAATATGTTACGTGTCAAATCAACTTTTGATGATCACTCTCAAATTCAGAGTTAATTCTGTCTCTAAGTTGATCTGAATTTGAAAAATATTCAAACAGGTAATATGATTCAAGCAGGTAACCGTTGCAATGAAAAAAAGAACGGAATGATGAAACTCCTGGACTTTGCCGTGCTAGGGGCTAAGTAGTTCTTGAAGAACTTCAATATCTTACTGATTTCTTTAAAAATTTAAATTTAGGAACGCAACCTTTAACTAGATTTTTTATTTTATCTAGTAAGTTGTAAGTTGTAAGTTGTAGCGATAACTCTAAAAACAACGGCCCGCACGTAATTATTAAAAAATTATTTCCACATTTTTTAAGT